>NC_068951.1:1312500-2625000 GCF_026419915.1 Harpia harpyja | reverse complement strand
CCGATCGGGGAGTTTTTTCAGCGGGCGCTGGCTGCACAAATTGGTACAATTCAGCTCTCGAGCTCCTCAGCTGGTCTCCACACCCCACTTGACATGGGAGCGACCTCTCTTTTGTGGGTCCCGGGGAGAGGGGAGGGGGGACCCCAGGGTGGTGGCTGATGAATCGGAGGCTGTTCCTCCTCGCATTCAGATGGCCCTCGGAGAAGGAGAGGGGGGAGAGGGAGCAAAGGTGCCCAATTAAATGCACATTTATAGCCGATGCCGAGTAAACAGTTGATTGCATACGCGGCGCCCGGCAGTGCGCGGGGCGGGGGGGGCCAACACGGCGCACCGGCACCAGCTTCGGGCTGCTGCGCCGGGGCACGCCGAAATGCCGCCTTTGCCACGGAAAACGTTCACGCTGTTTTCGTTTTATTTTTTAATCATCCCAGCCCGAGGTGATGGCGGGGGCCGGGCGGGGGCCAGGCTGTTTGCTGTCGTGTCTGGGCTTCTTTCCGCAGCAAATGCAAATGCTCTGCAGAAAGCAGATCCTTTTAGCAAAAAACACTGTATTGCCATAGAAAAAGTTTTAGCGGGGACATTTTGACTCCTCTCTCTGGTCTAACTTTGTTTACTACAATGCTAAGCCAAATTCCCTCCTTGTGTGCGCAGCCCCTTGCTGTTAGTTTGCACCTACAAGTACGTAGCTGTTGTAGTATGTACCTATGTTGCTTAAAGCCTCCCCAGACAGTGAAAATGCAAGAGGGTGTTTTGTTTGTTTGTTTGATTGCTTAAGAGCAAAACATTTTGAACTGTTTACACGCTCTCTTCACTGCTTCCCTCCCCGTTCAGACCAGGCAAAGCACCGAGCACGTCGATCTGTTGATGGCCAGGTGATGCTGCGGTGCTGGCGGGGAAGGATTTTCCATTCCAGCTGCTCCTGCCATCTGGGGAAATCAAAAGGAGGGGATTGGATCAGCTGGTCGAATTAAAAAATGTGAAACTTGTTTCAGATGAGTTGTCTAATAGATTCAGCGAAAGGTAGATCAGCAACTGTTTTTCCTTTGGAAAAGAAACATTTTTTAATCTGTTATACAATGGAAACGCCCCACGGGGGCTGATAAGTCTTGTCATTTAATTATCCTTTAGGCTCCTGTGTGTTGGTTAAAAACTCTCTTCATTTGGTTCTTCACCGTATTGTCCTTGCCTATCTAGTGTGGCAGGGCGATAAGTCCAAGGAAATAGCAACGTAGAGAGGAGGAAGGCTGCTCGGCGGTGGGTGGGTGGGTGGAAGGCGCTGCTTTCTGCCTCGGCTTCTCTGTCTGTGCAATGGGAGAGCAGGAGGCTTCACCCTCCTACGGCTGGAAGGGTCTCCTGGGAGGAGAGATGCTGCAGACGCCAGAGCGGGTCTGCATCACTGCTGACCTCTAGATCGAGCGCTTTTGATATCTGGATCCGGATTCCTTGCCTCCTCTTAGAAATAACGTGCAATGCCCTGTGCAAAGCACGGACTTGCACCGGGCTCTCCACGGAGAGCACGGACACCCCAGGGAGGAAGAGCTTTCATCTTTGCATAGAAAGACCAGAAAAATCTGACCAGGTCTTAAGCTTTATTTGTATTAGGAGGTCGCAAGTACCCCTAAAAGGTAGCTTAGGTGAAAACAAGTGTTCAGCACCAAGAGAAAACCGTTTTTATTAACTAATTTGAAGGAAAGGGGATTCATCTTGTTATTTAACTATTTTCTGAAGCAGCACAGAAGTTCTCCATTGTGGGTAGCGCTGTGTTTTCCTCATTCCCAGAGACAGGTTTGATTTTAAACATGTAATTTGTTCAGCAATTAGGGGTCTCCTCTGCTCTGCATACGGGCACGTCACTGCTATTAATGTCACCGGGAGAGGCAGAAGCCCGTGGGCAGGAGAGCAGACCCCTTGATGTTTAATGTGGCCTAATCTCTGGTGGGGCTGGGGAAATGTAAATAGGAAGGCTGACGGAGTAAGCCTTGAAAAATGAGTGCCTGTGCTCGTGCCCTCAGGACCCGATCCGGAGCCTGTCACAACCCTTGGGACTCCCACGGGTGCAGGATTGGGCCTTTGCTCTCTTCAGTTCATACCTGTGGAGGTTTAGGGGGGCCGGGCACGCGCCCGGTCGGCAGTCAGACACCCCGTGCAGCCCATTCGCAAGCCCGGTGCTTTTGCCACGCGTCCAGCACCCTTGAGATATCTCACCTTACTTCGACCCTTTCTGCTCATCGTCGGGACCTGAATTAACAAGCAGAAGGAGGATGGCTCCCGGTGCCGTAGGGATGCTTTATTTAAGCCTCTGTCCTTAAACATCCTGCGCAGAGACAAGCATCCCTTCTGCTGCTTGGGGCAGGGAGAGCAGCAGCAGCCCCTGCGGCACATTAACGGTGGTGGAGATGTCATCCCTACCGTGGCAGTGCCGGCAGAAGGACGAGCCGGGGTGCACGGACGTGCCGGCGGCTGGGCTGGGTGTACCGGGCGGGATGGGGAGGGCCGGGGCAGGGAAGAGCCGGCACGGCCGTGAATCCCGCAGGGTCCTGCCCGCGCACGGCTGGCTGCCAGCCACCTCCCTGGCAGGAGCACCAAAGGGAACGGGGCAGGGAAAAAGCGAGAAGAGGGCAGTTAGGAGAGTCAGGTTTAGCACCCAGCAAAGCGCTTGTGCAGAAAAGAGGGCTGCTCACCTCGGACCATCGCCCGGTCCGTGCTCCGCGTGGGATGAGCAGGTTTGTACGCTCCGGTCTAGCCAGCCCCTGGAGCTGCGTCTCCTTCTGGCACCAGGGGAGGGGGACAGGAGCGAGGCCGCTGCTCCTGCTCGGACCCGTCCAGCTCCGGGGAGGTAAAGGCCTTGGCCCCGCTACCTTTACAGCTAAATCAGCACTTGGTGTTTTGATCAGACAAAGGCTGTTGCTAGATACGTGGCATCTGTTAACAGACTACTGCTGTCATTAGCTGCAACCAGGCATCTGCTGCTCCAACCCAACACGTAACAGATGCCAGTTTGGAAGGAGTGGGGGCAGGGAAACCCCGAAGCTCTAATATTTCACTTTTCTACCGACGGCCCTTCACAGTTGGCAGCGGGGCCGGTTGCACCGCGGCAACCGCGGTATTCAGATGAAATCTGCCCCTCTTGCAAATACCTCCCCGTGTCCCTGCCCCGAGCGCTCTCCCTTTTTGCTCCCCTCGGCTCCGTCTGCAGCACGAGTCGATTCCCCGCTCGCGTGGCTCCTTCGTACGGCCGCACGCAGATCCCCGAGGTGGTTTGGGCATGTGGTGCTCGGCGTTGGTGCTGGCACGGCCAAGCTCTAATCTGCAGCCGCGGAACCGGCATCGCCCTGCGCCAGGCTGGGAGAAGGCACAGCTCCAGCCCCCGCAGACCCCCGGCTTTTAGGCGAGACATAAATCCAAATAAAAATAATGATGGTGTACAAAGAAGGGTACGGCGGCTTTGAATCTGCCCAACCTTCGCTTTCAGGTTTTCCAAGCATGTTCTGGGATGGATGAGGAGGAAAGGGGAGAAGCGCTTGTCCTGTGGGGCTTTTCCCCTAATACCATACAAATGGGAAGACGAGGACCCTGTGCTGATGGGTAATGAGACAATATCAATGTGATGTGTTGTTAGTACCGTACCAAATAGGCTTTTAATTTTCTGGGGAGGTGTGGTGCGTCTCTGCAGTGCCAGCATCAATCATCGTCACGAGGTCCAGGTCCCGACTCTCCCGGGGGCCTTTCATTGTAAAGGATTCCCTCTCCCTCTGACTAGGGGCTGTTCTACCTCTGTGGCGATGCCTCGCGCAGACTAATTGCTGATTTGTTCTTCTTATGATGATAGAGCTCATGTCACCGCAAAACAGAACATTAGGATAAAGTCTTTAAAGTGGCCGTGCAGCCGGAAAACTAATTTACAGTCCCTTCTGGTTAAAAAAAAAAAAAAAAATAGTGGTATTGGTAGCAAGGACGTTACTTGTGTCCATTAACGGTTGGAAATAAATATGGGTTTGGTCATAAGCTGCTCAATACTCAGTTAGCATGGCTGTTTCCTCGGATCTCTCTCCTCCTTTTCTCCCAAAACTAACTTTTCTTTTGGTTTCCTCTGGTTCCGTGGGGAGCTGGGGGTGTTCAGGATATTTCTTCTTGTGCCGGAGGGCAGAGGCTCTGCTCACAGAGATGGGAAAAACCTTTCCTGCCTCGTAATTCCTGTTCCTCGAGCCCCTCAGCCCCGGCCCAGCTCTCCTTCCCCACTGTCAGTCATATTTACCAAGACACATTTGTTCTGGCTCCTAAAGCGTAGCAGAGAGAAGACGAGGACGTTAAGGCGACTAGCTGTCGTTGGACTTCAACGGGAATGGCCTCTGTCTTACATAGGGACCATTAGAAAATCTGGCCCTGATGCCTTTGGAGCTAAGACCCATTTCCCAAAGTAATTTGGCTCTGTGGTCACGCAGGGAGGGAGTTTGGGAAGTACTGAAGCACCCAAGGCGGGGTGGTGGGCACGCTGATGTTGCAGAGCATCACGCATTTGTTTGTGCCCTCTAAAAGCCTGGGAACTTCCAGGTTATACTGATGTCTCCTCGGCTGCTGCTCCCCCCAGATAAGGAACATTTTGGGGGTGATTTCCAAGCGTGACATTGCTCAGGAGGGTTAAATCCTTTTTCCTGCAAAGGGGCACAGGAGCGGCTCTGCAGCGGCTGCCAGCCCCGGTGCGGAGGGGAGCACCCAGCTCCGGCACCCCGCACCCCAGCTCTGCATCCCCATCGCCCTCGCTGCTCTTTGCTGGCACGAGGGGACCGAGCGATGCAGAGGGAGAAGGGAGAATAAGGGAAAAAATGTTTGTCTGCGAAGCTACTTGGGGGGAAAAAAAAGTATCGTTAAAAAAAGAAGGTGGCAAAGCGGTGGCTGCGGCCCCTTCCCCAGATGCAATCCCACTCCTGTAATTTCTGGGGGAATTGGTTCATCTTGGGTGCAGATATATTTGTGTCAAGGTGCAGCTGCACAGATAGCCTGACTCTATGCATAGTAAGAGGCTTTCAGAGAAAGAGGTTATGCCCAGAGCAAGGCCTTATCAGAGCAAGCTGCCTGCCATTTATCTGGTTCCCTATCAAATATGAAAACAGGCCTCAATCTGCTGCTTCTATTTTCCTTGTGAAGGCTATGGGTGGAATAATAATTTAGTCCAGTTTTTTTGTTTCCGACGCTAACCTTCTGCCAAACTCTGCTCTTCCCAACTTCCCCAGGCGGCTCGGCAGCGGCCACGCTCCGGCGCCCACCGGGCTGGCCCCGGCACGTTTGTGGGTGCCGGCGTGTGCGTGCAGCCGGCGTGTGAAATCAGCCAAGCCCAAACCTCCAGGGAAAAGAGGTCTCTGCGCTCAGGAGGGGGTTTTACATGGGTCGTGATGTGCAGGGCTCGCGGAATATCTGTCGTTTACCCGTTTGATATCATTGTAATTATTCATTATTTGTATTACAGTAGCCCCTAGAGGCCTCACTGGGTCCAGGGCTGGGTCCCCACGCGATGGCGTGGGGATGGATGCAGCCCTCGCCCCCAGCCCTCCCGCACGGGCAGCGGGACGGGAATGTCCCGGGAACGCGGGGGGACGCATGCCGACCCTCCGGGGCTGCGCCCAGCCCTTTGCAAAGCGGCCGCTTACTTCAGGCCAAAGCTGGGAATGTCCTTAGAGCCACCCTAAAGCGTGGGGTGTCACCCCTGGGTGCTGGAACAGGAGGGACGGGGTCATGCGGGACATGCCCGGGTGGCACAGGACCTGCGGGGCAGAGCCCGGGGCAAATTCCGCGGAACCGTGCCCGGCGTTGGGGCTGTCCCGGGGTTCTCCGTCGCCTTCGGCCACACCGAGCCAGCACCCCACCAGCCCGGCCGTGCCTCGCATCCTCGTCCCGTACGCCTTCACCGTAAAGCTCCCGCTGCCCCGAGACGGTTTATGCTGCTTAATGCAAACCCGGTTTGCCTGGCAGAGGATGAGAGGCTGAGCGGGGGGGGTGATCTTGGGGGTGTTGGGTAGGAGCAGCCCCCTGACCCCAGGGCTGCGGCAGCTCTGCTTCGCCCGGGGGGGGGAAAGCAGCAGGAGAGGAAAGCTGTAGCGTGAAACCCCAGCCCCGTGCCGTGCTCCTTCTCTCCCTCCCTCCGCCATCCGTCCTGCAGGGCCTCCCCGCTGCAGTAATAAGGCCTGAAAAGCCACTGCTTACATTTTTAATTCCATATCTGTGTCTAACTGCTGATGCTAAACTCCGATCCCACAGCTTCTGAGGGCAATGCGATCCACATGTTAATATTTTAAGCCAGCCACTAATATTTTTATGTGGGAAATCGAGATTTTCTACGGTTGCTGGATGAGCAGACCATTTCTCCACGCTGGAGTATGAAAACTGTAGCTGGGGAAAACATTACTTTACATATTTGTATTTCCTGGGGCTGCCGTCCCATGCCGGGAGGGGCGGCCGCTCTCCGGCTCATCACCGTGCTGGCTTTGTCCTGCCAAGAGGCTCACCCGAAAGCCCCCCGAACGCCTGCGCCGTTCCATGCGGGCAGATGCCCGAGGCAGCCAAGCGACGGGGGAAAAACGTAATAGCGGCCCGAAGGCAGCGAGCAGGAGGCGCTGGCCCTGCCGGGGGTCCCCGCGGTGCCGTGCCGGTGGCTGTCTCTCCCCGCACCGCGCCACCGGGCAGGGTGACCCCTCTTGGCACGGGTGCCGGCGGCACGGCTGCGAGGTGGGATGGTGCCTGCGTGGCTGCGAAACCCCCTTTGCTGCAGCTATCCCCGGCCATCCTGCTGCCCCCGTGTCACCGGGATGGGATCAAAGTGGGTTTTTTATTTATTTATTTATTCTCGAATAAAGTGGCTGTTTCTCCTCAGACCCTTCTTTCTCATGCAGCTGAACGCTTCGTATTTTTAAAAACCCCAGAGCAGAAACCTATTTATAAAACTCAGGCTCCTCTTGACAGGTGGCAAACCCCATCTAACCAGCTAGTTAGGAAGTCGAGGGAGGTGGGCAGCGCCCTGGTCACCCCACTGCCGCCCGAGCCCATCGCTGAAGTAGCAGACAGTCCATCTGGTGCAATGAGTTGATGTGAGAGGCAGTGTCTCTCCCTAACGGCTGCCCATAAATCACATTTATGGGCTGCAGTCATGGCCCAGGCAGCGCTGGCTGGACAGAGTGTTTGGCAGCACCACGGCCGGGGTCACGGGCGGCTGTAAATTGTCGCCCAAACGCGGGGAAGCCAAAGCTGCTCCGGAGTCAGCGCCAGGATGCAGGGCACGGACGTGCACGGAGGCGTGCACGGACACGCACGGAGGTGTGCACGCTCACGCACGCGCGCTCCCCCCGCTTCGCCGCAGCCCTAAACCTCCGCTGACAAGCGGGCAGACGGTGGCAAAGCTTAAATGAAGTGCAGACAAGTGTCCGTGTCCCCAGCCTAATCACTCAATCTCCACGGCTGCTGACATGCCGCATTATCAAAATCTGTGGAAGTGCACGCTCGGGCTGGGCTTTGGAGCTTAGCGACGTCTTTGTCAGCTCAACGTTTAACCCAAAACCTTGCCTGTGTTGCCTGCCATGCTCTGCGCGTCGGGAGTCAGGGGCTTTACAAGATGGGGTGGTGGTGCTGACCTGGCACCGCAGATCAAAGCCTTTCTCCAGCTCGGCGGTGGCTGGAGGTGGATCTGGGGGGTCCGTGAGCGGCCAAAGCCGGGGACGTCCCCCCCCGGTCCCCTGTGCCACCCCACCGTGGGGACTCGCAGGGCAGACCACAGCACCGCGCGTGTCCCTCGGTCCCGGCATCCACCCCACGGCAGAGCGCGGTGGCAGCTGTGTCCAGAGCTGCTCTTGCCGATAGCTACAAACGCGGGGGAAAATGGAAGTGGAAATAGGGGAAACTCCAAAGAGCTTTACCCAAATGACGCTGAGACGTTTTTTTCTCAGTCACAAAATTTCAGCTTTAAAAGAAACAAAAGCTGTAGGCGTTCAGTAAGCTGGAACTTACAGTGCCAGAGGAGGCAGGAGACTGCGTTCACTCCCTTCAGGCATCCTCCCTCCTTACCGTCCGCCTCCGTTGACCTGTTCCTTGGACATGAGGTAGCATGACAAAATATTTTAGAATAAAAACTTACGGAAATACTCTCCGCTCCAGAAAGTGCCCTCTTTCTGCTGCTAAAAAATTGAAAGCATTCTTGGGGTTTAAGCAGATTACAGATGAAGGTGGATAAATATTGAGACAGATGCAGCTCAGTATCTTTCCAGTAGTTAAACGTGCATTTTGTATGTATGGACTTTAACGAGTGCTCAGAGATTTTGACCCGCTGGTATAGATTACTGTGAGAGAACCTGCCAGGCCCACATCATTGTTTAAGACAAGTCCATGATGCAAATTGGCAGACAAAGCAGTGAGCAGTCAATACAGATTAGAATTAAGTCTCTCCTCTTGTCCACAACCAGGGGCCCTGCATTGATCGCCTCGCGAACGCCAGAAACCCAGGCTTTGCCCAAAGTGGCGGGGAGGGAGCAGGAGCCTGTGCCCAGGCGGGGAGGTGCCATCGCTTGACCCCCCCCTCCTGGTGCCTGGCCTCGGCATCTGCAGAAACCGGCCCCCAGCCAAGCAGGTAGCGTCGATGCCGGGTTGTGTAAAGAGGCACCTTAAGAAATCCAGGCAGGGGAGCGTGGAGGGCGTCAAAGCTGTGGTTTTAGAGCAGGTTGAAGATTAAACGCACATCTAAGCACGTCCCGCGCTGGGGCCTCTTGCAGCTACTCAGGAGCTGGCAGAAACATCCACCAATATCTCCCTCTCCTCTTCCGTCGTTTTCCAAGACGACCCCGCTCGCACCCTGCTTTGTCTTTTCCACCAGCGTTCGCGTCAGTGGGATTTTTGCCTTTGCCGATGGAGGGAACGGGGCTTGTTCATGTAGGCTCCCACCCGTAGGTGCTTGGAGGGCATCCGCGCATCGCTGCCGGCTCAGGAAGGGTTTGCCTTGCCCGCGGGCAGCCCGTGCCCGCCGGCGAGGGGGGACCGCACTTTCCCGAGGTACCAGCCCCGCCGCGAGTAACGGCCATTTCGGGGGGTTCAGTTAGCAGCCGGGCCATAGGGCGACACACACTCACAAAAACCTGCTTGAATGCTTAAGAATAACGAGTGCATTCATAAAAATCAAAGTTTGCGCCTTGTAATTTGTCACGGAGAATGAAAGGCTATTTTTGTTGGTTCACTTGTTTCCTACGAGTACTTTGCCTGGCTATAATTTCGGCCACAGTTCGCCATCTACCTCTTACCGCGTTGCCAGCTGAATGAACAGCAAATATATCCTGCATCGGGACACCCCGACTGCAGGCCTGGCTTTAAGTGCCACCACAAATGAAGTGAGTTGGTGCTCAGTATTTCTGGAAACACAGCTAGGGATATGACATCAGTTCTATTCGTTTTGCGGGGAGGCAAAGGGATTGGGCTTAATGATTTCTTGTTTCGTTTCTGCGGAGGATCCGTGTTGTCTTGTAGTGCCGTGATAGCAGATTTCCTCATGCTGCAGAATTACCCCCAAAATGCAAATATCTCTATCAGTCAGGATCCAGAGCGGCAAACCGCAGCCCTGAGTGACCCTCGGCCCTCCTGCTCGCTCTCTCGACCTCTGGTGCATTTTCTTCTCAAAATAATTTATTAGATAGAAGCTGCAAGAAAGAATCTATCTTTTTTTTTCCCTTTGTGTTCTCATGCAAATGAATTCCTACTAACTTTTATTTTCTTTATTTCCCAATTGTCATGCAAAACTCATCTCTCTGAACTGTATCTCTGCTCGACTTTTTTCTTCTCCCTGAGGAAATTCCCTCTATTATGGCCAAGGGCAAAGCTTGGGTGCGTTGCTGGTGCTGGCGAGGCATGTTTCAGCAAAAGGCCACAAGCCTTTCTCACCCCAGCAGGCTCGGCATGGAGGAGTGCTATCACCCCCTGCTTGCTGAGAAAACGGGGGGCTGCAGAAGTTAAAAGACTTGCACAAATGTCTACAAGGGGTGGGAGCTACAGAGGAGCCAGGTCAGGTCCAGCCTAAAAGCAATCTTAAGCTCCAGAGTCAGGCTCTGTGAAACATCTGGGCTTAAGCCAGCGGGGATGTGGGGTTTTGGGGGCGCCGGCAGAGCTGGGTTTAAGTTACAGACTCTGGTCCCGGCCACCCCGTGGTGTGCTTGGCCACTGGGCCACCCTCGATCTTCACCGCCCAGCACCAGCCTTGTCACTAATCTGGGACTTGATTTTCTCAGTGGTAGCGGCCAAAGAGACTCATCCCTTGCGTGGAGGTTTGCACGTGCAAAGGGTCCGAGCGGTGTTACAACGTGCGTGCGTCACCGAAAGGTTTGGGGAAGAAAGTGGAAAATACTAAATCACTGTTCCTTCCCTGTTTCATGAAAACAATCTGTATCGTGTCTTTTAGCTGGTTTTTCCCCCGTGAGATATTCCCGTTGCTCAGGGCTGGGAAGCTCCTGGTTTTGCTGGGGGTTTGCTGCTGTGCTCGCCTCCGGCCGGGGCTCCTCCACGCAGCGCTGCGGCAGTCGGGCAGCCCTCCCTGCCTCGTCTGCGTGCCACGTTTTCCCCACGTAACCCCTCTGGGAGAAAGCTACCTGGCCGGGGCTAAAAAAGTTGAAAAAAGATCACACCAGGCAATATTGCGCATGTAGAACTAAACCTTTGGCTGCCGCCGAAGAGCCCCCCGGCAGCACGGTGGCCTTTGTTCGTGCTCCCTCGCCCTGCGGAGCCCGCCTGCCTCCCCTCTCCCAGGCAAGCCTTTGAATTTTTATGCCGGTGCCTTTCTTTGCATTGACCAGAGTTTATCACATATCTCTGGTTGGGATCCTGCCTAGCTTAGCATAAGACAAAAATGGGGGGAAAAAAAAAAAAAAATCGGCTGAATAATAGGAGGGATTTGTAGCAGCTGAGGATTTGCATTCAAATGTTCGCCAGCCTCCTCTGAGCTCGAGTTTTATCATGTCTTTACAGCCAACAGCTTGTTTATGAATAAAAAATGTGGCATGAAACCAGAGGAGTGAGTTGTCTTTGTTTTGTCAAGTGTGCGGAGACAAAATGCTCGCTTCTCACAAGTCTTCACTTCATACAAGTCTTCTGGGACGGGGGCAGCTGGCTGCGGGCTGCTACCTGCGCGTTGCCATGGCCGGCGGCACCTCCGTGCACCCCTCCATATGCATGAGCCCCGAGCGGGGACCCGCCGGGCGCCTATGCAAAGCAGCCCCTGCTTTGACAGGCAGCCACTTTATTAACTCATTAAGCTCATCTTGTTCCTTTAAATGCAGTATAATTACAAATAAAGCTGTCACACTTTGTTTGCGGTTATATAATTTAGCTAAGTGCCGCTACGACCTGGGCTTCGAGGAGGAAAAGGAGGTGACGAGCCGGGGCCGCCGCGGTGCGCGGGGCGGAGGGAAGAGCCGGGGAAGTTTGAGGCCGTCCTCGGCGCGGCTCTGCCGGCGGGGACGGGTCTGGATGGCAAACCAAAGGGCGAATCTGCAATAACCCCACCGGCTCCGGTGCGTTGACCGCAGGGAGCATCCCTCCTCCCTTTGCCGGTGCCGCTGGAAAGGGAGCGAAGGACGGGGAAGAGCCCCTCCGGGATCTGCCACGCGTCGGTCGGGCCGTGGCCGTGCACCGTGCCTGCGGGTTCGTTCGTTTGCAATTAGAAAAGCGCTGGCGCCATGTTCGGCTAAAACGGGAACGTCGCTCGTCTCTCTTCTCGCAGCGTTTTGCGGCCCTGTGCGGGAGGCGAAGGGCTGGCGAGCGGAGCGGGCTGGCGTGCCCCCACCTCTGCCTCCAGCCAGAATACAGAGCAGGGCTGAAAGCATCATTGGTAGTCAGGGCACAGAGCCGGGAGGGACGCGGGCTGGAAACCGGAGCGGGAGAGGGGAGGAGAAGCAAACGAGGCGACAGCATTCAGAGAACGGGGGGGAAACGGAGGGATAGGGAAGAGACGGGGAGGAAAACTTGGAAGGAAAATGCTGCAAGCCCTCCGCTTCGTCTGCCTTCGGTGGGGGAGGGCGTGAAAGGCATCTGCCATGAACGCCACCGACGCGCGGTGGGACGCGCGGTGGGAACGGTTGCCTGTAACGGGGACGGGGGCTTGATGCCGGGGAGGGGGGTGATGCGCAGCAAGGACCTGGAATGGTTGGCAGGGCTGACGGAGGATATATCCCACTGGAAAGCATATCGGGTTGTTGAAGAAAAGACTTTTTTTATTATTTCTCTCCTTCTCGGAGTGGCAGGAAGAAAGGATAAATATTTGTACGGGTGAGAATAAACAAAACTATGCAAGGAGGGTTTTTTAACACCCGATTGGGGTGCAGTCACCTTCCTTGTCGGAGAAGGAGAAGACCTTGTTCAGCAATAGACCTGGCACAGGCCGCTGCTTGGCTTTTGTGCTCCATCTATGTTCACCCAAGTGCACTTGCAAAGTGGGATAGTATTATATTGGGGAGGGAAAAATAGAGGGATCAGGTTTGTGAGAGATTTCAGCTGCAAACACTTAAAGAAAACTGATAGAAGATGCATGCGTATGAAAGCATCCCTGACTTCTCTACGCAGCACGGACTTTCCCGGGCACTGGGGAAGGAGCAGACAGCCTGGTGTCTGCTCGTGGAGATGGCGGGGAGCCCTTCTATGCTCTGCTCGGGCAGGGAAGGTCTGGCCCAGCACCGTGATGTCCCCGGGAGCTTTGCTCTGCCTTCCCGAGGGCTTGCAGGATGAGGCCCTGTACATCAGCAAAAATTAAGGCTGGTATCTTCACAGGGGCTGAACAAATTAACACCTGATTAAGGTCCCCAATGCCTTTGAGCCTGCTGGATGACCCCGGTCTGATGACATTAAAAGATGATGGGTCGGTGCCGGTAGCTGATACGTTCCCGGCAGAGCCCCTTTGGAGCCGGAGGGGGATTTACAGCCCCACGGCGTCCACGCAGGACCGAGCACCGCCGCAGCGCTGCCCCTGCCCAAGGACACGCAGAGCCCGGCGGGGAGCGTGGCACGGCTCCGGGGCAGGAGCCAGCGCCGGCACGTCCCGCTCACCTCCTCGTGGCACCGCAGCCCTTGCTGCCCTTCCTTACGCGTGGCGGGGGCAAAACCCGACCTCCTCCGAACGGGAGCAACGGGGTCCCGCTCCGGCTTGCACACGCGCGTCCTGGGAGGACGAGGACCGGGCTTGTCACGCACAGCGCGCTATAATAAAGAACAGCTCGCTTAAATGTCCTAGGAAGGGAAACAATGGGCTGCGATTCATTTTCCTGGTTTTGCAGAAACTCCTCTAAGGCCATGTCCTAGATTTAGCACAGGTTCTGATAAGGCTGAAAGAGATAAGTCCCAGATTGTACTGCTGTGCCCAACAGACTGGTTACATCGTGCTTGATGACACTTCAGACCCGTTGTCATGACCCCATATAATCCGGCATCGTGGACCATCTGACACACATTTACACTTAACATTTTGTTAGAGACTCTATAAATGAGATCTCTTTGACCTTCAATCCTTGGCTAATTGCTAGTTTCATGTACAAGACTAGCCTAATTTTACGTGATAATTACCTGAAAGTGGCAATACATATGGCATTGCATGTTTGAAATGTCAGAACTGGAAAAATATCAAGTGGCTGGAGTCTTAGGCAAATGGAGGGAGTGGAAGGGTCAGAACAATATACTTTACTGCTCAAATGATGAAGAGACACTATATATCACTATAAACCCTAGTAAATAGTATACATCTGTAATAAATCCTGTGCATAATGTTTGTTGAAGGGGGTTGTATCCATGTGCGGCTGGATGCTAAGGCAGTCGTAAAACAAAAAGAGATCTTGAATTTGCAAGCGGTTAAGTCGTTCGCTCAACTTGTTCCTTTTCACCAAGGGATCCGCACTCCTTACGTTGTCAAATAATCCTGAATTTCTCGTACCACGTTGGTACAAATCTGATAACCTCCCGCGGCGGGCGGTGCACAGCGCGGGTAAGGGGTGAGGAGCAGCAGCGGGCCAGCGCCGGGGAGCTGTCGGGGGGCTGTTTGAACAAAGCTTTTCATGTTTGGGGGAGCCCCAAAGGGAAAAAATACCCCGTTGCTGCAGCTGAGTGCGTGCCGGGTGGGTTTACCTGGCCGTGCAGTGCCGAGCAAGGAAGCAGGAGTGGGACGGGGTGGCGGGGAGCAGCGGGTAGGCAGCACCCCAAAAACATCCAACCCTTGGAAGGATCCACCTGGAGCAGCGCTGGTGTCCCGGGTCCTCCCTAATTGCTGGTTTGCTTTGCTGGAAGTATGGTTTTGCTGCTTGTTTGCTCACCAGGGTGTAACCACCAAACAATGTCGCATCCTGTATTTGGATTTAATTAATTGGTTAATAAGATTATAATTAGTGAAAATAAATTAAAATCGCTTCAGTAATTAATTCACTGTAAACATTATTGACAACGCTTCCTAAATACTGTAAACTCAGATTTACAGGAGGAATACTGGGTCGTGGGATCACTGTAATTAGAGGTGGAACAGACCTATTGGATTATTGAGCGTGTCCTCACGGAGGGGCAGGTTATGTGTCCATATATATATATATGTGTGTGTGTATGTTGT
The DNA here is from genome assembly GCF_026419915.1 of Harpia harpyja. Lineage (NCBI taxonomy): Eukaryota > Metazoa > Chordata > Aves > Accipitriformes > Accipitridae > Harpia > Harpia harpyja. The sequence goes on along the minus strand of NC_068951.1, from coordinate 2,610,404 downwards.
TGGCGGTTTTAGCTTATCAGCTTTCTGATACTGCTTTAAATGTGTCAGTGATGCTCTTCTCTAACAGACGTTTTTATTAAACTCATGAAAAATACATTTTCAGGTTCTCAGACGTCCCCTCTGATTGCAGTTGTCTGAAATTTTACAGCCCATTTTTTGACACGCAGTCCTGTTTTTTCCCCGAGGCTTCATGTCTGCCCCACTCTGTGTCCAGGCTGAGGACGGGGTTTTTAACATTTCCCAAAATGATGCCCAAGGAATGGGGAGTTTCAGGGCGGAGTGTAGCAGGAGGTTTCTCCCAGAAAGGGTGAGGAGCACCGCAGCTTCCCCAGCGCTTGCCTCTCTGTGTCTCTCTGGATGCTTGACAAAAATGCAACCATAAAACCTTGCTAGCTCTTCAGCGGCGTTGTTCGGTGGTGGTCTTTAGGGACGAAGAGAGGTCTTGGAGCGATAACACCGTGCCCGCGGCTCCGCTGCTCCCACATCGGGCGTTGGACTCTCTCAGGGCTTTGGGTCTGGACTTGAGCAGTGGGATTTGGGCTGCAGCATCTTTCCCCATCCCTTTTCCCTCCTTTACCCTGTCTTGTGGCAGTCTGCGACATAAATAGTGAAAAATGCTCGCTGGAAAGAGGCCTCAAACACTGTTTTAATTACAGTCCTCAAATTATGGGGTCAGTTTGCAATTAGAGGCAGAGCTAATTGCGTGCTCCCATCCTGTGCAATCAACATCTGTAGGAGCTGGGAAAGGAAAGCACACGGACACGCTGCCACACCCCCCCTTCCGCCGGCACCTCGTGCTTCCCGCTCTGCTAACAAAGCACATTTTGTCGCCAAACAACAAAATTCAAGGCATTTGCAGTGCATCTTCTCCCCGTGATATCTCAACCCCAGCCTCTGTTTTCTCAATGTAAAAAGCTAATCCTTTTAGAAACATGTTAATTGGGAAAAAGACCCGGTGTCAGCTCGAATCATGTCTCCTCCCAGGTGTTTGTTAAGATTAAGCACTGCACTTCTCTGTCCTTCTGCGCAAGCTGATAAGTAGTTGTTCTATCAGATAATAAAATGGTAAACAGCAGAGTAAACAGGTTGGTAATAATTTTAGTGCAAAAGCTTTAGGGGAACAAGAGGTATTTGAACTTCAGCCTCCTGTGACCGACTCGGCCATGTCTGGACACCCCCCAGGTCGCTCATCTCCGCTAATTGTAAGAGCGGATGATTGAATCCAGTATTTCCACGATTCACTGGGATACGTGGGCTTGGGTGCCCACTGGGCATTGCAGCCCCTCGGTGACCTCTGGGTGGCAAAAGTAGGGCCAAAAAGGACCTACCCTTTAGGAAAAAGCCATTGTCAGGTACTGTCTTAGTTTTGTTTGCTCGTTAATTAGCAGAGAGTGGCCTGTGCGGGAAGGGCCCCGTGCTCGCCCTGCACATCGGCACTTCCCAAAGGCCTGGCCGTGCCGGCACCGACATCCCAGGGGATCTGCGGGGGGACGTGGGGCATGTGCTGGCTCCAACACCCTCGCCTGGCTCTGGAGCTCGGTGGGTGCCACGGTACGGAGTATGTTTGCCCGTGCGGTGCTGTACGCTGCAGCCGTTGGTATTTTTGATGTCTGAGCTGGCTCATTCTGAGCCAGTGCAGAGCTTCAGCCCTGGCTGCAGGCTGCAATGTTTCCATGCCCAAAAATGCAGCTGACGTGGGAGCAGCAGGATTTTACCCTGTGGGAGGTTTGCCGTGTTATTTTACACCTTCCAGGTTTTGCTGGGTAAATATGTTTGGCAGAAAGCGGGGCTGAGCTCTGTGCAGAGCAGCCCTGGGCTCTTATCAGACCGCGGGAACGCGGTGACCCATATTCGCTGGATCAGATAGCTGCGCTCCGCAGAAGCCCTGGTATAAGGTACAGTGGCTTGAGGCTATCTTCACACCTGCCTGCCCCTAGGACCATGCAAAGCAGGGATCCAGCTCAGTGGCAGTACAGATATTTGGGCTGAACTCTCCGGAACGTCCCCAGCCCGTGCGGGGAGTTTTGGCAAGCCCAGGCACGCAGAAATATCCCTTGGGAGCGCGCTTGTGGCTCTCCGCAGCGTGGAGGATGTTTCCTACGAGGACAGCGCTGCCCTGGTTCTCCTCGCAGCCCCACAGAGACGTGGCACGGCACCCGCCAGCGGTCGGTGCTGGTTGGGACCAGACCCTTTTCCTTCATCCAGCTGGCAAAGTCACTGCTTTGCCCTGTGCGTCCAGGCCTGTGGCTCTGTCTGGGCCAGCGTGATGGGACGTGGTGTGCTTGAAGCCCACAAGAAACGTGTCGGTACCCGATGGACGCAGGCAGAAGAAGTGCTGGTTTAACTTTTGTTCTAAAGGCCAGAGATCCCCTTTCACAGACCTGCTTGCAAGGAGGTGCCGAGCTTCCCTGGAGCCCCAGATGTTGGTTTTTGCACGCTTTGGGTAGCAACAGCTCATTTTGGAGACGCGTTTTCCCTCCTACCACGTCTGCGGGCGTGAGGCGCGGTACGTGGTGGGTAGCACGCCGTTCCCCTCGCTGTGTTTTGCCCACAGGAGATTGCACGGTGGTAGGGTTGCGTTGCGAGCGGTGCGAAAGCTCAACGTGCCCGGTGTGCGGCACGCGTCCAGCCAGCCAGCAAACAAGCACGCGACCCAGATGCTGCCTTATGCTCGCTTGCCTCTTCTTTTATACTTAAAGCATGCATCATATTTTGTGCTGACTTAATACAACATGGATAGTTGTACTTTCCAAGTAGCTGGCAACCCTTAATCAATGTTAATTGGCTCTAATTAGCATATGTTAATTAATGATATTTACTACAAATTAAAGGTATGAGTGCTCCCAGAGGGTTTCCTGTTCATCCAATTAGTGCCAATTAGTTGCAATTAACACGTGTAAATGAGATGCCATTGAACCCAAAACAAACAGCACATAGTCTGCTGTACTCGCTTGCCGTTGAACTTGAGCACGCGGTGGCAAGGGGAGGGGAGGGGGACTGCAGAGGGCTTTTAAATAACTGGAAGGTCTCTAACATCTATTTAAGCTGGCTCATTATGTCTTATTTTGTCTCTCACTCTGTACAAGCAAGTTGAAGGAAAGTTGATCTGAATAAAAGCCCTCAGCAAAGTAAATGGGACGTGTTTTCTTGTCTTGTTGGACTGCGAAAAGGACACCACGCTGTTTTAAGAAAACTGCCATATTCCTATTTGCACCTAGTCCTGGCTTTGCATTCGGCAGGGGGGATTCGCAGCCCCGAAATCGAGCTCCTTCTGCACCCATCGGGAGTGCGGAGGGGACCCAGCCTAATACTCCAGTGCTAGCGTGGCACAAGAGAAGCCCGTGGCTGTTCCAGAGGACACCAGTCATCTCAACTAATTCCCCAGTCTCCCCTCTTGTTATTTTTTCCCAGCCAATCTTCAGCACCATCATCAAAAGGTGCACTTTCGGTACTTTTCTGCTCATTTTTTTGGCCCGGAGGTAAACACATCCGCAAAAGTTTCTTGCCCTCGGCTTTGATTGCACATGCAATCTGGCAGGCAGCAGAACAAATTGTCATAATTGTGTTTAATTAAAAAGCGTAAATGGATTATCTTCAGGTGAGGATGATTTATTTAACTAATCAGTCTGATCACAGAGAACGTATAGTCTGGAGATGGAAATCATTTGGGGGAAATGGGTAATTCCTTTTCCCATCAGCCCCAAAGTAAGGCAGGATTTTACCACAAAATCCAGCCCAGAGAGAGTGGCTAAGCCAAGTGCACGACCCTTCATCCTGAGGGATGTTTTTGAACATCCTCTCGCCCCACGTCTCTTACACTGAAGTTACTCTTTTCTTTTTATTTCCCGTTTTCAGATGAAAACAGCTGCAAAGTCCCATTTTTGCATGGTTTGTGCCTTACACCATGGGTTCAATCCTGGCCTCCGTGGACGCACAACCCCTCGCCTCGTAAATTCAGCAGGGTGGGGAGGATAACCCTGGGTGGGACGGAGCCGGCAGCACCGCTGCAACCGTTCCTGCAACGCAGGGGTACCCGGTTTGGACGCTGAGCCCAGGGCCAGGCACTATAAATGCCAAATGAGCATAATTAATTGACCATCTGCTTGAAAAGCCAAGTACTGGGTGGCACTGAAGTATGACTGCCATGTCGTGAGCCTCTGAAAGATCTCTGGAAGTTGGGTGCTTTGGATACTGATGTCTAGCTCAGATGTCCTGAGCTTTCCTTTGGTTTTATGTGAGTGCTCTTCGGTTTTGGAAGGCAGAGGTGCTTTATGGCATGATGCAAAGCCTGCAGCGGCGGGGTTTGTCACCTTCAGGGCTGGCAAGGAGGAAAAACAAAGGGAAGGTGCCAGCCGGCACCCGCGCACCCAGAGAAGGGTCTTTGCAGACCTCAGTCCTCCTCTAAACCACATAACAATTCGCTTGTTGTGGTTACATGTTTGGGGGATTATTTGAAACCGTTACAACATGAGCTGGGAAATAAGGCACCTGTGGTGTTTTCTGTTATTCCTAAGAAAATTCTCCTTGTGTTTAATAGGTGCTGTTTAATAAAAATGAAAATGAGCTTATCCTGAGCAGGCATGCACGCCAAAAGCTGGCATTTAAATTAGAAATTATGATTTAATAACTTGTCAAGAAACTCACCAATGTAACAGCGTGATAATTATTGAAAGGAGGCTTCATAAATACTGGAATACGGTGATCCCTTATGAGAACCCAGCTCATAAATGCCCCGCGATCTCTGCATGGGACTGGGCTGCAAACCTCTGGCCCTCACCAGGAGAAGGCTCTCAGAGAAGTCCTACCCCTGAGGTCCTTAGGGCATCCCCGTCCCGGGGATGACGTACCTCGAGTTTTGCTTGGTTCTCTATGGGGCTGCGCACCGTTGCACAGCCGGCGAGGGCAGTTGTATCCGAAAGATCCTCTGTGGGCGCGAAGGGCAGGCAGGGAACCGCGGGTCCCCGAGCGGAGCGGGCAGGGTTGGGCAGGGAGAGCTCCAGGTCTCCAGGAACGGGAGATGCGTGCACGGTGCAATTCGGCAAAGCGGGTAGCGGGGAGCTGGGTACCTCGCCGTGGGTTTAGCGGCAGGACTGGCACAGCTCGGGGACACGACGGCACCCCGCAGCGGGGACGGGACTGGGTTTGCCACGGCGAGCGGGCCGACGGAGCGAGGAGCTCAGCCGTGGGGAGCGGAGACGGAGCAGCCCAGCGCCGGAGGCAGAGCAGACGGCGCGTGTCGGGGCGCTGGGGCCCGGGAAGGATGTGACAGACGGGGCTGGGGAGCGCGAGCGAGCCCGCACGGAGGGCGGCGCGGCTTTGCCCGGGGGAGGTTGGCCGCGGCCCAAGGACGCCGTTCGGTGTCCAGCTCTGCCGCTGCCACGCTGAGCCGGCCCCGCCGGGCGGGCGAACCCGGCTCCGCTCGCTGGAACCTCCGAGGTGCCACTTAGAGAGAGGCCACGCTGGCCGGGCAGAGTCTTCTGTTCAAGTAACCTGACAACAAAAAATATAGACGGTCTTGGAAGGTCACGATTGCTCCTTCGCACCCCCTGAGCCTCCTCTAAACCCTTGACTAATTTGCTGGGAAAAATTATCTTTGGTGGGGCCTTATTGTTTGAATCACATCCCTTCTCTTAATTTAAGCAAAATGTTCACATAAGGACTTCTTAATATATACTTTAAATTACAATCTTGACTTTCTGTTGGTTGATTACGGCATATGACTCTCAGTTGGAAGGCCATTATTTCTGCTATGATTTAGAAAGCAGTTAAAGCGAAATCTATGTAATAAATATTGAAGCGTTGTAATAGATAATTCCATGTATTTAAATGCGACAGACCACTTGGCACAATGTTTGGTTGGCAGGAGGGCGTGAAAAACCCAGACAAAAGCAACTGGCAGGCTCAGGTTTTGGATTCTGGCTCAGCCACGTGTCTCGGTGGGGAGCAGCGGCATCCCGGCGGGAGCTGGGCACTGGGTGTCTCAGTGGAAAGTGGTGTCCCCGTGGGAGACGGGTGCCGGTTCCCATGAGCTGGGGCAGCTCTGCCTGCCCTCAGCTGAGAGCAGGGAGCTCGGCTCAAAGTTCTCCCGTTAAATGTGAGCTGTTCCCATTATGTTGCTTATAGTATGATGCCTTAGCACGTGCCATGCCATAGTAAAAATAGGCCTTAAAAGACCACCAAAACATGAGCGTGAGAGCCCTGTGTTTATAGCAGATTCCTGCCATAAATTCAGGGAGTGGAAGTGGACACCCAATCCAGATTAACAGCAGTGAAGGAAAGCAAAAGAAAACTATACAGGGAAGCCAGAGATTTACTGCGACCCCCCCCCACCCCACCCCTATCCTGTGCCATTCAGCAAAGCACCGCTATCTCCAGATAAATCAGAGTAGCTGAGAAGGGCGCGTGGCAATAACTGGGGTTTCGGTGCCTTGCCCTGTGGCTCCGTACCTCCTGCTGCCGCTGCTGGAGCGGCGTGGGTGCCTGCCTGAGGCATGGGGTTTGCACGTCTCACCTGCTGCACATCCTCGGCTGTACGTGCGGACACGTGCGGCATTAGCAGCGGCATGAGTGAAAATGATAATTGAGGTGGCAGCTTCAGTACCTGGGGTTTTTTTTCCCTTTGTCCATGGTTTTTCAAGCTCACCTCGTAATTCCGCACCGTCGCAGGACGGGGTTTGTGGCTGCGGAGCTACAACGGGATTGAGGAGCTGTAGCAGCTGCCTCCGGCCCTGCCAGCACGTCGTGGCAGTAGCTTTGCAGGCAGGGGTTGTCCGAGCTCTCTGCCGAGTCCAGCAACCAGACCCTTTCCATCTTTCGTCCCCTCAGTTTCCTACTAGGAGATGGGGGGATCCTCCCTCCTCCCTCCTCTTCTTCTCTTTTCTGTTGACTAACGCTGTAGCTGTGCAAACAATTAGGCACCAAGTCTGTGTTTCAAATATAAGGGCTGTTAGAAAAATCAGTGTAACTTCACAGAGCTTATAACTAAGCCTTGGGGCTGTTTTGGGGACCATGTCTTGTTGTACACGTACAGACCTCCTGCCATGTTGTGACCCCAGCCGAGATGAAACCTCAGGATGCCGCTGTAATGCAAATACTCTTACTAACAATAATTAAATGGCACTCTGGAGCGGCCAGTGGTTTCCAAAATCTTGTGAATCGGGGCTTTTCTGGCCAGGAGAGCTTTAGGAGACGGTCTTCCTCCTCGCTGATTTAGCTGGTCAGGAGAGGATGCTTTGAAGAGGTGCCGTGGTTTGTGCTGGTCCCTGCGCTGGCCGCCCTGCTCTCCTCTGCGTGGCAGCAGGACACGCGCGCCTCGCCGCTCGGGGATGAACCAGCACCCTCAGCTCAGCCCGACCCTTCTTCCTTTAGTCTAACTTCAGCTGTGAAGTCAAGTCTGTGAACAGCTACTCCTAATCCCATTTACACCCCTAGAAATCCAGATTAGCTTGCTGGCTTCCCCCTGCACCCCGGGTTTACGGCACCCTGACCATGACGAGGACCTGGTGCTGTGGCCGGCTCGCCGCTGAGTTTGGTGCAGGAACATCTCCCTCGTGCTCTCGGCAAAGTGCTTTTTCCTCTGTTCATCCAGCTGTGTTGCACATGTAAACAGCTGGAACCGCAGTGAAGTTCTTCATACAGCAAGTTCAAGAAGGGAGACACAACAGGACCTTATCCAGATCGATGTTGGGGAGAGGAAAGGTTCCCGTTGACTACAGTAGCATTTGAGTCAGGACTTCAAAATAGCCAAATTGCTTGTGAATTTTATTTTAAACTAAATTCCTACCATAAAACCTGATTCCGACTATGAAACTGCATGCAGAAGTAAGTAGTCCATCTGGGCTTCTCCCAACACTTTGCAAGCAGAGCGGGGCCGGCAGAGGGGACACCGTTTGGCAGCTCTCAGGTGGCAGAGTATCAGCTGCAAACTACTGTTAAGTGCAAACAGCCACACTTGAGTGATGCACAGGAGGTGGCTTGGAAGAAGGGATGCCCAATGGTCATTTGTAGCCACTTCTGTCTGAGGATCTCAAAGCATTTTATAAAGGATTATGCTTTAAAATCACAAAACCCGTACGAAGCAAATAGTTTATTTCTATTCTGCAATGGGGTGATAGGGTCATGAGTAGGGGTCATGACATTCCCGGGATAATACTGCCAAATATCGGCTGAGCCAGGGATAAAATGCAGCCCTCCAAGTTCCCCTCTCAGGCTACTCTCGCTCACCCAATCTTGCCGGCTCCAGGCTATCTAGTAAGCTCTTAAGGATTATAAACTTAAATGTTGCTGAAAAACCAGGTGTCATAAAAGCTGAGAAACCTTACCTTTGCAAGAAGAGCATTAAACACTGGTTTATCTTGGTCAACTTGTAGAATTAAAGCATTTTTATATTTATTTGGAAGGCATCAGAAACGAAAGAACTTTGGTTATTTCTCCTCATTGAGATGTGTCCTTGTTTCTCAGTGGTTCCCAATGCCTCGTTCATCCCGCTCCCTTTTTTCTTATTGTATGACTGGCCATCCTGGAGGAAACTCTTGGGGCTGAGGAGAGAGAGGGAAGAAAAAATAACAAACTATGAAAGTGATGGGGAAAAATTGCTCTCCTGTTTCCTCTAAACCAAGAAAATGTCAAGGAAAAACTTTCATACAGATTTTTGCAGTATTTTTCAGTGAAAAATATGTTTCCTCAGAGAAATTTCAGGTCATTCTATGACTAAATAGTGGGTCTGCTTATTATTCTGTCTGGTGCTCCTGGACTTTTTTAAGTGAAAACAACTTGAGAGAGAGAGAAAATCTCTTTGACACTAAAATCAAATAGGTGTGTTTGAAAGTAATTGAACTGGCCTGGAAAAAAAACGCTTAGTCGATAATTTTGAATTATAAAATGACCATTGTGACATATGAGGGTGACCGGGGAGGCTTGGTGGTGACCGCAAGTCGTGGCCACGCCGGCGCAGCGCGGGGGCCGGTGCGAGGTGCGGGCAGGGAGAAGCTGCGGTCCCTCCCGACCGCGGTGCAAACACCCTTCCTCGTCCTCCCCGTCGCTTCCATCCACTTTGGCGCTTAATTAGGTGGGGAGATGGTGGAGCGCTGCCGGCACCTCGAGAGCGCAATTATCTGGGCAGCGTCCTCGGGGGCCGCAGCTCCATGTGCCTGGGTTGCAAACGACGACGGTTTCCTCCGGCTGAGATCCCTGCCTAAACCTCGCTGGTGGAGCCGTTCCCTCGCTTAGCTGGCTCTGGCAAGATTAAAACACATGACTTGTGAGATTGTAGGGCCAGATGGGCCGGGAGTTTCGACCAAAAATCCATCTTTTTTTTTCCTTTTTGGAAAAAAACAAGGAAAAAAGCTTTTTGTTTCATTTTTGCTTATTTTTGCTTTCTTCTTCCTCCCTTTTTCCCCGGTTAAAGAGAAGCGAGGTACCGCACCTTCGTTATCAAAGAGCGATGCTGTGGCCCAAAGCCCCACCGAGCCGCGGGGCAGCTCTGCCCGGCGGGTCCTGCCGGGATGGGATTGCAGCGCATCCCCCCTCCCACGTCATCTCCTTCATCCCAAGAAACGCCGGCAGTTTGTCGCCGGCTCTGACCAGGCTGCCATATCTCTCACCTCCCCTCCCCATCAAACGTGGGGCACGGAGAAAGGTTAAATTCAGGTCAGCCCTCCCCGCTCACACGTTTCCGAGAGCATCCCTTGGAAAGCCGCAGGGATCCCCGCGCCGGCGGTGCCCGCCGACTCCGGCGGCTCCGAGTCAAGGTGAGAACGGTGGCGGGCGCGGGGGCCGCTGCCCCGGGGACGGGTTCACAGCCCCGTGCTTCCTGCACCGCGGCCCCCTCCAAACAAACAGAGCTTATGGCGAGCCGGGGGCGAGAGATGGATGGTAAACAAATGCGCCTTTGAAGAGTGACAATGAAATAAATCACCCGGTCGCTTCGTTGGCACACTTGATAATGCCGTTATCATAAAGAAGGGACTGTCGGGAACGCCCGCGATCGTGCCGCGGCAGGGGCTGGGGGACGCCGGGGTGCGGGGGGCTGCACGTAGGACCGTCTCCTTCCGCGGGGCGCGGGGTTGTCCTCAGCCCGCCTGGGTAAGCAGAATTTCATCAGGCGTCGTAGCCTAACACCGATGTTTACCGTTAGCTAGCGGCCATCGGCGTGTGGCACCCGTTCAGCTCCACCAAACGCGTCCTTGGCTCCACCAACCTGGAGCACCCGGTGCAGAGACACCCGTGTTCGGTTCTCCCTGGAATTCAACAGATTTGGGATCAGGGTCGCAGCCTGGTCCGGGGGTTTATCTCGGAGCGGGAGGGATTTCTCCTCCTGGGTTTGCCTTTCTCCGCTGAGCCGCATGGTCCTGCCGCAGCCTGGGAGCGTGTGGGTGCGTGCCCCAGAGGTGCTTCGGCACCTCAGCCCCATTGGTTTCAGGCTCATATTTGCTTAAAACTGGTGGGATTCATTGAATTTGCTCCTGTAAATTCACCGACTAAAGCGGAGCTGATGTAAGCGGGGCGTCAGCCTGTCTCTGAAAGCGGGCGCAACCTTTTGTTTTCACTAAATCTGCGTAAAAGCGGGCTTTTACGTGATGTGGCTCTGTGTAAATCCTGCTCCTGACCGACTCAATACAAATCTGAAGTAATCCTTCTTCTAGCTGAATTACCTGTATCTGGACACCTCTTTTCAGGCTGGACTCAACCAAGGCTGTGCCGGCTGCGTGTGCCCCTCCTGCCCTCCCCTCTGCTCCGGGTCAGGAATTCCCGACTTTTCACTGGGCCTGGATGGGGACAGGAGGATGGAGAAGGAAATGAGGAGGAGGAGGCTCCTTCCTCCACTGAGAGCTTCAGCCCTCATCGTGGTGCATGGGCTTCACTGTGGCTTAACTAGGACTTCTCAGCCCCCAGGGCATAAAGTTAAGCGGGCGCTTAAAAGCTTGATCCTGAGCCATGGAAGTTGGACGTCTTTCTATTGACTTGACGAGGAGCAGGATCTGGCCTCAGGTCCCTGCGAGTTTAGGGCCAGAGGGCTCCATGCCTCATGCGGTCCTGCCCATAACAAAAGAGAAGGCTGAGAAAAAGGAGAGGAAGGGGGAAAAAAAATGGGAAAAAATGAGGAATGCTGAAATGAAGTTGTGCTCGTTCAGCTCCCTCAGATGCCCGGGTCTCCGTCATTAATATTAAGCAATCCCTGACAATACCACTCTGCATTTTCCAAAAGAATAACTATCAGCCTGGTAAACAAACCTGGAAATGTACAAAATTCAGCAGAATGTCTCATCTATAGAGGCTTTATGATAAATGTAACAAGGCAACAGCTATGCAAAAAAAAAATTAAAATGTAGAAAATTGACATTTGGAATTGAGCTGGGATGTGCGCTGGAAACACCGTCGTCTTATCGACAAGGGGGGGACCTGCAGCCCTTTCTTAAACCCCAATGATACAGGCTAATTTATATGCAGTTATTCACGTGTGCAGTAAATTCCAATTATGTTTACAGATGTCTGCTTAACATTTATGGAAAAGGAACCTCAGCATGTCTGAAATATCCTTATAAGGGTTTGGACTGGGCTATCTTTTTTCTTTTTTTTTTTTTTACCAACACCTATTTAATTATATTTTGCAGATTTAAAAAAAAAAAAAAATCCAGCAGAGCTCTCTGATAGAAGGTTTAACGTCTAATGCATATATTTTGGTTGTGTGACCATTTCAAAGATGTTTTAACTATATTTTTTTGTTTTCATATAAAACTCAGGAGTTTAGTTGATTTTTTAGGCACAAAAAAAAAAAGCAGCAACAAATAAGTGCAGTAAAAGATGCACAGGTTTTCAAATGGCTTCCTGATGTAGATTATTTTTATTCTTTGTCTCGGAAATTCTTTATTTAAAAGAAACATTTTATCGCTCCTGTGGTGCATGTGCTGCGCTGTCAGACCCAGGGCTGCGACAGTCTCGTCCGTCACACCGTGGCATTTTGCCCTCCGCCGTGTGAAGAAGCCTCGCATCCATCCTTGGTTTTCCCTGTAAAAAGGTGTTTCTTGCCCTTCTCCTCCTGTTTGCATGTATAGCTGCAGTTTTATATCATGTTGTGTGTCGTCGCTGCTGCTGACTATAGTGTTAGTGGGGCTGAATAATTTGTTCTCGGAGCCCCCGTGTGGGGGGGGTCCCTGCCCAGAGACCCCGTAGCCTGGACGGATCCAGCAGGCAGCTGGGCACACGCCTGCAAAGGTAGATTTTCTGACTGTAGTAGTAATAAGAAAAAATACGTATTTTCAAGATGCATGGGGCAAGAAGCAGCAGTTTTCACACTCTCCTACCCTGGGTCTGGGCTCTAAAGGCGGCTGCAGCCCCGGGAGGTGACGGCCCCATGGGGGGACCTGCCTGGCTCGGCCTCGCACCTTCCCTGGCACGAGCTGGACCCCAAGGAAAAGGGTATTTTCTGCTAATTCTCAAACTGCTGTTTTCAAACATTTTTCCTCCTCTTTCTCTCTAAATTTGAAACACTCGTAGTTCATTACAGCATGTTGTGTGAGCGGCAGCCTGGCTCCGCAGACGTGGCCGTCTGGGGACAGCGCGTGGCCGGCCGGGCACCGGGCACAGCCGCGGCATGACCCCGGAGTGTCCGAGACAGGGATTTCCACCCAAAACTGATGGGTCAGGATGCTTTATTGGTGCCTACCTCCACTTGCTTTTCCTCTGGAGAGCGAAGGCGATGCACGCTTGCCTCCCGGGGCTCTGCAGCAATGCGGGAGCTACCCCAGGTCCCACCCTGGTGTCCCGGATGGCATCAGGTCCCCGAAACAGGACTGTCCCTGTCCTTGTCCAGTGACTCGTTTTAAGTATTGCCACCCTGCCGGCTGGCACAGCCGCTCGTGGCGGTGGTGCATACACTGGAGGCATAGAAAAGGTTTTCCATTGTCATTTTTAAAGCTAAACAAGTCCGTATCTTAGGTATGAAAGTACTTGAATTCAAATAGGGGAGTGAAACCCACGTTGGTATTTGGAAATGGCATTTCCCTCCCATGCGAAGCACCAGCCCTGTAGAATATTAATCTGGGGTTTTAAAAGGTACAGTAGGAAATCATCTTTCCAGAGCACACACAGCCCTAAACCATTCCTCAAACACCGGAGCAATCCTGCAGCACCAGAGGACTCTGCCCTGTGTGTTTGCTTGTCCAGCCTGCGGACGGAGGTGGGAAGGGAAGCTTTCCGTGTGCTTCCTTGTGCAGGGGACATAATCTCCTGCAGGTATGCAGGCAAGATTTGTTTCAAATTAACACCTTATTGATTTTGTGTAAAGACATCCAAGGGAACGGCAGTGAGCAGAGATTATGCGCAGTGCACGGCAGGCGCCCGCAGAGCTCCATCGGCACGCAGCCCGGCTCCGCTCTCCCGCTGCATTTCACCTTGTGCGCAGAGGCCACGGTGATGGAGCTGCTACAAACACCGCGGGCTGACCCCACGAAGTGAAGGGGAACACTTCCCTTCACGAGCTTTGGGGCAGCTTCTCTGGTTTTACACGAGAAGTGATAACAGCCTACGGGCGTAAAATTTGGTGTGGGTTTAGGTTGGTTTGAGAGTATGCAGTTGGTCCGGGACTCGGAGGTCCATCCAGGGACTCCTTGCAGAGCTCAGGACGGGATGAGGACAAACACCCAAGCTCCTTCGCAGAGGTTAAGTGACCCTTTGGAAAACTGCTCTGGCTGGCAGCAGGCAGGCCAGGACCAAGGGCAACAGGTTTTACTATCTAGGGTGCTGGCTGGGAAGGAGTGCTTGTCCTCGCCATCAACAGCCCGGCATGGCAAGCGTTAATGAGAAATTTCAGAGAGGGGAGAAGAGGAAGACCATGCTGTGGTTAGACTTAACTTACTTGATCTGAGAGCGTATGTGGAATAAATGTGCCAGATTTTAAAAATGAGTTTTGTTTATTAGCACACCCTTAAGGAAATAAATCATACATCATTAGGAGTGATGTCTTCTCACCAGCCATCTTCATTATTACTAACACATTTATCTAATAGCCATGCAAATTTCTTTCAGCCATTTATTCTGGAATCTTACAGGCTTTACAAATATTAACTAATTACAGCAATGAAGATTTTATTTCAACAACTGAAAAAACACATTGGTAGGGAATTCTGCAGACTCAGAGTTTCAGAGTCTGAACATCTCGGGAAGTTTCCATTTTCATACGCACACGCCATCAGCGCGCTCCCAGCACGAGGCGGATCAGCACAGAATAGCTCCTTCAGATAATTGTTATCGGTGTAGTTTTACCGGCAGGAGAAACACGCTTTGTAACAGTGTTCACTAGGGTTTGGGGTTGCTCCCGAAGGAAACGTAGATAAGCAAGGGACTCTCCATTTGAAACAAGGTTTACTTGCTTGTAAGCAAAACGAGCTCCCGCGCCTTCGCGGTTACGTTGGTTCGGGGTTGGATGCGTCGGCCGCTGCTCTCCGGAGCCACCTTCACCTGTGGATACAGAGAGATGAGAAGAGCACGCAGGGACCTGGCTGATAGGAAGTTCTCAGTGCCCCGGTAATTCCCGAGTGACAAACTCAATAACACGTTAGGAAAGGCCACGAGGAAGGAGAGGAGCGGGGGTGATGTCTCCCCAGCTGGCTGATTAACTATTCCGGTTATGTAGCACCGTGCGCGCGTGTTTCTGGGAGCAGGTGACGTGAGAAATTGTAACGTGCGATGTTAACAGCCTGCTGCCAGGAGTTCAACAAATAACCGTGCATCGAAAGTACGGAACAGGAAAAAGACCGGTTCAGACCGCGGCATAACAAAGCCAGGGGGTGAGCAGCCTTTCGCATGACATTTTTGCCGCTTTGGAGTGATAATGCCGCCGTGGGGCTGCGTTTCCAGCGCAGGCGATGCCCTGCGGAGCGGGACGGCCCCTCCGGTGCTGCCAGACTCCGGAGCCTCGTCCAGCCCTCTGCGGCAGCCCCGGGGAGGGCAACGCAGACAGGGTCTTGGGGGCGGGGGGGGGTCCCCATCCACCAGGCAACAGGATAAGGAAGGGAGCTGAGGGGTGATGGAGTCTGAAGGGTGCGGTGCATCCGCGTGGGAGTTGGGAGATTTGGGTTGCACCCATCTCTGGGTGACCCTCGAGGAGCTGCTCCCCACCCTGCGCCCTCCCGCACGGCCTCACCAACGCAGCGGTTCTGGCAGGGATCTGCAGGCCCAGCTGGAATATGAATGACCACAATGTTGAGGAACGATATTTTTCTTTTTTAGAACACGACGTGTTTTTAGCAATGAGCTTCTGAGCATGGAGGATTGGTCCTCGGTAATGCCGGCGTGCGGTTCTGCCCTGCGTGGGGGGACTTATCCCGGAGCGCAGCAGAGGACAGCAGAGCATCGTCAGGCAGGACCCTCACAGGGATGGACTCTACCCCTGGCCTCTCCTGGAAAAATTAAGCTGAAACTAGTGGGATTTCACATTCTAGAACAAAATGATCTGGTTTTTCATCTTGAAAAAGTTATGCTGATGCATTTCAGAGTAATGGGATTGTGGCTGTGCATGCCATACCCTTGCTATAGTGTTGAAACGAGCTGTGTATGCGTATAGTCAAACTTAGAACATCACCCACTGTACAAAGAAAGGGAAGGTAACGGGGGTTTTAAACGTGCATTTTTAATAAAATAACATGTTTGGCCACATCTCCTTACTGCAGTGCTCCAGTTTCATGCCAGTGCAGTGGTGACCCTATAGAAATGAGATGCTCGATTAGCAGCTCAGGTGTCGTGAGCAGCGCAGTGCCGTGCAGCGCTAACAAGCCCTGTCTGGAGCGTGCCAGTGACCTCTTTAACTGCCTCCACGCTTGCAGCGCAGGGGTGTGCGAGGACTTTGAGCCACGGGCTCCCACACAGCCTCTGCCTTTTACCTGGCTTTTACCTGCCCCTGGCCCAGGCTGACAAAATGTTGTGCTGAGCTGCGGACACCCGGCAGCCAGGAACTCTGCTGGGCTCAGACTGCATAAACCCAGCTGCCTCGATTTGTGTGTGTGTACGATAAAGCGGGGAGAAAGAAGGGCACGCTGGCCAGAGCCTCCCCGTCCCGTCAGAAGCCTTAAAATAGAAGCCTGTATAAATAGGGTGTGACATAGGATATTATATAGTAATGTGGTATCAAATTATAGAATCTATATATAGAAGAAGATTAATCGGAGGTCGGGACTAAGCAGACAGCTATAAACACAGCCAGGAGCTCTGGATTCATTTTCACCAACGGTGAGGGAAGTTTGTGGCCCCTGGTCCAGGTGATGCTGTTTTATCACCCTGAACCACTGAGATCTGCTCCTGCATCTGCAGCAGGTAGGCAGAGAGAAGCGCTGGTTTCCCACCAGTGCAGGTGTATTCTCCCTGTATTTTATTGGGATAGTCCTGTTTGGTTTTGATTCCAATTATTTTTCTCAAGCGCTCTGCGCGACGGTGATGTCAGACACCAAAAGCTGACATTCTGCTGATGACAAAAACCCTCTTATATTGGGAACCCTCTTCTCCAGCTGCTTGCAAAGGACGAGTAACGCCGCAGCCCTTTTTCAGTGCACACATGGGAAGCCAGTGACAGTGCGTCCACTCTCAGAAACAAGAAAAACAATTTGCCCAGAGTCACGCAGCAGGTCAGCGGCAGGAGCAGGGGGCAAGGTCTGGACACCCTCTTCCCTCCGACACTGCCAAGAGAACCACTGCCTATGCACAAAATCGCGTATACGTGTTAGATAGGTGAATGAGATTGACTCTCACTCCCAGGGAAGTTCAGCGACTGTGAAATTAGTAAATTACACAGGCCCACAGAACTTAGAAAAACAATATAATCCTGGGGGTACTGAAATAATTAATTTGCTAATCAACTACACCTTGCTTTTTTTAATTTGCGACTAGCACTCTGTTTTCTTTCCCCATTTCAGCCACCTCAAGAAGAGCAATATTTCGGGGTAGCAAAGCCGGAGGGGCCCGGGCCAGGGCCGAGCGCGGCGGCACGGCACCCCGGGGGCTGCGGGGTGCCGGGGGAGAAGCTGCCTTAGCACCGCGGTGACCCCAGCAAGAGCTGGGCGACGCTTTCTGGGGGGGCCTCGCCGTGCTCTGGATCCAGCCCCCGGATCCAGCCACCAACTTGCGAGGGAAGAGCCGGAGCCGCAGGGCTCCCGCAGATGTTTTGTGCTGGTTTGTCTCCCGGTCTCGCCGCACCGTTGTTTGCTTTAAATCATTTCGAATGCGGAGGTTGTCAGACAAGACAATTAACATGGGGAAGGGGGAAAGTATTAATCCATTATTTGCCATAACATGAATTTAAGCCGGGAAGTCAAATGATAAAATATGTGGTGAAAAGTGGTGGTGGTGGGAGTGCCTAAATGAGTAATAGCCTTGGGCTTCTGAGCCTTGAACTTAACGTGCTAAGTAAATCCCCGAGGTCAAAAAGTACGAAAATTGTTGCAGCTTGGGGAGATATATTTTAACTTTGCAAAAGGTCCTCGCAAACCCGCTGCCGGGGCTCGGTGGCGAGGCAGATGCGGAGCAGCGTGCCGCTCCGGCGGCCGGCTGCAGCCGCTCCTGGGTTTGGACCCCCAGGTCGGGGGCTGGTTGCTTGTTTCAGGGGGGTGGGGGCAACCAAAAAAAAAACCAGAAAAAAAAAATCAAATACCATCAGGTGAGGAGGGGGCTGTTTGGGGCTGAGGGCTGCGCGCAGGGGCTCCGGCGGGGAGCGGCTCCGGCGGGTCCCTGCTCCGCCGAGAGAAACGATCGAAACCGCCGCTGTAACCCCCCCCCCACCACCCTCCGGGCCCCCCCCCCGGAGCCGGAGCGGGCCCGGGCCTCCCCGGCGAGCCGGGGTCCCCGCTCCGCCGAGCCGCGCCTTCCCACCTTGCTCCAAGGCTTCCCCCTTTAAAACCTCTTTCTCCCCCTCGAGCTGACCATGCGGCTGAATTTATGGAGAGAGATGTTTTAGCAGAAATCCCCCCGAGTCTCCCATCAGCCCTAAATCCCCAGCCTGCTCTCCCTGGGAGACCTCATGACACAGAGCATGCCAAAACAGCTTCGTTTTGCCTATGCATTAGCAATCTATTTTACCTTTTTGACATCTCTCACACATAAAACCGTAAGAGAGAAATAAAATATCTGTCTCTGGGCGAAAATAAAGCTTTGCCTCCCTCCTGATCTATAGGATATAAAATAAAGCCATGGCTTTGATAGTGGCTTTTCCTTATACTGGAGTTGCTTTTGCACACACGGAGACAATGAAGATGGATGAGCCGGGATCGGTGCATCCTCCTGGGGTTTGTTTCACCCTCTTTTTTTATAGTCTCCCCCCGCCCCCGCCACCTCTTTACTTTTCTTTCTTTTCTCTTTTATTCGTCTTTTATCTGCCCTTTAACAACGTGAAGAATCCCCTTCAGCTGGCACACACCGGGCTCCCCCGCCGGGCTCCCCCTGCCCTGTCCCGCTCGCCCCGGGCCCGGACCGACCCCCCCAGCCGGTCACGGCCGAGCCCCCCCCTCACACCCCCGGGACCCCCCCCCGGGCGGGCTCGACCCCCCCCGGGGCCGCCGCCGGCCCCTTCCCGGGCACTTTCCCGTCTCCGCCGGCAGTTCTCAGTCAAAGGCAGAGACGCACACCTCGGATTTGTAATTATTTATTAACTATATTTTCCATAAACAATGCATGAGCTTGGAGTGTAAGCGACAACATTTAGCGACGTAGAAGGAAACCCGGGAGGGCTCAGCAAAGGGGAGGGGGGCACAAAAATACCTAAGAAAGGGGAAAGGCGAGCGGAGCCGGGGGGGGGGACGGGACGGGGACGGAGCGGGCGTGTTAACCCTCAGCACCGACCCGAGTGCGGCAGAATAAACTGGGTGGGGACCCTCTAATACGTAATTTAAAGATTTTTAAAATTTTTTTTTTCTCTCCCCCCACAAACCTGGCGCGGCGCGCAGCGATGGATCCCGTCCAGCAACGGGTTTATTGCGCGGGGATGTTCTCCAGGCTTAATTACATCGTAACTTCAATATTTGTTGAGTGCATTAACCGCATATATATTTAATCAGGCGCAGGCGCTCTTCCGACGGGGGAAAAGTTGGGGGGGGGGGGAAGGTGTGTGTGTGTGTCCCCCTTGCAACGCTGCCCGGATGAGGAGGGGTCTAGGCTGCCTTCCCCTCCCCGCCCCGTCGAGGATGCTCACAGGCAGAGAAAGTGTCTGGACCCGGGTGGGAGGGAAGTTTCTTCTTCGGCTTCGCTCGGGGATGGCGGGGGGGGGAAGAGGGGGGGTCCCCGGAGCTTTGCCAGCAGAGTCCGGGACGAGAGGGCTCCGGTGTTTGTACAGCACTAGTGCCCGGTAAAGGAGGGTGAAATCCCATTACGGAGCGCAGCGGTGTAGAAAGGCTGATGATAAACAGGGGGATGTTTAACTAAAAAGACGGGAACGACACCGAGAAAACGCAAATTCAAAACTCGCCTGAAAGGGACGTTTTTTTTTCTTCTGTATTAGATTTTTTTTAAATTTGAGGGTTTTTTTTTTTTTAACCTTTTAATTTCCCTCTTTGAAACACCCCGGCCGGCTCTCTCTGGGACCGGGGGCTTGGCCCCGGCAAAGGGCCCAGCCGGGAACGGATCTGGGCGAATTGCAAAATACAATGAAAAACAACAACAACCACCCCCCCCAGCCCAGATGCACTGCCCTAGGAGGGGGGGGGGCGGCGGCAGGCCGGGGGCTGCCGTGCCATCCATCCCTGGGGTCCGGGGGGTGTGGAGAGGATTTCCCCCGCCCCCGCCTCGGGCTCCGCGGACTCCCCGGCCCGTGGGTGCCCCACGCCGGTCCCAGCGGGGCAGAGGAGGCCCGTGGGAGGCCGGGGTTGGTGAGTTTTTCTTTTCGGAGCCAGCTGGAAACAGCGCTGGCATTTTCACCTCTCGAACGCCTGCGCTGATCGGGGTCCCCCGGGGGGGAGGGGGGGGGAGGCGGACCTAGGGCACCCCACGGTCGTCCTCCCCCCACTCTGGAGCGGGGTTTCGGGGGATTTGCGTGTGCCGTGGGCGGGCGGGCAGGGAGCCCCGCCGGTAAATCAGCGCTGCCCGCCCCACCGCAGGGGGGACGGCGGGTACCCCGGGCCGGAGGGCTCCGCTCCCCCTCCGTCAGCCGGGGGGGGGGTACGGCGGTCTGTGCCCGTCTCGGCGTTCCCGGGCCCTGCGCGGGGCGGGAGGGGGGGCAGGGGACAACCAGATGCTTTCACCAACGCCTGGGAAAAGAAGGGAAAACAAAAACAAGAAAAAAAAAAAAAACCAAAACACCCCTACCACCAAAAAAAAAAAAAAAATTCTCTGTGAAAAACTGGTGCTTGATGGACATAAGATGCTCATCTCCTTCCCCTCATTCATCCCCACCAACACATGTCACTTGGGGGCCGGCAGTCAAAGGGAAGAGGTCCCCCGACGGCAGCCTACAGCTGTCGCCTTCCGGGCGGCGGAGCGGGGCCGCCCGCCCCGCCTCGGCCCCTCCGCTCCGCCATGAGAAGTGGCCCATATGCGGGGGGACCGGGGGGTGCCCAGGGCTCTATTGATCCCCGTAAGCGACGGCAAAGCAACCCAACAGCTGGGCAGGGAGGGCAGGGACGCGGAGAGACGCGGAGAAGCCCGCGCGGCCCCGACGGGGACGGTGATGGGCCGGCTCCGGACTGGCGCGGGGGGCACCGGCAGAGCCGGAGCAGGGAGAGTAAATGGCGGACGCAGCCCCGGGGCTTTTAAACACCCGCAGGAGCATCGAGGCGATGCCTCGGCCCGGGGTCAGCCCCGAGAACCGGCCCGGGCGGGCTCTGCACCCCCCCCGACCGCCCCCAGGCCGGAGCGGCGGGCAGGGCGCGGAGCCGCGGCTCCGCGCCCCGGCACCGGAGGGGGTTTTCCTGCCTTCGTTTTCCTTTTTATTTTCCAATTTCTTCCTCTCCTTCGCCTTTTTTTTTTTTTTTTTCTTTCCCCCCTCCCGTCAAGGACGAGGAAAACAGACGTGAAAGCGAGCGCGGACAGTGGGTAAGGGCGCGGGGGAGGTGGGGGATGCTGCGGGCTCCGGAGCGGGGCTTCCCGCGGCCGCGGAGGATGCGCGCCCCGGCTCGCAGCCGTGTGTGTAACCCTCGGGGCGCGCTTCTGGCCATTTTAATCCGCCGTTTCCCTCCTAATTCCCCTCCAGCGGATCAATCGGCCCGCAGGGGAAGGTGAGAGTGAGGGTGCGGGGGGTGTCCGGGGAGGGGGGGGGCCCGGCCGGCGTCTGCCGGGCGGTGACACCTCCCCCGGAGCGGCAGCTCCCGCCGGGCAGCAAAGCGCGGAGGAAAGAGAAATCACGTCCCTCCTAACCGCCCCGGCCACCGACCGAGCCCCTGGAAGGTAAAAAGCAAATGAATTTTTATTTGCCAAAAAAAAAAAAAAAAAGGAAAAAAAGAAGTACATCAGCGGCGGCCGGTGCCGATCGGCCCCAGACGGGCGCTGCGAGCGCCGGCAACGGAATCACCGCGAATTTACCGGCGCCTTCCCTCCGCCCGCGGCGGCCGAGCGGCAGCGGGACCCGCCGCCCCCTCCTCCCCCCCGCCCCGCCCCCCCCGGCACGTCGGAGCTACCCGGGGCCTCGGCCCCGGCCTTTGCGCGCCTTTTTTTTTTTTTCCCCGTGAAAAGCCGAACCGTCGCCGGGTTTTTGTGGTTTGGTTTTTTTTTTTTTTCTGCAGGCTCCGCGCCCCCCCCCCCGCCCTCGGGTCCCGCCGTTTACGATGGGGAAAAACCACGGCAACTCGTTTGACGCCGCTTCCCCAGCCAACCGTTCCGCTCCTCGGCGGCGGAAACCGGCCGGTGGATCCCTATAACGGATGCGTAACCTCTACGGGGGGGGGAGGTTGGGGGGGGGGTGCCAAGACCCCAACGAGCGGCCCCGTTCCCGCTCCCCCCCCCCCCCCCACCTCCTTCCCCCATCCCGCGCACCTACCCGCTGCAGCGCGCTCCCGGGCCTCCGAGCAGAGGGGAGCGCTTCGGCCGGGCCCGAGCGGCAGCGGGCCGTCCGCCCGTCCGTCCGCCCGTCCCTCTGTCCGTCCGCGGTGCGGGCGGAGGCGGCCGGCGGCGCCCCGGCGGCTCTATAAAGGGGCGCGGACGCCCCGTCCGGCGGCGGCGGCGCGGCGGGAGCGTAGGGGTGGGGAGGGGTGGGTGGGTGGGTGGGAGTGGAGGGGAGGGCGAGAGTGGGAGTGGGAGTGGGAGGCAGAGACGATTGGCCGAAGCCAGCGGTGACGTCTAGGCGCGGTGCATAAGGCTGCGGGCCGCGGGGCTGCCGGGAACATGCAGTGCGCCCTGCGCTGCCGGGACGGCGCGGGCAGCGCCGCTCTTCCTTGCCCTGCCCTCCCCGGTCTTCTTCTTTCCCCCCCCCCCCCCCCTCCCCCTTTTTCCCACCCCCCCCCTCAACCTGCCCTCCCCCCCCCGCTCCCGGCACCGGGTCCGGGACGGTCCCGGTCCGGTCCGGTAAAGCGGGAGGCGGAACAAAAAAAAAAAAAAAAAGAAGAAAAAAAAAAAAAAAGAGGGTTGGGGGGGGAGAAGAAAAAAAAAAAAAAAAAAAGCGGCAGCGCCGGACGATGCCGCGCCGGCTCGGTGGGGACGCGCCCGGCCGCCGCGGGTAGCGAGCAGGGCGGTACGCGGGGGTAGGTAGGAAGCGGGTGCGACGGTACCGGCGAGACGTCGAGGGGGAGAGCGAAAAAGAGAGAAAAAGAGAAGGAGACAGGGGACGGAGCGAGGAGCCGCGGAGCATCTTCCCCCCACCCTCCACCCCCCTCCCCGACCCCCCCCACCCCTCCCACCTCGCGTAAGGACGGCGGCCCGCTCCGCGGCGCGTAGGGCCATGTCGCCGCGGCAGCAGGCAAAGCCCTTCTGACCGCTGTCGGGTCTCCATGTCCCGGTTTGTTCTTTCTTTTTCTTTTTTTTTTTTGTATATATATATTTTTATTTTTTTTTCCTCCTCCTTTGATTTCTCTTTGGGAAAAGCACTTTGACTCCTGACTGCTCTACCTCAGACCTGAGAAAAAACTCGTCACGCTCGCTTTTTGGCGTTTGGCTTTGGGTTTGGTTTTTTTTTCTTTTTTTTTTTTTAATTTTTAATTTTTACGAGCGCCGATCTTTATAGTCGTTGTTGTTTTATTGTTACTATTATTATTATCATTGTTGCTGTCGTGGTTGGTAGCGGCCGGGATTCTGCGGTTGTGTTGAAGCGCTGGTCTCCTCGGGCAGTGGGTGGTTTCTCCTGTGTATCCCTCCTAGGACACTCGGACGAAGATTTTTTCTTCCTCCTTTCCTTTTTCTCCTCCTTCACTTCTCCAAGGCTTTTAAAACAAACACACAAAAAAGCAAACCTACGCCGGTGTTGTCGTCTTTTCAAAATTTTTTTGTTGTTTTTTATTTTTAATTTTTTTTTTTTTTTTTGCTTGACATCTGGGAAACCACTACCCCCCGCTCTCAGAAATAACCAAAGACAATGGTTCACTGTGCAGGCTGCAAAAGGCCAATCTTGGACCGGTTTTTGTTGAATGTACTGGACAGGGCTTGGCATGTGAAGTGTGTTCAGTGCTGTGAATGTAAATGCAATTTGACAGAGAAATGCTTTTCGCGAGAAGGCAAGCTTTACTGCAAAAACGACTTCTTTCGGTAAGTACCGGCCCCCCCTGCCCGGAGCCGTAGCTCCTCCGCATCCATTTTTCATCTCCCTTTCCCCCCCCCCGCGCTTTTTTTTTGTTTGTTTGTTTGTTTTCCCCCGTTGGTCGGTGTGACCCACGAACGCCCCGTCCACGCGCAAACGCCCCCGAACCCCGGTGTTATTTCCCCGGGTGATCTCCCGGGGCGGGCGGGGGTCCGGCCCGGGGAAGGGGCTCCCCGTCGGGGCCGGCAGGCCGAGGCCCGGCCGCTCTCGGCGGGCACCGGTCGAGCTCGAGTTCCCCAAAGTTACCTCGAAACTATCGACCGGCGGAGCGATAGCGGGGGCCGGTCCCGGTGCCGCGGAGCGGGGGTGACCCCCGCCGCCGTTGCAGCGGTACTCGCTGGGGTTTTCCCGGCGGGATTTTCCGCGGCCGTGAGCGCAGCGTTCCGCGGGCCGGAGCCCCGGGGCCGCCCCGGCGGGGAAGGCTCGGTGCGCGGCTCGGTGCGCGGCTCCGCGGGC
This sequence comes from Harpia harpyja, assembly GCF_026419915.1. Classification (NCBI taxonomy): domain Eukaryota; kingdom Metazoa; phylum Chordata; class Aves; order Accipitriformes; family Accipitridae; genus Harpia; species Harpia harpyja. The sequence goes on along the minus strand of NC_068951.1, from coordinate 2,586,253 downwards.
CCAGCGCTTCCCGTCAAACCGAGCCGAGGCCGCCCCGGAGGGCAGCGACAAACCCCCCCCCCCCCCCCCCCGGCGACCCCCGGCGGGTTGATGGAGAGGGGAGCCGGGTACCGGCGCTCGCTCGCCCGCCGCCGCTTCCCCCGGCGTTGACCCGGGTCCGGCTGCCGGGAGCCCCGCGGGGCGGAGGGGAGAGCTGGAGGCCCCGGGCCCCGGTAACGGGTCGGGCCCCGGTAACGGGTCCGGGTCCGGCCGGCTCTCGGCTGCCCGGCGCCGGCCGAGCCTGTACCGGCAGCTGCTGCGGCCCACGCGCGGCCGTGAGCGATTAAGAACAACATATAAGAATTCCTGCTTAATGTTTATTAGAGCGTCGTTAATCAACGTGGCAGGGCGCGGAGGGGAAACCCTGGACAAGGCAGCCCGGGTGTTGAATTGATCCCTCAGCACTCCATCCCCTGCCCAGATCGGGTCTTTTTTTTTTTTTTTTTTTTTCCTCCCCCCCCCCCTTTTTTTTTTTTTAAAGATAGCCTTTCGTTAGAGCGCTCCGGAGGAACGCTTGATTTTATTTCCAAATTTTCCTTTCGCACGGCCGGGCGGGGCGAGCGGAGGCCGCGGTGAAGGGCGCGGGGCCGGGGCTGCTCCCGGCGGGGCCCGGCGGTTCGGGTGGGCGCTGCTGACCCCCGCGCCCGGCTCCTCTCCCCGCAGGTGTTTCGGGACCAAGTGCGCGGGCTGTGCCCAGGGCATCTCCCCCAGCGACCTGGTCCGCAGGGCGCGGAGCAAAGTGTTCCACTTGAACTGTTTTACGTGTATGATGTGTAACAAGCAACTCTCCACCGGCGAGGAGCTCTACATCATAGACGAAAACAAGTTTGTCTGCAAAGAAGATTACCTAAATAACAGCAATACTGCCAAAGAAAACAGCCTGCATTCAGGTGAGGGAGCGCGGCCGGGGCGATGCGGCGGGGGGAAGCGCTCGGCCCCGGCTTCTGCGCGGGGTGGGAGCCGGTCCTCTCCCTTCTTCCTTTCTCCTCTCCCTTCTTCCTTTCCCTTCTTCTTTTCCCCTCTCCCTTCTTCCTTTCCCTTCTTCCTTCTTCCTTCTCTCCCTCACTCCTTTTTTCCTTTCCCCTCTCCATTCTTCTCTCTCTTTCTTTCTCCTCTCCCTTCGTTCTTTTCTCTCTTTCTTTCTCCTCTCCCTTCGTTCTTTTCTCTCTTTCTTTCTCCTCTCCCTTCGTTCTTCTCTTTCTTTTTCCTCTCCCTTCTTTCTTCTCTCTCTTTCTTCCTCCTCTCCCTCACTCCTCTCCTCTCCCCCGGTCGTACCCACCGCCCGTCCCCCGCGATCGGTATTTGCCCCCCAGCCGAGCGTGACCCGGTTTGCTCTCGCCCAGCCACCACCGGCAGTGACCCCAGCCTGTCCCCCGACTCCCAAGACCCTTCCCAGGACGACGCCAAGGACTCGGAAAGCGCCAACGTGTCCGACAAGGAGACGGGCAGCAACGAAAACGACGACCAGAACCTGGGGGCCAAGCGGCGGGGCCCCCGCACCACCATCAAAGCCAAACAGCTAGAGACTCTGAAAGCCGCCTTCGCGGCCACCCCCAAACCCACCCGGCACATCAGGGAGCAGCTGGCGCAGGAGACCGGCCTCAACATGCGGGTCATCCAGGTACCGTGACCCCCCCGACCCCCCCAAATGCCCCGGTGGCACCGGGTACCCCTGCCCGCTCGCTCCGGGGGATGCGGTGGTGTGGCGGGGACCGGCAGCCCCCGCACTGCAGGGCCGGGGAAAGCTCCGCCGGCCTTGTAAATCGGTATTACCGAGGTGTACCCCCCCCCCAGCCCAGGCCGGTGGGCAGGGGCAGAGCTGTGGGTTTCTTTTAGAAAGTCCTAAAAAAGCTGCAAGTGGTATCGAAATTAATAACCAGAAATGTGAGGGGTTAATGGATAAATAAGAATGGCAATACGCTGGAATTATTAAAAGGTTTATAAACCCGCAGCGCTGGGGGTAATGGGGGGTTAAAGGACCATTAAAGACGAGGTTAGATTGGAGAGTCTCAGTGTGAGGGTAATTAGGAGTAATCTTGTCAGGGTAATAAGAATTAACTCAATCATTCTTGACCTGCAGCCGGCGAGCTGCAGGGAGCGCCCGGCCGGCCGCGGGGTCGCTGTCACGCGTGGGTTCGGCCCCGTCTGAAACGAGGAGGAGGAGGAGGAGGAGGAGTGCGGCTCGGGGTGCACCGGATCGGGCCCCCCCTTCCCCCGATCCCCCCCCCCCCCCGGGACAAAAGAGACTGGGAAAAGCGCAGCCCCAGGGTGGGCCCGGGGGGGGGGGGATCATCCTTGCTGGGGCAGCGGTGGGTGCCGGGTTCCCGTGAAGGGGAGCCCCACGACGGCAACTCCCGTGACCGGTGTTTCTCCCCCCCCCCCCACACCCTGACCCCCCAGGTCTGGTTCCAGAACCGGCGCTCCAAGGAGCGGCGGATGAAGCAGCTGAGCGCGCTGGGCGCCCGCCGGCACGCTTTCTTCCGCAGCCCACGCAGGATGCGGCCGCTGGTGGACCGGCTGGAGCCCGGGGAGCTCATCCCCAACGGGCCCTTCTCCTTCTACGGAGGTGGGTAATAACGTGCTACACCCCCCCTCAACCCCCCCATACCGCCGTCCGGTGCCCGCTGCCCCCAGCCGGGCTCCCTGCTCGGCACCGGGGCCGTCCGAACCGGCAGGGTCCCGTCCCCTGTGTCCCCCCGCTCCGTCTCCCCCGGGGTGGTGGTGGGGGGGGCCAAGCCGGCAGGTTTCCTTGCCCCTCGGAGCCCAGCGGGGGGTAGTTCCCCCGCTGCCAGACGGTTTCGCCCACCGAGCCGTCACATTTCGGTGTCCCCAGTGCTGGCCGGGGGCTCCGCCGGCCAGGGATCCCCGGGACCGGGCCGGAGCCCCCCCCAAGCCGTTAGCGCGTTTCCCTCGCCCGCCACGCCAGCCCGCGTCTCTCCCCCTCGGTTCCTCGACCTGTGTGTTACCTTCCCTCTGTCTCTCCTTGTCCGCCAGATTATCAGAGCGAGTATTACGGCCCTGGAAGCAATTACGATTTCTTCCCGCAAGGACCTCCTTCGTCTCAAGCGCAGACCCCCGTGGATCTCCCTTTCGTGCCCTCCTCGGGGCCGTCAGGCACTCCCCTGGGGGCCATGGATCACCCCCTGCCCGGACATCACCCCTCCAGTGAGGCTCAGCGCTTCACTGACATCATGTCGCACCCCCCAGGAGACTCGCCCAGTCCCGAACCCAACCTGCCCGGGTCCTTGCACTCCATGTCTGCGGAAGTTTTTGGCCCCAGTCCTCCATTTTCTTCGATATCCGTCAACGGTGGTGCTAACTATGGCAATCACTTGTCACATCCACCAGAAATGAACGAAGCGGCTGTGTGGTAGCTTTAAAACAAACTGGGTCTAAGTAAGTGATGATCATCTAGTCTGCTTATTGTTACGGTGTACAGAAATGAATAAATATAACATCTCTCCTGCCCTAAGACAATATTACCTTGGGAACGAACTGAATCCAAATCGCTCCAAGGCAAGCTTTGCTCTAGACCGGGACAATCTTCATGTTACGGTTGTATCAAACAAGCGAGGGGACTTTTTTGTACCATTGACAAAGAAACTGGTGAAGCTGTACAGTAAAGTGCTGCCATACCGTAGGATGGCGTAAGTTTGCTTACCCTGTTGGATGTCATCCTAAGAGCCACAATCCTTAGAAACTTCTCGTTTAAAAAATTAATAATTGAATGAAGGAAAGGTCAAAGAAAAGGGGGAAAAAAGCTGCAAGAACTCTAGCGTTCCCGGTTAAGGATGGTTCTGGCATTATGAATTTGTTTGTTAATTTTTGTCTCTCAGAAAGTTCGTCAACAAGAAACTCTTTTTAGCTTCAGCCATTTCAGCCTGCTGACTACCAGGTGGGACAACTTTCTTTTTCCTTTGTTTTTGTTTTGTTTTCCAAAATAGCAAATACTAAATGTTAAGCCCTCAGCACCAACTCTTCTACCTTCACAAAGCTACACGTACAAAACCTCCTCATCATAGCAAAGGTCACCACCCAGACCTCTAACGAAAATGACTTGAAAAACAAACAAACAAACAAACAAACAAAAAGTATTCTACCTTCACAGAGAGAGAAAAGCTAAACAAAAAGACTCTATTGAACTAAAAACAGTCAACTGTTTACGTCTAATGTTAAATTCAGGAGTTCAATGTTTTACTAATAAATCCTGTTTTAGAACCTCTTGTTCAAAAGCAAAATATTTTGAGCAACCAACCAAAATAGTTCATTTTCTTTTCTGTAGATGTTATAACAGATTGCAGGGCTTGTGGTTCACTGTGCTAGTTTGTAAAAGGTGTTGTTTACAGAAGGCAAAGAAAAAAACCCCACGAAACCCAGACAGTTGCCAAATAAAGTAAATATATAGCACAAATACTGTAAGGTGCTTTGCACCAGCAACCCGAGAAGGTGTTTAAAAAGTGTTACAAGGTTAAAAAAAAAAAAAAAACAAAAAACATCTTTGCTAATTTTTAGTCCTGTTGAACATTCATGGAATTGTTAATATGACTTATATAGACCCACACAGGTTTTATTTTTGTGTCTTTAAAATAAAAGTCCAAAATATTTAAATTTTATGGTCAAATATGCAGTCAACAGCTGCTACTTTTTTCTTTATATATTAAATTTCTCATATGTCTTTTATTGTTCTAATAAACCTAAGCTTGTGTGACCTCCAGTGCATATTAGACCATTCACTGTATGAAAGAAAACATGTTGGATAAAATTTGTGCGTTTTTAATAAAATTAGAAAATCTGATGTTTAGATAACTTGTGTTTCATTTGATGTTTTAAGCAATTTAAAATGGATTCTCTTGAGTAAAATAGCCCTGAGAAAGAACGATCCACTCTACTGATAATCCTGTATAGCTCTTTTGCTCTGGTAGAAGTCTAAACCCTGGTGTCGATGCAGATAGCAGTCAGTGGCAGCTCCAGCCTTCCTCCCCATCTGCAGGCTCAGTTGTTGAAGTACAAATAATATGTTACGCTGTACATTAAATTTCAAAATTGGAAACTAAGCAATTTGTTAAATATATTAAGCTATTCTTGGTCTATGCTAAGAGAAAACATATTCAAAATGCTTATTTCATGCATAAACAAAAATGTATTGTAAATGTAAAGAACTTGCAAAGATACGGTTTTTAACTGACCCATTTTTAGTTAAATTAATTCTCCAAAGGTAATTTTTCTTCTTTTTTTTCCCTGATTGGATGGTTTTGAACACAGCATAACCTCAATGTCATGAAAGTAATTTTAATCCTTTTTTAGAGCTGGTACAAAGTCAATTGTTTAATAGCGTTTGGTATATGTGAAGTTCTCTGAAGGGCAGCGGGGGAGAATATTTTGCTTTGCACTAGATACATACTAATTTTCTTGGGAGAAAAATGAAACAAAACAAAAAATTCTGGGACCCTGTGAAATGACAGATTTAATGTTTTAATTATAAATGATTGCAGAATCCCAAATACTCAGTTCTTCAAAAGCAAAAGTCTCACTGATTCCGAGAGGACTTTGACCTGTGTTAGAAGCAAAGAATTAGGTTCGGTTCTGAAAAGTCACTGGTCTAAATGTTTTCCACCTGCTGAGCTAATAGGATGGGATGAACTATAATTGCATATTTTCCTTCGTCTCTCAACTAATCGTGACTCTGGCTGGCTTCTTTTTTATTTTACGTAGACTCAGAAATTTACACTAAAACACAGACTTCTACATTCCCAGCGATTCAATTATTTACCTCTTTGGACTGAGGGGGAAAAAAAAAAATCCAAATGCTTTAAAGTTGTATGATTTGTAATTTTCAATGGTGATTTTTTATTTTGTTCACAACCTAGTTTCTATGGCCAGCAGAGGGGCCACCTAGATGAAGCAATAGTTCACTTTAAACACAAAATGTCTTATATAATAATATAAAGATAAAAACTATCTGCAAGGGATCTGTTAGTGTTTCTAAAAAAATTCATGCTTTATTAAATACAGGGGAGACTTCTTAAACTCACGGACTCTGTGTCTAACTCATTTATTTGTCTTTTGTACTGTTGCTCTGTTTTGTTGCTCTGTTTTGCATTTATATGAGCAAAGTAATGGGTGATCTATTTATGACAAACTTTTACTTATCTGGGCAAGTGCTATTGATAAATACTGCTGTTTGCGCTTCTGGTCTATGCTGCTGGTTTATTGTTGAATCAATTATTTTAAATGAGAATTTCACCAAATAGGCTTATTTTGTAGAAAACCTGTCTGCCAAGTGGTTTTTCTTTTTTTTTTTTCTTTTTCTTTCCTTTTTTTTTTTTTTTTTTTTTTTTGGTGACGAGGTATTTGTACAGTTTCTTCCCTGTTAATTTAGGCAGCGATGTGATATGGTTCAGGGTAGGTCAGTGGCTTATAAAAGGGAGGGAGGAGAGCCTGTATTTTTTTCGAAGCTCCCATCCCTTCGGCAGGGGTTTTGCCCATCTTCAGGGGGGGAGCCCGGGAGCCGTTCCCATGCCTAAGGCTGAGCGTGTCCTTCAGTGCTTGCCGGGATCCGCTCTGGAGGCCCCAGCACTTTGCAGATTTGAATTCTGTGCTCTTCAGAGCGAGCTCGGTGTTTCTGAAGACCCTAATCCAGCAACAATTGCACAGTCAAAACTCCTTTTGAAATCATTGTCACGTTGGGTTCTTGTAAGTCCTTGTTTACAAGAGCATTTCCATTGACTTCGGTAGCGTTACTTGGGTGAATAGAGGTCTGCAGGAGAAGGGCCTCGAGAAATGTGTGCTGCTTGGGTGGATTTCACATGCGGGTATTAGGGGGTTTAACTGCAGAAACACGGCCGCGCAACATGCGACTGTACGGACGCGCAATGTAATTTCGAAAGCCTTTTTAGAAGTAATTGCTCTCTTTTGATCTTTCCTTCCTTGACTGCTGCTGGTTTCGGTGACCTTCACCTTGTTGCTGTGTCCCAGCAGAAGGTGCAGCCCGGTGACGTTAAACCCCGCACAGGCCCTCGTCTGCTCGCCCCGTTCGGGATGGCATCCGTGGCGTTAGCCGGGGCGAGCGGTACGCGCCCTCCCGGCACGGCCGAGGGAGGCTCGGTCTTCAAACGCGCGAGACCGAAGACTCGTGCGAACCCCGCGTGTAAGACCGTTTCCTAGGAAAAAAGGTGCGAGGCCAATCTTGTAAGTATTATTCGTGTTGAGCTCATCTATACGAAGGAGATATTTTGAAGGCTAATCAAAGCGGCTGTGAAATGCCGTGAGTTTCCAGCATCCAAACAACTCTGCTTTTGGCCCAAAGTGATCGCGCGCCGCGTCCCCCCCGCGCTGCCACTGCGCGATGCTCCTCGCTGCCCTTTCCCTTCGTCTCCAGTCGCTGCTGGTGTCTGTTTACTCAGGCCTTTGCTTGGGGAACGGCAGGGGACTTGTAAAAAGATCTGTATCCCAGGAGTAAGAATGTACTTAAATTACGATTTGTGGACGAATTATGTATATTATTTTAATATGTGTGTGTGTGTGTACCCAGATGCTGAGCGAAGGGTGCACGATACAAATCTATAAATAAATATAATTTAAAAATATCGGTGGTGATTTACATGCTTTTGCCATCCTAGGAAGTGGCAGATATTGCAGTGCCCTCTCAGGAACGATTCCTTTTGCCATAGTCTGGATTTTTTTCCTGAACAAGACTGTTGTATTTAAGCTTTGCATGTTCCTACCATATTAAATGCAAGCATTTGCAGTCTCCCTTTCTGTTACTACCCCAGTAGATAAATTCAGGTATGTTAAGATTACACAATTGATACATGTCCTTAAACGCTGCTGACGGTGTTGAGCTGGGAACAGGGAATCGTGATGCTGGAGCGGGTTCTGGAAGGTCTTGTCTTTGCGTCTGCCATGGCACTGGGGTGGTCAGCGTTCCTCATGCCAACAAAATACCCACGAAGTTATAAATGAAATTAGTGGGACTGTTAAAAACATATTCTGATTATAAATCCTTCTGAGATTGCTATCTTCTGTTTCTTTTTCAATCGTATTTGTGGTGCTTTTAGCTGTAGAGCATGGGGTCACGCTTAGAAAGCAAAGTTTGTTGTTGCCTGGTGAGTTTTTCATTCATTAAATGCGGAATTGTAATGCAGAAATTGAAGCGTAAATGTGGCCTTCAGGTCAGTTAGCTGACCTTCACGTTACTAAATCTCTGTGCTTGGGACTGCTGTAACTGGAATGGTAAGGGTACTCTTAGGGCGACTGATTTTCCGGCAGCGTTTTCGCCATTTGTGCACGGGATCACTGAATGTGATGCACGTAGCTGGTTTTATTGTGCGTATCGCCGTCCGGTTCTCGGAGAATCCCCTTGGCCCTCTACGCGTTCCTCCTTGGGGATGAGGGGCACAACCGGTCTCTCTTAAGTCTTCTGTTACAGGCTGTCTTCAAATTCAGGAATAGCTCCGCTTCGATGACGTTTGGTGCGCTGCTTAGAGAGCATTTTTGGCCACTGTGAGAATTAGATTTTTTTTCCTGATCGGTTTTAATACAAGCTTGCTTCCGGCAGAATCTGAACCTTTAAAGAGGCCGACGGTCTCTCACGTGGTCTGGAATGAAATCCTTAGCTCTGCTAATCGAGGAAGGCCAAGTTTGCAGGACAGGTCTAGTGTGATTTTGTCGAAAGGATGCTACGTGGCGCGAGAATCGTCACGCAGCCCAGGCTGTAAACGTGAGCTGGAAAACACCCCCGCGACTTCCACAGAGCTGGAGCGAGACGCGTGCCGAGGTGTTGCGGTGAATCGCCGGGAGCGAAGCTGACGGCAAAGGCTGCCGCCTCGCGTGATGGTGCTTAGCGTCTCGAGAATAGCTGCGTGCTGGCGTTTCTGTGCACAGGAGAGCGCGCACGTGGGGTTCGCACGGGGAGATTTTTTTTTGTGGATGAAAAAATAGGTCTTTTTGGCTCCGTCTAAAAAAAGGTTTTCTTCTAGTTTTTCAGTTGTCTCTGGGCGGCCTTTAAAATTCTTATCTGCTGGAAGCATCTTTAGGCTGTGCATCCATTCAGACACACAATATTCATTATGTTTTCAGATGTAAGGACCATTAAGTGTTGATTAAATCTTTAAAACAGTTGTGGTTTTTGAATGAGTGATGGGTTAGGAATATCAGAAATACTGAAGTAAATAAAAACACGGAAGAAAAATAGTAATAAATATTTATAAGGAGAGCGATTTTTTATGTACATAATCTAAATTTCCTGTTATGTAATTTGTTTTAGTCGGTAGGTTTGATGTGTGCTCTTTCCTGCTTCTCCCCAATTTTTTTCCTCTCCTTTTTTCTCTTTTTCACTGACAAATTGTCCTGCTGATTTAAAAAGAAAATCTTGAACGAGATAGTATGACTGAAATGAAGAAGGTTGGTTTGGAAAATTACATCTGCTAGCCAAAGTGTTGGAAAGACAAGCTCAGCTCCAGCTTGTAGCTATTTTTGGACAGCATGCAGTCCTCTGTATATGGGTCAAATTCTGCCGTTGATAATGCCATTCAATTAAATTCAGTAGACGCGACTCTGGCGCGTGTAATTCCCATGGATCTCCACGGGAATCCCGTCGCAGATCGGTGCCTGCAGCCCACCTCGCTCCCACCGCTCTGCTCGCGGCGGCAGGGACCCAGCGCCGGGTGCTGCTGAACGCAGGCTGCGCGGGCGAGCAGCGAATTACTCGGTGGTGGTGTCTGAATGGCTTCGCGTTGCCAACCCGTTTCTTTTTTTATATATTTAAGTAAAGGAATGCTCTGAAAAATGGATTCGTATTAATAACCTGTAATTCTGCAGGCACACAAGGATGATACGGTCCTTCACTGCCAAAGCTACCATCTAATCTGACAGTTTCCTAAAAGATGACAAGCTCCACGAATACACGGGAGCAAAAGGAGCTGAGTGTGAGAAATTAAAAGTGCTTTTCTGTAGTACAGACTGTTCAAAATTCACTTGTTTATCCGTTCTGTGTTTAGGGTGTTATTTCCATTTTAGCAAACAAGCGCGTAAATAAAAAAATAAAATTAAGAGGAAAAATGCCACAGAAATTATGTCAGTTAGTTTGACGGCTTCTGCTTATAGTTTATAAACAGGCAGAGGGTTTTACAGAACGGACCGTGATGCATAAAAAGGCTTTCATGATCGTCTTAAATTAAAACGTATTGATACAATTTTTGTACAAATATTCCCCAGCATGATTATGAGTCCAAACCACGGCAGCATGGTTTGAGGGCATGTGAACCAGAAATTAAAACCGAGCCTGAGAGTCTGATTTAATTACCCTGCTAAGTGAAAGGCAAAAGAGAGAGAATAAACAGCGAAGCAGGAGGCTCTCTTGGTGAAATATTTTAACAACCCGTGACTTTCATACGCTGCATTTTCTGTTTGATGTCGCTTTACATTGACTGAATCTCCTTATCAAAAATTTTGAATTAACAGCTCCTGCAGCCGTCTGGGTGCTGATCAGCAGAGCTGGGGTACCCCGAGCAAGTCCCAGAGTGTGGGGGCTCTCCCCTTCTCCCCCGCGCACGGGAAGGGGTGCGCGACGCCTACAGCTGAGCATCGTGTGCTTTTCCCCCTCCACGTTTGTTTTGCACCGATAGAAGTGACGGATGGAGGACGGAAAAGAAACAGGTCTATAAGCTCTGTCAGAAGCCCTCGAGTTTGCAGTTGTACATATGTGAATTTTAATGCGTTGCTGGATTCGGGATTTATACTGAACAATTGTCCCATTAGTCTCAGTGGGTGAAATCCTGATCTCACTGGCGTGAGTGGCAAAAACACTCTCGACTTCAAGAAGCCCATTTTTTACTCCGGAGGACTAATGCAACTCACTGTGTATTTTTTATTAATTATATTGGGTATGTTTTATTTAAGCATCACTAAAAGCCTCTCTCCCTTTATTAACAGGGCTATTTATTATTTGTTAGGTTAGAGAACATCCCTTTTTCACGCTGTTAAGAGCACAGAGGTTTGAAAACGCAATGATGCAGGGGGGTCTTGGCACTAGTTCTTTGGTTTGGGGAGTGGTTAGTTACTCCTAAGTAACTGTTCAGGTAAGCACTTGTTTCTGCTACTTAATTTTCTATAGATTTATTTCGTCAGGCTCCTCCCTTTGTTTATAATGGCATCTTTTACTCTGGAAACAAAATGCCTACGAACTCAAAGTGAAAAAAACCAAACCTAGAAGCAAAGCCAGGGAAGACACACTCTACACACCTCTCGTTGTACAAGTTTCTTGTTTTATAAAACCATGTCTTGGTAAAAAAAAAAAAAAAAAACAACAAAAAAAACCAAAACCAACACAGCAGTGCTTAATTTGACATTGCTGGAGCAATGGCAAACCCACATAATATATAATGCAGAGGATTACAGCTGTCACTCATGCCATGATAAAATAACTACAAACTACAAAAGAAAGTTGAAACAGGATTGAAATATTCAACAGCATAAAATCCAAGGGCTCTGTTTGCAATGAAAATGTGCATTTTTGGTAAACATTAGTTTTTACATAAATTGAACTGTATATTGTCTTCACAGTATCGCACAGCTCTGTAGGGAGAGTCACAGGCTATTGAGAAGGGGGTGAGATGTCTGGGGTTTTTGCAGGGGTCTCCTCCCATGATGCCTCCCAGGACCCCCAGTCCCATCCCAGTAACCCAGCTGCGGCTGCTGGAGCCGGTGGTGATGGATGATATTCCTCTGCCCTCTGTAGGAGAGCTGCCTGCACTGAACGCTGCTGCCTTAGAAAGAAAGCGTGCCTGGATTAATTTTTAGAGCATTTAAAAAGCAGATGAGGAGTGGAGAAGAGTCTTGTGCGGACAAGAAGGGGGTGAGCGAGCAGGCTACGTAAATTCGTCTCCCAGCAAGGGCTCGACCCGGTACCCAGCTCGTGTTTGCGAGTTGCTGCTGGCACCTTCACAGGCAAAAAATCCCAACGCCGGTGGTGGGAAGCCCAAATCTCGACACCACCCCCGAAGCTGTTCATTGTGGGGTCTGAAGTTCAGACCTACATCTGCAACTCAGAGTTGAGATGCTGATTCGCGTCCCCGCTCCCTTGTAACAAAAGAGGTGCCAGCCTCTAGTGTCTTCCCCAATTCCAGGTCTGACCTTGGGCTTTGAGGCTGCCTCACCCCACAAAGCGGCCAGGAGAAGCTCTCGGCGGGCAAACCCCCAAAAAGCCGGTTTCTCGTTGACGCTCTCGGCAGGTCACTTCTGCGTCGCCTTGCTCCTGCTTCCAGGCTGGAGTTGGGCAAAAACACGTCTGGAGCTTTGGGGCTGGTATGGATTCACTGAGCCTGGTGTAACTCTGGTGTAAGGACCGGAGTTAACCCAAGAACTTGCCTTTCAGCTCTCACTGCTGTAAGAGGACCCTGGCTTCAACAGGGGCCACAAAGTGTTTAACGTATGGGACAAGGAAAGAATTCGGTTCTGGGCAGCTAGTGGTGCTAAAAAAAGTGCAATGTTGACTTGAAGAAACAGTTGTGATTTTTTTGCATTATATAATGCTTTTATACTACTAACTGCTACCCCAGAGCTGCTCAGCTTCAGAGCACCAGGCCAACAGCAACCCTTACGGCCCCGATGCACACAATTATAATTACCCCCCCATTAACGACGGGTGAGGGGCTGGGACAGCCGGCCCGTGCTGGGACAGCCCCCGCTCCCCAGGCCGTGTGTACCTCTATGGGTATTTCTATTTATCCCTGTCCCTCCTGGCTGGGCACCCCACGCACCTCAGCCCAGACAAAGCGGGGACGCTCACGAAGCCCCTGAGACCCGCTGGGCCGGTTCCTTCCCCCTCACCCCCCCCCCCCGGCCGCTCTCCCCGCCTGCGCCCTCGGGCACCGGCACCGGCTCCTGCTCGGGCCCGGCGGGACCCCGCGCTCCCAACGGGCGGGCGGGCGGTAGGACCCTGCGGGGCCCGGCCCGTCCCTCCGCCCCGCGCTGCCCCGTCCCGGGCCGCCGGCCCCGCCCCCAGGCTCCGCCCCGCGGCCCCGCCCCTCCTTCCCTTCCTCCCTCCCTCGACAAGATGGCGGCGCCCTTAGCGCGGCAGCTGGAGGAGCTGCTCAACCCCCGGCCCAGCTTACGCGACCCCGAGGACGACGCAGAGGAAGGTGAGGGAGGGCCGGGAGGAGGGTTTAATACCCGCGGCCGGCGGGGGCGGGCGGAGGCGGGCCGGGGCGGGCCGGGTGCCGGCGGACCGGCCGCACGTGGCGGTGATGATGATGATGATGATGATGGCGGTGGCGGGGGGCTCGGCCCCCTCAGCCCCGCTGGGCGCCTCGGTCTCCCCCAGCGGAGGTCGGGTCTCCTCGCTGTGCCCCCTCAGCTCCGGGCGGCCCCCACAGCGAGCGGCGCTCGGCCCGCCGCACCGCGCCCGGCGCTGCCCGCCTCCGGGACCGGGGTTACGTCAGGGACCGGGGTTACGTCAGGGACCGGGGTTACGTCAGAGATCGGGGTTACCTCAGAGATCGGGGTTACCTCAGGGATCGGCGTTACCTCAGGGATCGGCGTTACCTCAGGGGTCGGCGTTACCTCAGGAGCCGCGGCTGGAGTTACCTCAGCGCCGAGTCCCCTCAGGGCTGCCCCGGCGCGGGCCCCGCCGCAGGCCGGGCTGTTGCGGAGCCAGGCTGGGGAGCGGATCCGGCTGGAAATCACCAGGAAAAGAGAAATAAAAGCGCAGCGTCGGGGCAGGACCGCTTGCCTCTGCCTGTGAAGGGGAGCCGGTGCGGCTGTGGGAGCAGGGAGGAGGCCCGGCGGGCACTGGTGACACCCGTCTCCAAGCATGTCTCCTGTTTGATGCTTACCAGCGGTCCATTACCAACTTATGTTTTTAATCCCGCTCTTTTTGCCTTAGTTGTGGTTTTTTTGAGACTTTCATCCTTTGCCCCGTGACATGTAGGTGGCAGTGTCATCTCCTCAGTGCCCAGGCTGGTCCCTGTGTTTCCTTGACTTACCTTCCGCAGGGCAGAGCCTTCCCACCGGTCAGGAGACCGTGGGGCAGGACTCATCTCTGGGGCACGTCTGTCGCACAGTTCCTGCACTCATCTCTTAGAGACAGCGAGTTCACCGTCACACGCCGACAGCGGCTGGCTTTAGGAGGCACTAGGCACCAGTCATGGTAAAGGTTGTGCCAGCTGGCCTGGTTCTTCTATGCAAGTGTATGTGAGAGCAATAGTATCTTGTAAGCAACATCAAAGTAACCATTGAGGAAATTAATGTGGTCAGCAGAGGCGTTTTCCCATTTTAGTAATCATGATTTAGTTTCAGACTTCATACTTCAGTGGTGCCAAGACTCAGAATGCCAGAAGATCCGTTGAGTGCCACAGGTCATTCTGCATCTGCCCCTCTTGCCCAGTCATTCCTTGGTGCCACGCATCTTGCCATCCTCTTGTAGCTGGAGTAACTATATTTAGACCTGATCCTGTTGCTTAGGTTATGAGCAAGAGATTTTTTTTGCTTCCCCCCTGCCTCAAGTAAACACTATGTGTGAGGCATTAACATTTCCAAACACACATTAAAAGAGCACTTAGTGATGTTCAGCCAGTTGGATCACTCAATTGGTTGAACAAAGCTAACCCTGTAATTTTGCATACAGGGTGTCTTGCACATGAATGAAAATAAGGAGGGAGTATGGTATGATGTATTCTCTTTGCTGGACTGCTCCATTCCTGTGTCCTGGAGAAGATGGGTATGAAAGAGGGTAATAACCACAGTGAAATTATGTTCTCTGTTTAGCCATTCTAAAATGTTTATGTATTTATGTGGATCATATATATAGCAAGAGGCCAAAGTGCATCTGAAGTGCAGTTTTCCTCATTTAATCTGTAAGCATGAAGTGAGTGAAGGCATTCCAGCTTTACTGAGTCTTCCACCCAGAGGACTACACTTCTCATGAGACCCTTGTGAATTTGTGGAAGGGCTTGGATAGGCTTAGTTTGTCTAGCGCTCTGTGCAGGTTCTGTAAAATAAAGAAGAGGCAAGGAAGAAGGTGTCAATGTAGGCAGCGTTCATTCAAAAAAAAAAAAATTCAGCAAGATTTTTGGTGTTTGTTAATAAACATCCATCTCCACTTTGCAGGTAAGCCCTGTGGTACCAAACCTGTATATGGAGAAGACCATAGTACTGAGAGGGGGGTTGGAATTGGTCAGTTTGTCTAACATCTCCCTTCCTCCTGCAAAGGTTAACCTGGCAGGTGGGAGAACACCTCTGGCTGCAGAGAAGTCACAGGATGTTTTCTGAAAAATACCCTTGGAGCTGTCTTATCTCTTCTGCTAGATCTTAAGTGTTGCTTTACTCAGTAGTTTCTAGGCAGGACTGGTGGTGCTCTACACAAACCCCAGCTTTGAGGCTTTTTCTCTACCTTTGATTCACCAGCAACCTTTCCCGCTTTGCCGAAAAGTAGTGTACTGGCTTTCCTTCACCAAGCAGGGAAGAGCCTTGCCCCCTCTCAGAGTCTAAAACCCAGACTCTTACGTGAGGCCGTGTTGCCATCCAGCTTACCTTTGCAGTATATTTTTGTTTGTAGAGCATGAGGAGTTTTCCATGGCTCCTTCCTGCAGCTAGTTCTTCTAGTCTGAAATTCAGTTCAGTTTAGATATCCTTCCCCCACCTTTTTTTTCCCCACAGCTACAGTCGCTAAAGTGATTGACAAATTTGAGGATGAAACTGCAGATGACATTCTCCCTGTTGGTAATATACGGAAAAAAGCTTCAGCCTCTCTCTTGGAAGCTGATAAAAGGTACAGTGGAAAAGCTACGTCTCGCAAAGCTTTGCAAGAAGAACTCTGGGGAGATGCTCTGTCTGAAGAAGGATCTGGTAAGAAATCTCATTTCTTTCCCCTTTAGACTACTCACAATTTGATGTTAGCATGTTAGCTGAGCTAGTGCCATGTGAACTGAGATGACAAATTTTGGGTCCCTGTTACAGGGCAATAAATGGGTACAGTTAAGTTGGACATCGTCTTGAAGTGTCTTCCTGAAATTCAGGCCATATTTTTTGGCCTGAGGGAAGGGGAAATCTCAAAGAGGAGGTCACTTCTACAGGTAGAGGAAAGAGTATGACTAAGTGTAAGGTGAGGTTCAGTGCACTGACAGAACATTGTGTGGAGGAAAAGAAACAGCTCCCATATTTAAGCCAATATATCTCAGGGCCTGCAGGTATATACAGATTCTAATTTAAAAAATGCATATAGTGAATTCTGACCACCTTGTTTGCTTATCACGTCACTGTTTAATGGGAAAGCTAAGCCATGGATCTACTAATTATTGCTGCAGAAAATGTGAGCTGAGATCTTTTTGTGAATACAGCCTGGTGTTTCCATTATTTAGGCAAAACAAAGAGTAACATCATACACAGATAAATCGGAGTTTGGAGCTCAAATAGCCCAAACCTGTAGCGATTGATGATGCATACTGCAAAGTGGCACATTTTGCTGGTAAGTAAATTAACTTTTTGTCTCTTTAGCTGAAGAAGCATTAGATGAATGGTACAGCGGCAGTGAAGATTCAGAAGAGAATGGCAGCTTAGGCACTAAAACAAAGGAGAAACCCAGCAGTGCTGGCAGTGACCAGGAGGATGACTTCAAAGATGATGAAGAGACAGATCTGTCTGTCAAGGCCGAGGCATCGAAGTTCAGTTTCCAGAATATCACCGACTTTGAGAAATTTACAGAGGGGATGGATGATGTAGGAAGCAGTGAAGGGGAAGATGAAGATGATGCCAGCATGGAAGAAGGAGATGAGGAGGAGGAATATGGGAGTGAAAACCATGACAATATAAAGGAAACCAAAGACAGCGAAGATGATGGGGGGATGATGACATTCTCAAAAGGACAAGAGGCTGAAGAAGTAGAAAAAGGAAAAGCTGTGAAGAACCAGCTAGGTTTGTGCACGTTTGGTTTGTATTTTGACAAGACTTTCACCTTGCTGACACTATGGAAACTGGCCGCGTCAGGAGCCACTTCAGCATGTTAACATGCTGTTAGCATACTGCATGTGCATGCTACAGCAGTCCTAGTCATTTGCAAATGTTCTGCCAAATCTGCTATGCAAGCTGGTGTCACTGCTGCTACAAAAATCTCATGTTATGAAGTGTATTTATCCACTGGTTTAATTGAACCAGTACTAAATGTACTTGTAGTATTGGTGGGGATGGGGACTTCCTACACTGGTAGGGCTGTGCAGGGGTGCTGATACCGCTTCTGTTTCTTTTCAAAATGTAATACGGAATGCAATTTCTTCCTATCTGTCCTATTAAACTATCAAACCTCCATTTGCAGAATGTCCTTTTAAACAGTCAAGCAAAGGGAGCATTATTTTCCTGTGGATCACAAAATTGCAGTCAGGATCATAGGATGGGATGCTGCTTTGTCCAGAGACACTTTGCGGTACCAATTTTGTGCTGGGTCAGTGCATGCAAAGATTTGCCCTAACCAGGAGTAAGGTAGCACAAAGGAGAGGGCCTGTGCTGTTAAGTCAACAGCTCCTTCACAAGGAGCAAGTGCTTTGGCTTGCTAAATAATTGTTTTATTTCCTCTTTGTTATGAAGCACTGTGGGATCAACTATTGGAAGGGAGAATCAAGATGCAGAAGGCGCTCGTAACAGCCAACCGGCTTCCACAGCCAGACACTTACCCAATCTTCAGAAAGGAAGGTGGACAAGAATTTGACAACGCTGTCGAGAACTGTAAGAATTCTTCAGTCTTTCTACTTTGGGTAGACTCTGCTGTAGCCAGTACGTTTAGCCTGTGTGGGGAATTGTTAATGGGAAAGTGAGGGCTTTGAGTTGCATGTGTCTGTAGTATTAGCTGTCGGTTTGTATTGCCTTAATCATTAATTAGGTACTGTACAAACAGAAACCAAAACCTGTTTCCTACCCAGACAAAGAAAATGCCTCCTGTCACCCACGTCTGTGTATGCCTAGCTGATCTCTGCTGGTGGCCTGTCGTCACTTACGTAATGTTGAAAAGCCTCAGCTCAGATCCTGCTGCTATTTCTAGTTCACGTAGGGATTGAAGTTTGCTTATCAAATTTAAGTTTCATGCTGTATCATAGAAATAATTGGTTTGGTTATTGCTCTTTGGTGCAGAGTTGGGATGCTGCTTTGTCCAGAGACACCTTGCGGTACCAATTTTGTGCTGGGTCAGTGGATGCAAAGATTTGCCCTAACCAGGAGTAATGTAGCCCAAAGGAGAGGGCCTGTGCTGTTAAATCAACAGCAAATATCTTTTCGTCTTGGAGCTGCTTCATCTGTTTATTTCTTAGGATCACTATTAATGATACTGATCTGATGAGATTTGTAGGAGATTCTCCAGTATGGCAAATACAATGTGCACGCTGCAGTTGATAAGTGCAAAGTACTCAACTTCAGTGTGTTGTGGGTCTATTTAATTTTTAGAATTGGACACCTTTTTTACTGGCCTGAAGGTAAATGCGCAGGGAGATAAAATGTCTGGTATGTTATCCTCAGAAATAAATACAGATTACTGCAGGTATGAGTTGGTGTCCATTTCTCCCTGACATGTTTGTTGTTTTCTGTCAAAAACCACACAGATGACAATGTTTATACACAGATTGTTCTTTTTTCTAATCCCACTAATCAGAAATGAATAGACTTCATAGGATGTTCTTCCAGTGATTTTGAATAATAAAGATAAGCCCAGTAGCATTTTAAAGCTTGCCAGGTTGGTTATCCCTTTCCCTTCTGTTTCTTCTTTCCAAATCTTGAGATACTTTCCAGAATGTTTCAGCTCTGTAGGTGAGCACCTGAGAAGCCCCCTTATGTGAACCAGTTGGTGGGAAACACTGTAATGGTGTCTACAGCCCTTCATGCTAAACATCAGAGATGTCATCTGAACCGTCTGGTTTGCTGTGGTTGTATATCCATTCAGCCACACGATGTGCCAGTTTGTATATGCTGTAGTGATACCTGCGCATTGAGAAATTTGGGGCTGGGCTGGCACAAGTCATCTTAAAACTGGATTAGGAACTTTGACCATCATCGAACTTGACCCTGAATCTTGCCCCTACACCAAGTTTTGACTGTCATCTTACAGCTTATACTTGATCTGAACATGGTAGCTAATAAGCTTATCTGGAGTTACAGCAGGTGAGATACTTTATATTTTAAAGTTAGCTCTGCTGCTTTAAACGAAGTGATTAAGGAAAAAAAGGCGAACTCCCAATAATACTAAGCTGACCTTTCAGTGAAATACATGTTATTAATGTATTTAATGAGATGCATTACAAACTGCACCGAGCACCATGTTTCATTACAGGTCTAAAATGCAATATCATTAAAGACCTTTAACAGTAACAATGGTTGACATTTTGATATTTCCCATAAGCAAAATACATCCAAGAACGTGGAGTATAATACTGTACACAGTACAGTAGAGAGGCTCATCTTTCAGTTGTCCAGAACACTAAAGGAAAATTCACTGTTAATAACTACTCAGTGATTCCCTCCCTGCCCTCTTCTCATAGAGAAGTCTGGGTGGGAAAGTTGCAATAGTACACTCTGATGTTCCTCATAGCCTGGGTTTGTGTTCTGTATTTCATCTGTGAAGACAGCAAGAAAATAAAGCCAAAGTGACCTGGGCAAAGTTAGCAGAGGAAGCGCTCAGACTAGCAGACGGGAAGTAATGAATTTAGGAACATTCTGCTACTACTACGCTTGTTTCATGTTTTCCAGTATTCTCTAAAGGACCAAAGTTATATTCACTTTTTTTATTTCTATTCTTTTAAAATACAATCTGTAATTGTATAGTAAAGTAGGTTACAACAAATAGTCATTTTTGATGAGCTACACTATTGTCCAGTGCAGCTATCTTTCACTGCCCTGCAAAAATGCTCTTTCCGGAAGTTACAAAGTGCCAGGCATGAAATAAGGAGTAAACTTATACATGAAGATCTTATGAAAGACTAGGGATGTAGTTGGTATTATGTGGCAAAGACCCATTTCTCTCTTTGCTGTGTTGGGCCCTGGGAGAGGGATTCATGTCTAATCAACAGCTAGAGCTTTACCCCATGGGCAGTCTGAGCTGTGTTATGTCTTCATTCACAGAGCTTCTGCCTGGATAACAGGGCTGTGACCTGTCAATTCAGGAGGTGAAACTAAGTCCTTTCTGAAAATATACATGATAATGATGTATTTAACATTCTTTCATGAATTGATGCACCTTGATTTATGAGAGGGGGGGAAAATCTCATTTATTATAAATCAGCTTCCAATAAAAGTCCTAATTTTTAGCTGATCAAGTGGTTTAGTGGCTTCTATAAAAATAAACTTTTTTACTCGATTCTGAACGGTGAGGTAGTGGGCTGGGTAAACATCTCTGAACTCCTGAGTTCTCATCCCAATTGTATTACCAGCTTGTGGGTAGGATCCCATTCCCCAGACAGGAAAAATTAGAAGAACTGCGCGTGAGTAAGTTTAAAGATGAGTGGAAGACAGGACTTTGTAAATACTGAGCATTGAGTTCGTTCCCTTGTACGTGATGCGCTTCAGTCCTGGACAGGATTTGGGATAATCATGACATTGACACTGTTTTGGGCTGGATGATGATCTCCTTTCAGGGAAGCCTCAGCACTTCTTTCCAAATCCACAGAATAAATTTGGCATGCTTTCATCACCTTCATTGAATAGGAGGAAATGATTTGGTGTTCAAGCTGCACAAAGCAGTTGGTGCTAAAAATCCAGACTCTCGGTGTAAACTGTAGCCTGCTGAAGGCAGGAGGGCACAGAGAGGTCTCGGCACCCAGCTCTCTCTGAGGTCCTGGACAAGTCCCTCACATCTCTTTGAAAGCTGCCCCAGAACGCTTTCAGTAATTTATCCCAAGTCCTTCCATCGCTCGTGAAATTTCTGCTCTGTGCTCACAGGAAGGAGGAATTTTTTGAAATGGAAAATGGTCCTTCATATATTTGCTTCTTTGGTGTCTCCCGCTTGGGACAACCCTCTGTGCAGCTAGTAGTGGTAGTGAAATTCCCTAAGGGTTTGAGTATAATTGTGTTAAAGAGTGGACAGCAGTGCTTTATACATTTGCAGTTTTAAAGCCAGATGAAAATGGTAAGGTCATGCTTGTTTTCCAAATTTTAAGATTGAAGGTTACAAAACCTCAAGTGTTTAATTTATTATTTTTGTAATCTTTTATGAAATAATTTTTTTTTAAAAAATGATACAACACGCTTTGGACAGTCTTGGATTCCTGAGATCTCAGGTTCTGGTGGATGATTTACTGCAAAATTGCTTATAAATTGAAGTAGAAAATGTTTTGCAGACCTGGCAGCTTTCAGGCTTCACACCCATTTGTCACCCAGCATTTCCCTTTGTGTATAGAACAAGAATTAATTAGGCTGCACTGCAGGAAAAGTTTATGGCCATAATTTATATAGGATGAATTTCTGTTTAAAGAGACAGCATTGCTTTGTTTGCACTGTCTTACTTTTTCTTGCCCCTTTTTTTTTTTTAAATCTTTAATTGTATTCCAGATTTTTTTCTGTCACCCTTTTTACATACAAATTGGAGACCGAACTGTGGTCATGGAGCTCATGTTTATTCCTGTTTTGCATCCATGGAGAAAGTCTGAGTGGTTTATAATACTGAAATTACAGTGGCTGCGCTCTGAATGCAGTGCAAATGTTTAACCTTTAATGCACTGCACACGTGAACTCCCACAGCTTACGTTTCTGAGGTGCTGCCGCCTGGAGTGGTCTGTTTCTCCAAGATACATTTGTATTCTCTTGCACCCTATCTTCCAGTCTAGTCCAGGGCTTGAGATGTTGCCTCTGTTTGGGGTCTTGCACGTTCAATTAATGTTTTTCATAATCAATGCAAGTCAGAATTTGCAATCTGCTCCTGATTTGCACATTAAAGAGACCCATTAATTAAAAATTCCAATCCCTGGCATGTTCCCGCAGGATCCTTGCATTATTTACATAGAAAAAGAGTGCAAGGTGCAAGTTTCTGTGCTGTGTCTCTGCACAGATTGCATGCCTGCCATTCATATTTCTATGTATGTTTTCAAGGGGGAGGAAGGTTAGAAGTGGATATCGTGAAAATGTCACCAAAAATTACCTCAAGGGCAAGAAAGAGCCAAAGGAGAGGTGGTAGCAACATTAGTGAAGCTACATCCAGTGTCAGGAATTAAACAGTTCCTAGGTTTGGGGCTTGTTATGTTAAATCTTGATTCAGTGACAAAAAAACCCACAGCTAATTGGTGGGCATGAGGGCAACAAGAGCTTTAAGAAATGATATCTCTCAATCGACAAAGGCTAGAAGCTAGTTGTTCTATGTGCCCTGGGTAGCTGGGCTTCCCAATACGGTGATGTAGCTCTGTTCTTGCTATTTTAATTACTTTCTCTTTATAATTCTGGTTAAAAATTCTAAGCTGGGAATGTTTCAGTGACTAGTACTTTGTGCTCCACAAAAAGAGCTGGGAATTCTAGCTTTTAAATAGTATAATCTGTTATTTTCAGTTTTTAGTTGGCAAGATGAGGAGTTAAAAACATACAGAAACCCAGGTGAGGATCTTGCAGAAGGCAAGATGCTGATGGAAATTGCAAGACTTTAAAGGGACGAATAGTTGTATATGTTTTCATATGTATATGCTTTCACTTCTCAAGAGTTCAGTAGGTCCCTGAAATGTAAACTACTGGCTGAATTTTTGTGGGGTTTTTTTTTTGCTTTGACTCCATCTGTCAGCGGATTAAGAGAAAATATTGGAATCCCACATTTCTATTCTTCAGCATAAGCTCAAGATAAATTGTTTTGGAGAAATGGAGAAAATACTGGTTTTGGTAAAAGGTAGATATGCAGGGTCTGTAAGAATGGATTTGCTCACTGAAAGAACAAAAGTGGGGACAACAAATATTAACTGTTATTTACACTTTGTAGAGCTGTGGAGAAGTTATACAAAGGTTTGTGATCAATAAGAAAATAAACCTGAATAAAGTGAATCAGATAAAAAAATCAAATTAAATGCTCCATGTGCTTGCAAGGCCATTATCCCCAAACCTGCCTGGGTTATTAATGTATTAATGGAGCAGCAGCAGTGAGCTCTGCCTAGCAGCGGCCTGAACTTTTCAGCACAGTGCCTCGTCTGCTGCTAATAGATACCAAATTGTGTACAGCTTTTTAAATTCTGCTGAAATTTGTGCATCTTTTCTCAACTCACAGTGATGTTTGAACTTTAGTTTGTATTCTCTGTAGTCAATTGTATCTTATTTTCCTGGTCACTGTGATGTTACTCCAGATGATTCATCCATGGACATTCTCTGTAGCCATGAGCTAGTGGCATTGCATCCATGCACAGAACTCAATTCCTGTATTTCTTGTATTCAAGGAGGGTGCATTATCCAGAAGAAACCTTGTTTCCCCCATCATATAGCATTTCTATAGTATCCCCTTTGAAATCCCTCCAGAAGAACTGTTGTGTTGGGCTCATTCACACAAAGAGATGAGCTTATATTGGAGACAGGGCGTTGAAGAGTGCTGCAGTTAGCACAGCTGGCTCATGAGCAATGCTGCAACGCACGACCTTGTTCACCCTATGAGCATGCTGCACCGGGGCCTGAGGATAGTAGAATAGTGCGTTTTGCCTCTTGGGAGTAACTTAAATGTAATGGTGGAGACCACTCCTTTTTTGTACCCTACCAGGTACAATGCCTGGGTGGCGTTACGGATAGCATGTTTCTTTGTGGCCACTCTAGGGATGCAATTACACCTTGAAATGGGAAACGGGAGTTACTGCCTGAACAGTGGTTCCCAGTCCTGCCTTTCCTTCTCCGTACTGAGTGTGGACTGCAGAATAGGAGAGCATGTGCACCTTTTACTTACGTCCTTCTATGTGTGTTTTAAATGGGGTGCCGCAAAGAAACTTTTATTCAAAAGAAAGACGTGGAAAGATGAAACAAGGGAAATGAGTGTGAACTACATGTAAAGTTTGCGGGAAGCGACCCACTATTCATAATCTTACTGTAGCCAGTTTCTTCAACTCAGAGTCAGTTGCTGGATAACTTATATTGCACATTGATTAGTTATTCCCTTAAGGTGTTATATGTCTCAGGTGCAGCTAGCCAACAGTTGCTGTTTAATTATGTTTTATTGAAAAGTAGAGCAAAAAGGAGCACTTGTAAAACTTTGCAGGACTTGCCTGGGACTGCAGAAGGCTGGGTGTGCAGTGCCTTCTGGGAGATGAAAGAGATCTTGACTTTTTGCTCCTAAAAGTACAGTCCAGTCCGAACACTTCGACTGACCCAGAAGTGTCTATTTCTGGGGTGGAAATAGGTGCACTTGTAGTGGGTGTGCTGGTAAAGGACTGTTCTTCCACCTGGAGCTATGTGGACCTTTATAATAATTGCCTGAGTTGGGCTCTTGGTACGCCAGGTTGGTTAACTGCTCCCATGACAAATATCTGTGGCTTGTGACTAAACAGCACATTTGTGGACAAGGCCTCTTAAGGATGTGATTAAGAATCCCACTTACATTCATTGCCAGCAGGAGACCTCCAAAGATGCCATGTGTTTTCTGGTTTTACATTCTTGCATATTAAATGTTTCTGTATGAATGCTTCACACTGAATATCTTTATTTTCTTTGGGTTGGTTCTGTAATATTTCACTGAAAAGGGACTCAAGACAGGGGGAAAGATTCTATTTAGTATCTATTTAGTGTATGTTTGTATGTTCTCGGTGTCTTTTTAATAGACGATTTTTGCTGGGTTCTGTTACTCTGATTCCTGATCTTTAAAAAAAAAAAAATTTACATTCTATACAACATCCAGGTAAGTCATATCGAAGAAGCTGATCAAGCATTGACTAACTTTGAATAAGATCAAGTCTGCTTTAGGTACCGGAGAACC
The DNA here is from genome assembly GCF_026419915.1 of Harpia harpyja. Taxonomy (NCBI): domain Eukaryota; kingdom Metazoa; phylum Chordata; class Aves; order Accipitriformes; family Accipitridae; genus Harpia; species Harpia harpyja. The sequence continues at coordinate 2,561,328 of NC_068951.1, read as the reverse complement.
TGTTCCACTTCCTGTAAGAGAGGATGTGTCTGGCAAGGCGTTCTCCTCTCCAGTTGTGCAGCATGCTCTGTCTGATGGGCTCACCCTCTGCCTGGCTCCTCGGCTGCACCTGGTTGTCATTTTACGCATCTGGTTAGAGAAAAGCTGTCAGATGAAATGTGCTTTATTGACACAGGCTCGGGATTTTTTAGAGAAGCCTGCAGGAATCAGCTGCCAATAATTCACTCATAGTTTTGTTATCATCTCTATTCGTGCATCACTTTTAAAACTAAAATGTATCTATACATACATCTGGAGATGATAATGCACTAATACAGAGCAGGGTAGGTGTCACAGGGGAGTGGGGGAGGAACTGAGGCACAGGCAGATTACACAGTTTCCAGAGGCATAGAGCAGTTACAGGATTAATTGGTGCTAGGCAAGATCATGGACTTAAATATATTCTTGCTTTGAAGATTTTACTGGGAGCCTGCACAAATGTGTGACAGCAGAACTGGGTTTCAAGCCTGAGTGTAAATTATTGTGATCAGATCTAGCCCACTTAAAACTGGTAGTTCATTTTAATTGAATTGTATTAGTGTAGACACTTTATGAATACAAAAAACATCATGCTTGCCAATTCATGCAGGGTTGAATTTGATTTAAATGGATGTGGATGCAGGTGTCCCCAAATTTCACCTTTCCTCTCTGATCTAATGAAGAATCTAGTCAACTCTTTTTGGGACTCAGCCAAAGCCTGTTGACTTTAACGAAGACTTTTCTCTCGGCTAAAATAAATGAATGAATCAGACCCTTTTTTGTAAATTTTGTTGTAATGATCCTGTGCTGTGGAGAACTTTTGGTAAGAACTGGGGTCAGTAAGGATGATAAGCTCCCAGGCTCGTGGGTGGCCATTCTGCATGCGTGCCAGCGAGTGAGAGGGAAGAGATATGAAGTGAGGAGCCTTAGAGAAAGGCACAGGTCTTGGTTTTGGAGCTCTGTTGCTGTTTGTGTGCATGTTTAGTTGGGTAATGGGGGGTGTGATGTTTTGTGCATGTGCAGAATTTGGGCTGTGCAAGGTACCAGGAAAGTATGTTGTGGCTTGTTGTTACTGGCTGTGAATTGTTCAGAAATTCTGTGTGGGACGTGGTGGAGAAGTGCAGGATATTTATATAAGGTGCAATTTGGGGGGTTTTTTTTGTTTGGTTTTTTTTTTCAGAAAAAAAAACCCTCTTGCCCTTCCTGACTGAGTGCCAAGGCTTTTAGCTTGTGGTATTTAGTCTTTTTGAGCAGAATTTTTGTCTGCTTCTCCTGTATAGATGTGGTAAAATTGAAATGCTCCCATTTTATAGGTTATCTTTGTAGCCATATGTATTGGATACTATTGGCGTTTGAGGTTTATTTTAAAGCTGTCTTAAATTCTAGTGCAAGAAATGCTAGGAGAGTCCATAGTTGTTGACCTGATACACCCGAACTCTGGACTGTGGGATTACACCACATTTTAAACACATCAAATAGGTTTGCCTACACTTAAGTTTCCCAAGATAATTAACAGCTAATTAAACTGAGTTTAGCTAAATACTTTTGCATGTTAGTCTGTATACTCCACAAACAAGATGCAGGGAAACAAAGGCTTGCAAAGCATCCAGAGAAGCATGTGCAAATGTCAGCTAACTTGGATTAATTGGCAATTGGTTACCTTGAGATGGAAACTCAGTGCTTGTCATGATAAATGTAATTAATGGCCTGGTATTATATGGGGAGGTCAGTCTAGATGGGCTAATGTTCCCTTCTGGCCTTAATATCTAGATAACTATGAAATTTCACATTTCCTCTTCCTTTCTCATTCTTGCATATGTACTTGGGGATTCCTGGCTGGCAGAGACGGGAATGCATGCTGTCAGCTTCTTTACATTTACAGTAATGTAAAACATCAGTTTTTATAAATCTCATTTTTACAAGCCCTGTCCCCTCCCTGGTTTGGGCTGATATCAAAAGATGATGGTTGAGGCGAATCAGCAGAGCATGAACTTCATGGAAGTGTTTCTCTTTCTCTCTCTTCTCAGCTTTCCCCCTCCCCCAGTCCCCACTAATAAAATCCTTGAATACCAAGCCTTTTATTCTGTTGTTGCATCTAGTTATTTTCTTTACTTTTAGCAAACTCATCTATGTCCGATCCTGTTGTCCTTACTGTCAAACGCAGTAATATTAGAGTGAAAGGGCTAAATTGAGTCTGTTCTGTAACTCTTTGGGAGTAGGCTGAACTGCTTGCGTGAAAAGGGGTTGTGGCATTGGCTCCTTTGTGCTGAAGGAATACAATTTTCCCCTCTGCAAAGGCTTTTGCATCATTTGCATTCCAATGGAACCAGCAAATTGGGCCTTCGGTACGGAGCAGACCTTTTTATTGCAATCAGCAGAAAAGTCGGCCTTTTTCCTACTATCGTTTGATAAAATTTCACAAACTCAGTGTTTTGGGAAGGGTGAAGGGAATGTTACTCCCATAATTTCCTAAAATAACCTGGACAGATTTACAAGTGCTTTGTGCTCGGATTCAGCTAAAGTCCGTGAGAAACGTATACATAACTACACCACCTCTAAAAAAACCAGATCACTCTCTGCTGCCAAAGGGCTTGCAGCTAGCCTGTAATTTAGTCTAGGCTAGCTCTTGTAGCTTCTGCCTTAGGCTTATCAGTAGTAGCCTTTTATTTCTGTGCCATCTTGGTTTTGGGGCACCAGGACATACAGGGGTGCAAAACTGAAGAGAGTGGAAGTCCTGCCTGCACCATATTGTTCCTCCTAGAGTTCATTCCGCAGCGGGAATTACAGAAAAGCTGTTGTCCAAAGCCCCATGTTTAAGATGCGATACCTGGAGGAATTCCCCCCACCTTTTCCTGGCTGGTAACGTTGCTCTGCTGTTGGGAATATAGAGCAAGCTCCAAAAGTAATACTGACAGACTTCAGAATTATGATACACTGGAGCTCTGGCGTAATTCTTTGTTGAAGAAGTTAGAGGCCTAAAATGTTAAGGCTTATTGTTATTCTGAGTTGATAATCTCTGCCTTGCTTTAATAATTTTTCCTCATGCCTGGATAGCCTGCGAGTTGCACAATAATCACTCACACAGCTTTGTAATCAATGCCCAAAGTAATAGGATTCCGCTGGCCAACGGCAATTAATAAATTTGTGTCTTTTTTAAAACACTAGCAAGTCGGGCCTGAAATACGACTGACTGGCTTTCCTCATTTGCATATTTATTGCAGTGGAAAAATTCTTGCCGAATGATTGATGTTGAGCCTGCCTCTTGAATTCCAAACAGCACATTATTATGAAATGAAAAATGCCGGCCATACAGTTGATTAAAGTTGAAGACAGTGGAATCGGTGTTTTTTAAGATTGTGGGAGAATTAAAGGCATATTTTAATAGATGTTGACAAGAAGTGAACTAACAAAAGCAAAGCAAAGGATTTGCTTGAAAAGATTTAATCAAACGTGTTTCTTGGGGGATTAATTGCTGGGGATGACTAGTGCAAGTGGCTGGCTTGTGGATTTGAATGAGAAGTATTGTTCTCAGGCCAGTGTATTGAGTGCCATTTTGACCTGTAGTTTAACTCCTGTCCCACAGTCGTTTGAAAGGAGTGAAAATTTCCCCTCTTCATCTGAACGTTGGGATAAATAAGTGTACCTGATAAAGACACTTTTCATTACGTACAGCTATTAAAATAAAAGAGGTTTGATTCCTCTCCTTTATTTTTGCATAATGTGACCAGTGTGCTGGGCACTGTGCCTGTTCCGTGCAGCGGTGACACGGTGACTCTCCCCGGTGGCAGGGGAAACTCTCCCAATATTTGGCAGCTCAGCTCTTGCTCTGCATACCGTGGTTCAAGCACCAGCATTGTTCCAGCTTTTCTGTGTGAGCACTTCATACAGCCTGTGGAGGTACATGGAAAATTAAAAGCTTGCACGCCGATGATATTTCTGTGATGCCAGATCCTCGGATTTAATTGAGGGGAAAAGGTAGTTAATTTCCAGCTTTGGCATGGGCTCTGAATTTCAGCTGTGTCCTGTGCGTGCGGTGTTTCGTGCTGGTACATCACGATAACGATGCTCCTGTTTGTGTTTGCATATGCACCGTTCTGTAGGGGAGCACTGCCCCGGCAGTGCCCCGTCACATCCTGTAAAGTGCCACGAACATACAGCAATGCAGTGAAAATCTGGGAGTTTCGCCCCAGTTTTTAGGATGCCGTCCCTGACCGTCGTACTCTGAATCTGCTGGAGGGATGCACCAGGGTCGGGTGGGGAGGATCTCGCCTGGTGGAGCAGTTTTGGGAATCCCACTGGTTGGCTCTCTGTGAATACCTTTGAAAGCCTGGCCTTGAGGCACCGGCTTTTTTCCATCGACTTAAAGTGTCTCTGCGTGAGGCCGCTCCCTGCTGCTCCGCACCAGCTGCTGCTCTCCGCAGCTGCTTGGGAAGATGAAATGAGACCCCATTTTTAGAGGTCAGGAAAAAGAGCGCAGATATTTTTCTGCGCAGGAAGCTGCCTTGCTGTAGAAATGCCGAACTTACAGCGATGGGCGAGCACAGAAGCCGTCACGCCTGCAAGTCCCCAGCACGGCATTGCTTGGGTTTCAGCGGCAGCGGAGGCACGGCTGCCCTCTGCGTGGGGAGAGGGCTGGTGGGGGGGAGCGCCCCGTGGGGTCGGTACCCTGCAGCCAGGAGCCACCCCACACAGAGGGGGATGCCAGCAGCACGGCCAGTTTGTCCGTAACCACTGGCATTGACAAAATTGATTTTTGTGGTTTGAGAGCAGTAGGACAGATTTCATCTCTGGTGGGTCTCCTGACACTTTGATACATGGCAGTGCTATCCCTGAATGGAGCTAAATACTCCAGGGCTACTTTCTGACTGGGTGAAGGGATGTATAAAATGAGAACATATGAGAGAGTATTAACAGAAAGGCACACTTTGATTTACTGATACTGGCTCCCAGCTTTCTTGGTGGATTGATATGCTGTCTGCTGGATCTGGAACAACTTTTTCACTCCTGTACACAAAATGAAGGGGCTCCCGTGGACTCTTAAAAGTGACTCTTACAAGTTAGCATCTCACCACAGACACTCCGAGTCCCATTTAAGCTGGAAGTTATATTCAAACCACGTTTCCTGTGTTCTTGGAGCAGCTGCAGATGGATCCCACTCAGCATCTTTTTTTCTTTCCCAAAGGGCAGCTTTGAAAAGGTTTAATGGAAGGAGGGGTTGCGTGTTGTCCTGGGGTTAGTTGGCCTCTCCTACATGCAGAGTATGAGTTGTTGTTTTGGGGATTTCAGTTTCATACTGAAATGCTGTAAAAGGATCCAGCTTCCTTGTTTTTAAGGCAGCGCTGAGCCACCTGTCCTCGAAAAACACAGGTTGGACATGCAGAAGTAACTCCTGGAAAAGGAGGTAGTTTTGAGATTTTTCTCACTAGTGATGTATGGCCCAGTGTTAAAGGCGTCATTTGTGACACTGATGTCGATACAAGATGGAATATTTACCCCAGCACATTGCAGTGTAGATTATAAGAGAGATGCAGCAAAGCTGCCAGCAGAGAGTGGGAGAGAAGGAGCGGGAGAGGCACTGGCTGGGGTTCACTGGAGTGATAGGCTGTGCCTGCAAAGTCAGCTCGGGGGAGTTTTATGTACCACAACGTACAGCTGCTTTTGCAGCGCTGTGCCTGCAGTCACTGACCGCTGCCTGCTGCGCTGGACTGGGAGGGGGCAGCTGGGGACGTTTAAGCAGCAGCAGTTGGCTGAACACAACAGAGCAACACCCAGAAGTGGTACTGATGGCAGAGTTAGTGTAAGTAGCTCTGGGAATAAGCTGTTGGCATCAGGATCTTCCCGCTGGTGAACGAGTGGTGGGAGGGCAGCTGTAGAGCTTTAACAGCATTGTTTCAGCCTTGGCCAGTTTGTGGTGCTTGTGAAAAGCATAGTATCAATACCTTCTTGGTCCCGAAAGCTTTAGAAACTGAAAATCATCAGGGACTGCCTAGGACCTAATGCAGCTCATGGCAGTGGGAGGCCCCAGCTACATGGTCAGGGCTGGCATTGCCTGTGCTCTTAGAGGTATTGCTGGCTTTGTTCTGTGAACAGAGCGGGGAAGGGAGCAGGAGGTACAAACCTGATGGTTATCACATGTGAAAGCTGCTAGTTGGTTGCCTTAATGTACTGGTGTGCTTGAAAGCTCCATGTTTGTGACTCTTCTGTTTAATTGTCTGTTTCAGACAAGGAGCAGCATTTAAAAAAAATAATGTGCTGGGGGGGGTGGTAGGAGAGCAGGAGGGTTAGCATCCGGCTTGCTTTCAAACCGACACAGTTTGCATCGACGAAACAGTTTTGTTTTATGTTGCCTTCATTCACAAATGGATTCAGTCTTTTCCCCAAAGCAGACGGTATAAAGGCAGATGAGGGCATTAGAGGGAAGAGAAGATGAAGAGGGAGAGGAGACTGGGAAGAAAACAGTCCCTTCTGGTATTAAACGTGAAATGAATAGGGCAGGGCTGGATGGGAAGAGGGCAGGGGAGGGTGACACTTGGCTTCTGAAGTTGAGTTTACAGCACACTTAAGCACCCAACAGTAACAATGAGAATGCCACCCAATAATGCTATTACATACACAAGAACTGAAAACACGGAAATTACCCAGCTGTAAGAGGCTCATGATGAAGCCACTGTCTGGAATAATTAGCCCTCACACCTGGTTAGACGCACGGTCATTGTCTTCCCTGCCCTCTCCATCCCCTTCACTCCAAATAAAATTGCTCCCCATCCCCACTTCTGTTGGGGTCCATATCTCATAGCCTGGGGGAGCTTGAGCCTGTCTTTATTCCTTGCCTGCTTGCTGTGGCCCTGATATACCCCAGAAGAGCTGGAGTGCTACTCCAGTTGTAATTGACAGGATCAAAGCCGCCTGGGGTGCATTAGCACTGCTGCTGGAGGATAGGCAGCGGGTAGAAAATAAACAGTTTCAGAAGCTCGGGGGACATTTAGCTGTGTTGCAGGCAGTGGGAAAGATTTTGCTGTTGTAAGCTGTGCACTCAGGCTAGGGTGGGGGCACTTTCCTTTTGCAAGTGATGCTTTAGCTGCAGACACATACAGCAAATGAATTTTTAAGGGCTTTTGTTTGTTTGTCTCTTGGAATTGTTTTAATGCTAACACATGACTGTTTTACAAGTACGGCAAACCTAATCCATTAATAGGTTTATATAGAAGAATTGTCAGAACGTATCTGTAATGAACCGCAGGCCGGGGGAGGATGAGTCCAACAGCTGATCTGCAACAAAAATCTTAAAGCATCTTCTCCTTGACATTCTTGTTGCTGAGGTCAGGCCGTAATTTATCTGAAGATGGTGACAACTGAGCAATATCACAGTGGTAACATGCGGGAAATTGAGACCTCTGGATGTCTGGGCTGATTTCTGCTTGCACTGTCTCTGTCTGGCTGATGAAGATTTGCTGTTCACTCTACCCATGATCTCTGTGTCCTCCATTAAAAAAAGAAATAAGGAAAAAAATTGAGTGGCGAAAAGTTCTTTCCATTCTTTTATGCTAACTACAAAGAAAGAAACAGGTTTGGGAGTGAAGCAGAACAGCCCTACTGACTTCAGGTCAGTGGAGGAACTGGGAGAGAGGGGGTACCAGGGGAAGCTCTGGGGAACATCCCACCACCTCAGTGCTCCTCCTGCCCTCCGGACAAGTCCGCGTGCTCTGTCCACCAGAGTTACTGCTGCCTGCGAGGATGCTTGCTCTGGGTGCATGGGGAGGGAAGCCAAGCCTGTGTGAACGTGTCCTGCAAGAAAACAGATCCTGAAGTGGTCTGCTATGTTCCTCCAAGCGGTGCATTTTTTCTCCTTTCTGTGGTGCCTCTTTGTAAAAGTAGAAGGCAATACACCAGTGCCAGGTAAATATAAATTAATCTGTGTAGAGTTCAGTTTAGGTTTTTGGATGGAAGTGTGCTAAGTGTTTTACCTGTAAGAGCTGACCCTGTGATTGATGTGTAGCAATGTACAAAGGGAGAGTTTGTGTAGACCTAGACAAACACTTGTTTTATATCAGAGCGTTCTGCAGGGAGGCTTGTTGGTTGCCACAAAAGAACTATTTTTAAAGAACAGATGCTGCAACAGTGTGCACTTAACCCTTCCCACAGTCACCTGCAACTGTGTGTCCTTGGAGAACATAAAAGCTCATTGGAACAGAGATTGTTTTCTCTCATCTGCATAGATACAGGAAAATTGTCAGCTGTGAAAGCCTTTGGATGCACAGCATCAGATCTACATTTAGGATTTGTGTCTGCAGATACCCTGGAAAGCAACTACTCATCCCTGTAAAACTAACCTTCACACCATGTATTGATCATTTTGTATACCTCTCCACCCCAGTCTTTTCTTCACTTTCTCTCTTTCTAAGGATCTCTGGGCCTGCAGTTCTGCTTTTCTGACCAGAATATTCTCATTAAACTTGCCAGGTCATTGTTTAAGTTTCCCCCCTCGATCAGATCTTGCTACATTTAATTTTACTTACAATCTAATTTCTTATACCTCCTGTGTGGTGAGCACAGCACCATAGAAACCAGCGGTAGTCACAGCCCTGCAGGAGTTTGGATTTTCTTCTTGCCTTCCCTCCTTCTGCTCCCTATAACGTGCACATTATGTACAAGAAAGAAAAGTTGGAGGTCAGGTTTAGTTGGGATGTACATACATACATTTTCCCTTGTGTTGCTTCAACTGAAGCTGGCCTCTACTGCAGAACTTAACACAGGAGAGAAATGAGTGAGTCAGCAAAAAAGGTTGTCATATGCGTGTGTCATCAGACACTTCTGCACACAGTACTTGCTTCTTCAATATGTTAATCCTTTAGGCTCTGCAGTCTGAATGTTTGTCGATGAAACATTAGATCAGTATACTCCCGATGTGCAGCCAGGCAGATGTTTAGAAGGCAGTCCTGCCTCCTTTCCTCCCCATTTAGGAAAGAAGTGTTCTTTCCCAGCATGGTGGTGTTTGACATTAACAACTATAAATCAGTTTGAAGATAAAACCACATCTCTAACTGATCAGACAAAAACAGTTAATGGGACATGCCATAGCTGTGGCAGAAATTCAGATTCAGAATGAGAAACTAAGCACTGCAATGCTAAGTCTTCACCAGAAGCAAGGATCAGTGGGAAATTGTCACTTGCATCTCTTGTTCTGCAGGTTGTAAAGCCCTGGAGGCATTGCTGAAAGTATTAGTGGACCTTCAGGATGAGCTGCTTTATCAATACCCAGGCACGAGGCATCTGGTAGATGGAAAGCAATCAAAAACTGAGAGGTAAATACAAAATGAGACAAGAGCTTTCTGAATCCTTTGGTCTCCAGCTCTCCAACAAACAGGACAATGCACAGCCTTCCTGACCGTACTCACTCGCTGCTGTTCTCTCAGTTGCTGCTGTCTCTGGGTGAGAGACACTCTGGACAAATGACCATTTGAATTCCTTCTGCCAGTGTGGGAAGTCTGCTTTGTAACCTTTCTGATAACAGAGGAGGGGCTAAACCATGGGTCTTTTGCCATAAATATCACCATGGTGTGGAAAAAGCATGGGTGGTCATGGAGGGGCCATTAAGAATTCACACATGTTGCCTTAGAGAGGTGCAGGGTGTTTAGTCTCTGTATTTTTGTTCTAGTGATGATGAAATCCCTAGCAGTAGCGATGAAGAGCAAGTGGATAAGGCTCAGGAGAAGAGGAGGAGCCTCCCCAAACGAAAGCTAAAGATGGAGGACTACCCAGAATTCATAGCCAAGCGGTATGCTGACTTCAGGACGTATCGGAACAATGTCTTGCAGAAGTGGCATGACAAGACAAAGCTGGCATCTGGCAAAATGGGAAAGGCAAGTCTTTGTTTATGTGTGCTGACATGCTTATTGTTTAGCAGAGATTTGTGGAACAAGTTGATTTGAAAGTTTCATACCATGGATGTTCCAAGTTAAGCTGAGAGTTACAGCAGTAAGAATTAAATACACAGGTACACGCTTTTCCCCAGCCTTAAAGGAGTTTGGAAAGAAGCTCAGCCCTAAAATTTCAAAGGCAAAAGCTGCTCTCTTTTGTTTTGAGCCAATGGGCAGGAAAAAATTTTTCAGGGCCAAATCGTTTCCCAAGTTTTGGGAAAAACTATTGGATAGTACTGGTGTTCTCCCAACCAGACATCTCATCGTAGCCAGTCTCCAGCAGCAAGTAAGCTCTAGGAAAATGCCACTATTGCTGATCAACAAGCTGTTTGTGTTCTAGAACAGAACTAGGGGCTTCTGTGGCTCTCCTCCTCCATGAAGTATACACTTTAATACAATGGGTAATAATTTCACCTGAAGATCCAGGGTCTCCTAACATCTGTGAGTTAGTATTAATCATTGAGAAGTTCATCTGAACAAGAACAGCAAAGGCATTTTATTAAGCCAGGCGTCAGATTGCCTCAGTTTGGGAAGGGAGAGAGAGGGAGAAACAAATAAAAAAATCTAGCAGAAATCCCTGCAACGAAACCCAAACCCCCTCCTCTTGGAATGCTGTCTGCTTATCCACTGACATGGAAAGATAGAGGAACATTGCTGCCTTGAGGAAAAGCTTTCTGCATTATCTGACACTAGTTAATGTTGTTGCAGGGTTTCGGTGCCTTTGAGCGTTCAATCTTGACTCAGATTGATCATATTATGATGGACAAGGAGAGATTACTACGACGGACACAGACCAAGCGATCAGTGTATACAGTGCTGGGAAAGCAGGAACAGGAATCTCATCCGGTCCCTGAATCTTTGCCTGAAAATTCGGTAAGGGTATTTTGTTTATATAACTCATCCTGTAGCAGCAGCGAAACTCTTTGCAAAACAATTAGCTTGAGCCTTTAGCAGGTAATATTCTTGTTTGTGAGAGATTTATGGAGGAGATATCTTGAGTGTTTGATTCCTGTAATGTAATGGCTAAGAAAAAGATGTAGACATTTCAATTCCAGTTTTGTGGTGTTTGCATTATCATCTCCTGTGCCAGTTCTTGACAGGGGAAAACAAGGTTTGGTCTGTGATTGTGCCCCTCCTGTGCTGTAGGAAGTGATGCTCACTAAATCTGCTTTTGGAGGGAGCAGCTACAAAACTTTGTTTTTACTCTAGAGTTTAGAATCTGTAACCCAGAAAGTCACTTCTAAAATCATACTGCATACAACCTACAGAATATGTTAGTAGTAAGTCTGTTATTAATTTAGTATTTGAGAATGAATAAATACTCAATTCTGAGAGATCATGTAGAATTACTGCACTTGCAAGATATATTTTTGCCATTACATTAAAAATATCTGTAGTATTTTGCCAGAAAGACTTTGCACAGTCCTATTTATTTCCCAGTAAAGGTATCATAAATCTATTTTGGCATTGGCAGCGTTTCTGCCTTGCCTTTAAATGTATTCCTAGTCCTTAGAAGCTTGTTATGTTGGGCGCTTTTCTCCATTCCTTCCTATCTTCAATTGTGTTTACCAGCCGCTGCATGTGGTGTCATCAGAATTAGGGACAGAAATACGCACAGATGAGCTTTCAGCATTTCCTTTGTGCTTCTAGGAAGTCCTCCCTCAGTCAGATTCCAACAGGCACCTGAAGGACATAGACGAGGAGATATTTGATGATGATGACTTTTATCACCAGGTAAGTGACGGTAAATCTGTGTACTGGAATTATGGCTCCAGTTGGTTTTTAATACTTACAGAGCTAAAGCAGTTGGTTCTGTGCTCTAAGTTTCTCTTACCAGTGAAACTCAGCTACATGTTTTTAACATCCGAAATCTCTGTAGATACCTCTGAGGGCTTCGCTCTCAACTTTCGATATAGGGCTACGTGAGCTTAAACTTGCATTATGGATGTAAACTTACTGCCGTCACTGGCACTGCTGTACTTGAGTGAGTCAGGGCTGCAGGATAAGGTCTATGCCTATTGTCCTCACTGGTGAACATGGCTACACAAGAGAAAAATTACTGAATTCTCTAAAGGTGACTGCTCTCTGTGGGTAGAGTCCCGTTATGAAAAACGATTTTAGTAGATCCTCAAAAGCACCTAAGTTACTCTCATCTCAACCTAAATCATCTCATCTACCTACTGAATGAAAAAGCTGCAGGGCTTCTCTAGCACTTTTCTTGGAGTTGTGCCAGCTTGGATTTAGGCCAGTTATTCTTTTTATTTGCAAAATTCTTAGAAACAAGGAATCTGCACCCGGTGCATGGAGGCTGCAGCTTAGGGAAACCTTGTGTTTGTAATTTATTTAATAAAGGACAGTGTCAGCTTTATGAAATACTGAAATTGCCATATATTGAGGAGTATGATTCACTGTAAGTCCCTCCCCAATGCATGAAAAACTAGTTTTGCACTGATGATCCACAGAGAGCTTTAACTTCAGGACTAAACAAATATCATTATATCATTAGAAAGGCAGTGGCTAGTAAAGTGTTAGGGCAGTGGAAGAGAGCTGTTGCCATGTGACTGTGCTCTGACGACTGATTTAACCAGAAGCGTTTGAATACTTTCAAAATTTGGGGTTTCATGTACAGAGCCAGGACTAAAGGTGAATAAAAATATGTATTAAATTGGTAATTCTTATCTGTGTTTTACAGATAGGAAATAGAGAGAACTTTAATGCTGCCTTTTTTTCCCCCTCCAAGAAGGTCTTCAACATACTTCCAACCCTACTGCTGTAGATGTCCAAGAAACTTTTTGCAGTAGACCTCACCTAGTGCAGAATTAGGGCAATTTGAATATTTAATGTTTGTGAGGGATCTACTCAAAGCAGCCTGCCTCAGAGCCAGGATTGTATTCCAAGCTAGCTCTTCTCCAGGCTTTGCATTTATTGTAAGAGCATCTCTGTTAGTATTGCTATAGAATTGAGCAGCATCTCTTGGGCAGGTGAAGATGCCAGCTTCATTTGTGTAGGCTCTAAAATGGCCACCGGAGAGTGCCTGTCTTGTTGGCAGCAGTGGTTGAAGAGGCCGAATCTGTAAGGCAGTGACATAGTACTGAGGTGGAATTTGGGGTACAAGTGGACCAGAAACCCAGCTTTGGGAGCCGAGTGGACCCTAAGAACACAAAACAAATTAAGTTAGTATAACGAAGTTGTGAAGTGGTCAAGGAGAAATAGCTGTGATTGACAGTCCGTGGACCTGTGCAGAGAAGGCGCTTCTTGGCCATGAAATGTTAAATTTTTAAAAGAAAAATAGCAATAGATGAATGGCCCGTCTTTCCTTCTAATAACTTTAACTTCGATAAATCGTGATTTCAGAAATATGACTAGTCACAGCTTAGCTTTTCCCCTCACTGGTTAATTGGGGTGCTGGGGTTAATCTAAATTAAAACTTAAACTAATAGAGGTCATTGAGGGAAGAGAATCACCTGAGTAAAACAAATGGGTCTGCCAGGCACAACTGTATCTTGGCCATTTCCCAAGAGGGAAGTGGCAGCAAATTGGAGTTGTTTCAGCATTCGGTAGAGGTGAAGGATGGGTGACACCGGTTTAATGTACGGCACCTCCGGAAACGTTCCAGATTGCATTCCTTGCTATACCAACTGCTGCCTCCCGTGCACAGTGAATAGGAGCCGGACCAGCCAGCAACATCTGGCAGCACAGCAAGGAATGGGTGCAACTTCGAAACCCCATAGACTCTAAATATGGTGCTTAGCCCGGTGGAGGCTTTAATCACTTACCACTCTTTGGCAGCGGGCTACGACAGCTTATCCTAGCCTCGTACATCACGCACAGACATCTGCTGAGCCGCAAGGCAGCTACACATTCATTTTCCTTTCTTGGTTTTTTTTTTTTTTTTCATCCCTCCCTTCCTCCCTCCCTCCTTCCTTCCTTCCCTCCCTCCCTTCCACCCTTCTCCTCTCTTCCCATCCCCAATATGCTTCTTGGGCGAGATGATCTGTAAAGATTACTGCTTCATTGTGTGCAAGTAATTGTGGGGATGCCAGCCCCTTGCCAGACACCGTACAGCACCTGTTCCGCTGACCTGGTTAATGTCTTCTGTTGAGTGGGATTTGGCAGAGATTGGAGCTGAAGCCAATTCAGTGATAAGGCTAAAGAAAATAGCTGTATGTTTTCTGTCACCTCCCAATTAAATTGGTTTCATAAAGTGCTTTCCTTTATTTGTCAGGGTGGTAAGCTGAAGCTGAACATTGCATTCAGAAAGGGTAGAGTGCATTACAATAGAGCGCTGACAATACAGTGAATGTGTTTTCTTTCAGATGGGTCATAACTGTGCAGCGCTTTTGTGTGTGTGTGCATGTGTGATTGCGTGTGTGGATGTACATATATAAATAAAATGTGGAAAGGGAACTGGTTCTTCAGGAGTAACCAGCAGCAACGTCTCTGGTTGTTGGAGCTGAGGTTACTCAGAAGCTCTGACCTCTGTGCGTAATACTTATTGCAAAGTATATGTGTACATTTCAATGGGTGCTTTTTGCTTTGTATTTAAATTTAGATCCAGACTCTTTTTAGTATCACTTTCGTTTTTCTAAATAACATTTTATAATGATTAGTTTATTTTGATTACTGCTTACGGTTTATTAAAGGTAAACGTTCAGATAAAGAAGGACATTGGAAACCAACTTCCTGAATATTTCAGTGTGAAATTAAGCAAGTAAAAATGAACAAGATCTGATGGATGTGCACAAGTTAATGATAACAGAATAAGTGGCTGTACTGTTTTGTTATAGATTATAATAGAAAACTCTTTACTGAATCTGTTTTTCCTGTGGATAAAACAGTTTTCTTGTCCAGGTCTTGGTATTCAATAGAATTCACTATGTGGGGCTGGTGGAATTTTACGATGATTCAGGATTTAACTCTGTTCTGTCTGTTCATCTCACTTTGCCTTTTCTCATATTCTTCACTTGTTTTATAAGCAGTTATAATTTTTATTGTGGTGGCCCATGTTGAATGGTAATGTAAAGCTGAGCTGAATAATGCAAGTGAAATATTTTTATCTGGGTTGCATGGGGTGGGAATAGTTAAACTGTTTCAGAAGGATCCTCATTACTGACAGCAGTGAGAGGCTAGACCCCATTTCCTTTTCTTTTAAACTCTCCTTCATACATGGTTTTAAGGGAAGAAAAAGGCTTTTTATTTTTAGAAGTCATATTTACGTAGAATTCATTACAGCTGATACTGCAGCATTAAGACTTAAAATTCCAGCCTGCTACCAGAGAGCTGCTGGTCTGACATGCTACAGTGGAGATTTTATTATTAGGTTGAAATACTCCTCTAGTAAAGGAGAGAGTGGAAATTGGTTTATTTCCAACAGGAATTAGGTTAGTGTTCATATGCTAAGCGTTCCACTGGTAGCAGCTCTTCCCAGAACAAATGTTCATCATTGATGGCAGCAGGTATGCCTAAGGAGAATTAGGAATATACATAATCCCTTTTTTTCTCTGCTCTCCTGCTCCCTCCTCCCCCTGATTTTGGTTACGTTATATGTCACTGCATTTTATAACAACCCGCAGTCATCAGTCTTGTTTGTGATCACCACAACCTCAGAAGCTGAGCAGAGCCAAAGTGGATGGGGAACATTTAACGAAACACTGAAGTCTGCAAAGAGAGATGGCAGCAGTTTGCCAGGCAGGACTGCCCGTAGGTTGGAGAGGACTGTCATCCCTCAACTACTGCATTATGTTGCAGTGAACTGTTACTGTTTGGGATTTACTCCCCAGGTGAGCGTGCTTGAACAGCAAGGAAGAGGCTTGCTCCCTTCCTTACCTATACCCTAATTACTTAGGAAAGGAGTTGATCCTGTAGAAAACGTTGTTTAGTTGTAGGACTTGTAACTTACTCTATTGTTGTCCCTTGTGGAGTGGCACTGTATGTGCCTGCCCACTCTTGCACACCCTGTGTGACAGGTATGGTTTTTAAAGTGAGCAAGAGATCTCACTAACTGCCTTTTTCCTAGCTTAGTGTTCAGAATGCCTGCTCTAATCTGAGTCACCACAAAATAAAGTTGCAAGTCTGAATCTCATGTTAAGATACTTCTAGCTCAATTTGTTGTACTTGTGTCCAAATCGCAGTGTATGGCTTTTTAGAAAACTTTACCAGATGGGATAAATTTCTCCTCGTTTCCCAAGCAAGAGTTGGCATAAAGCACTGGACACATACTGGGGTTTTCTCTCCCAGGTATTTCATAATGCCGTAAACAAGTAATTACTAATCCAGTGAACTATTAAAAGTCGATAATGGTGAGGAATAGAGAGAAGACTGGCTTTCTGACAAGCTGGTTTACCTTAATTAAACTGGTGAGTGATTAATATGGACAGCTGATCTTGTGGCTTTAATTAGATGCATTTAGAGTTTTGTGTGAATAAGAGATGTCTCGAACCATCCCACAGGTTAATGGCAATACAATACTCTTATCACAGGCATGTATCTTTCAAATGGCTGGGTAGATGGTTAATAACACGTTTTAAAGCTTGATTTGAAACTTCTCTTAATGGGTTATTAGAAAATACGCAAGTCAATGCCTATTTTATACAAAACCGAATTTTAATAAAATGTTTTTTAAAAAGACACTGTCCAGTGATATCATCCTGCAGTTTAGGTTTTTACATTATATAGATTGAAGAAAATTAAATTTAAAAAAAGCGTTTCAAGGGGATTTAAAAATAATATTTGAGCTGCAGTCTAAATTTTCTCTGGTGTTGCTAGAAATCCAAATGGTGTTACACTACTACTGTGTGGGAGCTTGAAAGAAGAAAAGAAACAGCTTGTTTCTACATTGGGACAGAGTGCATGCTGAATGAATCCTGGACTAGAAGCAACCTTTTCGTAATTTATGCTGTTTTAAATAATTATATGCTGTATAAATATGAAAAAGAAGGGAAAAGTCATGTGATTTACCATGTCTCTCCAAAGACTAAAGGAGAAAAAAATTAAGTTAGAAAGTATTGAAATTACATTGATAAAATGCAGCTTTGTCAACTTTCTGTTCAGGAGTGACTTTGCATTTTCACCAGGAAAGAGGAAAAGCATTTGGTGTTTGCAGTCTTACTTTACTTGAACTTGACAAGTTGTACTTTAGCTTCTCTCCTTTTGTTTCCTGCGGTGATTTTGTTAAAAAATAACTGCTTTTTAAACTGTTAAAAGATAACTTAACAATAACACATTTTCAGTGTGACGTATCGTGTTGCAGCTCTGTGAGGCAGGATGAAGGTAATTTGCCTGAGCTTTTGAAAGGATTCTGTATTAAAAGATAGCAGAGTGCTGTTAGTAGACCTTCACACCACAATAATTGTTTGTTTACTGTGTCTAGTAACAAATACACATTTAGCTAGAAAAGTCCACGTAAGCAATTTGCAAATATTACAGAGTTCCTCACTAATAAACGGAGTATTTTTTTAGCCAAGGAGTGATAGAGTAGTCTAGTAAAGGTGAGCAGCTGCTGGTAAACCTGAAGTCTGGGTTTCTCCCATTTTTCTCATTGTTTCAGAATCCACGGATAGTCAAATCTTTTTCTGTTTCTGTTGCTTTCAGCAAACGACTAAGATGGCAGAAGCGGTACGAGGCTCTGCTTTTCCATTGTTCTGCACAGTTGTTTTAAGACGAACGTTGTCGGCCCCTTGTTTGATGTTATTACTGGCACAGGGAGCCCAAGAGGACTGGTTTGACTTTCCCGTACAGCGGCCAGCACAACGGCCGGGCTGAGGCTGCCTCTCACCTCTTCGCATACCTGACTCGGTGAATTCAAAGGCAGCAGTGCCACTTGCAAGACAGAGTAGGTGGCTTTGATGCACTGTAGCAGAAATGACCCGTGCCTTTGCTGGCTTTTCTGAAGATTTTAATAACATCAGAGAAAAAGTGTTCCTTTTGTTCCGATTATATTTCTAAGCTTTGTAAACTCAACTGTTTCCTGTGATATACTATAGATCAACTTTTGCAAGGTATTAATTTGAATTGATCTGTGAGGTCTAAGAAAAGTGAGCCTTTTGTCACTAGGCTTATTTCAGCTATACTTAGCTCTTTGTCTCAACTGGAAATTCTTAGGGGTCTGCAAATCAGAAAGGTCAGCAACTGTAGTATTAGAAACACTGATAGATAGTGCATGAAAATGAGACCTAACCTCTAAAATGAAAATTGACCTCTAAAATGAGAAATGAATCTCTATTACCCTTGAACAACACGCTGATGGCATTTCTAAATCCCTCTAATTTTGTACAATGTACTTTGTGTGCATCTCTTTAACTAGTGTAGAGAGGGAGTCCTTTTAAGGTGAATTCTTTAGAAAGCACACATCACTGACCCCAGCTTTGGTGTCAGCAAAGGTAGGTGAATACTAACCGCTTTTGAAGCTCTTGCCTTCAGACCTGTTCTGCGGGAGCGCTGCCTTGCTCTTGGCTAGCAGTTGGAGATTTTAAGCTCTCTCACGTGCTCAGGACACAGGAGGCAGAGTCAGTTCCCATCTGGTCCCGGCCCTCCGCAAACACGGCTTGTGGGCCTTGGCAAACCACGCGACTTCTGCGTGCTTTTCTTTACTCGTGTGGTTGGTAGTCCCTGGTTTTGACTAGGGAGTCTGGCTGGGTTGGTTCTAATAGCGAAGCTCTGTTGAGTTCAGAAACGCGCGCGCAGGAGCGCTCGTGGCAAGCATCGCTGCTTCATTCCAAAGGCAAATAAAACTGATGTTAGCAACTTTCTTCTGCTTACTATTGCCCGTTGTCCGCTTTGCACGCAGTTTGTCCTCCTGGTTCCAGCTTTTGGTAGGAGCAGCTTGGAGTTGGTAGTTGAGCTGCAGGCGGCTGGACGTGGTTGCACTTGGTTGCAGGTAGGCAGTTGTGTTTGCTTACGTGGGAGACTGAGCTTAGGTTTTTGAAGTTCAGGGAAGATGTGAAGAGGTGAAGGAAGGAAAGCAAAAAGGGATATGTTTCAAATCAAAGCCTTTTGATGCTGAAATTGCCTAACTCAAACTCTGTCTTCACACATCAGGGCTTAATGCTGGTAGTGATTTACTTACACTTCCTAGTTAATAATTAGAGATTGGGAGACACCATATATCACTTCTAATGGAATATATGGGGTCTGATGAGAGTTTTCTGTTTTGACTAATAAATTTTAACCAGAATCACCAAGCTTAATGAAATATTACAGCTTCGGAAGTGTTTTAAGTCTTGTGCTGTGAAAACAGTGTTGCTTTATTCAGTAAATGAATTTATCATTCATTTTGTATCCTGAGCCCTAGCTGGCTCTGGAGCATGGGCTGAATGCAAGACTCTGAACTAGAAAGCGGAAAAACTAATCAAATCCTTAAAGACCAAAGGCAGCGAGGCAGGTCTAGACTGACTTTTTCAGTGGTAGCCTCTGGCTACATCCACTTTTATTTTAGTAACCATTGTTAGCATGATTTATAACTTTAGCTTTAAGACGTACACTATTTAGATGTAATAAGATGCTTCGCAGCTTTTATTTCTATTTCCTAATTTCCCTCTTGTTCTGGCCTTTTTTTACTTCCCCCTCACCTTTGTCCCCCTCTCCTCTCCACAGCAGTGTCCCCAGTCCTGCAGTTGACGCTGCACCGAAAGAACATTTCACTGTCAGCCCCAAGGTCAACAAAACCGTCTCTGCCTCAACTAATGGCTGATCGGCTGGTGGCCTAGTTAGTGCAGAGGAGACGACTGTGTGCAAGGTTTAGTCTCCTACTGCTGCGCAAAGCTTTTCCCTGCTAATTCTGTACACAGAGGAGAGGATATGCCCCCCAGCAAATAATGGGATCCCTGCTGTCGCCCTGCTAAGTGGCACACAGTTCGGCTCCTTGCCCTTCACAACCATCACGGGAAACGCTGCCTTGCCAAAAGGAGAGTGATCCTGTCTGAGAAGATCCTGCCCACTTCCCAGGTGCAGCATTAGGAACCTGCCCCAAAAATGCATCTTGTTCTAACCAGTGCGGACATAGGTGTAAGATCTTGGTGGCAGTCCTGGGTCTACCAGTCTGTGGATTTGGTGGGCCACCAGGACGAGCAAGTCCTGCTGAAAAACATCTTGCTGCTTAGTTCTCTAAGAGCGTAGGACGTCTGTGCGTTACCGTGTTTTGTGCCTTAGCCTCTGCCATTACTACTCAGCAGTTTTTTCTGTGCGTCGTGCCAAAGAAGCAAGATAAGAGGAGACAGTAAACACACCTCATTGCTGGTACAGGAAGAAACCACTAAACCCTTGCTGCACCATTTCTCGCTGCTGTTAAAACCCTCCCTCCCACCTTGCTTTTGACAGAATATTGACTAGAAACCAAGATCCCATTTCTGCTTAGCCTTAAGGGCAGCTGTTTACAGAGTAGCGGTGTTACATAGGTTTACTGTGTCGTATGTCTGTGTAACACTGGATTTGGATCTTGTATTTAGCTGCCAGAAGTGACTGTGATGAAGTGGGAGAGATAAACTGATAGATTGTGTGCCAGAAAGATGTTGGGAATCAATCAGATAAACAGGGCAGAGAAGTAGCTTGCTGTTTTCTTGTGATAATAAACCAGCGGCCTCTCGTCCTGGAATTTTTAAATGTAATTGCTGCAGTAATAATCTCCAAAACTAAGCAAATAGAAAAAAAGTCATGGCAGGTTTTTAATTATGCTTGAATTGCTCTTTTTTTGTTTTTGTAATATGGTGTATGCCTTGAAGGAGAGAAGAGATGTGCACAGGTATAAATATTATCTCTGTTGCTTGAGTGTCTCTTATTTGAAAATAAAAAAGGGTCGTAAAATGATACCCATCTACCTTTATGGCATTTTTCTTTTGTGGGGTGCATGCCTTTTCCCTCCCTCCCTCCAGTAGTGTACTTAAGCGATCAGAAACTATGGGGGTCAGCAAGTTTCTCATGTAGCACTGTGCCCGGGACAGCTTTTGGTGTCAGCTGCGCTCGGTGGGGCAGCGTCGGTGCCTGGGAAGCTGTTTGAGGGCAGGCTGCCCTGAGCACAGTGGTAGTCACGAGCTAAGCTGTGCTCAGAAATGCCGTCGTCTCACTTGAGCTGGTATTTCCTTCTCCACATCCCTGGCTGTGGGGGGGATGTGGAGCTTCTTTCTTGTCCTCTTGCCTTGTCTGTGCGTGCTGTCTTGGGCCAGGTGAAGACTATAGCCAGGACCGTGGCTGCTCCCCAAGCCCTGCTTTCCATGACTGTTACTGTACCTCGAATGACCATTGCAGTCCAGCTCTCCTACTTGAGCAAAGGTATAGGGTGGAGGAAAAGCATCTTTCATCCTTTCTTCTCTAGCATCTTTGTGGAATTGCCTGGACTCTCTGGTTTCCAGGTGGGTCTGGTTTGGGTGCTTTCTGAGCTGAGGCAGTAATTTCCCTAGGCATTGAAATGTCGGCATCTAGAAAGCAGTCCGTGCCCCTCAGTTTTGGAGGGTTTATTTCTGTTCTTTGTGTTAATACGTTGGCTAATACCCAAGGCACGGCACGTACAATTTACAGTGAGTGGTGATAAACATATAGCACCAGTCAAGTATCCAAAAAGGCTGTTCACAATATTCTTTGGCTGCAGGAAGCAAAAAGGACAAAACCCAACCCTCAGGACATGAAAAGAAATAGAAAAGCCTGCTTGAGCATTCCTGCTCCAGCTATAAAAATTATTTTGCTGTGCTGTTCCTCAGAGCAAGCGTTACTGCCCAGCAACGCTTGACTTTTGTTTGGTGAAGTGTTTCAGTTCTCCCCTGCCCTCCCCACTCAAAGCGTGGGGCAAGACCTGTGGGGCAGAGGTGTTACTGCAGATCTGCCTGCATTACATCTCTTGCCCGTGGGAGTTGTGTACACAACAGCCTGTGAACGTTCAGGCCTTTTTTATCCTTCCGAAGCCCAAGGAACAGTACCAGCCTCTGAAATACAAGCCGAGGCTCAGCTGCTCACATCCCCTCAGGCTTGTCACCTCTTTGCCCGCTGTGGGATTGTACGCTTTGCTCTGGGCTCCTGGGACCAGCAGTTACCAAACGGTTGGCCCATCTGACAATCCCAGAAGAGGCTTTGCAGTGCCCCCAGGGATTCCAGTCCTTTGCCATTGCTTAGACTTAAGATCGTTAGTTTGCTTTGCCCGTGTGGGGCTTCTTGTGCTTGGACCACGGTGCTGCTGAACTGTGCCCCTCCGGCTCTGCATAACCTTTGAGATTCTCTTCAGATGAATGACATGACGCTACATGTCACCTAAATAAACCATGATGCATTGAAGGAAAGACTATACTACTCCTAGATCCATCTGAAATTATATACAGAAACTCTTTGTAGTGGCCTTCAGTGCTATGCTCCAGTCACATATTCTGTGGGGACCTTTTTGGAAGAGGGAGATGATCTACAGTTACTTAAACTTTTAGCATAGCCATCAGCTTTTTCCCTTGGAAAACTCTCTCGTGCAGAGGAAGTGTTAAAAAGCCTTGGTTCTGGGCTTGGGAGGTTTTACCAGGAGTTTTAAGAAATGAGGCATACAGGTTCCCTTGGGAACTTGGCAGCTAATTTCTTAAGTCATCTGAGAAACCTGTGAGCGTGTTTGCATTAACTTGTCTTTACTGTGCTTTTAAATGGGATTGTTGTCTTTCTTCTAGCTCCTTCGAGAACTTATAGAACGTAAAACCACTTCATTGGACCCCAATGACCAGGTAGCAATGGGCAGGTAAGTAGGAAGTTGTCTGTAACATGACTAGTTTCACCCCAGCACTGTATTCCAGTCCAGAAGTTCAAAACTACTTGTGAGCTTCCAGTCCAGTTCATTGTAGAGGGCAAAATTTTGAATTACTCTGGAGAAATCATCTGGGTGTAAGAAATTACATAACAAATTATTAAAACAGTATGACAGTAGTCAAGAAAGTCATCCTTCTAACGTATTCCTTAGTTATGGATCACACTGTCTGACTCCGAGTTTGCCAGCCTTTGAGCTGTGCCCTGGTTTGTCTGCGATCCCCTGAAGATACTTTCCTTTTAAAGGCTTGTTCCAGACTTCGAATATTTCTGTCTCTCAGTGGTTCAGGCAGCACAAAGGGAGTGCATAGAGGGGTGTCTTAAGTGACCCTAGCTAGGGGGAACAAAACAAAGTGACTGCCAGCTGCTGAAATTTGGCCTTTTCTCATTACAAGCTCTGATTTGTCATTGTTTTAGAGGAGCAAACCTTCTGTCCTGAGATCTGTTAAAGCAATTCCTGTGTATGCTCTCTCCCTGCTGTAAGAAAAGATACTATACAATTAAAACAGTACCGGGGAATGTTTCCTACATGCGGAAGTAAAATGTAATTCCATGCAGGGAAGCTCTTATTTCTTTGTTTAATTCTACAGTTAGAAAATAAAGAATCTTCCAAATACCACTTAGTGAACTGTGTACATTTAAGTAGCCATGGGCTATAATTTAGAAAAGTGTATAAGCAGAGGAAGGCTGAAAATGCTGGAGCAGGGCTCTCCAATGAAAGTGCTATGGGGCTATGCGTATGGGGAGGTGGAGAAAATGCATTAGGAAATTTTGTGATGGTGAAATAACTTTTATCCTTGTAAAATATTACCCAAATTTTAGTGCAATGTGTCAAATTTATTTTGTGTATGTCTGGAATATTATGGAAAGCTATTCACTATAATTTAACATGATATAGACAAAATTACATTTAAGTGGTGATTACATTGTACATTTATCTGACTTTACAATAAAATAGATTACAGTAATTAAGATTATATTAAGATTGCAGTAATTGGATTTTGCTAGATTTTTTTCCCTGATGTCAAGTTTTCATTGTATAAATCAGGTAAGATGACGCTCGTTTTCATAAAAAAATATTTATAACTAGTAGTTTTTCCCTGCTGAAAACTTCTTTGACTTGATGAAGTTCTGTTTGAGAAGTTGAACCTTCCCTTCTAAATACAGTCAGGGATCAGACAGCACTTTCTGAAAGTGTTTATTGCTTTTCTTTCTTCTGTTTTGTTTAGTAATAGTTGGAGCATTATATAGGGCTTCTTGCTAGATTTGCCAGGTTTAAGTCAGAGATAGTGAGGAGAAATACTTGCTTATAATTTTCAATATACCTTGCAAAACTGAGGGAGGAAATAAATTCAGAACATCTACTGCATCATGGTAATTCTGTTCATGAAGTTAGCATAACCTATCTCACTTAAAGAATCAGTTTAGGATGTGGCAGACCATCTGTTCTGTTATGGGCTTTCTATATGCAAAACAGAAGTTATTCTAGTAATCAAGGCTGAAACAAAAAAGCAGTACCTGTAAAGACATTTTTTACAGATTTTAGCATTTATATTTGGTAAAGATTTTCTTTTTAATTCTAAGGATTCTTTAAAAAATTTAGTAATCAAGGAAGAATAAAAAATGGAGCCAAGCTTGCAGCCTCCATGGATTTCCCTGCAGGTAGAATATTCTCACTGAACAGTGACTGTCTCATCGGGATCAGCAGGTCTGGTCTGCGCGTCCCATTATGGCTGGAGTCAGGAGAACAGCTTATCGTTTAAATGCCATGCCTGTGGAGTGAAGCAGTACCACGGGCACCTGAAGTTTCATACTTGTTTTTCTGAGGTTCTGATCTCCTTCTCTTGTGTAAATGCAATAGGTAGAAGGGCTGGGAAGGGCCTCAGACCCCAGTGTACCTAATGCTCATTTTCCTAGTGGATCTAAACATTGTGTAACTGTTGTTTTGCATTCCTCAGGCAATGGCTGGCCATCCAGAAGTTACGAAGCAAAATAAAGAAGAAAGTGGACAGAAAAGCCAGTAAAGGAAGGAGAATCCGGTGGGTGACAGCTTCTGCAAGAAGTTCTGATTTTGCCAAATAAAGTCTGACTGGACTGGGTTGGCTCTGGGGTGCATTGGTAGGCTTATTCATGCCTTTTAGGGCAACGTGTCTTGCTCTGGGGCATCCACAGGGGAATCTTAATGTTCTCTGAGCCTAGAATAAGAGCTTGGCTGGATGCAGCCTGTGAGCATTGCCCAGATCAGTCTTGGCAAGAGTGTTCATTGGTCTCAGAAAACACTGGAGAGAGCTGTTCAAATGTTCCTAAGCGATTTGGGGCCGTAATTTCCAGTGAAAGCCAATAAACATCTCTTGTGCAATATATATTTAGCTGACTAAAACGTGAATAGCAGCTCTAGGGGAAGATGTGCAGAAAAGCCTCAGTGAGGTAGATGTCTGTTTCCCACTGACTGTCAGTTGGAATTTGGTGTCTAATCTCTCTTTATTTTTATAAGTCCCATCGCAGCATTCTTTAGCCTCAAAGCATTTCACATCCTGACTCCTGGATCACTAATTTGGGTTGATCTCTCCTGTTGTGTTTCTAGTGGAAGAATCTTCCATGCGGTAGGGTGGAAAGGGAAGCAGTCTGGAGAGGATAGGATTTTTTTTTCCCCCTTTGCAGAGCAGATATATTAGTCTCCCTGAGTTTAGCATGACTGCATGATTTGTAGTGGAGGAGGTGTTTGTGGCAGGGAGGCATGCTGAAAAGCTGCACCGCTTCCTGAAAAACCTGCAACATTAACCATCCTTTTGTGAGTAAACTATAAATCGTGAGTTTAGATGGCATCTGATAGAAAGTCAGTGGAGTCAGTCTGGGTCAGGCCTGGCATAGCAATTTTTAAGATAGATGTCATAAGATAATTTATTAAAAGAGGGAAGAGCTACTTTGTTGGCCTGAAAAGCCTATAATTATTGACTATCAATATTCTTTTCTGTCAGCATCACACATAATTGGATATATTCATGATTCAGTCAAAACTACTGACAACATCACACAACTGAGTCAGACTCGTAAACCTCCAGGAATAATGGGGAAGTCTCTCATTGTGTGCAATCTGTGCGCTTCAGCATTCCTGAGAGATCAGCTATCTCGCCAAGTCAATTGCCTCTTAGATCTTAGGTGCCTTTTTTTTCTTCTTTAAATAAAAGTTGTACTGACCCTGCAGGGAAAATATCAATAAAAGAAAAAAGTGTCATTGTCTGTGTTTAGGATTAACATGCAGTTAAGCTCCAGCATCTTTTCAGAATAGTCCAGTAGAGTCCAAATGGGTGTTTTTAAATAGTTGGTTCTTCCACTGAGAGACTCAGTGTCACCCCAGGCAGATCACTTATCCTCTGTTCTTCTTTTTCCTTCTCTAAAATGGGGGCAGCAGTACTTAGATTTGTTTTCCTGAAGGACTTTGAGATCCTGGAAAGCAAAGTATCACATACTAAGTTTCGTCTGTCTCCGTAATTCTACCTTTTTAGCAATCCTTTAGCAAACCTTCAATGTTACAGCACGTTTGGATGAAATGTGCTAGTTTATTGTAGGGTCTGAGGGTCTCCAAGTGCTTTCAAAAGCAGCCGATCTTGCGCTTGACATGAGTACCTGTCCCCTTCATAGACAGGGAAATTGGGGCACTAAGAGGGGAAATGAGCTCGTCCTAAAACTCCACAGTCGAGCTTAAGAAACCTGGTGCCTAGAACTCCGCTATCCCTCACTAGGACATGCCTTTTCTTGAGGTAGATATGGAGGAGTGATGCGTGCACACCTATTTGTCATGACAGTGATTTCTGGTCCTGTGCTGCATGGGATGTCTTTCTGTGAATGAAATTAAGTATTTTATATCTGCTAGACTGGTATTTTTAAAGTCCTGATTTAAAAAAATGTGACAGTAATTAGTTCTGGACAAACAACTCGTGTCAGAGAATTTATCAGAATTGCTAAGTCCCCTTGCCACTACGCAGGCTGTCCCTGTATAAGGTTTGATCTCTATGAATCCATCAGTTGTTAATGTCTCATAAGCAAACTATTTCATAGTCCAGCCTATTGACCTGTTGTTTTCTGCAGTACTAGCCCTGCACAGCTATGTCTGTTCCCTGACTCGATCACTACAGCGTTAGACCAGGGCATTTGCTTCCATTACGAGTGAGAAAGACTTGATTGTGCAGAGAAGCCCTTGTGTAAGGGTGAGTGTGTGCTGTGCCTGAAGAGCCATTCTGAAATAGTCTTGTGAGCTAAAAATCCCCTCGAGGGAATGTTCCTGCATAAGCAAACAAAAGGGAGTGCAGAGGTGACAGAGTGGAAAGGTGATTCTGGGCAAATGCTTGTGAATCCTTTTGCCTGCTATTTGTCAAGCTCTAAAAATAGCAGCAGCTTGGTCGTATAAAACATTACAGACTTGGGTCGGCAGCATGGTAGTGTACACCAAAAGCCATTGGTTTGGAATCCCCTGCCCTTAGACACTAGGGTTTAAAGCCACCTTTCCATTCTGAGTTTTTCAGTACTCTGTTAAATTTTATGTCAGGTCCTTGAATATAAGTCATGAAATCTACCAGAAGTTCCTAGCCCAGTGTGGAAAGCGGGCAGGGGTTCCCGTATCTGGAGGTGCAGCACAGCTTGCAGAAATATTTTGGTGGATCAGAAGCTGAGACAGATGCAGCACTGTATCACCTTGGATATGCCCCATCTCGTCTTTGCACAGATCTTTTTCCTGTCTCCTTTGCTTGTTTTTACATGCTCCATTTGTAAGGTATTCAGGGTAAGACTTTCCAACTACAGGTATCGCTAGCAGAGTGGGATTTTGATATCCTTTAGGGCCCTAGATACCACAGAGCAAGGAAAAAGTGATAGCAGATGGATGCTTGGAAGGTCTGATGCTCTGACGCTTCTGCTGCCTGCAGTGGGCTCTTTGGGCACAAATTCCAGAAGGTGATTAAGATGCCAGCTGAATGGAAGGCTGAAAACGAGTTCTTCTTGCTCTGACTTTTCAGGGTTGTCTGTCTGGGAGTCTGATTAGGTACTCGCACACAATTAATGGATGCTCTATGTCCTCTTTCTAGCTGTGATAAAAAAGGATTGGCTTGCTATTCAGTTCAGTGTATCATCTGATTATTCTTGTGTCCATGTTATAAGAAAGGAGGAGGAGGGAAGGGAGGGGGAATTGCCAGCTACAACTAGTGACTCATTAGATATCAGCCACCAGGAAAGCCAGCGGTTTGCATTTCAGGGGCTGGTATGTTTCTATTCAAGCAGCAACATTTCCTTTTCATTAATAGTTACTAATGTGCTGCCTGCTTATTTCCTGCACTATTCAGGTATCATGTCCATAGCAAGCTGGTGAGCTTCATGGCACCTATTGACCACTGTACAATGAATGATGATGCCAGGTGAGTAATAGATTAATTATGTTTCTCAAATGGCTTCATGACAGCATGATATTGACCTGTTCTTCAGTCTGTCGCCCCCTCCATTTCTTCTTATCAGTTAACCATTTGTCACTGGCATCATAGCCTGGGTGTCTTGGTCACATCTGTCCAGGCAGTCTGGCTGAGCTTTCACTCTGTAATTACTGTGACACCAAACAAGAAATTTTCATAAATCTCAGTATCCACATTTTGACTCCTGCTTTAAAACTCCTCCGATTTTGAAATCTTCTAGTTTTATGGAATTATTTTGGAAATAGACAACTTACATTATCTGGTGTCTTCAGGTATAATCGAAACTTACAAAGAACTTGTCTTTTAACAGAAGTGGCACCTGTTTTAAATTCTGTTTAGTATACATTTTCTTAGATCAATTAATAACTGGAATGGTTCAGTCATGGTTCACTCAAAACCTAAATGTTGCTTGTGTTTATGTCTATTTAAAGAGTGAAGAATTTTATTGGAAGACTATAATGTTTTAACGTGCTAATTAGTAAAGAAAATATCAGTGAAGTTTTGTGCATAGCTACTAGATAGTTTTTCTACATGTACACCCATATTTCTTAAGTATTACATTTTTAAACTAAATCTGGAAATGCTGAGCTTTTCGTGGGAAGGAGGTGGAATAATTTTTCCAGTGAATGGATGTAGAAGGCTTGAGAAACATCTTTCCCCTGGGTTGTGGAACATGTTTGTGCTTTGTGAGAGAGAGATGTCATTTGTCTGTTTGCAAAATGGAAACCAAATACCTGCTGTTCTTAGACTGTTGCCTTTTGGGATATTGCACAGGCTTCTGGATGAGAGCTCTCCAGTAAGCTGGCACTAAGACGTTTTGTGTCCATAATAAGACCTGTGCTGTTTCATCATGCATCTTTCTCATACGTTCTTTACTCTTTCTTTTTTTCTTTTTCTTCAAGTGAGAAAACTGCTCTGATTTCTGAATATTGTCTAGATCCTCTCACCTCAAAAATAAATGTGTTGGATGTGTAGGGTGAAAGCTATGCCTCCAGCCATATAAGGGGGTGGTCAGTTCTGCCACCCCCTTACCTGGATCATAGGAAGAGAGGGACAGAAGTGGCTTGGGCACTGTGAGATTAGACACAGACACTTTCGTCTGTTTGGAAAATGGGGTGCTTTTTTTTTTTTTCTGATATGTAGGGCCTGAGCGAGCAGCTATCAGTGCTTCCCAGCTGGCAAGGACCTCCTTACCTGTATGGAATCGGTGTCTTTGCTGTTTTGGATAGCCCCAAATAAAACATGGGGCAGGATAGAGACATTCCTAGTGGAGTCGTACCATCCTGTAGAAATGGTTCTGGGATGTGCTGCTCGTTCCCCCCATTTTTTGTCTAGGGGTAATTAGCAGGTGGCATATGTGTGTATAGGAAGAACCAATTCATACCGTATTCATTAATAATATGCATGACTCTAATATTTCTCTTAGTATTATGTCCAGTTGACTGGTTACTACTTATGCTTTGAGAATTTCAAATGAGGTTAGAATGTCTGTCATTTTTTGCGTATACTACATATTGCACTGTCCTACAGGTTAGGCAGGCATACAGACCCCTGCTCTGTCCCCAGAATGAAGGCAGGCTTAGCTTGCACGGGGTGTGCGTGAGCAGGAGGAAGGTAAAAAAAAAATAGTGAGACCGATCCTAACAATCTAGGAGTTACCATACTATGTTTGCTGTCCCCAGAGGTGACATTGCTTCCTCCTTCGCAGTCCACCGCACTCACTTGTGTTCCAAAAGTTGCATAGAAAATGCATTCTGTAAGCCAAAATCCTCCAGCAAGTCAATCCAAACGTGAAGTGCATTGAAACAGCTGGGACAGTGGAGTCGTTCTGCACGATAGCCTTCTTGGGCCTCAGCTACGCTTCGTCTGGCTGCCATCTTCATAACCCTTATTCCCCTCGCTTCTCAGGAGGCACCTTGAGTCCACCACAAACTGCATGGGGTCTGGCTGACCCTCAGAAGCTATTACAGCTAATAGGATGCTATCTACGTTATGCTGTGTCGACATAGTTATCATTGTGGTAGGGACAGAGTGTTTGACATTTGGTTTACTGAAAATGTCTCCTGGGGGTTTTCTCCACATTGAGCGGGTTATTACATCGCTTGCATGTTTTACTGATTCTTTGGTGGCAGCAGTGTGGCAGCAGCTGCTGCTGCTTATTGTCTGACTGCGGGAACTTATTTCTTACATTAAGTTTATTAGTCACTTTGGAGGCCCGCCATACTTTCTGTTAATGGCATTTTAGTCGCTTATCTCCTGATGTTGGTTTAGCCGTCTAGAGTGAGACTGTGGGTTGATGTGCTCGCGCACCAGCAAGTGTGCCCGAGGGTCGTATCATGTGGGCAGCTGTATCCCATTCTGCCAAGATGAGGCTTTCGAGCAAGCCCTGGACGTGGATGGGGCAATGCCGGAACCAGGCTGGGCCGGTTCTGTTCCTAGTTCTTCCAGTGGCTTCGTGGATGACCTTGAGCAGGTCGCTCCGTGTTTCTGCGACTGATTCCCCTTCTGTGCAATGGCGGCCTGCTGTTGAGAAGTGCCTGTAAAGAACTGGTTTAGTAATAGTAGTAGTAGTAGTATTTCATTTTTTAACGTACATAGGAAAGCTTTTGTTTCAGACAAGAGACAGATACACAAATAGAAGCCTAAGCTTTCCTCACTGTTTGCCAAAATGCCTGCCGGTTACCTGTAACACAAAGAATATGCCTTACCTTTGCCTACTGCAGGCATTACAGTCTTCCTTAAGCAGTTTCTCTGTAGCTTCCTCTGGACGGGATGTGCTTTGGCAATGTTTAGTCCTAACGTTGAGCTTAAATTTCCCTCTGCTGTCATCTAAGCTCATTATTTCTTGTCCTGTTCAACGTGGGCTTTAGGAACAGATTCTTGCTTCCCGTTTGCAGCGGCCCTGGCACATTTGGGTGGGCATTCTTGCTTTGTGCACTGAAAACCTGGGCGTTACTTAGCTTCGCTTCCTTCTTTTCCTCCCTACTTTACACCATTTGTGTTTGCATCCAGACATACAACATATTCACAATTCTGGAGTGGCCAGTGTCTGAAGATTAGGCCTCTTTAGGTGTTTTGGTTCAGCTCTCCCCAAATGAAGATACCTGCTGCTATCAGTCATTTTTTTGAAAATCATAGCCACTCTCTAGGGTTCATTTCACATGCCTGTTTAAAATGCCCCTGCATTTGCCATGGGCCATAATACCTCTCTAGCAGCACACAGCCGTACTGGAGAAGGCAAGAAGAATTCAGCATCTGCTTTAAACTGCAGGTGAATTAAAAAGAAAGGGCCAGGCCTGTACGCATGAGAGGGAAGCAGTAATGATAACAGCTCTCCTTTGTGACAGAAGAAGGTAATTTTATTGTTTGCAAGTGTGAATTACTAGACTGAAAATGCAAGTATACACTTCAAAGTGATGTGATCATGCTCAGAGCCATTGTTTTTTTTCTGGTCAGGCACTTAGAAGGCACGACCCCAAAATAAATACACATCTGAACAACGGGGCGCTCTGTGTTGTAGTCTGAGAAATTTTAAAGTGTCAGTGAGCTGTATATAAAAAAGGGTTGTAGAAACAGAGCTGGCAGAACATTCCCCTTAAATTCTACCAGTGCCTACAGTGGCAGGTAGATACCTGGAAAATGCCAGTAAATAAATATGTATGTGCAGATGTGGATGGGCAGAAGCCTGGGGGGATGGCATAGAGTCCGAGCGGTGCGTATGGTGGTGTAGTTCTGGTTCTTCCTTGGCTGTGCAAAGTCCTCGCTCCCCGTGATGAACTGCACAAGCCGTTTGTCACTGGGGCAGAAGCAGAGGGGAGTTGTCCGTGACTGTTGTCTTGCTTTGCTTGCTGTAAGTGCTTTTGAAGGCACAAGTTTGTGTATCACTGTAACACCTTGCTGTTTTCTGTATATTTAATTAGCTAATGCAGCCTAGGAATGCATTTGGGGCCTGATTCTCCTGTACATTTAAGCCATTTTACACTACTCTGGCTGTGCAGAGAGACCTTAAAATAGTGCAAGGAACTGCTAGCACTCACCTGAAGGTCCCTGTGTGGTGTTGTCATGGCTGTGGGATGCCCAGGACTTCTGGGAATCTGGCATGTCAGGTTTATCACTTGCCGCTGCCACTGGCTGGGGAAACAAAGAGCCAACGCGTGTGAGGAGAAGTAGCCTGAGCACTGCATAGAGAAGGGGATGAACAGTCACTCCACAATTGTTTTACAGCCTGAATTTGAGCAAAGAAACGTACAAGTATAATAACTGCCTTTGTCAACATCACTGCCACTTTCTTTCTTATTCTTGCTGCTGGTTGGAATAATAGCATTCGTGCAGGCAATTAATCTTCCACTTGCCAGTTTTTCATGCACCCTACGCATGGGCATGGCTGTTTAACCTTGTGCTCACATATATTATGTTGTAATGTGTGGGACACTGGTGGCCTCGAGCCCTCCTCTGTTTTAACCCCTCTTTGGCAGTATTTTAAAACATACACTGGAAAGTGATTTTTATGGTTATCTTGGGGTATGTGTTTATAGACTTAAATACATTTATTGTACTCTTGGGCCAAGGCTTTTCTAATCGGTCCAAGGTCATTGCTATGTAAATGGGCCTGCCCTAAGACGAGGAACCTGAAGGCGAAAGCTTGAACGTGAGTGCGCTGTGATGGTTGTCCAGAGGAGAGGGTAGCTGTCTTGGGCAGGAATTACCCAGGATTAGAAGAGGGTCGATCTCTCTCTGGTTGTGATTTCACCTGCGTTTGAGGGTGGCATCATGTGGGTGCCACTTCTTAGACTTCCCTTGAAATAAGCTTTTCCCATCTTCATGACCTAGGGTACTTTGCCGATCCCATTGCTCCAGTATCCAGCATAGTGTAATCTTGAACATAATCATCCTTCAGTACCACCATATGCAACAGAGCTGGGAAGGTGCCAGTCTTCTCTGGTTGACACTTTGAGAAATGAGGCACGGAGAAATGATAGCGCGTATCTCCAAAGGCATTTGAGTCCAGAAATCCATGAGTCAAGAGCCTCAGTGACTTGCCAAAGGTGCCGCAGCAGGTCTGGGCTAGAGCTGTAGTTGAACCCAGATTTTCTGTGCGGTCACCTTCAGTTGGCCTAGCTCTGAACAGCCTCCTGGTTTTAGGAGATCAGAAATCTGCACACTCGCAGAAAGCTCCTGTGCTAGGTAGATGTATTTCTTTATGGGCAAACTGAGGCTAGAGATTCCCACTGAAGGCCTGCAGGTCCATAGACAAGTGAGCGTATTTTCAGTACGTGCAGAGTTGCCGTATCTGCATGAGTGGATCCTATAAACAGCCTAGTTGTGGCAAGGTCAGGTAAAGTCTGTGTACCTGGTAAGAGCTGTGTGTGGACTTTGGTTTTGTTTTATCTCTCTGTCAGCTTTGATATAAAGATCTTCAGGTCTCTGCACTGTACGCGTGTGTGTGGAACAGGAACTAGACACAGGCACTTTAAAAAAAGGTATAATATCAAATTACTGCTAAGTTTGATGAACACGATTATTTCACCTCTGGAGGACAGTAACTTGCAGGAGACTGCAAGTTCTTTAAGGACACAGATGTTTGGTCCAAACACCTTTATCTCCCAAGACGACTCAGGTTATTCTGACAGGTAAAACAAGATTGTGCAAATATGCAACAGTGATCTAATCAGCTGGAACAACAGCAATATTTTAACTGGCGCTACCTTTTAACAGCATCATTAAGGGCTCTCATTACTCTTTTATTAGAGGCTCACTCTATTTCTTATCAGATTACAGAATGAACATAACTCATGGCACTGATTTGATCTCTTGTTAAAGAGGATTACAGCTTTGCATTAACTTGGATTGACACGGTTTATAATTTGCTGTTGATACACATGCTGGCGGTGTCACATGTTTGACCCCCTCCCCACAGCACCGCTGAAGAAAAGGACACCCATACATCATCATTAAAGATGGCACCCAGTGCAGAAATGGGAGGCAAAAGGAGGCTTTTCTGCGGTAAAGTCAGGCAGGACAAAAGAGACGTGTTCTCAAGTGGAAGCTGAAATTCAGAATGGGGATTTATAACTGGGTGAAGGTGGGGGAGACTATATCGGCTTTTAGGTGGGTTGTTTTTTACGTCAGCAAATGGTTCTTCATTACGGAGGAGGACTTTGTATCCATTATGAGCCAGATTAGAGGGAAGAGGATGGCCGTAATGGGACTGTGTCAAACCATGCAGTTCCACTGCAACGTGAGGCACAGAAGCCTTTCCAGGAGCTGGGGACATTTCCCCTGCGCTTCTCAGACCTCTCAACATTGTGATTGTCACCAGTTAGTGAACTGGTCCCTGCCTTCGGGCGGTATTGATCATACCCCACCAGCTGGTGGTGTTAGTTTAGCCAGATAACCTGTTTGCCTGGGGTGGAAGTTCCTTTATTGTCATGTCCCTGGTCTGTAGGAACCCCCGGCAAAGGGGGGGGTTCAAGCTAGGGCTGCGTGTCTGTGTTGTGGCTCCCTTCTTCCAGCTCCTGTGTACTGCCCATGCGTTGTAGGGCTCGACATGGTGCATTTCCTCACGTATATTTTTTTTTTAGCATATGGTCAAGTTCCAACACACTGCGCTTTACCATATATGCCTGTATATACATACATACACATACAGATAGTCTCCCCATGCCTGTGGTGATACGTTTTGTGTTTGACTTTGAAAGCGCAGACTTGCAAGGCAGCAGAACTGGGCTCAGGGCAGGAGTCACTGCCTGAAATCCCACGGCCAAGTGCAAGAAATTAAGTCCGTGACTCCACAGTCCCGTTGGCCTCAGGTCATGCTTGGTAGAAGAGCATCCAGCCCACTCTTGTTCTTGCACAAGCAGACCAGTGCCTGCTGGGAATCTGAATTAAGACACAGATTATCCAGCTGCCAGTGAGGGTTGGATTAGAGCATTTCCCTTGGATTCAACCAGGATGTTGTGTATTTTCCCAATCAGCATTCTCACTCTTGGACTTAGTGCAGTTGCTTTGTCACAGTGTGTCTTCCTGCAAGCAGAGGGGGGTACGTAGTAGGAAATCCTGGTATTAAAAGATTAATTTACTTATATGACATAAGAGTTTAGTATTTTTAAAAAAAAAAAAAAGGTTGGTGAGATACCAGCCTTTAACTTAGCTCACTTTGTACTTTGGGTATTAAAACACCATGAGACTAGATTAATAGAGGAATTTGGGCTCTGTGATTGTCAATCCAGTACGTTCACCACGACAGAAGTCCCTGAAAGGAAGCAAAGCCCTTCTTTCTGGAACAACTGAACCAGCGGCTTCTGTGCTGCGCAGCACAAACCTCAGGTGACCGTGTTGGTGTGAGAAAAATTATTCTAAGTTTATATAGACACAGCCTGGAAGAAAGGTCGTTCTACTTTGTATTGGCTTTGTTTTGGGAAACAAAGGGAGTAGCACTAACATGGAGGGCAATCTCTCAGAGTGTGCAGTGCTGTGACATTTTAGGGAAAACTGGTGTTTCTGGCATGAGTCTAGGAGTGGGAGGGCAAGCTGCCTACCTGGGTTCTCTGGCTTCTGAAAGAGCCCCCTGGTATGGCAGGGACCCTCTCCGGTCTCTTGGGGTAGATGTATGGACTCTCTTGGGGCGGTGATGTGCACCCTGCTGCGCACCCTGAGCTGGCTTGCTCGGGAGCCTGGTGCTCAGGGAGGGGGAGATGCGAGCTGTACTGGGAACCAAAAAAACCCCACGTGTTTTCCTGTGAAACTAAACCTGCTTGGCTTGATGATTGGTCCCGAGGCACCGTGGCTTCGGTATCGTTCTGCCCTTTGTGTATCGGGTTTTTTGGTGGATTTTATCCCCTAACATTTGACTTAGCCTTAGAAGTCAGCTCATGTAGATGCAGTTAAGTATCCCATATCGCTTTTAACCATAGTTGTTAGAAGGGCTGGTATTTGAGCAAGGAGTTTCTGTATGTTTTGAAGCTGGCAGTAGTGAAGTGGTGTACGTGACCCCGGTTAGTGCCAACGGGCTGAAATCATCGTGTCCCAACATTTGATGTTTGACATCCCTAGTAAGAAGACAGACGCCTCTGTTATGGAAATTTCCTTTTTAAAGGGAAAAAAAATAACCTGTTAAGAGCTGCAAGATGATTTGTCGTCCTTCCTTTGTGAGACAATTTGTCTTCTCCTGCATCAAATCTGTTATAAAACAGGCAAGCTGTGAAAGAGGGAAATCATCCTAGGAATATGGGATGTTAAGGTACACAAAGAATGGTCCCCTCCGTGCGCCTGTGTGCACGTCTGCACAGGGCACTTCGCATGCAGCATTACAGTGGCTGCTCTGCTCAAATACCCATTTAAAAACAGAGACTGAGAAGGCAACATTTTGTGAATTTCATGGGGAAATTAAAGCTGCTGGAAAGCATGCCAGCGGAGCAAGCTGGAGGCTTCTGCATGTCCCTGTGTTTTGCTACTTCTCCAGCCACTTGTCCACATCTTTCATGCTTTGTGCTGTAAAAGCTCATATGAAAATGTGACTGCTATTGGGACCAAAATCAGGATGAGAGAGGTTGCATCTCTGCTCCCCTTAATGCTGTCCTGAGCACAAGGCAGGTCAATAGGCAGGTGGCTGTGTGCTGGTGTAAGGGGGAAATGTTCAGAATTGGTGACAGAGATGGCAGGTCTGAACCCCCGGTCTGGGTAAGTTTGGGGGACGGTACCTTGAGCAGCAGCCATTCCGTCTCTCTGCTGTCCTCCTGCTCCCCACCCCATCCCCAGATCCAGCCTCAAAATGTGCAGAGTCCCTTTGTTTAGGGCAAGAACCAGCTTTCTGAAATATTTATAAATCTTGTGCCTGGTCTCATGAGACAAACCAGAGGTCACATGTCACCTTTCATAATTTAAAGCCGTGGGGCTAAAAGCATTTGCACAGACTTGAAGGACCCAATCCTGACCTGCCTGAGCGAGAGGGAATTGCAGCAGACCTTTCTGAATCTCCTTCAAGCGCCGGGCCACGGTGATGAGAGCCGTCTGGCTGTGTAATTTATAGCCGGAGTTGCGCGCTCCGGTTTTGGGCCATGGCGGGGAAGCGAGTGAGAGACTGCCATCTCGTGGGCCTGCCTTCCTGGCCAGCACCGCACAGCACCGCACCGAACCGCACCGCACAGCACCGAACCGAACCACACCACACTGCACAGCACCGAACCGAACCACACCGCACCGAACCGAACTGCACAGCACAGCACCGCACGCCGGACACCCAGCAGTGCTCTGCTCTGCGTTTCAGGCCCCTCGCTTTAAAAGACATGGGTATTTTAATTCTGCTTTGACGATTGACGCTGCTTGTTTTGCTCCACGTCATCAACCGTAGCGTGGGTTTGTCACTGTGGCAGTACCGGAGTGGGGAATGCAAGTTGGAAGGTGTGGAATACAGAGCCAAATCCCACACCCCATGTGCTGATTTAGGGTAAGGCCTTTGACTAGAAATTGAGAAATAAAGGGCTTCAGCTTGTTTTATCTTCCTGGGTACCTGCTCTCCTTGCTGGGCACCTAGTAGTCTGAGTTTCACACCCCTTGACAAAAGATTTCTTAGGATACAGACAGAAAGTTTTCCAAGAAAATGATCTGTTCCACAGCCAGCTTCAGTTTTCATCAGGAGACGTGTGTTTTTCAGCCTCCCTTTCTTCATGGGTGTTCATGTTCTACCTTTTGCCGGTTTTCGTGAATTAAAAATTCATTGTTCCCAATGGAGGATGTCAGTAGGAATGGGGTAGCTATAGTTATTTCAGTAGTTATTTCAGTAGTGCTTGTGGCATAGTCTAAATTATTTTTTTTTATTTTTTTTTTTTTTGGCCTGGAAGAGGAGAAGAAGTAAAAGGTACATGGGAAAAGGTAGAGAAATTTGTTGGAGGGTATTTTTACTAAAACAGCACAGCAGTGACTCATGCAGTATTGCTATATTAATAACACTCTGACAAAGCCCCACCAGAAACTCAAA
This sequence comes from Harpia harpyja, assembly GCF_026419915.1. NCBI lineage: Eukaryota > Metazoa > Chordata > Aves > Accipitriformes > Accipitridae > Harpia > Harpia harpyja. The sequence goes on along the minus strand of NC_068951.1, from coordinate 2,523,199 downwards.
TTTCCCCCTTAATACTGCTCTTCTACTAGTTCACAGAACTATATTTAAAAAAAGAAGTAACATGACTATAATTACACAAATTAGTACAGCCTTAGCTGTTCCCCCCTCCCATGTGCAGGTATGTAGTTGTTTTCCCCTTTGTATATTTGGTGGAATAGTGCTACTGCAGATGGGCAAAGCAGATTTTTGGGGAACTGTTAACAGTTTTTACGATTTATATTTTGATGATTCATATATTTATCAAATAGCTATTGCTATTAATATTGACCCAGGGCACTCCTGCCCTCTGTCTGTGTGTTTCCTTGCTCTCTGTTGCAAGGATTTTGGCTGTAGTAGCAATACCTGGGATTTGGAGGGTGGTGAAGTCCGCTGGTCAGTTAGCACCCAAAGTTCACTGTCTGAAGTAGCTGTTCTTTTTATTTTAATTTTTTTCAAAACACTGGTGTAGATGTGAAATCGCCAGTTTGCATGCCGGGGAGGCGGTCAGCGTTTCTGCAGCACCGTGGAGTGGGATCTGTACACGGGGCTCGGGTTGAGCTGGGCCTTGGCACCTCTTCTGCGCGCAGCCAGCTCCTTTGTCTGCAAAGCTCACCGTCGCAGCGTCGTGACAGGGGCTCCCCGCAGCCGGGAGCGTTGCCGTGACCGTGCCAAGGGCTGCGCAAGCGTTAAGCCGTGAATGGGAAGACAGTCGAGCTGCTGGCTTAGGGGTTACGAGGGGAATGCCCTCCCCGGGGTCCGCAGCGTGGCGAGCAGTGCAGGGGCATCCCTTCCTTGCTCTTCCCACGAAACCAGCGGAGCCACAACCGAGTTGCAAATTGCAGCGAAAACAAGATTCTTCTAACGGCGCGGGGGCACGGGGAGCGGAATAAAACGCCTCCCTCGCGTACAGCTTTTGTCTCAGACTGCCGGTGCGTTGAAGGAAAGGGCTGTACAAACTTTCCAGGTGCCTGTGGAGCGGGCCCTGGAGCTGGGAAGGGGTGAGTGCCCGGGCACAGCGCTCCCGGTGCATCGAGCACCTGTGCCGTCCTCTGCCTTCGGAGTCAGCTCAGAAGAAATGCATAAATAATTAAGCCAAGGTACTTACACACACATGTTTTATGGCAAATGGCTGTGTGGTTCGTGATCATTTTTTCCAGAAACAGGTTTTATGATAATATAGTAAAAATATTAAATTAGAAAATGCCTCACTAAGGGTGATAAAACCTTACTACAGTGGAAATAGGTAATTATCCCCTCTACAGCCTAAATGACAGTTTAAAAGAAATAAAAATGTTAGTGCTCATTACTTGCTTTTGTAGGTTGCAATAAAGGGTAAGTTAAATTTTAATTCAAGGAAGACCCCTGTATCGACCTGCTTCTTCCACACTCTCTACCTGAGGTGTAAGTACTGTTAATTACTCGCATAGGTTATTCCTCAGCACATTGCTAAGACCAGTACCTCTTTGTGCTAAAGTCACCTTTCCTTCATCTGGAGGTAGCGGACTTGCAGTGGGGTGGGTTGTTTCAACTCAGTGGCTCAAGTCTGATGTTTAATATATGTGGGTGGAGGAGAGAAATTTTATATTTTTTAACCAAAATCCAAGTTCATTATGCGTAGCCTTAAGGGGGCTGAAAGTATTAAAATCCACACTTACCCTAGTGAATTGAAACAGAGACAAGGTTAAACCTGGAGGATTGATGAGTTTTACTCTCTGCATGGTTAAATCCTGCTGAGGGGAGATGCTGTAGAATAAAGGTAGCCTAGATGATGAGAAGAGGAAAAAATGAGGTTGGGTTACGATTGGTTTTTTTTTTGCAGGGTGAAATATTTGTTCTGTTTTGGGGTTGGTGGGGTTACCTGATTTCCCTCCTTCTCCTGTCACTCTCTGCCAGGGTGTCTACCCGTGCTGCGTTATTATCCAAACAGCTCCACTTTTGAATTTTTACTTCAGCAGAGGTTGCCAGCATCGTGCCCGGCAGGATGGGGGCCATGGGGGTGCTGGGCTCGGCGCTGCAGGTCCTGCCTGCCTGCAGCTGCGGGTGCAACCCCTCTTTGCACCCATGAAACCTGGGGCGCGAACGTCGGAGTCTGTCAGTGCTGGCAACAGTTCTCTGCTGGCAAAGACAAATTCTTGCTTGAAGTCTCCCTGGGCCCTGCTTGTTTGAAAAATTACTGTTTATTTAAAATCTGTAGGATTGGAGCAAATTCAGCATTGATCCCTGAACTCTTGTACCTATCAGAAGACTATCAAAAAACAAAAATGAAGACAAAAGCCTGTGGAGACTGGTTCTCCACCAGTGGGAAAGGCCAAGGCAGGCTGCAAAGAAACATTACTTTTGGCTTTTCCCAGTGAAAACACAGAAACTCTTGCTGTCTTTGGCTAGTTTCTGTGGGGTTCCCCAGAACGTGCATGTTGTATTTGAACTTCCCTACGTTACTGAGGACTGTAAAAAACATGAACGCATGTATAAGAGGAGAAGGGCATATGTAGAGAAACTGCAGACGGGACCCCCTCTGTGCGGCGGAGGTGACGTTTGGGAGCAAGTCCCCTTTGAATTTTGCAAAATGCCTTTGAGGCGTGTTTGGCAAGTGTGATGGGTTAACCCTGGCTGGATGCCAGGTGCCCACCAGAGCTGTTCTATCACTCCCCCTCCTTCTCAACTGGACAGGGGAGAGAAAATATAACAAAGAGCTTGTGGGTCGAGATAAGGATAGGAGAGATCACTCACCAATTACCGTCACGGGCAAAACAGACTCAGTTTGGGGAAAAATTAACTTGATTTATTACAAATCAACCGGAGTAGGGTAATGAGAAATAAAACCAAATCTCAGAACACCTTCCCTCCACCCCTCCCTTCTTCCCGGGCACAACTTCACTCCCGGATTCTCTACCACCCCCCCCCAGCGGCACAGGGGGACGGGGATGGGGTTTACGGTCAGTTCATCACACGTTATTTTCTGCCGCTTCATCCTCCTCAGGGGGAGGACTCATCACACTCTTCCCCTGCTCCAGCGTGGGGTCCCACCCACGGGAGACAGTCCTCCACGAACTTCTCCAACGTGGGTCCTTCCCACGGGCTGCAGTTCTTCACGAACTGCTCCAGCATGGGTCCTTTCCACAGTGTGCAGTCCTTCAGGCACAGACTGCTCCAGCGTGAGCCCCCCACGGGGTCACAAGTCCTGCCAGAAAACCTGCTCTGTGGGCTCCTCTCTCCACAGATCCGCAGGTCCTGCCAGGAGCCTGCTCCAGCGCGGGGTTCCCACGGGGTCACAGCCTCCTTCGGGAACCCACCTGCTCCGGCGTGGGGTCCTCCACGGGCTGCAGGTGGAGATCTGCTCCACTGTGGACCTCCATGGACTGCAGGGGGACAGCCTGCCTCACCATGGTCTTCACCACGGGCTGCAGGGGAATCTCTGCTCCGGCGCCTGGAGCATCTCCTCCCCCTCCTTCTTCACTGACCTTGGTGTCCGCAGGGTTGTTTCTCTTACATGTTCTCACTCCTCTCTCCGGCTGCCGAATACCGCCGTCCCAACTTTTTTTCCTTCTTAAAAATGTTATCACAGAGGCGTTACCACTATCGCTGATTGGCTTGGCCTTGGCCGGCGGCGGGTCTGTCTTAGAGCCGGCTGGTATGGGCTCTGTCGAACACAGGGGAAGCTTCCAGCAGCTTCTTACAGAAGCCACCCCTGTAACCCCACCCGCTACCAAAACCTTGCCACACAAAACCAATACAGCAAGCAACCAGCGGTTTCGGCAGGTTTGAAGGCCGTTACCTGTCAGTGGGGCTCGTGGACAAAATAAAAGCAGTTTCTGTTGCTGGCTGGCACCAGGGTGTGGGCGAGGAGCGGGAGAAGACCTGCACGCAGTTTGCTGCCAGCGCGTGCAGTGCTCAGGCTGAACAGGGTCTGCCTGGGAATGGATTCGTGCCCCTGGCAGCACTTCCACAGGCTCCGAAACAGGATTTCTTCAGCCCAGCCTTTTGTGTTGCCCGAGCGACTCAGCGGCCAGAGGAGAGTGTGGAGTGGGGTTTATAGCCAGGATAAAGAATTTCCCCACACTGGGCAGTTAACGTCGGTGGAGGGCACCGGAGCCATCCGCAGCGGGAGCAGTGGATCCTCCCAAGCAACGGCCGTGTCTGCAGAGCCACGAGATGGATGAGGACCGAGAGCTGAAATAGCGTTGAGGTCGGCTGTACGAAATCTGCGGGAGAGCACACAGAGCGCTGCGATCGTGTGGAGACCGTGTTTTTCCTCAGCAAAGCAAGAAAGGATGGGAGCGAGTCCACGTGCGAGAGCGGGGTGTTATTTAATAGCTGAGAATCAAACTTGTCTGGTTAGTGGCTGTGCTGCCTGTGCCCAGCACGTGCATTAAAACAAACAAAACTGCAGGAATGGCACAGACTAGAGGCTTCGAGCCCTGAGCCGGGGCAACAGCAGCATCCCTACGGTGGAAGGGAAAATGGAAACAATCCCGAGAAGAGGAGCCGCGAGACCCTGCTGGCTGCTGGGGGGGTTCTTCTTTGCAGAGATGCTTCCCTCTGGCACAGGAATGAACAGCCTGGAGTCTGCTGCTGTCAGCTTCCCAAGGCCTCGTGTGGCTCCCACTACGGCACCTGCGGGCTGGAAACCAGTGAAGTGGGTGCATTTGGTATTGTCATTTATCTTCCTTAGATTGTTTTCCTCAATGCAATTAAGTCACCCTTTTTAAAACGAAGCATATACCAGAGAGAGGGGAGAAAGAAGGAAATCGGTGATGTTTCGTTGAAAGCACCCAAGCCACTCAGCCTCCGCTGACAGGAGCAAGCCGCGAGTGTTTGTCAGCTTTGCCCACCTGAGTGTGAAATGATCTTCTATCAAAACACCAGTTTCAGCTTTTCCCCCTCTGCTCCCAACACGTGAACCCTGCTGCGGACAGGAACCGCTGGGCATGCAGCACAAGTGGAAATGTTTGCTCAGTGTAATGACGGGGTCTGAGCCGAGCCGGCAAAGCGAGGCTGGAGGGCCGCGATTGTGGGAGGACTAAATAGCATCGCTCTGCATTTTCCTTCCGATCACTCGACGGAGCCTTAAAGTCGCAATGTCCTTGTTGGCAGTAGTGCCGCTTGCCAGCTGATTTCTCAGTTGAAACGGCAAAAACGAGTTATGTTTATCAGTTAACAGTCAAGAAAGATGGGAAATGTTGTAGGCTTGGGTGAGGCATTCCTCTCCCTCCTCCTTTTTTTTTCTTTTAAGTGTCAAAGTTTTCAGCTTTTCATGTATCATCAGTTCCGTTTTCTAGAAGTGTTTTGATTTTGCATTTGTGTGAAACTTGCCAAAACCTGTGTGCACGCTCCTGATTTAACACAGATACTCCAGTTGTGGTTTCATAGTCCCGGCTGAGCTTTGTGCAGAAAACACGGCGCCAACCATTTTGTTAGGTAAGGAGACGCATCCCTCACCAAAGACTCATTTTCTGAGGATAGAGCTGCTGATTGGTTAATTAGCTTCTAAATGAAAATTAATTTAAAAGAGATGCGGCCCTGTGAATTAGAATGGTTTCTTGTCTCAGTGGTCCATGCACGTCCATCCATCCTCCTGCACTGCTGGAACGGATACTTTGTTCCTTGTCTTTCTGGGATTAATGGCTGGCGGTTTTCTGCCATCACCGTTCAAAACTTAGAAGTTCCTTCTTTCACAAGGCTGACAGGTAACTTTCTGCAGTGGAAGTGTCTGCAAGAAGCAGACAGTTTTCAAACCAGTTGCCATCTTTTATTGATCTGTGAAGGAGCAAGGCATCAAAGCAGTCCCTAGCGAGAGTGGGCCCTGTTGTGGTCTTAATTGAGGAGGCAGCCAAAATCACAGTGTCATCTCTGTCAGGTCTGAATTTCATCCTTTGAAGCCATGTTTTACTCATTCTTGAGCGGTGGAGAAGTCTCTTTGCCTGTCCTGACAGTTTTCCTGGCCCGGCTTCTGCAGCAGCTGCTTTCCCAGGCGCTGGCCCTGACGAACCATCGAGACGCTGGCCCACAGCAATGGGCTCGTTCGGTTATTGCTTTAATAACCCTGGTCGTTGTTAGCATGCTGTGAAGGAAAAAATCCCATCCTCCGAGTTAATCAGCACTTCGCTCTATGTGTGCCGCCCTCTTATAACAGGCTGTTGCTTTAGAAAGCGCGTATGTAGAAAATAAGGCTCTCCCGATGCTTTTTTCTTGATTTCCAGAAACGCATTATTTATAAAACTGCTCTCTCCTTTCCCCCATCTCTCTTCACGGGTTACTTTGGTTCTAAAATTAAAGATAAATAACACTTTTTTTTTTTTTTTTAAGGGGCAACTTGCCTCTGTTATCAGAATTGCTGCATATGTGATATTAATTGGAATCTTGTTGCTGGGTCATTTTCATTGTTTGTCAAGTACCGTCAAGTCCAAGAAAATGTATGAAAACTAAATTATAGTCCCACGTAGACTGTCTGATTGAATCCTCCTTATGGCTCTGTGGTCTCGTACATCCTATTAAAATGTTCAATCTTGTTTTCTTACTTGAAGAGCCTGTCTGTAAAGGGCAAACTTATAGAAAACATCATTCTCTAGAGATAGAGTATCCAGCCACACTGAAATATTTACATACTTCTGTACTGCATGTGATTGGTCTTATGCAAGTTCTCCCCTTTGCCTGTATTTATTAATAAAGATTGTTGAATGCATTTTTAATTATACAAGGCCTTTCATTATAAGGAGTGGATGGTTTTGCTGGCAGCCTCTTGCTTCCATTTTGACCTTGAAAAGTAACTTTCCCCCCCTTCCTCCTTCCTCTTTTCGCCAGGACGGAGCTTTATCGTTCGCTGTTTGGAAAACTAACAAGTCCCGAAGAACCGGCGCAGAATTAGCATCGGCCCTTCGCGCCAGGATCGACCGTGCCGGCAGGCTCCGCACCGCGCACCCCCCCGGCCTGGCCAGTGCGTGGGGGTTCCGCTCCCTGCGCTCGTGTGGTCACAGCCGCCCGGGAGCACCCAGAGCAAGGTCTCTCCAGCTGCTGGTTTGTTCCCAAAAACCTCACTGAAGGAACATCAAATACGGTTACTGCTAAATCACACAGGCTCAGAAAGAAGGGGGGGGTGAGGAGATACTTAGCCTGGCTGAACACCCTCCTCTCTAGCTTTAAAATGAACTCTGCTTCCTCCCAAAGACAATCCATTTTTAACAACTATTCTCTTTAAATTCCTGACCTTGATTTTGCAATATCTGCTCAGCACGGGCACAGTGTTCTGCCGGGGGGTTGAGGGACACGCGATTCAGACCAGCAGGGACCACCAGCCCCCCCTGCAATCAGGTCACCCACGTCTGTATTAAATCCTTTGAGATTTTTATTTGGGGGACTGGGGGGGAGGGGGGAGTGTTTAAGCGTGCTGTTCTGGTCGTTGGCTGCGTATCTGAAATGTGTGACTTTTTATTTTTCACCGAGTCAAGAGGATTTAAATGTCATTTACATAATTAACATGGCCTTAAAACAGGGAAAAGGTGCTCTCCCTTGCAGACAGCCAGAGCTCCCAGTTCTCACTCCCGTTTCTGAATGAGCGCTCGCTGCACACAGGGACATTTGCTGACTGGTGATGAGCACAACACGGGGGGTACGTCTGGGGCTATTTCTGCAATTAGAACATATTGGTGAATTTTTCAGTCCAGCATTGATCCTGTACACTTAATTATTTCTGCTGATCATGACTCTGAGCCGTCCTGTCTTCACCATCACCATGACACGCTATTGAAGGATGCCAGCACGAATGTAAAACTGGCCAGAGGAGATGACTCACTTGAGGGGTTTTGTGGGGTTTTTATATCCAAAGGTCAGAAGCCAGAAATTAAATCCCAGTAAGGGGAATTTGTTAGCCTGCTGTGACCAATCTGAAATGGAGGTTATCTTGCGTAAATAATATGTGCATATATATGCGTGTAAGATGGCCATTGCTTGTGACCACATGAACTGCACTGTCTTTGTTTTATGTTTTGTGCGCTCTAATTAAAATGCTTTGTAAACTGACTGGCGAAGTTTGATCAGTGCAGAAAAGGTACCAGCAGCCACGGCCTCTCTTGGCCCCACCAGCACAGTGTTATTTAACTGGCATCTTCGGCGTCACTTTGCCCAGAGCCGGAGCTGCGCGAGCAGCAGCGGAGCGAGCAGCGAACAGCCAAAACATGCCGGGAGTTTTAAAGACGGAGAAGCAGGAGCACTGCGGGACTGGGGCTGGAAACTTTTTGTGCAGCTGGAGTCATGACATGGGGAAGTTTCTGCAGGGACCTTGTGTCTCTGAGCGTCCGTACGGTGCCGTGGGCCCGTCACCGCTGAGCTACAGGCACAGGGCGGCTGCTACAGCCGCTCGGCAGTGACCGGGCGGTGGGTGTTGTGCTGATGACACCCAGCACACATCACGAAAATGCAAAGGCTTGCAATAGTATTCACATTTTTTTGTTCACCGACTGAAAAGCCCCATTTCCAAACTTCTTAGTAAGGCAAGGGCTTTTTTGGGGTTTTTTCCCTGCATAAAAGTTAGAGCTTACCGGCTTTACAGTGGGCAACTAAATTTTACTTTTTAAATTATTTTTTCTTATTAAGCTTAAATAGAAATATATTCAGTTTTTAAGTATGTAACAGATCTATATGGAGGGAGGGAAGCCCACTCCACAACCCATGCTTCCCCAGCAGACGAGGCCCAGCGTGCAGGAGCAGCTGATCCCATCTTGTGCCTCCTCACAGCAGTTACCCCTTTCCCTCTGCTCCTGCAGTGCTGCTCCCCAGTCCTGCCTCTGCTTGAAAGGGGAAGTATTGCAACACATTTTTAACCTTTTTTCCCTTAGAAGACTTTCTCTGTAGCTGCATTGTTGCACTTCACTGTGTCCCTGGAGCTGCCTGCAGAGCTGATATTAATTAATCATTTTTGCACCTCATCATTACAGATTTAAGTCTCCCTTGTAGTCACCTGCTTCCAGTAAGTAGGTTCCCAGTACCTTCAATATTGTTTGGAGCAAAGGGTTCACCCCAGCAAGGGAGAACCAGCTTAGCTGCAGAGACTTGGCTTGAGCAGTGGGTGGTGTGTGAAATCCTGGGTTTAAAAGCAGGAAAAAAAGCACACCTGTGTAGGTAGGCATGCAGTTTTGGCTGAATTCTATTCCCTGGCGTAAAGTAGCCTGGGGACAGCCTGGTGCAGTCTGATGTGAGGGGCCTGTTAACCAGTTATGGAAATATTTCCTTTGGGCAAGGAAGCAGCATGCTACTCTGGGAGGAGTTGTGAGGTTTTGTTTTTGGGGTTTTTTTTTTGTTTTTTGTTTGTTTTTTTTTTTTTTTTAAAGCAGGGAGGAAAAACTGTGCTACTGTTAAACCCAGCCCCTCTGACCAATGCACCCAGGAGTACTGCCTGGATTTTTGCCTGTTCTTTAGGCAGCTGCGGGCCCCGTGCCTCAGCGCTGGCTGTGCCAGGAGGAGCTGCTGGCTCCATGAAGTCATCGGAGCTTTTCTTTTCCCTGTTCTTCACTGGTGCTGGTCCTTAGCCCTCTCGATCGATGTGGGGAGAGGCGGCAGCGGAGGCCAGGCTCCCTGCCCTGTGGAAGAATGTAGCATTTTTCTTGGCTTCAGGAAATAAGTAAGTGCCAAGGTGAGTATTGACTTTGTGTGGAAAACATACGTATCATGGATGAATAAATCTTTATGCTTGCTTGCAGCAAAGCAGTAGCTGCAGCTCTCAGGGAAGTGCATTGATTTCTCCCGTTCCCCCTCCAGCTCACAGCTCTCTGGTCAAAATTTGCCGGGCAGAAACGCACTAAATGTCACCGTTGGCTTCTCTCTGCTGCCCTTTCTATTTCAGGATCCCACTAATGACCTTACATACAGCAAAGAGCCCAGCGGTGATGCTCGTCCCTCCCATGAAGCTCATGCGAGCTGCGAGAGTCACAGGCAAAGCACCGGCCGGGGAGCTGAAGGGTCCGTGGCTACAGGGAAGGGCTGATTTATTTTAAGACACCTGTACCAGGGTATGGTGAGCAGCGATCCCGTGGTCATTAGCGAGCTGGTTCGTGTGAAGCCTGTCAGTGGGCTGCTCCAGTGCAGAGGGCTTACACCCGCACGCCTCCCCAGCTGTTGTGGTCCTCTGGGTGTAAGCATCTTCCATGGCAAATCCTGGCAATGTCACCTCCTGTCCCCCCGCCCACCCGCACCCCACTAATTCCGGCTCCCCAGCAATGGGCAGAAACCCGTGTGTGACGGTGGCACCTTCCACCGCACCGTATCGGCACAATCCGCCCGCTGAGAGTCGAAGCGCGTGTCCCCATCCGTTGCCCTGTACCCGTACTTCTTTTCTGAGCAGCAGCAAAGCTGCGCGGTCTTCCGACATCATTAAAATCTCATGGTTTAATAACCACAATTCGGAAAGGCATCAAGGGGAGTAAATTAGCTGCTTCCAAAGTTTGTGTCGGTGGAATGGTTTCACGCTGCTTGCACTGTCAGCGCAAGCATTAAGGATGTTTAACAGAAAGCACCACGTCCCTACCCTACTTTGGGGTTTGCTGTGCCGGCAAGTTGTCTGGCCTCTCTGTGGCTGAGGCTGGGGGTGCTGATGGTACGCGCTACAGCTGTGCCACCCCTCTCCAGTTTGACTTCTGTGTCCTTTAAAGTTGTAGCACCAGGGCACTTGATTTTTTTTTTCTTTTTTTTGAGAGCGCGAGCTGGATGTAATGTTAAAAGGGTAATATGAAACACTTTAAATGTGATAACTTCTCGTTCGTATTGTTTGAAGAGATAAGAGTCAAAGCCCTACTAAGCATGCTTTTGAATTTACTTATCAGTGTTTAAGCAGGCTTTTCTCCCTGCCATCCCCCCCCCCCACCTGGGCAGTGTGATACACGGGGAGAACCTGGGCCGGCAGCGTCAGCTTATGAGGCCCCCGTTTCATCTGCTGACCTTGCTGGTAAGGGCAGCGCTTTATTCCTGGCATGAAAATGGTCCCTCGCCTGGATTTGAATACGCTGCCGGAGAAAAGCGCAGCCCCTGTAACCCCCCAGTAACAACCCATCAGAGCCACCGCCCGGAGAGGCTCCGGCGGCGACGTGCCCGTGTCCGGCAGCGGGGCAGCCGGCGGCTCCGTCCTCGCATGCCGCTGCGGTGGTGGGCACCTTGCACGGCTCCGGACACCGGCAGCCCCCAGCGTGGCCGAAGGACGGTCGCTCAGCCGGGGAGGGGGCTACGTGTGCGCAGGAGGAGGCTGGACTGTGCGTTATAGCCCGGCACCCCCAGTCTGGGCGAACTGGGGCAGGCGCTGCTGACCCAGTTCCTGCCCCGTTCCCGCTGGGAGCGGGTGGCCCAGCGGCAGCCCCGGCAGGTTCCGAGCGGTTGCGTCTGATCTTGCGGGGCTGTGGCGTGGTCAGAAGCTTTGAGCGCTGGTTAATAAGGGCACAGATAACCAGGATGATTTCCACTAAGTTTTCCTAATGCTGCCAATTAACAGCAAGTGAGATATTTTTCCCCCCCAATAGAATATTAATTCTTTATCAATTCATGATACAGCTGCTAATTAGTACCTACACAAATGGGCATTAGACCTTTGCAAAACATTGCACAGCAGCTAGAAGGTATATTGGGGAATTATGTGTGCGATGGGGGGGACAGAGGGGTTGTGTTAATCCCCCCCCCCCAACCCCAACAGCAAAGAATTTCAACTTTCAGACAAACAACTTCATTTACAAGTGTGTCTCTAATTAGCTGCAGAATTAGTAAAGCAGAGTTTTCCCCCCATAGATCGGCCAAACCCCTGAGGGAGGCTGTGGAATAGAGAGAATCGCATTTCCAATTATTTTGTTGAATTGCTAATTTAGTTATTGTGCCTGGCGTAATTGTGATGGGTATTGGGTGTGCAATTCAATTTGTTTTAAATATTTGTGGGAAGGCTGATCAGTAATGGAGCTGACCTATTTCATGGCCCAAATTGAGAGAAGAGACTAAAACAAAAAACAGCTACAAAGCCACAGTTTGTCTCAGTTTTTATTTTGATGTCTCTCATCCCTCTTAAGACTGTTGATGCAACAAAAGGTTTACATTAAAAGATGATGGCACTTTGATCTTGGGCTTTTGAGAGCTTACAGCTTTGGTACTTCTTTTCTTGGCATTTTAATATGTAGATATTTTAGGCTAAAGAGTTTTAAATGTGTTTCTGGAGTTCAGTAGGGTCTGCTCCCCTCACCACCCCCTCACCCCCCAGTTTTTAACTATCAGGATTCTGGTTTGAGAAATGCATGAAAAATAACTGCTAGAATTGTGTTTGCTAATGTGATCCCATTTAACATGTCACATTAATACCCACCTTTAATGTGGGGAACTTCTGAAAGGTGTTTGTGTTCACCGAGCTGCCGGGTTGGCAGGGGACACCCTTCAACCAAAGGTCCCGGCGGTTCCTTTCCAGTGGGCTCCTGCTGAGCGGGTCCCTGCCTGCGGGGGCTAGGCTTTTCCTTTCTGGGTTTTTTTTTTTTTTTTTAAGTCACTGTAATGTTAAAGACAAATCTGTGGAGGAGGAACAGGACCTGCTAATAGCTCGCTAGGATGGCGGCTCTGGACTGGGAGTTACGGCTGGAGCGCTGGGCAGAGACCAGAGCCTGCGGTGGGACGAGGAGCTGGTCCTTCTGCCCCGGCACCCGCGGCTCCAGCACGGCTCAGCGCTGGCCGGCCAGCTGCTCCTGCTGCTGAGGATGCGAAGGGGACATGGTGAAGCTTGGAGAAAGGTAAATACTCGTGCCCGATTTGTGTGAGTACTGCTTTTCTCTGGCTGGCTGAGGTGTCAGGACGGGCTTTGGCCCATGGGGTCGCATCTCAGAAGGTTTATTTCAAACATCTGCAGAGTCTGACCACGGGTAGGAACAAGAGCAGCGACAGGGGCCTGGTGAGAGGCAATGTTCTGTGGCGAGCCCGAGCAGCTCAGGCGAGGGGCATGGCCGAGCCCACAAGGTACTTCGGCTCCATCCTCCCGGCATCGGCAGCCACCAGACCTCGTTCGAGAGGTGCCGCATAGAACTCCTTGTTCTTGCCTTAAGGAAAAGCAGAGCTCCCCGAGGGGTGCTCGGGACGAGGGGTGACAGATTTCCACTCCCGGCAACAGAGATGTAATTCATTCTTTTTATTAAAAGAAATTGAGGTAAGTGAAATACTTCAGCACCAGCGAGAACCGTATGTACCGAGGGTGGTTTCCCCGCCACCCCTGCCCCGCTGGGTAACCGACCCACACGCCTGCGGCACCGGCACTGCGGCCACAGCCGGGGCTGGGGGAGAAAGGCCAGGACGTCGGCTGGTGACGCTGCGGTGACCTGGACCTCCACGGGGCTCCCAGGGCTAGTGCTGGAATTTGACTTCGGACCAGCTCCGATGTTACCTAACGGCTGGTTTTTTGGAGCTACTTTACCCCCAAATTAAGTGGAGCCTGACCCAGTGCCTGTAACACTGAAACACAGGGGTCTGCTCTTGCCCAGCAGGCAAGAGACTTTGGCAGCGATGGCTCCCACCCCAAGCGGAAGGAACGGAGCAGTGGGTGCCAGGACACTTGCCGTAACACCTGCAGACGTCCTGGATAAGGGACTGACTTGTGACAGTACCACGTAGGAAATCCCGGTGACAGCGGAGGAGGAGCCCAACGAGTCGCCCGTGCCGTGATGCCCCCCGAGCGGTCCTGCCTGGCTGAGACATCCTCTGTCTGTCCTGTGTGTCCTGCTGCAGCCCGCCTTGGCGTAAGTAAAAGCATCTTTGGGGGTTGTTCAGGGGGCTCTAGTGGGAAAAAAAGTCTTTTAAATCAAATTAGGGTTCTTAACTATTAAGAAAAAGCTAGTCCTTCAGACGACACAGCTCCGCTGGCCTCGGGGCAGGGCTGCACTGCTGCTGCTCGTCCCCCCGGGGAGGAGAGCAGAGACCCCGGTGCTGAACCTCGATTTTACAGAAGGCCTGGCACCACGTGCACCCAAGGGCTGCACTGCACTTCAGAAGGAAACAGTACAGGTGTGAGGCACTGGCATCATCATTAACTAATTCTCTCATAAAAACATCCCTTCTGGTTCACGCTATACTAAAAGCGGAACTGTAAAATCTGAAATACTTTTAAGACAATCATTGGTGTAAGCTCTCCAGTACTGCTTAGACCAAGTTCCATAACAGTATCTAAGTATTAGGGATTGACCGTGCTTCCCTCCAGAGTTCCAACTTCTCTGATCTTTTATTATGGTCAGGAGCCCCATGAAAATAAAACAGTGTGGAAATAAGCCAAGGACCGGGGCTGGGGTCAGCCTGCGGTGATCTGCGCTGCTGCCACACCTCCGACCTGGGCAGCCTGGCTCAGTGCCGGTGCTGCACTTACCTGCCATAGAGACGATTATTCCCAACCAGTTGCAAAGAGCGACCATTGGAACGGGATTACCAAGAATAACTTTTCTTATATTTCCGTCTTCCCACGTGTATAATGGCGGTCCCTTCCCCAGCTGCGCAACAGGACCAGCCAAGCGCAGGCAGCTCCGCTCGAGCCAGCTCCAGGGCAGAGGTGGGCGATGGAGAAAAACTTTGCTCAGATGCATTAGACCGAGATTTCCTTGCGCGGTTCTAACCATGTTGGTGTATTTGACTCTGTCCTTTCCCCTCCTTTACCCTGGCAGGCTGTAACTGCTTTCTGCTTCAGTTACCTACCCGTATGAAAGGGATTAGCACTTACATGAAGTATATGCAACACTGGGACTGCCCATGTCTGTTATCCCTCAAAATAAGTAGGGAAGGAAGAGCAGAAATGGCTGAGCAGCTGGGTTTTGGTCTCCTCTTTTACCTCCTCCTAAAGGGCCTTTTCACAGAGTTTACTGACCTGTTCTAAAGGAACTGGGCACAAAGGCAAAGTGAGCGCGGATTTAGCCTCCAAAATCCTGCCCCGCCACCTTCACAGTCCTGGGAAGCCCAGAAGCCTTCCCCACAGCCTGCCTGGGGCACGGGGACAGCCCTGGCCACACCGGCTTAAATGCTGTTTTTCCTCTACTACTAAGTAACGAGACAGACATTGGAAATACAAATCACTACTGGCTGACAGAGACAAGAGGGTTAACTCGGTGGTGGGCTCCACTCACCCACAGGACGCCAGGCGGGAGGACCTTGGGCTCCCACCCACTCCTGGGAGGCAGAGCCCGTCCTCGGCTACAGCAACGCTCTCGCAGGGGGTAACATTGGCACTTGTCAGCACAAAGCTGCCGCTACCAGGCGGGATGCGAAAAGAGAAGCAGGCAGGGGCACAGGGGTGTAATTTAAACGAGCCCCTGCTTTGCTATGCCAAGACCTCACGGTACCGGAGCACCCTTCATTGCCTGGCTGTAGCGCTTTTGGGTAGCAGCCGAACAGCGAACTGATGCATTGGTCCAGTCACGCTTTGTTAAATAAATAAGGTACAGTTAGACAGCTGTAACTCAATTCCGCAGGCGCTTGTGTTTATACATTTTCCTCATGTCTCTGGCCAAAGAACACACTTCCTCTGGTCAGTCTGATTTGAAAAAATAAAAATGTCACTCTTCCAGCATTTCCCTGAGCCTCCCCGTCTCGGTACAGTGGTCGCAGTCGAGCAGACAAAGGGCAATTCTGAGCCTTTTTTTTTCCCCTCCACTGTACCGGGCAGGGGGGAGTGTAGGAAATCGATGCTCTTACGTTGAAGAAGGCGAGTCCATTGTAGAGAGGATCCGCACGATCTCGGCTCGCTGGGTGGGTGATATATGCTGGGTCATGTGCACTATCGAATCCATGGCAACCTCCGGATTGGCCTGGACCAGGCTGGAAAGAGGCGAGAGTTAAGTGACGGCAGCCCTGGCACTCACGCCAGAGCGCGTCCGACAGCTCCCCGTCAGGCCCGGGGGGGAGGACTGAAATATGGGGTCTGTAAGAGAGACTGGACGAGGCAGCAGGCACTTGTGTGAGCTGATTGCGAGCAGCGCAAGAGCTGTGCTCGCTTGGAGGTCCTTCGTGCCCCTTAATTTGCTGGTGGCAGACCTGCTCAGACATGCACGGAGGCTGAAATCCTGAGAGGCCGGACCATGTGGACCCAGGGCAGACATGGGGAGGCCGGGAGCTCTGGAGCGTGCCCTGATCCCACCAGCAGCACCTTCAGAGGCTGCCGAGAGCACCCACATCTCCCCCTCCCAGATGATGCAGAGCCCCGTCTGCTGTAGCACGGATAGAGAAACTGGTGGAAATGACGGGAAGAGATGCCCTACGGAGTTAGACACGGAAAGAACAGGAGCTTCACTCTGCAGTTCGGTGCCCTCCCCCAGCTCTCTCAGAGGCAAAGCTGCTTTAAGAGACCTCCAGTGTAAGACATAAAAATTATCAAAATTAGATCTGTTCAAGTCTAGCAAAGCATTTGGCTCACGAGGCTTAACTGGCTCCGCTGGATGAATGTCTGTGCGAATGCACACAATAACTCCTACAAGCAGGAGGAACAGATACTCTACCAATGTGGGGGTTTATTTGGTGTAGTTTGAAACAGCAGTTGAAGGGAACTGGACATTTTATGACATTGAGCACAGAAGAAACTATGTAGCTTGCCTGGAAAGTCTGGGGCTAGAAAAAATAAAGAGAAGGAAGCTGTAAGGCTATTCTGGCCATGTGTGGTCAACACACTGCTTTGACAGCAGTAGCCCAGCTCAGAGATTTGCTTTCTCTCCTTGCCTCACATGGTATGCAGCCCTCTAAAATAATTTTCCATTATCTGCCTCAAATGGAGAAAAGACACATTAGCAGTGAAATTTCTGTGCCCTGGCTCTTCACAGCTCCTGTTTCAGTAAAGGGCGGGCATGGCCAGGGAGGTTTGGATACTGCTGGATTAGATCTCTGCTCTGCTGCTTTCTGATTTTGCTCAAGGCACCTGCATGTACAGTAGCACTACAGCCTGTGCAGGAGGAACAGGAAAGTAGACTTTGTACAAATCCCTCTGTTGCACAGTAGCTCCACATATGCCCCTGTGTTTGCATTTCCAAAGTGCATTTCCACATACTCCTTATGTATTTGCCACACAAAAAAGGCCAGCGAATCCATTTTCCTCAGCTGGGGAAGCACACATGGCCAAGATCAGAAGCTGAACTTTTTAAAATCCCTGTTCTGCAGGGGCAGAGTGTGTGTAGTTTGCTTACCTCCGTATCTGTTTGAGGATGTAGTCCCTCGAGATGTATTTGATGTTTTCATCCACAACTGAGCGAACGCCTTCTTCTTCCGTCAGCTGTTTTTCCAGCCACTCCACCAGGTCCTTATTACTGTCCCATAAATATGCCTGTGAACAAACCACACGTGTCACCCGGTGTCCCAGTGCTGCGCCACCACCACTGCTAGCACGGTCCCGCTCCCCACGCACCGTTCCCAAAATTTAACTCACAATTATTGGCAGCCTTGGGTAAAACATTTGGCTGGCAGCCTTCTCTGGTTTTCCCAGTGTGCGTGGCTTTTATAAACACAACTAACAATTAGCAGAAGTCAAAAGATGATATATTACTTTTGCATCTCCTTCCATAAACGTGACTAAAGGGGAACCACGGAAGCAGCAGTGCTGCCAGTGGCTGCAGCTGAACTAGCTGCATCAGCCCCAGAAGCTGTCCCAGCTAAAATCCCAGCTTCCTTCTGTGATCAGATGCCCAACTTCTGGTAAAATACGACTGACCCTGAGGTGAGGGCAGGGGCGGTCAGAGACGCAGCTGATCTGGGGCTTCTCCCAGTACTAAGCTGTCACGGGACCCACAAGTCCCCATCACCTAAAGACTGACCTGGTGTTAGTGTCCCCCAACAATCATGGGATCCCCGATTCAGCCCAGAAAGCAAACAGCCCCTTCAGCAGGTGTGAGCACTGCAGAAGAGGTCGGGATGTCCACATCCCTGAAAAGCCTTGGCAACAAACCCCTTTTTTTCTTTTGCAAGATCATTTCACCTGATATTTGCTAGGTAGTTGACTACATAATAATTCAGGAGTGTGTTAGACGCCTAATAGCCTTCTCGCTCCTCTCTTCTCCTCTCATTTTCTTTACAAATCATTTAAGAATCGTTTTGTTAATGGTTTCCGGAAAAGCAAGTACCGCCATTAGCACTCATTCATATTTATGTCATTTTATTTGGGTAATTAAACACAAAGCTCGTCATTTAAAGGTGCACTATCCTTCTCTGTTATCACTAACGAAGTCAAAGTCAGAATGACAATGAGCTCGGTGCAGTAATGCACCGTGGGGCCAAGCGGCCACCCTCCCAGCGTGGGCACAGACCCTGGGGAGCTGCAGGGAGCAGAGCAACCACTGCTCCAACCAGGAACCTTAAACGCCTTTGATCCTCCTGCTGCCTCTGTGGCCTGACCGGGAGCAGGGTGATTTCAGGGGCTGGCGGGGGAGCGGGAGGCAGAAGCACACGATGGATGTTTGCACCCAAAGGCGAAGCTTCGGTGCCGGGGGGGCAGCATGTTTGCAAAGGTCCTGGAAATCCTTGGAGCAGTAGCAGTGAAGCCAGCAGAATACTTCTCCTACCAGGACTCTGCTTCACTGCATGCAATGCGTTCCTCCAGCCAGCCACGCTGTCTGAAGCATCGTCTCACCTCTCCTGCTCTCCCGACAGAGCGATGCCTGCACCTCGACAGCCCATTACAAGCCTTCACAAAGCTGATTTTGCACCATCCTTGCCAATACCGGAGAGGAGCGCAAAGGCAGCACTCACACTGATGAGCCTCCACACTGCTCATCCTTTGTTTATATATTTAATTATCAACTTTCAAACTCCAAGAAATTGTTTCCCTCTTCCCTGGGACTCTCACGAGCAGCTCACCTTCCCCGTGTTGATGAAGGTGGTGTTACACCCATGGGTGAGAGCCGGCACTGCTGTGAGGAAGCCCGAAGTGCAGACCCTATTCCAGCCCCCAGCATTCGTCCTGCCTGCGCGCTTTAATAAGAAACTGGGATTTTTTTTTTCTTTATGTGTATGATTGTCTTAAATCAGTGATGTCATTTCAACCTCAAGATTTTGCTTATTTCATTGTTTTTTCTTATTATTATTTTAAACTCGTTAGGTTTTGCTCCTTGCTTCTGCCCCTAGACATGACAGAAATGCTCCCTGCATACAAAGTAGGGCACTTAGGAAGATTTCAGGGAAGGGAAAAAAAAAACCCCAAGAAGCTGCCTTACAGTTGCAGACCTGCGTAAAGCTAGATTTACCCAAGAATCCCAAAGCTTTTAGTTTAGGAGAATATTTAATACTCTTATTAATCATTTTTAATCCGTTTGCTTTTAATTAAGAAACAGCATGATGCTTTCCTATCAACATATGCCAGGGAGCAGATTAATTGTGGCTTAAGATAACTCTCCTTGATTGGTGTAATGTATTAGCTAACGAGATGCCCGCTTTTAAAGACGCTCAGACACTACCTTGGAAAGCCTGCTGCCCTCCAGAGAACACTTTCCCCCTTTTCTGGAACCCCTGAGTGTTTGTGACTTTAAAAATAGAATAAAATAAAATAAAATAAAATAAACCCTCAGATTGGAGGACTGTGACAAAAACAACCTAAGAGCAGGTCCAGAGACTGCTCTTCAGAGATTGCCAGGTTCCCAGTTTGAGCACAATTAAAAAAGAAATCCTCAACACAGCTATGAGATGAGGACTGCGGATGATGCCAAGGCGACCCCCAACCCCAAGCCCTGCCAGTTAGATCTTACAGCTGATCCGTGTCCCTGCCTTTGATGGTATGCCACTCCGTCTGGCATTAAACCTGGGACAACCCCAGGGGACATGGGACACTTGGTGGAAGAACGGCAGGGGCTCCCCTGGGCTGAGACGTGGCAATGGTGATGGACCGCCAGGCACCGTGATCTGTCCCCACCATCTCTAAGTTCCTGGCCTGGGGAAAGGGAAGGAAGGCGAGGGCATCCCAGGGGAAAGGCGGACAGCATGGCCGTGGTCGGCTCTGCAAGCAGCAGGACAGGCGGGTAAGATAGGCTGGCTGTACGTCGGCCAGACAAAACATCTGGATACAAGCAGTGAATCTCCATACCCTTCTCAGTGTCAGTGGGATAGAGCAGGATTGAGGATATTATTCAGTAAGAAAGAATAATTAAAAATAAAATAAAACCCCTGCGTTCACACCACAGAGGATCCCAAGGGTACGCAGGGAGCAGTCTGCACAGCTGGGACAGCTCCTCCATAACAGCCTCTGTAACTGTGAGCAGCTCCGCAGTGCTATTTTAGGGATGCTGTGCACAGAAGCAAGGAGATGGAGATATTCAGGGCTGGTATATAGAGCATGTGTTGTGACTCTTGGGACTTCTGCTGCCAGTTCTGCCAGACAGCAGCACCTCTGCGCAGCCTTCTTCCCACACGCTGCCCTGCCTCGCTCTGCTGAGCGAGCTGTTCATCTTTGTAAGATGCTCGGATTTTCGTATCAATAGTGCTACGTGCTTGGGAAAAACCTATTTTGCTTTTCTAGCCTGCTATAAAAAGTGTCCCCATAAAACAATTCATGACTTGGAACATTACCCAGAAGTTTTCTTTCATCACCTAGAATGTTTGTGGACATTACAATCGAAAAACAGAGATCAAACTCCACCTCGGAGAACTTCACTGAACTTAAGCCCAGGAAAGACTAATGCCTTGGTGAAACTGCTTTTCCATTTACCTTCACTGTCCCTTCAACTTCCACAAACCAGCGTCTCAGCATAGCCTGGATCTGCCCATCAGTCAGCTCAGGATTGGCATCATGGATCTTCTTTTTAACCACATCTTCTAGAAGAAGACGTCTTAATCTCCAGTAGAAGAAGGTACGGGAAGTTTTCCAGTCTAGAGTGTCCTGCCCAAGACATAAGTGGAGAAGGACAAATGAGTGAGGGACAACATTTCCATGGAGAAATATATATGCCTTACTCCCAATGGCAAAAAAAGGCTGGCATTCATGATATACTTAGTTATACCGCTTGCACAAGAGAAATACCAAGACTGCCACGTCTGAGCTTTGAAGACTTCCACCCTGTCATACCATTCAGTCACCAGAAGCTACATCCAGCCTCTTTCGTCTACCAGAAGTCTGCTCCCTTCTGCAAAAAGAGACAGAGCTTCCCAGGTGAGCAGCACTGCCCAAAACACTCACATCCAAGGGGAGAGGGAACTAGGAAAATCTAATCAGCCAGGGTTCTAATCCTGACACGAGAGCTGGCCTTCAGCTGTGCCATCACAGCCCTTCCCATCACGGAGGGTCCCCACGGGTACAGGCTCACCACCTTCCCTGCCCTCCCTTTCTGCCAGGGCAGGCTGCAGCGTGCTCTGTGGGGTTTTTGATGTGGTTGCTAATGAGCTACCAGTGAAGCCCAGAAAGTGTGGGGTCTCAAATGGACACGGATCAGGTAAAGGTGCTAGAAAACATGATATACTTGTGTTCTGGGACCAGAAAACAGCTGGCAGGTGGAGAGGGTTTGCTCCTGTGGCAAGAGTCTTTGGGGCAGAGGTTTATTTGCAGGCCCACAGGCTGCCTCCAGACTGGAGACTGCCATTTCCCATGTGTCAAACCCTCCAACGATGTCCCCAAGGGAAGCTCCGTGATACTCACAGTTATGACACCCTTCTCTTGCATCCGACCGGGTGTGTCGTGCAAGTCAGCAAACTGCATGGCTACCTCGTGGTAAATGGGAATCAGGAATTCCTCCCGCTCCTTTAGCTTGGTCTCCAGCTCTTTTCGGTCAGCAGGGCTCAGCTCAGGGGTACCTGCAACCAGGCACAGCCACACGTCAGAGACCTTTGACAGGTTAAAGCAGAGAGGTGTAAAAAGGACTGCTGCACGGAGGAAAGGCAAGCAGCTCTGGACAGTTCAGAGGGGGAGAATGGAGGTTTCTTCTTTTCCTGCATACAGGTGAAACCCAGACTGCATTTGGCCAGGACAAACACCAGACCGCTAGCTTCCAGCAACGCCAAGCAGAGTCTTGAGTCAAATCTAAGTGTTCCAGCCCAGATTTCCTGCCACCAATATTCAGGCGAGAGCTTCGAAGGAGTTTTCACCATGGAAACTCTATTCCATTTAAATGCCAATGAGCTGAGCCATCAATTAAGTGACATTTACTGGACTTACTCCTAAAAAAGAATAATGTCCCAACACGCAGTTCATTTAGCAAGAAACACGGACAATGTAAAACCACCTACACAATTTCAAGTTTTCCTGCAGGCTGGTTCCTACCAGTAGCTGTTAGAGCCACTGCCTCATTAAGGAAAACACAGGTTACGCTAGAGACACCAAAACCACTCACATTCAGTTTAGCAGGGATCGGCACACAATAGTCTCAATCACGGACTAACATGATGGACAAGAATAAAACTGTGTCAAGAAGATAATGTCCTCTGGAGTTCATAATTTTTAATTTATTTTAAATCATTCAGCTCAGCTAAAATTAACTTTGATTAAAACAAAAACATGCATTAAACAGTTTCCGATTAATTTCGGAATCACCTGACCCGGACTAAGTCAGGCAAAGGGAAACACATCATGCTGTGGAGGCACATCACAGCTCCTGCTGCTTCCCACAGCCTAAGAAGGTGCTCCTTCCCACAGCTGCCCCTTTATCAAACCAAGAATGTAAATCCCCCTCTTCTCCCTGTAACAGGCCACAGGGACCATAACCATAAGTGCAATTCTTCGCTGAACCTGTAGTAATTTACACCAGGTCAAAGCTGGCCCAGGAGTAGGTTGATGCTTCTCCTACACTGCCTCACCAATACATGTGCAAGAGGTCCTTGTGCAGAGGCAGAGTATTTAGAGCCAATCTTAGTTCAATTTAAGCAAAGATTGCAATCTGAGTCAAATTATATGGTACTGGATACTCTGCTGAATTGTGCCATTTTTTAACCTCCCACCCACACCAGAAGCTCTGGTTGCAAGTTCATGGCCTCAGACACAGCTGCCTGCCATCCCACCTCCCCTTTTAAAGCCAAGGTCGCTGGCAATCTGAAGCCGGGTCATGGACAAGTCTTGCTCCAAGCACTGGTGGGTTGTAACATTCAACTGTCCTACGGCACCTTCCATTCAAATGTTAATATAACCGCCCATGTGCCTGGGAGACATGCAAGCATGACTGCGCCTTCAGTGTACAGAACTGAGATATAAAACAAAGAGGTGTCCTACCCAGTAGCACAAGAAGTCAACGGGAGAACCTGGGACAAAAGCTGATGCCGTGATTCAGCCGGAGGACAATGTTCCTGTCCTAGTTATCTTGTAGCCCAAGTACCACGACTGCATTTTGTGGTGCGTGACCACCACCGAGCTTTTTTTTTTTTAATCTTTATCGTTGGAGAAGGATTGTCAATGGGATTAAATGCAACATCTACCATTACATCTACACTTACTGTTAAACTGCCACACTTCCAGGCTGGGTGACGTGGAAGGCAATCGCTGGGGAGAGGCAGGAGGGCAGCTGAGCAATGGGGGTCCTCAGCAGCTCCACGGCCACTGTCTGGTCTGACAACAGCAGGCTCTGGAATCGCAGTGAGAAGCCAGAGGAATCCAAGTCCCACCCAGCAAGACCAGATTAAATTAGGGGGCAGAAGCTTTACAAAAACCCCAACAACAAGGAACACTTTCACACAGCGCAAAATCAAATGGTGGAACTCACTGCCACCAGAGGTCCTGGGTGCCAAAAGTACAAATGGGCTCACAGAAAGCGATCAGACAAATTCATGCAAGGGAAGTTCATCACAGGCTTCTAAGCATGAAGATCAGATATTGATCTGTTCTCAGGAAGCCTCTAAACCACAGGACTGCTGGAAGCTGAGAGAGCATCCTGGGGAAAGCATCACGCTGCATTTACACGATGCTCCTACTCTTTCTGTGAACATCCATGGCTGACCTCCCGCAGACACGATGATCCAGGGCTGCCAGACCGAAGGGCCGAGCACCCCAGTGGCTCTCCCCAGTGGGTGCAGCACCACAGCAGCTCATGCACAGCACCGCAACACCGGGGCTTTGGCTCAGACCCACCTTTAGGGGCCCACTGCATCCTGGCCCTGTTCTTTTCTACTTTGCACTACCTATGTTTTCATTTCCTTCCAGAGTTTCTCTTCCGAGTCAGAACGGGTTTGAACACACACACACATGCAGGCACACTTCCAAGCCACAGGCCAGCCATACAATGATTCTTTCTAGGGAAGGAATGTTTTTATATGCCTAACAATATAAATGTTACCTAACCTTTCAAATGCTAGTAAGAAGATTTTAATTAAGAGAAGCTACTCTTATAACCTTCAGAATAAAAAATTATATATATTTATCCATGTTAAATTCACAGGCTCCTACACCTCCCTGTTTTAAATGGCAATGCATGCACTTAAGCCAGTAACGCTCATGTATTCTGGCCTATCTGCCACACTCACAGTGTACAGTCAAACCAGCCAGGCCCAGTAATGATTTAGGTGAGATTAACAAATATGTCAATGTCTATTTTCTGCTTAATTTAAAAGCAGCGTCTATAAAGATTTTTGACTTCTGAACCCTGTTCTCCTGGAAGAAAGAAGGTAACAATGAGGAGGGGGGATAAAGAGTGATTATCCCATCATCGATCGTTTGTCAGGAGCATTTCTTATTCACTGGACTATTGTAAAAAGCTAAGCTCTCGATCAATCCTGTAAGCCCCCTGTACAATTAAATATCTTGGAATGGTTTTCTTTCTTTCCTAGTCAGATCTTGAGGCCTCAGGGTTTTTCGGAAAGCTGGGGCTTTATTTATTTATTTCTCGGAAAAAGAAGTCTCCTTCCACAAATCTTATACTGGCAAGGAGAGGGGAGTTAAAATATGGGATTCCTTTGCTCTAAAGGTACTTGACAGTTAATGAAACTGTTAAAGTTTAAATCATAGGAACATTATAGACCTCTAGGTATGGATCGGCTACTAATCAATAGAGAAACAAAAGAAGCAGCACTCTGAAATGGCCACATTACAATGCAAACACAAAGTGTAGCGGGTTTTGGCATGCAGGTGGAGCACGCAGGTAAGACAAGACGACAATTTAAAAGGAAGAAAGAACATGTGTGACCTTCCTAACTTGGCAAGCAGCACAGGACACTTTCTAAGGCAGCACTCTTAAGTGCCATAAAATGTCACATTTATCTTGGATTGCAGTTTGCTCTGCAGTCTCCAAGTACGCTTGTATCTATATATAGTGCTGGTATGATCACAGCCATTGGCATGATCGGAAGAGGCCAGGTAAATGTCTTAATTCTGCTCTCAACACCGTTGAAGCCCATCCACAGTGGTAAATGCACCAAGACTGCTTCGTTCTACGGTGTCTTTTCTTTTTGGGGTTTTTTTTTTTTTGAACAATAGCAAAACTGCCTCACACAAGTTGAAAAAATGCCCTGGGGAAGCAGTAACATTGGGGTACCAAAAAGATTAGAGAGTCTCTTCTGACGTCAAAAGAGCAGTGGCCAGGGTGTTGCCAAAGCCCTCTGCACAAACATACCCAGTTAAACCAACAAAACCTAGTTTAAAACCACACATAAGAAGTATTTCATCGAAAATGTTCCCAAATGCTTCCTGGAGGAAGCTGGCAGCTCATGCCTCCCCCATCTCCCCGCCCTGGCCTATGCCGTCTCTCCGCGGGGTGACACCAGCCTCCCCATCCAGCTGCTACAGCCTGGCTTTTGGGGTTACAAACTCTTTTTTCCATGGCCTACAGCCCCTAACGGGCCCCCAGACCTCAGGTAGGGGCTCTCAGTACCCCACTGGCACAGCACAATAAATGCCAAATACTACGGTTGCCAAAACAAGCCCTTCAAGCACCCTGCAGAGAAGCACTTCCCAGCCACTGCAGCAGGGACATGCACGCATGCTTTACTGCCCGCGATCATGGAGGAAGGAAGGCTTCAGAGGACTTGCCCTCCCCATGCAGACAAATGGAAAAGCTGCCTCAATAAATCCACGCAGAGACCTCTCCTGTAAAGCGCTCTGATACTGAATATCAATTTATACTCCTCTCCAAAAGTTAAGGGAAAGCATCATGGCAGGGAAAGCACATCTAAACTATTTTGATTTGTGCCCCATTAAACAAAAAATCTCCTCTGAAGTAAGCGGCGTCTCCGAGCATCCCTCCGATGTATGTGCCTGGCAGAGGGAGCCATCGACAGCACCGTGTCCAGCAGTGACTGCAGCCTGCTGCGGTGGCAGGGCGCGGGCTGCCTTTAATAAAGTTCCTGCCAGATGGAAATGGCTCAGCAGGACCATGAATCACGGCTTCCCATAACATTTAGTAGCAAAGTGCTTTTTTTAAATATGACCAGTTTAACAGGTTAGACAAAATGACTTCAAGAAATGTTATTGTAGGTTCCCCCTGATTGCGGAAAGCCAGGCAGCTTCTGAATCAATTTGATGGTTTATGGTTTCTAAGCTGTTAAAATGTGGGATTTTCTCCCTCACCCTCGGCGCACGGTCTCAGCATGGCCAAGCATTTACTTGTCCATATTCTTGCCTCTCCCTCAAACATGCACTCAAAGACCTGGGCAAAGCCCAACATCAAGGCCTCTGACCCAACCGATCTGCGGAGACGGCTCTCACGCTTACTCTCAGGCTCTGCACGCAGAGAGTCGGGCAAAGCAGACGGCTTCGACCCAGGCTCCAGCCCATCACCCCCAGCCAGTGACACAGCAGAGGCACGAGCGGCTGGTGAGCGTGAGCGTGCTGCTTGTGGCCGTTGTTTTCAGCCAGGCAGTTAAATCTCACCGCAGCATGTGCTGGACAGGTCCTTAGGAAATGAACTCTGGAGAGGTACAGCAGTTACGCTGCGTCCAATGACGTAATTAAATGTCGATTTTAACATAATGGTTATGACCGCTCCATCTAATTTCCACACCTGCAACAATAATCCTCCTACCTGAATCTCACCATCTTTTCCTCTGCCTTTAACAAAGCTCTTGGCAGACAAAAATTCAGCAAAGGCAGCAAGAATGCCAACCGCAGCCAGGCTGTCCAGGCAACACATCTCCCACCCCAGCTGGAGGGAGCCGCTCCAGAGGGCAGAAGGAAGGTCACTCAGAGTCACTCACGTCCCTGGAGAGACAGGCATTTTTGGATTGTCGCTTGTTTCTGTAAATGAGACTGCTTGTAATTGCTTCACTAAATATTCAGTAGGATTTATGTTATAAAGGTGCAATATGAAATAGCAGTGAAGGTCACACATGCTCATGACATGGGCTTGAAATATCCTTGTACGGCTGCACCATGTGATGTGCCACTCTAGTCCTTTCCAACTTTTGCTCCTAAGGCCTCATACTGGCATCAGAGCAAACAGGCAAAGTGTGGCAGGTAGGTAATTCCAAAAAATTCCTATTTTGGGGGAAACATATACAGCCCTCCTGGGAGGATATTCAAGATGCCAATTGTCACGAAGGAGCTGACAGAAAGCAGTACTTGCTCTTCTAGACTCATGATTGTGAATTAAGAACAATTTAAATGCAGCAGCACTTGCATATAGAAGCAGTTACTGGAAATCACCATCGCCTAAAAAGACAAAGTTACAACCGCACTGAATGCATTTGTCCAAGACTTCGTGAGAGATGGAATCACAACAGCAGCGTTTTTCTTAGTTGTTGCTCAAGAAAATAGCCGGCATTTTGATTAATTACAACAATGAACAAACCAACCGCCTCCCTCCCCGAAAAGAATTACTAGACTTTAAAGCTGCAATCTAACTTTCTAAGGCAAAGCTTGGAAGGAGACAGGTCACAGGATGGAAGTTTTCAGCCACTCAAAACCCAAGGCTGCATCAGGGCTGTCCCCAGGTCACCAGCAAAGTCCTCACCAGGTGGTACAGTCGGGGCTGGGAGGGACCTGCGGCTTCAATTCTGGTACCACACCCCGGCACGTTTATTTTCAGAGAGAAACTGCTATGCTAAAGTGGAGTTATGGGTTCAATGCTTGAGTGTTCACTCATTATTTGGAAATTTAAGAAGAGTTTTGTACACTCTTTAGCCTAATAAAGTGCGAAGCAAGTCAGAAGCCAGCAGCACAGACTGACTGGTAATATTACCTGTGGGAAGTTCAGGGCTGTCTACAGTATTGGAGTTTGTGCAGAAAACCACCACTGCCTCCCACTTCCCAAAGTGCTGCTGTACATGTGGAGCTGTGTGCCCCCCACCCTCTTGGACCTTGTACAGTGTATACAGGCAAATGCAAAATGGGCGTATAATTTCACATAAAATTAAAGACGCATGCCAGCACACGGGCAACCATTTCATAGGATCAGCTGAAGAGGATGTTCCCACTATTATGACATATTTCAGGTGATGAACAGATGCTTCCCTTTTGCTATGAGATAAATACCTGATAGGAGAAATGTGAAAATGTAATATCCAATCTCGTTCTAACTGGAGCCATTTCGCCGTTCCTTTCATTCATATTCCACCAAATTTTTGCGTACATTACACTGTGCACCTGACACATTACACGCCCAGAATCTGCATGACAAAGCTAATTTTTATTCCACTCATACATGTTTTACTCTAATTGTTAATAAATAAAGAAAATAAAATTGAATCTCTGTATTTTTAACTACAGCCTGAGGCTTGCAGTCTGAATGGCTCCTACATTTCTAGGCAATCACCGTTCTCCTTGCACACCTACTCAGTGTGGAAACGTGCTCTTGGGCAGGATAAGGGCTATCCTTTCTTTCCTTGCCCTTTGCTCCGCACTGTTTGCTGGTTTGTAATAGCACAACTCTGAGTGACATTTTAATAAAACATGGGGCTAATAAACATTTCAGCAATAGTGCTGGAGAATTGATAATGAACAGATTTATGTCAAATTATTCAATATCTGCCAGCCTTCTCTGCTCTCACACTCCCCAATTGCAAGTCCAACCCCAGTGTCTCAAGACGCCTGGAATGAGACCACCGTCGCCCTGCTTCCCCACCCCTCCGCAACAGGCACACGTTTGAGAGCATCTCCCTTTTCCCTGCTATTCAGCAGCTCCAGGGAGGGATGACAGCCATTCAGGGGTTAAAGAGAGGCAGTGAACCCCCAGCTAATGAGTAAGAATTCAGCAGGCAGTGTAAGATAAATGGAGCTTTCTCTGCTTCTGCTGGAGTCAGCATGAACTGCGGCCCTGCGGCTTGTTTGTGGCAAATGGAGTGCGCGAAATATCAAAGGGCAGTGATCCAGAAGAAGACCGACTTTGACAAATTTTAAATTGGCCAGAAAGAAAACCAGCAAAAAAAAAAAAAAATTATGCAATTCACTGTGTCCTGCAATCTTGGCTTTCCTGCTATGGTACGGAATTAGTGGCAAAACAACAGCAATGATCGCCCGATGTTGGGAGCAATTACGAGCCATCTAAGTGAGATGCTTATCAGTGACTGAAGCTTTTAGAGCTCTCTGTATGTACAGTTGTAAGTGACTTGCTCTTGTGTTGCAGTCATTTTAATTAAAGTGTATGGAGTTTGCTGGGAGTAATTACCCCGTAGAGGAAGAGGGGAAAAAAGCCCTGAACAGGCTCCTGCCTCCTCACATAGCGCAGCGTTGGATTTTTGAGGCTGTTGGCAGAAAACCGTATCCCCTCTTTCTCCCTGTCTTTTTTTCCGGTGATGCTGGTGCAGGTCCCACCGGTGTGATTCAAGGGTGCTAGGCAGGCGTCCCGCACCCACCCCAGGGTGACGGACCCTCTGGAGGGGCCACCCAACAGTGACTAAGCTGGTGTTGCTCTGCTCCCCCCCTTCTTCCACCACTTCAGGATTTGAACACTCCAGCAGCCCTCTTTGTCTGCAGCCAGCGAGTCCGCTCCTGGGAAAGGATTCATCCGGCACTTGCCACACAGAAGACACCGTTTCTTTGCAGAGGCAGTAGGTTGGTTTGTTCATCGGCAGAGCCGGTGCTTTTTACGGCGGGGCGAAGGTAAATACTCTCAGAAACAGTGCTCCTGCCGTAGTGCCATTTATCTGCATGGACCTGAGCTGACTGCTCAGCATATTGCCTTCTCTAACCACACATCTGATTTCTCCTGCCCTTGGAGACTTGCGCACCAGAGCGGCAGCTCTCCTGCATCGGACGTGGAGGTCCAACACCCGCAGGAGCCGCAGCTGTGAGCCCTGACAGCGTAAGGAACTCGGCTGCAGCCTTTAAACTGTGAAGGGTGAAACACCTTAGGAGAGCGTTTCGTGGGACCCTCTGCTGGGTCTCCACGATTTGCTGTAGTCACACTATCCGTTTGCTCCTAAAGGGACATTGTCAAGTCTAACATAGGTCAAAAGCAAGGTTTTCTGAAAAGAATCTCCTTGCCGCGACTACAAACATTAAAACTGGGTTTTAATTCCAACAGACACAGGCAGACAGAACAGCACATCCATCCATCTGGGTATCTGTGTCCACTCTTCACGCAGTAACACATAATGTACATGAGCAAGACCTGAACTCAGATAAAACTGCTGCCTTGTGCTGGTCTGCAAAACTCAAACACCTGCTAACCGGCTTCTTGCCCAGAAAGCAATTGGCACAGTGAGAGAAAACAAAGAGAGTGTCAAAATACTATCATTAAAAAAAGAGAGAAAATGTCTTTGATGCTGTCAAAGACATCAGTAAGAACCTGGTTTTCAGCAGTCTGATGCTTAACACTCCCCGCACCCTTTACAATTATTATTCGCTTCCCAAGGCATATCAGAATGGTTGTTTTGTATATAAATTGTTGCACTGCCATAAATTAAAAAAAGCCAAATAATAAAATGTAACTGCAGCAATAGCCACAATTTATCAGTCATTTGCAGAACACTTTTCCTCCTGAAGGATCCCAAAAGGCTTTATAAATTCAAACCATACCCATGTAGCATGCTTCTTCCACTACTGAAATGTAGTCAATTTTGGAGGTAAAAAGAGGCTCTGTGAGATTATACCCTTACAGTAAGAGCTAGTAAAGAACTCTTTAAAGAGTCTATTCCCCTGAGAGAGTACATATCTGATATTAAGTGCATTTTGCTGAACACTCTGTGTTTTGGGTTGTTGGGTGTACACCAAGCGCTGGGATCATTTGCAGCGAAAGGCACCATAATAATCCAACACACAGTGACGTGCTAGCCACTGAGCACTGCACATCACCCCGTATTTTACTGAGGAGGTGAACAATATTTTTTATTTTCTTGAAACTGAAGAGCAGACAGGTATCATTACTCAAAACTACCTCAGACACACAGTTACAGACCAGCAGCCCAAAATGTCTTTGACCAAATTCTTAGTTATGCCAAACGACACCAGCTTAAGTTTTGGCCCATGAGCTTTTAGTGAGCTAAGCAATAGCTGAGATGGAAACTAGACTCAACCATCTGTAGTAAGTGTCTGTTGTTAAGACCCATTCAATAAAAAAAAAAAAAAATCAGTTTGAAAAGACACTAGATTACACACACCCTAGGTACGCTAAATGCACATGAATATCATCTCTCTCGCACGTACATACATGCAGCTTGTCTCATCTGGTTTTCTTCCCAAGTTAGATGACAGTAAATAAAAATTATCATGAATTTGATAAAATGCCTCAGTGCCCCTTTTTAAGGTCTATAAACACATTCATTAGCCACCAGCTGAACGGATCACTGCTCCGCCAGCCCCCGCACAGACGTACCTAGCCGCTCTGCCAGGCGGATGTAGACCGGGTCCACTCGCCTCATCGTCTTCACCAGATCCTTCCTGCGGAATTTGATTTCTACCGTCCCCTCTGGTTCCAGGATTCCTCCTCTGATCAGTGACGGGAAAAGAGAAAAGAAAGGCACTTTCAGGTCATCAGACAAGGGGAAACACAAAATGGAATGGTTCAATGTTATCTAGAAAGTATGTAAAAAAAGAGAAGAGAAGAGAAGGGGGGGAGGGAGACAAAACAAAGAGAAAGAGAGAACAAGAAAGAAAGAATCTTAGCTATTATTTATCCAATGCCGCAAATGCACACCAGGCTTCACAGAAACACGTCTATCCAACAGTATATAGTACAGCCTGGTACAAGCAACGCTCTTCAGCAGTCTCTTTTAAGCTGTGACCTGAAAGCTCTTTCAAAAGGTAGGTAAGCTTTATGAAACAAACCAATTAAAGAGCCATTTCCACTAGAGATCCTGCCCACTTCCCAGGTCAAAGACAGAGGAGCACGTGATTTGAAACTTGGGCTTGGTAAATAAAATCACTTCAGTCTTTAACTGTGAGGGGGGAGTAAAGTCTAGGAGGAAGGTCAGCGCTGAGGGTTATGGAACAGCAACAGCGATGAGAATTATTACAAATGCGTAACGGTACTTAGGGACAGGATGACATATTTTGCAAAATAATCTCTTTGTTGGCTACTGGAGCTCAAGACCTCTAGAGTCCAACTACAGCTCTGCAAACCACACATGGTCCTTCCTGATGACTTGCAAGGTGGGGAGCTGGCTTGAGATTTCCACGAGGCGAGCTCACACTGCCGGCATCCTAGAAAGGTATGGGGCAGAAGCAGCGCGAGGGAGTTGTTCCTGCATGCACCCCGAAAAACACTTGGTGGGGGAAGGAGTTTGTAGAAATCCTGCTCATACTGTGCCTGACTGTGAAGCAAACAGGCTACACATTTCCAAGTAGAAAAAGAACAGCAAAAACTTCTGTATTCCAGGAGGCGAAGATTAGACAATGTTTGCTCAAAGACGCAGGAATTACCGAGGCCAACAGACCACAGGTCTCTCTGTCTCGCTTTTTTAGAACAGAGAGAGAGGCAAATGTGCCATCAGGAGCAAAATTCAGCTGGGAAGGGCAAGGGACATGTACATCTGGAAAGGGCATCTTCTCAACTCCTCCACACATACGCTTTTTTTAATTCCCTTGGAGCAGCTGCCCAGGCATTTTGCCCTGCTGAGATGGTAGGAGTTGAGAGGACACCCTGATAGCACAATATTCATGCTGTCCTTCCACACACCCTCCTTCTACCTGCTGCAGATAGCCCAGGTAGGGCTGGCTTTTTCCTTCAAATGATTCAGTATCTCTATATTTTAGAGAGTCTTTAAAATATTTTTTAAAAATTGCTTCAAGAGTTTGCCTGTAGTTTTATATCCTGAACCACCAGTAACTAGAACTTCACTTACGCAAGTTGTATTTAATTAAAAAGGTGCAACTACCCAAGTGCCCATATGACAGATAGCACAACACTCAGGGATTTTAAAGTACACACTCATTTACACTTATTTAATTTGCAAAATTGTATACACAGGCGCTTGTTTCAAAGCACAAAGCAGTATGTGGCAACACCAGAACGGTAAGAAAATCCTAAGCACCAATACCTCGCTGTGCTTTGTGAATGTTAGTAATGAACCTTCCCAGAGGCTGGCTCTGAATGGCTGCAGAAATTACCCCCATCTAAGTCTGAGTCAGGAGACTATCCGAGTTGTCCTAGCTGTGATCGCTACACAGCAAACTCCTCCAAGACACAAGTTATAACTAGAAAGTGGTCAGTCCCTTTCAGTAACAAACTGCCACACTCTTAACTGACAGGTTCTCACTCAGCCAGGTAATTATACCTCAAAGCAGGTGGTTACAGAGGGAGGAGAAAGGTGCCGTACCTGCTTTCTCGGTCTGCGTACATCTCCATATGACGAGGATTAATGGTAGGGTCAATCACAGCCCAGGATCCTCCTCTCAGCTCCGCTTGCGGTGGGATGTAAATAAGCACAGGTTGACGATACTCTCTCAGACCGTCCACAATGTAGGCACCAAACTTGAGCACTTGGTCATACATGTCTGCAGAAAAAGGACACAGCGCTTGAAGTCGCTGCATGTCAGTGCTTCAGCCCTGCCACGCTTGGTCAAGCTGGAAAAAAACCACAGCTATTCAGCTCTTCTAACCACCTCCCGCTACCATAATGCAAGCTCTGGCTGGCGTTATCTGGACCTGGACAAGACAGACTGAGAAAGGAGATGTTCCCACATCGGTCCTGCTCCCAGACACTGGACCCCCAGTCTGGAGACCTGGTCCAGTTAATTCCCACATAACCACATCTATTCACGAAACATGGACTGCAGGGTCCTCAGTTCACACCTACACCACATGTCCTGGAGATATCCTGGAGATAATCCATCCCTTACTTCCCAGCCAAGGCAATGAGTATTACAGCAGTTCGGGAAGTCAGGCCAGGTATTTCTGTACTTAGTATGAGTGCAGCTGCCCAATTTCAGACTTACTACCATGGACCTGTATCATGATTCATGTAATGTGCATGGCACACCTAACAGCAGCAGGCCTTTTACATATCTTTATAAAAATTAGTGTGTGTGGAGGATGTGAAACAGCATTCTTCTCTTCTTGCATTAAAATTTAAGGCATTTTGCTCAAAATTAATAAGAACAACTCCACTGTGTAAAGACAGTGCATTGAACATATCAGCCCCAAAGGTGATTTAAATAAAAGAGAAAAAAGGAAGGCTAAAGAATTTATATGAGATGATATAGTTTATATTGGATATAGTTTGTAACAGAAAAAGGCAACCTCGAATATATATATTTTGTTACATATAATTATATATAGAAGTATCAAATCAAAGATACAAGAAATGAAAAATGCTTATTAGGATCATCTAATCCATCTCTTTGTTCACAGAGGACTGTATCCTACGTTTCTTTTCCAGTGCTTTTTAAAGCTTTCGTTTAGAAATCCCAAACAATAAATCTACTACTTCTTTAGGAACACTTCCACAGCCAAATAGATGAAATTTTCCTCAGTATTCAGCCAAACTTCCCTCCTTGCCCATCCCCATTAATTTCATACTACTACTCCTTGCATCACCCTACATAATCTCTTCACTCCTTCGGGCTTGCTATAAATAGCAGTAGGCTTTTCAGTTTTTTTTTCCTTACACACACTATAGGTATTCATTTCTCATGTCTCCCAGGACAGTATTTTCAATCCCCTTCAACATTTTTGTTCTTTGCTTAGCGCCTCCCAGTTCGCCTAATTTTTTCTGGCCATTAAAATACCAGTGTACAGAGCAGAAAAACTAAGTGGGTTGCACATACGTACCACGCATACATGCTGGCCTTCAGTAACAGTCTTAAAAGACTGAGATGCTTTTATTCATCTAAAATCCTTACAATCATTTCAGAAAGCCATCATTTCCAGGGAAGAAAGAGACTCCAGCCAATCCGTTTAATGTTCAGCATTAACATGAACATACTTAAGCACTTAACTCATTGGGAAATACACACACACACACGCTCTTACATATACATATACAAACACTAACATATATAGAGCAAGCGAGAGAGGTGTATATAAACTAAGTGTGTGTGTGTGTGTGTATATATATATATATTTTTAACTACCATAGACACTGATGAGATCTCTCTGGTTCATTTGCAAGGTCATTGTCCAAGTACCCAAGAAAAGGAGTTTCATGTTATTTAAGAAATGTCAAATGCTGATGAAGAGAAGGACAATTTATTTCTTCTAATTGCAAATAAACATAAATTCTGGCAGAGACAGTGGGGACTGAGAACCAAACAAAACTCCAACCTTTTCCTTTGTCCTGAGCAAAGAAAAAGACCTCAAAAGGGGTGACAAATTTATTACTAATTACACAATTATTTTATTATGTAGTGCAAGTAATAAACCACTTGAAGTACTTTCAGCTAATTCTAGTGTTAAGAAAATAATTGCTTGATTCAAATTATTTTAACTGAATTAATTCTTTACTAGACATTTTTTACTGGTGCTACATAATAAAATAATTGCGTAATTAGCAATACATTTTTCACTCCTGCCAAGGGTATATATTTTACTCAGGTTAAGTGTAGAAAAAAGAAGTGCTACTTGTTTGAACAAGGCAGAGGGAGAAGGAGCAGAGAAATTGAGAGAAACTTGACGCTTTCTGTGCATGGCTCCAAATCTCTTTCAGGTTTACCAGGTGGCATGAGCAAGGTCAGGGAAGTATTTCTGTGCCTACAGTATTTTCAGGATCAGACTGTCAAAGCTAGCCCAAAGCATGAACTTTACCGCTATGCGGTTCTGTACACAGTTACTCCTTTTGGGATCCTGCAATACAGCACTTCATTTTCCTGGAACGTCCCAGCAGCCTTAGTTTAATATTTTGTATATGGATTTACACCAACTGCTGGCTTCTTTTGCATGCTCAAAACTGCCACTGAGGTCAATGGACCTGCTGCTGCACTCTTGGGCTATAGATACACCTTAATACTTTCAGATCTGGCTGTAAACTCCTCTGCTGTAGAGGATTTCCCCTTTTCTTATGGTAACTGCTTCTACTAACAGAGACCAAATTTTGCTCAAATAAGGAAGAGACAATCAACCTGACTGCCACCACCGAAGGGTCCCCATGGTGGCCATGCACAGCTCCGGAGACGAGCCAAGGGGAACCACAGCATCCACAGGCTATGGAAGGGCTCCTGCTCTTCTGCACAGTTTTCCCCTCCCACCATCTCAACTGTTCAATTTGCCTACACTTACCACTTCAGCAAAATGGGGACTCTTAAAGAATGTGTATTTTTAAGAGGTAAAATATAAGTAGAGTTGATGAAGATCATAAAAATACTGCAAAGAGAACGCAAGACACCTGCCTGCAGTCCCCATACCCAATCACCAGAACACAAAACCTCCCTGATTTACGTTAATATTGTATTTGAGTGTGAAACTATGAAACATTTGCCACACTGTGACAACTGTCTCTTATTTCCAGTTTTGCTGCATTCTCCACTCTTACAATGGAAAACAGTGCACCAAATTTAACTGCTGCAGGTGGTAAATGATGCCAGGTCTCAATGGTGCCCACTGCTCTGTGCTTGAGCCGTAGTGCCGTGGTACGGTGCAGACTTTATAAACTGTTAATACTGTAACTAACACACTTACTATGTTTAAAACAAAACCTAGTTGCTTCCATGCAGCAAAGAACACCACACACATTTTAAGAGTAGGTGTTTGCACAACTGTTCTTTGAAAAGAAGTTGCTTATGTTGAGAATGGAAAAATTAAAATTAAATATTGTATTTGTGGGCCAAATTTAATTCCTGTATTAATTTAAACCTCAGCATAATGAGCCACTTGTAAGACAGAAATGCTGCAGAAGTCCTCTAGGAAAAGCAGTGTTGTTCATTATTCAGTAGGGCAGACAGTGTTCGCAGCACACTTTCCCATTCTCTGCCTGCCTGCTCAGCTGCAGTGTGCATCAGCGTCTACTACACATAGACATGAAATCTGCTGGAAGCTGTTATCATTACACTGTATGTGTAAATATTGGCAGTCAGATGCATCAAGCATGCTCGAAAGGCTGCAGACCGCTTTTTGCATTTCCATAGTGTCGGGCAGCGTGCCCTGAACCTCCAAAGCTGGAACGGATCTCATCAGCTTGGCTGGATTATCAGATAGGACCTGAAGGTAAACACCAAGCATATATTGGCTGCAGACACATAATGTCCCTCATAAACCCATTACACACAAGCAATACCGTCGTTCAACATCCAGGTAATCAGAGATTTAAAACAGCCTTTTCATTCTGCTGGAATTTTTTTTATTGTTATTTATAACCTGTCCCAGGAAAAAATAATAAGTAAAACATGAAAAGCCAACTGCGAGTGACCCTGTAGCACAAGCAGCGCTGCAGTTTAATGTCGCGGGGATTTGCATGCTATCAAACTATTCATGCCGAGTCCAAGACCCTGGTGCTAATTTCCAGTAAATTTCACGCTTGATGTCTCCCCGTTGTGGGTCACTGCCGGTTCGCCTAAATAAACCACTTCCAAATGGCTCCTCCATCTAAATATTCAAGCCAGTTTTTATAATTTAATTTTGCATTATGCTGAATAGCCTTCTGGCCAGATAGAGCTCATTGGGGAAACCACCAATACCATTGCGATATGCCTTTATTTATGTTATTTATTTATTTATTTTATGGCTTGAATTACACCTCCTAGGCCGATGAGGAAAGGGGGGGGTGGGGTGTCTCTCTTTTTTTTTTTCCCCCTTCCACTAATGTCAATTTTCAGCATAGCAAGAGCTGTCTCTAATCTTTTCCTACTCATTACACACAATTTTGGAGTCATTTTACCCACAGTGCAGTCGGCTCCTGGCAGTGTGTTTGTGTGCACTGAGGGGTGGCATAATTGTTTATTTTCCCTCCCTGCATAATCCCCAGCCAGCACTGAAACCAAAACTGTGAACAACTCCCCAAGGAACACAGAGTGTGTCAGGAGAGACCAACGCTTGCTATGCAGGCCCCAACAGCAAACAAGATGCAGGAAAATACATGGACCAAGGTGCAAACTGCAATGGCTCTGTTCTTCTCTCCTCTGTGGTAGCTCTCTCCTCCTCCTGCTACCAGCTGGGGTGGAGTAAGTGGGGATACGCAATACAAATATTAGCATCCTTGTAGTGCCTTCTCCTCCTTGGGCTTCTGGTCCTAACTCCAAAGCCAAACTCATTTTCTGAGGAACCCAGCAAAGGGCACTGGCAAAGCCGGCAGATCTTGCAACGTACCAAGGCAAAATAATATTTAACGAATGCTTGGTAAAGTTACATCAGCGACTTCCCCGTTAAGTTGTGCGGTAGGGAAAGCAAGTCACAAAGGGAGTGCAGTAGCAGCACATGGAGTAGAAACCATCCCGAAAGATAACAGGTATTTTCCAGAGGAAAGAATTTTGCCATCTTCCATCTTTGCATCTGCAAGCTCAATGGCATTGCTTTCTGCCCTGCTAATGAGACAGCAGAGCAAGACAGCCTTTATCACCCTGTGAGTCTTTCCAGAGCAGGAACTTTCACCACGTTAGTGCATCTGTAACTTTTCTTCTGTGTTTGTTAACTGACACATGCAGGTAAGAGGCCCTAATCTTTTACTTATTTAAATTTCATAGTGTCAATCTCACATCCTTGGCACTTCACAAAATTTAAAGTAGCAATATGTGGTGCAAAAACGTAACTGCTGGTGTATTAACTGCGCAGTTTTATAACTGTTCACTTCCCCTGAACATAACTACCACCGAAAGAGTCAGCTGGGAGACAGTCCTTGATAGGACAACATTACATTGGGAAAAAATCATCAATGAGACAATGTTGACAGAATATG
Organism: Harpia harpyja; assembly: GCF_026419915.1. NCBI lineage: Eukaryota > Metazoa > Chordata > Aves > Accipitriformes > Accipitridae > Harpia > Harpia harpyja. The sequence goes on along the minus strand of NC_068951.1, from coordinate 2,484,172 downwards.
CCTATACATTTTTGATAGGCAATATTGTTGGCTTATCCAGCCCCACTTTTAAGCTGAGGCAGAAGGATATAAAGCTTTCCGAGCAGAAGGGGTTTCCTGAGATTACTGTTTAACTAGGTCAGGTTGGCAGGTGTAAATTTCGTTAGCAACCAGACAACTGTTAACATCCAATTACCTGTTCTTACTGCGGATGAGACTCAGTTTGACTCGATGATCTTCAAGGTCTTTTTCAACCTAAATGATTCTATGATTCTACGATCTGGCCAGTTCCTATAACTGTGTATGAGGGCACATCTAAAAACACAGTTGCATTGCATATTTTGAAAAGAACTTGATAGCAAATTTGCACCTTGCATATTCTATGTTATTCCCACTACGTGCCTACCAAAGACAAGACACACGCAGGGAGGAGAGGAATGAAACCCTTCGTCACCACAGCTACTGCAGCATAGAGTGTCCCTTTCCTCTAGCTGGTTGTGCAACGATCGTGACTGACTTTCAGGAGAGCCGGGAAGAGCACTGCCGTGATTTCAGAGGGCTGACATGTCCAAACACTCTGGTAGGCCTAGGAAAGTATCCCCTTATTAGCACTTCTAAGGGAGGTCACATACTTGCCATGAAAGAGGGGGGCTGGATGCAGGCTGCATCAAAGACGGGTGAAGCAGATCCACCCTGCAAGTTTATGGGTACAAGTTGTCACCACAGTTAAGCCAATCTAATAGCTAGCTGCTGCCCAAAGACAGAACCTAATTCTGTCCCTTGCCACACACTCCCACTGCTGGCCTGTCCCCAGAGAACTGCTTCAGGATGCTAAACCAGTAGAGCTAGTGCCACTGGGTACAGCACAGCGGCGAACAGCAGTGGTGCCCTGAGCAGTAAAAGACAAGCCATTCTACAGGACAACACCAAAAGGGGATCCAAATTAATGGTTACCTTTCATTCCACCAGAGAAGCCTCTCCAGTTAGCAAAGACCATCAGAGGCAGCCCTTCTCTGTTAAAATCATTGATAGCCTGCGCAGTCTTAAAGGCAGAGTCAGGGAGCCACACCTGACCAGCCTGCTGGATTATCTGTTGGGAATAAAAAAAGATTATTCAGCCTTGAAACACATTAACATAACAGTTGGCATAAAGACATAGAAACAGATGCAACAAGAGCTGTGACGTGGAATTAACAATGAGGAACGCAGCGCTTAGGATATGCATGCCCACAGAAAAATTGGCACAATCCTTTTGTCACCAACATCAACAGGAGTGTTCCCACTGATTTAGCTAAGAAGAAGTATAGAGACGGTACGGAAAGCCTGACACTATGACTCCTGCAAGAAGGTGAAGGAGAAGAGAGAGAAAAGGATATGCAAAGGAGAAAACTCCAAAGAGATGATGTAGGGCCAGAGCTGTGAAATCAGGCAGGAGAAAAGCAAAATGTCAGAGCAAAAAGACCATGAAATGCTATGGTCACAGCAAGAGAACAGGGAAATGATTTTTGCTTGCCAGGTGTCCTGGGCCCTAGTCCCTGCACCTCACCTAAGTCGTAAGAGAAGCAGGACTACTGGGGAACGTGTCTCCTGTACGAATGGCCAACACAAGTATCCATTCACTCCTCCCAGCAACTGCTGTGCATTAGCACCTCACCAAGGAATGGCTATACTTTTTGTTCCGTATTTGGGGAAAAAAAATCCCATCAAAACAAGTGCTCTTTCCACAGAGACATTTGTAGAGGACAGACAAGCGACCAAGCACACGTTCAACCTACCTTAGCCTCAGAGTCCAGGTTTGCAGGATCAGCAGGGATGCTGAGCTCCACCGTTCTCGTTTCTACGGCAACTACTCCTACAGGTATTCCTCCCAGCCTGGTAACATGCGAGACAAATCAAAATTCGTATTTCTACTGTTATACAACTAGACATTTTTTCCAATTTGCTTCAAAATACTCAAGAGAGACAAATAATGCAAGCAAATGGCGGAAGAAGCATTTTGGCCTTTTTGGAGAGTTTAGGCATGTGGATGGAGAATTGCAGAGTAGAAGTCACAGTTCTCAAAGCAAAATCTAGTTCTAAAAAGTAGCACATACCTCACTAAAAATTAAATAGAATAAACCAAAGCCCAAATTTTGAACAATATAGCTACATCTCCACCACCCTTCACCTGCCACCACAAGGTTTTGATACTGATGGTCCTGACCACAAAAAATAGACGTGAAGACCCAAGGCTTCCAAAGCCCTGCTTTCACAAGCACTGTCAGCTGATTAAGTACATCCACAGGCTGCGTCTCTAAGCAATGCTGATGTCTCAGCCACCCTAAACCTTCACTGCTTACAAAAACTCCCTCTCCCAAGAGTTAGGGTGAATGATGGGTAAAAGGTTTGGGTTTGCCTGTCTATCTCCTCCCCAGACCCTCTGCTGCAGGACGACTGCAAGCGTGGGAAGGGTGCAGGGACAGAGGGATGGGCAGGGAGTGTAGACACCAGGGAGGATGCTCAGCTCCACTTTCCACAGCATCTAACCGCTCCTCTACACAAAAGGCATCTTGCTTGTGATGACAACTGCTTACTCCCAGGATGGGAGTCCCAGCAGAGCCTACACTCTCTCCTTAACCACCTCAAGCTGGATGACATGCACTGCAGGCAGAAAAAGCGACAAGGCCTATGTGCACTAGGGGGTTGAAAATATTCCCATTCACTATGATTAAGAGTCTGCCTAGAAACCCGTAATTGCAGAAGCCGTCTTAAATCGGTAACTTATAACTTCTATATTAGGGCCCATGTGACCTAATAAAGAACATCTTTATCCAAGTATTACAGTTATTTATTGAACTTGAAAACAGCTCAAAACAACTTCTGTTTTCCATTATACTTCATATAAATTTTATCAGGCTAGCACATGAAGATGCTACATCTTGTTTTATAGTGTGTCCCTGGACAAGTTGCCATAGAATAATAAAAGACAATTTACAGCCAACAGCACACATATTCCAAACATACATACAAAAGATGAGTTTTGGCAGCACTTACAGTAACAATCCCAGAAGAATACATTCCTATTTGTTTTTTCAAAATGCCACTGCTTTTGAAAGAAGTCAGTTTCATTTGTATTATATATACCTGTATGTGAGAGTCCAAAGCAACTTGGAATTTGTCAGAAGAAAGGAACTGCAAGTGAAGCTGAGCATGGGCCTGGACAGAGACCTTCTAGCTTTGCCAAATGATTGATTTCCCCCTCCTCCTCACCCCCCGGTATACTGCTTAACCTAAAAGCCTTTAAATAATTATAGGATGTTGTGAGATAAAACTTTAGAGTGTCACGGATGGCAGATAAAAATACCAAAGTGTATCAAAAGGTCACAGGACATCCCAAGGTTACCTGCTACAATTAGGAGTGGAGTCAGCAGGTATTTTTGGCTCCTCTCAACAACGTATAAAGATCAGACAATATTCTGAGTGGAAAGGATCTTCAGGGGTAATAACACTCAGACCCCTGGGACCAGCAGCGGTCAGAGACATGAAACTCCGAGAAGGCAGAGCTGAGCTGCACCTGCACACGAACGCCGCTTTGGCTCAGCAGCAGTTCGTCTCCAGCAGGGCTTGTACAGCCCACACTCTACCGCGTTGCTCCGTCTGGAGCACAGACTCCTCCTCCTGCCCTGATATCGTATCTGAGGAAATGGGTACGTTTCTCCGTATCACATTCTGCACTAGGAGAGTCCAAAGGCTGTTCTAAACCCATCAAAGACCCTCGAAAGTCTTAAGAAAAGAGCAACAGAGGGACGTTTTGCTGAGCACACCCTCGTATCTGGAAGCCTCCTTCAGTTATTACGCAGCATTTCATGAACATATTAACAGAATTTCTGATGGTTGTTTCAGAGATTTCCAGAATGGACACAATCCTCTGAGATGTTGCACATGAGCTCTAGTGAATATCATAAGCTTTGCTATTCTATAGCACGACCTCTGGCTCTCTGACCCTCATTAGGGAGACTCTGTAGAGCTGCGGCTTTAAACAGGCTAAAAGAGAAATGGGAGCTCCCAGTGCCAAATATTCTGGGGCCACGTGTGCTATCAACACAATGGAGATAAGAAACAGCATTGATTCATGGCTATACTGGCTGGGAGCCTAGGTGGCTATCACAGTTGTGCTGTGTGTTTCAGGAACAGTGGTGTCTCTCCCTGCCTCCCACCGAATGCTCTGGTAATCAAACACAGCATCACCAGGGATATCCTGGTACTACGGTCAGTCCTGGAGTCACCAATCTGGTGAGGCTAGAGGCTGATGGAGTCAGACCCCAGGGGTGGCCACAGGATTTCCAGAAGATTGTAAGCATTATCAGGTAATTTGGCTCTGGATTGTTGGCACTGTGATACTGACAGTACGGTAGGTGAAAGGTCTGTAAATAAAAGATTTTTCTTTGGTGCAGACTTCTGCTAGGAACTAAGGCACTCTGAACACCCGTCATGCACGGGCACAACTGTATCTCATTAAGTGTAACACCTGAAGCCTCCAGGATCCCATTCAGGCACTTCAGGTTTTTTTCTCCCCTCTCACTTGCTAAGGAAAAAAAAAAAAAAAAAAAGGCTGACAATTAACCAAAAACACTGACATCAATTAGGAGCTGTGAGTCTGCTGGAGGCAAGAGTATGAAGCTCTGTCTTGAGAGGAGAGCTGGCAGTAGTCTGAGGAATGAGGAGTGACAAAGGATAAGCACGCTGCATTTGGACAGCTCAAGCACTTGTAGTGGAAACTCAGGGGAGACAAATGTACTCTTCAAAATGGCTTTATTCTGAGAGGAAGTACACAGTCGGATCAGGAAACTCACAGTGCCGTTTGGGGGGGCCAAAAAACTAAAGAAGAAACTAGAAAAGAGATGATTGAGGGGGTTTTGAGCCCAGCTCTGATGTGCGTTCTGTCAAAATACACGATCCTATCTCCAGGCTTTTGTGTCCTGCTAGCTCTGAGAGTTCACGAACCTGCAACACCGAGAATGACCCAGGCTGCAAATATTTTCAAGGCAGGGATCTAAATCTCGAGGCAATGGGGAACATTTTAGAATCCTGCACAGATGCCACTTCGCAGCAAGGTAAGGGGAAGTGACTCCCCTTGGGGGAAGGCGAGTGCCACAGGTCTCTGGATCATGCACATCTCTGCATCATGAAAAACAACTAAGATCAGGCGTGGCAGGTGCTTGTTTGGAAACCGTTGCAAGTTATTCCACACAAACCTCAACACTAAGCTCTTCTCTACACAGAGCTTCTTGCAATTTGCTCTACTTTTAGCTGAACTTCTCTTGCAAGTCAAATAAAATGCAAAACAATAAACGGCGTAATGTACCTTCCACTAAGTCAGAGCTGCAGGAAGGCCTCACTGTGCCACCGTGTACCTAGGGACGCATATATTGTCTGCCATAAGTTTTAACAATATCTCTCTTTTTGGCTTTTGTCCATGTTAAAGCTGTCACCTCCAAGCAAAACAGGAGAAACGATCAGACCATGCTTCATTCGTGTGATAAAGAAGTATCCTATTCAAGTAATGACTTATTTTTACTTATAGCCACCAACTTTCAAAGGATGTTCTAGAAAAACTTAAAGCATAATGAAAACTTGATTTCTACAAATGTCTAAAATGCCTCTTAGAATTTACCTTGCTCTACCAACCACAACTGTCTGCGCCCAGGGCTGCATGATCTCCAGGAACGAGCCATTGTCAAAGAAACCACTTAGCCACTGTCCTTTTTGACCTAAAGGGAAGGGAAAAAAATGGAAATATCAGAGGAGAGAGGAGGGAGGGAAGAAAGAGGAGAGAACATCAAAGGAGCAACTGAAACTTGCTTAAAAATGCCAACTGGAGAATGTGGCACTGTCTTTTTATTTATTTATTTTTTAATAGATTATAATACAAGGGAACATTAGACAGCTGAGCATTTGTCTGCCTTCAGCCATCATGTCTTATTTCATTTGCTAGTCTGCATAAAGACAGTAATTTATCAGCAAAAGCATCATTTATTGTTAAACGATGGGGTTCGGATAGCAAAGGGACTTTGCATGCTTTTAAATAAATAACTCTGTTTTTTTCAAGACACTACAAACATTTGTCAAAAGGCAGTAAAGTCATTAAAGATGTTTTTCAAAATGCCTATTTCTATTTTAAAACTTATCTCACATTTTTTTCTTGATGCTGCCTAATCTTTCCTTTAAAGAAAGAATGCTGAAGACATTCAGGAACCAAATGTAAAAATTTCTATGATATTTTAAAACTAGACAACACATCTGAGCATGTTTCACACATTCTTTTAGAAAAACTGAATTCTGATACCAAAAGCCTAATTGCTCCATAGAAGATACCAGATGATGCACCTCTCCCTAAACTAAAGCATGCTTTAAGAGTCACCATCCTGGACCAGACCATATGCTATCAGACCTATTCTCTTGCCCAAAGGCGGCAGCAGCTTCCTAATGCTTGAGAGAAATCAAACTGTTCCCGAAGAGAACATCACCAAGATGACTCTGCAGTTCTAAGAGAAATAAACTTTTCCTGACCCTTGCAGACAATCAGCTTCTACACTGAAGTATGAGGGCTTGATTACCCTGATCGTGCTAACTATGAACGAGTATTATCTGCCCTTTATAAAGCCAGTGCAGTACCAGACTTGGGGTTCCTCCTGCATCACAAACTCCAATATTGACAATACCTCTCCATCCCCATGTGCAACAACATATCACTTCACTAACAATCCACATATATTCCTTCAAATAAAATTCTCAGGATGACAACTACCCCCACGAGAAGCGGAGTGGCAGTTTACAATGTATTTCTCCACTTTCCACAGGTGTTTCTTAAGCAGACATGAAAGACACTAGGAACGAGTTAAGCCTCACTACGCTGACCTATGCGGTGGCATGGCACTGTTTCCACTCTCCAGACAGGAAGACCATGGCAGGAAGGTTTTCCTATATTTCAGCTTGGTCCCTACTCCAGTGAACAGGTAAGGCCACGATGAAGAGCTTCCATTTGGGCTGACTGCTGATGCTGGATTAGGGAGCGACAAGATTTGCAGACAGCTCTCTTTCTGCAGTCCTCCAGCCTGTATAAGCCGTATATCCCAAAGTTAAGGCATCGAGATACTCTACCCACCCAGACAATTACAGAAATCACAAGTCTCTGGGGGCACCTGCTTTCCACTGGGGCTTCATGAAGCTCTGCAAAAAACACCCAAACCAAAAAAAACCAAAATCCCTCCCAGCTTTACCCCTTGGCACACAGCTTCTGAGGAATGCTTTAATCTGAACAAGCACCTCTGCTTCTGCAAACCCAAGTCCAAAACCAATTAAAAGTGGAGATCCAAGCAAGCTAACCTCTGCTGACTTAAACAGGATGGAGAGTGTTTTATCAAGACCAAACTTGTAATTACTGTGTTCTACATTCCTTGCCTCTGTGGCCCCACTGTAAAATGTGACCATCCATTTCAAAATTATCTCTTTATCGTGAGCCCAAAGCTGATCGTTTAGATTCTGGCCTCGTGTCGGGCGTCAGTTTGAAGAATATCACGGCAATATCTCCTCTAATAAATGGCTTTAACTTTTCACCTAGGAGATATCTGCTTTAACTTATCACAGGGAATCATCTGCTTTCCTTAACGCTTCCACTAAATTAAAATCTGAAGTCACTCGATTTGGAAGCCAGCGTTAGCTGCACTCAGACAGCTGGATGAATTACTTGAGAGATGATGAAAAAATATTATCCAAAAACAGAAAACTTAGTTTATCACAAATCTCATTTTAGCCCCCCAAACTCATTAATAACAGCAGGCATAATGGTCACCCAGTTTGCAGCTTGTATGTACACAGGCTGCACAACCCCAAAAGCATGCATGGGGGTTCAGTGGTTTGCAGTGTTTCCAATGCAATTACTCTCCAAGATCTGCAGGAATACTGTGATTCCTTTAGCGTACAGACCCTTTGTATATGGACTCTCCTCTGAACCATAAAAAAAAAAAAATCTATAGAAGTAACTAATAATTGTATGTGTCCTCAAGCACTCGGAATTTACATGCTATTTTTGTGTATTATATTCAAATTGTTTAGAATTAATAACTTTATAAGCTCTGAAATACATTTGGATTGCAGACATAAAGCCTTGACAGTCTTGAAACAAGACGCATTATTGCATACCCCAGCCACCAATGATCTACGTACTTGGATTTGGGCGTCCAGCCAGCATCCAGCGAGGATCGTAGGGAGTCTTGGTAGGAACAAACTCTACGGTTCTGTCTATAGGATCCTTGACTTTGAGGATAGGAACAGGGCTGTATACACTCTAAGGGAAAGAGAGAAATATTCAAGGAAGTAATTCTCCTGCATGGCTTTGCACCAAACACCAGCTCTAAAGGACCCAGTCAGAGTCCTCTTTCCCCCCGCACTGCACAACCCTCCGACTGACGGGATCCCAGAACCTTGGCAAGAGCCTGAAGAAACTTCCAAGGTGCTCCATACACTCTTTTAAACCCTCCTTTGGCATCTTCTGGTATACATTGTACTTCATTTGCTCTTGAACTTCAGGCATAGCCAGCATTAGCGAGGGGTTGCAATTTAATTTTTGAAAGGTGACCAGGCCACCTGACTCATTCTATGCACTCTTTCCTGAAGGAAGGTGACCTGCCTGTTCTTGTTGCTACCTTCCTGGCTGCAGAGCAGCTTACACATATACATCAACTCCTACAAATTACTGCCTCAGAGGGGAACTTTTAGACTCTTTTCAGTAAGAGACAATCCACTGCTTACATAAAATCCTGCTGCTCAGAGCACTGAGGGCAGCATGCCAGGGGAGTGATGTGAAAGTACCCAAATGCAGTGCCAGGCTGTCCCGCATAGCAGCTCCTGCAGCACTTTAAGACAAAACCTACTTTGTTTACTTCAATACCATAATGCTTAACAGCCTTGATCATCAGCCTAAACCATTTTGCTAGGCACCATACTAACACAGAAAAAACCCACAGATACAGAGAGCCCCCCACCCCACAAAACCGCATGAACAAAGTGAATAGGTAGTGGCACCTTGCACTCTGGCAGGGCCAGGAATTACCTTTGGCATGTAGGAAAGCCACTGCAGAATCGTGTAGACTCCTTCAAAATCATCACACACAGTGCTGTGTGTCACTCCGTTGTTGTGCATTATCTGGATCCCGCCCAGCTGGTTGTTGGAGGTATAAACTTCCCGTCCAAGCACCTTTTAAAAGAAAAACAGGAAAACCATCAGTGGATGGGATGTGACCAGGAGGTGTTGGCTAAGCAGATACATACAAGCCCATCCCTGCAGCAAGTCATGATCACTTCAACACCAACGGATGGAGCAAACCACTCACAAAAGACCTTCCCAAGCCCTGTGTGCAGGTAAGATCTTATGAATAGTGATCCCCAAGGGGAAGGAAACAAGTGGGGAAACTGAGGCAGGGGGCAGTTACACAACTTGCCCTTCCCTAAGCAGCAGCAATGGAGCTGTCCAAGTCCAATGTGACCAAGTCTTCTGGGTGCTGACCCGAGCTCAGCTCAATAATTCAAAATTGCTCTGACTAAGACGACTCGTAGGGTGGACCCATTTAAACCTTTAACTGGGGAAAAAACCAACACTGTGCATAAAGACAGGTACAGCAAAGACAAAGCCCCACCAGCTCCTTAGAGAGACTGGAAAGAATAAGACTCCGACTGCTGGGCTTCTAATTCTCTTGCACAACTCCATCTCTAATCTCAGCCCAGGCACCGCAGCTCTTTTCTCATTCTCCTGCTGTCTCTTTCCATTTGCCCTCTCACTGACTGATACACTGATCTCTCGGTCACTCGGCTTTCTGCTCCACTGAGTCCATATTACTAATAACACCTCTGCCACGGCCAGTTTACCTCATGAAGGCAGGAGCACATCATTACAAAATAAACTCATAACTTTGACATTCTAGCAAATACATGCCGTTTGTTATTTTTATGGGTTGAGTCTTTCTAACAGACAGAGGGCATTACATACCTGCTTCATTTAGATCTTAAAAAAACCACCCTCAAACACACACAAACAACCTGCCCTCCCCCACCAAACAACCAGCGCAGCTCATTTTAGGAAGAAGGGCTACCCCAAGAGAGGAGCAGCCCAGAGCCCAGGGCAACCCAGTCGTTCTGGAAGGGATGCTTAGGTCTGACTTCATCCTTGTCCTGACATCCTGCAATGAGCGCTCAGGACATAACTCATCTCACCCATAGTAGAGGGGAACTCCACATTTCTCAGGATTTGACCTTTTGGGCTGAAAGTAAGAAGGTGCTAAAGGGATATGAAAATAGAAAATTTTGATCTGGTTAGAAAACTACACTGGACCAATTAGCTTTCTTCCTGCACAACATCAGTTAATCACAGCTGGGGTCAGGGAGCCACTGTGCCTATGCAGTAAAGCACAACACTACCATTTGCTAACTCCAAATTTATTTTCCTTTGGACGAGAAAAGGCCCGGTGGTTTGGCATTTCACAAAACTCAGCATTCTGCAAGCACTACATGATCCTCACAAAACTCCCCGTGAGACAGATGTCAGTTGAGGTTTATGTACAGAAGAAACCGAGGCACAGAAGTTACGCAACTAGTCTAAAAATTTAGAAGTCAATGGAAGCACTGTGGTTTTGCACAGAGATGTACCTAGGTCTCCCTTCTAAGCTCAAACACCTTCATCTTCCTCTAACAAAATCAGTGCCATGACAAGGCATGGTAGAAAAGACAGCAGCATAGATTTAGGTTCAAGGAAAAGAAAAGCACAGGCCTCCAGATACCAGGCACAAGCCTAGCTAAATGCTTTCCACAGAGGAAAATAAAAATAAAGAGGATTTAAACTCCCCATCTATGAACTAATGCAAACGTATGTACATGCAAAATGGGCCTCTGCTGCTGCTTATCCAGAGACACTGTAGACAGCTCAGGTTTACCACTGCTGACAGGCAATGAAAACAGTCTAATATACCGCCTGCTCTCGCCCTTAAATCCCTTTTTGGAGATCAAGATAAATATGCAGTTCCTTTTCCCGAGTGCTCCAGACATTTCAGTGAAGTGGCAGAGCATTGTGAGGGGCTGTGCAAATGAAATCCCTCTGTAATACTGAGCGAGCGTTGTATTTACTTGTCAGTGTTTGTCAGCAGAAGCAACGTAGTCCCAAGCTGCATTTAAAAGTTGTACCAATGAGCGCTCGCTGCCTTCATTTGTATGACATGTATGTCCACACATGTGCGCTTGCACCTGTGCTGAGGGCAGCAGGAGGGACATGTAACATGGGCACACGCAAGCTTCCGAATCATACCCTGGCTTAAGCACAGTCCAAATGCAAAGCCAGCTGCTCCACTCCCTGGTGCAGAAACCGTGCAGCCAAGGGGTTAAAGAGGCTGTCTTCCAGGGATACTGCTAGGCTGGGTGCTGGTCCCCTAACCTGCTTCTGCACGTGTGCTCTTCTGTCTTCTCAGGAACGACCAGAGTTCCTGCCAACTTGTTTCGCACATACAGCTGCAGACTGAATTGGGTGCCAGAGGTTAAAAGGCACTGAAGGGCTAGCCAGCTTATAGACAATGATCATTGGGCTTGAGAAAAAAATGAATGCAATAGCTCATCCATTCAGCTCTGCTAACCACCTCATCTCTGACCTCAGAGGACTACATTTTTAAAGGCTGACAAGTAATTCAATCTCCAATTAACAATCTTAAATGGTGCAATGCATATTGCTGTATAAATGTTTCTGCAAGAAAATATCCAAGGGTGAAAGAGAATACATCTGCTGGAGAAGACCAAAACTGATGCTTCTGCAATTAAAGAATTCAGATATTCCTCAATAAGACACACGGTCAGCAGAGACAAGAGTGGATTTAGACATGTTGCTAAATCAGTTAGACAAGTAATGCTAGAAGCAAACTCGTGGGAGAAGAAAGTGCACAGGATTAAACCCTGTATCTGATATGACCAGGATCTGTCAAAATGGTAAACTTCAAACCCTGAGAGTCTGGGTCTGCCAGGGAGGTACACCAAATCACAAAAAGCAAGAGGTTAAGAAGTGAAAGTAGCATTAGCCCAAGGCTTACAGAAGGCATCTGTTTAATGACCAAACACATGCACGGAAGGGTTAAGTTTGCAAAGCAGGCCCTTCCTAGCAGAAAGGTTATTAGCACTCCAGGGAACAAAGATGCAGCTATCAGAGTCAGCTGCCACAGACCAGAGATCAAGAAAGGTCCAGCAAGAAGAGTGGGAAGGAACAGGTTCTGGGATTTTAAAGCTGAGATACACAATACATATATACCTGAATATTGGCAATATTTGACCTCTGATCTTGTCTTAATCCGATGGCAAAAAGGGACAAAAAAGAGCAGCCATGAACAGCAAAGCACCAGACAGTAAGCTTCTGGCACCAGAAAATTGGCTTTAAATTAAAATTTTTTCCACCCCATGAAAGCTCAGAAACCCAGAAACCATGTTTCTGTCCACTGGAGTTTGACATGCTACCAGTCAAAGGAAGCTGCTGCGAGTGACTCGCCCCACACAGAGATGCTAAACTTACCCTTTCTGAAGTCACTAGTGAGGACCCCTCACTTCTGTTACTACTCCTTTCCTGCACATTATCCCAGTGCCTTTGCATTTTGGATATAATTTCTTTTTTCCAACTCAGCTGCAGCCGGTCTGACTTTTGGACTGAGGTGCAGCGAGTGCTTCCTCCCTCCACTGGAATGTGTTAGCAAACAGGTCTGCTTTCCCTTCTACCAGCAGTCTTTCCCTTGCTGCCCCTTCAAGCACTAGCATTAACCATAACCAATAAAGCAGGACTGCCACCACCTACTCCTCGAGCATTTGATGCCAAACAGCCTCCCGGTCACTAGGGACCCAGGTCGCATTTGGATGAGCCGCTTAGTCCCCCCTTCCTTTGCTCCTGAAGACAAACCTTTCAAGTGTGCAGAAAGCAGTGCATTTAACAGGGTACACAGGACAAAATGCCTCCTCTGTGCCCCCATCTCAACAGAAGGATGAGGACATCAGTGAAGTGCTCAGAAGGCAATGCTAGTTCTAGAACTGCACGTGTTAAAGCTCAGCCCGTGATTGCAAGAACACACACTATTTTCCAGATAATGCAACATTTGATACCCCATGCTTACAAAATACACGGGCAGTATTGTCAACACTTACTTCATTTGGTCCTCCAAAAGCCACTCTCCCTACCGTAATGGGAAACCGCATTTCCTTTTACTCCAGCGGATCTTTTGGAAAGTACAAAGGAGAGCCAGGACTCTAGCAGCCTTTTCAGCCTTTAAAAGGCTGTCTTCAACAGGTTTATAGGCATGTCATATGCATATTAATCATTTTCTAGCACTCAAACCCATGATGACCAGCTGCTTTCTCTGTGCTCCTTTTCAGAAACTGAGCTGCTAGTTAGTTGAGACATTCACTGCAAAGCTGGTTTGGCTGCAAACTTGATTGGCTCATATGTTTCATCAAAGATGAAAGATCTGAAAAAATGACAGCAGAGGGCTTGAATGGGAATCATTATGTAACATAAGTGCTGTTATTATTCAGAGCATATCATGTGTTTATATCAAATATAAGTGCCAGATTTTTATCCGAATAATTTCAATAATTGCAATTCCCATCCCACCATTTATATTATCTGCCAGAAACCTGAAGCAGAAAAGGCACATGCACATACTATAAATAGCCTATTTTTCATAAACAGGCAGAAACGATCAGAACGAACGTCTCATCAGAAAACACAATGTAGGAACTTAAAACCTGACTGTTATTATGTGCAGTCAAGCCTCAACAGATCTTAGAGTGTTCATTTCTATCACTCAGCTTTTCCCCCACACATATCATGTCATTAGAGGGTAAAATAGCAGCAATGCCAAAGAGGAGAACCACGCCGAGGTAGGATACCAGCAAGAGCCGTGCTCCTGAACAGACCTGTTCCCGAGCCTTTAGCCTATTCGCATGGCGGCGCGAGCGCAGACACCTCCTCTCTGCCTGGAGACGGACTGCACTTCTTGCATTTCTAATCTATGAATGTGTGCAGTTCCCGCACTTTTAATTTACGAGCGTTCGGTGGGGGACCCTTCTGACTTGGGAACATATTGGCTCGGTCTAATGCTTGGAGATTATTAAAGTCAGAGCTATACTCCACTATCAAGTCTACAGATCTTTTATTTAGAAGATATGGTGCTCTAAATGCACAAAGAGCTCCCCGTCACCTTCACATTAAAGCCCCTAGTGCCTGGTAAATGGAATTATATAGCTGTCATCTCCTTTCCCCAAAGTTTTAAGAGTACAATGGGCTCATTTTTTCACACTCCATCCCAGCTTCAGAACTAAGAGACCTACTTTGTATTGATTTAAAGTCTCAGAAATAAATAAACCTGCTTCACCAATGTGATTCACAAGAAATTCATGATACACTATTGCATGATATATTTCAAGCTGTGGCTCCAGCTCTTTTTTTCCTTTGGTGAGTGATGGGGGAGGTGGGAGGTAGGGGGAGGTGAGGGGGAAGCTGACAGCCTGATGGTTATTGGAGATGGCTACTGACTGCAAATCCAGAAGCAGGTCTTGCTGGTGGAGTCTTTTTCTTGCTTTAATTTGGTGAGATCAGAGGGGGAAGGGGAAAAAGCAATTGCACTTCACCTCGGAGGCAGCAGGGGAAGATGCATCCAGATGGACACTGCAACTGCAGCTGGCCTTTCTACACTACCTTCTGCCTGAAGATCCCCAAGCACCTTACCAATACAAAGGCAGCAGGGCTCCACAGCTGATCAGATACAGAAGAGGCATTCTCTCTGTTTGCAGATGGCAACACGAAGCGTTATTGGGAGAAAACGGGTTTTCCATCTTGCAATAAGTGATGAAGATTTTTTAACATTTCTGGATTGCAACAGAAAATCAAATTTTGCAATCTTGAGATCTGAACAAATATCAGAGAGGGTCAAGATGTTTGCTTTTAACTTCTGAAATATCTGTTGTAGGTATTAGAAATAAAAATTAATTTGGAAAGAAAAGTCAGTTGGGGGGGGGAAAAAACCCAACCCAAAACTTTTCATTTGACGAAAAAAATTCCAAATGAGAAATTCATCAAAACTGATACTTTTTCCTGAAGAGTTCCAGTTTCAGTGAACTGGCATTTTCAAATGAAAAATGTCTTGTCAAAAAATTCCTGCCTAGCTCTCCTTTCACAGTGTAGGGAGACTGCATGTTTTGCTCAAGGTCACTCCATCAGTCAGTGGTAAATCAAAAGGACTCAATATACTTTGCAAACTAAAATTACAGCCCCCTATTCTACATGGTGCAAACACTCATAAATCCCATCTGTCTCAGTTAGGGGTTCCCTAATCTAGACACTAGCCCTATGAACAATATTAATGATTGTCTCCATGATACTTAAAGAACTTGTTTTGGTCATTCCCTTGGTCACCTTCTGGACCCCAACAGAACCTCTTAGTCAGAGACCATCCAAGGGGACAGGCTGCAGTGCAGGTACCTCTTTCAACCATGACAGTGAAACTTTGCTTGCTTTGCAGTGTGGGTTTAGGCTTAATCATGAGATATGTGACAATTCCCCAATGCCCTTCCTATAGTTCCCACTCCTGTGTCCAGACTGGCAGATAAATTCTCCACAATTCACTGCAGAAAAGACCCACAGGCAGGTCACCCTGACGTCCTCCTAGTGACACCCTAAGAGAGGGGTGGTCAGGACCAGTTATTCTGGGACATGTTTGAAAAGTGCCGCCTTCTGTTGAGCTCCAGTGGAACATCAGGTACCAGAGTTAACACTCCAGTAATAACATACCCGGCAGAATCGCCAGGAACTGGGATACAGTTCTGGTTACATGAAACATATATAGGGTTTAGAATATATACGAGTTTCCCTGGAAGGTACAGGAAGGGATTTAGATAGGCAGAATATGGGCCACTATGCTGAACTCCTCTTTAGCAGGAATAAATACACACACAGCCCCCACAGCACAGGCACCATCCACATAGATAAAGTGATCAAGATCCATATTAAAAATGATAGAAGGAGGGAGAAAAAAAAAAAGTCAACAGAAATCTATTAGACTTTCTTCCCTAAGCAAACATAAAGGGACTGATAATGCGATGCCTGGAACGTAAATTGTCTCTAATGGGAACAATACACAAATATCACCACTTAAAGAAGGGCAATTAAAAATAAAATGTAGAAATGGAAGGTGGTGTTTGTTTATTTGCACTCGCCTGAAGTCCAGGCATCCATCCTGCTTATATTAATTTCTCCACACAGAGCAAAGACCTTTGTGTTACCAGGACTGCCACCAACCAGACACTCCCAGCAGCTAATGCCTCTCACTGGAGTTAAAAGAAATGAATTCTGCTCTCTTCTTATCGCCAAATATGGCTAAACTGAGACTGACTCTTACAAGAGCTCTATTCTGATCTTGGTTCTCAAAGCAGACTGGCTTTGTTGGGGTGTGAGCAATGGTGACCTATGCCAGGCAGACCTCTAACAGCACCGAGGTCCTGCATCGGTTCTAAGAGAGCTGAAGAAACCAACCTCCACCCACGAAGCCACCCTTGCTCTCACCACATCATCTGCCATAAACACCCACGGCACAGCAGAGCGGCCCCTCCTGCTTCCCCCACCGCTGGAGCCAAGAGCGGGGTAACCTTGGTGAGATCCACGAGAGGAACTGACTGACGGTTAATGCTGTTGAAGTGTCAATTTCTGTTTGACATTTTCTAGACCCTCTTTGATTAGCATTCTCAAACACCCTGCGCCCATACGTATCTTCCTAATAGTCTTGCTGTGCCACTACAGAAAGATTCATATCATGCATTAATAATTATAATGCTTCTTTGAATGACAGGGATGGCACTTGCTGTTCTAACTCACATGATTGCTCTCACATGATTGCTTTGATCTAATCCCAAGACTGGAGTCATCTTGAGCAGATGCCTTGAATCTCTGCCTTGAGATTCTGCCTATCTATATCTGCCTATCCCTGCCTTGAATCTCAAAAAAAGAGCTTTCCATGTTCTGTATTTTACAGTAAAACTCCCAAACAGCACCCGTCTCACAGGGCTTCTATTTATTTTTCCAGATTGTGAAAATGAAGGGTAAATATTACTGCTTGCGATACTGAAGACCGATCGCTCACACAAGACAGACTGACAGACTGTGTAAGCTTCCTATTCCTCCCACCAGAGCTCCTCCAGCGAGCCTCAGACCTGACCCAGCAGCCTCTCCCATGGCCACAGCACCCCCGAGCAGCTCTGCCTGCTCCTCCCAAGCCCTGATCTGTTGTCTCACCCCGTTATTTGAGTCCCAGGACACCCAACAAGTTCTGCAGCTTCCCGCAGCCACAACCTGCAAACATCGAGTCAGTGCCAGGCTGCTTTAGCACGGAGACCGAATGACATCCCGACAAGCAGGCAGGGTACGTCCACCCCGTCAGTCAGAAGATGCTGAAGAGCGACCAACGTCAGAGAGCCATGGTGGCCGAAATGCCTCAAAATAAACTTGTCTCACTGAGCAACTTACCAGCCGGGGATAACCCCCATCCCAGCGAGCTGGTTTCAAGCTGGCTCGCGTATACGCTGCTCCTCTGCCTGCCGTGTGGATGTTCACAGTTCAGCTGCAGTCCTACCCCAGATCTACACCAAGGAAACCGTGTACCTCCTCAAAAGCAGCCACACTGGTCTCAGTTCTGGCTTTGACGGTCAGTACAATTCAGGGCTGAATTTAAAATACAAGGATATTCTCTTCTGGCCTCGTGCAAAGGGCCTGTTGGGGTGTTGGTTTTTAAATGCAGATTGTCAAAACGATCCTTGCAGCAATTATGGTCTGTTGTATCAACAAGTCCTCAGGGACTCATCCACAGTCACGTGATTGACACATACACTACGCGATCCTGACACAGTATGGCACTGATCATGTTAACATCTTTACCATGCCCAAGCAGTGTCTCCATTAATGAAAGATATACTCAAGAAAGGTCATTGGACAATTGCTGGTACTAGGCTTAGAAGTTTCTTAGATATTTACATACTGCATTAGCAAGCCATCAAGTTTCCACTAATCAGTTCACCTCACAAACACCCCTCTTAAAGCTGTTCTTCAGAAATGTTTTCTCCCCCTAAAAAACACCAATTCGCAGTGCCAGAAATAGTGCATTACTAATCTGGTAAATTGGTTCCTGAGCTCTTTCAGGTCTAGAATAGGTCATACGAGCAGATGCATTGTTTAAATTACGGTCATTCTGAAGGCAAAAACTTCCACAGAAAGAAATCCTGAGGATGGGCTTACCTACCCTGCCAACACACCACTGACAGCAGGTACTTTCCACCTGATGAGCTCAAAACGCATTGCAAATACAAATGAACTAAAGTTTCAAGACCAAGCTGTCAGCAGGTAACTGCCGTTATACCCATTCTGATCAAAAATGTCAGACCACAACCAGGCAGGCAGTTGGCTGCAGACTGGGAAATGAAGCCCAGAGTTCTGCTTTTGAACTGTGCTTCAAACATTTCATATTTTAGTGGTTTCTAACCCTTCATCTTCACTGCCTCTTTCCCTACATGGACATATACCCCTGGCAGGTGGTACTTGTCAAGCTCACGCTTGGCTGTTCTTGACAAACCAGGCCAACAGCATGGTGCCATGGGGCCCCAGCGATGAGCACACCGGAGGACAGGTTGAGGGCCTGATCCATCATTCAGGCAGGTCAAGCCTGGAGAGCTTGGGGGAAAATAAAGCTAAACATGAGGGAGAGGAAACAGAAGAGTCTGCTGGTTAGATTCTTCCCTCCACCTCCAGAAGTGACGACCACTTCAGATGTCCTATTGTGAAGTGCAGTGTGTGGGACAGTTCTTCATCATCACTCAGAAAATGAACTGTTTGAGATACCAGGTTGAACTTCTATATAATGAACTGATGTGTATCAAGTTAGTAGTGGTTCCTGAAAATCTCTGCTAAACCTGCCTTCCCTTAGAAAAAGCCTAGAACATGTATCTGTAAAGAAAATGTGATTGAAAGCCACTATTTGTTTACATTAACAAAACAGCCTTAAAGACAGGATTTCTTTTAAACACAAAAGACAAGGAGGAGCAAACTAATTAAAAATAGGACAGCAACAGACTTGGGAACATCCTTATAAGGACTGAAATTAAATGTAGTCCTGGAACCTTGAACCATATAAGCAATGCATAAATTGGGAGTGCTGGGCTCTTCAGTCTTACTTCTATTAAAAAGAAAACTAACAGAAATTAACCTGTTAGTGCATGGCGGCAGCACGTCACCTATCTCATATGAAATCGCACCATGTTTAGGTTATGACGAGGAAAGGGAGTTCAGGGAGGTGGAGGAAGGTATGGGGGTGGAAAAAGGGGGAGGCAGGGAAAGTTAAAAAAAAAAAATCTCTGCCTCAGCAAAAGTTTTCATTAAAATTTTAGACAAATGATCTCTGTGTCCTTCTCCCATGCTGCCTGGGGCTCCATGCTATTTCTATGCAAATAACAACCTCGTGGTTTATATCTTATTATTTCCACCGGAGCTGCGGCGACATGACCCGAGACGTGTGTGAGGTAGACAGCGAAAGAGAGAGAGGGAGAGAAAGAGAGGGAGAGGGAGGGAGAGAGATGGAGTGGCTGCTCGCTGAAGTGTGAAAAAATATTGTCAGGAGTGAGCAGCAAGAACAAAAAAAAAATTGCAGGGATAACGTGTTTATTTCAGCCCCTCTCCCCATGTGAACCAGCATCTTTTAAAATTCATTGGGCATCAGGCGATCATGCACAATCCATCTGCTTTCACTTTATCATTTGCATTTCATGCCTCCTGGCTTTTGATGTGCTGATACTTTGATGCAGTCAGGAGACGCGCATTATCATTATTTCAATTTTCAGGGGGGTCAGCGGGCTCAGCACAGGCGCGCGCACACACTCACAGGAGAGGAATGAAATGTCATTTCCACCTCTCCACCCCCTGCTGAAATGCAATGGTGAAGACAAAAGGGGTACAGATGAAATGCAGCCCTGGTGCCCCACATACAGAGCACTGTCCCCATCACAGAGCATCACACCTTTTCCCCAGGTCCTTCCCTTGCCTGTCGGTCCGGACTATAAACAAAGACAGCTTAATCAGGAGCAGAGGGAAACCTTGTACAGCTCTTGTGCAGTTTCTTGTCACCCCTGACAGGCAATGGGGCTGAGAGAATCCTTAAACCTGCCTGATATCAGGTGTCTTACAGTGATATGCCTCTCTACTTACAAAGCAGTGACACGGATGCAGTGAACAGCCAGCATGTGATTAGTCAACCTCCAGAATCAAACATTAGCTTCAGCTAAAAATGATATTGACCTTGAGCTCATCATCTAAGTTATAGGTTACAGTCTGGTTTTGGCAGCTGGACCTTTCCCTCTACACCTAAACCCTCAGGCTGGTTTTACATAATGATAATGAACAAGACCAGCAACAGATCTGCTGGCACGTAATGTTTGTCACAGTCCCCCTCTGCTCCCCCTGTAAATTAAAAAGAATCCAGTATTTCATGGGGGGAATTAAAAAAAAAAAAAAAAAAAAATCAAACAACTTTCCAGAAAAAACCTCACTGCTCTCTGAAAGCCTAATTGTCTCCATTGCTGCAGAAACATTTTTGCACTGCACATTCTCTTCTTGCAGAGAGAAGACATTTTGAAGACGACGTGTATGCAGACACAAGACTACGTGTAAGCTTTGTACAGCATCCTCTATGAAGACAGTAATTAAAAGTCAGCAATGAAAAAAATTGTCCCGCATCTCTGACACCTCATTGGGAAAAGATAAAGGAATATTTACATGCAACTGTGTTAGAAAACATTCACTTCCAACTGTCATGCAAGGTAGCAGTTTCCATTTATTTATGTTTGTTTCAGTCATGATCTTTCCTCAAGACTCTGCCAGTTGGATGGGTGACCTTCTAATTCCCACAAAGTAAAGCACTGACTTTGCTGCACAGGGCTCTTCTCACCATCTAATCCAAGGGAACAAGAAGCAAGACTCTTCTGGAGTCTTATTGACACGAATGAACAAGAACACATCATATATCATGTCCAAATAGCCTCTGCATTCCTACAAGGGAAGACTTTGCTTAATTGGCCCCTGGCCGACAGAGACCTGACTTCTAGCCAGAAGAAAATTCAAACTGTCCATCTAAATTCAAGGGACAAGTGTTTAACAGTTTCCATATAAGAACAGGGAGACAGAGGATAAGTCTGAAATAGATACTGCCTCCATAGCAGGATGATGCAAATGCATTAGCATTCACCATTTGCTTTACACCCTTCTTAAGGTCTCAACTGGACTGAGCTTGGCCATTTCACATTAGTACTGGACATCATTTCACTACTTCAGACATACTTCTGGGACACGATTATAGCTGGATCCATTCAAGAAGCTCTGACCAGAACTGCAGGGACTGGAAAATGAAGATCATATGAACTAGCAAGACACATCACACAACATCCAGGAGTGAGTCGGAATTCCCAGTCTCCCAATATTCAAGGACAGGTAAACTTCTTGTTGGGTCTGGGCTTAGCTGTCCTACTGGGAAAGCTGGACAGGATGCAATAGGTTCCTCCTTTGCCTGACCTTTAGGCAGGCAGAGGTTCAGTGCCTACATAAAAATATATGCCTTTCCAACAGAGCAGGCAGGGAGGAGAGAAAAGGACACATGGGATTATTCAGCCCACTGAAATTCTTGGGATGGGATAAGTCACCCCCCAGAAAGCATCTCCTTCTGCCTACACCTGCTGACAGATGTCAGGTGCTTAATTTAGACTAAATCCTTAGTTTTTAACTGCTTAAAATTTAGCAAGATTAATCTAGTCCTATAAAAACAAACATTCACTCCACGGGTAGAGAGTGCAGTTAAACCTGGAAAGAAGAGAGCAGAAGAGAAGGACTAAACAGACCGGCCCTGCCATCTGGGAAACTCTGCAGGGCCCCGATCCCCAACAAATGACAGCTGGAACCAGGCAACTTACTCCACTTCAGCAAGCACTAAACTGACTCAATTTCTTTTTAAAGGATGGGTCTTCAAATGCCTCTTTTCCTTCCATTGATGCAGGTGTGTGTGATGTGTGTAAGAGATCTAACTGAAGGTGCTGCATCCTAGGGTTGATAGGATCAATGCTTCATTTTCTGCAGAGCCCCCTTTATTCAGGGGAATAATTCAACAACAGACTATTTTCCTTTTATCTCCCATTGTCAGGCAGGCACTCCTTGAAACGCAGCTTGCGATGAAGCACAACCACCCCAGGTGCTGGAGAGTGCCTGAGAACAAAGCTGCACAATGGGGAAGGGCACTTGCGCCCACACAATCCTAACTCCCACGTAAACAAAGCCCTTAGTAAGAGGGACAAGAGAGGAGTCGGCTGTGAGCCGTGTCTGCTACAGACAAGGAGCCAGAGGCTGTGATATTAATAGGCTTGGGGCAGCAAGGGAGAAAAACCGCCTCTGGTGGGGAAAAAAAAAGAAGAGCCACTTTAGTAGTGAAAGCAGTAAGTTTTCTTACAGCCCGAGTTATTCCTCCCTGCCCCCAAAGCTGAGATTTCCAGCAGGTCTGACCCCTGGAAAATCACCATCCACACACTCTTTCTCAGGCTTCAGTGCTCCCCCAGTATTAATGCAATGCTGTGGATGGCTGAAAGTTCAGGGTGATTCTGGCCTGTGTATTTTGAAACACAGTCTTCCAGACACTGGCGACAGCCCTGTTTCCTCTATCACAGTACACAGTGGGTGGGAGAAGATGCTGCCCAGTTGGTGGGCTTCTCCACTTCTGTCATTTAGTCACTGCACACAACCTATGTTAAAAGCTACTTCTCCTTCTTCCCCTTCACCTGGTTCATGCTCAAGCCCTTAAATCTGCAGTTCTGCCTAGGTCCCCTGCCAATCTCCAACCAGGGTGCCTGGAATAGTGCCCCTGGCTGTCAATACGACGTTCTTGTCAAGAAAAACAGGTGCATGAAAGGACTGCTTTCTGACCAGAAAGAAAAGAAAAAGACTGCAAAGTCATGAAAGTTTCACAGCTGCTGCCCTGTGTCCATTCTCCTCCTTGACTGGGAGGAGCCCAAGACAGGAGAAAGCAAAAGGGACCAAGCACAATGACAGGTATAGTGGTGGCAGCAGCTTGAGCCTCCGGCAGAACTCACAGAAACACCAACTCAATTCACATAGCTCTAAAGACTGAAATGCAAAGACTTACTTTGTTGAGGGCTCCACAGCCAGTCAGGATTATATGAGAGTTCTCAACCTGGATAGTCCTCTGACCTAGCCGAACAAGGTAAGCCCCAATTCCAATTGCCCGACATGTAACCTTAAAAAAAGAAAAAAAAAGAAATCACATTGATTTCTGTCTTACCACACAGCCAAAACCTATTGATTCAAACATCTAGATAAAACTAGGCATGTTTGTATTACAAGGCTATAAAATCTACTCTCACTGCAAAACTCCAGAATATATTTTTTTGTAAAACACAGTATCTGAACATATGTGTATTTTATTTAAAAAAAGAGAAGCAGTAACTTACAGACTGAGCAAACATGAAGCCAAATAACTGTTTTCTGAAAGTGTTTTAAATTTAGTCTGAAAGGGACCCAGCCCTGTAATGGTGCCAGTAGCGTTGCTCAAAGCCTACAAGAGCCAATTTACATCAACCAGAAGTCTGATCCCAGGTGTACCTTCTGGGTATCACTGCAGGATTTTTAGCTGAAACAGACAATACAGTTTGAAGAATAGAAAGCAATGGGGGATTACCAAGTTGATGGTGATAATACTCTCATAGGCTAAAGACGATTCTCCAGCAATCATGCCAGATCCTCTGAGGTTCTCTACTCCAAGTCCGTCTTCCTTTCCGATAATATCTGTTATCTTATACCTGAGGGAGACACATACAGCCTTTGAGTCACAAGGTCCAGCGATTTGCTGAATCAGTTTGCTACGAAGAAAATGAAAAGTGACTAAATATCATTAAGGCTCCAAAGAGTAATGTGCGTAAAACCCAGCCAGGACCTGTACATGGGGTCATTCTGCAGCCTTGTTGAACACCATGGAATAGTCCTACATATGAGCAGCCAAAGCAGCACTGCAAAGAGGAAATGCCAAGGGAGAGGAATGCCCGTGAAAAGTGTTCTTCTATCATTCCCACAGGACGTGAGGAGCCGGCTGATTATAGGAAAAAGGGCAAGAAAGGAAGAGAATGCAGTCAAAAGGAGAAAGAAATAGAACAAGAGATTATAATGAGGCACTTACCTTTTCTTTAGTTTCTTCTTTCATGCCTTCCTTCCCCAGCACGGTCCCTTCTTACTCAGCGCTCTCAAACTGGCTTCTATCTTTTCCACTAGGCCCTTGCTAAGCAAAGTACTTGAGCATGTGCTTAAGTGCTTCACTGAAGAGAGCTACTAGCTTCCCCACCACACACACATCCACACACACATCCCCACACCCAGCACCATCCTTTTGTTCTTTCAGAGCTTGTCAGTCTGCAAACTAGGCTCTTCTTTTCTTCCTAAGTACATCCTCCTCCCTCTGCCCAGGAGCACCATTAGAGCTGCAGTCTAGCTCTGAAAGCTTCTTTGCACCTCATTTTCAGATATGCTGCCTTTAGGATGCAGCGGGAAGATGCAGACACCTAGAGTAGACCGTGTGTGGAAAACCATAGGCTATAAGGCAGTTTAGTGCAATCACTGCAGCCCAACGCTTCAAAATGCAAGGAGGGCTTAGTCTTCACTCAAGAATTCTTTTATCCTTTCTACGGAATCTAGCAGAAAAGTAATTTTCAAAATTTAGCCTGCAAGTGTTTGGGCAAGAACCATTGTCCTGGTCATGCAGTGCTTACCACTGCAGGACCCTCAGTAATGACTTGGGCCTCTAGGCAGTAGGAGTCAACACAGCACTACCTCAAACAAGGCATGCCATGATACAACTTTTAACTTTCTTGTTCCATGCTCTGACCGCACACAGCTATGGCTTTCTACATAGCTGGATCCTAAAGAATGCCCTAGCTGAAGACAAGGACATGACAGGCATCACCTCGTATACCCAAGGATGAACAGAAAGCTTTTCATTCTGACCTGTCTGTGCTTACCTGGACTCTCCATTGTCCTCCACATGTTCACAGTGAACTGAGTTCAGGGCACTGACTTTCTTATAGTCTTGAGGAGTCAGGTACAAGTATTTGTATCCCTGCAGGGAAAAACAGTTCATTCATCTCATTCCCACCCGTAGTCCCTTCCCGATCCCTAATAAACCCTTCCAAAAAGAAAGTTTCAAGAGAGCAGAATTTAATTCCAGATAGTGATAGGAACATCCTCCCATAATGTCAGAGCTCCAGCTGACATCACTGAAAGCCAGGGATGTTTTCAACATTTAGCACTAACTCATTGTGGATGCCAATCCTGCTGCCTGAGAGATCCAATACCAAGGAGAACTTTGGACTGAACAGTCTGTCAAATGTTTACCCTCACCTCTATTACAAGAGGCAGTGTAAAAATAAGATTATTTTGTGAGCTATTGCAGAGCTTCACCTCCGATTCCTGTGCCTCCTTTACCTTGTATGGGTCATCTGGGTCTTCCCAAGCTACATGGAACATGTGCCGAATCTCCTCAGCCAAACCAATCCTGGCTCCACTGTTGGCAGCCACGTAGATACGGGGGATGCCATGTGTTCGAGCAAGCTCTGAAGCCCTCAGGAACAGCATGTCCTCTTGAGGCCCAAAAGAACCTATTCGGTATGTAATGTCATTGCCAATGACAATGATATCACGGCCTTCTGGATACTCAGGGGTCTTCAGAGTCATCTTCCAGGCCACCATCCCAATCTGCAATCGAAGAGCAGAGAACAAAAACTAAATGCGTATCTTCAAGATGTGAAAGACAGGAATCACGCAGGCGCCGTTTTTCTTATGTGTGTTGCACTTTGTACATTTTCTTCGGGAACTCGGATAACAGCAGCTCTGATACGCACTGCCAGTGTAGAGCACAGCTGGCAGGACTTGATCCTTTCCACACTCACTGGAGCACATCCTCCATTGCTCTCTTCCCACCCAAGACATTAATATTGGCCCTCCCTCTCCCCATTCAGGGATTTGTCACAGGTCCAAAACACATTCTGCAAACGCCGCTCTCGCAGGGCGCTGCATTTATTCCATGTGCCAGAGCTCACAGGGTGAGGATGGATGTGCTGCTGTACAGGGCTCCTGACCATCTGCTTAAGCTACCCAGATATCACCCCAGAACCTCATCACCCTGGTTCTCTCTCACCCTGCTCTCATTTTAATAATCCTTTTATTTCGTAGCTACCTCCATTTTTTTCTGTCCTTCCTTTCATTTCTTTGGCTCTTCCCTTTTTCCCTCCCAAATACTGCAGCAGTTTCTTTCCAAACCTGCCTGGATAAGTAATGCTTTTTGCTGCATATTTTTCTTTTTAAAATCACCGGATGATCTCTTCTGGCCCATCTTATGGAGATCAGCAACATCTGTACCCTGCATCTCCCATCTCTCAGCTGCTGCATATCACTGCACTAGGGAGTTGGCCATCCTGGAATGCCATTAACAGACGGAAATAGCAGTGCCCCTTGAAAGCCACATGCATCACCCAGTCTCCGCTTGCCCAAGGATCATAAGCTCTGAGTACACATTCCTCAAGCCGATTGCACATCCTCTGCAATCAGGAGGGTTGAAACTCTCATTGTGGAGACTGTGAATTCTGAACATGATGAACTAAAGCGGAAGGGGGAGAGGGGAGAAGCAGCAGATAGATATGTGCCATTTAATCCAAATCAAAATGGCACAATACACAGTTGAGATCCAATCAGCATCTGCAATAAGATATGCCATAATAGGCTCATTAAAAAAAATAAAAAGGCAGAGGAATTAATCAAAGGGTCACTGGAAGTAAAGCAGGCAGCAATCCAAAAATATTACAACTGGCTACTGGCAGATCCTTCCCTTACACCTCCCCTTTAGAGAGCTGAGATTGCAAGTTAACAGAATGATGGTGTTTCAGTTCACCTTCTCCTTGGTCTCAGTTTCATCCACTGCTATTTTGACTGATACATCGTAAGGGATTAATCTGTTTGCCTCTGAATATTTGCAGACTTACAGTTACATCTTAGCATCCAACTGCAGTGTTTGGAAGAGAGAGATACTGCAGCAGTTTCAAAGACAGGAGCGTAAATCCCTAAAAGTCAGTGGGACGCTTTGTTAAAATACTAGTATTATTGCCAAATTAAAGGGAAAAGTTGTAATGCTGTAAAACAAGTGGGTGCAGCTGTTGGTCAGGCACACAGAGCAGAAGTGTGTGCAAAGAGACCAGGGTCACACAGAGAACCAGTCCAGAGTCTGGTAAAGCAACCTAATTCATCCCAGACAAACCTACACAGCCAGAGGGGTTCCTTGGACTTCTGCTCTTCTACTGCTGGACTTTCATAGCAGAAAAAGGAAGAATAAAGGTGAAAAAAGAAGAAAAAAAGTAAGCTTTGTCCTTCAGACCTGACTGTTGCAGGAAAAGAGATGCCAGGGGCTGGATAGTGTGTCTCTATTCTAACTCTCAACTGTGGGCAAGCTTGCAATTAGAAACAGCAGGTTAAAAAAGTCCGCAAATCCAAAGTTAAAGGCTTCAAGATTAGCCTCTAAGAAATAAGGGATGCACGTCTATAGCCCATCACCTACTGCAGCTCAGTTCTTTACC
Organism: Harpia harpyja; assembly: GCF_026419915.1. Lineage (NCBI taxonomy): Eukaryota > Metazoa > Chordata > Aves > Accipitriformes > Accipitridae > Harpia > Harpia harpyja. Next base: position 2,456,443 of record NC_068951.1, on the reverse strand, counting down.
ATATTTTACAGGCTTTTTTTTTTTCCTGCCATAACTAAAATCCTTAAGAGGGCACTTACCCAATCTTTTTGATACCATCTCAGAAACCAGCTTTAGTTATTGATAGAAACCCACAGGGAAGGTGGGGTAATATTCTCTCTAAAAGTGCACCATAAACTTCTTCCAAAACAGCACAGAAGTAACACTAATTTCCACGTTTTTGCTTAAGGAGTCGTTTCCTTACAGCTACCACTGATCCCATCAGCCAGGACCACACCAGGAAGCTTCAAGCACCATCAGATGAACACAAGCCACACAAGCAACAGGAGAAATGCCCAGGCTTTGTATTTGCTAAATACTTGTCACCGCAGTAAACTGCAAGATAGAACACATAAAGACGCTGCCAAACACCTACACAATAACCACAACATACTGAAAGTAAAATCCTAGCACCCTCAGCTCACATGTGAGGCAGATGAATTAATACTTGCTCCAGGGCTTAGGGACTAGTGACCGAGCTCAGTTAGTATCCAGGACTGGTCCCACAGTCTGTCTCACTTATCAAGATGTTAAGAGATTTTCCTCACTTTCATCAGCCTGATGATTTTTGACAGTACAGAAAACAGGCAAATTAAAAGCATTTCCTATTAAGAAAATTCAGATTGTAACAGAAGTCTTGGAATAGTTCCCTAACCCGAGATTATGTATCCTCTAAATAAACAAACCCCCTTTTGTTAATGCTCACTAGTAGAACAGGAAAAACTATCTAGTCAGGGCACAGTAAACACAAACTCTTGAAAACAGTTTAAAGCTGATAAATGTGGAGCAACCATACGCAGTTTAAGAAAAGAAAAATTAAAGTGCACCACTTTATTAACTTGTGTGTCTTTTTGCCTCCCCAATACATAGCGTGTTTTGTGCCATTTATCCAGTAATAAAAATCACAGGGCACAACTAAGGATTTTTTTGCTATGAACAATGTAGATTCTGTTTAAATTTATGGGCAGTGGAGGATAGCTTTCTATTTCAGAAAAGAAAAAGATGAGATTTTTAAGTTAACGGCAGCATGCCAAAAAAATTGAGAGTTCACAGGTTAATTAGACAGGCTGAGCTAATCACCTAAGAGCACTGTCAGAACAATAATGGGTAATGGTAAGCGGCAGTAGCTTCAAAACAGGCTCTTTTTAATAGCCAGCGCAGTTTGGAAGTGCTTCTCCTGCCACAGCTCTATTCCCAGCACACCCAGGAATGAAGACGAGAGGGAGGAAAAAATAAAAGCAGGAACCGTCTTATTTAACTGTTTTTATGTTGGCAAAATGATTTGTGCCACAGTATTTCCATAAGAAGTGGGACCATTATTCTCCTGTAGGAACACATTTGGTTTGAAAAGTATCACTGGACAGAACGTGAAAATCAAACCAGATGAATTATTCACAACCTCCGATCAGAAGTGATCATTATTTCTGATGTTCCAAACTGTGATTAGGATTCAGTGCTCAGATGTCATTTGCTCCCTGAATAGCACCAGCAATGCAGAATTGCATGACACACATATATTACACACAAGTTTTATATATATAATTTTATACACACCTTCTCCCACTAGATCTTTGGCTTAATGTAACCATTAACAGATAGTAAAAACACGATATTAACTAACGTTCGTTTTCATGGTGCTCATAAATGCCATTAGTTTGACACACAGTGTCAACACTAATCATGGCCTAAAATTAACACCAAAATTGACTTCAACATTAATTGTGCTATCGATGTGAACAGTAATACACCCACTGATGCAGTTACAAATTGACTGCTAGTGGCAGCCGGAGCTGTTGACAACAGGCACCGAGGGGAATGGGGAAGAAACCGATCCCAGTCTCCCTCCTGAAAGCACAACAGACTCCGAATGAAGGGAAGCCAATGCAAATGGTGGCTGGTGTTCAGGCAGAGGGGGCTTTTAAGTCTCTTTCTAGCAGCTTCTGTAATTCCTGGCGAAGCGTAGCTGACAGTAAATCTGATGTAAACGAGAACAGCTTACTATTTGACAGCATCTACGCTTGACCCATGCCATTTGGGTTGGTTTATTCTACTTCTCTCACAACAAGGATGATGCTTGAACCCAGACACTTTATGCCATGCTTCATTTTATTTATTTACGTCCAAATCTGGAATCCTGGACACGGGTCTCAAAATCTCTAAGTAGGACAACTGAACTTACAGATCCCCAACAACAATTTTGTCCTGTTCCCATTCTGTTGCATCTGTATCGTATGCAAGTTTTATATGTAAAAAATATATATAAAACTTGAATACATTTCTATGTCAGTATTTACTACATACAAAAGTTATAATAAGAAAGGAAATGCAACAGTTGTAGTGGTCTAGCATGTGAGCGCTGGAAATGCTGAAGCTGAACGTTAATGAAAGCACATTTCTCCCCTGCTGTGCACACATGTTCTGACATTGTTAAATCAAGGAACACGCGCTTTATTCCCCCTTCACAACCTCTGTCTATTCTGGAGGTAAACCAATGTCCACTGACCCCAGGATGCTGAATCACTCTGCTGCATAGCCATGGACAAGGTGTGTTTTAGAAAGGGAACAAAGACATCCCCAGAAATTTTACTTGATGCAGACGTAGCAATTTCGGTATTTCATCATTTGACTCTGATGCCCAGAGAGACTCTCTGCAGTTATACTGTGACCAAAAGCTGTAAAATTTTTATCTTCAGCGTGAACCAACTCCCAGAAAAAGGGCACGATGCACGTGGTTTGCCAGAGGCATTCAGACTTAATGCCTTGACAAGGGTGAAGTGCCAAAACCCAGGATTCCTTCACTCTCTTCTTGGCTCTGAAAAAGGAGTCATTTAGCAATCAAAGCAGTGGTCGCAGGCGGCACAGCCAAGCGCATGTTGGCATGGTTCTTCTGAACAGCACGCGGCCAAGTGGATGAGAGATGGGAAGAAACGGTTCCAGGATGAGACGTGACAAAGGCTTGCTCAGTAAAGGGTGTCGTGCAGCGCAGTGGACTGAAGGAGACGTGAATTCGTACTGTCTTGTGCCTTGCGCTAGACCAAAGGGCACTCGGATGGCAAGCCAGGAAGCGAATCAGCAAAAGGCTGGCTGATGTTCAGGGAAAGCGGATGGACACACAGAGCACCAAAAGGAAAGTTCAAAAAACCCATTAAGGACAGTGCAAAAGTAGTTTTCACTGCACACACATCTGTGTTGCAAGGTATGAAGCTCGGACAGCTCTCTTGGGGATAGCAAAAGGCATAATGATGAACTCAAACCAAATTCTCTATCAAATTCAAGTTCCTGCTGCAAGCCCACAAAAATCAACTTTGAGCAACACTGCCAGCTTTTTCACCAAAACAAAAGCATTTTTGATTAAGCTTTCCAAACTAAACAATAAATAACTTCTCCCTATGCAGAGTGTAAGGCTTGAAAACTTCAGCTGAAATAGCTTGCATCTGGTGAAGTTACAGACAGATAAAGATAAATTACAGAGAGCGACAGATAACCTTTATTAGGAGCTTTCTTGTAGGCAAGAACTTTCTTCTCTACAGTATCCATATTATCCATATACACGTGTTCAAACATATATATCAAAATACAGAATAAAACTCTTTGCACCACCACTTATATCTCTGATCTAGTAATGCTTGTATTTGAGGATTTTAAAACCCTTCAAGAAATTTGGAGCTCTAGTTGCTCTTTGAATAAGACATGATTTGGGCGGTCACTGCTTTCAGTGTCCTCAGAGAGCCTCACCTGTGATGTGTGGGGCTATTTCCTGCCCAAGAATTTAATTTTTGTAAAGCATTAACACTTATTAGAGGTGTGATTTCAATGTAAACATTTGATAAAAGTCAGAATTACAAGAAAGGTAACAAAATTAAAATTCTGCATTTGTTTGATAGCATTATGAAATTCAACAGTCATATCTGATTATATAAAATTAAAAAAAAAAAAAAAAAAAAAAAGGATTTCCTTATAACCTTCCAAAACTTCATCTTGTAATTATGATAAGTTCTAACTCAAAGGCATATGTTACAGGCTCATAACCTCTGGTTCTGTAAGGAAAGCCTTTTCAAATCTTGAACTTCTAGTGCTGCCATAGCATACATGCACCTTTTAAAAAATCAGGCCATGGAAGATACTGCATCTACAACACTGTGAGAAACAGCACATTGAAGATACTGATCTGCATGAATATTAACCCTTCAAACAATTCAAGGTATTACAGAGTAGTCCTGCTTAACTGTACAACCACTCTTCAGCTAAGCAGATGCTCCATATACACTGTGACACGCATCCATCCCAACTCTAACGGAGTTCAAAAGACCCCACACCTGCTACTCTTAAAGTTACCTTAAATGATCTAGGCATGTAAGTGAGAAAAAAAAAAAAAAATCAGCTTTCAGTGATGCTAGGGGGACCCTCTTTTAATTTATATTATATTCCAGTTGTCACAAGACATTCCACCTTTTACTAAAAATAACACTCTCCAGTCCATGACAAAAACGTGCTCTGTCCTGATCCCTACCCCCACATATCATTGTGACTGCCAAGCATCTAATTGATAGGGGCTAAAATTATTCTGCCAAAGGAGGATCACCTTCTGAAATTGCATCACGAGTATTTCAGATGAGGAGACACCACCTGCTGTGCAGCACAAATAGTTGTCCAGCTTCCCTGTTATTTAAACCCATTCCTACTGCCAGAAGAGCCTTCAGGTCAGGATTGTTCCCAAAACTCATCAAGAAGTGTTGAGAAACCCAAAGAGAAACAACTATTCTTACAGTTATCTCTGGGAAAGATAGTGGTGGGGCTGGGGCAGGGAGGAGAAGATGCACGGGTGTTTTCCTTCACCTTCATGTTAATTCACTGACTTTGCCATCACCCACTCTCTGATTTTTCTCAAATACTTACCATCCACCATAAGTAGCCCAGCGGATGTTTTAATACCCCGTGCCTGTCATAAAATGCAGGAACATGGGGTGACAAAGCAGAACATGCAGTTCAACTATTAAGCTTTGCTTGTATAAAATTCATTAGCTACACCTTTCAGCCCCAGGCAATCCAGGGAGCTGCCAAAGCAGAGTTTCAGCAGCCCTCTGCCCGCTGCCGTCCTGAATTTCACCTGGCCAAACCTTCCCACATTCACAAGAAGGGGTGCCTGCCAACACTCCAGCTAACAGCTCCGATTATGGATTATTTCTGATCCTCATGCTACTGAGAAGGAAAAACTGTGACATCTAGTGCCAATAGGGAAAACGACACATTTTACATGGACACCGCATGAGACTGAGATGAAGGGTAACGTGGGGTGTTGCTGCAGGCACTCCTCACACTCACTTTCTCCTTGTCCTTGAAGATTAGTTGGGTTTTATCTGCGGATGGTGCAGTCCCAGTGCCAGAGGATCACAGTAAATTGTAGTAAAAATACATAAAAAGTGCTATAGAAAAGCATCAGAATGCCCAGCTCAAGAATGACAAGTAATATATTGAGTTCTCCAACAGGCTGAGGGAATTACCTTTTCACACTAAGATTTCAGCTAATATGCTAATCTTCAGAACAAAGCCGTCTTCAATGGGCATTTGAAGAGGGTGTCACTACATTACAGGTCGTGTCTTCAGCAGAGCTTCTGCAACCAACACTTTTTAAAATACTGTACACGTTGCCATGCACATCTGAACTCTAGCCCTGTTCACTTGTCTGTGTTCACACAATTTCTGACTCAGAGATTTCCCCATTTTAGCACAACCACGTAACTACAGAGCAACACCAGAGGCTTAGATGACAGGCCTGACAGAGGTCAGCTGCCATGGCAAAAAGCTCCCAGAGGACAGCCATCAGCTCCTCTTACACTGTCAAACAGGGTGAGGAGCTGCATCCTTTAAACCCCATCCCTCCCAATATTAGCATAGAAAGTCCCAATCACACACCTCTACCCCACATGCCCAATGAAGCTCTTCGCTCAAAACACCAAAGATTGTGCCACTAAAAAAAAAGGCTTCCACTTACTTAAAAATAAATTAAATCAGCAGAAATGTTAAAAGTCTTGTATTATAATCTAGATAAGCATCCAGGCTGTGGTATGAACTTAAAATCGTCTTCTTAAAGACATTTTAGAGTAAAATGCGTAAGATTACAAACAACTACAAGTGGATTTTTTTCCTCACACCTATATAAACTCTGTACATTTCAATGGTCCATGTCTATCTTAAGTGTCAGACTGGAGTCAGGCTGAGCATCCACCTCTGGTACTGTGCTTAGTTCTTCAAATGCTCACAGTTGTACAATAAATTATATACCATTTGTCCCAAAGTCTATTCAGTCTTTACTCAGGAGCATTAGAAGGGAGCTATTGACTGGCATTTGATTCTGCTGATAAAATACTGTCTTCTTCAGCTCCTTTCTATACCTGCTGGCTCTGAGCATTATTTACAAACTGTTCTCAACTTTTTAGTGTGGCACATTCAGTCTTGTCAAGGGTGTTGGCTTACTGAAATCCTACGGTAGCAGACAGAGCTTATCAGAACAGTCTCACATGTGAGCAGAGGTGTCAAAGCAGCCAGACTAGTAATAGAGGACACACACAACACCCCCCCCCTTCCCCAAAAAGAGTAACTATAGACCAGGACACAGGTCACAAGCTTAACATGAAGGATCCAGACCAGAAACCACCTAGCAGAAAGCTCCAGGCAACATCCAGGGTTCTGTCTGCAGTCCAAAGAAACAGCAGATGCCCTTCAGGAAGAACTCTGGCTGCACTGGGTGAACAAGAGGTTGGAAAAAGGCCCTGAATTAGTGATGTCTTCTGTGCCGCAAGAGTAAGCGGCAGGGCCAGCAGCGCGGCAGGGCCAGCAGCACGGCAGGCTCCCTCGCGTGGCCATGACAAGACACAGGATCCTCTGCTCAGAAGGAGCAAGCACTGCCTAGGAATAAATAGCAAGTTATATTTTCATGGTCCATTAAGTCCTTGGCTTCTTTGTTGAGACTACTAGCAAAGAGATAATTACTGCCAAATGAGGTGGGGGGCTACGTGAAGTGGTCACAAGCTAAGCGGAGGAAGACCTCTTGTATTGTGAAAGTTCTTGAGAATTCCCATTTCACAGATTTTCCTGAAGACGCAGACAGGTTAGCCAGGTTAACCCAGAATGCTGCTTGCAAACTCTGAGAGGACAGGAGAAACTCCGCTTTGAGCTCCTGCTCTGCCCTGTATTAGAGCAGGGATTGCAACTTCGGTTGTTGACATCCAGCTGAACACACTGACCACAAATCTCCTGGATTTTATGCTGGTTTCTCAATTTCGCCTGCTAGCTAAAACAATTAGGGCACTCAGCTCAGCTGAATGCTTTAAGAGGAAGAGTGTCTTGACCCCTTTTCACATAGAGAAAATGTAATTGTTCATACTGTGTAGCACAGCTCCAACAGGAAAGACAAGCCTTACCTCAGAACAGCTGATACCACGATGGTAAGGCACTCACTTGCAATGGGGGAATGAATAGCTATGTTTGAGTCTCTGATCTAAAACAAGTAGAACAGTAATAGGAACCTAAATGCACTAAACAGCAGCTATATTTACCGCAGTCAGAAGTTTTCAACAGAGATTTTCTCCCTAGTAAAAAACACATGACGTACAATCTCCCAAAAGACTTTAGATTCAGAAAATCAGCAACTTTCTCTGGGAAGAAAGAAAAAAAAAAAAAAATAAAAACCACATTTACTTGGGAAAGTTCCTACCAAGCACTCCCGCCTGTCAGCTCACTGGAGTCTGAACTGGAAACAGCTCACACCTCTGCATCTCTGGGGCACAGACTCCATTGGCACTGACCATCAAGGGTTACTAACCAAAACTGGGGGAATGCTGTATAACATAACATCCAGCACTTATTTAGCAAGTACAAATTCAAAGACTCTCTGAAAATATTTGTTTAAATTATCCTCATAACACCCCAAAGCAGTCCCACCTTACTGGGATATGAACAAACTGAAGCAGTACAAACTTTGACCGCGGCTACCAAGCAAGGCACTGCAAAGCTTGGGAACCTCAACTTCCCCGCTGTACTCATTTTCTTAGGGATCATCTCCCCTGTAACACGACTTTCAGTGTGTATGGGCTTCTGGCATTTTGAAGTCAAATACATCTATCTGAGGACAAAACTCTTCCTTAACAAATTCACACAAGTTTAGGAAGCCAAGGAAATGTGCCATATTTTGAGAATGGTTCACCATTGTATCATTTGGAAGAAATGCAGAACCAATTAATATTTTCTGCTACTCCTTGTGGTATGTATCCTCTTCCTATGCAATACTACCAGCTACTGCCACATAGATGGACCACCCCAAAGATCTTTGCTTCCTGGCAGATAAGATGCTGTGTTTCTCTGCCCAGATGCTATGCAGACTGATTCTCAAAAAAAGCAGAATGGATCCACTTAGAGCCTTAACAAAGAAAAGGCTTATGCTCCGAATTTATCTAGCATCCTGTCTCTTCCTTCTCCACCCCTGCAGCCATCTTCTTTGGAAAGAGAAACTTGAGCACACGTTTGTGAAAATTTGTTTCCTCAGCTGAAGGGAATTAAACCATAAAAGCCTGAAGTCAGCTCATCCAGATAAAGAAAGCACAGCACGGAGAAATGAATCTGTTCGGCAACTCATCGCCTCCTGAATGTCACCTGTCCTTCAGACTGCTGCTGGAACCTCTTCCTCAGATTGTCCGCTCTCACCTGTGAATGAGCGCTATTGTGTGCAGGGGCTATTGGTAACAGAATTCAATACCAAAGCCTCAAACCTCATTCCAGCTGCACATGGTCCTACAGCGACTTGTCCAGCTGCAGACAGGCTGAGCTGACAGTTTAGCACTACCAGCTGCGAGCTGCATGCCTCTCTGGGGAGGCACAGAGCAATTCCTCGGTCTGACCACTTGCCAGGCTTCCCCGAGACGCCAAATCCTAGGCTGGGGTTTCATCTCTGCGGCCAGTGTCCTCACCTCATTTCTGGGAAGTCATTGAAAGGCAGGCTAGAGTCTGCCATATACCTCCACAAGCAGTGATCTTCAGCAGCCAGACTGAGAAATGTGTGGGGAACATCATGTTTTCCCCTTGTTTATCTCACTTTCCAGTGACTCGGCTCCTCGGCCTAACAGCCAGAGAGGCAGGGCATGAACCTGCGCATTAGATAACAACACTACGCACACCACAACGGCCATGTAATTTCTTTACAGATTGCACACAACTAAGTCTACCAAGGGTTAAAAAAAACTCCTAATTTTTTTTGGTGGTCTTTGGGTACAGAATCTCTTATAATAAGACTATTTGTATTCATGCTGGCAGAGTAAACACTACATGTTCATGCCCAGGCAGCTCTGTGCTTGTAATTTCAGCAAGAACAGAGCTACGTCCCTGAGGGACTTTGCTATTTCCCCAGCCACCATCCACTCAAACGCTGAATGAGAGCAGAGAAAGAGAGAAAGATGATGGCATAAGCCTCCACAGCACTGCAGCCTCAGCTTTCACTAAGAATGCAGAGAATAGCTCATTTCAGATTTAATTATACTAGTTAAAACATTGCTCCTATAGGCCAGCAAAAGACAAGGATGTAGTGCTCCCATAGTCACCATTTGCTGATTAGGTTCAATTTGAAAACATCATATTCAAAACCTTCCCCTGACAAGATACATGCAGTAAACAGTGATGAAAACCCCTATTTCCTCTCATCGCTATACTTGACATTTTTGAACAGAGCTTTTGCAAATCTTAAGTTATATATCTAGTAAAAGCACAGTGCTAGTTCAATGATGCCAAGACAAAATAAATGATGCCACCACTTAGAATGGTTCAAATTTAAATAACTGTAGGAACATTCACTTACTGAATCCCACCTAGCCTAAGCAAAAAAAATAAACACGTCTTCTGCTATTTAGCTTTATTCTCCAGTCATTTCGATGCTGCAATCTTTGGCTTGCTAATGTAAAGACATACCAGCAAAAGCCCACAACAACAGTACAGCTTCCTCCTGCTGGAACTGAAGGAGTAACTCTATTACCCAACAGCATTAGCAGGTTGTTAGTCTCAAGTAAATCATTCACTAGAGGGGGATGTTGCACACACCTTGCCAGTGTGCTACACAAACACCGCATGGTGAGTATTTAAATGGAAAGCATAAAATTGTTTTTTCGGTTTTTTAAGCAAATGAAAACATTTCTATTTAGTCTTGTAAAACATATTTTGCTCAAATACAAACCCCAGTTACCTGGAATAGCTGAATGAGCACTTTTTAATTATGAAGGAAAAACAGCACAGGCACAGGTTTGAAATGGAATCATCATTTACTATGGAGGCTAAAATACCCATTGTATGGAAGGTATTAATTTTTAATGAAACAAAAAATCTCATTTTCAAGAGAGGGATTTGATCTGTGAAAGACTGAATGAATAGATTTTGTGCCTGGTTGGTAAATTTTCCTTACAATTGTCAAACCTAGTCCAAAATACAATGTACTGCAGGACATGGAAAGAAAAGTATCATTAAAGAAGTGCAACTTGCCTCATTTCCTCCTGGCAGCCTGTTCATGTGCACGAGCTGGCCCTGATCATCCAACACCAACTCAGTGTACGTTAGTATGTCAGAAGGCAGCGGTGGCGTTGGCAGGAATGCATGTTCATTCATAGAATCCCAGAGTTTAATCAAAGACTAGATGATGAAAAGATAAATTCTTGTTAAGAACATCATCTGCAAATATTTTTATTCAATCCACTGTGACTTAATATTCAAGACAGAAATATCCCTCCCCCCACTTCTACTTACAATATTCAGTGGATATAACTTACTTTGGAATTTAAACCATGAAACACAGTTTCACCCACAACAGTGTAATTCAAATTATGTGATTCAGGATAGAACCCAGCAAATCAGATACACAGTAAATTCTGCAACTCATTAACACATTCAATGATGTATGAGTTCTGTCCTAGGAACTATCACCCTTGCACTGTCTAATCCTCTAGGAAGGCTAGATAACAGGGTGGGAAAACAAAGAAACATAAACAAGAAACGGAAGATGGTTTACATTTCAGCTTCTACCGTTTGACTTATTAACGGAACTACAGCAGCAGTGTATCAAGAGTCCTAATTTCTTTCAAAGTAGACTCAATCCATAGCTGTATAGACCCTGGGGAACCATTGTTAGCCACTCCAGGCCACTTGTTTCCCTGACAAGCAAGGACGGCAACTGATAGAACTGCTTTGCAGGTACAAAAGTTTAGAACAATCCACCGGGCCTTAAGAACTCTTACCTGCCGAAACATCTCAGGAATGTCATAGACATATGATGTCCCTAAAGACTGTGCCTGGAATCTCTTGGACTGCAGCAGGTCTTTGGTCACGTAGGGGGTATTGATCAGCATCCCATGAAGCGGTCCCTGTTTATCTCCATATGCCTGGAACATAATCTGCAGCACAAAACATGACCAATTACTGCTTAATCCACTGGTTCCATACACCTATCTCACCCAGATTTTACCGAAAATCATCAGGATATTCCAGACTGATCAGGCTTGTTTCTGTTCTCTACAAATATGTTAATACTCGCATATCCTGTAACACCGTGCTTCATCACGCATTACTACCCTTTGGAGACAGTGCTGGACCATTACTGCACGGATCTGAGTATCACTGACTTATTGCCATATCACAGCAGAAAGCTAAGCGAACAGAGCCACATCCCCACAGAAAAAAGCCCGTGCCTTAGATGACTTCACATTCACCAGTATTTCCCCTGACACTGTACCTATGCCGATGGATTGTGATAGCTGGGAGCAGAGAGGAGAACTCTGTTATTTATGTAGTCGAACAGCACGGTATCCGTATCTCCGCTGGCTGATCATGGAAGCTAGGTCAAGACTTGCATATGTCATTTTGCTTGAAGTTTTGATATTATAAGTTTAAAAGATTTTCCCAGAGTAGCAACATGAATTATCAGCTGCCATGCTTCATGGCACTATATATTCCACTCAGCCAGGACTCAGAAGGAAATCTATTTCAACTAAGAAACAGGAGTAGCACTGCTTAGCTGGGACAACACTGCACAAATGCTGCTTAATAGAAACACACCTGACAGAAGCAACATGATTAGGCTGTTTTTAACAGAACGGCGATCAGACCTGATGTTACAAATGGCAGATCTTTTCCCAATTGAAGAATAAATTAATTGAAGAATTCCACTGATGATAAAATTCAGTAAGTAAAGCCTATTTTAGTTTTTAGATTAAAAATAGTAGTTCATGCTCTCTTCAGTCTTCACAAACATTGCTTTGTGAAGTAGCTTCTTCAATGGGAGAAATATTTATTCAGGGTAACAAGTATTTGTGACAGCACCTGTGTTAGGATCTGTTACTGCACTTGGGCCCAATTCTCCTTAGAACTCTGGAAAGTTTCAGAGCAGTTCTGTGGGAACTGGAGAAGTCTGTACTGAGCATCGCCACTCATTACCACAGAAACTGCCAAACAAGAGATCAGGGTCATTCTCTCATGATTAATCTATTTTTCCATTCTTCAGAAGTCATGAAAGTGCTCAGCATCCAGTACATTGCTAATGTTTGAATTCTTTAAAAAGAATTCTCTAAGTTCAAAATAACCCTCTGAAAACACAGGAAAAAATACACAGATCTGAACCCATCCTACAAACTTCCATCGCGAGGGGGAAGATTTACCGAAGTTTCTCAAAAAACTAACACCTTCAAGCTTTGTAAGACAAACCTTCCTCCCAACTACTCAAAGAGTTAATTGAAATAATTCCTATCAGTATAATTTTTTAATAGAACCTGGTTCAATATCCTGGGGGGGGGGTCAAATATTGGGAAACCGTACATACACAAGCGCATTCTCCTAGCTTTAAAAAAATAAAGCTCATCAGAGACAGAGTTTAAGATGAAAGGTGACCTTCACAAATGACTAACAAAACTCAAGTGTTAAGCTCAGCTACTGGAGGTTATTAAAACGTTCTTTTCTTTTCTCATCTCCACTCAAAGGCAGAAATGAAGTAAAACGTACAGACACTATCTGTTCTAGGATCTCCAGAACTGGATGGACTGTAAGGCCAGGCAGCTTGCTGGAAAAATTTAAATGGAAAAGAATGGGAGAAAAGGTGACCCAGCACTTTGTGTTCAACATTAACGGTGCCCAAGTGATTTATTCTGCTGCTACTACTGCAAGGCAGAGAGATTATTACAGAGGGAGATGTAAACATTTCTGTATTTAAATATTTTTCATACATCCTATGCTCCATGTATTTTAGCATATGTAGGTATTTCAGTTAACCACACTATTCCTATGCCATGAAAAGCAGAAATACCAGAATAGCCACAACCATTACAAAAGAGCCCATTACGCTTCATAAAAATGATATAAAAGCACCTTCAATAATTTTATATCATCCTACCCAGGTCATTCCCTATATCTTTAGAATTTAAAAGACAAGTTCACAGATTTTCTCTATCTACTCAGGGAAACGTACAATTAATAATATTTTTTATTACGACCTACAGGACGAGCACTAACAGTGACTACTTTTCTATTACTTTTTTAAGCACTCTGCCACGGAGGAAGAGAGATGTACAAATGACTGAAGGTACGTACAAAACAATTAGAAGATACGCACTTTTACATAATTGATTACATTTTGCACACCTACGTGCCTATTGCAAGGTTATCTTTACATTCTTCTTCCTTTGGCAAAGTTGAACGGCAATTTTATATTACCTGAAAACACTGCAAACCACAGAAGAGCTTCATCACGTATAATGCGTTCCCCTCCCAAATAATTTGCTCCTCAAACCATGCAGCCATATGGAACCATACCTGTCCTGTTCTGGAGTCTGTCACTTCTTTGTAGAGGCTGATGTCCAAATAGTAGCCTGACTCATTGGTCAAGAAGAGACGAATGGGAATTGCCTTCCCAGTCGGTGTCAAACGAATGTTGATCTTCAGCTCGGCTTGGAGGACGCGGAGTTTCCACAGGCGACTCCCGTAGCGCATCACCATGCTTCGCACGGATTCTTCGATCTTAAAACACACGAGAAGAATTTCCCTCACCTTTCTGGACACATCCACCGCTTTGTCACCCCTCCATCCCCCTGCTCTAAGGTCCAGCTCAAAGGGACACCCCAGCGTGCAGGGGGAACATCACAGAAGAGGAGAGATGGAAGCACCAAACAGCAGCACGTGCCCAGTGCTGTTATGGGACCGCGGTGGTCTGTCTGTTCTCATCCTAACGAGCCTGGAGATAGGCAGGAACTGAACTCAACCTGGGGACTGCTGATGGATTCACGTCCCTTTTTCCTCCCAGCACATCACACCCCAGCAAGGCACAGCGTGCCCAGTGCTTCCCCTTCACCTACCTTTCTTCCTGCAGGCATAGCTCACAGCTAAGAACTACAAAATGCAGGAAAGTGAAATCCTTGACAAACAGTTATGTAGCACTTATATGCACAATAATCATGTTTCACTACACGTGCAGTACGGTGCTTTAAATCAACAAAGCAATTACTACTCGGAGCTTGGCCTTCTGGTGTTCTATTAAACTTTATAATATACTACTGTTGGCAAATAGCGCATATTAAAAGAAGGCAATTTATAGGCTGTTTTTAACATTCTTTCAAAAAATAAAAAGTCTCTTTTCCACAGCAGCTCAGGGAAAAGTCATGGTACACATTTGAGGGCAGCCTAACTTCCAGGGGCTGAATATCCCAGCTTCTTCTGAACTTCCTAGGAACCAAAGATTTTGGATGCGCCGAGAAAGGATTTATTCAAAAGCGATTTAAGCCACCAATTTTTAATCATTATTTAAAAGTCAGCAAGCAAGAGATACTTATTTTGATAACGAATTCATCTTTTTAAACTTTCAGTTATTCTCATAAGGAAAGGTCAGCTCTCATCTTTCCGTAACCATGAACAGAATGTTGATTTCCAACTAAATGCAGCCTTTACAGTTTATTTGGGACTTTCTTTGTGGTGGTTCTGCTAACCAGAAACATGCTTTATGCCCAACCACTTTCATTTATGCATCTACAAAGCTTAATGTTCATTTATTTATAATGTTGATCTCTGTGGTTTTGTATCAGAGAATGAAAATGAGGAACTTCTTTTTGTAGCTGAATTTACAAATTCTTTTTAAGTTCATGATTTATCTCACGTTTTATTTGGATAGAATCTGGACTTTTGTAACAAACAGAAGAGCATTTAAAGCTATTTCCTTATTAAAATTGTTTATGTCAAACACACAATGAAAAAATAAGTTTAGTTTCAAATACAAAACATATTTTTAATAAACTGTTCCTTAGTTTACACAGAGGAAGTGAGCTGCATTGCCTGAAGGACAGCATTACTCCACTAAAAATATGAGCTCTGCTAGTTCTGAAATATTAACATTTAATATTTATTCATAGATTGGAAGAAAAAACAAAACCTTCTTCCTTCCTCACTGCCAAACAGCTTCCTAATGTGAAACAAACTAAGTGCTTGCCTTAACTAGCTAAAATAAAAAGTATTCTCTCTGCTTTTGAAGAGAATTTGGCTCAACAAGCAATCTTTAGAGATGTCCATCAGTTACGTGACTCCACTTTCTTTACTGAAAAGCAAAACTCCAGTATTTGTAGAGTAACTAAACTGACCCTCATCTTACTAATTCTAATATTGGTCCTCAATTTCTTGTGCTTTCTGTTATGAAATGGCTAGTAGAAACTGCATGTCATTCACCAAACGGTATTAAAATGTACTCAATCAATAGGTGCGCTTACATAGCATAAAAAGGCAACAAAAGACCATTTAATTCTGGTGAGTCAAGCCCAAGACAAACAAACAATTCAGAGCCAGGGAAAAGACCATACCTTAGATGGGTCCATGATGACAGTAGGCACGAAATTTAAGAAGATGTGATTGCAGTCAGTCCGCACATTGGTATTATTAAATGCCACCTCCAACTCATCCATGGCTTCCAAAAGCAATCGCTCTCCCTCATTCTGCAGATACTCAAAGGAGGCTTCCTGCCAGATATTGTCAACAAATAATTTACTTCCTACTCAAAAAACACAGCCCAGGAATACAGTGTTTGAAAAACTGCAGAAGGACTTGACTGAGAAAAAAGGTTACATTCATTTCAGCAGGATGTGCAACCCTGAAACAGATCCATCACAATCACAGAGCCAGTACTCCCACTGCCTGGATTCACATACCCCGCTGACTTGTGCCCTCATTTAGGTCAGCATAAATCCGAAACTAGACAGGGAAAAACATTACTGCAGTAGTGCAGGAGAAACACAGAGAAACAACTGTTGCCTCAAAATGCAAGGATTTCTGACTATCCACTTGGGCCATAGAAAAATCTCCTTGAAGCATAGGAATACTAGGTCTTCGAAGACATGCTTCTGCAGAACCAACACTAGCAAAGAGGGCAAACATCCACAGTATGCTATACAGGTAATATGTTTACATGCAGGTTCCTAGAATGACTTACAGTGTTTCATACACTGTCTTGGACAGAGACCTTGCATGGGTGACAAAACTCACCTTGGTAACCAGATCTGAATGCCTTATAATAGCCCTCACGAAGAACCTGTAGTCTGTCACTTCTGTTCCCACTTCAACTTTAGCTGCTCCCAGGTAGAGATGCATTTTGTGATTGGCACATGGAATGGCAGTGAGATCAAAGTTTCGCATTCGGTTCAACTCTAGCTGAAAAGCCAGAGCTGGCTCCAGATGACGGTAAATCCTATCTTCCTCAAACTGGAGGCAGCCGGCATCATACAGGTAGAAAAGGGTGTAAAAGGGGAGGGTCGGTTAAGAAACTGAAACACTGAGGATGGGAAAAACTAGACAACGCCCCTTATGAAATTTCATATTGAATTAAAAAACTAAAAATTCAAATGAATCCAACCCAGAATTTTCTATCTCACGCAGAGTCGTTAGCACTAAGAGCTCACTGAAATTGTTGAAATATTGAGAGTAGAAGACAAATCACAAGACAGCAAGTTCTCAAGCTCACCCCCTGCAAAACCCTCTTTTTCACAGAAGCCAGAAAGTTTGGTATTGAATCACTGTACTGCTTCCAACACTCTCTTGTTACACTGCAACTAAAATCTGCATAAACAGAAGCTTCAGGTTAGGCTTCCAAATGCAAGAATTTTTATCCCCAAATATCAGAGACTCATCATTGTTACTGACTTCAATTGCTGCGTGTGCGGATGACTGGCCTAGCAAGGGAAGAGAAAATACTGCACTAGGTAGTGAAGTTGGGCTGAAGTAGTTCCCACCCTCTTAGACTGGCAAGGAAGAGCTACATGAAAGAAGGATAAAGCCAACACTCAGAGAAAACTATTAAGAATATACAGCCTACCTTATCCCGGGCACGGAACGTGAAGAACTTTGGAAATTCCCTCTGTTTGAAAATAAAAACAATGATGTTAGCCCTCCAAAAGTAAGCCATTTGATCTACCCAGAGAGTGCTCACAGGCCAGACCTGGGATAGCACCACAGCAGAGGTGATGACCAAAGTTGTTACAAGCTACTTTTTCAACATCACAAAAGGTGGTGGAAAATCAAGTTTCACTCAAGAAGGTAACAGAGGTAGTTTAAACCTGTCTTCACTGCTAATGCAACAGAGGCTGCTTGATTGGCTTTTGATTATTATTGTCAATTAGTAACAGCCAATAACACAGAACTGTCCAAGACAGTAGTGGGAAACTTCTTCTAGTTCTATTATGATTATGATCAATGTGGAAATATTTGGGAGCCATACAATTATATTAACACTCCATTATGTAAGCAGATGTACACAAAACAATTATCTGTATTCCATAGCTCTCTTCATACTATTACTGCTAGAAATACTCTCTTCCCAAGGAAAACTATGAATTGTAATCAAATAATTTTATCCTCATGTATTGAATAGTACTTTAGAAAAATCCCCCAAATATGATTAGGTTTCTCTGTTATTCTATTGCACAGATAAAATCCCAGCAAATGGTAAGGACTTTACATTTTTGTGGCATATTGCACGTGTCTTAGAAGAGAGAAGGACTAGACAGCATACTTCTATGTATCCCTCCAGTTTCATCTGAGCAAAGCCATCCATTTCTGTGGAATTACACTTTTAATGGGTAGAGGAACTTCTGTGAATGTTTTGCACCAACATGAGAATACCAGCCATTTATGCTAAAGGTGACCTGAGAGAGCATACACAACTTGTCAGAACTGTCTTACTAACAAAAAAAGAATGTATCTGACCTGGAGTCACTGAATTTCTGAATCACATTTCACTATCAATGAAAGACTTGCAACCCTAGCTTGATTCAAGGTAACAACCAGTGCATGGTGACAGAATATAAGGCTCCACTGAGCAACACAGCTTTTAAGGCTAGAAGTAATCTAGCCTTCCCTACTAGTTATCTTCCCTACCTCCTATAAAAACAGTCCCCAGAACTTCACCTGATGACTCTCAGTTGAGCAAAATAACTTGTGTTTGCCTGGAGTGTGTTTTCCAGACTAGCCAGTGGTACAAGAAATCCTGCCTGAAAATTCAGGCAGTGGGCATATTAGATGAGCCTATGAGCATCAACTATACTCTAAGAAAACAACCACTTCCATGTTTCCTCACTTCTCTTCCAAATCCCTCCTACCTGTCCTCCTCTGCACGCTGCCAATTTCTCCTATCATCATCCATGCTCATTCTATCACTAATGTAATTGCTTTCAAGGCATTTGACTAGTGTTGTGGGCAAATATAATAATTAGATGTGCACACACACAAAAATTCTCAGTGCTCTGGTACCAAAATCCAAAAGAGTGCTCCATTTTCTAGGCAGAAGAATTATACCCCTGCTGTGTTCTAATCAACCAACCATCATCAAGACAATCAAAATAATTTGCCTAAATTAGCCAATCAAGACACCCTGCAAACCACAGAATGTGAAAAGCTACAACAGAAATCATCATAGTTGATTATTATACTAATAATCATGTTAAAAACCTAATGAGATGAGGAAATTGGAAGCTTGCTGGAGCAACTCTCTATTACCTCAACATGCTGGGAACTAATTATATAGACTGTAATTAAAACAAAAACAAACCCAAGCCCAGGCCCTGGCTAAGTTAATAGTTGGTCCAGTAATAAATGGAGTAGAATAGGAGATAGTAATAAAGACTGACACTCACAAAAGATCCCAGAGGTACTCTACAAACTTTGCAAACAGATGACATACCACGCTGCCTCCTCTGGCTTAGGAACCAGGAGCATCCAACAGTCCATCGCTCTAAATGGCAGCTCAGGGAAAACTTTTTGTGATGACTCCTTTCATTCTTCGTCTCCTTTCTGACCACTGACACATGCTACAGTGCTTATTCACAGACTCTTATTTTTCATTCCCCAAACACCAATTCAGTTCTCTAAAACTTCCTTTTTTAAATCTAAAGCCTGGACTTTCTCGCTTAAGGTCCCAACACCTCTCCAAAGAGTCCAGATTCCTACATAAGCAGATACACAAGGGATAAAAATCTGGTTTATGCCTTACATTGCCATCTTGAAATGGCCCTCACTGATGCCCAAGCCCTGGGGTAAAAAGTAATTCTTAGCAGTAAGAGCATCAAACATTTCCCACATCACTAAGCCATTAGGCGAAATTTAGCAAGTCACTTCCATTACTCCTCTAAGTTATTTTAAAATCAGTAAGAAGCCTAAAGAAATCACCACACTACATAAGAAACACAAAAAATTCATTGTAGAATTACATTTTAGAATACAAACCAATACTGAAACAAACAAGATCTTTATTAATGTGGCAGTCATGAGTTCAGCCAGGTAACAAGAGAGACTTTAGTGTGTGAATGGCCCCACTGAATGCAAAAGGCCCACTCCTGTATTTGAATTCAGATGTTTAAATACTTCACTCAGCTCTGACACCAATGTTGGCATTAAATGCCTGACTAAGAACCAAATGAGAAGCCTAGAGTCACTTACGAGTCTCCTGGCCTAAGGTTAAGAATACCACCGTGTTCTAGGCCCTTTTTACTTACATGAAATCTCTGATCCACCTCATAGTTGACCTGTTTCCTGAAGTCCTTACAAACGAAACATACAAACACAGGAAGACAAGAAAAAAAAAGCAGAAGAAAGCTAGCAATTAGGACAAAAATCAAAACCCAATTAATTCAAGAATACAAGAGGTGCCAAGATTGTTTACAATTGTAAATTAATTCTCTTAAGCGAATTCATCAAAACCATCTCAAATTTTAGAGAACAAAAACAGTGAAGAGAGAACTAAATATAGTTAATACAGCATTTAATTTAGGAAAAAACACATCAAATGTCAATGCTATTATGAGCTAGAAACCAAAGAGTTCTGAGCAGCATGAGAGATATCAAAATACCTTCTGTGCTACAAGGAATGTCAGCCTCCGAATCCCATGTTCAATCAGGACTGATTTCTGTAAAAAGGCAAGGATGGAATCAGCTCACTGGATTAACAGAAAAAGAACACATCAAAAACTTGTCAAAGTCTTCTATGAACTGAAAAAGCCCTACAGATCCTCCCTGCATCTAGGCTGTACATTCCTAGTCCACTTCAGTCTACTCATAGCTAAGATTTCTCATCTGATGATCATCTAGTAGCACACATAAGCAAATATATTAAATCTGAAGAGCTAAGTAACCAAATCACAAGAACATAGTATTCCAGCTGAGCCTTGCTAACAAGTACAGCAGAAGAGCCATACACAAGTCTTGCAGGAAATATTCTTGTTCATTTGCCAAAGTAAGTTGGCCTTTTTTGCAAAGATTACTTTCTGAAGGGAGCACAGTGTAGACATAGTAAGCCCATGGAAAATGATAGAAAAGGAGTTTTAAAGGAACTACCTCAAGGAAGCATGTAGCACATACTTGATTTTGGCACAATATGCACACAGACAACCCAGACCAAAGGACAGATGTGTCAATATTGCAAAGGTGATAAGTGACAGGTGTTACTTAGTTTTGTCAAACAGATGAGAGAATATCCATTCTGGTTGCTTCTCTACCAAATTCCACTAAGCCACATTTCAAATGAGTGCTGCCATCAGTATATGCCACACCACTGATCTTTTGAGGTGTTAAGATCTCATAATTCCGCTCCTCTTTCTAAAACTTTTTCCTTTCTCCTCTTTTTTCCAATTTAAAAGCAAAGGGGAAGGAAAAAAAAAGAGAGAGAGAAGAAAAAAGAAACAAGAACTCAGCTAGACCAGGAACAAAACAACCGCTTTCGGCACAGACTGAAATGTTTTACTAAGGTTAAGCCCTTTGAAAATGAGCATCAGTGACTATATTCATGGCAAGAGGAAGAAAATAACTTTAATAATGCCATGATTTAAAAAGCAAAAATTGTTATTGCTTTTAAAATTCCACAAGTGGCAGACAATAACAGCATAGCAACAGGATTCTGATTACATCGTAATAATGTGGGTCTCACAGCAAGTCCACAGCTATTACAGAGCGATTAGCCATCAGCACCTGGAGAAACTCCATTTACACTGACTGCCTCAATCTCCTCCACAAGTCATTTACAAGTATATGATCCTAATTTCTATTAAAAAACCCACACACAACATGCTGGGACTAGAAGATTATTTGGACAATTTGGATCAACCTATTTGATAGTTTAATGCGTTTTGGAATTTTTTTTTTTATTTCTTTCCTTTTATCCCCTCCCATAAAACGCCTGGAGCATGATCAAGCAGATGAAAAGCTGAACTAGTTTTAATTTTTATATTTGATTATTTTCTTTGCTTAAAGAGACAGGAAGCTGCTGAATTTGCATGGATACCAGCCCCATTTTGGAACCCCTCATTTCTGCAGAATGTATTATCTCCTCCCACACTGGGAAGTGAAGTTAGAAACTACTCGCTCAGTCCTCCCATAGTCATTGCAGGTACCACGGATGCAGCAGGGTCCCAGTCAATGCCTCGTGGGCTATTTATATCCACAAGTCAGTTGAGGAGTTCTTCACACCAACCAGAAAAGCAAGTGCAGGCAGAAACCAGAGGGCAGAGTGGACACGAGGAGGCTATCCCCAAGCCATGTTGTCTCACAACTGACCACGGGACTAACATTTGGTACTCTAAAGTGTATCCCGTATTTATGAAGGAGCAACAGAACATACCAAATCAATTCCACCTTGTGCCAGAAATATCATACTAGGTGGATACTCCAGCACACCACCAACAAGGAGAACAAATTTTAATTGCATTAAGACTATCGTGATACAGAAAATATAGGCCATTTTAATGTCATTTTCCATGCCTCTGTTACTCATATAACAACTTTACCACCAGGGAGAGGAATACAGCACATTTTTTCCAAGCATCTGGAGAAAGATACTGAAGATTGACCTGATGCATTTAAAACCTTAAAGGTCTTTTACCCTGTCAAAAATTAAAGGGAAGAAGTCCTGCCCTGATGGGTTAGAATGCATTGCAAAGAGAAACAATGACCTGGAGGCTTCAGAAAGGTGCAGCTACATCCAGTCAAAGAAGTGGTAAGGTTTTAGATGGGACAAATTAAGGATGTTGAAAAACAAATAAACAAACAAAAAACTGAGGAACATACTGATTTTTCCCAAAGCAGACAGAACCGTCCTGCACAATCACACAGTTCCAGAGAGAGGATCAAGGCAACTTACCTTGCTTTGTGTGAACTCTCTGAACATGGCTGCCAGGCCATCATCATCAACGTCACTATCTGTTTTAATAGCAACATTAAGAATGTGAATGGGCTCCTCGCGGGCAGCCTGCAATTTAAAGAAAATATTCCCCATAAATAAATAGTTAACAACTTAACACCTGTGAGTTCTCAAAAGAGGCTCCCTAAATACAATTCTAAAATACAGATGCCCTAGGGAAAAATGACCTCAGCAGATCATGCCATAAGCCAAGGAAAACTATGAGGGAATTCTTGACCAAGCAGCCTCACAAATTTGCAATTTCACTGAAGTAAGAGTTAATGTCCACAAATAGCAAACAAGCTTCATTTGGAGAATCCAATTCTGACGGTCACATCTGACTTGGCTAACTCAAGTGTGCTTCATTTGGATGCACAACGAATGCAGGGTCAGGTCCTCTCTTTACAAGATGCAGTACAGGCAGGACATTAGAGGACTTTGGCATCAAGAAAGGTAATGAAATTAAGCAAATTTGAAGTGTAGGAGCAAAACAATGTGGTTTCACATCTACAACAAAATGAAATAATGTGGAAGCATCAGTTACATTAGAGCTCTGAGAAATAACAAATTTAGCATTTCAGAGCCTGCAGTTAACTGTGAAAAACTGAGCATGAACAGGAAATTATCCTTGGTGAGGTGAGGGGGAGGTAAAGAGAGAGATCTGAGGACATTAAGGTTGACGGTAATATTCTGGAACAAGGCTACAGTACTTACACACATCAAGATCAATGGATCAGTTTAAAACCAAACCCTATTCTGGACACAGACTGTATTCCAACAGAGCTTCCTGCTGTTGGGGGGCAGGACAGAGCAGTGGAGCAGCTACCTGTGTCTCTAAGGGAAACTGGTCTTCTGTCACTAAGGATTATAAACCATCTGCTTCCTCTGCACCTGCTCTCCACATCAATGCAAAAACAGTTCTAAGAGGTTGAACAGTGAGAAGAATCAGGATGTAATCTGACTAGGAAGGGAGTAAGACAGAAAATAAGGCAAGTCAGTCTTAAAGTAAAGGCAGTTGAATACGCAGTTCAACACCCCGGTGCACGGAGAAGGTCTGGAAACTTAATCATGGGTCTAAACTCTCAGTTATGCTGCTGTGGATCCAGTAATTCTGCTGATGTTAAAAGCTACAAACTAAATTTACATGGAGAGTAAGAGACTTAACTGTAGCTTTAGAACAGAGTCAGAAAATGGCCACCTACTTGGAATCACCTGCTGTGAAACAAGCAAACAAATCACATACATAAATACATAAAGCTCTTAACTCCTGCTTCCAGCACTCGAACTAGTGAAAAGTATCTTGCCTGCAGTCACTGCGGCATTCTGCACGCCTTCTATTTCCAACCTGAGAGCAATCTCAAGAGAAAAAACTACCGTACCTTATCTTCATCATACAAGGAAGCATGGCCAGCTTCAGGGAAGGTTGGGCTCTGGGGAGGAGAGTCGCAGAAGCAACCCATCACTTCATCAAATATTCTGAAATACACCAGAGAAGTATTAGTTATCAACACACTGCTGCTAGCCCACTGAAAGCACATAGCACTAAAATCCACAAATCTTGTTGCTAAGGAGGGGAGGGGGACAAAAGGAGTCCCTTCCCTTTGCAGGACTGAAACTCAAAAGATGAAGAGGCAATACCTCCTCCACCCCTCAAACCAAAGCAGACCCTGGATCTTCTAACATTTGTCAGGGATCTTATGGTTGCAGGCCCTCACGACTGCTATGGGCTCTGCTGGGGGTTTTTTGCCTACCCCTCGAAGTTTGAAAGCATAAAGAACACATCCTCCCACATATATATGCGTGAAGAAGAGCGTTAAAAGAAATCAGCACATTTGCAAATGAGCTCCAATCAGCAGAAATTCAAGATGCTGATCCTTCTGGCTGCAAACTGCTCTTACAGCAGTCTGAAACTTTCAGTAATCTCAAGGAGACAGACAAGGGGATCCAAACAAACTACCACCTGAAACTCAGCAAACAAGCTCAGGACCAGTTTAAACCTGACTCTAGACAAGGCAAAGATTTTGTCCAGTTCCATTTGGGCCCACCTAGGAAGCTGGCAACACAAACAATCATCACCCTTCCCCACATACCTGACAAAATCTTCAAATGTGCGGAAGGACACCATTCCACCCATCCGCTGGCACGGTGGAGTGAATGAATTGTCTAGCAGTACATCACTCACGCTAGCTACATGGACCATCCCGTAGTGATTGAGGTTGGAAGAGAAGGACATTCTAAATGGCAATTCAATAAGATCACAGTTAGTAGGGACAAGGGAGAGAAGAATATCACTGGAAAAAGATTTGTGCATGTGTGTATGCTTTGACCACTTGAAGCGCGGCTGTTTATCCAATATAACTGTTGCATGATTTGTTAGATTCTTCAGCACACCGGACCTGCTGTACTGTCTTCTCCAAAGTCCCTGCAATGCTGGCATGCCTCTGGTGCCATTAATGCCCTTACCTGGACATTGTCCCAATGTACAGGAACAGTTAAAAGAGTTAGGAAATAATGTTATAACCCTTTAAAACAAGTATTTCTTAAGGAGTTTCTTGAGATGGATGACAGGTGAATTATGACTATGTAGCGCTGAATGTATTTTTCCTCCTGTATGTATGTTTTGCTTTACAGGTGGAATACTGAGATAAACAACAACAATTCTAAGCTTCGACACTTTAAAGACTTAGTAAATTTTTACAAATTAAGTTGAAGTGTACCAAGCTATATTATCTTATTGCTTCCACAATTTTTCTGGTCATACTATAATTCATGGTCCTCAAATGCAGCGTGGTCCAGTGACCTCTCTAAAATCCTATACTGGAAATGGGGTTTTCTATAGTCTTACGCTAGTATTCCCACCCTAAATAAAGTCTTATTACAGTGCCTTCCACTTTAACTGCTGACCAAATTAATGTGCTCCTCCATCTAATTTAATCCATACTTTAAAAACATTGCAACTCCCCTTACTCATTTATTTTGCTCAGTTTTGATTGCTAAAAGGTGGCAGCTGCTAAATACAAGCAGTTGGCCACAGAACACATCTATCTTAAGGGGCAAGGAAGGCAGAACTCCAGACACTTAGTATTGTCATACTTACTGACGTGCCTGATGTCTGCTGTTCAGGCACTGAGATACACTGCAGTACACACATCACTCACACAGGACCAATTCCTTATTTAAGTGAGGAGGACTGGAACAGATTTACACAAGCTTAGAGGAAGGCACTAAGTAAGAGACTTCTATTTAAAGCAGGAGCACCGTTCACTAAAGGTCAGCATTCCTTCCTGGCAGAGGGCAAGATCCTGAATATATTAAAGTATCACTGAGTTCTCATACAGTTCAACTGCTATGGCAGCACACACCCGCTGTGAAATAGTTTGTGTAATTTGGGGGTTTGGGCTATTATTATTATGTTTTTTTGAAGACCCACAATGTTATGGTCAAGACTAGCAGAGGAAGTTTCTCACACAGTGAACAAAAAGCATACAACTACCTAGACATCCTTTCCCTAGCTACTAGAATTGGGTTTTGCCTCCTCTGCAATAATTATTTCTGATTTCTGAACTGTGCTACAGAGTCATCTTAATTCACTGAGGGCCCTACTTCAAAAGTTCCCTGCAACATGGTGAGACCTTCAAGCTTGCTGTGAAGAAACAGAAATGCCGAGCTGGCACACGGCAGTGCTCTGCGACACAGGAACAGTGCACTCTTACTTGCTTCGCTCTCCCCAGGGCTTAGGAAGACATTAACAAAGTTAAGTTTCTGTCCTACCCAACTGGTGCCACAACAGGAGGCAGAAGGCAATGGGAAAAAAATCAGGGCGCTGATTCAGCACAGCATGTGCTTAACTTACAACTTGTAAAGTCAAAAAGATGCTCAACTGCCGTGCTGGATCAGACGCCAGTGGCACAGCAGGCAAACCAGGAGCCCAGCCATGCTGGCTATGGCACTGCTGCCAGCCACACAGATTCAGGACCAAACTGTGGACTGCTGACACTGCTACTTACCAGCTTTACTAAGATTTCTTCCTTTCCACGTACAGTAAACCATTGTGATATGGTCCTAAGTATACTGTTAACAAGTCTAAAGTATCATCAGTTTGATTAATAGCTCTCCATGTTTAAAGTCACTCTATGTTTCCATAATTTATCTCTGATTAAGAGCCATGAGACTTTCAAGCCCATTTTTACTATTTTTCCCTAAATAGTCTTGTAAGCAGTAATAAATAATAGGTATTCACGTTTTGAAAGAGAAAAATTTTTCAGGACATGCCTTGGTGTACATTTCTTACAACTAATACAAAAAATACCACAGAACAGTAACTAAACAAAAAGACAGCAGACATTTTTCATGTATTATTTAAAACAAGAAATACTTTTCAACTGAGACATGGGAGGAAAAATTAGCGTCCAAAACACAACAAAACATGCTGTCAGCTGTTTGAGATGTAGATTCATCTATGGTGTGAGGGAGGTGGAACAGCCTCGACAAATTCTAAGCTAGTTGCAAGAAACCAGAGTAGCAACAGGTATGCTATTGGCTAGGAATAACTGCCTGTTTAACTGTGACACCCTACCAGAGGGTCAACAGCTGGGAATCCAGTTCCAAAAAAGAGACCCTAGAAACAGCATTCTGCTAGAAGTTTGCTGTGTACCATACTGCAGATGAGCTGAGTCACCTGGCAAATTTAATTTTAAAGATTGCTGCATGCAAAGCTTTTTTAAAGGGTAAAGAAAAGCTGAAAACATGTTTTAGACAAAGGGAGAGGAAAAGGCAAGGAAAAAGAGGAGTTATGTTTGAGAGCTTCCCAAGTAAAGATAAGGGCACTAAAACAAAACATGTTAAAACAATAAGTATTAGGCTACTTCTTTCTAGTCTGTCTTTTCAAATTTTAAAAGATGACAAGTACCATACCTGTTTAGCGTGGGGATGTTCCCTCTGTAATCAAACAACCACAGTTAGTTACAGATTGGTTAGTGAAAGCCATAATAAAGAACCATCATCAAGCTGATACACAGACCAGCAACACGTTTACAATTTACTAAACCAAAATTTGTCAACCATCAGGTATCAGGCAGAATTCAATTTCATTGACCCTGAGAAGGCACCCACCACCTGACTTCGCTTGCCACGGCTGCCATGGGAATGAGCACAGACCATGCACATAACATGCAAATAATATACCCCAGGAAAACACATTGTATTTGCAAGGTACCCTGCATTTCTATAGCATCTTTTATCATACCCACTTCAAGCCCTTTGCATACACCAAGTGAGCTTTACAAGCAAGACCAGAGGGGGGAGTTTGCACTCCCCGACAGAAGGGCAAACAGCACAGATGCAAAAAGTGACCGCATCACACAGGAAGATTGCAACAGGTTCAGGAAAACAAGGCAAATCCTCATTGCCAAACCTCTACGCTAAGCAGCAGCCCACGCCCTGGCTCCCACAACAATGCAGTAATAAAGCAAACACGCACATAAACACCATGTAATACTTTGCATTTTCAGCATTCAAGGCCTTGAATACCAAAAAAGAACAAGCAGAACTTAAGGCTAATTTTAGGAAAATTTTACAGTTCCTTTTATAACATCAGCCCAACTCTTCACATATTTGCATGCAGACTGGGGCTTAGTGATGCACGTAAGACAGAAGGGAGCTGAGGGGCACATTTTCAAACCAGCATAAGAACAGCACAGTCTGGCCCATGCTAGCTACATTCACAAAAGCATAAGGTGGCATACTGCTTCATGCAAGACATAAAAATTGCTGTGATCTGACATTCAAAACAGTAAAGATTAAATTGAAAAAAAAGTTACATGCACACGTGAGGCTTGTGCAAAGAGATTAGCAAACATGAGAAGATTGAAAGCAAAGCTTCAGGGAGCATGTAACTGGACATTCACCCTCCCCTTCCCTGCAGAAACCTGTAGGAGATCAAACCACATACTTTCTTAACATCCTTAACCATAGACAAGACCCCAAGTTACTGGGCATGACATTTCGGTACTTAATAACCAGTGTGTTTCCATGGTCACACTGCTAAATACACTGATTGCACCTGGTCCTGTTCTCAAACTGGTTTTGTCACAGCACAGTCATATTCACTACAAGGTTGTATGTTTGATGCATTACTGGTAGAGGCATGAAAAGTTCTCATGATCTCCTTAAGCCATACAGGAGAAAGCACAAAATGGCCTAGAGACATATCTGTTCAGTGGTAAATAACACAAGTATTTAATTTCATTTGGAGACAGTGGAGAATGACATTGTGCTGTAGAGCCTGTGGTTAGGACCAAAAGGGCCATGAGGCCTCAGGGGGTTGAGACTATTTTTCCAGCTTGGCAAATGGTGGGAAAGCTGCATGTGATCTACTTCAGTTGAAAAAAACAGTCTGGAGAGGACTGGCAGTTCCTACACCTGATAGGCTTGTGTAGCAGTCCCTGGAACGCTTTCAGAAAACATACAGAAAAAACCCCAGCATAACAAATGTTCCTCTCCGTCTCAAAAAGAGCACCCTGTCGCTTTGCTCCAGGAACTGTTCTCCAGCCACTCAGTATGGAGCTGAAGAGACTATGGCAAGAATCGCAATGAGGAAAACAGAAGACTCAGTGGCTGGAGATGTCAGAAAAGAATGGAGAAATAGTCTTCAAGCTGCACGCTATGGGGCTGGCTTTATATCTACAGATCATCATAGCTGTGGAGGGCTTTTCGTAACAGGAGCTGCATTGTCACTTGTCACTGAATCGCACTAAGAGGTAAAGGTTTGACATTTGCAGTACCATCAGGCCTTGTGAAAAGGCACTACAGTCCACTGAGCTACACCTCTGCAGCTCTGACAAATAAAACACCAGCTGCAAGCCAGCCTACTCAGCCTTGTGGCAACATCAGTGCCAACGAGCAGCACCATGGTTCTGGGAGCCGAATAAAGGCACAGCTGATGGAGCGCACGCCGACAGCGTTCTCCACAGCCAACTCCACGCAGCTGATCACAGGATCAGAAACTTCACCACACCAGCCCCAGCCCTTCTCCCCATCTCTTTTAAACTTTTAAAAAGGCCCTTCTTGACCAGGGAAGCTGATCTCCCTAGGAATCTGCTCCATACCAATGCAAGCTCTACTGCTACAATTACTCCTTCTGCTCAAGCAGACAAAAATCCCCTTAGCTCGCCCCTGCACCTCCTGGTTGAATCTGAACTTGTTTCCCTTTGCCCCTCCCTTTTGTTCTTTTTTTTTTTTAAAACAAGAGCACTCCCCTATGAAAATGATGGCAATGCATGCAAAGCGCCACTAGTTATATCAAGCTGTGATTGAGTGCCAGCGCAGGGCAAAGCTTTTGAAATCAGGCAGCAAAGCGGAATCAGCAGAGGTCGGCTGAATAACCCACTTGTAGTTATTAACAGCAGTACCACAGGAGAAAGAGCAATTCCACTGGCTGTGACCAGTGGCATTCCTCTTATGTTTCTTCATTTCTGTAGAAGAATCTAAACAGAAGGCTGTGAAACATGCCTCAAACCATACATTTTGATTGGGTTTTTCCTCTCCCTCTTTCTTTCCTTATTCTTCTGCTCCCTCTGTGATTCAGCCAAGCTGAATCTGCTACTGAAGTCCAATTTGCATAAAATTATCATTGTTCCATTCAGTTTGCTGCCCCTTCAACAGCCCCTTCTTTGCTCAGTTGGAAGATTTTGCCCTTTCTGAAACAGGCAAGCCAAGGGAACTGCAACACATTACTGCTGCCTGCTGTCTAATTAACATCAAACCCTCAGCACGAAACTGCAGGGATTTACAGGTGTCCTGGAATCATTTTCCCCTCCTCCCTCCAGATATCAGCCAGTCTCTCGCAACAAGGAGGGGACCTCAGGCTACCTAATGATACGCTACGAGTTATACACTCAGGTCTCCAGGCTCATACGGTTAAGAGTCCAAAGCAGCACAGCTGATTCAATACTGGCAATCCAAAGACTGATTCAAGAGGCTGTTTTAGCAACTACTTTAGTCCACAGAAAACGCTTCCATTTTGCCAGAAATTGAAATCTTACGAGTATATCGTTGTAAAATGATAGTAGGAAGAAACCTACAGACACTGCTCTACGTGTAAGCGAGTTTTGGTTTCTTATTCTTCCGTAAAAAGCACTGTTTGGAAACAGCATTATTTAATTTGGCTTTCAGCCTTCAAAATAGTTTCTACCTGTAAGCTAAGGAAGAGGCTGACAAAAAAGA
Source organism: Harpia harpyja (assembly GCF_026419915.1). NCBI lineage: Eukaryota > Metazoa > Chordata > Aves > Accipitriformes > Accipitridae > Harpia > Harpia harpyja. The sequence continues at coordinate 2,425,491 of NC_068951.1, read as the reverse complement.
ACAAACAAAATATTCCATAGATGATAAAACATCAAGAGACAGCAAAGGAGAGATCATGCACCACTCTTAAGCCTTGAAATCAGCAACATCAAAGTCCAAGTAGGGTGTCAACAAACATCCACAAGCACAGGAAGAGGAGATACTGGGCAGAAACAAGCACAAGATAGTTGAGACATTTATACTGATACCCTTGGAAATACAAAGCAGCTAATGACTAGACCTGAACTCCACCCTTGGAAGCATCACGGACAGCAGGATGCAGTCCCAAGAACGAATTCAACCTAGACAAGTCGAAGTAAGGCATTTGCCTGTATGTCCATGTTTGCCGAGTTGTGTGCATTCCCAACTCCAAATGCAATTGGGATTAGGTGGTATCAGACATCTTGTTTATCAAGTTTCAAAAGTGAAACTTGCTTTAAAGCTAATTAAGCCAACTATCAAAACTTGAAGTCTTAATCTGCAGTGCTAACACCTTTCTTCACTTCCACCTTCCAACGGTACATCCCGACTCAAGATTCCTCAGGACGTCTGAAGGCCAAGTGTGGCAGTTAGGGGTGGCACATGGGACAAAAGGAAGGCGTGGGCTCAATGCACAGATGGATTGGGAAGGAGTGGCTAAGGCATCAGAGTGAGCAAAACAGGCTGGGTTACACTTCAACTTCCTTTGGGGCTCAACGTATTCAGAAGGCAGAGCCCTGTGGTATCATTGCCATACCCCCAAATAAAGATACATCCAGCATCTCTAAGTCACCCTTGTCAGCAATTGTCTTAGCATCTGACAGAGGGAACACATTTATTTACCTCACCTCTGAGGAAAACAGAGGGATCTGTTTTGTGGGAACACATTTACCTCCGAGTCCTTCCCTTCTGATCCTCCAGCACATCTGCTACTGGGGAAGGAAAGATCAAGAGAGCAGCTGAACAACCTGGTTGGGGGAATGCAGTGAGCTGGAGAAAAGGGGATGCTTTAGGAGGAGCAGTGCAGCAGCACGATTCTGCAGAGCAGGCTCCAAAAGCTGGCTACAGCAGACAATGTCCCAGTTTAATTTAAACCTTACAGCTTCAGACATAAGAAAGGCTGTTTGAAAGCAGGAGAGGAGAGGGGGATTATTAGAAAAAAAAACTTCTCCTGTTGAAAAAGCACTATAATTCCCTCTCCCTATACTAGACACACAATGTTTCTTTGAACAGAAGATTTTAAGCTAAGATTAGGCAAGCACTGTTTCATGTGCTGAACACCTAAGAAAGGCCTTTCAGTGTCTGTCACCTGGCTTGCCATTCTCACAAAGGAAGCTGAACTCTCTAAACACCAGTCAATATTCCACCAGCTTCCCATCTCAGCAGGGCAGTCTGAACAAGAGGGAAGCAAAGAACAGCTCAGAACAGGGCTCATTTCTTCCTCACATCTTTTCTCACCAGGACTCTAGATGACTGAAAGAGGCAGGTTATCCTAATGCAAGGGGCTCTGCACATAAGCATTTGTTTGCAGTATCCTGCTGCAGCATGTAGTGATCAGCATCCCGTAGATACCCTTGTATCGCTTCCTCCAGATTGGATTACTGCAACGCCCTCTACTTGGAGAGGGCTTGCAAACTCCATTTACTGCAAAAGGCACCAGATGGTTACACCGTACCCTCATCTGCCTTGCACCGGGTAATAAGGAATGCTGGTTTTGATCTATAAAGCCCTCTATGGTTTCAATTATAAGCAGTTTTTCTCCCTATGTCTTACCCTTGCAATCGGGATCAGTGGGGATTCTTACAACAGGATGTTTTCTATTAATTTAAACAAATAATTCCCAAAACAGTTTCTGCCCACAAAACCCACCAGGAGCAGGTTGCATTTCTATGACTTTGTTAGCAGATTTAACAGTTTTTCTTTCCTCTCTGCTTCCATGTAAAGCTTTCCTATGGGTAGTTGATGGCATTAATTTAGTGGCCAAAAATACAAAGTCTGAGTGCCTAGCTGTGATGAGTCAGACAAGTAGTAATGACTGTGATTGTTTCTGTTACAATTAAGTAAAGACATACCGGAGTTAAATACCAATAAGAAAGAATTTAAATATAGCAACCATTATCAGTTTGCAATTTTCTCTACATGAATATTTGCTCCAGTAAAATTCAGGCCCTTAAATGTTCACAGAAATCAGACACAAAAGGGACCAGGGCTTAAAAATATCTGATGAAGTGCTGAAAAATATGTGGCATCATACAACTAACACCAGTTCTGAAAGAGAATGGTCTCTTAAGGGCTCTCTGGTATCTACTCCTGGTTCACCAGGACCCAACCCAGCGGAGCCTCAAGGGACATTTTGCTTGGTCAGCTGGGATATTTTGGCTTTCAGGTTGTCCTTGGAATGCATTTTTAGCTTTTCACTCTAAAAGTTCGTGCTACAGAAGATACAAAAAAACATACGATGGACGTAGAACATGGTCAAAAACAACAAAGAAGACTTAAGCAAGACAATGTCAGAGTTTTGAGATTTCAGTGTCTTGGGCTTAACATAAGGTCTGCCTTTACAGCTAGCTTGAATCTACACACTTAGTGCTAATTTAAGACCCTAGGCATCCTGCTACCGGCTGTGCTTCAGCACCCAGCCACACAACAGCTGCACAAGTAGGTATACACTGCAAGAAGCTGCATCAAGCAAGAGGAACCAAATTCATCACTAACAGACGGAGGTGCAACTCAAAAGGAACTGAACCTGCCTATGCAAGCAGCGAATTTGTCCCCAAGCCTACTTGCCTCTGCACAAGGACAGCGATGCATTTTCAGTCAACCATCAGTAGCGCCGATGGTTGAGAAGCAGAACTGAGCTTCAGAACATTGCCCCAGCGAATTCACCGCAAAGGAGAGAGGAGATTTCAGGACAAAGAAGCTGTTCCCCAAGCAGGTAACAGTTCTCCTCTTCCATCTGACCTTGTCCAATTAAGCTTGTGCACAGTAATAGAGCAGTGGTCAGCATGGGCAGGCCAAACAACCCCCAAGCAACAGAGATAACTGAGACCAGCAAAGAGAAGAAATGGAGAAAGAATGGGGGGTGGGCAGAGAGTATTATAAAGGGGTACTAAAAATAGTATGCAATTATTTACAAATATTCTAGAAATGTAGGAAACAGATGAGACCAAATGCATGTCCCATTTGTACCGTGAGTGTTTTGTGCTGCTTGTTGAGGACAGTCATTTGTTTCTAGCAAACCAGATTCTGAAAACCATTTCATAAAATGTACTGATGGATTCTCAATGAAGCGAGACTGGACCCCGTTGCCCAGCCCCACCAAAAATAAAATAAGGAAAAAGATGTTTGGAAACAAAGGAGAAAAATAGCACTGGTACCATACTGCCAAACCAGCACAGATCAACAGTGGCACCCGGCGGCCACGAAGACTCACTGCGCCTCTTGGCTCCAGCATGCTCTCCACTGCCTGGGACAAAAATAAAATATCGTCTAAAATACCCTCCTGACTTCCTGTTGCAAATGAAAAAACACGGGAACTGACTAACCTGGCAGATGCTGAAGAAGTTCTGATAACCAAGTTTGTTTGGGTTTGTTTTTTTTAAAATGATCTTAGCACACGCTAGGGGATGCGACCCTTTTAGAAGATAGGGCAGCGAATAGTTGATGCTTTTGGTTGCAGTCATGAGAAATACATTCTGGAAAATACTGACTGAAAACCAAAGTATGTCAACTCTAGCATTTCTATATAAAATACATTCAGACATGCATCTTGGTCTTCTCAGTCAAAAAACCACATGCTAGAAAAGATTTCACCTTATCCAGTAAAGCCAGGTTTGAAAGTAGCGCCAGTCACAAACTGTTAGAAAGGGCTGGCAGGGGAGCACTGCAGGAAGGGGACAGAGACTGACCTTTATTAAAATTCTGAGTAATTGATTATTCTGTCTGGAATTGTATCTTTTGGAAGGCTCGGGATTCAGCCAGAACTAAAGTCCTACAGGAAAGTTACTACACAAGCTGAACTTAAAAATCAGAAAATACATGAAAACTGTATCATATTTACATGAATCCAAACTAGAAACTACTACCCACAGCTCCTGAGGTTTTAAATAACTTAGGAGAAGGAACTGGGTTATGTAGGGGTTTATCTTAAATAATTTGTGCTTATTTGAGGCACTGGGACTCTCCCTTTCTCCACTAATTCTATTGCAAGCTTTCTTTGCCAAAATAGGATGTAGCCCCTGATAAACCGCCAATTCCAAAGGCACCTGAACACGTGATCTGACCTGTTCGGATGGGAGGTAGGTAGCATGAACTGGAACTCCACCACACAAGTGTTATCCTTCAGCTGGCGATGCTGGACACTGTTTAACTCATAGGCAATATATGCCCTTCGAACGTACACCTGGTTAGAGAGAAACTCAATCAGCTTAACTGTGCTAAGGAAGCAGAAAGAGAGAAAGAAGACAAATAATACCCCAGAGATTTAAAAAAATATTGAAAACCAAACAGATACCTCCAAATGAATATCTAGATAGAACTCTAATTCAACTAGAATTTAAAGTTAATTCTTTGAGGAAGGCCAGTCTGGCAGGATACAACCATCAGCACAAGGCACACAGGGTAGGCTGACCACATTCTCTGACAGCAGCTTCACTTCCAATCCTTTCAACCACCTAAGTCTTCTTCAAGCAAAGAAGATATCTTGAATCTGAAATTTCAGTCAGTTATGGATATTAATGCTGCTAAATGCCAGACTCCAAGTATGCCAGATTCCACACCACCTACAGCTCTCTTAATCTTGAAGGGTAGCAGTGCTCAAAACAACAACAACAAAAAAAAAACCCAAACAAAAAACCAGAAAAATTAAAAATATTTATTTTTTCAGTAGGAATAGACTTACCTCCAAAGCTGCCATTCTTACCACCTGGTTACTGTGGTAGAAAAAGTTGGGTAGCACATCAAAGATGGATGTCTCAGACAAAATGAGTTTCTAGAAGAGATCACATTAAGCAGGGTTTTAAAAGAGAACTGCCTGTCTTGCAAACAGAATCAGGTGAAAAAGCAAAAACCCCAAATCAAGCCTGAGTAGTTCTGATTTCCATGCTTTTTCTGTTGTTCATCAAGGATTATGACCTTTTTAGATTAAATAATAGAATTATAGAATATCTCAAATTGGAAGGGACTCATAAGGATCAGAGTCCAACTCCCTGCTCCTCGCAGGACTACCTAAAACTAAACCATATGACTAAGACCATTTTCCAGATGCTCTTTGAACTCTGATAGGCTTGGTGCCTTGACCACTTCCCTGGTGAGCCTGTGCCAGTGACTAACCACCCTCTTGGTCAAAAACTTTTTCCTCATGTCCAGTCTGAACTTTTCCTGACGCAGCTTCACCCCATTTCCTCATGTCCTATCACTGGTCACCAGAAAGAGGAGATCAGCACCTCCACCTCTGCTGCCCCCCTTGAGGAAGTTGTAGACTGTGATGAGGTCATTCTGGTATCAGTGTAAGAATGAAAACAAAAATGAGGGGGAAGCTAGAAACCAGAACAATACAATTCAAAGCCACACGGACCTTGGGACTGCAAGTGAGATTTAATACAGAAACATTAAGATCAATGAGAAAAAAGCAGGGAAACAAGGAGAGAAGTTTGGTAGATACCTGCAGGTTCTCAATGCAGAACTGGTGTCCATACATGTCAATAGCGGACAGGAAAATGGACTCCACCTGGTTGTGACGCAGCTCGTAGGATGGCAAATGGGAAGCAATGAGAACCTGGTAAACAGCAAACACAAGGAGTGTCAGTGAAAGGAGCTATGCTGGGCCATCAGCAGGAGGCTGTTACCTCCAAGGCAGCAATAGTCTGCTCCATCCCAGAAGAGGCAGCTGGTTTCTCCTGTGAATTCTGTGGCACCTGGGTGATGCTGCAAACTCTCTCCCCTCCCCGGCCTCATTTGTGTATCTGCTCGGTTTGTATTATTGGCAATTCCCCATGGAGAAAAGGAACAGCTTCAATCAAGTTCCATCAGTGCATGTGATTTAGCACTGCAGAGCTGCTAGTCCTGGGGATTGCCTGACCGGCTGTTAATTGGAAAGCAGATCTGGCAGGCAGCAGCTGTGGGGAGGCCAGCAACAGAGACCGCCTTTCACAGCTTCCAAGCAGAGGAAGCAAGAGACACTGGTGCCAGGTATTAAATGCCCAACACGAAGGATACGAAGATAGGAAGGGGAAGCAGCTTGCAGGGAAAAATGAAGTGAAAGAGCAACATAAAGACATACACAGGGACTGCAGCACCATCCCCTGCATGCTGCTGAGACGTTCAATAACTGAATGGTTCAAGGACACAAATACAATCCTGAAGCAAACATAAGGTCACTGAGCAGCTTCAAACACCCTATTCATTTTCAACAGTCAAGCTCTGAAATAAAAGGAGAGATCCCCAAAGTGTCAGCTTTCCTACTTAGGACTTTTAGAATGGAGATAGGGACTGTCGAGTGAGAGGAGTGATCAGACTACAGGGTTAGCATTACCATGAAACGATTATGCCCTCTCACACCTTCCTGGCTACAGACTAACTGCTAAAGAGGAAGCTCACAATAATATCCAGGTAGATATCTGGCATTCAAATTATTATCTGTACTAGACTCTTGGGACTGACAGTATCAAGAGTTTTTCCAATTATTTTCAGGTTAAAAAGAAATTGACAAAACGCAACTCAAAAGCTAGAAGAAACCCTGCAAAAGACCAACGTAATTCTTTGCAATAATTCCTTAGCAGTTGCAAAGAACATCTAGTTCTTGTGTAAATTTCTCTCCCTGTCCTCTGCACACACTGATTTGCAATTGTAAGGTAGCTGATGAACCCAGATAGCATGTCCTGGCTGTTTACTGTACAGCTGCCTGCACGTTCCAGGCAGCCTGTGCTTGTCGGGTTCACAGATTATAAAGCCAGAAGGAACTACAGTGACCATGTATTTCGACTTCCTCTATCACACAAACCACATAGGCTACTCTTAATTAACTCCTATTTGAGCCAGACAAAACTTCTTGGAGGAGCAGGGACAAAGGAATGTAATCTTAACTTCAAATTTTACAGTGATTGGGAATCCACTGCAATCTTTGTTAGACTGTCACAATGGTTAATCATTGGTTAATTCGCTTCATTGTTAAAGCGCTGCTCACAGTAATCTACTCTTCACATTTGCATAGTAATCAAAATAAACATCAAGAGAGATAGACTTTCCAAAAGAGCAAGCTCCAAGTGGGAGCAGTCCCTATTGATCTGATCAGCAATGGCACAGTCTGTCTCTAGCAGGGATCAGCTTGGATTGCTAAACACGCTCCCTTACCTGGCGTGCTCGGAGGGCCACTTTAGCGTTGGTTGTCTTGCTGAGCTGGGTCAGCTCTGTCAGAATATTAATCAGCTCATCTGTCAAGGTGGGGTCACGGCCACATAGCTGGTCCTAAAAATAAGGAGAACTGAAAATGTTTACAACAGAGGAAGACCATCTTCCATCCTCCTACAAAGGAGTTTAAACCTGAAATACATACACACATGCACTCAGGGGCTGGAGCAGATCACCTCTAGAGGTCCCTGTCTAAATTATTCTGTAATTCTGTGCTGACAAGGGTACAAGTATTAGGCTTTCAATAATTTTACACATATAAATAAAGCTAGAGAGGAAAGAAGGCACTGGCACCATCACCCATTTTCATATTTGTAGCATGTGTTTTGGCATTCAAACACAGGAGAAATACTGACTTGTCAAAGAGACTCAAGTAAAACATCTTCTCATTACCCAATTTCAGCTTTGTACGAGAATTGTCCCCTAGCAGCAACGCAAAATTCAAAGAGCATTTAATTATAGCAAAATGCCTTATGTAGCACGCAAAGATTAGCAAACTTTCACCGTAAGAGGGGACCAAACAGAAAGAGTTTAACTGCCAGGAGAACCTCCTGAAGACCACTTAAAAAAACACCTCAAAACCAAAAAAATCCCACAACTTCACACCCACAAACCAACCACACGCTTTGTACAGCTTCATCAACACCAGAAAAAAAAAATCCTCTCGTTCCTCTAACAAGGCTAAGCAAAGCTAACTAAAACCATAAATTATGTGTTTCCTGCCACAGTACAGGACTGACGCCGTAGTATTTCTTCCAACCAAAGAATCCTGGTTCTGAGGAAGCTCACTAGCTTACTTAACTGTCTAAATTGGCTGGATAAAACAATAAAACTGAACAGCATCATTTTCAGTGTTAATGCTGTTTCAAAACTCTTTTGGATTCAGCCATTCAAAAAAATGCCAACAGTAAAGACTTTAATCTGTTTTGTTTTCTGAACAGAGGAGGTGCACTCTTACGCATACTTTCTTCCAGAAATAGTTTCAATTCCCACAAATAATCCCACAGTCTTCAACTACTCACACTGTCTTGTGAGCCTCTTCCCTCCCACTCCCGAAGCTGGAAACCCTCTAGGAGCCTCTAATGCGTTTCTTTCTATACAGCACTTAACAGCTTTTCTCTTGGTAAATGAATCATAGGAGGAAAATGTGAGATGAAACAGGGATATGCAACAGGAAAGAGAGTTGGTGCCTTAAAGTTTTAAGAGATTTTAAACACATACAGTCCAGAAAAGGTTCTTTGAAGATCCAAGAAATAGAAGGGGGAAAAAGGGAAACCTCCGTGCAGTAGGTTAGTTTATCAAACTAACTGCCAGGGAAAATAAAGTAAAAGACAAAAAACAAATACTACAAGTCCCATAGACTAACAAATAACAGCTCATACTACATGAGATTCCAAAGCTAAATAGCTTTTCCCCCACATCTCTCTTGACCCCTTTCTCTCCGACCCCACTAAAGCATGATGCCATCTGTAGGAATGATGGCATACATCTCTCAGGGAGAGAGACCACAGTCAAAACACTCTTATTAAAAAATCTAAGCTACTAACTCTTATGAGATTGTTGTGCCCTACTGAGTCTTGGGCCGGCAAACATTACAATGGTTGTTCCCGAAGACAGTTCTGTAAATTTATCCACTCCAGGTCACTGTGTGAATTGACAGCGAATAATTCAAGAACTGCCTTCATCATATTTGAAATACAAATTCCTGGGTGTTGTAATGTTACTGCTCAAGGTAACACAAGTCCGATAGGACACAGGACATCTGCCATGCCACAAGCGATTCTGTCCAGTTAAGACTAGGATGTGCATACAACAGTCAGTTAAGTACATAAAATGAACATACAACTTCAAATCACACTATATTTCAACAAATATATGAAGGATGAAGTAGTTCCCATCCTGCCTTAAACGCCTGCTAGCTAAAAAAGGTGAATGATGGCAGCATAACACTATTACTAAAACCATCCTCAGAGCCCCTTGTTAATAATGGATTCCTAGGGATACATCAATAACAGCAACATAAGCATCAAGGTATTTTGACATGATGTTTGCCCTTGGAGGACAAACTTAAACCATCCCACATAAATAGCCTGGCAACCCTTAAAATGCCACAGCCTTCACCATGATTACACCAAATATGCCACGGGGTCCCTCAGACATGAAGAATAATGTGAGTCGGAAGAAAGAGGAATGACAGTCTTTTGGTTAACGGCGTGACCTGTAACTCGGCAGACGGTAATCCCTAGCTGTGCCACAGATGACACTGTGACCAAAGGCACATTGCCCCTCCTGAGCCCCCATTACCCACTGGATTCGAGAAGTTTGTGTGAGGGCAGACACCCGTTTTGCAAGGCCTCGGGCACCGCGCTGGCAGAGGCCATACAAATGGCGCTCGGATCACCGGCTAGCTACCCGGCTGTTCGTCCACCATGGGCAGCACGATCTCTCCAGCATGTTTTAAGTTCTAGCAAACTGGGATGGTGGCCTTTACTTGAGTAGAAATAACTGACAGCGGTGGGAAGAATGACTACACAGGAAGGAAAAAGGAAAACTCTTTGACGTTTCTCTGCATTCGCTATCTCCCAGCACACCCCTCATTCCCTCAGACGGACGTTGTGCCGGCCAACGTGAAGACACAGCAAGGCTCTGCCTCCGAGATGTGGCTTGCATGGAAGTGAAAAACTAGACAAAAAGTTTCAGTCCCATTTTAGCAAGAAATAATCAGGATGACAACAACAAAATAAAGCAGGTAGCTGGCGCTGCACTGGCTTTTGCCTGCACTGATTGGCAAAGGCAGCGAGCAAAGCCTCAAACCAGCTCTTTGACAAGGCCTAACGCCTCCCCGGCACCCCCGTGTAATTACACACTTGAGTGACTGGACTCTGAAGAAAATTGAAGGCCTGAGCTGCGAACAGCTGCCATTTTCTCTCTCCATCACGCCAGCATGATTACTTGAGAAATGAACAGCCCCGGCTCAAAGCTACTCCAGAATTCTCAGAGGAAATATGGCTCCGTGTTCAAATAATGAGATTCTTAAGGCAAGCGTTACTTACAATCACACCACACACCAAAAAGGGAAAGAAAAAAAAAAAAAGGGGGAAAAAAGGAGAGCCAGAAAGAAAGAATGCCAGTGTCCTTATATCTTACAAATTAGAATTTAAGAAACTCAGCCTCAGCCTAGGACGATTATGACTCTTTTTCTGCTTTTGAGAGTTATTTTGTGGATGGCTACTTTGGACGTATTTTTGGCAGTAACAGACCACATGATGTTTGGGAAAAAAAAAAAAAAAAAAAAAAGAAAAGGAGGGGAGGAAAGAGAGAGATAGTGTTGTAATTAGCCTCTTAAAAAGCAGGATACCAAACTCCAGTCTGTTGAAAATCATGTTGTAGCTAAATTCATCCTGCCTTGAGGAACGTGGGCATTCATTCTGCTTCAAAGCATTATGTGGGGCAAGGATTTTTTGAGGCTTTTTAGGAAACAGGAAGAAAGAGACAGACTCAACTGTTGTTTTTTAATTATTTTTCCTAGGAACGTAATTTACTGGGAGTTTTACCCAGTAGAGTGGGACTGAAGTTAATGAGAACTGAGATTTTTCATGGAGTAACAAGCCAGAAGAACATGGGTGGTAGGTCCTGGCATGAGGATTCATTTGTTTCTAGGGTGGAATCTGTGTCTGTCCAAGAGGAATTCCAACCCCAGGAGATTCCCCATCCCTTTGCAAGCTCTCTGGACAGCCGCACACCATCCCAAGGGTCAGAAGCCTGATCTGGAGTGACCAGCTTTGTGCTGAGATATTGAGTCCTAGTCAGATTCCATCATGCAGCCCAGAGTACAGCCAGTCCGAAAGCACCACTGCAGACCTGAGATAAGACTTCATGAGACTATAACCAGGAAGAAGCTACGAGAGCCACTGCCAAACCTAGAAGACCAAACTATGGCTCATCAAGGAAGAGCATATGAAACCCCTCAAGGGCCTCCATACGGGCTGGCTAATGCCACTCACTACCAGGAAGTCACCCTCATTAGTAATGAAGGACCATAAAAATGTTGCTATTACAGAATTATTACCCCCCAAAAAATCATCTGCTTTTTGTGCTGGTAGCATATTGCTTTGCCTTCCAAGCAACTCCAGTTTGAGTACCATGCGCTATATCAAGACAGAACCTCTCTGAGACCCCTGAAGATAAAGAAGCAAACTAAACCAAGTATAAAGTCACAGCCCAGTGTCTGAAAGTTAGCCTCTAGCATCCTCCCAATGTAAGAGTTAAGTCTGCATTCTTACCTCCCCACAGATGCTCACAAATCGCTTGCATAATTAGCCTTCACTACACTCTGATAGGCAATCAATGCAGGACAGTCATGAACCAGAAGGTGTACAGACACTGAGCTGAACAGTTTGTTCTGGGTCTCCTCTAATGCATGGCTTACATGCCCTAAGAACACACGAAGAAACTCTACACTGCTGCCACTGCTTCTATAGCTAGAAGGCTTGCATCTTTAAGGATGAGAGCTGTCAATTCAGTATCTTTCAAAGCATCAAACATAAAACTACAAGAACCAACAAATTTCTAGAGCACCAATAGACAACTTACAATGAGCATTGTAACAAGCAGGTTCTTCTTGGTGACCTGAGCATGTGAGAAGATGTAGTTCAACACAGCATTCATATCACTTTTATTCTCTTCCCGAAGGGTAAAGACACACTTGTCATAGTGACCTGCAATCAGAAATGCACATTTTTTTCCAGTCTCTACACCTCTGTGTCAAGGAATACAAGTTACTAGATGTGTCTTTATTTTTCTACATATATGTTTTCAGAATCTACTTTGCATGGCCCACACAATCAATTCTGGGAAGGAAGCATTCCTCCCACCACCACCCCCTCAACTGCAAACTTTAATTTAAACATCCTACTCTTATTAAAACAGTTCCAATACCAAATACCTCCTCTGTGAGCAATATGAAGAGAGGAATGGTGAGCTCAGTCTTCCATTCAAATGACAACCAAAATAAAATAATAGCAAAAAGACTTGCACCATCCTCTACTACCAGCAAATCGAAGTGGAAATGAATCTGCAGTACTGTTAGGCTTGTGCAGGTATTGGAGCAGGACAAAAGAAAAGTAGAGCAGAATCTGAACTACCTGTAAGAGCTAGAGCCTCAAAATTAGCTAGTGCTTCATTGCCATCTTGTGCCTGGATACAGCAGCGCAATGCATTTATTTCAATTCTCAGTTTCAGGCTGAGGTTTGAGGTTTGTTCTTTATGAAGAGCCAGCAGCTTCCTGCTATTTTACAGCAGGTGCAAACAACTCAGTGACTTTTTTTTTTTTTACTGCACTTGATTTTCTTACTATAGAATTTAACGAACAGGCAAGATAGAACTAAATAGCATGGTGAATTTAAACAGTTTTTCTGATTCTAATTTTTCTGCAGATGCTCAGAAATCAGGAAATAAAAATCAAGCTTCTAACAGGAAGCTTCTACATGCGGAATACCCGAGTGGGAGAACTCTCCAGTGGTGGGCCACAGAGTCAGTGAGGGAACGCAAAGGAGAACTGCTTCATCTCTTGTCTAGAACAAGCAGAGACCACACAGACTGGCCACCCTTAGCAAGCTCAATAACAGACTAGAAATGGCAACACAAAGAAACTCATAATTCAGTGAGTCTGTCTTTTTACTCCAGGTCATACAAAAGTCCTCACTTAGAGGATCATAAACTCATATAGGAGCTACTCTTCTGAAGATTTACAGGGAAAAGGAGCATTCCTACACCAAAAAGAGACCAGAGTCATACTATGCCATGTAAACTGTGAGTAAGATGACATGGAATGTACAAGATGATGGGTATACCAACAGTGGAAAACCACCACAACAGCTTTGGGGTAGAGTTTGTCATTTGCTTCTCATAAGCATTATGAGCACTCTTACCACAAAAACTCAAACTGGACAAAAGCGCCTCTACAAAAACCAGGATCTGACTGACAGATCTTTAAAAGAAAACCTGTGTAGCTTAGCTTCACCACAAAGTTGGAGTAATCTTTATTGAAGGGAGTCCATGTGGACCTTCTGGGAGCAAACGTGGCTCTTTCAGAAATCAAATCCTTGATGTGCTTAGAGACTCACCATGCTGAAACTGAGTCTCCACCTTCAGATACTGACGGAGCAGATCCATCACCACTGCTTTCATGTGACCCCGAATACCACTCCGGTACCTGCAGAAGCAAATACATCAAACCTAGCACTGAGTGAGACCAGCACAGACCTGCTTCTGAAGACCTACAAGTGAGTAACACTCAACACGAGTGGCAGAATAAGCCTGTTTGCTTACGGGAAGAAGCAAAGTACCTGGTTCTCAAAAACCCCAATTGTTATGTGAACACATAACCCCTGCCATTACTGTTGTGGGGTAGCATGGCTCATGTTTTGCATCAAAATGTTCTTTTTCTTCTAAAAATACTCAAAACTCTAGACACTGAAAGGCATAACACACACCAGCAGCTTCATGAAATGGCCAAGATGTGATCAGTGCCAGGACAGAAGTTAAATCTGTCTTTCATATGGCAAAGGGAAAAAGAAGAAGAATCTGTATGTGTGCTTCACACAGGCAGCCAGGAGCCACATACACAGCCCCCTCACTGTTGACCTCCCTGAAGGAACTATGCAGTTCCTGAAGGAACTTATTCCTAGTGATTTAGACTCTGAGTGTAATAAAACCATTTGAATAAAGACAAGCAGGCTCAGGTCTTTCAAACAGCTCCCCCCCCCCCAAAAAAAAAAAATTTAGGGGGCACCCCTGAAAATGTCTCACCTCTGTACAAGCTGCACAATGCTCTGAGTGTTCATGAAGAAGACCTCACGCTCTGATTTGCGGTTCAAGGTGGCTGCATGGCTATCCAAGATATTGGCAATCTGAAAGAGAGCAATCACATGACAGTTCCAGTCCTGTATGGGAAAATCTGGCTGAAAACCAGTAGAGAAGCTGAGAACTTCCAGACAGTCCAGAGCAGAGCTCCACCAGACTCCAGCAAAAGTCAAAGCCTTAAACTGCTAAGAAAGTTAATGACCCGACAATGATACAAATATCAACGTACAATATTGTATACTGGAGAAATCATCTTCCAACACCTCATTACCTGATCAGCCCTCCCTTAGGTGCAACCACTCTTTTGTAAGGTTACATTGACACTATAAATTGCACTGCAGCATATGTACCAGGCAAAAAGCAAATAAATAAATGCCCACAAGGCCACTGATATGTTTAAACTGCTTCCAAACTGCCTGTTTAAAGCTATACTGAGCAGGGAACACATACACTTCAGCACAGGTAAAGGAGGCAAGCCTTTAAGCTCAAGTGATACAGGTCAGTATCTTTCATCATGAAGAACCCATGTTCAAACACACCATTCAGGTCAAACTAACCTCCAGATAATCTCAAGGAACTTTCTCTCTCTCTCTGCCTCAATGCAAAACAATTTTTATTCCTCTAGATAAGTGTGGTTGATCACCTGTTGGCTGGGAAACTGGCAAAGGACTGATGTGATGTTGCTGGCATATTGGGCCATCTCCTTCTTGATGGACTTCTCTACATTGGGTGGGATCCGTCCAGAAACACTGGTCATGATGTCCTGAAGTTCCAGCAGAGGCAAAGATGGATCTCTCAGTGTCTTCATTAGTCGCTCAACCCAGCCTTTCACCTAGAGAGAGACAAGTCAGTGTAAAGACAAGCACGAAGAAAAGAATAAGCAGCAATAAGGAAAAAAAGGAAAGGCTTTTCATTGAGGTCTTCTTCAATACTGTTTTATCATACAGCTAGTCCAGGGACTAAAAAGAGAGAACTGGGGTAGATGACAAAGTTGCCGTGCTACCTTAAGCCAACAGCTGACTCAGATTCGTCCACCTACTTTCCTCCTCCCTCTAGGACTTCAACCACAGCTGGCTGTGCACGCAGCTCCCACGTACAAGGCTGCAAGCATAAGCAGTATAGATCAAGCTCAACTCCTTGTCTTTGTTTTGGGTGCCACAGGTGGGACTCTCCAGTGAGACTGACTATAAGGAAGTCTAAGAAAGAAAACCAAATTGAGCTGGCACTAGCAGGGTAGTACTGCCCTGACTCCTGGTCCTCTGGCTGTGACATGGAAATTGGCAAGCCTTACTTTGAACTGAAAGAATATTTGTGCTCTCGCTCTGAAACAAGAAGTAACCAGTACCTTGCTGCTGAAGTAGGGCTCTGGCAGGCAGTATCCATTCATCACATTGACCAGGTTATCTAGGACATAATGGAAGATGCGATGCAGTTTCTCGCCTCGAAGTGCTGTGCTCTGGATCTGTGGCAAGGCACCTGTGTGCAGTTCAGCCTGGAAACACAGTGAACAGCACAGCATCACTAACCCTCCTGTTTGGCATCAGCCATGGTGGGAACATCTTGCCCTCGACTCAGATTTAATTTGCAAGAATTCCCAGAGTGGAAAATGCACTTGGTTGAGAGACAGAAAAGTTATGAGCTGGAATCTCCAACAGTTCTATGTTGTGTACACCCACAAAATAAGCTTCCAGCCTCTCTTCCAAATACGTTACAGTTGATCTCATTGTTTAGATCCAGGATGACCAGAAGTCTCTAAGAAAAGCACAGGAAAAACCAACAGTTTGGTGCTGACAATCACTTTCCACCCCCTGCACAACAACCTCCCACAATTTTCAACTAGCTATTGCTAATGGAACAATAGATTCTCTTCCACCGCCACCAGCTACATCCCAGCCTACCATCCCTAAATGAATATATCTCTTTGCCTTTCACCTTAAAAAAGATCCATGTCCTAGGCTCTTTTTTTCTATTTCCACATTTGCTACAATTGCCTTCACAGGGCCTGACACTCTTGGAGTTGGGGTATCAACTCCCGTCCTTCCAAAGAGGGTCACTTAAAGAAGAATATATGATAAAAAGAAGTTAAATAAACTTGCAGAGGAATAAAGCAGATAGAAAAATCTGGCCAACATCCAATATCCTAGACAGCCATGTACCCACAATAGCACAGAGGGAAGAAGAGAACAAGAATGGTACGTAAACTTAGCCTGAATCAGAGAAAGAGACAATGATCTGAGTCCTAGTCCTCATCTGAGACAAATAAATGGTAAAGTGACAATTCCAGTACAATGCACAAATCTGAAATTGGTTCAGTACACTGGACCATCTCATACCACTCTCAACATCACTCCCCTATTAAAACCACAAAAAACATCTGCGCTTCCTGCAACTTTCTCACCTGCTGAACCCTGCTGGGATCATCCAGCTGGAGCTTGGCAATCACACAGCCTGGATCCAAGGCTGCCCCTGGGCGTTTGACATAATGGATGCAGCCTGATTCTCCTGCTGTTAGTGTCATCACCATTTTCATCACCTGTAGCAAGGAAAACAGGTTACACACTCAGCTTCCATGTTCTCCAAATGGTTCTAGTTTTGTGAGCCAGCAGCCAGTGTCCTACAACAGACAAACTAACCTGCATGAGCACCTTTTGCGTTCAGGCTTTCTCAAAGGCTTAAAAGCACACACACTGGGAACAAACCCCCGGACGCTTAAGTGAATGGTAGGACAAAATAATTGGCCACAAATTAGCACAGCAGGAAGCCATCCTCAGGAATGCCACCTGTTCTACACTGCTTGGACCAACAGGTACTCAAGAAGGTCCCACATTCAACAAAATGAACAAAGCAGATACAATTTACTGCTGCAGCTGCTGCACTCTAAAGGCTAGAAGTGGGAGAGCCGCTCTCAAAAGCTACAGCAACACATTCACTTTTAGCAGAGGGAACTAGGATTACTTTCTAGAGGTCACAGGTCTCAGACTGCTCTTCGCAAACAGGGATGCTTCCTTAGATCAACCATGGAATCTCTTGCCTTTGGAGCAGAAGGCAAGGAGACAGTCTAGTTTTACCAATCCTATACTATACACCACAACTGGGAACACAGGAACTGAGTAGGCGGTTCCTTCTTAGCCATGGCTCTGTTGCAGCTTAAAAGCACTTACATAAAGTATCTGGATCTCTGGCTTGATATTTTTCTCCTACACATTGTCCCCAACTGGTTTAATTGCGCCCCTGTCAACACACACCCTCCCCTCCCTCAAATCTGTATTGAGCCATGCACTCCTACACAACCTCTCGCACTTTCCTCACAGTGATGCAGAAATTGTTCATCATCCTCCTCTCTAAGAGTTAAGTAACTTCCAAGGGAGAAGGGAGGAGTGACACTTACTAACTCATCCGATCAATCTGGTAAATGATCAGATAATCAGAGAGAAGTCTTAATTTGTTACTTAATCCTGCCATGTAACTCTGCTTCTGAGTCTGTGTTAGTTGTGTGGTCTACAAGTAGAAGGCCTTCTTCACTTCAGCTAGAAAACACAGTGTACATGGATCCCACTCTCCCTTGGTATCACAGCAAGATGATAACCACAGTCTCGCTGCTGAGAATTTTGCTTATCAGTTGGTATACAGTCATTAACACTCAAATTTCAGCTGCTAAGTAATTTCTGCCCCACCCCATCACTCTCACTGCTGATTCCTGCATTAGTCCAAGCTAAAACACAGACAAAATTTGGAAAGGAAATATTGTGAATAATCCCTCAAAACTCAATTCCCAGTTCCAAAGCATTCAACTTTTTTCCCCCCAGCTTTTGCCTGGGCAGATTCCACATCTGCAGCCAAGTCAGTTCTTTGAGACTCTTTTACCTCTATTTCTGCAAAGCACTGGCCTGCAAACACGTGTCCCCCATCCTCCACCACATACTGGATAAGCTTCCCAGCTGAAGGTGAGCGCAGAATGGAGGGATCATTCTCCTTTTCAAACACACAGGTCTTGTTACCTATAGTGATGCGATACCTAGGAAAGAACGGGACACATCACTGCAACAGAATTTCTTGTAGAAAGCATGGGAAGGGAAAAATCCATTCTCTCTTTCCCTATTCTATTTCAGAACAAAACTAAACAAAAACACCTCAACCAGCTCTTCTGAGCTGAATGGTATGGCCCTGCATATGAAAGTTCAGTTTAATCATATCGAAACAGTACTATGGAAGCCAGGGATCAGAAACCAGATAGAATAGCCCTTAGCAAGGTTGTATGTATGTTACTTTTGTGCTTCTTCTCTACCAACAGGTACCACTCACTGTCAGAACCAGAACCAATGAAGTTCAAGATTTCACATAAACAAAAACTGATGTTAGTGGATATTACACTTGCCATACATAACACAAAACACATTCATCAAACTGTGCACCTCATGCAAAATCCTCTTGTATACAGAGCAAAGCTGAAAAGAGCAGGATGCACCCACGTAGCAGACTGAGAGATTGAGATTTTACAGCATTTTCCAACACAGGAAGTTACCGAAACTTTCTTTGTGCGCCTGACCAGATTCGTTACACTTGTCACAGAAAAGAAACCAGCAGAGGGGGCAGTGGTTCACATTCCAGAAGCTGGAGATTTTCTGGCCTTATGGCTATGATCCCTGCAGGGAATTTTGAGGGAACGCACTGAAACAGTAAATCTTGCATCTATTTCTAAGGCAGCTGTGGAGTTTCAAGGATTTTAAAGATTTTCATATTCTGTTTTTTGTTGGTTGGTGGGGTTATTTTTATAATCCAAAATACATTCAGATCTTTCTTCTAACAGTAGCCAAGATCTGTTCTTCCAGTGAAGGCAACTTCTCCCTTTAAACTCACCCATAATACATCTAGTAACCTCTTCCTAGGAGAGAATTCCATTCCCAGCTGATCTTTGGGAAGCACAAAGTTACAAGTACATCTAATTTTGGCATGTACATAAATGTTAAACATTAATCTTTACAGGTTGCTACCTGTCCACCTCTTCTTTCATGTAGGTAGTATAGCTGCTACCATCATAAGATAGGAGCAGTCCTCCATCACTCAGTCGGTGCACATCAACTTCCACACACGAGCTGTTCATGATGACCACATAGGAATTGGGAGACTGTCGGGTCACCTGCAAATCCACAAGAATGGTATGTATCACATGAAATAAACACAGCATTCATTGATAATGCCTTGGTTGCCACAACATACACAGTTTTCCAAGTACTGCCACAGTGGGAATTAAAGAAGGGGAACAGAGCCATTTGTTCTCACGCTAGATGGAAAAAAAAAAAAAGTAAAAAAATTTGGGATCACAAAGCAAAGCATTTAGCAGTCAACAGGATGCCAGAACTAATGCTGTCCATGAATCTTGATTTAATCCTCTCACACTTCTGCATTAATTGTACAGGTTTGATTAGGCAATCATATACCATTTCTTCACCCCGATCTACATACAAGTCACAGTCGTGTACTAAAATTGCATAACGAATGACATAACTTGAAAAATAAAAAAAGAGAGATTGTCTCACAGAGAAATCAGCTAAAGCTCTTCCTGGAAAAAGGGATTCTATCACAGTCTCTGCCACTAAGTTCCTATCTGAAGCTGGGTAAATCACCTAAAGCATACTTTAGCTGCTGTTCAGTGCCTCTCTACTTCTCATCAAAGGGGTGCCAAGATAAAATCATGGAGGTGCAGGGGAGCAGAATACTTCTAGCTGCAAAAAACAGTATATGATCACGTCATTAAAAACTTCACCATACTAAATTTGCCTGAGGAAGCTGATTAAGATTGCACAGGCAATCTTAAGTCTAATATTTCCTAACTTTTGTATGTTTCATTTCGCAACCTTTAAACAATATTTCTAACGTTGTTTTTTGCACACAGCAAAGAAAAAGCAACACTAAAGGGGAAAAATGCTACAAATACTGTCATGCTGATGAAACTGGGCTCAAACACCCAACAGAGTAGATCTACATATTCAGAAACATCAGTTGAAAGTTTTGGTCAATCAACACGCAGTAGTCTTTGCCTATAACAAAGTATGCTTCACCCTATGCAGAGCATTTTTTGACTCCGAAAGGTTAAAATGTTTAGAGATACACAGAGATATTGCAATGGAAAGATGTGATAGGGTATTACCATAAGGGAGATAGTACTGATTTCGTAACCCCAGTAAAGCAAAGAAAATAAACCCTGCACAGATTTAATTCCAATAAGTACACATATTACAGAGATTAAGCCAGAGCAGCACACAAACAGACATTTCCAATTAAAAGTGACAAGAGGATAGGTTTCCACACTGGGCATCGTACCTTCAGCACATATTTCCGTCCTTCATAGATGAGTTCCACATCCACAGTGTTTAGCAGAGTATGAGCAGGCAGGACTTGGCCCCTTGAAAGAGAAGTACAAAACAAAACTAGTCTTCCAGAGGCCACTAAATGGCTATCAGGGGCCCAAGCGCGTTCCAAGATGCATGCAAGAATTTGGAGAACACTAGCAGAGAGATGGGAGTAGGCTTTTAAACTGCCTCTTCTCAGGAAAGACACGTAACAGTTTGACAAAGCCAGCCCATCTCTCTCTAGCCACACAGACCAGCTTCACTCTCCTTTCCATTTACCCACTTTTGCCTTAAAGAAGAGTCTGCAAAAGGAACATCACAGCCTGAATTACGGAACATGTAGCATGACTTAACGTAGGGATAAAGCAGCTTTTCCCCCCTGCAGCTCTGTTTATCTATGGACTCACCAACAGGACACTGAGGGGAAGAACTCTGTTAAGAGCAGACCTGCCTGGATCACATCAGGTTTAGCCTGATGGAGTGTTATGACTAGTTTTCCTACAGTGCCTGCAGAAGCAGAGAGGGTTTTCTAAGTACTAGTGAGAAACAGTTAATTTGGAATATTATCTCAAATCTGGAAAATTAAATCAATCCTCAAAACAAGAGGAAGACAGTATTTGGTGATTCAAGACTCCCTAATGTTGCCCTAGCAGCTCACAGAGAAAGAACTCCACATTTCTGAGCCATTTCTTGGAGCTTCTGCCAAAACTGCCAGAAACCAAACCAATCTGTGCAAACAGCAGGGGATATTTTGGGGAGATGCACAGATATCTGCCAGTTTTCTTAGGCCAGTAGACAAACAGCTTCCTGGGGCCAGAGAACAGTCAGCAGATAACAAGCTCTGTGCATTTCTGGACTGGACTGTACTTGAACAAAACTTGTAAATCAAAACTAATTACTATCTGCTTATCAGCTGTCTACCAGATCAGCTTGCAATTTTACCTTTCTAGAGAGTGCAGGAAGTTTGAGACACTGTTTCGGAAGCTCACATCAGCCACATGCAGAGCTCCACACACCACTCCCAGAATGGTATCAGGCCTTTCAGCCTAGAAAGAAAGGGTACATAACATAGTTGCATCTCCTTTAGCTTCAGTCCATTCTGGACACCCACTTGAAGAATCAACAGTCTCAGCTCTATCTTTGGTTCACAGCCAACCTCTCTTTAAAATTACGTTGGTGTAGCACCCATGCAAACACTATGTAGAAGCAGTTACCTCCATAACTCCTTAAAAGAAAACCACATTTTTTTCTTCCTGGATCAAACCTTGAAGCTCCACTTACATTTCCACTATCACCTGTCCCAAAACGCAACCCAAAATACTAGCCTTAATTCACACATACACCAAGATGCTTTTCTGGCCAACTTTAAGACCACCATTCTCTGACAGGGATGACCTGGGATTTTGATATAAATAAAGAACTAAGGCCAGTGAAAATGTTTATTCATAAAGCGGTAAGTGGAAGTTAACCACTCCTAATTCCTTGTCCTCTTGCAACCAGCATGCAGCAGGCTTGTCTCCCCACCCCCTTCCCCCCCTCACTCCAATTTGTCATCCTGTAAAGCAAGCAGCTGCACCTGAACTTTCTCCGCAATAAGCCGATCCAACCAGCCAGTGTCAATGCGGTTCAGCTGGAAGCTTTCTGTTTCCAACAGTTTAATCAAGTACTCAACAGTGGTTCGGAAATCCCCTCGGATGGACAGCTCCTTCAAAGCCACTACCATGTTTCTGAAAGAGAAAAGAATCCTATTATCTATCCCATACTAACAGTAATGTGGTAACTCTAGATAGCTCCCCATGAGCTGTTGGGAAAAAACCATCTGAAGGTAATAGCAGAAGAGCATGTGCAGTGGAGCAAGATCCTATATGACATGCTTGGGAATGAATGAAGCTGGTGTGAACAAGAGCAGCACCAGCTATGAGATCAGGAGTTCCCACTGTTATCATCATCTAGGCACCTACCACATGTCAGAAGTATACATAAGACAGACAGACGTGGTCTCCATCCCACCCAGAATGGAACAGAGGAAAGGCTCTGGATGAAAAACAGTATGGATGACAGGTCAGACAGTCCTGTCTTATGACCAGATGCTTTAATGTTCCACACCACATAAGGACACTCAACGGTTTATAAACATTATAAGGCATTAGCATAACAAGTTATCAATGTTTTTCCTGTTAGTAGCCTTCCACCTGAATGCTTTCAAAGAGAGATTTCAACACAATGGTAACTATATCATATACAAGGCAGGAATGAAACAGAAAGGAAAAAAAAAAAGAGAAGTAAGCAAAAAGTGTAGAAATATAGGTGCAACACATTGGAATTGCAAAGCAAGACAGGATGAGAAGCCTGACCATGATGTGGAAAACAAGGTAAACAGAGGCAAACTTCTCTTAAAACTCCTAGAAGTAAGGAGTCTTGTTTTATCCATGGCACTTTGGACCAAAGAGGACAAAACCAAGCAGTTTCCAAGGTTCTACCACTTTTCTGACTACTTACGAGATGGCTTCTTCACGATTTTCTCCCCAAGAGAAGCAGTGACCAAATTGAGAATCAGCAAATTCATGAAGCCCTCCTGCAGCAGCAACACTGAAATAGCCCCAGACATTCTTATTGCTGCGGAAATTCAGTTCCTGAACTGTACCAGAACTGGGCTTAAATCCCTGTAAAGACAGACAGACATTGCTATACATCCTAAAGAAAAAGTAAATAATCCAGAATTAGGGAAGTAATTAGAGTTCTGAAGGGCAGAGCACCTCTTTGTGCTGCAACATGATATATACACAAATAAGTTCAGGCTGTGTCTAACCAGAGTCTACAGAACTGCCAGCTAAGTGGGATAAAGGGAATAATCTTTTAAATTTGCTGCCAAAATTTTCAGCAGCAGGGATTGAACCTAGGCGTAGAGCCTACAGTTATCAGAGTGTGATCAGGAACTACAGAATTTAAAATACTCACCTCATCAGGATTCTCACTGGTGATACGTGCAGCGATGACATGGCCACGTGGACAGGGGACATGGGCTGAATTCTCAAAATCAATAGATGCATCTCCCCATGGAGAAACACCATACATCACTCGGATATCCTTGATCCTGTGGAGGGGAATCCCCATGGCAATCTGGGCGGGGTGGGGTGGTGGGGGAATTAAAAAAAGAAACCACTAAGTAAGTTTCTCTCCTCACAGAGAGTACCTATTCCTTGAAGAATTAATTCTACAAATTCTCTGTAGAAGCTGATGCTGCAGTTCTAGTATAGCAAATATGCATGTCTATTTTCTGATGTGAGCCTTCTCCATGGACACGTCTTGGAACATTAGTATTTCTCAGGACAGCTGAGCTCAGTGTAATATCCACCTTAAGCCCTTCAGCCAGTATTTTCCATTCACTGATTAAAAGGCTCCAGAGAAAGCTGGCCAGTGCTAGGTCAGCTGAGGATGGGCACGCATTAGGCCTGTTAAAAATACACTAAGGTCCCAGTGAGACAGAAGGCCCCTAATTGGTTGTAGGAAACTGTGGAATTTTGCAATTACAAACTGCAGTGAGGGTAACCTACAGAACTGGCTGCTGGCTGTATCCTTACGGAGTAAAGTCCTATTTGTTCTGTTCATTAGCTGGGATTTTTTTTTAATTTCAGATGTCTATTAGCCAGACACCAACAGCCAAAGGACCAAACTGGTTACAATATCAATGCGCCATTCTGTGAAACTGTAACTAGCATCAGCAATATGAAGAACAGTGCCCAAACAATGAGGAAAGCATCTGACCAGTTACAAAACTCTCAATGCCTGGCAAATACAGACATAGAGCTACTGGAATCACCTGCTGAGAGAAGGCTCAGACCAAAGCCAAATAGCCTTCTCACAAAATGAAGACGATCCTGCTCCTAAGCAGCCTACAAGACATTACAGTTCAACTGTTTGTTTCCTCTACCATCTATCCAATAAACTTCAAAATGCAAACAGAAGGGAGAAGAAAGAAACTAGAAAGAAAGCGAGAGAGTAAGAATGGGAGGGCTAAGAAATGGAAGTAGAAAAGCACCTAGAGCTCCTAATGTGGTCTAAGACAGAGAAGAGGGAAAGAGGACTGTGGCATTCATCCACTGGTGGAAAAGATGGGGGCTGAGAAGAGGGAGATAGCATGGCAGCACACAGGGAGTTCAGTGGGGATGCACAAGGGACAGGTGAGCCACGGCATATGCAGTAAATGCTTTCTACAGGATCTGTGAAGGATTCCCTCATTACTTTGGAGATCGGCACAACAAAAAGCCTACTGGTTCATGTAAACTGTAACTGTCACTCACTGTCATGACTTCCCCTTGAAAAAGCAATAATCAAGACAAATTCTTGGTCACTTTGCCACATCTATTCAAGTACCTAATTATTAGGCACAAATCCTGTTTGTAGAAAGGCTAAAGAGCAAGGACCTCAGCCAGGAGGAGAGGTGTGATGAGTGAGGGGCTTAGAGAGGTGGAAACAATTGCTCTGGAAGTCAGGAACTGCTCATCAAAATTAAAAAGACCCAAGTCACTTTCCTGAACTTCAAACAACTGCTGAACTTACTGAAAGATGAAAAATCCATTTGTCTGTTCTTTTTTCCCTCCTTTTGTCATTAGAAACTCTGGGAAGAGGCTGTTGTCCCTTGGAGGTAGAGTGGGCGATGCACTGCTCAAAACTGGCACAGCATTTGATCGCACTGCTAGCCTCAGAAGCCAACTCGTTTCACAAAATAATTTCAGAGCTTAAAAGTTGAACGACTCATGGCTAAAGCTTGTTGAGACAGGCTTTTTTTTACACACAATCTTTCCTTAAATCAGTTCCTACCTCTATGTTTTATTCCTCTACTGCTTCCCTTCACACTCCTTTTAACCGAAGGTCCACCTGAGCAGTCCAGGAGAAACAACTAGAAAATCACCTCTCTTTGCTTTCCAAATCAGACAGAGCCAAATGGTAGCGCTATAACTTAGTGAAACAGTCATAACAGAAGGAATGCATATATATTTTGGCATACTGAATGAAGCTTTGGTCCAGCCACAGAAGATAAATCCCAAGCTGAGAAAGTACCAAAATGCGCCTTTGAGTTATTGGTTACTTTTGCTGAGGAAGAAACGTGGAGGAGTCATATATCACCTATCTGCACATGAGGACATAAGCCATATTTGGTAGAACTCTCTAATACTTTCTTTATATTCTCTCCTCTATCAGTACCAAGATCTAGTCATCTGCATAATGTCAGTATGTGATCCAGTTTTAACACAGAACCCTGGCTGTGACTCAGACAAGAGTCCGCCCACCTGGTTTACTAAGGCTTCAGCAGAACAGGTTTTTCATGCTCAGGCCTCCAGCATACCACAGCTTGAGGACTTCGGAAAGCCTCCAGGAGCACAGGGCCTGGGCACCTGACTCACCTGGAGCTGTGCTGCCGGAAGATTAACATCAGCTACCATCTCTGTGCAGGGGTGCTCTACTTGCAGGCGGGGATTCAACTCCAGAAAGTAGAAACTGCCATCCTGGCTGTACAAGTATTCCACAGTACCCGCACTCACATATCCCACCATTTTGGCAAGCTTCACTGCACACTAGGACACAGGAAAAAAAGAGTACTTGATTTCCAGGCACCATGCTCAGTTACCTATGCTCTGTTCATCCACCCCACCCACTTCAGACTTTTGCTGGCATTCTGAAACACACAAAAGCTTGTAACAGGCCCGAGAATGGCTCAAAGAAAAGCACGTGGCACAGGAGTTTTGATTTCCAGCTTATTTCATTTACAATTTACAGAAGGCAGAGTTTGAAACAAATATTTATAATACTCAGCATTAGACAATTCATGCAACTCCTGCAGATTGCTTTTAATATGACAATATACATTAAAAACAAACTTCCCTTCTATTTTTGGGGTGCATGCATTTTTGAAGGGAGCTCTACAGCTGTTTGTCAGGACATGGTGGACTCAGTCAGTTTTGGACACGTGCGTGGTTGCCCACACCAAGCAGTTTAAGACATGCAACCCTGTATTGCTCCTTTAAAAGATTCAACAATGCAAAACTCTTGGCAATGTCAAAAAAACCCCTCCTGCCTGTTTCTGGAGTCTCACAAGGAAAAGAGAACTTGCAGAGCCACTCTCACCTGTTCCATGTGCTCAAACACCACCGAAGTCGCAATAGAAGCAGGTGCTTCCTCAATAATCTTCTGGTGCCTGCGCTGCACGGAGCAATCCCGGCCAAAGAGAGAGATGGCATTGCCATACTGATCTGCCAGGATCTGCACCTCCAAGTGGCGGGACTGTTTGGCTAGTCTCATTACGAAGATTGGAGAGCCTGGGACTTCAGCTTGAACCTATAGCAGAAACAGCATATAAACAGGCAGATCATTTTTTGTAAACACCCGTCTTACTCACAATCATCCCAAGTTAACTTTTTAAGCAAGGAACATCCGTATTTCCCCCAGGCCACTTAAGGCTGAAAATACCCTGTGTTCACTTGTACATAATTACAGTGCCATTTCCATTCCTCTCAGCTTTCCTAAATCACCCATAAACTAAAGGAGGCTCATGTCCCTCAACATTTTTGAGTTACACTGCAGACACCCTCCATTACTTGGATTTATCCAGCATCTCCTATAATGTTTGGGCACTTGACAACTGTATTGGATATGCAGATATGTTGAAATCCTACCAACATACAGAGCAAAGAAAGCATGAACTCATGATTCAAAGTAGCTAAACAGGCTCTGATCCATAATGCAGTCTTTTTCAGTTCTTTAACATTTTTGATACAGTGATCTCAGAATCACCCAACCTGAACATTTAGAACAAGACAGCACAAATCAGTGGGAAAAGTTACCTGTCTAAATAGGTTGGGGAAGTCATCTGCATTGTTAACTTTCCTAATTCCTTTTCCTCCTCCTCCTTCAGAAGCCTTGATCATGACAGGGTAGCCAACCTCCTCAGCAGCCTGATCAAGATGGGCAGAAAAACATGGGTAAGTACAAAAAGGTAGCAGAATCAAGTTGAAAAGATCATTATTTCCCTGTTGGTTTGTGTTCAAGCTTCCATGTCTGACTCTATTTAGCAACCAAAACATGAATGGGATAGAAACCAAATATTCCAGTTTGAGAGGGTGCCTGTAGCTGCAAAAATTAGCAGTGACTTTGTGACTACAGAGAACTCTAGCCTCTCAAAGTGATCACAAAATCTTTTGTCAGTGCTTCATGCCATTAAATTTACAAACTCACAGAAAAGCTTTTGTAGAATACAGAAAATCATTAAGCTGGGAAAAAATCGTATACTCCACCCCCTCTCTTCACAAAGGAAAACTCCCAAATCCTGTATTGTGCCAGGAATATTTCTTATTCTAGAAATCTTCCACAAAGAGAAACCTAACAAAAGATGAAATCATGTGTGAGGTCACGGGTCTTTATTAAAAGCACCTTCTTCCTGCATTAAAGAAAACCAAGAAGAGAGCCCTTAATGAAATACAACTTTGGTCCCATATTTTGTCTCTTTTTCCTAATTCTCACTTAATTCTGCAGGTTGGGCCCAAAGACGATATGTGAAAGATGACTTTCCTATTTCTAAGACTCAGTTCTGTGAGGCTGACAGCCTAGTTCTAGTCTGTACTCCCATTAAAAATAAATTAAACCTCTGGCTCTCTCCAGGTGTGCATGCAGCAAGACCTCAAATACCTCCAAAATACTAGCCACTTACCCGCAGTCCATCATCTGCATCTTTCACGTAGCCTTTTTCATATAGCTCCCGAGGAACATTCAAGATACGCTTCTGAAGATCATTTTCCTGCCAGTCCACTCGAAGACCTGAAACGTAAGCATTATCTTCTTATTCTTAGCTCATTCTGCTGCAAGGCTCAGTGTGAACTCACACGTCAGACACTGGTGAAACAAACAGCAGTCATAGTTTCACAAGGAACTTGTCTGGAAGCATTTAAAAAAGAGAGAATGCAGAATGTAAACAGACATTTCTGTTTTCTGGGGAGCAGATCTTTTCATCCAACAAATTATATCCTCCTTCATTTACCTTCTGCAATTCTGAGAAACAGGCTGGTATTTACAGTCTTTTGAAACTGCATAGAGCTTCCACGGAAGCAGAGTATTGGCTGTGTGCCCCAAAACTACACGCTATATGCTAGAAAAGTAGAGACTGCAGAAATACCAGATATTACAGCTGTACCGTTAGACTAACAGCATGTTATACAACATGTAAATTTTGCCTGACGTATCCATATATACCGTAGTCACTATTTCTAAGCCTCAGATAATACAAATTTGAAACCCTAAATAGATGGAAAATCTCTCGGAACACCTTTTTGAGCGCAGACACTTCTTAAAGATTAGATGTGTTGAAGAAAAAAAGATCAGAACGATCTTGATAAACACAGGGCAATTTC
This sequence comes from Harpia harpyja, assembly GCF_026419915.1. NCBI lineage: Eukaryota > Metazoa > Chordata > Aves > Accipitriformes > Accipitridae > Harpia > Harpia harpyja. The sequence goes on along the minus strand of NC_068951.1, from coordinate 2,396,510 downwards.
CTTCTTACCACTGCCACTCCAAGGAAGAGTTGGAATGCCAGCAGTCTGAGCCACTATTGAAGAAGCAATTTTATCTCCTAAGGCCCACATTGCTTGGCTTGGAGGACCTGCAAAGAGCAAAAACAATACATGAGAGAGACACAAGATATCAGACATTAGGGAAATGTCCAGAAGTCTTATTTAGGTTCCATGTAAGAGGGATAAATAAACACTCTTAGCAGGGTTGCTGCATGCCACATCTTGACTGGTATGAACCAACATTTCTGAACGGAAACAGAGAGCATTAGCTGTATCAGCCAGGAAACTAAAAGCAAACAGACTAGAGTACTTTTGACCAAGAAGGAGGAAAAGGCAACTGAAACTACAGCAGTGCAACCACAGACACATCATAATAGCTTGTTAAGTGCCCATCCTGTTAAAGAAGTCTTGGCACACTCAGCTTGCAAGCACCACTCTCTGCCCATGTGTCCTCAAGCTGGGCTTGCTCTCAAAGGGATGGCAGGTACTAGTAACTGTACTAGTACTTAGGTGTGCATATCACACGCTACTGGAATAATAATTCAGTGCCCTGATTTCACTTGAAATGTGGTTTGCATGGGAGTGTATGATTGGTAAGAGATGTAAACTGGAACTAAAATACAGCTTTTAAATCCACTCCTCTTCAAAGGTCCAAAGTATTTCCACGGTTATGGCTCAACACACTACAGATAAAAAGATCTGCTAGAAGTCAGAACATGATACAACTAACCCCAGGCTAGGTCCAGACCATGACTTTTATCACAAGTCCATCTTTAGTTTTAAACACAAACGTGTCCAAAACCTTATCCAATATTCAGATCCATGTGGTTCAGGAGATGAGGCTTACTACATCAAACATCTCCAGCACTTGGTTAACTACGCTGCTAACCAGCTTTTGAAACAATCTGCTTTAACAGGAATCTTTTCTGATTTTGTATCTCACAATATTCAAAGATATGTTGGAGAACTTGCCACTTCTCCCATACAGGAACTATTTCCCAGCGTGTGTCCAAACCTTATCTAGTTTCATTAACCTCGATGACTGGAAACAGACTACACCATTAGACAGCATAGTTTGTTGCTCTGACTACCGTAAAGAACACATCATCAGTCTTGCACTTGTAAACCATACCTCATGACTCTCTTTTAGACTCAGGATCTTCTATCTCACTAAACCTACCCATCTTAAAATAAGGACTAGACATTAGGTCAGAAATACATATCCTCACCCATGAAAGCAATCCCATTTTTGTGGAGAAGTTCGGGTAGTTTAGGGTTCTCAGATGCATGGCCCCAGCCAGCCCATACAGCCTGCAGAAGAAAAATAACATAATTCACTCTTTGTTTTAGTAAAACAAGCAAGTGAGCAGAGATAGAAAGCATGCAGATACTTCAAGTCTTTCTTTTCCTCATTGAAAACAGCCTCATAACATTCATAAGCCAGACCCGCCTCCTGAACTACACAGTATGCTTAGTTTAAAGGGCTTGCATCTTGCATCTTGTAGACAAGTCAAAGGCGGCTGCCGCAGCAAGCTGTTGAAGAGGAACTAAGCGTAGTGAAGTGGAAGGGTGAAGGGAACCTTCTACCTCCTACAGATACTCATACTGGGAAATCCACTGCATTGTAATATGCATGGCCTTTTGGTGCTAGTATAGGTTTATAATTTCAACTTCTTTGACCTGTCTTTTTCCCCAGACAGAACTTGTTATCGAAGGAGAGAAGATTGCTTAGTGTTACCTCCTGTTTTGAAAACTATCTTTGACACTTCTCACCTGCACTGGAATCCGCTTAGCAATATCAAGAATGAGTTCCACATTTGCATAGTTGTTGTTGTTCGGTCCTCCTGGAACTGGGACATAGTGATCTGCCATTTTAATATACTCTGCAAACACAAAGAAAGTCTCATTTAGATTGCAAATCTAATAAATGGTACTTGGTCTAAAACTCCCTAAATCTGCAGGACTAGAAGTAGTTAATCTCCTCCCAGAAAAATGTGTTGCTTGACAGAATGCTATGTGATGCAGTAGACATACATTCCACTTCTTGCGTCCTTGTGGCCACACAGGTCTGTGCAAGAAGGCTGTGCACCTTCACCAGTCTTTACAACTCACCTGCATTTGCTTTCAGATCCTCAGGAGTCACCATGACAACAAATCTGATTGCCCGCTCATTTCGAAACATCTCATAGGACCAGCGCCGGATGGATCTCATGCATTTCACCGCTGCAATGCCATTATTTGCTATCAGGACCTGAGTATATTAGAAGCAGGGATGAAACAGAGTCTAAATAGCACAAAACACTAAACAATAATGAATACATTTTCTTCTCTGCAGACTCTTCGTCCAATTTTGGGTCTGTGCAGTTTTGTTAGCCAGCATTCAATTCAGCAAGAACATTTAATGGTCCATCAGTCAATTTAGAAAACGGCTCTTGCTCAACCATAAAGATTTTAATGTGTTATGCTTTGTTTGGATTAGAGAGCAGGACACATGAGAATAGGCATAACGAGTAGCTAGAACTTTCAATACCTGAAAGGAAGAGACCTCATCCATTAAATGATTGTGTATTTTTAAATACATTTCTTAGTGTTTTTTCCAGTCTACTTTTGTTATATGTGTCTATAAATCCTTCTGTATCAGCAGAAGTGCTCTAGCTCGCTCAGATTTTTTTTCTTCCTGTCACACTAAGCTAAAACAATGGGATGTTTATTTATCACATCTAAAATAAAATGGAAGCACAAGGATTACAGGCAGAAGTACAACTTTCAAGTTCAGGAATATTACTATTTTGATATCTGCAATGTACAGCCTTATATAGAGAAAAGTCATAGAAGTCATAGCTCAAGAGAAGGGAACAAAATGCAATACGCTAAAGTCAAGAAGGTCAGTAACTTACCTTTTCAATAACTTTATTCCCTCCAAAACGAGTAACAAATTCTGCTGGAGAAGCCACAGTGAAATCCCGCTGCACATCAACTTTCTTCCTGTCCCGGCCTTGCTTTACAAGGTGTAAACCAGACATACTGGGCCTAAGGAAATTTGTGGGAGACAGAAAAAAGCAACTTGGCAGTGTAGATGTACACAAATAGAAGATGTGCGAGTAATTTGTAAAGTTCCCCTTGACCATATTCCCCATGGAGACAAGCAGAATCACTCCTTGCCTCCAGACCACCATGGCCTGGTCCTCAGCTTTTACAGAGATGACTCTGTTTTTTAACTACCTTTCAGTTATCTCTCTGCAAAGACCAGGTCATCTGGAGAAATTCCAGTTATGCTAATATATAAATAGGTAAAAATACGTTCAGTGTATATTGCTGCCCAACACAGAACAACAATGCTCCACCACATTGCTTTCAATTCATCTAGGAGAGCTGGAAAATGACAACAATGTTTTCCAGCTTCGGTAAAACAAGCCGCTAAGATTAGACTCCATAAGGAAATCCTACTGGGGAACCACAGCAAATAAATCTCCAGGTGCAAATGAAAGACTCTGTGACTGGCTACTTAAAATAATTTTCCAAGAATTTTCCATCATCCAGTCTTTAATATCTTCCTCAAAAGTTCTGAGAGCTAGAGGACAAATTAATCACAGTACTTCTACTGCAAACAGTGAAAGACAGTTTTGTGTCTGACAAGATCAGCTCTGTGCTCTGCCCCTGTCTTTCCGTGTGGGAATGGGACAGTTGCTTCCCTTTCTTATGCTTCAGATTCCACAGAAATAACACATGGATAAACCACCCTTTGCTTTTGCAAGCACTGCAGGATTTGATTTGGTAAAATTTACAAAGCTGAAATTGTGAGAAGAAACTCAGTAGAAAAGCAAAGACCTACTCTTCACACTGTGTGTCTACCATAGTACAGCATGGCTGGGAAAGTAACAAGATACTTTTTATTTTAAAGCCTCTGAAGCTTTACCTCTCAGGTCACCCCACAGTCTACCCATTTTTCTTACTGTATATAGTGTGCTTTTCTTAAGGGGTTCCTTTCCCACAAACACACTGAAGTCCTTACCCCTGCCACCACGTAGGATTACAGAACCTTTCTGTAGGAAGGAGAGATGAATATTGGGAAGGTATTTAAAAAAAATACTCAATGCTTTGGCAAGACCCAACAGCAACCCAGGGGGTCAGTGCCATAGGAGCAGCCGTGTAACTGGCAGCATCTGTCCCCAGGAGCCGCACGGGCCCTGCTGGCTGCCCTTCAGCCATGGAAAGCCATCAGCAACCTCTGGCCTAATCAGCTGCCCAAGCGCTGCTGCCATTGAGCAACTCCACTGGGAAATGGGATGAGATGCAGCAGAAAGCGACTGGAATTGCTGGGGGAGGGCACGAAGGGAAAACGAACCCAAGGACGAGCCAAACCACATACACCATCTAGAGGTCTCCTTTTATAAACACAGCCACCAAGGTCGGGTAGCCTAAGAGCTGTACCTGTGAGGTTCACTGCCCCATGTGAGGTCTGGAGCATCCTGGCGTGAATAGCTGCTGTTAGAGGTGCTTGGGGACAGCCTGAGAGGGAACACACAGATTGCCTTTCACGTTCCCTCATAAATACGTTATGGCCTACAAAGATTTACCCGTCTGGAATGCAGACCCTCCTTAACTCTTCATCAGGAGCACAGTAACACCTCAAACCAGTATTTTAACTAAAAAATTTGCTGATGAAAGAAGCCCTGAACAAACTGTAGCTAGTATCTGGTTTAAATCCAGATTCTTCTCTTACCCATCTTTCCTATGAACGAACTTGGTGCTAACACAGACTATGCTGTGCCTTGCAGTACACATTAACAAAAAGGATCTTGACCCAGCACAACCTGTTCAAAAAGGTACATGCCAAATCCTGGTATTACCAATCAAGAACTGTACTAGAATGAAAGGCAATCTTTCAGGCAAGGCAAGATCAGTACCCAGATCTGACCATAAAGACAAGTTTATCTACCACACATAGGATGGAGTGGACCCTTCCCTTCTTCTCCGCCTTCACGCACACCATCCGCTTTGGCTGTGACATCCTACTGTGGCACAACCCTGACTTTGTGAGGATTTCCAGAACAGCAAGTAAGCATATTTACAGCACTTGAAATTCAGACCCTGTGTTCTGTGTTAACACATCAATATTTCTCTTGCACATGTGAGATATGCCCATGACAAATGGCCATGCTGCTGGAGAACTGGAGAACTTCAAGTTATAGTCTTGCAAATGTTGAGCTTAACTGGGAAGTTAAGCTGCTCTAAGTTAACCTGTCTAAGCACAGTGAAAGAGACTTTGAAGCAATCCATGAAGCCAAGAGTGGGAGAAGTAAAGATAACAGGAAAAACAAGATCAAAAGGGTGATTTTAAAGCATGCTAAAAAAACAGATGCCTATCTCCCAGTGATCTTTTGGGACATATAAATGGCTGTACTAGGTCAGACCAAAGTACATCCAGTCTAGTAACTTGTCTCAAAGAAGAGCTGCTAGCTGATATCCAGAGAAGGGCATAAAAAAAAGTTAAGTGTGCAGAGGTTCTTCCCATGTGTACTTTCCCTTCTTCCAGGGAGCTGCACTTTCAGAGATAGACATTGTCATTCAACTTAAAACTCGACCCTATGAGCACGAGTTCACAAACTGCTCTGTGATAATCTCAGCCCAGGAATTCAAGGACAGGAGCCAATAGGCAAGAAAAAGTGCAAAGGTGTAGTTAAGGTTGAATTTCTCCTAAATTTGTGTATTTAAAGAGGGTCAGAATCCATGCCATGGCAAGGAAGGAGCACAGTCCAACAAGCGAGACAGGTTTATTCATTGCAGGTTTATTGAGAGCAGCCTCAACAAAAATAGAAAAAAGATAAAAATCTTGGGGTCAGAATCTGTGAACATATATGAATATGAACTATCCTGCCAGGTTGAAATTACTACACACATAAAGATACTGCTACAGATAAAATGTCAGGAAAGCCAGGTTCACCATCCAGAAAAATGTACAAACACTTGTTTATAAGCAAGTATATTTTGGTTTAATTTGTGACAGTAAGCATACCAAGAACATTAAGTTTATTTACTAATAACCACAGGCTGTACATTATAATCAAAACAGGAAAGATTTTTTTTTTTTTTTCGCAGGGTAAGATGAGGTAGAAGTTGGGCAGCAAGGAAGAAAGAACAGTGAGCTCTAAACAAAACAGAGTAAATGCTGAGTTAGTAACAGTCATACCCATTAATCACCAGGTTACAACTGCAGTGTTTTGTTAGGTAGGAACTTTCAAAATGCTCATCTATCCCTCAGAGTTTACAGAGGTTAGCAGTTGTGCAGAATCTCAAACTTTTTTAACACTGATTCCCCAACTAAGATGTATTCTAGCATCTTTCTTACAGACTGCATGCACAGATACCTCACAGTAACTGGTGAGGTTTCAGAGGATAAAATTAACGTGGAAAAATATCAGTATGCATTCCCAGTACAGAGTGCCCAACTGCCTCAGTCCAAGACAGCTGCTGCTATGAGGAGACAATCATATCTGTAATTCTTACCTTTGCAGCATGTGATATCTCATTTCCTGACTCTGCTCTGCAGAATCCTCCATGCTGTCTCAGTGAAGGAATTAACAGATTTCAGGCTTCTTTATGACTCGCCTAGTGTAGCTGCTGCTATTTTTTTTTTTTTCAATACTGCAGCTCAAAACCCAGCAGGAGAAAGCTGGAAAGAGCCTCTTGCACTCATGCGGTTCTCCTTAAAGCAGTGGCACTTCCCAGACTGCTTCAATCTTTTAACCTTTGTCCCTTGCTTTCCACCCCTCCTCTCTCTCAGTCACTCTTCTGTGACGCAGCATGCACAGAGAGGGTAGCAGCTTCCCTCTTCTGCATTCAGAGGAAAGCAGCTGATCAGGAAAGAGAGAAAATTATCTACAGGTTACGTAATCAGGCTTAACACAGCACCGCCGCTGCAGCCCACACAATGCACGGTGGCTGTTCGCAGCAATGGTCGGCCCCAGTTCGTGCCCCCCACAAAGGGGATCACGCAAGGAAGGGCAGACTGCTGAGCTTCCCCACATGCTCCATCAGCATCCAGAGGATCCCTGCACCGCTGGCGGCACAACTGCAGGCGAGCACCTCCTCAGCAGCTAGCTTTGTGAGAGCAAAGGAGCAACTAACTCCAGGGGCTGATTTGCCCGAAGAATTCAATCAACATGTAGAATTTAATATCAGATTTTCAGTAGGGGTGGGGAGGTGACAAGGAAAGCATTTCCAGGGCTGCAGAGAAGAAAGTCAGAAGCACAGTTTGTACAGGTACACAGAGCGCAGTGGTGATCCAGACATGAGACAACAGATTGCACTGGACATCAGCTTGGAAGCTGGGAGACCCTGGACAAGTCACTTAAGTTTCCTGTGCCTCTGTTTCTCCACCTATAAAATGGACATGATGCTATAAGAATAAATATCCTCACACGCAAAGTGCTACAGTACTGCAGGGTCCAATAACATCACTGGAGAAAGGAAGAATGTTTACTCAGTATCGAGCACATGCAAAAACATAAATTACAAATTTCAGGGTAGGGAAAGGATAAGCAAGGGCAATGACCGCAGCAATACAGTGATGTTCAAACCTGAACTGCAACTAGACACAGCAACTGGATTACATTTTCAAATTAGACAACATTTGGGTCTGTCCTGGTGTAGGGCCACATCCAGGAAGCACAGCTTTTATTTGATGCACACACATTCCAAGAGTCTGAAGAAAAGCCCTATGCAATCACCCAGAAGGGAATCACTCAAAAAAAAAAAAAAAAAAAAAAAAAAAAAAAAGGAACAAGTACCCAGAGGAAAGGTGTCACATTAACATGATGACAGTATGCAACCTTGAGCCCTGAAGGGCAAGGTGAGGTCACTGCAGGAGACAGGGAACTAAAAACAGTACAGGCGATACGAGCCACGACCAACAGCAAGTGCCATGTGTCTGATAAAGTGCAGGCAAACAATTCTGTGCAGATCCAATTTCTTCAAGCATTGTCAGCAGGAGGGTAAAGGGGACAGCGACACACTGTGGCAGTGAAGGCGGCAGTCACAGTGGAAATAAATCTTCACCAGACAGCAGAGACAAGAGATACCAGGGAAAGAACAGAGTTTAAACGAACAAAAAAACCCCAACATTATATATCTACCTAATAACTAAATGCCTCTCTCACATCAGCCTTTGTCTCCTCTTTGAAGAACTACTCGAACTACCCAACTGTGAAGTACACCAGAAATTTCCCGTTTAATTCATTTTAAAACAGAAGTATGTAAGAAAAAGCAACTTGTCTTGAAATATTTTCCAGCACTGGCTCTATCTTGAGAGGCCTCCTGCCGCACCACTTACCCAGGTGTGGTACAGATCCCCACTCCCAGCCCGCCAAAGCGAACTCGGGGTCCCTGCCTCCCACACCCCAGCACGCATGACTCTGGCCATGGAAGTCTGCTCTCCCAGGTTCTCCAGGCTCCTACTTCCCTTCATCTCTGCAGGGAGGCTACCACAAACCCATTTCACCAGTTCCAAAGAAGCCATCATAAGGGTAGAGAATCATGAACCTACAGACTCTGCTTGATAAAATCTGTGTCACTTTCTCTTCTGGTCATCACTACATAAGACCAGGAAAACCCAACTGACATTCAGAGACTCTACTGGATATGTATTTCATGTAGAAAATGGTATATTCCATCATTTTCAAAATAAAACAATTGCATAATCTATGGTTCCATTAGATTTCCTCAGTGTTTGATTCTGATTCGAGATTAAAATTTATACACAGTACAACTGAAATTTTATTTTTCAGGTTTTGTGAAAACAGTTTCCCAAATACTTGCCTGTGCTCCAAAAAACCCCACCCACAGCCCCCAATCCAACCAGTTTCTGACCATTGTAGCTGCAAGGAAACAAATCCTACATGTACACACAGCTTGATGGTAGAGGAGCAGCTTCAGCGTTGGTTAAGTTATTCATCGTGCCTTCTACCAGCTGAATTCACTGCTGTGAAATCAATGGACACGATCTGCTGCAACATCCCTACAAAAATATGCCACACAAGGATGTGTCGTTCTGATACAATACTTACCATCGAACACACACACTCTCTACAAAGCTCATTTCCTAAACAGACTACCACTCAGAACCCAAATGGCAAACATCATATGAAAACCATCCCCCTCTTTAGACCCTAGGCCTGCTGTTAAGACAAAAGGAAAGCCTGCGCGGTTCTCTTCTGTTCTAGCCTCCAAGAAAAAAAGCATTCATTACAGACACATACCTGACGCACATCGCAGCTAGGAGCCTGCATTGATCCCAGCACTGTAACATGCCAAGTGCTATCAGTGACGTAGCAGTTTATTCCAAAGGCAGTGATGCATTAGCTGGCTTGTTTGAAAGGCAGCCTTAAGGAGACTGCAGCACATACACACACGCACACACACACCCCCCCCCCCGAGAAAGGATCCCCCCCCCCCTCCGGATTTGGCCTGTAAAGGGTGTGGAGAGAAGGCAGCTCTCATCATCAATTTGGGCTTTATGTTCTGTAAATATGTAAACGCTGATGTGAACATGTATGTGATCTGGTGATAAGACTCAAGCCAGTTGAAGCATCTGTAAGATCTGCTCCAGTTTTAGATCTGCCCTTGCAACCTATTTCACAAAAAGCCAGAGAGAAAGAGCAAGCATATATGTAGTTCAGCAAGCCATGCAGAATTCTGCAGCTGGAGTAAATGGTTCACTATGTCTTGGGTAATAGGCACTGGGAGGCAGCAATCTGGACTTATTCAAAGACAGTTTTTGCCTGCGATTTTAAAGAGACAGAACAGTTGGCTTGAATACAGACACTGCCAGGAATCAGTGCTTCAACCTATAAATCAAAAAAAAAACATGAGACTCGACTCAGCTCTGACAAAGGATTGAGCCTAAGGATTTCAGGAAATTAAACAAAGGATGCAGAATAAAAAACAAAAACAGCACTCTCCCTACTCCCTGGCTAAATAACTTCACTGCCATGCTAATAGAGATCGTGAACAGCCATCAAGGCAGGTCTTTAGCCTAAAGCAGTAACTTTGGTTCCAAAACTACAGAGCCCAAACTGGCACAAGCTGCCAGGATTCCTCTCAAATAATCAAGTACCAACAGCTGCAATGTATGCAGATTTTAAGTGCTGAGACACTTGTTTGTCAGGTATTTTCTTTTCCTAAACCACGTATCTGGCTTTTTATCTGCCATGCTGTACGCATTTTAAACTGGACCATACCCACAAGATGCACACACCAAATCACTGGTGTTCCTTGCAAGTTCCAAAGTAACATCACAGCTGTTATCATGGAGGGGAACCTGATGATTTAAAGATCACTGAGCTCCACCGGATCACACCCTCTTATGGACTATGATCAAAACCACTTCACTCCTGAGGCTCTTCAACATACCCCATTCCCTCTGACTGTTCCTTCCAAGGTATTCTGCGCTCAACTTTGTGACTTTCATGCTCGACAAACCTCTAGCCTCCTGCACGCTGCAAGCCCCTTCCTTTTCCTTCAAATTTATCTTTCAGAACCCATTTCTCCATCATGCCCTTCCCACTTAGATCCATGGCACCAAATTTTCACCCCTCAAAAATACCCAGTAAATCTAAATGTCAATCCAAATAAATAGCCAAATTAAAATCAAATTGATATCTGTACTCCAGTTCCTAAAATCACAAAGTACTGAAAGATCTTTACTTTTACATCCTCATGAAGTACAAAATTTCACATGTTCCTGGAGCAACAGCCTAATGCTCTCCAGGTCAAGCCCTGCCACCAAGATAAAAGTTAATAACAACAACAGTAAGACAGTTCTGCAACTGAGAAGAGAGCAGAATTGAAGTCTTTGGCAAGGAGCCTGCCAGTGCTTTTTGACAAAGTTCAAGTGTTGAACAGATCTATCTGCATGAATGAGAGAATCCAAGTTTTTTAACAACCAGAATTAAAGGGGTAGGTGAGGGAGTTTTACATAAAATTTATCACTGAAAGAGGTGTTGCCTAGTATAAGAGAATCCTGTACAGAAAGACGGTGCAAGCCCATTTCAGCTACTAGTCTTAGAAACAGAGTTATGACATGGAGTCAAGAGATCCAAGTTATTCCCCAGCCTGGAGATTCTTTGCTTTCCCTACCTACAACAGGTTTAATGACACTTACTCTTTTCCCAGATTTGTTGCAAGCCTACATTCATTGACAGCTTCTCCTGCAGCCACTGAAAATACAAGCACTAGGATGTGAGGGGATTCTGCAAAAGCTGTTTTTGAATGCCTTTGCCACATGTCCCAATCTAGGTGAAAAGCGAGGGCATTCGGCAAAATACAGGAAGGGGCCCTAAAGTATTCTGATAGGGACAAAAATATACTTTGTTATCTTTTCAGTTAGAAATATCAGATAAGTAAGCAAGTAGGAGACACTGTCACCGCTGTGGTATCTCAGCCAGCTGATCTTTGCAAAATCTCCCTAGAAATTCCTGAATTTAGAGATGACATTTCCTGTTAACTGAGGTCAAAGGGAGTAAAATATCTGTTACACTAAAATAAGATTGCTACTTTTGAGAGGTATGCAGACGAAGGGTCCTTTAAAGTGTATTTGTTCACTGAACAGTAGCTTCCAGAGAAGAAAAAAGTTATTATTCACAGGTTATCAGCATAACCAGAAACAACTACGAATCCAAAACACCTTACAAGCTTCTCCTTTTTCAACAGATACAGGAGGAAATTCAACTTTTCGCTCCAGGTGGATGAAGTTCAAAACATAAATCACAACATCACTCACTGGCAGTACTGGCAACAAAAAGGAACTAAATCCTCTGTTTTGGCAGGGGTTCCTTGAGGATGCTTAGCTTTATTTCAGTAACTTGCAGAAATACGCAGCATTATCACACTCCCCTATCTGCCGAGCCAACAGCAATTGATTGCATGCAAAGGAAAACGTCTCAGGAAGCAGCATGCAATTCCAGTTTCATTAACGGCCTTCTGGTCCCTCAGATGCAAACCCATGCAAGTCACCCTCCACAAAAACCTCAGCAGCACCATGGCAACTGATAGCACAGACAGCAGAGCAAGAGGAGGAGCCTTCAACTCCAGCAGCGGCCCCACAGCCAGGATGATGCAGAAAGCCTGCAACGGGAAGGAATCAGTTCAGCAAAGGAGAAATCCTTTTTGATGCAGCTGGACCAGCCTCGGATGCGGCACTGAAAGCATCAGCCTTGCAGACACTAAAGCATACTTGTACTTCTATGCACCCATCTGTGCATAAAATTACAGTGGCACTTATAATTTTACAAAATCAATGCTCTATAGTGTAAACTCCTAACCACAAACAGTTGGACTGGAACGGAATTTTTTTAAATTCAGAACAAGCTCAAAAGGATCCTTTATTACTTTTAGTACTCTGTGCAATCACTCCACGACTGGTTTCTAAGCAGGCACCCTGTCCCAGTGCCAGGCTGGGTGTATTCTACACACTACTGTCCAGACTAGAAATGAGGCTTTCTTCCAAAATTACTTTAATAGATGATTAGTTCTTCTTAAGCATCTCAGTAATTTATTGAGACTATTTACTGAGAAGTCCAAATAGTGTTAGGTGCTGAGGGCTAAAGTCTCTGTGGGCTTAATGTCAGGAGTAACAGCTGAGCTACTTCCAAAAATTTGGCTTTCAGCTGATGCAAGTGGATTGTCAGGTGACCTTGTACATCCATTTCATTGCTTATGAAACCAGAGCCCTGATGTATAAATACAAGAAGACATGCAGGATTTATTCTATTTTAAACAAGAATTTGATACAAGATACCATCTTTGAAGCTAGGAATTAAATTTAGCAATAGTCAAGAACAATTTTTTAAACAAAACAAACAGACCCAAAGTACTTTCCAAGTGGCATTTATAGAAGTAACTTAACCTACCACTAAAACTTCAGAAAGGAGCATAGCAACTGTCTAACAGCTCACTACACTACAAGCAAAAACTGTATCCCAACAGGACTACTGCCTTCGGTTGGAAGTAGTGATGGAAATTTCTGAACTCAAAGACAACACAATTATGCCTGGAAGCAAAAAGATTAAGAAAAAATGGTATGCATGGTTTTATTATCTAAAGGTGCAAAATGCAACAAAGAGTAAATTTTGTTGATGTACACTGTATACAAGTAGAGTATTTTCTTCACAGACACTTGTTTTCAATGTTAGATGCTATAACTAACAGAGAAAGGAGGGCATTTACATGACTTTTATTACTGATACTCTTTAAATAAAGCAGAACAACAAGCAAGAAAAGAATCAGAACATTTTAATCTCCACGGTTACTCTTCCAACACACAATTTCTGTTAAGCACTGATGTTCCACACACCAATTTAAAGTTCATTATCAGAGCATGGCTTTCTCAATCCTATGTAGTAGCAGCCAACTGGCACAATCAAAGGTCTTCATAGATCTCTAGAGGTATGGAAGCCTCTATTGTACAACCTGTCCCAGCAAGACTGTCTTTAGCAACAGCATAAACACTTAACAAGATCAATAAGGTGATAGATGGAACAACATGGCACACACACACACTCTGCATGCTCCAATGAAGAAACATGAGTTGGCATACAGACTACCCATAGCTGGGTCAGGATATATCGATTAGACATCACAACCCCGTCAGATGATAAGGCTCTCAGCAATGTTTTCCAGCTCAGGCAGGAGACCTACAAATCTCAGGTACTGAACATATGCCAAACAGTCTACTGAAACATCTGTGCTTCAGGAACTGGCAATGTGATGTCACTTTGCTCTTATGTCTAAGAGCAAGAGAGAAGCAGCAATGCCTGTTACTACAGGAAAGAGGCTTTCGGATGACCAGATTTGATGCGAGGCACAACTGCCATGAGACTCCCATTGTGGCATCAGAGGCTCAAGCATCTTTCACAAAGATAGTTAATGTGGCCTCCACTAGAATGAGTTTGTTTGCTATGAAATAGCACAAACAGGACAGTTTATGAGAGCTGATGACCAAGGAAGAGCATTTCTAATTATCAAAGGCATTTTAATATTGACATAGTGCTCCTCAGAGGGGTGAAAATCTGCTTGGGATGTCAAGATAAGGGCTGGAACAGCTGTTGCACAAAAGCTGCAAACAATCACTGGCACTGAATATTATAGGATGGATTAGACAGTCTTACAGTCAACCTCCACAAAGCAACAAAATGGAGTTTAGAGGAGAAAGAAAGCTTTACTGTCTAAATTTCAGTGACCTAGAGTATGAGAGGAAAAAACAACTTGATTAGATGGCTGACAACACTACTTTCTAGCTCTCTTGCGCTGTAAGAAGAAATCTCTTTTCTCTAGCTATCAGAGCAACTGACTTACTACCTGACAGGCTCTATGAAGAAGTAAAAGGATAGTTCAGGTACAGCCACAAACCCTTTTTCAGATGACTAAATTCTGGATTTTAGACATAATTGCTCCCTGAGAAGGACTTCTCTGCAGCAAAGCCCCTCACCTCAAATACAAGCTTATCTCTATCTTCAGCTGACCAAAATTTCCTGTGTGAAACTAACCGGCAAATGGAAAGATTTTTGGCAACTTCTTCAAAAAGATATGCTCCCTTGGACCTGGACCTTGTTTGACCCATTAGTCAAACCGTACAGAACTCCCCATGAATTTATCTTTGTCACTTCAGAAAGTGTCGTACCTTTGTAACTACCAAGAGGAAGCTGGAAGCAAGAATACCTGTGTTCCATTAATTCACTGTCACAGAGTGACTTCAGGCAAGTTGTTGAACTTGTCTTTGTCTCAGTTTCTCCATCTGTAAACATTATTTGGAAATCTTTTGATGAAAGAGACTACCATCCTTGAAAACTCTTTCAATTCATCTTACTTTATCTTAGAAAAACAGCCTATAATGCTGTAACTTTTTTTATTTGAGTTGGCATTTCTCTCCAATTTAACTGAAAGTCAAGTACCCTCAAAAGAGAGTGCCAAAGTAAGCAAGTTACAACAGAGGTGCTCAAGGTTGCACACCTATTGCATTATAGCTCTCTGATGCCAGGCAGTGTCCTAGAAGTTGCTTGATTTTCTTGCTCTCCTATTGTCTTTTCCACACTAACGGTTGTGTGTTCATCCAGTTTCTTCTGTTCCTAAAATATATATAGTTACAGGGCTAGATCTTTTCCTGCTTCAAACTTACCTTTTGTGCTGCCAAAGTATTACAGCTGGCAGTCTTTGGAACAGTAATCTCCTTAAAATTTGCTTTAAGATTTTGTAACTGTTATATTAGCGCCAGCTGGCTAAACATATCCATCAGTACGACCATAACAACTCTGTAAAGTATGGACTACTATCCCCCTTGTGCCCTAACCCAACGAGTCTGCTACTATTTGTTTTCAGAGAATGTCTCCCTAAATTGGGAAGGGAACCACCAATAAAAGGACAGATGAAAAATCCTTAATCTGCGCAAGCAAAGAAACCAGCAAAACAGAAGATCAAACTAAAAGGATTAGCTGGTCATATAAATATCTACTACTGGTCAGTAAAAGCCAGAAGCCTTTTTGGAACCAACCGTTTCTTCAAAAGCAACAAAGTAAAGGTAGTGAGGGATTGTTCAGTAAAAACGATAGTGGGATTCAGACTGTCCTGTATGTTCCTGGAATGGGATGACACCTTTTAAAAAGGCAGGCAGAAAGAGCAGCTTAAGAGGAAGCTCTTCTAGATTTGGTTCTGACCACTGGGAGGATCTGCTGGGAGAACCAGTGGCTGAAAGGCACCAGAACAGTCACAAACCTATTTGTAAGGACCTAGCAGACAAAAAGGTAGGAAGTTACATCCAGCTGGAAGATGTCAAGGACAAATCTTTCCTAAACAAAAATGCATTTCCTTCCTTACATGCTAAAAAGGTTTGCAAACAGGGGACTGTCAATTGCTGCAGTAAATTTGGATGTTAGGAAGACTTTTAACACTGTCCAAAATTACATTTTCATAAATAGAACAAGTATATGTTAAACAACTGCAAGGTACTCGGAAATTCAGACAATGGTGAGCAACTGTTCTGTTAAACTGGAAGGATGTAAGAAGCGAGGCTTTGGTAAGGATCCATTCCAACGCCAAAACTGGTTAACATTTTCTTTTTGAATTTATCAGTTATGAGCTTACCATCAAACTAGGAATGACTGAAAACACTTCCGAATCAAGAATCTATTTCTAAAGGAATTTGACAAGGTGAGAAAATAACCTGAAATGAGCTGCTGCAATTCAGTAGTGACAAGTGCAAATATTACACCTAGTAAAAGATAACTTTATCAATATTCAGCGTGGTGACTGTTCATGGACTGCTGCTCCTCATGTACAATACCTCCTCACTCTACCCAGCACTGAGAAGGCCTCATGTACAGTCCTGTGTACAGGCCTGGGCACCAGACCTCCTGGAATGTGGGAAACAAATGAAGGGGACATAGAAGAGTGAAAAAAGACTGATCAGACACCGAGGAACTACGATCTGTACACACACTGAAAAGTACAAGATACCTAGCCTATAACAGAGAAATCCCATGGGCACATCCCACTAGTGGTATGCAAATCAGCAACACCATAAAAATAAAGGGGCCTTCTGACAAGGAAACATTAACAGCACAATCTCAAAAGCCCAACTTCATAGCTCATTTGAGCCACAAAGAATTAGGAGCAAAGCAGCCCTTCTACCAGCCATGAGACCATCATCTCCCTGAGCTGCAAGTCTTGGCTTATCACCACTTCGCAGGACATCAACCTTTTCTTTAACTATCAACAAAATTTTCTCTATCCAAAACAAAAAAACATTCCAAGTGATACGGAGTTGTTATCTTACCCAGGGGTCCTTCCAATTCTTTGGCTACATATAAAGCAGCAAATTCCATACAAGACAAAATAAGCAAATAATGTCCTTGTTCTCAACAAACACGGCCCATCTAAAACACACACACAAGTGAAAACTTTGAAGATCTCAGTCAGCACATATCAATTTTCTGAAAGCCGGGAGAAGAGACAGGCAGTATAAGCAAGCCCACCACAACACTCAACAGCTGAGGTGTCTGAAAGGTGCTTAAGGAATTTAGGCACAGATATTTCATTAAAACCAATGGAAAGCAGAAGGTTTTGATACAGATAAACATACAAGAGGTCATTTTGAAACAGAATGCTGGAAGATGTCTTGGCACAACAAAAATATTTGAGGCCAAACCCAGATATAAACTTGAATCTTTGGGTTATCTTTGGAATGGATGGGGTAAGACGACTGAAGACTGAATCTGAGTACTATTTTATCCCTACCTCATATGGCTTGCCAGGCCATCTTGAGCATTAGAAAGTCCTAGATCAGAAAGGGAATCCGAGCAGACAGATACAGGCGACAAAGACCTCTCTTTTTCCTCTAGCAGATCAAGTTTCACCAAGGAGCTTGTCTCATCTTCTGAGTTATCCTCTGACACAGAGCCAATAATAAAGCGAGAGTGAGGGTTCATCTCCAGGGGTTTAGTGGGTTGGGAAGACTCTTCCATGGCTCCTACAAATTGGGCTCTCAGCACTGTAAGAGGCAAAAGAAAGCAAAAAAACAATACCTGAGGTTAATACCTGCTATTGCAGAACAAAGAACAGGACAAAGGAAGGTTCACTTCTGATAGGAAATGCAATGTTAAAACACCATAGCTGAACCCAGATAGGAGTCCAGGATCAAGAATAGTTACTTCTGCTATAATCATTGACTTTTCTGTTTGCACAAGGACTGTAAGGTCAAAGCAGCTGGTCGTTCTGATCTGTTGCAGAACCTGCTAGTTTAGACAAAGCTGCAGTAGGTATTTAAAGGAAAAAAACAATAAAAAAAATCACATACAAATGCATGACTAGAAATCCAAAATTTTTATTTTACTATTTTTCTTTGGTTAGATAATTATTGGTGACATTTAAAACCTGACTAGACCTGGTCCTTGGCAACCTGCTCTAGATGACCCTGCTTAAGCAGGGGGTTGGACTAGATGATATCTCCAGAGGCCCTTCCAACATCAGCCATTCTGGGATTCTGGGATTAAAAATTTCAATTTCAACAGCATCTGAACACTGGGACTCATTGTGCTAGGTACTGTATATAGCATTATTTACGGCTATTTAAATGATGGATTTGATTGGTCAAAACCACCCTTTTCCCAGCCCTTGCCAGGTGCAAGACACGTTATCTCTTACATTTTTTCAGAAGACTTCATGTTTCTTAGGATTCTTCTAGGAATCTGAGCTGATCTACCAAACACTGGGGAGCAGATACAGCATACTGGCCAGCAGCCTGCCAGCCACGTGGGGCTATGCAAGACCTCAGATCTGTTCAGCACATGAGCCCACCTCCAACTGTGGGGCAACAGCAGACACTTGGGCAAGAGAAAAAGAATGGGCTGAACATATAGTTTGCTTCCCTAAAACATGACCTCAGCTTCCTATGCCAAGAGCTCAAACACATCTCAAGCCAGAATTGCTACCTTTGCCCTTAATGGCATGAAAAGTTTCAACTGAGGCAAAGTGAGTAATTTTCAAGTTTTCACTTAAAGAAGCATCCACAGACTCTGGAACAACTATAGGATTAACTGAATATCTTATAAAAAAACGATTCTCTAAGACTTCTCGATACACATAACAGGTATAACATCAGCAGCAATTCATTTTAAGCTTCTTCCACATACTGTTGTGCCATCTGCTTTATCCTTAACCTGAAAAGATCAAGCTTTAGGAAGACTTCAGTCTTCAAAGCTCATTCAAGTCTGAGGGTAAGTCACCACCAGGATGACTTTAACAAATCTGACAACCCACCAATGTAAAAGGGAACGGTCTCACTCCATTCATACCTACCTCTTCCCTTCTCTACCCCAGCTGTGTGTTCACATTGCCTACTACCCACCAGCTCTGGTGCTTTCCAGACCACTCTCTGATCTGATTCAACAAAATCATCAGAACCGTAACCAACAAAACAAGGTAATTTCCTGCGAGGTTAGCAAGTGGAATTGGAGCAACAAAGGGAGCAGATGGGAAGATAACTGGTAAGGAATGATGGGGACAGAAGTAAAACCTTCCCTTTTTGGCAGCAGTGAGCAGTCAGACTGGCTCAGCCATCTTCTGTAACTTCACCCTGACTTTAACCTCTTGGTCCCACATCACCCGTGTCAATTAGGGGACTATCTACTTTATGGTAATATATTGAAACTTAGCGGCATGACTTAATAATTGTCAGAGGAAAACACAGAAGTTCAGGTCTCCATTTTCCATTAAAAAGATCATTACATAGAGAAGAATCTCTTAATACAGGGAACTCTGAGTATCAAAAATTCAGCGTTGTTCCAACAGGGAATGAATGCATTTTCTTCAAAATTAAAAAAAGTAATAATTACAACTGAGAAAGAGCATGACAGATGGAGGAAACAAAGGAGCACCTCACAGCACAAAGACAGGTGGGATGGGGAATAAACATTTGATACGACCTGCTCTGCCTGACTTTGATGCACTTACATGATAACAACACACAGCGGGAAATCACATCATTATAAAATTAGAAATGCACTAACCTCTTGTTATTCTTGCAACCTGAGCAGTTATCCACTTCCAAAATGAACTGAAAAAGAATTAACAAGTAAATATTATTATTATGAAGAATACCCTGTGTGTTTTCCCAACTATGTGAATCTTTGAACACAAAACTGTCGTGAAGAAAACACAGGTACAAAACAGACTAGATCACTTGCTCCGGGTCACAGAGTAAACCGGGAACTGAACCTGCAACGTCCAAGTCAAGCGGTGGCACCTCCTGCTAGTCGATTGTTCTGGCAACTTCCGAGCAATGTGTTAGCACACACCTGATCATCCCACATATATTTCGGTTCTGTTTCTAAAAGAAACTATGCTTTGTGCCACTGCTATCTACTTAAGCCTAACTTTTTTTCTCTGTCAACTTCTGAATCTGCTGGCTGATTTCAGCTGAATTTGATGGCCAGGAGTAAATCCCAATGATAACTGAAAATCTCGTGAAAAACTGGTGGCTAGAAGACACAGCTGACATATGATATTTTTACATGAAAACACCCAACAGTTTACCTGTAAAACAAACTGTGATACAGCAATACAGACAAGGACGAGACAAGGGGACATTTATCTCAGGGCCCCATTCTCCCAACAGGTACTTCACTATGCAGAAAAGTCTATTTTGATACCCTTAACTCTCACACCACACTGACATCCTAAACCAGTGCCAAAACCTCATCAGTCCTGCTAATTATAGCTATGCTATGCCAAGTACAGGGATGCAGCATAATTGATTTGATATGAACATGACAGCTTTCATCCGGTACACAAGCAAAACTGGACCATGTTATAACACAAATAGGACATGATCATAGTTTTAATTAGAGCACAGACAAGGAATTTATAGACAGTGCAATCTTTAAACACCATGCTCTTCCTTTTCATCAGCATCTCAGAATTAAAAACCGATCCAACTGGCTTATGTACTTTTGCCATGAAGGTACTTGACTGAATTATTTAGATCAAACCCTGTGTTGACATCACTACTCCCACAAACTCCAGTTTCACTGGGGCCACAGGCAGTTCATTTTACAGAGACGTACTTAACCATTTTATGACTGAAAAGCCACAAATACCTGTCTGACATAGGCATTAAAAGGGTGGATCGATCTCTCTTTTCTGAGGCTAGAGATGGACAAGAAGGGCAAGCATGACTGTAAAGTCTGCATACCCATCTTTGACGTGCAGAAACTAAAGCCATACAGGAAGATTGCTTTAACTGAGGTGCTTGGGCAGGACTTACAGCTCAGATGATAGCACAAAGTTTAATCAAATTTTGTTTGTGCATATAAACACGAAGACAATATTTATGTGTATATTTATCCTGGTATCAGATCACTCCTGGAGAATTTCATCCAGACAGATTTACTGTTGGCACAACCATCAGTGCTGAAGGATCTGGGATACAGCCAAACTAACTTCAATCCTTTCTTAACGAAGAATAACTTTTTCTAATTTGAAGAACTTATACGTTAATAAGCAAGTTTTGAGGCCAATTTTTTTTCTAAGCAGAGAAGGAAACAGAAGAACAGGCAGTGAAACATTTCACTCAAATACTCCATGAGAAAGCACCAAACCAATGCCAAGGCTCCTGATCCCCAATGGCATGCTCAAACAACTTGACTCAAACATCTTGTTTGTACAACTCAGTAAAAAAGCAGTTAGCTATCCATGAAGCCCCATGCAAGTCCATTTACCAATGCACTTCCAACCCCTTGTAGTCCAGTCCCAAAGTCATGAGTTCCGCCAATGTTTTGCAATCGGCTGGTAACTCAACATTGCATTGAATTAGACACAAGCTCAGCTTGTTCTCAGCATGCTAAAATTCATTATTCATATTTAAATTAATTTCAGCATTGTCTGGGGCCAAATAAAAGCTGGACTTTCTCAGAGATCTCCTCACAGAAGCCTTTTGCTTTCAATGCTGCAAACAGAATGCACAAGTCTCACCAAACCTCTGCCTATTGTATTCGCTGTCTGAAGAGTAACTGCCACCATTTCTAACGAGCATCTTGAATTCAGCTGACCACCAAGACAACGTTCGTATACCACGAACCTTAGCAGATGTACTGTTTGTTTTAATAATGTTGAACTAGACCCTAAAAACCAAAATTGTCTGGATCCTCAACTATATACAGCCCCTACACTTATTTTTGCAGGTGTCAATAGCCTGTCAAACAGGCTAACTTTTGCGGAGAGAAAAATTTTTGCTAAAAAAACTCTTATGTTACAGAAGTATACAAATTGAGAATGAGATCCTGCAAAGACTTAAGAACAGGCAACATCATGCACTCTGAGCCTGCTCAGTTACATAAATATGTTTAATCACAGCTGAATCTTTACAGAACCCGAGCCATGCTGTCCTCCCCCATCCTGAAGAAATCAGCTCACATTAGAGGTCTGAAGACACACAGCACTTTCATAACTCCCCAGCTCTGCAGATATCAAGGTATTTAAGATCCAAATTGTGTTCACGCTACAAGCAATGAAAACTCTGCAATCCAAATTCAAAAAGTAACGTATCTTGTTTTGCCTGAGGTGAAACTTCTCCACAGCTCTACTACTATCATTAGTAAAATTTTTGGCTTGACAGTGAAACGCACATATAAAAATATTAGACTTCATAAGTTTTTATGCACATATAAAAATATTAGGCTTCATAAGTTTTTATAACAGTTTCTCTTTAAGTTCTTTTTTTTTATCGTAAAATACACCCAGGCATGAAACTTACATAATGTCAGTTGGAAATGAAGCTTCTATTTATTTTCAAACCACCCCATTCTGAAGACAATTACACTACTGAAAAGAACATTATTATTTCAATGAAAATGAGACTTAGAATAGCACCTCTACAATATTGGTAAGTCATATAAAAAGGAAATTAACAAAGCTGGTTTTATTTAAACATCTCCTGTTTAAAGCCCAGGGATCTGTGGTATTGCTAATCAGCACAAATAATTTTAAAACAATGAAACGAACATGTGTACTTTCACCACCCTAACTGAATGAACACAGGTAATAGAAAACAAAGGAACAAAAAAGGTAAAAACAAAGTAAAAATAGATGGTATCTGTGTAACAAGTTGACTACTTAATTGCTTTTACTGAACACAAAAAAATCAGCAACATGCTCACCAATACCAGGACTGGAAGTGAGTTTCCAGATCAGGAGAGGTCAAAGGGATGATTTTTCTGCCAAGACGGGCCACCAAGCATCAAACCATTTACCTGCAGAGCTCCTTGCCTGCGTTCTGTCAGGCCAGCTGCTGCTGCATTTTAAGACTCGCTCAGTCTCAAAACTTCGCCAGGCTGTATCTCTACGCAACCAGTGGGCCAGGATTCAAACTCCACTCCGCCTGAGCCATGCCTCCTGGTTAATAACCGTGCATTGCTTCACTTCCTATCCCAAAATGTTCTCAGCAGCTATCAAATACCTTGTAAAGTTCTTTTGGTTCTAATGTATTGAAAGGTACTTCACAAACTATATGTCCACAGGTTAGAAGTTCTAGTTAGTTAGTTTTCAGATTTACTGTATCAACATTAGACACATAAAGCTAAATATACAAGTGGAACACATGCTTCCTAGGTTTCCTCAGGTAAAATATGTCTGTGTCACTTCCAGAAAGAACATAAAGACAAAAAAGAGCCTATATTTACAGCTGTGCTAGTTTGCTAAAACACTTGAGACTGTGTCTAAATCCCATTGTCTTTGAGAGAACTGGTCGTAACTCAAATGGTTTGCTGAATATTCACAGGCTGCTAAATTGGAACAGACTACAATTTTACTTTGGATTTTTTGGTATATTTCATTTTAAAACTTTCTCAGGAAGATTTAAGAGACACCACGAAAGGCAAGGCGAGAATAACAGCGTGGTTTGTTCTGCAAATCTGCTTTTACAACTTTATTATTTCAAGCGCCCCGCGGCACCTTCCAGAAGGCATTCCCAGGGCTCCCTTCGGCCCCTCGGAAAAACCAGGCCCCAAACTCTTCCCTTAAGATCTCGAAATCCCATCAGAGATGGGCGGAAGGATGACAACGGAGAAGACGGATGCCAAAGCTGGCCAAGCAAGCGCCTCATGCTCTAGTCCTACGCTGATCTGATGGCTCCAACACGCTCGATTTGATTTTTTTTTTCCGAATTAACTCACTCGCACGAGGCAAACCCACAACCAACTTGTTGTTCCGTTGCCGGAGCAGCCGCTACCGCGACCACCAGCTCCGCCGAGGCAGGCGGGAGGTGCGCGGGGCGGGGGGGGGACGGGGACGACGACGACGAACCGGGGAGGCCACGCGAGTGACCAGAGCAGCAGCAGTAGCGCACGGGAACCAGCCGCCCCCGGTGCGGCACGGCGGCCCTCCGGCCCCCACCAGACCTCGCCCCGCCGCGGGTCAGCGGCGAGGCACCGGCAGGAAACCGCCCGGCGCTTCCGGTCGGCAGGAACCGGCTCCGCGCCGGATTCCCCTCCGCGGCTGAGAAACCCTCCTTCCCGCCCTCCGCATGCGGGCGGAGCGGGACCGCTCCCCGGCCGAAGAGCGGAACCGGGGCGCCAGCGGACCCCGAGCACCGCGCCCAGCGCGGCGCTGACAAAGCCGGCGGCGCGGCGCGGCCCGCGCTCCCCCGGGCCCGGCCCCGCCCAGCCCCGCGCCCACAGACTCCCCTCCGGTCCCCCCACGGCGCGGGCTCCCGAGCCCCGCCGCCGCCACCGGGACGCTCACCTCAGGGTGCCGGGTGCTGCGGAGGCGCGGCGGGCCCCCGGCCTGGCGCTGGGCAGCGGAGCTGGCGGGGGCGCGGCGCGGCCCCCCCATTCACTGCGCGGCCACGCCCCCTCTCCCCCCCGCGAACGGCTCCGCCGCCGCGGTGGTGTGATGCGAGGAGGTTACCTCAGGTCAGCCACCTCTAACCCCGCCCCTCCCGGGCCCGGCCCTTGCGCCGCTTCCATTGGCTCCCGGGAGGAACGCGGCGGGGGGGCGTGACCAATCAGGCAGGGAGAGCGGGGCGTGCCCAATGAGGAGATGCCTATGGCCTGAGCGGACGGCGCCGCGGCGCGCCCACTGGCTCCCGCCGCGGGGGAGTTGCTGCTGGCTGGGCTCCCTCACACACACTCCCCTCGCCCCTCTCCCCCCCCCGCCCCCCCCCCCCCCAGCCTCTGTTGGCGCGGTCCCCCGCGCCCCCTTAACCCCGGCAGCCGCGGGCGGGCGGGCCGTACCGGCAGCAGCGGGCCTCGTCCCCTGCGTGCCCCCGCAGGCCCTGCTGTCCCGAACCTCCACGGTGGAGGGGTGGAGGGCTGCGGGACCGGTAACGGGACCCAGCCTCCGGTGGGGCTCGGCCCACCCCCGGGCCCGGCGCAGGCGGTGGGGCCTACAACGGGGCCGGGACACCCACCACCAAGGCCCCGACACGTGAGACCGGACACCGGCCCGCAGCGGGGCCTGGCCCAGGCAGCAGGACCACCACCACCCCCCGGCACCCAGCGGGACCCTCGCCCCCATCAGGCGCCGGCCGTGGAGCAGGAGCGACCCCCAGCCCTGCAAGGCCCGGCGCCTCGGCCCCCGGCCCGCCGTGCTGTCGCTGACCTGTGCCCTCCCGGGGCAGAGGCGGGGGGACAGAGCAGATAACGCCCGGCGAAGAGGGCCAGGCGCTGCCAGAGCCTCACCTTGGTTGTTCTTTCACCTTCAGCCGCTTGTTCTGTAGACGGATGATGGTTTAAAGGACTACCCCTTCTGCTTTCTTTAAGTTTTGTTTCAAGATCGTTGCATGACAGAGTTGCTGAAACGTAAATCCAGCAAGCAATGCAAGTTTAATTCCTAATGCTGCTGGATTCCTAACGCTGTGGAGGCAGAGCCTCTTCCTGCTGGGAGCGGCAGTGGTGCCAGGAGGTATAAAAGCATAAGTATCTGCGCAGACAGTTTCGGGGTCTATTCAGCATTCAGGCTCAGAGGGACAGAACTGACACCGGTACATCACTGTACCTTCCTCTCCTTCAAGAGGAAATAGGGTTTCGTTGTACGATTTATATGTGTGCTGGGCTCTTGACTCCTGCGCTTCGATTAAAGGGTGATGTCAGGTTTGAGAGGATGCTCCCGAGGGAGCTTGTCCCGGCTCGGGGAACCGCTCGGGGACAGCTGTCTGGGGCTCACAGAGACTCCACTGCAGCAGCAGGAGTGATAACAGAACAGTGAATTTCCTCAGCCACAGACTTCCCTTTAAAACTCCAGGCAATTTCTTTTAAAAATGTGTTTTAAGACCGAGCCAATGGTTACTGGGGATGTGAGACTGTGCTCTACCAGGAAACCGTACACTGACTTGGGAGCACATGCTGGAATATGTGCCTGCTGCTGGCAAGTATTACACACCTGGAAAATCTTATTTGGGGCTTTGTGGTTAATAATATTATTAGGGGGAACAGACCACGTTCTCATCTCCCTCAGGACTAAATCTGGCAAATTGTTCCAGGCACAGACATTTTTATTTATATCTCTGTAGATATGTCTTTTACATAAAGAATCTTCCTGCATTTAAATATTTTTATGAAGGAGCTAAAAGAAAAGGCGAGTCAATGTTAGCCTAATCACGTACAGTGCTAAATCCCAACTCATGCAAAAGTGAGGGGGAGTACTTGGCATGCTGAGGGATTGTGTCCTAAATCACTGATAATAACTATATACAGAACTTACAAAATCAGAGATTACGACAGGAGCTTAGTTCATCCCATCTAGTGTTCCGAGTACTCTGGTCGTGCTAAAACCTGCATGCTGCTTGTCTGCCCTGCCCATTTCATCCATTCAGTTAATAAATACTGTTCAAATACTGCTGGAGGAGTGATTGCTACATATAATTAAATCCTGTAGCAACTCTCCCATTCAAGGGCAAAGAGAGAAAAGAACACATGAAAAAGAGCAAATGAAATACATTAACCTTAAGAATAAAGCATGGATTTGGAAGATACTTTTGAAATTAAACAGTAATAATAGCCCTCAGCTTTGATGGCCTTAAAGCAGCACTTCATTTATCATTATAACATTAACTGTTGGGCTTTTTCACAGATGGATCCTAGGGCACATCATACAGAAGGACAGTTGTTAACAGCCTATATACATACAGCACAGAATAGATCCCCAAATATTCCATGATGTGAATTTTACACAAGCAAATAAAAGCTTTGGGCTTTGTATCTTTCACACCTGCTTTTACCCACTGGAGCCAGCAATAAAATCTCACCTCATTGTGAACAAATGTTGGTGGAACACTTTTTACAAGGAAGTACAATTTGGGAGGAATTACCACAACTGATTTGGAATACACTGCAGGGTAAGGAATACCCAGCAATTATTACTGGCCATGCTGAATCAAATCCTGCACTTAGGACACGCAGTGAATTTTGTAAGCTGACTTACATAGGAGTAGAAATGGGTTCAAAATTTCCCTCAATTCTAGATTGAAGTAGTTACAAAGGACTAATTAAAAATGTGTTCAAGCTTCACATCGTGGGCAGCAATAATGTGTGTTTTAATACGAACATAGTGTTCCACAAAGTTCAGACATACTTTCCAATAGTTTTATCAGATTTTGAATTGTAACCACATTTCTGCTTTGGAGGGAAGGGAGCAGTTAAATGCATGTCCTTTTTCTATTATGTTCAGAAATTGGACAGAGTGCATTATTTACTCTAATCACACGACTTAACAAGTGCATGCACCGTTTACATGTGCAACCTCACACGCCCACACACACGTTTTCTCAAAAAAGCAAGTGTAGCCTTTACAATGCAAGTAAATAATTGCCAAAAAAAATACAGGGAAAATGTTATTACCTTCTATGATGCCAAGTTAGGGTTCCACATCTATTCCCCAGGCTCTGATAATATCACCAGTGCAAACACAGGAAAGATCATCCTAGGTTAGGGGGGTTAGTGACGCCATCCATCCTGGCACAGCTCATGTCCTGGCAGGCAAGTAAAAGAGAGAAAGGTCAGATCGCTTTTTAAAGCAAAATCATGTTTTAGCTATTTGGAAAACGTTACAGAAGATGTCAAACATTAGAAATGAAATGTTAATCCTCACAACGCTGACAATATCTGCCTGTTTTGAAGGATAATCACTAACAAAATCCCTCATTCTCTCCAGTTAGCAGGTTAGCTGCCATCGCTAACTTGGTCCACAAGATGTGCTGTTATTGGTCCTAAGTTTTCTTACAGCTACAGGAAGCACCCTAAATCATCTTGTGAAACTGCAAAGTTAGGCTTGTCTCGGCATAGCCAGCCCAGGAAGAGAAGCAGCAGAACTCATCAGAAAGTGAAATGGAGCACTGTAGATGGGATGGTGAACATTTAGTAATGGTATTGGATAACCATGTTAAAAATAAACATTTAGTTGTTTGGAATTATTTATAATCTATTCTCTTTCCAATATTTTTGAGGTTTTATTTACAAGGCTGAGGAATTTTGGATTCCTAATGGTTTCTATCTTCAGAAAGTTGCATAAAAATTAGCAAGTATGGAAACACAGCTTAAAAAAAGGATACAGAAGTGTCTGATTAGCTGAGTGAGAACACACTTACTGACAAGCTGATGAAGTCCTCGTCTGTAAAGGATCCTAATAGGTCTCCCCTGATCTATGCACTGTGTTTCACAGGCAGAGAAATGGGAGTGAACATTTTTTTTTTAATTTTGCATTAATATACCGTTTCCAAAATAAAGGATTCATTCAACTGGATAAGCATTTAAATGTGTGATTTGCAGCTACTCGCAGGGAGGATTGTGTGGGGTTTTATACTTCTCAGGAAGATTCACATTCTTATTTTTTTTACACTGGCAAATGGTGAATGGTATCCTTATTCTACATTCATTCTTTATGGTTGTTGTCAAGTTGCAGCTTACGGTAACTGGATGTCAATTATGAACAAACACAGCACTTCAGAAAAATACTTAATCATAAATATGAGGGCCAATCTATCAGGAAGCCCTCCTAAGTATAAAGCAGATCAAATGTACCTCACACTGGCCATGCTATTTAAGATTCTCAAACTATCCTACCTTCTCACACCTTTACCATCGTGGGGGTTTTTTTCAATTCTACTATTGGCTTTTCAATTTTAAATGAAAAGAATCATTGAACTAAAGCAGCTGAATACACTAAAATAAAAAACCCCCAGAAGAGTGCAAAGAGTATCTGTTTTTTATACCACCTGACAGATTGTAAATATTAAATATTTATACTAAAATCCATCCTTACCCACCATGAATATCTAAACTAAATAGGCATGCAAAATAAATATTGACATGCAAGCCCTTGCCACTCCATCTACTCTCTTTTTAAACTTAAACATCTTCTGGCATTATCAATGCTTATGGAAACGTTTTCTTGAGTCTCTAGAGTATCAGTCATTTGAAATGTCAGCGGTTATTTTAGACTGAACAACAATATTCTATCCTCCTGTGATCGGGGACATAAACCTGTGGTTATTGAGCATTTAAAAGCCAGAGGCTTTGGAGGAAAAAGTGATTTCCATCGCCACCTTGTGTCTAATATAGAAAATGCCAATTCTCCAAAAACAATCAACCCAACGGCCTAAAGAAATCTCACCAGAACTTTTTGATTAAACCTGCCGACAGTAGCCTGCTAATTTTCCCACTTATCTCTGTATGTTGCCTTTATGTACTGCCTCTGAGTTTGCTGGGCACAGCTGCCCCCGAGAGCTATCACTTTTCACCCAGCGGCACGTGGGGCTCAGCGTGGGCTCCCTCGCAGCTCCTGGGAGCAACCTGCGCCAGGGCCAGCAGATAAGCACAGGCTACCTTCATTTCCTAAGCAGTTTTAGGCTTTATCAATAATCTGAAAAGCCTGAAATGGCCTGGGACCAGCCTGCTTGGCATCACTTCTCCCCACGCCAGAGCCCCGGTGGAAATCCCTGCCAGCACTTGTGACCCTTCGCAGCACGCTCCTTGCCCCCATTTGGAGCTGCCCTAGGCAAGGGAAGGCTCGTCTTTACAAAAGACCTGTGAGGGCAGGCGATGCCGGCTGAGGGATTATGTGGTGCTGGTTTTACTTCACCAAGCGGCATGGTGTATTTAGCCACACTTGTGCACCAAGGCTCACCCTTGGCCTGTGGCTGTTCAGGGCCTGGGAAGGCTCAAGCCCCCCCGCAGCTCCCCACAGCTCTCAGGAGGTTGCTGAGGACCCTCTCCTTGGGGCAGAAGGCTTCAGGAAAGGGTTCTGTTTGCCCCTCAGCAATGGGGTGGCTGCCATGGTGCCCTGTTCTAGAAGGAGCTGAGCCCCACGGCAACCAGTGGCCCCCAGCCCACACCAAGACCCCAGTGTGGCCCAGACCCCTCTCCCACAAGACGCCAGGTTCACCTGTTTCACCCGTTTCAGTGCTTAACTCTAGGACTTGTGTTCAGGACAGACCTATTGAAAGGAAATTTGACCTACAGAGAAGATTTTTTTTTTTCAGGTCCATTTTTTACCAAATTCCACTTTTCTCCTGATTGGATCAAAACTAGAAATTAGTACAATTTACAGAGAATTAAGGCTCTAACTTTAAACCCTCCATATGTTGACCAGGTTAAAGGTGCAGGAGTTTTGAATGGGAATACGTGATTACAGAGCTATTCGGGGATCTCTACTCATCAGCTCAGTATCTGCTTAAACAGCATTACTCAAAGGAAGCAGCAAAGGCAAAAAGGGCTTTGAGATTATCAAGAGAAGATGTAATTATGTTCACAATATTAATATTTAGCTTAGTGTTTGTGCTCAACAATCTCAGCAGAAAAGGTGAGTTGTTCACATACTTGCAAGTTCTAACTGAATAAAACTAAAGATTTTGTAAGAGACTAACTTATGTAGTATTAGGAATAAATATATCTTTGTATGTTAACTTTCTCTCCTCAACCATATGCTGAACTAATTCTTCAATCTATACGCCCTCACCTCAAATTCTTGCACCTTTGCTGTCAGCAAAATGTTGACATTTAAAATTAGTCACTCAAAGAGGGTAGTACTGACTTAACTGTGCATTGTAATTAAACGTGGTTCACCCTTCACTCCATTCCCTCAGACCCCAGAGACTACAAATGTCATGTGGAAAATGCTTCAGAAATATCTGGCAGTGTAAGAAGCCTGAACATCTCCCTGCAAGGTAAGGAGTCAATGGAAGAGGAAAGCTGTCAGGGCTCTTAATGGTGTGGTTAACATTTTCAGCTGTCTCAGCTATTCCTCAGCCACCTGACCAAAAAGGATATAAAAGATGATGCAAAATTCTACCTGTTTTGCTAAAAAACAAAAAGACCATTATAGCAACCTTTGATGGGTTGGTGACACTTGCTGTCAGTAATTATGCATAAAATCTGAAACTTTCAGATTTCAGCATCTGAGTGTCTCGATTAAGGGCCCCAGCTCCCACACAGCCCTTTGAGTCCCCAAAGGCAAGAGGGACCCCAAACAGAGGGGTCGGTCTGTCAACTATTCAGGGAGTTGCCCATAGGTAGTTATGTTACTATAAACAGTGTGAATGTTGTCCTCCGGAGCATAACAACTTACTGTGTGCTTTGGCATTAAGAATAAAGCTAGTCCAACAAGAACGAACCACCAAAGGGATTCCACACAGAACCTGCTTGAATTTTCCTCATTGTAACATGAACAGCGAGCTGTCTCTGAAGTTCCTTTACAGCAGTACATCCCTCACAGCTAACTGTGCTGGCCTGAACCTTTTGTAAGAAGAATTGCACATTATTTAAGAGAAGCCATTTCTAATGTTTCTTATCCTTTTCCAGCCCCTGGGATAGCAGCAACCAAGGGAAAGTTAAGCAGAACCCAAAAAGTCATCACTCTGGAATGCTTTAGTCTTCGAAGCCCCATGCAAGTAAATCTGCTGTATTTGGAGAAGATGCATGGAAATTTGACAGACCAGAGAGTAGAGAAATGTACCCTGCAGAGCCTGAAAGTCATCACCAGTGCAGACAGGAAATCTGCTATTGGCCACACCTGTGTTTTACTGACACGCCCCAGGAAAAAGTTTCAGAGAAAATTTATTCTTAGAGAAAAAGGTAAAAACTTCAATGTAGCAAATATATGTTTAGGTATGTCAGAGGATGGCAGTCTTCAATTTCATATAGCTGATACCTTAGCAGTTATTAAAAAAAAAACTATTTGTACCTTTTTGTTGGGGGGGGGGGGGGAAGAACTAGGAGAAAGTAATGATCCAGAATTAACACTACTGAAATCTTCAAGTTTTGGAACAATTCCATGCTGTTGTTCTCCCTTCTTTTGGGAGGGCCAGGAGTTTTTGGCAAATATAGTTTCCAATATTAATACATATAGAAAATTCTGTACATTGGGAAATTGCATAGAAGCAAGAAAACTAACTGTCTCTAGTACTTTACTGCAAATTGCCAGGCACGCTGCCACCTCTTGCCAACTGTGTTGGCGTGCAAGTAATTCTAGCCTTCGACTGCTTCTGGCTCTTCAGTTTAAACAGAAACAAACATCTGGTTTTAAAACTTCTTTTTATTTCCAGTGTTTCTAGCAGGGATATCAAATTGTGTTATAACGGCAAAGCTGCCCAAGCTGAAAGTTTTTGCAGAGGGTTTGACTATCCCACGTGTGCACCAAGAAAACCAAACTTTAGAGAGTAAGTGCCAATTCTCCCTCCAGAGTCACAAAAGTAGCATAGCGGTAGGTCTAAGGATAGAAAAAGATACTGGCATTCACACACACAACTTTGACAAAGTTCTCCCAAACAGCAATTTCTTTGAATAGCAGTATTGCCTCTACCAATAAACACATTGGCCCAGGTGCTTTGTGAATCTATGGCTGTAATGAGAAAAGAGTATTTAAGCACTGACCTTCACAAGAAGTTACCCATGTTCAAGCGTGCCCCACCAGGGCTCCTAGCTTCCCTTAAAAACCTCACCTGACTTCAGCGGGAAGTCACATATGCCAGTTTCATTCAGGGACCAGGCAGGAACTGAAAGATATTTGAAATACTGTAAAATAAAAAGTTTCCAAGATTCTAGAGAGATTTACAGCTTCCTGTGAAAGCCTACAGGAGACTCTGAATTGTTCCTCTGCTCTGGTCCCCCTAACTTAGCCCAACCTAACCAAAATGAAGAAAATTTTGAACGGTCAAAGACTTGTAAACACATTTTAAATATTCTTCTCTATCTCATTTTAGAGCAAATTCCATCCACAGATGACAAAGATATGCTGAACAGACAAAAACTAAGTATCGTCATTAAAGTGTTCATCGCTTGCATCCTGTTAGCCTTCGCAATACCCTATATTGTGTTTGTTATATATGAAATTCCCTGCCCGGTAAGTTTTTGAACATGATAGCTTCTTGTCTTAATCCCCCACGCTCACCCAGAATACAGTCTTGTCAGTATTACTGATGAGTTGAAGTATGTTTACCAAGTTCTCAGGAAGGGACAACTGCATATAGACAGAAGCTGTGTGCTCAATACAGTGAGACAAGAAAAATACATGGTCTGAGATTCACAGACCTCTTGAATTTACTGTGCTATGATGACCGCAAGCATCTCACAAACTTCTTGATGTATCAGGACACTGCTCTTCCTAGAGGAAACCTTGTTCCTCCTCAGCAGAGATTAGCAGCAGAGTAATTCACTAGCCCCCTGGCAACCCAGCTACTGGTTTACAGGAGGCATGTCTGATTTTTGGTTGCAATCAACTGCTCCCCAAATTACTGCTGTCAATGTGAGGCAATTCTGTCAAAACGCAGCCCAGAACAATCTTGTGCATGGACAGCTGCTGGCTAGCTGGGAGAGGTACTCCTGATGCCAGAGGAAGAACAGTTTAGGGGTAGAAGAGAAAAGGCAAGACTTTCAAAGGACAGGTAACCCTCTCTAGTCTTCTAGGCTGCAGGATGAACTACTTAAGCATGCTGGTTGACAGCATATATACAAGAGGGAGATACTGAGAACAAAAGCCATCTGGGGCTGCAATATGCCAACTTCCTTCTGTGAAGCTGTATTACTTTGATGCCTAAAAATCCAGTAGCATTCACCACAGGCCCTCCAGAAACGCATAGCCGTTTTTTAATTTTGAACAGTTGGTATTCCCCACCATCCCCTACACTCCCCTAACTGCTTTTGCTTCTTTCCCGAGCGCTTGTGCCCTGCCTGGATCCACAGCATATGGAGCAGCAGAAGAAGCCTGTCTGCAACCTGTGTCTCAGTGCATGACAAAACAGCAACACTTTTAATCTCGTTTCTGAAGGGCACAGAACAGAAGCCTCTGGAAGCTTTTGTCTGACCCTCTGCCTCCATTCCCCAGGTACTACTGGTCAGTGTCAACCAAATTTGACCAAGGAATAGCAGGCCTCGATGCAAGCAAGTTTCCAAGTGAAGATCAGATTAGATAGCAAGGAGACAGCCAAATCTGTCCCTGGGGGAAGCTGGGTGGGCTCGGCCATCCCCAGGGTGGCTGGCAGCCACGTGACAAGCCTCACGTACCTCCTGGGCAAACAGCACAAGCAGCACGTGCCATCGTGCCCGTGGTCACAAGCGGAGATGGGAGGGAGCTAAGGGAGACAGGAGGGAAGCTGGGACTGACGGCATGCTGAGGATGTATGGGGCCAGTCTGGGCTCATCCGTTCTGCTCTTCACAGGGTAACATGGCTTTAGGTGCATCTAAGCAGCAATTACTATGCTTAAAGATAGACCTACCTTTTCCCCCGCAAAAAATTACATATCCCTGAATTATTAAGGTGCCTTTTCATGAAGAAATGATTTAATCTTGTGCTTCCTACCCCATTAAGTGAACTGCTGAGGTTGAACAGTTATACTCTACTCCCACCTCTCACTGTGACTTGGGATCAAGTCACTTAACTTTGGCTTACCCAATTACTTGTCTGTCACCCAGCTCTAACAACTGCCTTGCAGTGAGACCGGAGAGCTTAGCCCTGTCGACACACAAGAAGCCCTCTGGATATTACACAGGCAGAACAAACCGCTTGAAAGCATTTAATTTGCAGAAATTATCAGTAAATAATTTCAAATAGCAAATGAAAATTACCTCATTTGTTAAAACTTCCGAGTAGAAAAAGGCAGCATGTGAGCACATTACTCATTACAAATTATCCACTTAGATCTTGGAGTGTAACTGTAGTGAGAAATGTGCTATAGTGAGAGGTTTGGAAATTGAACTGAGACCCTTAAGAGCCATTTCACACAAGCCATTGAACAGCCATCAGGTGGTAACACCTTTGGGCCTCTGCTAAGCTGAAAACCATTTGAACAGACTTAAGGCAAAAGATTTTTTATGTCATTGCTCCCTCCTGGAGACATCAGGCGTGCTGTAACTTCTTTAGTTCAGTTCAGCCAGGAGATGTCGCACCACTAAATTACTGATCTGAAAAACACGAGCACTGGTGTAAGACTCTGGGAGTAGGGTTGTTTAACATTCCTCACAAATATTTTTTCTTCCCTTGCCAGACAGATGCATGCTAGCAAGACCCTTACACACGAAGATCCAAAGTCATTGTCATTCCTGAAACCTACCCATGAAAAGCTGCAGGCCTCAGACGAACACCTTTTTTACCTGCAAAGATGCATCACCTTTCCCTCACCACTTACTGGAAACAGCAGAAACCAACTGCTAAGAAGACACCCATACTCTGATTCTTTCCATTAACTACCCAGCTTCTTATTTTAATTCCCAGATACAGGAAAAACCTGTTAGGATAAGCAATAAATATTTCATTGGCATTCCAAACTCTGCCTCTCTCAAATTCTTAATTTTTTCCCATAATTTTTCACATGCGTTTGGGACCTGGGCAAAAGGAAAAGGAAATAATTTCCAGTATTTTTAGTCTTGCTGTTAAATTGTTCAGACAAGGAGCATACATGTAGCAAACTCATCTTACAGGACCAGACCTTCTCCTCCAGCCTCAACAGGAATAATGCAGGTATTCATTGTTGAGCTTTAGCCCTTGTCTCAGTCTGAGTAGGTGCATCACATTTTCATGTGCTGATACAAAATGAATCTCTGCTCTATTTGCAAGCTCCTTATAACTAATGCAATCTTCAGCTCTCAAATATGAACTGCCAAAGGCTACATCTGTCTGCTTCAGGGAATGGCTCTCATCTCAAGTTCCCAGAATCTGCATAAATGAACAGAAGCAGCCTTCGAGCCTCGCAGTGAACAATATACCACTTCCCCCCAGTGCTGCAGATCCTGTTCATCTAAATCAACATCATGCACGCTCTGAGGGGCACCAGAAGAATTTCACACAAAATTAGTATCTCACAACAGCATAAAAAAAATGTTGCGCAGAAACAGTAATGACAGGTTTTTGTGGAAGAGGTATGGGGTCACTGAGCTATGTGGGGCACACACAGCCCTGGCCATGCGAGGTGTTCCAGGCAGGTCGAGTTTACTGCAAGGACAGCACTCAAGTATAAGCAAGTATTTGAAATCCATGAAATACCAGTTGCATTTGCCAGCACCAAGGCACCACAAACATACAGAGAATCTCCTTAATATCTGTGTTAAACCACATTCTAATTGTCAGCATTGCTGTACAATTGCACCAGGCTCTGAATGAGTACCACGTCCCCACGGGAACACCATACAGCACACGAGGCTACCGCAGAGGCGACAAGGGATACCATGAGGTGTACGTTGCCACCACGCCAGGCTGGCTGAGCAGACTGTCTAATACGAAAACAAATGACTATTTTAAACAAAGCAACTAGCTAAACCATTCCCGAGCTTTAGGGTTTTATGCAATGCAAGACTCATTAAGCCCTATTCAAATCCCTCTGACTGGATGTTCTCAACACGCCCAAGCCCACACGTGTGCCTAGTTCACAAGGCCGCCCGCAGCCACCAGACGACCTCGCAGGCAGGGTAGTGCCTGCAGGCAGACAGGGAAGGGACCGGAGAGCCCTTTCTCCAGTGAAAGTCAGCCAGGATTTGCCTTCATTACCTCAGAAACTCAAAGGATGAACCCGAAAAAGACGACCTCATTGGCAGGAACCATCTGAAACCTGGTGTATTAACTGCTACGGGAAGGAGTTTAAATTCCTCCCTGGTGGATCTGCCGCGCAGCACAGCGCCCTGTCCCAGGGAGAGCCGAGGCCTCTTCATTACGCCCCGCACCGTGCAGCCGCGAAAGCGACGGATAAAACAGACGGGGAACCCCCACGGACACCCCCCCCCCCCAGCCCCACAGCCGGGACCTGCGGCCGTTTGCCGCCGAGAAGGGCGGGGCCGGGCCCGGCGCACGCGCACGCGCGGGGCGCGGCCGCGGAAGGCCCGTGGCTGCGCGCGGGGGGCCCTCCCCGCCGCCCGGCTTGAGGTGAGGAGGACGGCGACGGCGGGAGAGGCGCGGAGCGACGGCTCGGTTTGGCCCGTGAGGGGCGAGGGAAGTCGAGGACCGTACCAGAACGGGGAGGAGCCGATCCGGGGCGGGGTGAAGCGGGAAGGGCGGCGTCCGGGCAGCCGGCGGCGGGGCGGGGGGGGGGGGGAGGGAGGGAGGGAGGGAGGGAGGGAGGGAGGGAGCGGGCGGGCTGCCGGGAGCGCGCGCTTCCCACGCCCGCCTGAGGGGCCGCGCTAGCGCCTGCCGGGGGCGGGGCCGCGGAGGGGGCGGGGCCGGGCGGGGCGGAGGGCGCTGCCTGGCGGTGATGGGGAGAAGGGTCCGCCAGGGCTGGACGGGGCCTGGGACAGGGGGGAGTGGGGTTTGGGATTTGGGAGAGTGGGGATTGGGAGAGTGGGATAGGGGAGAGTGGGATATGGGGGAGTGGGATATGGGAATTGGGAGAGTGGGGTTTGGGAGAGTGGGATATGGGGGAATGGGATATGGGGTTTGGGAGAGTAGGATGTGGGGGAGTGGGATATGGGAGAGTGGGATATGGGGTTTGGGAGAGTGGGGTTTGGGAGAGTGGGATATGGGGTTTGGGAGAGTAGGATGTGGGGGAGTGGGATATGGGAGAGTGGGATATGGGGTTTGGGAGAGTGGGGTTTGGGAGAGTGGGATATGGGGGAGTGGGATTTGGGAGAGTGGGGTTTGGGAGAGTGGGATATGGGCGAGTGGGATATGGGAATTGGGAGAGTGGGGTTTGGGAGAGTGGGGTATGGGCGAGTGGGATATGGGGTTTGGGAGAGTAGGATGTGGGGGAGTGGGATATGGGAGAGTGGGATATGGGGTTTGGGAGTGGGGTTTGGGAGAGTGGGATATGGGGGAGTGGGATTTGAGAGAGTGGGGTTTGGGAGAGTGGGATATGGGGGAGTGGGATATGGGAATTGGGAGAGTGGGATATGGGGGAGTGGGATATGGGGTTTGGGAGAGTAGGATGTGGGGGAGTGGGATATGGGAGAGTGGGATATGGAATTTGG
Source organism: Harpia harpyja (assembly GCF_026419915.1). NCBI lineage: Eukaryota > Metazoa > Chordata > Aves > Accipitriformes > Accipitridae > Harpia > Harpia harpyja. The sequence continues at coordinate 2,358,569 of NC_068951.1, read as the reverse complement.
GAGAGTGGGATAGGGAGAAGTGGGATATGGGGGAGTGGGGTTTGGGGAGTGGGATATGGGGGAGTGGAGTTTGGAGGAGTGCACGGGGCTGTTGCAGGAACGTCCTTTGGTGCTGGCAGTGCACCGGCAGGTCAGTGGTGCACAGGTTCAGGCAGCCCTGTAGACGGGGCTAGAGCGGTTTGCAATTCAGAGAGTGAAGTGAGTGCCCAGAGGTGGCCGTGCGGTGTCACTTAGGGCCACGGGGTAAAAAGCCCAGCCTGGAAGTTGCTCTTGGTTCTCTGAGGATCCAAGCAGAGGTGCAGGGATGTGTAGCCTGGGTTGAAGCAGCTGCCATGTGCGGGGGGAGGGCTGCACAGCTTCAGTGGTGTCCCTGGACGCAGGACCATGTCTCCTCATGTGCTGCTCATGTGCAGAAAGAGAAACATGATTTTCAATAAGCGAGAAGCCCGAGCCATTCCCAGCAAAAATACCGTGTAAAAGTGAGACGTGTTAGAGGTCCCGCAATGGAAAGCAACTCAATTCCCTGATGGTGGACAACGGTGTAGAACCTCACTGTACAGGTGCTGGGGAATCAGGCCTGTTCACGGGAGCTGTCACACAGTCAACGCTGACACGAGTGTGGTAGATTTTTGCACTGCTGTGTCCATGCCACCTCTAACCTGTTCGTTCTCTTCCCGGTGCTTCTTGGAGGTGCAAAACACTTTCTTGCACTGCTCAGCACATACATTCGCACTGAAAGCCTCGGTTCAGGATTGGCTTATATCCCCATCACTTCTCATCTCTTCTTACGCTGTATGCCATCTCTCTGCATTTGATTTCTTCTCATACACAGCAAACAGACTCTCAGCCATGTCAGATGGTCTCTGTTACAAAGACTGCTGACAGCCCTTTTGCTTTTGTGTTCAGGACGCTCTGGGAGGATCTTATCTGCGAGGGCTGCGTGAGAGACGTCTGCAGGGAGAGAATACTGGTTTTGGACATACTGGTTGGGGCAAGGCTTACACTACGGGCTTTTAGGCAAGACAAATTTTACTCAGAGGAGCAAGAACACTGCCAAGGGAAAGGAATGGAGCGCCTGGCCTCCTTCAGTAGTAAGTACCGTAAGATGACATTTGGAAAGTGTTTGCCATTGTTTAAAGACATTAGCAGCCATCTGGGGGAGAGAGATGGAAAACTAGCAATATTTGGTCCACAGGGTCACTTCTTTGATCAAATTCTCAAGAGCATGAGTACACGAATGATGCAGTGGGAATTCAGGTCTTTTTTTTTATCTACTTTTTATAGTTGGGCTAGTTCAAATCCATTTTCTTGGAAAAAATGCAGCATGTAACTTGACAGTCTATTTATTTTGACTACTTTGCAATGAACAAAATAAGAAAAACTTGCAGAGCAGTGTTTCATTCCTCATTCAGCAATCTGAGCAGAGTCTGAGGTTTGGACGGGTTACAGAACAATCTTGTTGATGCCTTTGAAACCACAGCAATATGCTTTACGAGTCTGACTTGAGGTAGATGGATGGGAGACTGCAGCTGTCTGTGCAGCATTCTCCACAAATAAGGCCTTGGGTCTGGTCTTCGATGCAGAAGATGAGCGTGGGCACGGGATCAAATCAACCAGCTAGCGCAGCTTGCTGAGTTGTACCAGGAGGCTGCTACAGAGATTTTCCTTTGACTGTTGCACAAGTTTAGGTTTAGCCCTCAGTGTATTGGTTCTATTGGAGATGCAGTGCCAACATCTCTCTCACAACTCTAGCTGAACAAGGAACTTTTCACAGCTATTTGGAGAAGCTGCAGTAGGAAAGAGGTTATATACAGTTGAGTTCACTTAAAATTACTGGGCACAAGTGAATTTAGGTGGTTGCAAAACCAGTGCCTTGTTTGTGTTGCATGAGATTTGCTTTTGGCTTCACAGATGACCCTTTTGATAAGCCTCCATGCCGAGGTTGCTCTTCGTACCTCACAGAGCCCTACGTTAAGTGTGCTGAGTGTGGGCCTCCTCCCTTCCTCCTGTGTTTGCAGGTGAGTGCAAGGATAAAAGCAAAGGCATTAATTTCTTTGAGAAAGTCATCAAAGGCCTGTCCGGTGCCAAGCTGTTCCATAAACACATTAATAACTGGTCTCTGTAAACTTGTATCAACACACTTATTTGCTCAGGGACAGGGAAATGACAAAGAAAATGTTGGAGGCTGAAGAACTGAGGCAGGAGCAGCTGAAGGAGATCTTTGTGAAGGCAGTCAAAGCTACCTAAAGACATGCAGTCAGCCTGACTGTGTAACGGAGCATGCCGCTGCATGTCTAGAGAGGTATCGTTTCTGCCATTTTTTATGGCATGGAGAAGAAAAGCCATCAAGAAACACCCTTTCCCTGTCACCACATGTTGGTTTTTTCCTCCCAAATGGAAAAGAAAATTTGGGGAAAGTTTGCAATATTGACAATAATTGTTTGTGACCAGATACAGTTCTTTAAAAACTATGTGTGTGATCTGATAACCACAGAAAGTAGTGCTAGTTTTAATTATTAAATAAATAAGTTTGCATTATTTATGATTAAAAAATGGCAATAACCTCTAAAACTGAAAAAGGAGCTTAGCCTTGTGCTCAGATATGTACAAAATACACAAACCCATATTTTGTATATTTTTGTTCATTTACCTGTACTGAAAAACCCATAAATTTAACTGTTGAAAATGGCTGCAAACCGTGCTGGTGCTTTTTAAACAGAAAACCACGATTAAAGGGAACCCGTGTTTTCAATACTTAGGAAATGCTTTGTGCTCTCTTCCTGGAATGATCCACTTTAAAACATGCCACGAAGCTTCTTTCGCTGGCCTAACTTTGCCATAAATACTTAACAAAAAAGTATGTCTCTGTTGATTCACAGGAGTTATGTCTTGGTGCAAAAGACAAGTAAGATACAAAGACAGATTTCACACAATTTTAACAAAGATTTTTCTATCATTTTATGGTTTTTCTAAAATGAAATCAGAAAAATCGAATATCTTTTTCAGCATATCAGGTGGTCAGTTTTGGATACCCAGTGGTTAGAGAATACAAGTCAAAAAGGAACCAGTTAAACTGTTTTCAGGGCAGAAGTAAGAGACTAACATAATGCTAATCTTTTGTTCTACAGTGTTTCACACGAGGATTTGAATACAAGAAACATCAAAGTGATCATACTTACGAGATAATGGTAAATATTCCTTTTAGATAACACCTAATCAATCCTGAGCTTTCATAACTTCCCAGGCATTAGACCCTTGCTTACTAATGCTACACTGAAAAGTTAAGTGATACAATTCTTTAATTCAGAGGCTTAGAACTATTAAAAAAAGAAAAAGTCTCCTTGAGAGCAAAGAAAAATATCCACCTGGAACATAATGGAATAGTGGAGACATTTAAAGCTACATTTTTTTTATTGTGCCTAGATAGCACAGTGCATCCCACTAGACTTCCAATTCTTTAACCACATTAATCAACTTCTGTTTCTGTATTCTTTTTCTTCCCCAAAATAAATCATTTTAAAAGTCTTCAGTAATTTGTATTGTGTTTCATAGTGTAACATTGTTGAATTACAGCTGGTAGATAAAACATGTAACAGTATATTCAGAAGATCTGTAGCAACAAACTAGTTTTTACTGTAGTTGATGACCCAATGGCCTAAATAATTCAACGATTATTTGATCAGGTTTCATGGGACACAGTAAAAATTTAAAACTACCAGTATTACATACTGTGGTGCCGTGTAGTTTAGAACTTTGCTCTTCATGTGGTGGATTATAACAGAGGATCACAGCAGTTTGATTTGCTTTTTTCTTCTCTAGACTTCCGATTTCCCTGTTTTGGATCCTAACTGGACAGCTCAAGAGGAAATGGCTCTCCTAGAAGCTGTGATGGACTGTGGATTTGGAAACTGGTGAGAATTTAGTAGATCAGCCAGCTTCAGTGAATGTTGGGTGATTTTTCTTTTCATTTCACTGGATCTTAGTGTTGAATACATCGGTGCACACTGAATGTTCAGTGACTTACTGTGGGTGAGACACTAATTTAGCAGCTAAAGTGGAAGACTGGGGTAGCAGATTCTGTTTTCAAATCTGCTGTTAGATATACGAGGAAATTGTTGAAGGCTTCTTGCGAGATGCAGGGCACCTCCAGTGAAGTACAAAGTTCCCTCAGTTTGCATTAAAGTCACTAGTTTTGAAGGAGCTCAACTATTGCACAAGGTTTTCTGTGCCTCAATTTACTCCTATGTAAAAACCAACTACAGAATTTGTTATCTTTTGTGGTTTCGGTTTGCTTACAGTTGACTAGCTAGGTATTGTTATTTTTGGAGTTTTCCTGCTTCTCTGTCATATTTAGGATAGAGCACTGGAAATATTAAATATTTTTATGTTATGTTCTGTTAAGTTAATTTCTGTAGTTGCTATAGGATTTTTATGCATTCGTAAATAAAGGAGATCTGTAGTCATGAGTTACCTCTCCTCTCCTTCATGAAAAAATAGCTGTATTAAAAGTACAGAACTCCAGACTTCACTGAAACAGAACTGTGAGTTCTTACATGTACATTGCTGTCATAATTAAGACTGAAAACTGTTTGCAGTTATGTTCTGCGAGTATGCTGTCTAGTACACTTTGCCCTACTTAGCAATACAAATAATCTTAACTTTTTCCTTAAACACTTGGCTTTTTTCAGCCTTTGCCAAATAAAGGAAAAACTGACTTTTCTTCCTGGAATCGCTTGCATCCAGTTTTTAGTTTAACAGAAATTAAAATGATTGCTGCTGGTGGATTTTTTTGTTTGTTTTAAAGTCCTCAACTTACACAGCCATTTTATTAAGACAAAATACTTCATGTTTCTAGTCAACCACTTTTCCAAGAAAGTTTGGCAAAGATTTCTAGAATGTGTTTTGTACAACCATTTTGGTGTTTCAAAAAAAACTGTTTAACATCACTACACGAAAGGGGAAACCACTGTCCAGTTAAAATTGCAAGAGAAACCTGAGAAGCAGAATGCAATTCTGGACTTAGAATTTACCATTACCTGGAGTTAGTAAAATGTACAAAAAGCTCTTGAATAACAATACTAAATTTCAAGCATATAAAATATTCGGTACACTCCATCAGCCAGGGAGTTTCTCATGTGAAGACAGTGAATTGCATTACTCATGACCACCAAAAAAGTGCTCCCTAGCACTGTATCAAAGGTGTAAGTATTGGCTCAGCGTTAGTACACAAAAAGTGAATTCAGACATCATCACAGATCAGTTCTCTGCACACAATGCGATCAATCTCTTGTCCAAAATTATCTTTTCCCACCAGAGAAAGAAAAACACCCTTAACATTTCTATGTTCTTCTTATTAAACCTCCCCCTCTCCCCACTTTAGGCAGGATGTAGCCAACCAGATGTGTACAAAATCCAAGGAGGAGTGTGAGAAACATTATATGAAACACTTTATCAACAATCCCTTGTTTGCATCTACATTACTGAACCTGAAGCAGGCGGAGGAGGCGCAGCACAACGAAACAGCCATTCCTTTCCACCGTGAGTATCCCCTGCCCGCTAGCATGTGCAGGGAGCTTCCCTGCAAGGTCTCTGCTCTTCCAAAACTGGAATGAGCAGCCTGTGGAGAAATGCATGCACCACACATGCAGTTTGCTTTCATTCCCAAAAGGAGAGCTTGTTCTGATGGCTAACTTGAATAATGTTAGTAGTAGGGTTTTCTTCACACTGTATTAAATCATTGGTGTATCAAATAAACCAGACTGCCAGTTCAGTGGGAAAAGGGAGGGAACAGAGTGGTCTGATACAAACATCGGGTTCTCAAAACCAGAAGTTCCTGCACAGCCAATGGAAATGGTCACTCACAGACATCACCACAGCAAAAGGCTGGATGTGCATATTTATTTAAAGGACAAGCTACCTCAAAACTACTTCACATGTGGCACAGTATAACAGTGTGTCCTTCGAGGCAAATACCAGTGTGAGTTCTCACCCTGATGCTGGGGCAGTTACGTGTCTTGTCCAGACCCTGCGTAGCAATGTTAACTGAGAAGGGATTTCTACCTTTAAAATATTTCACCTGATTATCCACTGTGTACTGGGCCTAACTGCTGATGTGACTTGTCATAAAATCATTCCCTTTAAACTATGCTGATTTCACACCTCTCTCTTTAAAACTACCTTTTAAAAAGTGTATGTTAAATTTCAGCAATTTAACAAATTTTCAGTTTTCCTTAAATTTAACATCTTTAGAATTCCCCCAGTCTAGCAGCTGTTCCATTACAAAGCTCCCCAGAATGGCTGGGTAAAAAGATTTCTTGGTATCTGGAGGTTTAAATTTCATGATAAAGTGGTTAGAGCTAAAGCAGTAGGAACTGGACAATTTTGGTTCTGTCCCTGGCTGTCATTGATTTTTTTATGTGACCTGGGCCAAGACAAATTCTCTGTGCCTCAGCTTGCTTTATCTGTAGCATGGGACTTATAACGCTTAGCTCCTTCACAAGTGTGTTGTGAGCCTTGGTCCATTATTGTCTGTAAAACACTGAGCTCCTCAGTTGGGAAGCGCTGTAAAAATTCAGAGTTGTATAGCTTTAATTGCAGCTCTCTGTAAATGGCACCCAGAAGATGGCAGATTTAACATCCCTGTTGCTATTAACTAAAAGAACCTGCACGCTGAGTCGGAGTGATCTGCAGAGGTTTACCAGGGGGATGCTGAGCTCTGAAATGTAGAGTTTACATTTTATAACCTATTTATTACCTCTGTGTTTGACTTTTGAGAATAATATGAAGATCTCGGATTACTGCATTTTTCTGTGGATGAACTCAGTCTTTTCTGAATATAATGCTGAACAAAAGCCCAATCAGGGTGTTTTTCTTCAACTAATTATTCCCACTTTTCCTGCAAAAGAAACACCTATTTACAGATCGTTTTCTGTTAAAAAAAGGCCCCAAGCCCTACACAACAACTAAAAACCTTTATTTTTTCAGCTGCTGATGATCCCCCACGGCCTACTTTTGATTCCTTGCTCTCCAGGGATATGGCTGGGTACATGCCAGCGAGAGCTGACTTTGTTGAGGTAAGACTCTCTCTTCTCCCATTATTTTAAATCTGCTACTGAATGCAAGATCAGCAAACGCACGCTTGTTTGCCCCTGCCTATAGGTCTTTATAGAAAAAACATGAGACGAGAGGACAGGACGGGGTGATTAAACCAAGGATTTAATTAGAGAGGAGGCGCTGCAGGCCCACGAAGCTGCTAGCAGGCGATCTGTGAGTCAGTGGCTGTGTCTGGACGGGCTGTACGGCGTGCTGCTACCACCAGATGTCCAGCCATGAATGGCTTTTACGTAAGCGGACTAGATGTTGTGAATTAGATGCTCAGCAAAAGGGGTCAGCTTCAGCACGCTTCTATTTCATTTGCCTCAGAGAAGCACACAGGAGCCTGATCCAAAGATCACTTGAAAGACCTGCATTGTTTTCAGTGTTTTTAGCGGTGGGCCCAGGGCCCCAATTCCTGTGGCAAAACAAGCTCCTGTACATGAAGTAATGAATTCAGCCGTATAGGGGCTTGTTGTTTTTGTACATTTGAGCGGAATTTCCACCACAGCCTGGGAGTCATGGAGATTACCTGATTAATTCTCATTATCCTATCGCAGCATCCTGTTCCAGTTCCAGCCATGGGGGTGCATATTATACATCCCTAGTTAAAACTCCCCTGTGATGTATGTTGCTCAAGGATGGAACCTTGTACAACTGCGTATGAGTAAATATCTCTGTTTTCCGTACTTCTACATGTACTGAAACTTGATACCAATTTTTTAGTGCCAGTTAGTGACAATTTATTAATCACCTCTGAACAGGAGTTTGACAACTATGCTGAATGGGATTTGAGAGATATTGATTTTGTAGAAGATGATTCAGACATTTTGCATGGTAAGTCCCCTATTTTTGTACATTGTCTGAAAACAATGTTTCAGAGTGCCTACAGAGCATTTCATTGGGTCTCTTTTTCTCTACACACTTTTTTAAAAGGGAACATACATTTTTAATGATCTCACTTCTGTGTGCTGGGATTTAAGCACTGGCATTTCTATAGTCCTCACTTTCAAATCTCTTCCAAAAGCTCTTAATCAGCTGACATACAAATGGTACTTATATATAGAATAATGCACTTCACTCACTGCTGAAATGTAGCCAGTTGTAAAGCAGAACATGACTGAAATCAAATAGTCTCCACCAGTAGCAGGCATCTCTTTAGGAAAGACACAAATGATGTTTTATCCAGTATAAACTGTAGAGAAAGTTCAGCTAAGTAGAGAAAGTTCAGCTAAGTAGAGAAGGTTCAGCTAAGTAGAAGCAAATTATCTGAGGTAGCAATTTGTCTGGAAGCAGCTAGCAGTACATCGGTGTTTGAATAAACAGATCTACAGGCCTATTAAAAAACAGAAAGATCAACGCCTTGATATTACTTCCCCTCCCCTGCTGAAAGATATTCTTTCCATCTACATAATGTCTGAGAGCATCAGAGCAAGGCACAACTTTTGTTCTGATTCAGACAGAGGAACACTTTCTTCTCTGTTGCTAATACCTCTTTCCCCTACTATATCTAGTTTCTTAGAAGATCTGTCACTTATTCTAACCTCTGTTAGTTCAGGAAATCTGATATCAGGATAGGTATTAATACAGGCAGCAAGGAGTTACATAGTTTAAGACTATGTGCAACTCATGTGAAACTGTTCTACTCTTGAAGTTGTGTGGGTTTTCATGCGTTAAAACATGCACACTGAGTTATGGCAGCATTAGCTGTATGTGACAACTTTTTTGTTGCAAAGAGGACAGTTGTTGTATGAGTCCAATTGCTGCTAATGAGTTTCTGCAAACATAGCTGCCTTAATAATACCAAATAACAGGAGTTATTAAAATGATATTTTAATCCACAGAGAGGATCATACTTTTCCCCACATTTGTAAGTACATATAGCATTTAAAAGTACCGTGTCTATGCTTCAGAATTCTCCCATGTATGTCAGGCAGATCTAAGCTAAAGCCTTAGCATTCCTTGTTGACAGACCAATCCTGTTATGTACAGACAGTCTCTACCAACTTAAAAAATCAGTTTGAAATTTAGCAGTGTACACAGAGCTTTAAGGAATGCAAACTCCCTTGGCTCAAAAAAGGTTATGAGAATCGTATGTCAGTCTCTCTCCCCTTTTAATGTTTATTGAAAAGGGGACTGGCTTGCGGACATGCCACAGATTCATCGTGCCATCTCTCTACTGTTTCTTTTTATTACTATTAAAAGATACATTTTCTTGCTTCCATGTCCTATTCTGAGTCCTGGTAAACTGAAAAAGCAAAATAATCTCCTAGTTCTGTTCATTAATTGGTAGCTTAATATTCGTTCAAGCTGGTTTACCAGCGCTGTCTTCCATACCCCTCACACCTGTCTTCCACTGCACAGTTCAGCCATTTAAGGTATCTCCTACCAGCCTTCTGTTTAAGTTATCAATGTGAATGCAAAAATCAGCTTTCCTCATCTCTTCAGAGTATCATAAAGCTATGCAGGGCCAGACCCTGCAGTCTGTCTAGCTCAGTGTCCTGTTAGTACCCCATAGGAGATGGGCAGGAGAAGAATGTAAGAAGAGGCAAGTATAGGCAGACACTTTTCCTGGCGTATCTTCCACATTTCCTGCAGTGATAAGTTTAGAGACTTCTTGAGCCATAAGTTGTGTTCAGACCATTTTGACCAAAGGACCTGTCCTCCATGAACTTAGCTAACTACTGTTAGAACTATATATATTTGTACTTTTGCCCCCATAACATCCTGTAGCAGTGAGTTCCACAATTGAGTTAGGAGTTCTACAATTTAATTACGTGTTGTGTGAAAAAATACTTCCTTCTGTCTGTCATATCTTTTGCCTGATAATTTCATTGGATGTTCTCTAGTCCATTCTTCAGTTGTCTTCAGTATTTAGTATAGGATGTCAGGCATTTGCCCTGTGAAAACTGTTTGGCAGAGGTTATGGAGCGTGACCAACTACATTTTCGATCTCTTAGCTCAAGAACTCTGGCATCTTCCTTCCCACAGCTGTCCTAGATCTGCCCACGGGAGAGAGACTGCCTCTAAAAAATGAAGTCCCAGGGTCTAGCCAGCTGTTTTTCTTTTACATGAGGCATCTTGGGGAGAGAAAGAATTATTTTCTAAAGAACTTTGGAATTAGATCTTTCCCTTCTCCAAGTTAATACAAAAAAAGGAATGAGCCACATCCTCCCTGTCCTGCAGTTTTAAAGATCTCAGAAGCTGATTTTGCTTGATTGCTTGAGAATATTTTGCAACCTAATTGTAGGATTTCATACTGTAGAAAATGGCTCAACATTTGGATCTGAAGGCAGGGACGGGCATTTGGATGATTTAAGAAACCTTCGTACTTTCTAGTTAACAGGCAGAGGAGGTTGTGAGGCAGCCCCAGAGGCCCAGGTTCTCGTAGTCTCTCCCAAGAGTGCCTGTCCCACTACTTCAGGCAGCGGCTCTAACATGCCTCTCTACCCCAGCTTTGCCCACTGGCAAACTTCTTACACTAGATCTTAGAGAAATGTCCTTGAAAAGCAGCTCTGTGGCTGTCTTCCACACCTGCTCAAGACATATTTTTGCTGGCCAAACAGCAAACTTTTTTTTTTAAAAGGTAAAGATGCAAAACAGGGTTTTAACACATTTTATAGCCCAGAGAAACACAAATGGGGTCTTGCAGCACAGAGTAAGTATCAGGTTTGTGAAAAAATCCTCAGTTTGTTTTCCTGCTATACATTAAACCTCACGGGGTTCAAGATTAATTTTTGAAAATTACTTTTATATTCCATTTTCTGAAAGTTACTCAAGCTAGACCCTGAGAACACACCGACCAGAATAATTTCTATGGTCTCTCTTCCTTTCGTTTCACAAGTCACAGATCAGTGCTGCAGTGTCTAGGTTTCACATAACACAGGAATATTTGATGCCTTCATTGGAACGGAATTCCCCTTCTTCCCTTTCCTCCACATTGCAAAATTTTCTTAAAATTTTGTAGAAATCATTTTATAAAAAGTTTTAGATCTAAGCCGCTTGACCTCTGTTTCCTGATATCATTGCATTTTCCCTGTTAAATTTTCCTGTGTCACTCTAAACAAGTTCTCGGTATTCCCACAAGAAAGAAGAGTGCAATTTAATACTCGGTGGAAAGACTCCCAGGCAGCCTTTTATGAGGAACACAGAAACCTGTACCTGCTGACTCACCAGCTCCTCCCACCACGCAGGAGGTCACAGACCTTGTTCAGTTTCTTGATATTAGTGAGATGGTAGAAATTGTATGAAATCTCTCATATTTCAATTAACTTCTTGAACTGTTAATTTTTATTCAGTACTTGCAATATAATAAGTGCATGCAAATATATGTTGCAGTTAAACAAAAACATAATGGACAGATCAAAAGAAACAACTAGTTACAAATCTAATTCAGGCCGGAGTGCTTGAATATTTCATGAATTACAAGTTTTCATCAGACCGAATTATAACCTTAGTCATTTATCTTTTTTCCTGGCTTTTTCTCCCCTTTCCTCCTCATGTAAATGATTCTTACTTCTAACACTGGAAAGTAATTGCTGAAACCACAAGTTTAGAAGTGAGTGAAAATAGACTGCAACTCTGGCTGTACCGTAGTGAAATTTAATTTTATAAGATACAAGGCAGTCAATGTCCTTCTAAATATTACATGATGTTTATTCTTTTGTGGAAATTCCTGACATGCTCTGAAGGCAGATACTCTGTTTGCCTAGGGTCCTGCTTTCCTCTAGGGAGGATGAATTTGGATTGTAGCCATTAAATTTGTACCAACCAAGGCACACGCTGGATACACAGCCTGTTTACTTTGATTAGTTTGCATTCTTCCCATTATTTGGGCCTTGCATGCCAAACAGGTTAGCTAGCATGAAACAAAGGTCTCACTCATTAGTGTTCAAAAAAGTTTTTGCAGACCAAATGAGGCTGAAGGGGAATGAAAAACAAAGAAACTGTTTTGGACACAGTCTTGAGAAACCAAAATATTTTGAATTTTTGGAATGAAGAAAGGAGCCTTGAATTTCTGCCTATCACTGGATCCTTCAAAGCTAACTCTGACCATCTCAAAGAACCTTATCATTTCCCAAAATGGACACTCTGAAGACGGTCAGCTTGGATTGTCTCAAGTTACCAGTACAAACAACTGCCTCCCTAGTATAATCCATGGGGAAAAGCACAGGCAAATCATTTTCATTCGTACAGCATCTCTTTTCTCATTTCAATGCAGCATGTAACCGTATAGTAGTCTGAGTTATTCATGCATTCCAGATTTTGTAATCGGCTGTTCCTGTGTGAATATGTCTATTAAAAACAAAAGCCCCTCCAAAAGTGCATGTGGCAGCAAATACTAATTTTTCTGTAAGCAGAAGCTCCATTTTTTTCCTTCATTTGTTCTCATGAATGTTCCTTCCCCTCCCCAGTTGATCATAATTTCTTTCAGAATATTGTGCACTCAGGTGAAAGCATCAAAATGCAATGGTTATAGGTGCATAATTACTTGTGATATTTATAGAGGTTCCCCAATGCAATTTCTGCATGTACTTATTAAGTTCTGCCCACACAAACCCCAGAAAATAACATGTTAGCTTAGCTTGCAGAGGGTTTAAAAATACAAAAATATTTTCCATAACTTGGCACCAATTCCAACACTTGCTAATCTATTTCATTCATGTTTAACTTGCTGCGTTTCCCAATTTCTTGTCCCCACATTTAAGCAAGAAGGAGAATTTGCTACCTGTGCTTGTTCTTAAATTAGGAAACTTAAATACATCTTCATGAAAGTACATGACGATTCTTGAACACTCTGGTTTTGCAAGAAATTTGCAAAAAGAAGCAAGACTATTGTAGCACCCCTCCTATCTTCATATGTAATCTTTTGCTCCTAGATTAACATCAAATCGGTTGTGTATAAATTGAAGATTTTTTTTGCTAATACAGTATCAGTAAGTGTAACTCAAAACTGTTGGCTCCTGAGCTAATACACACAGCCTTTGGGCTTTAGCTGTCCCTGTTCATAAGAAATTTTATTACCCAGAGCACTGCACAGGTGAATTGCCTAGAGGCTAGGGGCTTCCTGGTGTTTACATATAAATACATATTTTAAAATAGACACATAACCACACTTCTTTTTGAATTGCCTTATTAATTATTTATTGGAGAGTGCAATCAATAAACTGCCGGTATCAGTTTTGCTCTTTTCTTGTAACTACAGAGAAAGGAATGGATTCTGGATTCTGTCACACTTGGGCCACCCCTGTTTACACAGCACCGTGGGCTGAAAGGGGACATGCTTTTGCTTAGTTTCAAAGAACTGCATGTTGTCTCTACAGACTGTAAACCCACTGTCAAGTCTTAAGCCTCTTCCTTCCGAGAGCATATTGAAATGATTAACGTAAAGGAAAAAAAGCCAACCAAGAAATCGGCCAACTCTACGCTTATTTAATGACCTAGAATTTTTGCATTAGTTAACCAAATGAGGGAAGGGAAGGTGATAGGAGTCTCCTTATCTTTTCTTTCAAGGATTTACCAAAAAAGTTTATTAACCTAATGGTTACAGGAAAAAGAAGCTAAAGGATCTCCAAGTGGATCAGCCAGACTGCACATAGATTTGATTTTGAAAAGGATACGATTTCTCATGAGCATGGCTTTTTCCTGTGCTTCTTCACTGTCGTGAACTATTCTCTTTGTTCTTCTGGCAGACAGATAAGTTTAGAAGTTAACAAGCTAAAATTTTGTAGATGTTTTTAAAAACTGTAGCGAAGGCTACTCTGAATCTTCACAGTTCAGAACTGTGTCTCTATTTTTTTGGAGTTCCTCGTTCTGTGCAAAGAAGCCTTTGTCCAAAGATGATACCTCAGATCCTTAAATCTGATAAATTTGCTTTTCAGGAGGAGGAATACTTAACAATTGCATGTATGAAGGAACAAATAAGTGCTAATAGTAAAACAGTCCAAGAAGGAAGAGGAAGAGTGTTGTCAGGAACTACACAGGTTCATATTTACAGGCAGTAATGTATCTGGAAGGAGTAAGCAAAAGAAAGGTTCTACAGGTAGCATGTATAATCTGCAGAAGGTTAGCCTCTAGTGAGTTTATGGCCCTGTAAAATTACCACAGGATTTTTAAAACAGCAAAGTAGAGTGAGCATTTCAGCCTACCATGAACATAAAGGCTTGAAAATTAGCCTAATACAGTGATTACTTATGTATTCTGTAATCTTTTTTTTAAATTATTTTGCAGCTCTGAAGATTGCAGTTGTAGATATCTATCATTCCAGGTTAAAGGAAAGACAGAGAAGAAAAAAGTGAGTTTTCAAGCAATAACGGTGTTCCTGTGCTTCTTTACCATGTTTTGGTCCCCAGTGTCGTCCTAATACTAAAACATAATTGATTTCCTATAGCATCCTTCCAGACAATTCCTATGCATGGAGACCTTCTGCTATGAGATTTGCATGACAGGCTTCATCTTGAATGTGTGGTTCTCCTTCTGTGCACAGGTTAAGATCAGGCACATGGCTTTAGCAATGGAACCAGCCCAGAAAACACAGATTACCAGACCCTGATACTTATTTGCACACATGGTTGACAAAGGACCTCTACACACCATAACTCTCCTTTAAACTCTCAAAACAAGTCATTAATTGTGAAAAGCCTATTTTCCAGTCCTTTTTAGTGCATGAAAGTCATGTACGCAGTGCTCTTCATATTACTATCCCAAATCCAGTTACACATTGGTAACTAAGCTTCTAGCACACCTTATGAGATCACGTAGCCATTTTGCAGAAGGAGAAACTGAAATACTATCTGGGAAATTAGTCACAGGTCCAGGGCTAGTAACCAGAAAAAGAGGCAAATCTCTGTTCTTTTTGTTCCCTCTGTAATGCTGATGGACTACACATAATTTATTTTCTGCTTTGGGGGGGGGGGGGAAGCTGCCAGTCTGTGACTAATTGCTAGACCCCCACTTTCTCCATAGAAATGTTTGCATCATTATTTTTAATTCTTAGTGGTCCATAAGTTAGTTTTCCACAATGTGTAATGAAGATAACTATATTGCTGACGTGAGTTTGAATAATTTATTCAGTTCATTTGACAGCTTTCTAGAATGACTCAATCTATTCATTAAATTCAATTTTATTATAACTTTCAAATACTTTGTTCAATATTTAAAATTATATCTTGCTGTATTACTCCCTCCTGGAAGAACTGGTAATTTGGAGTAAGACTCCTCCATTCCTTCTCCTCATAATACAGCATAGTTCTGCTGAATGACAGGTGAGAGTTGGTATGTGTTGACCTGGTTCTTTATAATTCATAAATAAAAAATATTTATGTGGTATGATTTCCATTACGATAAATCATGTCATACTAAAAGAAAGTGCCATAAGGCTCGGTTACATAAATCAGTGTCAGTTTCTGAAAAGTTTCTACAGCAGGATGGGACAAAAATCTGGAAAATGACATAAAAATGCTGATGTCATTCTCAGAAAGACTTCTCTACATGGGACAGGAATATTCTTTTGTGCATACTAAAGAAAATGTAATGGATTTTATTGAGCAAATTCCAACCTGACCTTGACAAGCCCAACTTTGTAGTATCTCTTATCATTTGCAAAAGTTGGGTGTTTATCAAATCGCCACATAGCAATGACCACATGACATTTGCTGAAACCTGTGACAAATGTATTTGTCATGCACCTGTAAATATCTTCCCTGCCTTTTTACTCTGCTCATTTCCCTGATCCTGTCAGGAGCATTTCAAACTTACGAGTTACCTAAATCATATTCCTCTTTTTAAAATCTAAGCTGTCATGGAAAAATTCCTTCATCCTGCTCCCAGTGGTGAAATTTACAGTCCATCTCTCACCCTTGCTCTAGTAGAAGGACATTTGTCTCTCTCTGAAGCTGGAAATCATGCTTCATGAGACATTCCTTTACCTCCAATTTTGGAAGGACAAGTTGTAAGACACTGTAAATGCGAAATCTGTGGCTAAAGAAGCAATTTCGAACTCTTAAAGTGATTGTAGCTCTCTTCATGCTTAGTGCTGTCAGAGTTGGACTAATGCACACCACTATCCAAAATTTACTCTGATTAAAGCCTCACTGCATCACTATACCATGTTTCTCAGCTAGCCAGCTCAAGGGTTATGGAAATTTCTTACATGTTTAGTTTTAGACCCCTCTGATGGTCTAAATCAAAGTTTCTTCTGAAGCCTTTTATTTATGAGGTAATACACGAGTTAATGCCTTTTATTAATACCACTTTGCTCTCAATTACAGAATTATAAGAGATCATGGCCTAATCAACCTCAGAAAATTTCAGAGTGAGTATCAGGTGTAACTGCTTAACTTTAGAGTGGCCTCTGCTTGGGAAGAAATCTTTGCATGTTCACTGTTTCCAGTGCACCAGTGTGGTTTATTCATACTGGACCATATTCAGATGGTCTGAATTCCAGCAGATTTCCTGCCCCGACTGTTTCTAATGGGCTGGCTCTAACTACTCCCAGCTCAGTGTTTTAGTTGTTGCCTCGGAATTGCTCTTCAGAAGCATTTTGGGCTCCACTGAGTCGGGAGAGCGGTGAAGGTGAAATCTAGGCCTTTCAAGTGCATCTCACTATTCTAAGAAATGATCAAACAACATTTTAATATCATCCTTTATGCTTTTAGAATTTTAAGGGCTGTATGATTTTGTTGCTTTTTACTCAGCAATTTGTAGTTGTGCCACCAAAATGGCCAAGAAGTTTACCAAATCTGGATCTTTGGGCAGTTCACAGAGGCTGGTAGTCACTTCAGGTTCCACTGAATTTATTTTCTTCTCACAGTAGGAGTGATAAGGTGTGTCACTTTTTTCCCCCTCTAGTTTTGGAAAGGCGATATCCAAAGGAGGTTCAAGACCTTTATGAAACAATGCGACGATTTGCACGAATTCTTGGACCGGTAGAGCATGATAAGTTCATTGAAAGTCATGCATGTAAGTATTTTGAGGATTTCAGCATATATGTTCTTCAATAGGCATAATGAGGGGTTGCATCACCTACAATCTTTCCTAAATATATACCACTCCTGGAGGGCAGGAAGTTATTTTTCTCCTCCCCCATCTACCTACCTCAGAAAAACAAATACATTTGTGGTTTGATACATTAAATGAGCAGGAAGTGTTTTTTTCCACTAAACTGTGTCTGAGTTCTTTGTTTGATTTCTCAGTTGACTGAACATTCTGGTCATGTGTTAGAAGGAGTGTTTTCTTATCAAAAGACCACTGTTCATTTACTGGGACTCTGTATCACTGAAAGAACAAAATCCCTAAAATTTATGTCCGTATTGAGAGATCGGGAGCTGCCAGCAAATTGTGAATTCTTTGAAAGATACATGTTAAACTATTATATGTGTACATAATTGTATAGTACAGCTGTCATTATGTCCCTTACCTTAAAGGGAGAGGCATTGTTCCATCACCGAATCATCTCGAGTCTTTATGCATAATCATAGCATGCATTTAGTCAAATTCCAATGCGAGTCATTACATCCTGCTTAATTCTGTGACTTAAACTGGGAAAATTGTTGTTCATTAGAAGGAACAAAGCATTTAAACAGTTGCAACTAAATTTTCAGGACACCCTGTGTGAAATACCAAAAGCATGATCCTGCAAAATCATGAGTCCCACATGTGGGTGCTAGTCCTAGAACCTAGTTTTGTTGTAGTGACAGCGAAGTCCTCAAGTTAACCTGATAGTCAAGTACATGCATTATGCAGATGTCCTGACTAGTATGAGTAAACAAATTTGAGGCAAGCCAACTTGCTCACTGTAAAACTAAGCAATGCCTGGAAGCCAGCTGATAAAAGCTATAGGCAGTAAATATCTCTGAGCAAAAGAAACATGGGTATTTAATCTTACTGACTGCAGAAAAGGAGTTGTCTGCAAAGAAAAATTTTGGAAGGTCCAGTTATGAAAATCATAGTTCAAAGACAATATTAGATGCTATAAGGAGCCTGGATGGAGTAGTTTTTCAAACCTGTTGAAATGCCTTCCGGAAATCCTATGTTATTGTTACTTGTCTTGCCCAGGGTATGGCAAAGGAACTGTCAAAGCATGAAGACAAAATAACTTTTCTGAGCACACAAATACTAGAAACCAGCTTAAATCTGTGATCAAGGAGTGTTAGGACACAGTGAGTTTGAGATCTGATACAGACTTGTGCAGAGAGGTAAACCCTGTCTGTGGTTCTGTATACTTCATATCCAAACTGTGTAGACAAATAAGAAGTAGCAATGTACCTAGTACACCACAGTTCACTGCCACCCCCACTGACCCACATTTGTTTTTTGGATTTCCCTTCTGCTTACTCTTGGGGTAAAACAGTGGAATTTGAGCTGCGGAGGGAAATAAAGCGACTACAGGAATACAGAGCAGCAGGAATCACCAATTTCTGTAGTAAGTACCTGATGCATTATTCAGCCCATTCCCATTCATCAAGGTGTGGAAGGATGATTTTACAACATTTAGGATGTGTTGAATAAAAAGACACTTATTTTTGAAATGCATTTGCCTAGCTCTTTAACTGAACAAGGCTTTAGCAATAATGCTTCAGTCCAGCTGTGCTTCTTTAAAGCTAGTTTGAGCCATCAGCTTGGAGAACACGCTGTCTAGCAGAGCTCTGCTTTAGTCACCACTTTGCAAAAGATTCAGGAAAAAAAAAAAACCAAACATGTCATGGCACAGTGGTCTCCAGTACTTTATCTCTGGACACTTTCACTGGCTATCAACAAGTGTGATATCTGGAGAGAGGCGTAAGACCTCTACATAAATGAAATGGCCTGTTTTATCCTGGAATTGGATCATGGAAGCCGTTTTTGTTTGGTTTTGGCCTGAAATTAATGGAGGGAGGGGTGCAGGGTGGAATCTAATACCTTCTGATGCCAAGTAGTTGTCATGAGGGAGAATAGAAGAGTCTGGTCCAGAGCTAGAGAACAGTTTCTCACTTATTTCCTAAAGTAGAAAAACAACAGTCTGAAAACTTTGACCAAGGCAGTGGGTGAGAATGTGGTATGTGTCTGCCATAGGTGCCAGAACATATGATCACCTTAAGAAGACGAGAGATGAGGAACGCCTGAAGCGCACTATGCTTTCTGAAGTCCTGCAGTACATCCAGGACAGCAGTGCCTGCCAGCAGTGGCTCAGTCGACAAGCTGATATGTACGGTTACAGTAAGACTGTGCATTTTACGTACCTATGCTTTAGTCGGGTGCAGCAAACACATTTTTCTGTGCGATAGTAACAAATGCATTCCCAATTTATTACAGTAGGAACAGTCTGCAAAATTCAGAAGGGCAAGAAACTGTGGGTAACAGCAATAGTGCTTGTTGAAGCGCAGACAAGGAAGTGACTAGTAAGGGCTCAAAATCTCAGTTTTCTGTATTTTATATTTCAGGAACTTAACTGCTGTTAATAAAGTCATGGAGGGAAATGAGGTCATTATGGATATTAATGAGGGCACAGATGACACTTGAAATGTTTCAGATTATTTTAGATGTAGCAGCATTATTAATGTGTAGTCACCCTGCACAAGCACTTTAAGGAGCAAGCTGCAATGCAAAGGAAGTGCATCCAGTATGCCACATGGCCTGAGAAGATGATTTGTAATCTCCCCAGTCAGTCTCCACTGAATTTTTTATTGTCCACTGCCCCCCCCCTTTTTTTTTTTTTAAAAACACGTTTCAGACTTGGTCTTCAATCTGGGAGTGCTAAATATTTAGAAATTCTTTTGACTTCAGATCAGGGCCTGGGTTATGCAAGTTGAACTGTATAATTATTAGAAGTTGGGGAAAAAGTAGTTTCAGGGCCGATATGTGCAGTTATTCTTAAAAAATCCATGAAGGCAATTTGAAAATTCCCTTTCTTTTCAGTGATTCCGGCCTGAGTCCTACGGTACCAGTTCCTTCAAATTCAGGTAACTGTTAGATGATGGTCTGTGATAAAAAGCCAGCCATACATCAGTAATACCGTTCTTACAGCCAGTTGGGGAGTGACTCTTTTGCTGGAGTACTAAAGCGTCAGTCCTCAAGCCTCATGGTTAAGCATCGCTTAAGTCAACATTACCTCAATCTGCAACTCATTCCACGTGCAAATCCTGTAGGATTTTTTGCTGAATTTCTAGATTTTTCTGACTACAGGTGAAAAACCCATCCTAAAGCTACATTAACAAGGCAGGAAAGGAAAGGAAAGAATTTTAACCTGAGAAGAAAATTTTATCTTTAAAAGATACAGCTAATCCAGGTTTTTAATGAAGCTGTATGGCACGTACCATAGCAATACGAAGCTGACAGAAAGCAGATTTGGGAGGGCAGAACACCAAAAACCAGCTGCCTGAGAAGCAGGTAATGGTTGCAGCATCAAGCACTCCAGAGTGACAGAATGAGATGATACAGGTTGCCTATGCAACTTCAGTTTTCTATGAATATGCTTTTATATTCTTTAATTCTGTAATCACAAATTATGGGGTTTTTCCACCAAGAGGACCCCTTACTTCAGTGCCCAGTAAGGACAGATTCAGGGGTCAGTCAAGGCCCTCGTGAACAAGACTTCTATAAAATCACGTCTCATTTGTTGAGGTCACAGGGTGGCATGCAATGAATAAGACTAGGATAAAGTTGAAAAAAGCTCTTAAATGTTGCCAGGGAAAACTAGCTTCTAGCTAGCTCTGCCTCTACATCCAGTTTTTATGTGGATGCTAATAAACCACTTGAACCAAACTTCTCAGAGGTGGACACTGAGTCTATATGTTCTTCCTCATTTCTGCCAGGAGCCTTGGAAATTTGGGTCAGAATACCAAGCAATTAATCATTGCGCTATGTTTTAAACATGTTTGGTGATCGCTAAGAGCTGGTATTTTGGAGAGAAAATAGCATTGTGTATTTCAGGCTGGTCATCCAGAGTCCATGAAATGGGGACAGTATCCCCCCAGCTGAAGGGCTAGTATGAAGAATGAAATTGTTTGTCAAGTATTCAGTGGCCCATGAAGGAGAAGGGCCCAAAAAACCATAAATTGTTTTGCCTATGGAACTCAGATAGCATGTGGTGTTTACAACCAGTATCACATGTTGAACAAAACCCAAACAAAATACCATATAGTTGCTAATTAAGCAAACATCCTGCATACTGAATAAGGCAAGGATACTGTGGAAAAACTGCCACGTGTCTATATAATTAAAGGCTGCATCATACTGAATATACAAGAGGGCAAATTAATGTTGCTTAACTTTACTTTAGATTCTGAGATCTTGACTTTGCAGCCTTAATATGTTTTCTTTAATGTAGTTTGTGTGTGTGTGTGTGTGTGTTATTTCCTAGGTTTATAAAAGAGTAAAACCAAATTCTGTCATGTCTCATCATAGCACACCCGTTCCAGGCCATACAAAGAGGGAGCAGCGCTGGGAAATAACTTCCTCTATGCCTACCAGAGACTCACTACTCCAGCTTCTTTCTAGTTCTTGAGTTCTCTCTCTGATCAGGCTCCCCTCACCCAGCCAGACTCCCATCTGTTTCCTACAGATGCACAGGAGAAAGAGAGAGAGACTCCCCAGTCCCAGAGGCAGGACCCAGGCAGGGCAGGGTCTGGAGCAGCAGCCAGCACAATCCTTGGGAAAATGGAGCTCCAGATTTCCTAAGATCTCATCACTTTGCCAAATTTGGGAAGTCTGTCCCAAGATAGAGAGACCTGCCTCTAACAGTGCTAAATATGCAACCCACAGCGCAGGGGCAGTAGACTTTCTAAAAATGTAAATAAATAACCCTAGCTTTGTTCTGAGATCTGGAAGTTAAAAAAAAAATACTATTTAGAAAAAAAAAACAAAACCAAAAACAACAAACCTGCAAGTAGACGGCCCTGGTGAAAGTTTAAGCTGCACCAGTTAAAGTTCAGCAGTTACAATCGCAAAAGTGAGAGCTATCAGACTACCTTGTTATAGGTATTTTTCAGTACTGTTTATCATAACAGACAAAAATAAATCCACAAACTGCATTTGCTGCACAGTATCTGCATCATATTTAAAGGCATTTAAAGAAAACTCTGCTTCATGAATTTGTCAGTAATGCCAGAGAAATTCACTGTTAATCACACCAATAAGTAATCTCAGCATCCTTGCAAGGTACTGGTTTCGCACCTGCTGGGAGTTAGTCCTGCACGCTGTGCACACCCCGGGCACACCCTCCACGCAGCACTGACTGCCCTGACCCCGGCTGGAAGAGTCACTTTAGTCAGGAGGTACAGCCCAGCTTAACCACGCTCAGTGCCAATTTGACAGAAAGCTGTTGTCTTTCAGTTCCTCCTAAGAGCCAGCGAGCCAGGGTTAACAGCGTAAGAGTCCTCGTGCAAGTACTCACAGCGCTTAACTATGTCAGTTGCAAAATCATACCCGTTATCAAATCGGTGCAGTTTTTATGTTAAGCCCTAAATAACCCTGTCTATAAACACTTGGACCATACTGGGTTAACATCATGGGGATTTAATTGCCTCTGCGATAACACACCTAAGGAACAAACTGCTCGGGGTTCTTCAGTGTTTTCCTTTCTTGTCTCCGCAGGTAGACGGAGTGCCCCACCACTGAACCTCACAGGTCTCCCAGGGACAGAGAAACTTAATGAGAAGGAGAAGGAGGTGAGGAAAGGAATGGAAAGATAATCTATGTCAAACTTTATCTTCACAGCGCAGGGGTGCTCCCACCATCTGTCTCAGGTGCTGTGAATATCACCTCAGTTATATGCCCTGACTCCTCTTTCCTGCTCACAAAAATCATTCAGGTTTTCCAGTGGCTTCTTAATTTCAGTTACTGTACTATAGGTACAGCATAGCTGCAGCAGATTAGCTTATTTAGCAAAGAAAGGCAGAGCGTGCTAAGGTGCTATTATGTGCTATTATAACATCCAGAGTATGACATCCTCTCTTCCTTCATTGTGCAACTGGGGTAAGCAGAAGGGTTATTTTTTCTTAATGAACATTGTTTTTAAAACTGGTGGAGGATTTTGTCAAGGGCTTCACTGGACAGATCACTGAACCTGAATAGCAGAGCTCTTTCTATATTCTAGATATCTCACAGCCCAACCTCAACAAGTTATGGTTGGTTTTTCACTGTAACACTAATGTGAACCATGGAAGTGATAACAGTGTAGTGTTCTTTTCATGTTTTTTCCATATTTCTGCTTTACAGTACATATACCAAGCTTTTTGTATGCACACATGGCAGGGAATGGCTTTCTCTGAGCCGTGGGTTGTCAGCTGGGCCTGGTGTTGAGGTTTGCAGTTCCATATAGAGTGCTCTTGCACAGTCACCTAAAGCAATCAGAGGCACAGGAAAGATCAACAGAGCAGACAGAAATGGGAATGCAACCCATCCGGCAACCCCCAGGAGAGGTAAACAACACAGCAAGGGGCCTGCCGTGTATTTATGGCTCAGTTTCTTCTGCAGCCCAATGTAGGCCTGTCCTCTAATTCAGTGAAAGGTAACACTGGAAAGATATTGAAATAAAAGATGATTTTTTTTTTTTACTAGAAGTCATAATATGTCCTTAGATTGCCCACAAGGCAGATCTCGGTGTATGTGAAACGCAGATGTATTTCAGACTTTTCCCTCTGTGGAAGCTGTTTCCCCTTCACTGGAGATGGCAGCATTGAAAATCAGATCACAGATTCACCATGGAACATGGCATTTCTGGCTCCATTCGGCATATAAATAATCGTGACTAGAGCATTAGTGTATATGGGGAATCTGATTTCCTCGTCAGCTGAGACATAAAGTCTGAGATCCTCTGAATTCTGCAATTTCCTATCAATGAGCAACAATCATTAAGCATTTCCTTATTAAAAGGAGGAGACACTATCTCCATTGGGAGCAATACAGCACACCGTCTAGAAGGTGGCTGGTATTTGGAAGCTAAATAGGAGCATTGCAACCTAACAGCAGAGCACAGGGGCTTCTGAAAGCGATTCCTTCTACCAAACTTCCAAATATGTAATGCCCTCCCTGCACCGTTTCCATCCTAGACTTCCGGAGGGGGCAGGCGTTGTGCGCATAGCTGCTTTTGTAGAAAGGTATTAAAGACTTAGTCTGCAGGGGATTAATAGACAGATGCCCTCCCTGGCTCTCATCCAGCATGCTGAATTGCTGGTTGCAAGTCTCTTTGGCATGTGTACTTCCCTTGGTTTGTAAAGAACAACGCCCACACAGCACACACTCATAGTTACGCTCCTGTGAGCCGAGAGCTTGCTTTCATCCTCCTAGTTTATTTTTCAGTCAGGAATGTTTTTGAATGCAGCAGCCAGCAAGCTCCTCCCCTCCCTACCTGTGGATCGAAACAACTCATAATGCAATTACTGTATGCTTCCCCCATACAAAAAAAAAAAACCCAAACAAACCACATTTAAAATGTTTCCAGAAAAATATTCACAGTGTTACCCCCCCAACGGGGATCACAGAATGAAAGAGGATGACAAGCGTTAGTGTTTATTAACTTCACCTTTTGTCTTCCAGCTCTGTCAGATGGTGAGGTTGGTCCCTGGAGCCTATTTAGAATATAAAGCTGCGTTAGTGAATGAGTGTAACAAACAAGGAGGCCTGAGACTAGCGCAGGCTAGAGCACTCATCAAGATCGATGTGAACAAAACCAGGAAAATCTATGACTTCCTTATCAGAGAAGGGTACATCACGAAAGCCTGAGGACAGACATCAGCGCTTTGGCTGGGGCAGACAGATGTGGAGAAGCTTTGAAGTCACTTTGACAGCGCTGAAAGATTTTAACAGTGTTGAATGAAGGACATTTCCTTTTGTTTAAAATCTTTTGGGGCTTTTTTTTTCTGTAAAAACAAGTAGGGAGCTTTGTTAAATTGTATGAGTACTGACATTTCTTTGTCTGGTTTCCTTTTGACTCTGCTGTTTAACACTGCTGTTGTCAGAATTATGCTGCCACGTAGCGCTGGAAAGAATCATATGCCGTATAAGCTAATCTTAAATGTGAATGGGCATTCATTTCTAACACCTCCTCTAACTAAAAAGAGAATCACGGTACTTTTATGCTGACAGTGACACAGAATAAGGACAGAAGAGCAGCACGTAATGAGAGTCACACTTTGACTTTGTGTGAGTACAGGGGTATAGAAATGCAGTCCCTTCCCTTCTTGTACTCCTTCCTGTAACAGTGGCAGCTTTCAAAGGAGATAGCACATGCCTGGGGGTATAAAAACAGAGCTTGCAGTGGTCCAGTCTTTTTAACTTAATTGTGATAAAGGATGGGAAAGGACATTGCAGGGAAGCTCCTCAACAGTTGTTACTTTTATGTGATATTAGCACATATCACAGCATGAGAGCACTGTACAAACCAATAAGCTTCATCTGCTCACTACTTGATTTGTGATTGTCAAGTTATATATAATCCCTCAGTTTAAGTCTTCATTGCTCCAGCTCGTTGGAAAGGCTGGATATTAGAACCAGAGCAGCCTTTCGGAACGTAAATAAAAACACGCTCAGTGCCCCGACGTTCTCCCACGAAAGATAACAAGCAAAGAGCACGACAGACCGCCCAGAGCACGCACTTCAGCCCTTCCTGCCCTCCTGTTCGTGGGGCCTTATTCTCTCAGCTTACCGCATTAGCGGTGACATACCCAGTTGACCAACAAAGCAACGATGAGGTGCAAAAAGTTACTATGCACACACACCCCCCACCCTGTCACATCAGATGATCCATCATACGACTTCAGGACAAAACATTTGTACTTGAAAATATAATTGGGTGAAGAAGATGGTTCTTTTCAGATGCAGCTTGGCATGGTTTACTAGACAGTAAAGTCTTTATCAGCTTCCGTTGCTAACGTATAATGCTGAAATAATGTCCCATAACTAACCTAACAGCCAGAGCAGGTGGGATGTTGGGTGCTCTCAAGTTTGGGGTCTCGTGTGGAAAAGCCTAACTGAGCTACAACTACACTGATAGGTATTTAAGGTGTTGAGGTTTTGGATTTTTTTTTTCCCCAAGAGTAATTATCCTGTGTACCTGAGGTGCCATTGAACGTGAAGTATTTTGGTTTGTAATAAAATCAAAATTACTTGAAACAGTTTTACATCCGTGTTCCTGGACTCGAGTGAGACTGTAAAGGTCGTGCAACTGCCTGCATCTGTATCTGTCAGCTTCTTACCATGACAGAGAAGAGATAAATGCAGAACAGTGGCTGTATGGATGTGACCACTAAATTACCTAGAATATATTACTATTTAAAGAAAAGCAACAGCAATAGACTACGTGTTGAAGATTAAAGTCTGTAGAAATGGAGACTGTATAGACTGGGAATGCCAAGGGAAAGTAAGCTATAAATCTTTGGGAATGTTTTTCCCAGTTGTCTTTTAACATTAAACAAACAGCCAAACTACCTCTCCTCTTGCCCCGTCTCCTATGCCGTGACTTGTACAAAAAAGCAGTAGGTGAGCCAAATACACTGGTACCTGCTGTGACCAGCAACATCTCCACTCAGCAAACTTCAGTGACGTTCCTTTGCCCCAAAGGGACCCAAACGGGACCGTGAGCGTGACGTGCTTTGACCAAACACAGAACTACCCAAATCCGAGCTGTTGCTGAGCCCTGTACTTTGGGCAGTGCTAAATAATTTGGCCATTTGGAAAATGCTGGGGAGAAAAGATCTCTGGAAAGGTGGGAACTGCGATCCTTTAGCCGGCCAGGAGGGGAACCAGAAAAGAGACTTTTCCAAGGTAAGTAAGGGAGCGCAAGGCAGTGGGGAAGCAGGATTGGGATGTTTCCCTCGAACAGCAATCAAGGTACACAAGCAACAGGTTTTCCCCTTTCCCAGGGCATCTCCCAAGCAGGGAGATAACAGGCTTCCAGCACGCCTATGCCGGGGTCAGTGCCTCTTCGCTGCTCCTCTTACCTTTAATTGCCAGGCTCTAACACAATGTACTGTTGTGCTGCAGAAAGCGAGCCAGAAAAGTCACATCGGGAAAAGGCTGTCGGGTTAAAAAGCTCCATCCGTGCCTGTGCCAGGCTCGGGGGTGAGATGGGGACCAGGGGCTGGGGGAGGCGCGTGGGGGCTGGCCAGCGCCGTGGCCGTGCACAGCCCACCGAGGCACGACCATCCCGTGGCCGCTCACACCCACGGTCTGAGGACGGGCGAGCGATCGGTCACCAGAGACACGCCGACGGCAGGGTTTTGGGTACAAATCTGACCGCTCGTAAGGCCGGCTGGGGTCAGACTGGCCGACGGGCAGGAGGCAGGACGGGGACCTCTTCACCCAAGAGCTTTTAAACCACTTCCAATAAAGCAAAATGCAACGAACGGACAAGAAAAAACCACCAAACGGTGCCGGCCGAGGCCGAGCTCGTCCGCTCGGAAGCGAGCTCAGCTGCGCTGGTTTTGAAACAGAGCAGGCTTTCTGCAGGAGGTTCCTCCAGGGCACAAGGGCTCAAGCCAACACCAACAGATCCCTGCCCCTTCAGCGACAAACGCCGCCGGCGATTCCTCCCCTCCATGCTCGCCATTAAACGGAGAGGAAAGAAAAGCCAGCGCTCGGGCACAGGACGGCCTCTCTCCCCATCGCTTTTGTCCCCCTCCTCCCAGCCGGCTGCGCGCTGCTACGGCCCCTCTGAACCGTTTCCCGACACTCGGGGAAGGTGTTTTTCGGGAGAAAAGCTGCCCCCGAGCTCCTGGCTGCCTCGCCGGTCCCTCCTCCTTTAAATCCCGGCTCCTCTCCGACTCCTCACAAAATGTCTCCGTCGCTGCCTGCCAGACCCAGCTCCAGCCTCCCAAGAGCTAGCTGTCGCCTCGATGTCATTTGGAGAGGCTTTGAAAGGGGGGATCTATCTTTATCCGCGCCGGGAAGCGCCATGCGCAGCTCTGGCACTGTGCAAGTAATTAACAATAATGAAAAGTTGGGGTTGCCATGGATATGCTGTTCTATTTACAACGCACATCTCTCCCATCACCCAGACCCGTGCAGCAACCGAGGGAAATCAGAACCCCATTCACCGCCTTGGCGTGTGGTTTTATTTTTAACCTGGATGCTGGAATAGGAAGGCAGCCAGGCGGGACGTCAGGGGCAGGACAGCGGCTGCTCCTGCCCCTGCCATGGGCCGGCTCCTCCGCTGGCTGCCGGATGCTTGGATTGCGGCTTGGGAAGCAGCACACAGGATTTCCGTGCTGCCC
Source organism: Harpia harpyja (assembly GCF_026419915.1). Taxonomy (NCBI): domain Eukaryota; kingdom Metazoa; phylum Chordata; class Aves; order Accipitriformes; family Accipitridae; genus Harpia; species Harpia harpyja. Next base: position 2,330,289 of record NC_068951.1, on the reverse strand, counting down.
TGCCTTACCCAGACACGAGCTCTCCGGACAGCTGCTGCCAGTGAAAAGAAACCCAATAAAAGCGCTTTTCAGATACCTCAAACTAACCGGTCATGACTTTGCTATTAAAAAAAAAAGAGAGAAAAAAAAAAAAAACCAGACAGTCCCCACACACCTTTTTTTAAGAGCTTTGCTGTTAATGGGCCTTCACTTCAGACCCTGCTTTGGGACCAGTGTTAGTTCAGGGAGGGGGGAAAAAAAAAAAAAAAAAAAGAAGAAGAAAGAGAAAGAGAAAACAAAGGAAAAAACATCAGCCTGGGAGTTGTTTTTGGCGGGCTGCTGTGCGGGTCTCACACACACAGCGCTCCGGGAACGCCAGACCTCGTTAGTACGCTGCGGGCTCTCGGCTAAGGATTGCAGTTGGCTTAATTAGAGACTCAGGTGAACATGAAAGATTAAATATGGAACAAGGCTGGGGACAGGCGGGAAGACGGCCAGTTTGGGTTAATGTGCCGATACAGGTACCTGCAGAATTAATTACACCAGGACTCGGGTGATGCGGGGAGGCTGTCGCCGCTCCATCCCGGCACGGTCTTAGTCACCACTAATAGCTGTCGCATGAGGTATGCACGGTATGAATCTTCTTCGGGGCTGTGTTATTCGCCTGTCATTAAAAGCATCGGCGCTGGGGTTTTTTTGGGTCTCAGCTGCCGTCACACCAGCAGCGAACGCGCTCGGCCCGTGGGTGACTCAGCCTCACGCCACCCCCGGCACAGCACCGGGCTCCCCCGCTCCCCACCGCTGCAGCGGAGCAGATAACGCCGATAACGAAGGCGCAAGAAGCCCTAGTTTTAGCGCCTGCTCGAATTCCCGTCAGGTGGGGCCGGTGAAACCTAAACCACCTACTTTTGGAGACAAACACCACCCCGCTGGAACGGCAGCTTTTCAGCTGCGGTTAAAGAAACACCAGAGCCGCCCTCCTGGCTGGTGCGACACGAAAAAGGGAAAAATCCAAACCACTCGGCGATGCCCCGTAGCGATCTCCTCTGCTCTTCCAACAAACAGGTTCAGCGACCTTCCGGGGAAAAACCAGCGCGGATTTATTAGCGAGCATGGAGAGAGTGCGTGCAGCGGCACAGGGAAAGCGCAGGCGTTTCCACCCCGCTCCCTTCGACTGGAGCCGATGGAGGGTGCCAGGGAGCGAACCCACCGGCAGCCTCACGCTATGAACGCCGGCAACCCCCCCCCATCCCTTCTGGCTGCTCCCCACGGAGCCGTATGTGCTTCCGCAGGGGAACCACAGGCCAGACCATATATCCCAGCTGCGTGTTGGCAGCGCTGGGTCAGGACCGTGTGGGAACCCAACGGGCAATGATGGAGTAGGAAAGAGCGTGAGAAACGCAGACAGGGAGTCAAGCACGAGCTTGGAGCGTGCGGGGTGCCCAGCATTTTGGGTCTTTACGGCATGGGAGCTGTTAGGCGACGCCTGCTGCATCGCGGGCTCCCCACCGGCTCCAAGCAAGGATCACCCTTTTGCACCAAAGCAAGCAACCTGGCATCCCTTGAGCCTTCCGTACAATCACCAACACCTCATTTCTTTTGCAAAGCCTGTCTGGAAAGTCAATGTTTCGTGAACCAGCATCTGCAGGCACCAGCGCTCCCCAACCCTTCCCATTAAACGCGATGGGGACGTGAGCTCGGAGCATCCCTGCGCAGCGCTGGCGGGGCAAGCTCTGCAGGAGCACGCTGCAGGCTGGGCTTCCAGGAGATGTCTGAGGTCCCTGCGATGGGGCAGAGACCCCAGCTCGGCTGCCCGGGAGGCAGGCGGCGATGTGCAGGCTAGGATGGGGAGGGAGGGAGCCACGGCGGGAGAGGTGCAAGGAGCAGCAAGCGCCTTCGGGGAAGCTGAGCCGCCGGGCCACGTCAGTCCGTCAGCCCTCGCTTCCCCGCCTGGCCACAGAGCCTTTCCCCCGGGGCACGGGGAGAGGGGTCAGGGAAGGACGCCGAGCATCACCCGCCAGCCAGGCCGGAGGCACGCACACCGTGACTCAGCAGGTGAGCGCCGGGATGAAGCTCACCCCAGCCTCCGGAGACCAAACGGCACCCCGGCACCCCTCTGCGCCCAGCGTCTCGCCGAAGGAGCTGCCGAAACGCAGCCCGTACCACAGGGTGCCTGCGCAACATGCCCAGGCGCCCTGTCTCTGCTCCCCCGCTGTCTAACGAGGGGCACATCCATGCAACAGGGGTACCCCTCCGTGCAACAAACATACGGAGCAGAGCTGCTTCCCCTGACCCTATAGAGTCCACGGTCACCTATAGCCCATCAGGCAGGGGAGCAGAGGGAAAACGGGCCTTGGGGGATGGTGTTTTTCCCTGTGCAGCGCGGGCAGCCCGGCCGGGCAGCCAGGAGCAGGCAGGGATGCCCGGGATGCCGGGGCAAGGCACGAGGATTGCCCCGGCGGTGACCAAGCCTGCGGCACGCGTGGCTCCCTGCAGCCGAACGCGGCCAGGTGCGACACACCTGGGCTACGGAAACGCTTCTCGCTTCGCCCACCGGCCCCGTGAATCTGAGCACCCCGTGGATTTGGAAACGGTCACGCACCCTCGCAGCCGACTGCGCCCCAGACACGTCCCGGGAGCCCCTAAGCCAAAATCTCCCCCTTCCCCGGGGAACTCGGGGTCGGGATGCGCTACCCTCTCTGCTCCTTGTGCCACTGGAAAGCAAACAAAAATCCTGCCGTGCTGCGACATCCCCCTGCCTCCCCAGAGAGGCCTCCGGTGACCCCCATTTGGCCGCTTAAATCGCACGCGGTGACCTAAAGCTCGAGTTTTGTTTTCCCCCGTTAACAAGCCATAGCCCGAGTGCCTGCTCAGGGATCTCTGCTCCACGCTGTCACCTCGCATTGAACGAGAGGTGGCCGATGGCTCCGCGGCTGGATTTATCCCCAGAACATGACTCGCTGCCTCCCCCGGGTCCCTGCTGCCGTTAGGGAGGCGAGGAGGAGAAGGCAGCACCCCAAAACCGTGCCGCAGCTCTTCCGAACGCTGTAAAGGTGCTGTTCGGCTGGGACACGAGTGCTGCCGGGACGGTCAGTGCCTGTTGCTCCGTGGTTTGACCACCCCGGGATGCAGTCGTTGCTACCAAAAACCAGGAGGTCCCACGTCCCTGGGCTTTTTGGCATCACGTGGGGACCTTTTTTTGCATCACGCCCGTGCAGGCGGCCGAAGGCGGGGAAAAGTAAACTCTGGCGTAGCCATGGAAACTGGAGAGGATGGATGGATGGATGGCGGCGGATCCCTGCACACGCGTGTGCCACGGCCGTGGGGAAAGCAGCCTTCTGCTCCCCACTCAGCCGGCCTGCGTGACCCTGCGGCTGCTGCCGATCACAGAGCGTGGCAGGAAAACACCCGGGTGATTAAGCTAATAGCCCTAATGACCAGCTAATAGACTGCGGGCCAGACGCGCCCTTTGGGAATGCGCCCAGGACTGCACCTTGCTGCGCTCACCCCAGCACGCTGGGCACGGCCGGGCGCGTATCTGCCAGCCTGGGCTGCGGTAAGGTGGGTTTGAGCCCTTCCAATGCCGTTGTCCCCAAAAGCACCACGGGGTGTAATCGAGAGGGTCCGGTCCCGCTTCAAGCATCTTGTCCCTACACGGTCTTCGTACCTCTTCTGCACAGATTCCTATGGGAAGGGGGGGAACCGGCCCACAACATGACTTCTGCCTTACAGGAGAGCTGCTGCTGTCCTGCATAACCTGGACCGTACTTGATGGGAGCGCAGGCTGCCTTCCTGGGGCAGGGGGGGGTCTCACGGAGGCACCCCTGTCCCCCCATGCCAGAGCAGAGGGCGAGCAGGCATCAGAGAAAGCACTCGCTGCCCGACACCTCGCCCGCGCTCAAGAGCAAACCCTCGCGGTCCCACCTGCCCCTCCGTGCGTGCGTTCTGGCCAAAATGGCTCTTTGCAGGAGGGCTGGAGGACACCAGCCTTTGGGCAGCACCCAGCCTGCCCACCGAGTGCCCCCGGGTCCCCCCCTTCCCCGTGCTCGCTCCCAGCTGCCCACAAGCAAACCCTTTGCCGGGGCTGAGCGCGGGAAGGAGCCGACATCTCCTTTTTAGCTCCGGTACCTGCTGCATTTGCTGCGTCCTTGGGTCAAAGGCCTCCCAAGTTTCCCTCTTTGCACCCTCAACCCACACTAAAAACACATAAAGCTCCTGGCAGGATGAAGGTTAAAAGCGCAAGTTACACCAGCATTAAAAACGTACGTCCACAGTTGGGCAAGTAGTTAAGAACCGTCCGGGATGCGCGGCTAGGGCTGTGCAAGAGCCTATTTCTCATTTAATGACGGTCAAATGAGGGGGAAATGAGGGGTTTGGATGCTTGGGGAGGAAATGCCACAGGTTGCTGAGTCTGCCACCCAAACCCCATCCTCATCGTTCCCTACGCCGCCCGTGGCCGACGTTACCCCAGGCTTGCACTGCAAGGGCTCGGAGCCCCCTCGAGCCCAGCTCCCGAGGAGGAGACACCCCCGGAGGTTCAGCTGTCTCTCAGCTTCTCAGTAGACTTGAGATCACCCGAGGGTTCATCTCTGCCCCGAGATGGTGCAGCTCCAAGGAAGGCGGCAGAGGAAGAGCAGAGGAGAGCCCGATGCAACGTGGAGGCAAAGCAAACCTTGAGCTTGCAGAGCCGAAATCCTTACATTTTCATTTTTTGGCCTTTTGAGGTTTTCTTAATTTGTCTATTTTTGTTCCTCGCCCACCTCCGCGCTGAGTGTGACGAGAGCCTTCGCTGGAGAGGCAGGGTTTTAAGGAAGAGCGCTGGCTGTTACAAAGCAGCGAGGCTCTTGGAAAAACAGCCTCTGGAGCAATAAACAGATTTGGTGCTGAGGGCTGTGAGGGATGGCTCCATCTGGGCTGCTGAGTCATGAAACCTGCTGAAGTGCGATACGAGCCAGAGGGCTCGGGGTAGGGGAAGCTTCCTATTAGGGATTTTTGCTATTTCAGTCTGAACGTGCGACAACAAAAGCAGAAATCGAAGAAAAGCGGGCCGAGCTGGCAACGCTTCGCTCCAGCAGCCAGGGGGTTAAAGAGGAAGGCTGCCCTCCTCCTCCTCCTCCTCCTCCTCCTCTCCCCAGTGCCAGGCAGCCTTGTCCCATCCCTGCCATGGTGGTGAGGTGGGTGGGAGCAGACCCTTCCACCTCAGCCCGACGGTTTCCAGCCGAAGCCAAACTCTCCCCTTTGCCGTGCGGGTCCCCCTGCCCACGCCATCCCTCCGTGGGGACCCCAGCCCACCCTCCCGCTGCCAAGGGCCCACGGGGCCCACGGGGAGCAACGGGAGCGAGGGGCTCCGCGGGTCACCCTCCTTCCTTTACCCAGGTTCCCAGCACAGGGAGGAGAGAGCAGTGGCTGTGGCTCGGGGATATCCCGAGTCCACAGAAAACAGGCTCGGATCTCTCTCCTAGGGTGTCCCCCTCCCCACTGGGCACCCACCTAGGCCCCACAGGAACTCTGGCACGTCCCCGTCCCCACAGGGACCCCACCGTGTCCCCACACACGCTGGCAGGGACCCCGTGGGGACACGACATGTCCCATCGCTAACAGGGACCCCACCATGCCCCTCCATGGACCCTGCCACATCCCCGTCCCCACAGGGACCCCACCGTGTCCCCACACACGCTGGCAGGGACCCCGTGGGGACCCGACATGTCCCATCCATAACACGGACCCCACCGTGTCCCCACACACGCTGGCAGGGACCCCGTGGGGACCCGACATGTCCCATCCCTAACAGGGACCCTGCCACATCCCTGTCCCCAGAGGAACCCCACCGTGTCCCCACAGGGACCCCCACCGTGTCCCCAGACGCTCTGCCACGGACCCCGCGGGGACACGACACATCCCATCCCTAACAGAGACCCCACCATGCTCCTCCACGGGCCCACCCACATCCCCACCCGCCCCCCCTCCCCGGGGACCCCCGCTTATCCCCACACCCCCTCCCATATCCCCACAGGGACCCCCTCACGGAAGAGGGAATCTCTGCCCCCCCCCCCCCCGGGCCCGGTCGCGCAGCGGCGCCTTTAAGGCTGGGCCGGGCGCCAGCTGCCTCCGCCCGGGGGCAGAGCCGGGCGGGCCGGGCCCCGCCGTAGCCTGGTAACCGCCGCTCGGCGGGCGGAGGGCGGCCCCGGCAGCGCCGCGGTCAGGTGGCAGCCCCAGAAGGGAGACGGAGCCCGGCTGCCGACGGATAAAAGAAGAAGTCCTGCCCCGCCGCCGCCGCCGACGACCGGGAGGGAAGCGCGGAGCCGCCGCCGAGGAAGAGCCATGGTAAGAGCGGGCCTCGCCGAGCCGGGGAAGGGGAACTGGGGGGAGAGGTGCCCGCCCGGGCCTCTGCCGGGAAGGGAGGCGGTGGGCGAGGAAGCTGCGGGGGCTGCCCGGCCCCGCGGGGGTGTCCCCCGTCCCCCCCCAGCCCCCGGCAGCCGGCCTTCCCTGCCGCTCTAATGTTGCTTCGGTGTTATTTACAGCTCCGTCCTGGTAAATGGGGCTTAAAGTGCTTCTTTCCCGGGAGGCAGGGCAGCTCTGGCTTCTGCCTGGGAGACCACCGGACCCCCCCCCCCCCTCGGTGCTCCAGCCCCTCATCGTGGCCTCAGGTCTGCCCGTGCAGAGGGGGCAGCGCTGCTCCTTCACCCCACGGAGCGGGGGGGGGGATGCCCACCCACCCTTCCACACCGGGGTACCGGGGCTGTACCGTTGGGAGAGCGGATCAGGGCCCCCCCCACCCCACCCCAAACCCTGCGCAGAGGGGCTGGATGCAGCCCCCGCGGCCTTCGGTCCGGCCGCCCGCGCCGTGGTCGCGGCGAGGGTCAGGGTCGGGACGGCGACCCGGTGTCCAGCGAGGGTGCTGGCCGCGGTGGGACGGTGCGGAGCACCCGAGGGGTCTCGGCCAGAAGGTCCCCAAAAGAACAGGGCAAAGCAAAAACCCGGTCGCGGGTGGTTAAACCCCGAGCAAAGCTGGCTGGAGAGAGGGACTGACTCGCTTCTAGATCCGCACCGGAATAGCCAAGCGCGGAGGTCGGGTGTTTTCCTCGACGTGGAAAACAAACCTCGGCCCACACCGCGCTCCTGGCAGCGCCGGAGCGGAGCGAGCATCCCTCCGGCTCCTGCCCGTCGGGGTGCCGGCCGCCCTCGGCACCCCCCCGGCTCGCGGAGCACCCCGGCGCGTGCCTGCGGCCGGCTGGCCTCAAAACCGAACCGGTTGCGTGCCGCGGCCCTTGACTCAGCTCCGAAGTAGCTGCTTTGAGCAACACTAGTAATCAATGAGCGGCATTTGGCTGCAGGGAGATTGGGAAGGATTATAACCTGTTCGACTGGGCAGCAAATGAGTCTTTTATTCTGAAGCTCTGAGTATTGACAGACGTCCTAATATCATGTTGCGAGTTCAGTTTATCCCTAATGCCACTGCCACAGGAATGGTGGAGGGATTAGCACTGACAAAACACTGTTTTCCCTTACCATACACCGGATCAGCTGGCCCTGCTCTGGCAGGGAGCAGATTCCTCCCCGAGGCCTCCCCATCCACCTCGGTGCGTGCCGCGTTCCGGGTGGCTGGGACAGGTTCTGTAGCACTCCAGTTCCCAAGCAATGAAAAACAAGTGTCCCCAGTTTGGAGAGCGCGTGCCATTCCCCACCGGCAGAGATCTGCTGCCATGACTTGGCTAACGCGACCCTGGTGAACGTCAGGAGGGGAGCAGTAATGCAGCAGGTTTTAATCGATTTACGCCTAGAAGGTATGAACAGGCAGCTCTGCCTGTCCTTCCTGCCCCCGAGGGCTCGCCTGGGTCCCGGACGGGGGCATGCACGTCCCATCCTTCCTCCAAAAGGAAAGGTGAAATCCCAGGGATTTCATCCAAGCCCTCGCTGCTCTGCGATGCCTGCTCCGGGCTCTGGCGCTGCTTCCTTGTTGGTCAGGGCAATATTGACATTTGCATGGCTTAATTCAGTACCTGATCCCAGCTGGAATCTCAGAGCTGGAAAGGCAGAGAACTCACGCTGCTCGAGTGCTAGAAATGTACAGGGTGTGGGGGATAAATCTTCTGTCTAAACCAGACGTTACGGGAGGGAGGAAAGAAATGCAGAAGTCTAAACAAGAAAGTCTCAAACAGACCTCTGTTCTGAGAGTCGGTACCAGCTTTGTCCCAGGGAACCAGCCACGTGGCACATCTGGGCATCCAGGCAGAAGTCAGGGATGAGGAGGGGGAAAAGGCATCCGGGCGAGGCAGCGGGTACCGGGAGCAGCTTTGCTCCCGCTGACCGTGCGCTGTCCCCAGCAGACCCATCTACACAAGGCTGTTCACCAGCACAACCGAAAAGCCTTCCAGGCTTCCTGCCACCGCTGCAGGACGTTTCTTCCAGGGTGGTTTTCCCTAGAAGGTGGGGTAATGCCTTAAACCAGGTACGGGAGGTTCTCCCAGCCCCTTTCGTCTCCAGGTACGCAACCCTCACCGCACGCATGCTGATTTATCCCTTCAAAAAAGACACGCCGGGCAACCGTAACGCAAGCAGAAATGAGACCATCTAGCAGATAAGGCTCTGGCACTTGGAAATAGCCGAGAAACCTTTGAACAACGGCCTCGGCTCCCCAGCCGCTTGGGAATAAAGCCTTAAACTGGAAGGCAAACGTGCTGCCTGCCCTTCCTTGGGCACCGCAGGGCTGGGGGTGGCTGCCCCGGCGGTGGTGCCTGCAGAGCACTCCCTGGTGCCACCGCTACAGCTCATGGGCTAGGCTCACACAGCTACTTGCCCACTTTAAAAAAAAAAAAAATAAAAAAATCAGGCAGGTTGTAGTTTCCCAGCAGGAAGGCTCAACAGGTGCCGCTGCGCTCACTCCGGCCCTGCGCCCCACAGCCGGCCACGCTGGGGTACCTGGACTGATGAGACTTAGTTTTTCCCTCTGTCGATAATATCCCACCCTGCGGTACGGAGGGTGGCTGTGGGTCCCTTCCCCTCACGGGGAGGCTGAGCAGCAGCAGCTCACGGGGGCAGGAGTCCCGGTTCACGAAGGAAACTTGAATTTGGTCCGTGTCCCTTCTGCTGAGCAAAATACAGTTTCACCAAGCCTTGAGCAGACAGAGCTACGTACCGGGAGGCGAGGGGTGCTGGCCCCGCGCTGCTTACATAGGAAGCATTCGCTGCCGCATGTAAACTTGATTTCCAACTAATTGATTAAAATTGGCCTCCCTTCCTGTTACCCTAAGCAACCCCATCGATGTGCTCAGAAGGTGACCTCATTCCTTACAGCTGCTGCGGGCGGGTGGCCGGGCACAGCCGACCAGCCCGTTCCCATCCTGCTTTCTCGCTGCTCTCCCTTCAGCTCTTGCTTCTTGCTTTTACTGCCCCGTGCCGAACCACTGCCTGGCCTCGGAAAGCGTGGGCAGCCCCTGCCTGCCTGCCTGTGGGGGGATTCCTGCGGCGGGGGCTATGTCACAGTCAGGTTTACCGGGGGTGCCAGGCTTTGAGACCCACCCCCCCCTCATCCAGAGGAGTCGGGCTCCATTCAGAGCGTGCACCCGTTGGCAGTGCCCTTGGAAAAGGTCCGGGTGAGTGCCAGCATGGAAGCACCGGACAGTTTCCAGGGCACATTGCAGTGAATTTGCAGCTGCCTTCAATTTTCTGGGTTTTGAGGTGGACCGGCAGGGACAGGGCAGAGCCCAGTGCTGCTGCCCCAGTGCACAACCCTGCCACATAAGCAAGAGGCACAGACCCGGGTGAGCCCTGCGGTGCGAGCCGAGCAGCCTCGGTCCCAGCAGGGTCACACACGAGCAAACACACCAGGTCCCTGTGTTTTGCTCAGCTAATAAGGAAGAAATTGTGTCCCTCCTGTCAGCTGTGACTGCACAGGGCCCGTCCCCAGGAAAAACAAGGCTCCATCTTGCAGCACCCCGGGAGCCGGAGCCAGGCGTGGGTCTGCTCCCCGAGCATCCCCCCAGGGTCACGCACACTCGGACACAGGGAGCAGGGGATGGAGAAGGGGAGCTTTTCTAAACTCCACCTGCAATCCAGATGCCATCAGCTGGTGCCGAAAAAAGCTGTAGCGCTTCAGAACAGATGATATCTCCGCTTGGGGTTCAAAACCAGCCCTTGGTGTTCAGCTGAGTACAGAACTGAGGCCGCACGCAACTGTAGGATCCCGTTCGTGCTTCCTCAAGGCTTAATTTTGGTTTTTAGAGAGTGTTTCGTGCACCCCACCAGAGTTTAAGCAAGATGCGGATGGCCACGCTACTGGCTTGTACTGGGGCCCCGCAGGCGAGCCCTGTGCCACCACCACTCTCTCCGACCAACTGGCACCCAGAGCATGGCGCGTTAGGGCCGGCGGCTCCGAAATAACAGGCATTGCTTTAAAAAGAAAGATGGTTTGTTTTTCTTGCATAAAATCCTCTTGCTGGTTGCCGAGGGAAGCTTGTCCCCAGAGCAGAGCAGCTGTATCATGCAGGAATTTATAAATATCAGCGTGCTCTCGGTTGCACCCGCGCCTGCTCCCTGTCTCGCCGCACACCGGCCGGGAGCTCTCCTGGTGGCGAGAGGTTTTGCTCGCAGCTGGCAGGATCCAGCTGTCGAGAGGAGAAGCAGCAGCCCTGCCTGTTCCCACTCCACGGCGGCGAGGAGGGGGCGGCTGCGCAGCAGGGAAGCGTGTAACGTGCCCGTGGGCAGGCTGCGCTGCCTCGCCGAGGAAATAGTGGTAGCGTGCATAAAGAGTCAGCGGAGCTGCCTCCCCCTGCCTGGGAGAGGAACGCGGGCAGCCGGGGACCCTGGCCGATGGGCCAAGAAGCGTCCTCGGATGGATCCTTCCAAAAAACCTCACCACCCATTTTTTTTTTTTTTTTTTCTTCTGCTCCTTTGGCGCTGGGAGAATAGCACATCAGGGAGCCAGGCTTTGGCTCACAGAGTGAGGAGGGGCTGAGGGTCTGGCAGAGCACTGCTAGACATTTAGGAGCTCATCAGCTGGGCACGTTGGGCTGATTTAGAAGTCACCAACCATAAGGCATGCCCTGATGGTCTGCAAAGCTACCCACGCATTTTGCAATTGCTCATTAATCCCACATAAATTTGCTCAGTGTATTAACCTCAGCAGCCTGGTCACAGACCGAGGCTTGCGGTGCGATGCTCCTGCAGCGTGAGCAGAGACTGGCTGCAAGAGCGAGGATGCTGCTCCCGGGCTGTAGGAGGCAGCTGGGTGAGGCTTGCAAAGTCCTGCCCTTACCCAAGCCTGCCCACAGCACCAGGCATGCCATCCATGCCCACGGAAGGGAGACGAGCCGTGACACAGGACCGTCTGCTGTCACCCCTCCAAAGGCAGCGTCACAGCAGGCTGGGACGGGCTAATTAGGGTTTGTCAGCCCTGCAGCCTGGAGAGCTGGCTCAGGTCATGGGAGCAGCCGGAATTCCAGGTGTGTGGAGGAGGCAGCGCCATACCAGGGGAAACAAGACTTTGTGCTTACGGACTAAATGTGTTTGGTCTGGGGTCACTGAGCAAGGATAAGCCTCGGACCCTTTGCAGCCATACCCTGCGAGTTTCTCGTGTAAAGGGGAGTCATGCCTGAAACGCACGCCATTGAAAGCTTTGGGAAGTTACCAGTGTGTTCTTGCAAGTGTGGGAGACCCAGTTTGTGCTGTGTGCTGCAGGAGCAGCCAGGCCTGCTCAGAGCTTCGGGTAGACACATTATTGTCTTGATTTAACATCTGACAGCTTCCATCCTCTGCTCGCCTGAGAGGGTAACGCAGGCTGCAAGCAGGAATCAATCAGGGTTTGGTCTAGGCATCCTCTGTCACAGCCCAAATCACTCCACCATCCCCTCCTGCTTCCCCTTCCTTCTTTTCCGCTTCAAAACCAAACTGCTCGTCCCTTCCGTCACGAGGGTGTGCTGATGGCTCTGAACCATGCGCCCGAGAGGAGTCTGGAACGGCTTCGGGAGCACATCCACGACAGCCAAAGGCAGGAAAGCAAAAACCCCAGCGGAGCTAAACGGTGAGCTGCAGTCGCTGCTGTGATGCCCGGGAGAGGCGGGCCTGCCCACGGCCTCAAGCCCACTTCAGACTCCCATGGACTCAGCACAAGCAAGACCTGACCCTGAGAACGGCCGCAGTTTGTGCTCTCTGCTGAAATTTATTTTAAATGCTGTTCTCCAGGACCGTTTCTGAAGCAATTTGCTGTTCAGCCTGGCTAGGAAGAGCCCTGAGCAGGCTCATTCATTCAGCGCCTGCAGTATTGACTCTTCTCTTTACTGCAGCATTAGAGAGCATTTGTCATCTCTAAAATGAATAACTTTTCCTCTCCTGGGAAGGGGGAGAAGGCTTGCTTCAGTACTGACATTTCACACACCCAGCCCACAAACCTGCTTCGAATCCCAGATGTTGCTCTGGGGATAAAACGAGGGGCTTTGGTGTCTTTGCTCTGTCAGCAGAGCAGGACCTTCGACTCACCTGGTCCTCCCCACGCACGAAACTTGCCGAGTACCTCTCGGGCCGTGCCCTCCGCACCCGTCCGAGGACCACCCTGCTCGGCCACAGCTCTCCCAGCAGCGTTAGGGCAAGAGGAGCAGAACGGCTGCCAGAAAGCCGGGGGTACCCAGCAAGTAGCAGCAAAGCTGGGAGCAGGACCAGCCGTCCCTTCCCACCCGGTGAGCTGGCTACTGAGTCACACATCTGCAGAATTTTACCTGGTGCAGGGGAAAAAGGGCCTGGGAGATGATCTCACCTCTGCCAGGTACCAGCTACATTGCTGTGTTACTGACGTACAGTCCGACACCAACTGCAAGTCTTACTCAAGTCCCTCAAGAACAAGTCACAGCCTCTGCTCTCAAGCCAGAGGAGCCCTTAAAAAAAAAAAAAAAAAAAAAAAAGAAGTAAAAAAAACAAACCCCAAAAATCAGAGAAAACCACCTAGCAGCACCAGAATAAGAAACCAGGAGCTCAGACTTGCCACCTCATGGTCTAGAGACCAAGCAGCAAGGCTCTCTCCTCCGGTCCTAGAGATCACAGTGTATTTAACTAATATCTGCCTGTTTGCCTCTGTCTTCTGAGCTTTCAGAGGTGTTTTCAAGCCTTTCTCAGGAGGTCCAGGAAGCAGGAATACTTTCCTGTGGGAATTTCAGCCTTTGTTAGCAGGACTGTGTTCCCAGGAACGAAAGCAAGAGAAACAAACCCCAGCTATCGCAGGATTTGGAAGAACAGAGCCGTAAGCGATGCCAGCAACAACCTTTCCAAGGGACCGGACCACCCACTACGCAAACCATTAGGTCAGTATTGTTGTATTGCTTTTGAAACCCCCTTGCCTGGAGAGAAGCCGCTCTGAAGCCAGGAAATCCAGCCCAGCTGGGATATGACCCAGTGTCAAACTGGTCAGCCCCACGAAGGCACACACCACCCGCCTTCCACGGGAGCAGCGACCACGGGCGAAGCGCCTGCCCCTTCTCCCAGCAGACCCGACCGCAGGTGAACCACGCAGCTTAGCCTCCAGGTACGGCAGAGACACGCGCAGCGCCCGATACGAGCCAGCCAGACTTACCGGAGCAGCGCAGCTGGGAGCGGTGGGTCTGCGGAGAGCCAGCGGATGCAGGATGAGGTCCCGGCCACGGTGGGTGCTGGAGAAGCGTCCCCTTTCCATAAACCTGCACCCAAGGACAGTGCTGGGCCAGGAGCTGCGTGGAGAGGACCTGGAGGCTTTGAAGACCAGAGTCATCTCCAGGCTGTAATTACCCACTTGCTTCCCCCACCCCTGATTATGCAGATTAGGGAAATGGCAGAACCCACCAATCTGCCGGGCAGGGAGGAGGCTGCACTGGTCCTGCCCCTGTATCACTAGGGCCAGGGACCCCCTGCCACCCCGGGGGGTGCCAGCCCTCCCCAGCAGCCCAGCGGGGTGAGCATATAGCGGGAGCTGGTCTTTTTGCACGGGGAAGAGCAAGGGAGAGTCTAGAAAGGGATTTGCTGTGGGTCAGGGCTGTTACAAGACTAATTAATCCATTAATTGGAGTCAGCTCAGCAAACGAGGATGCGATGGCAGGAATACCTGGTTGCTACTGGCCCACCACCAGCTGGTTTTTGCCCGAAGGACCGCGCTGCACCCTCTGGGAATTTCAGCCCTTTGCAGGAAACCACAACCACATCCCGTCTCCTTTGGAAGGCACCTTTCAGCTGCTCCTTTAGAGACAGCCCTGGCTCCCACCCTTCGGCGTAACAGCCCACGCCACCGCCCAGCACCATCTCGCAGCCCGGGCGCAGCGTGCCGGCGAGCGCCCGCGGCCCCTTCGCAGGGTGACATGCGGTGACGAGCCACCCGAGACGGGCTCCGGCACCCCGAGGACACCGACTTCAGGCTTGTGTGCCCACCCCAGCCTACGCAACCGCTCAGAAATGCAAACCAAGAAGAAATGGGAGGAGATGTGGTGGTTTGTTTTTTGTTTGGGTTTTTTTTTTGCATGAGATGGTGCAAACTGGCTGTATCAGTGCAGCTCTCCCAGTCTCTGTGCAGAGGCTGAATGAGGCACGGCTGGACCCGCAGCCAGCACCTCTCCCCGTGCCCGTGCAAGGAGCCTGTTTGCTGCTGTGCTGGCCTGTTCTGCCACTGTCCTTTGCAGGTGGCACGGCCAGGGCTGGGCTGTGTGCGCACCTCATTCGATCTTCAGCTGTTTTTCTCTTTTTTTTCGCACGCAGCAACGCCTGGGAAGAGGCTTTTCACTCTTTTCCTCTCTCTCTGTGCCCCAGCACAATGACAGGAACTACCGCATGAAGAGCAACAGTGTTGGATTACAGCAGGGACGCGGCAGGATAAAGCGGGTGCGTTGAGAAAGGCAAATGGAGTTTCACGGGAGCGAAACAGCAGACTTTAGGCAAGCCTTTGTCTGAAGCTGGCTGGGGCCAGGCAGGAGGTTTAGGAGAAGGTGCAGCTATCAGGACAGATAAGGACTCACACCTGCAAGCCTGGTGGTAGCTCCTAATCGTCAGCCAAAGGCACCGCACCCAGCACGCAGCCTCTGCCATCCGAGGCAGACGAGGCCCCTTTCATTTTCAGGCTCCCTGCAAGCCGGCAGCTGCTCAGCCTGGTATGTGTGGGCAGGAGGACGTGGCTTTGTCACATGCCTGAGACAGCATGTCGCAGTCGGTGGCATCCCAGCCAGCTCCTGCTGCGAGAGCCGTGGAACGCGGGAAGGGATGCTGGCATCTGCCCCTCTCCCTTGGTGGCTTTCCCCCCCCAAGCATCTGCTCCTGCCCCAGCCGGCCGGGCAGCATCCTCGGCTACCGGGCATTTGGTCTGACGAGCACAGCAGCCTTCTCTCTCACTTATAGAAAGAACTCATCTCCAAAACATTAACTCTTTCTGGAGGAGAGCCGTTCTGGTTCGAGCAGAGGCAGTGCTGCTGGCTGTCAGCCATTTGGAGCCCCAGAGAAGTGGTGTGTAAACTGGGACACGGGACTGTGGGCACCCACCTGCGTTCCCAGCTAGCCCCAAAATCCACCCCGTTCCCCAACTGCTGCGGACAGCAGGCAGAGGTGGGACAGACAGGCGCCTTCCTTGAGCTGCTCCTCTCTTCCCGGGGGACCAGCGCATCCCGTCGGACTGACCGTCCGTCTCGGCCGCCACGCGATGCCGTCTCAGGTGGCTGCTCAGGAGCAGGCTGCTCGCAGGCAGCTTGCTGCCAGCCCGCCGGCCTCGGAGTTTGCAGAGCGAGCCCAGCCTGTCACATGCAAACATTCAGATAAGTTGCTGCCTGCAAAGAGGAACCACTTTATGGAAAGCAGCAAAGCCATTCCCAAACCGCCCCGAGGAGCGCTCCGGGTCCCCCCGCCGGGGAGCAGCTGGATCCCAGGTGCAGCAAGCGTGGACGTGGGGCGGGCGAGAGTGCTCAACCCCAAGCAGCCCCTCGGGCCCCCCGCGGGGGCAGAGATGTGGGTGCCCCGGTCCGTGGGATCGAAGCCGGGATGCTGCTGCCCTGCTCCCAAGAAGCGCGGCGGCAGCACCCGTCGGCCTCTCCCGCCGCGCGTTTGCGGATCGCCCTCCGCTAACGTTTCCCAGCCATCTTCAAGGGCGGCGCGGCGTTAAAAAAAAAAAAAAAAAAAATCCCGTTTGGGTTTGTCGTTTGGCCTCCGGCTGACTTGTCTCAACTCCCCAACGCCTGCCAGAGCCTCCCAGCCCGCCCTGCCTCCCGGCAGCCCTGTGCCGTCGCCGTGCCAGAACCAGCCTCTCCGCAGCACCGTGCGAAGCCTCCCCGGCCAGCCATCGTGCCGCGCAGCCCGCCCGAAGCGCCGAGACCCACCGGCCACGGCAGCCCTCCCTTCTCTGACCCCCATCTCCAAAGCCAAGCCAGCCCCTTTCCGCCTCAGTTCCCCCCCCCGGAGCTCAGCCAGCGGTTTCTTCGTCGTGGTAAAGCCATGCGCTGGGAAAGCGAGTCCTTTCCCCGGCTCTCCCTCCGCATTCCCCTGCCCTGGGGAGGGGGCACGGAGCAGCCACCGGCCCCTCGCTGTCAGCCCCGCTGGGCTGGAAATGGCCAACGGATGAGCTGCAGGAAAGCAGGGAGGGTCTGCCTTGCTCAGAGCCATTTTGGGGGGGGGGCAGACATTACTCTCCCTCTCCCGTCGTCCGGCAGCGTTTCCCAGCAGGCAGCTGCTTTACTCTGGTGGCTTGTCTTATTTCTGGTCTGGCTGGAGAAATAAAAGAAAGGGATGCTGTCCCTGTCCTTCGCTTTCCAGGAGCGGGATGCCGTGGCTCACAGCACCAGCTCTGCCCCTTCTCGTTTGCCCCTGTAATTCCAGCAGTGCCTCGGGGAACAGGACCAGGTAGCAGAGCCCCGGCAGCGAGGCTCCCAGGAATGTGCTTTAGGCACCGTTGGAAGAAACGCAGACCTGCACCAGCTGTCTGGGACTAGGCGAGCGTCTTGGCGGATGCTAAAGGAGACGTTAGAGCAAATTAATTACTTAAACTATTTAATTTTTTTTTTTTTTTGAGTCATGACTTTTGTGCCAGCCCCGGATTCCTCTGGGCCTACCCTGATTTTGAATGCTGTGTTGGCAGCAATTGGTGGCATTATGCTGTCGGCAGCAAGTGCCTTCCCAAGGCCTCTGTCTCTCCCTGGGGAGCGGGCAGGGAAGCCGTAGTCCTCCCTCTCAGTTCTTGGACAACCACCTAAATTGGGTGGCTTAAATGCACCTCAGCGGAGGAGGCTGCCTGGTGTCCTGTTTGGGTCCAGCACAGATCCCAATAAAGCCCATGCTCTCTTCTCTCCCCAGCTCAGCGTTGGACACGGTCTATGAGAAATCCCAGCTTCGGCAGCCCACAGCATCCGTGTGCCGGTCGGTGATTTGGAGGAGGACAGTTTGTTACTGAGCGTAAGTGCCTGAATCCTTTGCGTTGTCAGTAACGGCTATTTGAGAGCAGGGATTTCCCCTGCTCAAAGGACTTTATTCCTTTGGAAAAACCATGCCTTTCATTGCTGCTCCAGCTGGGTGACTGCAGTGGGGGTGTCCGCAGGGAAAGCCGAGCACTCACAGCTGCAGCAAAAATCTTGTTGGGGCATGAACTCTTGCAGCACCAGCACTTTGGGCCCGTGGTTTCAGGAGCTGCTCAAGTAGCTGCCAGCAGGGAACAAGCCACAGAGGAGACTGTGTTATGCTCATTAAGTTACCGTACCGCAAAGCCATGCCAAAAATCCGCTGCCAGCATTACCAGCCGCTGCTGAGACCTGCCGGTGTTTCCCGGAGCGCGGGATGCAGATGGCTGCACTGTCGAGTCAGGGCCAGGGAAGCCGCAGTCGGGGTCTCTCAGCCCTTTGAGGACTCTCTGACCGGGAGAGTTAACTGCTGGAGGGACAGACACCCTCTCAGTGAGCATCCCCCAGATCCCCTCCCCGCGGTGCCCAGTGACACTTTGGTGGGCTCAGACGTACCTGGGCAGAGCAGGGAGTCCCCAGCCCGCACGGACCAGAGCCTCTCCCACGGCCCGTTTCTAGCTGGAGAACACACAGCTAAAAGGGACTGGCAAATTATTAATGTGCCGGGGCTCGTCCTCTTGCTTGCAGCTTCTCCACTGGCTTCAGAGAAGTCCTAAAGTAGGGGAAATAAAAGCAGGGGTCCTTCCCGGGAGCCACAGCGGAGGCAGCCGGGGATGCGTGGTTCACGCAGGCGAAGCCAAGCCTTCGCAGAGCGTGTCGTTCTCCAAAGCGTTAGTCAGTCATTAAAGCAGCAGGAAAAGAGCCTCCCTTGTCCCAGCCTCTGCTTCGGTTTTACTCCCAGCTTCTGACATAACCAGGTCACTCTTTCCACACTTCCCCTGCCTAGATGAGAGCCGATGACTGATCTGGATGGACATGACTCACTGCCTTTTCTAATGAGCAACCTTCCTCTGTTGATGTACTTTGGCAGGGCCTTTCATATACCTAAAAAAGGAGAAGGGTGGCATTGGGGAGAGGGCAGGGTAATCTAAATTGCTGGCATCTGCATCCAGCCCGAGTGAGCTGTTTCTCACCATCCCTTTGGACTCCGGCCAGTTGTGAAGTTGCTGCTTTTGAGCATGGGAGAGGCGTAGCTAATCTTCCACGTGCTAATCCCGGTGAAATGCTGTCCGGGCCCACAGGTAGGCTGCCTAAACCCTCGACAAGTAATTGGAGCTAATTAGGCTGGAAGATTTTTTTGGTTAATATCTGTCCAGGCAATGCCTAGGGGCCCCGTGGTAATAAGCACTGTGCAAACCCAGAACCACCTTACCCCACGGAGGCTTGCCGGTAGGAGGTTGTCCAGGCCACAGCAGGGCGAGTTGGGTTTTCCTGTTCTCTTGCATAGACACGGTCTCATCGGACAGCTGCCCCGCTCATGTGGAGTTGCTTGTGTTTTGCAGTGACTAAGCGGAGGAAGCTCTTGCTGTCCTAGCACCACCGGGCCAGACAATCCTTCCCTTGGCTGAAGATCCCGTTGGATCTCTTCCCATAATGGAAGCGTGAGTGCCAAGATCCTCCATGACCTCCAGAAGCCACAACTCCTTACCGAGAACTCTGATGGCTCCACGAATGCTTTCCGAAGGTGCCCTTGGGGGCATCGCCCAAATCACCCCCTCGCTGTACCTGAGCCGGGGCAGCGTCGCCTCCAACCGGCACCTGCTCCTCTCCCGGGGAATCACCTGCATCATCAATGCGACCATCGAGATTCCCAATTTTAACTGGCCCCAGTTTGAATACGTGAAAGTGCCTTTGGCTGACATGCCCAACGCCCCCATCTCCCTGTACTTCGACAGCGTCGCCGACAAGATAAACAGCGTGGCGCGGAAGCACGGGGCCACCTTAGTCCATTGTGCCGCCGGCGTGAGCAGGTCGGCCACCCTCTGCATCGCCTACCTGATGAAGTACCACAAGGTGTCCCTCTTTGAGGCATACAACTGGGTCAAATCGAGACGCCCCGTTATACGCCCCAACGTGGGCTTCTGGAGGCAACTGATAGACTACGAGAGGAAGCTCTTTGGGAAGACGACGGTTAAAATGGTACAGACACCATATGGCATCATCCCAGACGTTTATGAGAGAGAGAGGAGACCCCTGATGCCTTACTGGGGAATTTAATGTGACTGCAGACAGGAAGCACAACAGAAGGGACGAGCTGTTCTGAGTCGACCAGACTGGAGACATTCCCTTCTCCTTCTACAGCCAACTTTGGTTCTTTACCATACAGCAGAACCTCAACTAATTCTCACCTCACTAACCTGCAAGGCCAACGATTCCCTTCAAAGCATTTCTCTCTACAGGGATTCCCCCATCCGCATTTCTCTGATTTAGCAGAATGAGGTCTCCTTATAAGTTTCTTCCTTTCATGAAGCCTCCCTCCCTTTTTTAGTCAGTTTATTAGTATCCTATGAGGAAAGGCCTAAAAGGCATTTGGCAGAGTTAATGAACAAAGTGCGCTTTGTGATGCGGTAGCCTGGATATTTCGTTAATAGCTTGTTTGCTTCCTTGCAAAATCCTGTAGTGGCTAGGGAGCGGCACTAGCACAGAACGAGCGAGGTCCTACTGTACGGCCCTGGGTTTTTCAAGAGCCAGGAGGAAGGCAGGCGTGCAGGGTTGTGGTGCTAGTGCTGGTGTTTTCTTTAACATCCGTAGTGACTCTCAGTATATAGTGTTTGAGATCTTTAGTCAGCTCTTAATCTGTATTAAAAGTTTAAAAAAAAAAAAAAAAAAAAAGTGAAGTCAGTCCGTGTCGGCCACAAGTAAAATAAAATTTGAATGATTCAAATCAAATAAATACAAGATCCTTTTTCACTCATTCCATGCCAGGGCAATAGTCCTGGAACACACTTACACTACTGAAAAATGCTGGTGTTTTTTGTGGGTGGAAAGTAAACAGAGATCTTGTCCAAATGTGGCTCAATACCGAAGCGAGAGGTTAACCCTCCCCGCACTGGACAGCCAAAGACATGTTTAGGAAACTTGTGTGTGCATGGCCACCTTCCAAAGGGGCTGGGCTGTGTTTTCTAATATTCAATCAACCAGTAAATTGGAAGTAGGTAAATCCGCTTGATTACTTAGCTCTAAGTATGGTCGTGATCTGCCTTAGCCCATTTCTAAATCACTTCATTATGTCCTTAAGGTTATGCTGCATTCTAGAATTATTCTGCGCAAAATGGCGATCTGTTCAACCTCCCAGACAAGGATGGCTTTACGGAGAAGGCTTTGCCTTGTTCTGTGTGTGACAAGAACGATTCCAACCGGAGACGTGGGAGAAGCCTTTCTGTGGCGTAGCCACTGCCTCCTGGACGTCGCTCCTCTCCCTGCAGATGGGAAGGGACTGGTTTCGTTGAAGTGTTAACTGGACCACCAGGACAGCAAGGCAAGTCCGTTCCTCGATGAGACATTTGTGTCCTCTGTTGCATCTCTGAAGGAGGAATACGCAGATTGCTGGATGCCGAGATAGCTATCTGATTTAAATGAGATTCTATACTTGTAAAAAAAAAAAAAAAATCAATAAAGATTAAACAAGAACATGTGTTGGTTTCCTATTCAGGACTGTGCTAATGTATCTCAAGTAACTGCGAGAACATGGTGTAATACTGAGCAGTGGCTTTAAACAAATCTGGACCTCAGTCTCGAGAAAAATACTGTGATCTGTTCCCGTCACTTGGCTAATCAGTTTACAATCTGTCCAGGTGTCCTGCAATTCCTGGTCCTCATCACAAAAGCCAGGCATTTAATTTGGCTATTTCAAAATTTTTATCTTCTGAAATCCTAGCTGAACAGCTGAGGTTTTAAGGAACAGTAGACGTGGTTAAAGTTTTTCTCCAAGCTGAACCACACTGGGTGAGGATTGCAGCACAAGTAGGTTTCTGGTTTCCCCAGACTAAAAGCCACAAGGGCTGAAATACTGTTATCGCTGATACAAAACTGCACAAATGGCCTCAACCTCATGTGGATCATGAGTAAAACCAGACCTGGTTGGAATGAAAGTCTAGATCAGAGTGAATTTGATACAGAGGCTTTGACCGGCTCTGACCCAGAATTTTCAAATTTACTGCAGAGACAGGAGTTTTACCAGACTGGGCAAATGCCACTTGCTTATACTCACCAGGGGAAGGAAACGGTGCTCTGTAATTTCCAGGCTCCAGTTAGAGGTCCACAAGGTCAGCGAGGACTGCTGTAGGAGTTCACAGACTTTGAATTAGGCCCAAGGCCTTACTGGGGGGGCTTGGTGGCACGCGGGCACAAGAGAGCTCTCTCAACCCCTACGGGCATGGAAGTCACGAGGTTGGCCAGAGCTTCATTAATGCCAAACCTGCGCACGGAGACACCGCTATGAAAAGAGTTACTGCAAATTCCTCAACATTGCAAGGGCATCCAAAGCCCAAAAGTTTCCTGCACGCACGTATATATTGCCCCCGTTCCCCCTGCAAACCCTTCTTTCATCTGTTATCCAGGATGCGCTTAACAAAACCGCACATAAAAAAACCCAAATACTTCAACACCAGTTTTTCCAACAGTATCAACGCATGGATCTCGGTGTCCTTCAGTATCACCAGTACAAAGCGCAGCCCCGCGCTGGCAGAGCGAGGTCTCCTCCTGCTTTTGCAGATGAGCAAGAATGAAGTTTTGGCCCACTGAAATAAAAATGAATTTTGCCATCAGCTGTGCGCAGTTCAGGTTTCACGGTTGTGTCCCGGTTTCAGTGACAAACAAACAGACATGAGACTGACTGTCCATTTAAAAAAAATCCATTCTACTCATCTCTCTATTTTTATCATGAGTTAAATGGCAACCAGGGAAATGGTAAGTAAGAAAAGGAACTAGAGATTAAAAATCAAGACTAATCATTAGGCTGGAGACATTCCGAAAGCATGACATTTCAAAGGGAAAAAAATACTAAAACCTGAAATCTGCTAGCAAAATTAAACTTTACCTAAAAAATGGACTATGTATAATTTAACAGCATTTTCTATATAAAAACTGGAAGGTAAAGATTCTCCACTTTGAATTATTATATAGACTTTATACACGCGCTGCCCTAGTACCTAGGGAGGGGAAGATACTAATGTTCAGCCAAGAAAGCATCAAGACTGACTTTTAAACAAAAGGGAAAGTTAGACCTATAAAAAAATGTAATTGCCTAATAAAGCACATTAGGAAATAAAGAATTCACCTGAAATACCCATTAGAGATAATATTATGGATAAGTGCAATGGTATTAATACTTGTAGGTATTTCTTTGCAAAATTCCTCTTGTGTTCACTCCAACAAAAGATGTTTTATGTGAGTGTTTTTTCCCCCCTCAAAACCCAGTTTTTCATGCATCCTCAAATCTATAGAAACCAAAGAAGAGGGCGAGCCACAGTTTAACTCTGGATTGCTGTAAGCACACCAGCTGGATTTGAGGGGAAGATCATTCTTCCTGCTCCCCACAGGCTCTTCCAAACGGTCGATATCTTAATTGCTTGAAGAATATTTTATATGTTATTTGGTGAGACATCTTTCAAATACTAGCCACAAAGGTGGTTTCACTTACACAGCTTCATTATACGTTTAAGGCCCTTTTTGTCAACCTTTCAAGGCTTCTCCCGAGCCACGGGAAGATGTCACCCTGCCCGTGTATTTCTGAGGAGGAGCCCCCCCCCAGGCCAGCGCCCGTGGAGCTCGTACCAGAGATGACAACGTTCGGGTACCAGCAAGCAGCAAAAGCATTTTTTTCTAGCTGCCTCCTGGAACAAGCCACTTCACAGGTTGGTCAGATATGAAATGAGCTCTTTATTGAATACAAGGTTTGAATCTCAACAAAGGATTTATAAATCACTGCAAGAATTAGGGGAGTAAACAGTGTACTAAAGTCCATTAATGACACTTATTCTCATTGGATTTAAAATATCAGCAGTGACTCCAGCATAGCACAAACCGAAACAGTTCCAACTACTAATCGCAAAACCACTTCTAGAAACGAAATAACATTCGCCCAGAGGGCAGAATAAAGAATCACAATACAAAGAGAAGTTTTCTGACCACTTTTCTTCATAAAATTATGACATTTATATTTTAATATTGAGAACTGGAATTAAATACAGATCCAGAGAGAAAGGAAAAAAAAAAAATCTTTCAGAAAAAGTAGTTTGTACAATAGCAGCTTTTATTGAAAAGGCAGGTTTTGTTTCAAGTTTAATTAATCCAACATGTAACTAACTAGAAATCAGAGCATTCCTTGGGTTTTCACAAGCTTCTTCTCAACCTTAGGTTGAACTTCACTATCACTTCACGTATACTGCACGAATTTCAAGGAAGGAGCTGCTCAAAACAAACCCAGGTGAAGAGAAGCTGCTGCCAGGGAGGGGAAGTCAGCGGAACGGTCAAGTGCGGAACATTAACAATTCCCATGCCACAAATAACCTCCAAGCGGCTACAGCCAACGGGTCAGCAAGCTTGGGGAGATACTCAAACCAAAACACGGCAACGGATGGGCAGGGGAATAGGCTGGAGCAGTCTGTTCGCTCCCCAGCACCCCTGCCACCAAGGAAAAACTGCAACACACGAAGATAGCACAGAAGCATCAGGAATACAACTGGGTAAAGCGATATATACATTAAATAACCAAGCGAACAACCTCTTAGAATTCCAAATATACACAAATATATAGAAAAATCACTTTCCATAGGTAATCCCAAGGCAGCTCCAGAGAACACGTACATTAAAAAAAAAAAAAAAAAAGAAAATCCCGTTTCTCTTTTCTAGCGAAAGATACATGCAGAAAAAGGAGTTACATTTATGAAATTCAACACAACCAAAGCGAAAGGCAGCGTGTCCATTAGCCTGTATGCAAAGGAAGCAGGGGAACATGGTCTGTCACAATGCACTGCAGAAAATACTGTAACCTTGGATACAGATTGCAAGGACACTGGGCTTTGGCTGGCAACGTAATATCTGAGAAGATGCTGAATGCAACAGTGAGTCATTTTAATGACTAGGATATGTAAGTGAGATGATCCTCATTGTGCAACGCCTTTATCGAGGGTAACTACATGCAAAACATTTGGTGTATTCCCATGACGTAAAGGTGTTCGGTTCAGAAGAACGCTTTCTGCTTGCCACAAATGCAGTACTATTGCCTGCTGCTTTCCCTTCTGTAGGGAGCAAGCGAGCAGTAGTGTCATACTTCAGCAAGCTCTGCTGCAATTATAATTGTAAATGTCAATTCCTTATTTTTGTGGGCCAAAAGACACGCTGGATACATCTTAGACAGGGAACTTACTTGCTTAACAAGTACAAGAAAAACATCACTGAAAAATGCTTTTATGACAATACAGCTGGTACTGTATTTGAAATACCGGTTGCTGTAAGTTTCACATTGTGGCCTCTTTTATTTGTGGCATTCTCTTTTAATTAGGAAAAAAAAATCCTATCTAGCTAAGTGTTCAGGAACTGTGGTGGAAACCCATGCTAACAATAAACTCCCTTTTCCCAATCTAGCATTTCATAAGCATAAGCCTTTGCATCAGCCAGATACTCAAAACCACTTGAGAAGTCCCCTTGCTAGCAGCAAGACGAGGCATTTGCTTGAAATCAGACAACGTTTAAGTGCTTCTGTAATTCAGGATGCAAAAGTGAGCGCTGGCTTACTGCGCTGAGTAGACCCCAAACATCAGTGGGAATACTTGCACTGGTGATGTATACAGCAGCCCCTAATTACGATGGAAAACAACCTATGTGGTCAAAAGCTATGGTGCTGACTGCTGTAACTATTTCACACCTAATAAATGAAATAGGGAGCAAGCAATGAGTGACTGCCCTTTTTTTGATAATTACTGGGCAACAGAAGGTAGGCAGTCACTGTCACACTATGGAAAACCTACCACTTGATTAGCTTGAGCTTGCGACTGGAGGCACAAGTTGCTTATTTTATGAATGAGCTAATTTCAGGCAGCAAGAAGATTTATTTTAATTCGTGTAAATAAGGGGCCAGACACCTAGCACTCCTATTAGCCAAGATTCTTTCATGTGGTATAATTAATAGTTTAGTATAACCAAGCCTTTTTCTTTTTTTAAACACAAAGCATCATTTTTCCTCATTGTAATTTCTATTTCAGCAAATAACCACTGGTCAGTGTCAGCTACTCATAATGGAGGCAAGATTAGCTTGGAAAAGCTGTTGATATCGTTGGAGAGAAGGGAGATTTTCTAGAGATCTGAGAAACTGAAGTCAAAGAATTAAGCAGCAAGTTGTACCTGATGGATATACACCCCACTTCATTCACTGCACACTACGACTGTATAGTGATAAGGCTCTTTATAATAATGCCATGAAGCTCCCACTAGGTTTAAAATTCTGTAAATAGCACTACAGCTGACTGCACTGTCATCTGGATATTGTATCTGAAGAGAGAATCAGGTACTTTAGATGTACGGGTTAACATTTGTTGATAGTCTCTTATACTGACCTCCTTCTGTCCAGATAGGCGTACCTACCATAAGCAACAAAACAGCAGGTGTGCAATACCCTGCTTCAAAAAATAGCCTGCTTAAGACCACCAACTTCCAGTGCTAAATCACACCCACCTGTGGCAGGAGCTAAGGGCCATCTCGTGCTGCCAGGTCTAAGTCAGAGAAACACATTATTACCGATAGCACTAGACTGCACAAGTAACACACAGGCATCCCATCACGAAAATCACATTAACGTACAAAAAAGGTAATAGAGAGAGAGAGGAGCAGACATGCTGTATCAGTGGAGTCCAATTTTCAACAGTGATGCAGCCACACAACTCCCGAAGGGTCAGGTGAAACATAACAAATCATACCTGTAGTTCAGGACAAGTCCAAGGAAGGAGTTTGTCTATATTTACAACAGAGTAGCCAAGACTACAAGTTTTAAAATCCAGCTGCCTATATTAAAGAATCCGGATATGATAGGGAAAATTTAAAAAATTTTTCCAAGTTCTTATCCCCCAGCACTAACCACCTATGCATAGGAATACAGTATAATTTACAATACAGAACAGTGGAAGTATAAATATACAATGGCTCTCCACAGTCGCATTCCTTCTAAGTCCATAATTCA
Source organism: Harpia harpyja (assembly GCF_026419915.1). NCBI lineage: Eukaryota > Metazoa > Chordata > Aves > Accipitriformes > Accipitridae > Harpia > Harpia harpyja. The sequence goes on along the minus strand of NC_068951.1, from coordinate 2,303,757 downwards.
TTTTGCCTTAAAGTTACTGTGACTCGTGCATTGTATGCATTGTAATAGTATAGTAGCAAATATTTAAAGAAAAACATCATGGTCCATATACCAAAAACATTAAAGAAAAGATTTGTTTGCAAATACGTACTTCAAGTATTTAAGTGGTCACTTCTATGCAAATCAGTGTAAGCATTTCAGTTTTTCTTGCAAGCTAGGTACTGTCCTCTCTCAGAGATTTATGCACTTGGTTAGCAGACTGGTTTGTTACAGAGACTAGCCCGCTTTTATCTTGAGAAAGACTGAAATGCCGCATTTTTTGCCACACTACATTTTTTTCTGGTTATTTCTGAAACACTGGCCATTTCAAGTGAAATTCTTCACAAGCAATTTGTATGCGACAGTGGCTTTAACCCGTTATGGTACAAAAATCAAACCGAAACATTTCAAACACTAACCACACCTCAAGCCCTTCCACTTACCCGACCACACCATTTACCCCAAGTGCCCTGCATTATTAGACCCAATACTCCATCTTCAGTGCAACTGCTTTCAGAGCAGGTCTGGCAAAATGAGACCTGGAGGCTTTGGCTCCACACAGTTGATCCAGAAATTTGCACAGCTTGCATGGTATTGGTGCCCTCCGTAGGCCAGCTTAAAGTTATCCGTTTCCGAATTAAAGGCCTAAAATAACAAGAATTGAAACAAGTATGACAGTCTCATCTACTCCAGGCTCTAGAAACTAGAGTGTAAAATGGATACTGCACAGGTATTACCCCAGAATGGTACGGCATGGCAGAACCCTCTCACTCTGAACAGACCACTCAATGAACAATATTTTATTTTAGTCTGCAAAGTGTTTGCAGGTGGACAAAAACTCCAACTCCAACCATCACACCTGATGCATACTTTGCCTGTTACACCCTGTATTAAGGGAGCCATCCGATTAGGAAGCTGTCTGATCTGACACCTGGCAACTAACTCACCTTCTTTTGTGCATCTTCTACTTCTGCTACATATCCATGCAAGATGAATGCTTGTTCTGCCAGTCAGTAGATAACTACTGCATTTATTTCACTGGGTCAAATTTTGCTGTGATTTAGGCAGGTGCAATTCTTTATATTAGTGTTGTTTCAGGTTGAATTTGATCTACTTTCTTCTGTTAATTGAATCTGCTTTACAATAGGAGCTTCTGAACAGAGCGTGTGAAGCCATGAACAAGCTTAAAACATCTCGATGTTTGTTGCTAGGAGATACTTTCCAATGCTTCACAGCTACCTATTTAAAAAAAATATTCTAACCCTGTTCCCCACACCCTGGATTTCCTGCAGAGATTTCTAAAAATGCCATTGCCTACTACATATAGCCAAAAGTCAATATTTGTAGCAAAAAACCCCCTACAGTTCCCCCTCTTCTGCAACAGACACACAGGGAGCTACAAATTCAGAAACTCACTGCAGTGAATTTTCTACCACACAACAGAAGTAGCACAAAACCAGAAAGCTATTCACAAGATACAAGCATGCAGACAAGACAAAGGGGAGGCTCTAGAGCATGTTAGTTGATCAGATCAAGTGTTACGGTCACAGAAAATGACTAGAAGAAAAGGATTAATGATTGGTACAATTGAGAATGACAGCTGAAAGCCAGTTAGCAGTTCAGCTTTCCACACTCAACTAAGAATGATTCTATAAAGAACATGTTTTTTACAGATTCATACTTTTCTAGGAAGCTCTTCCACAGGTTTCTCTTCTTTCTGAAATAACGTTGAAACCAAAAAGTCACCAAAACTGCCGATATATGTTAATGGGTTGGCATTACTCTGTACATATCCTGGGATTCCCTCCCAGCTCTGCTAATCACAATAGTCCCCTCCTGGTGATCCTCAGAGATGCATTTCATAAAGAAAAGTCATTAGAAGATTTTTATTTTTACATATATATATATATATATACTTTTAAAGTCTTAGTATCCCAGTTTCTTCCCCATTATGAACAATTTAACTTAAACTTTTATCCACATCTCTGTCATACCCAAAGCCCAATGAATATAGGACACTGATTTTTTGAGTCCCATCTATAGGTCAGATTTTGCCTTTGCCACTTCCAGTTATAAATTATAGCCATGAAAATTTTTTAAATACACCCAAGGCCTAAATGAAAGTCCAAACTGTAATTTAAAAATTAGTTTAACAATAGAGGCCATTATACTTACTTTACTTCTTGAATCCACATTTAAGAGGCACACTCCACAGGCAAGATCTTGGGCATTTTTAATCCCTGGACGCAGCATACAAGAAGAGAAATCCAGCGAGTTTTCGTCTGGCTAAAGAAATGAGACAATAAAATTTAGGCATTTTCAGTAACTGAAAAAGTTTCAGACATCACAACAAAAATTATCGATCTGGTTGCTACGGAGAGCCATGGTATCACACCGGCAACACGGCAGGGATGACATATTACATTTTCTCATAAACTGATGTGTGATTTAATCAGAGCCATTAGTATGTATTTGCAATCCTGCTATGCAATCTCCGTCAGCATTAATTTATAACACTCAAGCTCTTGAAAAAGGGTTAGACTACAAAGGAACGAATTCTTAAGTTCCATGTTCCCACATCAAAAGGGGAAGAAACTTCTGAGGAAAGAGCCCAGGCGGCGGCTGCTACATTTCAACTGCAGTGTATTAAGAACTGGACGAAGATAAACAGTGGTATGCAACAACTATTTGTGCAGCTGCAAGGAAACAAGGCATCGGCCAGCACAGCTTTCACTAGTTAGCATTTGAAGCGGTGTCTGTATCACTGTTTATTGTCCTGAATTCCATAATATTGCCTGGTCAAAAAAGGGCAGTTGTTGTTCTTTCTGAAGGTTTTTCGGAATCTAGAATATGGCACAGCAGTACAAAATGGGATATTAAGGTTAACCAAACCATAGAAGAATTAAGGCACCAGCCATACACAAGCTCAGGTTAAAGAGAGGCAAAGGTTGGGAGAATAAGCCTGCATGTAAGTAATAAATGAATATAGTCACTTTTCCGGTACATCATCTTACATTTCAGCCACAAGATGAATGGTAATTTAAAACTTTGCATGAGGATGGTATAAAACTGTTGATGTTTTGCTTGAAGATAGTAGTGCAAATAAAAACAATGACTAGAAATGCAAGAAGCTTAAAAAAATGGTGTGATCCTAGAACACGTGTACTCTTAATCCACACTCTAGGTATGCTGATCACGCTCTCCCGCTGAATGGCTGGAGAATAATTGGAATCCTGAAAAAAACACCCCTTAATCTTTAAGTAGATCAATCAAATTAATAAAGGCACTCTAATATTTGTTTACCAAATGCGTGAGTGAAGCAAATGAGAAGGTCATCCTGTAATTTGCAGTGAAAAACCACAAGGCTGTGCATAAAATTACCTTGTAACAAAATCCTTTAAAAGATAAAATTAACCTTTCCAAGCACATGCCTCTGAGCTAGAACACTTCTCTCAACTGGCAATTCTGCATCATTTGGGATCGGTGACTGCAATACCAGGGAAAGAAGGTATGAGTTCCACACCTTCCAGTGACCCAGGTGGAGAAGAGAAACAGGAAGGGATGATTCTGAGAGCTGTGGGAGTCTCTGTCTCTTAGATAACTTCAGAGGTACTCTGTGTGTGTATGAGAAGTCATTATTCGCAGCTCCTAGTATATTTAAAATTTATCTGGACTGCTGCAGCTCGGAGAACACATGGCCAAGCTTTGGACTTTAAGGTAATCCCTGTAATCTTCCAAGGAAAAGCACTTTAAGAACTAAATTTTAATCCACTTGCTTAAATCAGGAGACGATCCCAATAGCTTTTTAGATTGTTACTATCAACAAGGCCAGAGTTCAAACAGATGAATCCCAGTCTATCAACTTCATCTTTCAAGCAGTAAAATATTGAAAGTATAAATTTCATATTATGACAGGCTTTGGTGCAATACAGGACATCACCAAAAATACCTGCTTGCCACCGCTGTTTGTACTGGAGAGGTTTAAAAATGTGTAAAAGGTGTGTAAAAAGGGACTGATCATTTATAATACCTGTTTTGCAGGGAATGACAGTGAGCTAAAGATGGCTATTTCAAGCAGCAACCAAATACTCTGGGCCTTACTTACAAATGAGTCTTTATTGGGAAGCAAAGATCTTTAGTGGCCATAGCTGCATTGCAAGAAGGAAGCCACAAATCAAAATGTTCAGTGAAACCATAACCATGGTAATGATCTGCTTATTGATGCTTCATGCGATGTACTGATACTAAGATTTAAAGACTCCTTAGGTATATACTGAGTTAAAGGGATCCATTATGCAAGATGATATCAAGCGCCCACAGATGGATGATTCCCTAAAAATATGAGTTTTACCGTGGTTAAAGAAAGTAATTTTGCACATTGTATTGCCTGCAACATACATACACAAAAAAGTGCAAGGTATATAATGGCAAAGGGATTTTCTTGCCTTCTAATTGTGTGTATTCTGTACCAGGCCCCAGCGTGCCCCTCTTTTTCCCAGCTCCTTTGCAGACCCTTCCCATGGGGTGCTCCTTCACTTAAAGGCCACCCCTCAGACAGCCCCTCACCATCTCTCCGTGTCACACTCACCCAGTCACATAGAAAGCTCGCAAGCTCCTACCAGACTGTCTCAGAGCAATTGAGCTTTTTCTGGCAGTTCTATTCAGAGGAGGAAAAGCTATTTAGTCTGTAGCAGGAACCAAAGCAAACTTAGGCATTTCGAAATGCAGAGAGAAGGGAAAACAGTTTAGTTGTTCCTGTGTTGCTACATTGTGTGCTCTCATATCCTGAGTGTTAAAACTAACTGCAGGGGTATTACAAAGACAAGATCTGTCCGCATTATTCTGGCTTCATAAAATGGCTTATTTAAATTTTACTACATTTCCCTTATTGGAGAGGTCCACAGATACATAGGATCTAAATCATTAAGACACTAAGTAAGATAAAGTCACATTTGTACATAAATAACAGTTTTCTTACACAGACCTTTAAACTGGATTTCACAAACAAGTGCATTTCCATTTTGCAAGAGAAAAATACAAACTGTAAAGTTAGGACACCCCGCGAAGTCACTTTACATATAATTATGACATTTCTTTGAGTAAAGACATAGCTTATTTTTGGTCTTACCGTTAAAGCAGCAAGTGACATGAAGCTTATTAGGTTGTTCCACACTTTATCAATATCCTTCAGCAGCTGCTGGAGTTTCTCACTACAAACAGCAGTTGCTTTGATACCCAGTTCAACTCTCTTTGTTACTCTGTAGACTTCAACAACCCCTGTTGATATAAAACACAGTGGAGGATTCCTGAAACTTTAACTCAGAAATACCACAAAATAGGCATGGCACATGAAAGGTGGTCATGGACTGTTATTTCAAAGTGGTGGTTACATTTATTTAGCAGAAGAGTTGTTCATTATTTCAGTACAGGCAAAGATTAAGCTAAAAAATAATACCATTTTGGAAAGAGTGATTATATATTACCGTTATTCAGAGGAGAACTTTCAGTGTAAGAGACATGGTAAATTAAAACATACCTAGTAAATATTCCATGCCTTGAGCAGACTGGATAACTTCAGTGCAAACGGATGAACTACTTATTCCATTTAAGGTATCATTTGCTTTCTTTATGACCTGGTGGAAATGAATTTCATAAAATGATGGTGTTCTCTACCTTAAAGTAATTATTATGAACAAGATTGTCCCCAACAGAAACTGTTATACAGAAAAGGAGGCAAATTAAATAAGAAATAATTGCCATACTCCATCACATGGTTTTATATATTCATGCTGTAACTGTAAGTAGATCAGGGGAAAAGTATGAACATTTAAAACCTTAACGTATTCCCCCAAATATTTTCATTACCAAAATAATAGTTTTAACTATTATTTAACATGTATTGCTATCTAGTTTAATAATAAGATTCACAGTTTTGGCTAATGCTCAAATGCAAAGAAGAAATTTTAAGGAAAACTAATTTGGCTGTGAAGCATGACACCCGTTACCAGAAAATTAATTGGCCCCTCTGCACAGCACATTAAATAAGCCTGTTTCTCAAGAAGTGCTGAAGAGCCAGATGCTGGTATCAATGCTCAGAACAACATACATTACTGGGCACCCAAAATGCAGGAACACCACATTAACTAGTTAACTTGAAGATTTAGGCAAAAGCCAAACTAATCACAAATGACAGGGAGATTAGTATAGGATCTTTAACTGAGGACGTAATGCTTCTGCTGTGTGACAGCTTTTGGTTTAAAAACTGTAATCCACTTGGGCTGATTCCCACCCTTTCTATGCCTACATGATCTTAAACGCTGAATGAGGTGGCACCGATGGGAAGGAGGAAAAGGTTTTGGATGAGGCTATACACTTACTTGCAGGGCACTCTCCAAGCATCTTTGCCATTCATATGCATACCTCTCACTTTCCTATTTGAAAGAAAAGGACAGTCTGAATCTTGCTCCTACAGGCATTTCCCCTTCGCATATCACAATAGATATACAGTAGACAAGTATTTTAAAAGACTATTTGCAGATCAGCTATGTAAACTTTTAACATGCCTACTCCTAATTTTCCCCCCATTCTTTAAATGTTCTCTTTGCACCTGAACTTTAAAATTTGATTTCTGGGAGGTAGAACTAGTTTCAAAAGGAAAACCATATATGAATGGGTAAAAAGTTTGCACTGCACATACCTACTCCCAACACATTTGTTACAGGTCTGCTGTTCTAGAAATGGGGATTAGCAGAATTTAATCTGAGTCCTTTTACCAACTATTCTCAAGATGAGCAAGAGAAATAACTACCACACAGCCAAAAAGTTAAGCCCTTTCCCAAAGCCAATGGTCTCGGTGCCAAAGCTGGGATTAGATTTAAATCGTAACTAATTTCCAGTTACAAGCTTAGACTGCAAGGTCAAGTGATTCTGACTGACTTTCAGACAACAGCATTTTTTTCCCACTTCACAAGACTTTAAAGACAGGAGAGAAGAAACCTCCTTTATGAGCAGTTTCCAGTCCAAACATCTAACCTTACCCAGATTCCATCTTAGAATCATACCCTAAATTCAAATAGCTGAAGTTCCAAAGAGCTGGGATACAGAATACCCTTGATATGACACTGATGAAAATCATTGCCAATTTACTTGTATTCCAGATAATTCCTTACCTCAACTTCCCCAGTCAAGTCTTTGTATTTGTCTCTGATGACGGGCAAAGCAGGCTTCTCACTTAGAGTATTTGAACGATCTCTAAATGGCTGTTCCAAAACTGGTAAAGGTGAAGAGCGACTTATTTCTCGGTCACCTAGGCTTAAGCTCCTTTTATGAGACCCTAAAAAGTTAGGATATAAACAAGTTAGTCTTTTACTCATAAAGGCATAGACTATTTAAAATGAATAAAGTGGTAGCAAGGGTTGCCCTACTACTCCAGAAGAACAAAGTCTTCCATTTACTCGGTGACTGGTGCAAATTTCCCCAGTTCCTCAATACTTACAATTTTTTGGCAAAAAAATTTTTTTCTTCTAGAAAGACACCTGCTCCAAACACAACAGAAATCAGTGAGAAGATTCAGCTTGTTTCTAGTAGCCTTTGGAACAATCCCCATTGGCTAACTGATGATTTGATTAGAAAAATTAGCCTTTGATTAGCACATGCATTATGGGCTTCCTCCACCCTGAGCAGGCTTACCTTGAACAGACAGGTCAAAGGTAGCCAGTTCACTCTTGATCATTTCTTCACTAGATTTCACCTTGCCTTGGGAAGTTGCCACCAAGAAGTCAAACTTGCTGATTTTTGGCTTTTCACTTTGGAATTCTCCAAAGTCATCTGTGGACTCTCTTCGCAGTTCAGAAGAGATACCAGTACCAAGGAAATCTGCTTCTTGGTTTGTGTCAGCTGCTGCTGCTGCTGCATCCTGTGCTTCTGACGAAGGTCTTGCAAAATCACCAAAGTCTCCAATGTCATCGTCACTTGGACCGCTGGATATCGGTCCAGAGTCTTTAAAGTTTGCAAAGGCTGCAAAGGAAACATCCTGTAAAGCATCCTCACTAGAAAAGGTTGTCACTTTGGAAACTGTTGTCATGGTAATGTTTTCTGAACTGCCAAACAAGGTCTCCTTCTTCTGAAGAACAGAAGTAGCCGTAGAGGATCCACTTCCTGAAGACTGGACAAAGGAAGAGAGCTTCTTGCCCTGATGAATGTCTTCTTTGTCGGACCAGTCATAGCTTGCCAGGCTGCTGACTGCAGACCCACTGTTATAGCTTCCAAATGGGGCACATTTTAAGTCATCTATATCTGAGAAAAACAAACCCCTACAATTAGAAGCTGAAGTTCAAACGTTAATCTCTCTACACTGTATAAAAACAACAGCAACTTGCTAAGAGTCTTAAAGAACTGCAAGAACAAACACAGCAAATTGTTGTTTCAATGAGGCTTACACTAGAGTTTGCACAAAAATAATCTGAAAAATACCTAAGCATTTAATACAAAAAAAATTCCCCATCTAATAAACGTAAGCCTTGACCTTTGAATATTGCCTTGTATTTTAAGCTGAAAGTCACCACCCCATTACGGGTAGTGAAGAAACTCTAAAAAAATAAATGTTTCTAGACAGTACAGACTGCACAGATCACCAGTTCAGTTTTCTGATGCTGGCTGCAGAATCTACAATCAAAACGTAAACATTAGCAACTCAAACATCTTATCACATTATTTCATCTTATCAAAACCAACCACACAGAAGACTGGGCTAACTTTTCTATTCCTTCCGATAAAGTATTAATACACTTTAATTTTATATTCATGCTTTGATACAAATAATGTATAAAAATGTGCTGCAAGAATTTTTAAGAAATCGAAATCCTGTTTAAGCTTATCACAGTTACTGCAGTGCCGCACAGCCGATGCTTCCAACTTACGGGTTCCAGGAATGACACGAATATTGCGAAGATCTTGTTTTAGCTTTTACCAGCTATTTATTCAGTTAAGTATAGAGAAAATCCAATTATTTTGCAGAAAGCTCCAAACATTTATACTCACCTGGCAATTATATGGGCCAATAGGTTCTTCTCACTGCCATGAGCAGGTATGAGATATAGCCTGGTTGCTTACATTAGAGCCAGCAAAGGAGCCTGCACAGTGACCAGGGTCTGCTGGGCTTTGTCCGCTACTCATTCAACTGATCTTTCACGTTTAGACTGAGATTGATCCATAGTGAAGGCACAGAGAGCCAGGGGCTGGGTAGTTTTCATTAAAGCATTAAAAAAAAGCACCCTACTACACTACATTTGGCATTTGTTTTCCAGCATTAACAATTGTCAGTTTGGATTAGACATTCAGCCGCTGCTCAGCGCCTAGGGTCAAATGGTCTCGAGGTAAAGCAAACCCAAACCAGAAATACATTCTCTTAGCATCATTTTAGCTGAGACTCCTCTGATAAACATTATGGTCTTAACTGGCTGGCACGCAGCAGCAGCAACTTGGGTTTAACACAGCCAGGGTGGGAACAAGCTGACTTTCCAGCTGCCCTCTTTATTCAATCTGGCCACACCAGCCTGAGGATTAAGCCATTTCAACAAAACATTTCTGCCTTCATTTATTCATTTTACTGGAAGGGGAGAGCACGCTACGCTTTAGGCTGCTTTCCAAGCACGACCCACATACATGACTAATTAAAAAGCCCAACAAATATACAATATAATGATAGAGTTTAATGGCTACTACAATAAAAGGCCCTTTGCAATGGGTCAGCGAGGCATGGTGTGTCATCTATCAGATTTTCCTAAGGGATAGTCTTCCTGCAGCTGCTGCATTTGCACATGACAGCATCTCAATAACAAACATTAGCACCTTGCATATATACAGCAGGATTTCAAAGACCCATTCAAATATTAAATTTGTAGAGCAAGCAGTTTACAGGAGGGTAAACAGGCAAGAGATGAAATCACCTGCTTATGGCAAAACTGAATAGAAAGAAGGCTCCGAGGTGAAAAGAAGCTGACTTGCAAGGGATCAGTAATTTATCACAAGAAACCACACCTTGTGCTCTCAAATACACAGTTTTGTTTAAAGAAGTTAAATGAAAGCTTTGCTAGCATTAAAGAGAGTGCCAGAATAACCTACAAAATGTTAGCCAACTGTAATTAATCCTAGGATCTTGAAAATACCATGGTGTACTAGGCAACCTCTTTTTTTTTTTTTCAATTTGTGTTGACTCCAAAACCCAGCAAAGATTTAAGCACTGCTATTGTTTCGGTGTTCACCAGGAAATGAAAAGAAAGAGTGATGATCCTACTGTGAAGACCTGCACAATCTATTGTGAATGATTTCTTTGATAACTGGTAAGAGCTTGAGCTGAAAACACATCCTAAAGGACCAGGTCAGCGTACTCCTCCTGATCTGATCCTGGCTCAGGGACAGGCAGAATCAGCAGCAGGCTTCAGTGGGGATCCTGAACTCCCCGTGCTTCGCCTGCAATCAATAGGTCACAGCAGGGAAGGCAGAACAATATTTTAATTATTCACAAACTAAGATTCGAGATGCTCTGTGTGAATTCATGCAGCCACGAAACCCATCTGCATAGGTGTAAGAGCGGAGATGAAATGTAATAGTTCAGTTCTGTACGTTTTATTTATTTGGATAGTTACAAAAGGATTATTCTGGTGAATAAACTTTCCCAAGAGTATTATATTACAGGAAAAATACTGTGTTCAGAGACAAAGTGTTTACAGCTAAAGCAGTTCAAAAACAATTTATTGAGAAGTATAGAAAATAAGAATGTATGTGTAACTGTCCATAATCCAAGTTAAACTAGTTTTTATAAGAATTTTTATTCTGTTGCAAAAACCCTAACATTTTGCTGTGCCACACACTGCATTTCATGGAATCATTTGCCACAAGTTAGATGTTTTTGAATAGAGGAAATAACACCATAACCTTTGCCACAGCTACAGCAAAACTAAAGGCTTATCTGAGCTCTTAGCACATCTGCTGCACAGTGAAGAGACGAGTTTTCCCCCCCAACAGGTAGCAAAGCAACTTGCCACCAGACTAATAAGCAAAGAAGCAGTTTACATGTGAAAAGTACTTCTTGGCTGAGCCTAGAGAACTCTTCATGATGTGGGTATCTTTATTATTGGCAAAACATTGTTTTATTAAGCAGTGTTAAGAACTGCTCCTCCAAACAGCCTTTTTCTTAAAGACCACAGATACGTGTAATGAATAAAAAGGCTCCAGTTACAACGCTGCAGTTCTAGCCTCTGATGTAATAAAAGCTTCATTTTGCTGGTATGGCAATTCAAAATTTAAAAAGATGCATGTGTATCGGTAATTTTTTTTTCAAAGCAAGAGATGATTAAGCGGGGAAAAAAATGAATTACTTCTAAGCATCGCACTCAGCGATGACAGATACTACAGAGCTACCACCATTTCCTCCTGCAGGACATTTTTAGTAAGAACAGAATCTGAACTAATGAGAAGCATCAAATTTTATCCAAAAAAAAAAAAAAAGCAAAGACTAAATCCATTCAAAATTCTATGAAAATGCTTTATTTTGGGGATATGCAATCTTTTTCTGTAAGGTTAAATTGATTCCTTAGTTAGCATTTTTTGGAGAGCATACAGCAAATTCCCTGTTGAAGCAGGGCAGATCTTGAATTGATCATGCATTAGGAGTCCTATAATCCTACCATAAGAGGTATATCAATAGATTTCAGTGAAATATATTGTCATAAAACAGTAGTCCTTAGAAATCTCAGTAGCAATTCTGTGGTGTCTTTCAGAAATGACACAAGAGATTTGAGTTCAGTTTTCTTATAAAAATCCAAAAGCTCTTACTCCCAATAGAGTTAAAGCCACATGTCATTAGCACCATCAGCTTTGCACTGGTGAGACCACAAAGCACACCCCAGATTAAATACACTGAATATAGATTCTCAAATCACCTATAGATGGGGGCAGGGTGGGACCGGTGCGTGTGCATCTGTAAAAATCAAAGTCAGATCCATTCAAATATCACGTAATCACACTTTTTTTCCTTAAAAATATTTTCTAGTGGACCAAGAATGGAAAAAGTGATCTTCACAGTGTCATGCTAGAGCGCAGTAAGTTTCTGAGAGTTTTAGAAACCAAATTCAATTTGTATTTCTTCCAAAGCAAAAGGTTTGAAATATTTACCATTTACTTTCCATCCTTTTTGAACTACCAAAACCATAGTCCAGCCTGCCTGATCATCACCTGGGGACAGCTACAGCTATACAAGCCAGCCATGCAGCTGCTGGAGAGAGGCAAAGCAACAGCTGCCAAGGAATGTGCAGGAGAATACTGACAGAGGATGAAATACAGTTAAAACACTGTTTCCCAGTGTTATCTCATCTACAGAAAAACTTGACATCCTTCATTTGAGCCAACTATAACAATTTATTTCAACTACCAAGGATTAAGTTATGGCTGGAGGCAATTTACAAGCTGGAGCCTTCAATGTCAACAGTTTAATCATTTAAGGAAAACCCTTGACAGCATTAGTGATATTCCACAGAAAACTGAAAAAGACAATTCAGAAGATTGTAATGTATTTAGTGATTTTAACCAACATAGGAGACTTTCAAGTTTTTATATTTCAGTTTATATTAAATTCTGATGAATGAATATAACTCTCTTATTTTTTTGGTTGTTAGGGTGATGCAGGTGGTAGCTAGTTCTGTTTCTAGTGGAACAGCATCAAGGCACCAAAACCAGAGCTGTTACACCGGGAACATTGCCAGCAGTCTGAGCAAGAAGCCCAGAGACTGGATGGGGACAGGCACCACCTCCTTACCGCTTCCAGTGGGGCTTCACCTGATAAAGGTGGAGATGAAACTGGAAGAATACAGAGGCTTGTATGTACCACTGCTACCTGTGTCATGGCTATCAGCAATCAGAAAAATTCAAAGCCCGTTTCTCAGCTGGTGAAGTCTGGAACAGTGTTAATGATAAGGGAGTTACTCCAATTTACTTTTGCTAAAGCATGGCAGTACCTAGCACTGCTAAGGTGGAAACCATCAAGAATGCTGACAGATAAAATTAAGGAAAAAGCAGAGAAAAGCCTTCAAACCTTGTGGAATTAAAGAATTTGCTAATTATTTTTTAATTGTCATGACAGACAACATTTCACAGCACAATAAAGACCCCCTGAGCTTGCACTGGAAGTGGAGAGACAGCTCAGCTCAGTCCTGCAGAAGCCCAGGGCAGCCGCTGCGCCCTTTGGCTCAGCTTGGAAGGCATTCAGAAAACACGTATGCACCCTCCGCTGTTAGAGGCCTTCACAGGATAAATAAGTGTTGTTAAGCTCTTCTATTTGCAGAATTATACTGAATGAGAGCAAGTGAGTGAATTTGACTGTCAAGTCTGGACAAAAATGTAATAGAGTCATGAACATTACTCTCCCTCCTCCAAGTATGATTAGCTGAACAAATACTAATAGCACAAGCCCTGCAGAATTAAGTCTCTCAGGTTTATGTTCAAGCCTTCAGTTTAAAAAGCTTTAGGGCTAGGCATAACCTACTGGTTCTTGGGAATGAAAGAGGAGTGCTGTTTTGGTTTGGGGTTTCTTTTTGTTTTCATTTGTTTTTTGTTTGGTTGGTTTTTTTCTTTTAAAGTCTCTCAAGATTGGTGTAAAGAAGAAAAAAACGTATTCTGGTTTCTGGTCTGGTTTTTGATCTTGTGGCAAGGAACTACAAAAACCCAGTTTGTGCTGGTGTAATTCCACATCTCAATTATTTTTAGCTTTTTACCTTGTCTGCTAATTTGACATTAATCCCAAACTGTTAGTGGCCCAGGATTTGGAGGAATTCGAAGTGACATAATTACAAGATAGAAATTTGCAGCTGTCATTCGTGTTTGAAAGTTTCAATATTTAGTAAGGCAGGACTTCCCAAACAGAAAAAGGAAGCAGGGCCCTTCACTTTGGGGCACCGATTAACTTGCTCTAGATTAGCTAGATAAATATCAGAATATTGTTTAATGGGCTCCTACTCGTAAAGGCCTAGATAGCGACACATTTTCCAGTTGGTCCCCTTCACAAAGGCATATCATAACCTTGGCTGGCAGCAGGGAAATCCAGATGAGGAGACAACAAGACGGAGAAAACAGTATTTGCCTTGAGTCTGAACTACCACCATACCCTCAAAACCAAATCACAGAAACAACGCTGCCATCCACACATTTCCTCTATTCAGTCCCTCTCAAAAACTGCTCTTTTGAAAAATATTATTTTTCCTGATATGTAAAGTTTCAGGAGTGCAGCAGGAGCAAGGTCAAAGCGTTGGAAGAGGAGGAAGCTCACCCACACGTTGCTCTGCAAGAGAAAGGCACCTGCCAGCTTAAGGGGATACTATAACTTTAAACTTTGTATTTTTCAGGAAAAAGAGATACATTGCTGGTTTGCAACAAATCACACACATCCCCACATTTTCAAAATATGCCAAGATAATATTTATTAACACAGCAGGACTTACAGATCACAAAAGATAGTGATACATAGGAGCTCGTAAGGGCGTTATCAGAATAAAGCATGCAGGTCAATACTTGCAGAAGAGAGATATCAAAGCAGATCTGAGAAGGCACATTCACACAGGAAATGTTTAGTTGAAATTAGACATTAGAAAAGCAGCAAAAAACCTGAAGTTGATTAAAATATACAGAGATCTCCAGTAATGCCAAAGAAAAAGGTACTTTACAGATTTGTAAGTGCAGCAAATGGATAACCCTTTGAGGATACCCAGGCAAGGGTATGCTCTCGCTGCAACGTTCAGCAGGACGCAGAACAAATTGGGTTCATGTAACATGACTAGGTGCTAATTAAAATGCTTTCATCTTGAAGTGAAATGTAAATTTGGTTTAAAAGAAGCAGCCTGGTTGAAACTAACAGCATGCAGCCAGTGCTCAAAGGGTTATACGAAGTAAATGCAAGAGAAATCAGGCAACATTAGTATAATCTACCTTCCACACAAAGAATTATAGCAAAGTTTAAAGAGACAGTATCCCCTTTGGAGAGAGCAAAACTGAAAACCTTTCTTCCCTCAGAGACCAAAGTCCGTCGTATGGGAAGCAACTCAACGATTTCTTTCTGATTCCCAGTGTAAGCAACCTACCTGCCTATACCTGGAAGCTACGCAACATGAAATCTCAATAGCCAAAGGATAAAGCCCTCTGTATTAGTATATCAAAAGTCAAATCATTTACCAGCACCTCTGTCCTGCTGCTGTTTCACTGGAGATGTTACACGGTGCTTGCAAACATAGAGTTCCCAATGACTAGTCTCCCATTTCTCAGCAGTGAACATGACAAAGGGATACTGTCCCTTTTTGACATTAGATTTACAGATCAAAGAAAATTAAGAGAAAAAAAAAATCTGCTTTTTAACTTTATGTAAACTAAAAAAAAAAAAAAAAAAGGACTTGAACATCAGCAGTTCATAGCTTGAAATGCATCAAACACACATAAAGGAACACATGAGCACAGAAGTATTCGTAACAGATCATCCAGAGCATGCTCTGCTACGAAATCCAAACAGAGTTAAATGGAGTAAAACTCTCCCTGTGGAAAAACATCTAGCTTGGCACCATAGGAGAATACAGACTTGTTTAAGTTTAATAAAAATAGCTTCTAATTAATACTTCAGAGTTCAAAAGTTTAGCAACAAGCACATGATCAGCTAACCCCTTTAAACAAACCAAAAAAGTCTTTCCTGCCACAAATGGCAATTATTAATCACTGATTTCTGTGGCAAAAGCTCACATCCTGTAGAAGAGCTATGTAAGTCAAACTACCACGAAAAGAGGCTAGAAAAATATTAGGAAAAAGTGCTTTCAAAACCAAAGTAAACATTCAAGAATACACTGTAGATGCTACGTTTTTGACAGCTCACTCAACTTGGAATTTTACCAAGCAGTAATATGAAAATTAAATGTCTTCGTTAATAAATTATTCCTGATATTTTGTACCCTGTTATAGAGTATCTTCCATGTCAAAGTTGCCAACTTAATCCTCTCCCCTACTTAAAAATATCATATAATGCAAAATTACAGTACTGTATATTTTCTTTACCCATATCTGCAAAAATGGAAGAAATATTTCATATGGAAATAACCAATTCTTGCAGTAACAGCTTTTACATTTACAGTTTGTATGCTCCCCCTGTTCAGAAAAGCCTTTGACTGCATAATACTTGTCGCTAAAACACAGTAATGGTTCCCATATTATTGAAGGCCACAGAACATTTAACTACATCTTATCTTCCTATGTACACATGAAAAGAAAAAGCAGGACACTTGGGAAATTTGGTTTATGATATGCGATCAGATTGGAGATGGTCAATTCACTCTCTCAGGAGTACTTTCATAAAGGGAAATTAAAGAAGGTGAAAACCTGGTAAGGATAAAGTAAAAGTCCCATGGTTTTAAATTTAGGTCCAAGAGTTACCAATCATGAGACTAGCATTTACAGGCCCTTTGCACAATTATTCCAACGAGGGTTTTAACTCTAAAAAGTGTATGCAATACTTCTACTTGCAGTCCTGCAAAATACTGGCTACACAGATTAAGCCCCACTGTAACAGGAATATACTAGTGTTGTTGATTAGACAGCTTTTCATTAACAGCACAAATTAGTGTTCTGCCTACCCTTTTAGAAGCGCAGAGCGGGTTAAGTCCCCAAGCCAAATGCTTTGTTGAAACCAAGAGATTAAAGTGTGACTCTCTGCCATTCATCTTGCTAATATAAATGGAATGACACTGTTTGCATTAGAAAATTTTCCACTCGAATCCCTTAAGTGACAATAGCTAACAGGTACCAGTCATTTGATGTTGTCAAATCTCAAAAATAAACTGGCATGGAGTTCAAACTGTTCAATTTATTTATAGTCTTCTAAGACAAAAAATAAACACTGCCCTGCTAAGGGGCTGTTGGCTAGCAGGTGCACAGATTTAGAAGTCTTTCACTACTGAAAGACTAGTGCATAATACTGTAATTTAGCACACAGAAGAACACTGAAATCTCCATCACCTACGTTACCAGAGCAATCTAACCAGTTCCTCACCTGCTGCTGGTGGATGCTGGCCACTAACTGTTGGCAAATCCAAAGAGCTATCAGACATGACATGCTTAAGATCTCCTCCCACATCAGCCAGTTTCATGTCAAACTGAACAGACAACGCATCTTCAGAATCCTCCTTGCCGACACTACTACCACCAATAGAAGGGAGATCCAGAGACTTCACCGAAGCAGAGTCTTCTTTGGCCTGCTTGAACGCTGCGACTTTGTCCACCAAGGACTTATCCGCGCTGTTGCACGTGGAAGAAAACTTATTAGAGTGAAAGTCAGCAAAATCATCATCGCTCTTCACTGAAGAAAGCGTGTTGTCCTTCGCCTCCTCAAAGCCTGCTCCAGAGCCTTCCAGAGAAAGCTGTTTGAAGATATCGTATTTGGTGGGCGTAGCAGCGGTGGCAGAACTCTGCCCACTCTTCACCACGCTGGCAGACGAGCCAGACTGAGGAACAGGACCGGCCTCTAGCTTAAGTGCATTGTATTTGTCATCTGGTTTTTGTTCGGAAAATCCACTGCTATTGTTGAAAGCCATAAAATCTGCAAAATCATCTTGTCCACTGGCTGATGCGCAATTAGAAAATTCCCCAAAAAGGTTGAACTCTCCAAAGTCATCAGCTAAGCTTGAACTTTTGCTGGGTGCTGGTTGGGCGGTGGTAGATGGAAGAGGCGGTGGAGGAAAAGAGCCCGATTTTGATGTATTAAATGCAGGTGGAAAGGATGGCTGCTTGTTTTCTCCAGTAGAGGAAAAGAGATCCAAGTCTGCTAGATTCAAAGAGGTCTTTGCTTGCGTTTGCTGTTTTGACTGAATGGGCAGAGAAGGGAAGGGTGTAGGGAAAGTTTTGTCTTTCGTAGGTGGCTCTAACGGTGAGATACTCTCAGCGGTTTTAAAATCTGTGAAACCGTCATCGGTTCCTGCAGGCTTGAATTCTGCAAGGTTATCTCCTGAGAATAAAAACAATGAAAAAACAATAAGAAGACACTGCAGTGACAACAAATACATCATACTCACACCATGCAAGCAAGCAAATTATTTCATGCAATGTCAGAAGTTTTTATGCAAACTACTTAATTTAAGACCTCAGGATGCACGCAGAACTGCAAACTCAACTTCTATGAACCACGCAAGTTTCAAGGTCACTGATTCTATTATTCATTCCAGCAAACACTTAAGTCTTTCAAATAGCCTCAAAGTCATGTTAAATTCCCTTTACACTGAGTTAATATCAAAACACACCATCACCAATACATTCAAAAGGTGATCAGTACTGTCTTATTCAGTTTCCACGTAAGTTCTTTTTCCCACCTCATCCTTCTCATATTTGCAAAGCAATGAATGTAATCTTGAATTTCACTTACACCAATGTAGTATTTGCCTTCTTATAGAAGCAGTTCTCCGCCTCCCTCCCTTCCAGATATTGCCTAAATACAGTTTATTCATGGGGCGTCAGGAGAGGGTTGAGACAAAAACAACCCTGCTGATAAGCTGAACAGGGAACATAGTAGAGGCCAACCAGACTTGCCTGTTGGCCAAAGGTACTTTTGAAAAAAGCTCACTTGAAAGAAGACAGGCAGCCAACAAGCCTATCCAACTGGGCATAATGGGGAACCCAACGGGTGGAAGAGACAAAGGCCCAAACAGAAAAGAACGCAAGGTGGTAATCCTAATGTCTTGTTTCAGAACATTTTTAAGCTCTCATTTTAGTCTATCATGTTTTCCTTCCATCAGGTTCCCCTAAACGTACAAAAGTGTCAAGTGATCAGAACTTCAGTATATGTAATAACTCGGGCATCTTCTAGCTTCTACTAAGACTGATTACAGTTTTACTAGGAAGCTTGGAGGTGTGCGGATCTCTAGTTCAACTACATATTGAATGCAAGATCGTGCTATGTAAGGATTATAATTTAAACCTGATTAAACATTAGGTAACAATGTTTTCATTGAATTTACATTAAATATTTTGGTGTACTGATTTTATAAGTTTCTTCCTGTTCATACACAATTGTTTTTTTTATAAAGCAATTTCTTTTGAACATGAAAAATGTTGAGTTGTTTAACCCATTCACCAGCATGTACGTACTTAGACTACTTGTAGTTTTAAAGTATTGATGCATACTTTAAGACAAGTGTCCAATAAGCAGATTTTGTTCTATTTTATAAGTACACCATTAACATTTAATTCTTAAGCTACCACACAGTGTCATACTTCAAATTAGTTTAACCAAGATTTAAAAGAATACTCTTTATAATGGTAGTAAAGGACCATGACTATACCTGACATATTCTTCCATTCTCCCTCCCCTCCAAATCAATTCACTTGGCCCAGCAACAGTACAAATATTCATGAAATTGCTATTCATTGATCAAAACTAAAACATCACAGCAAACTAAACTTACTGATAAATTGCAAACTTTTCCATTAGAAATGTGAGCTGGTGAAAGGGTTAAGAGTGGTCAGACCTGGATAGCAGGCAAATATATAGTAATTTTCTGTATTTTAGAACATGTACAGAAAGAGATAAAATGTTATTTAATTTCATTGCATGCATTTAATCCTGAAGAGGTACTGAGCACAAAAACCTCACAAAACATTACAGGGGTTTCAGAAACTCAGCGTCTGAAAAAAAGAATTCTGTCTTTGACAAATGTGTAGGACTGAACTCAGGTAAGCAGTTTTATCCTAGAGTCTAAAGTTGTCTTCTAATAATGACAAACAAAATGCCGGGTATAACATAACTCTGTGGAAGTCAGGTTAATTTAGTAATATGTTTATCTTCTGATCTGTCTACTGATAATACACAAAAGTTTTTCCCCATCTGATTAAAAAGATGAGATTATCACTTATGTTGCATAAATGAATTAGACATAGATGGTTCTGGAAAAGGCTTAGGGAGACTCTGCTTTTGTAATTACACAAGTCTTGCACCTCACATGCCACCTTTTACTTTTCCCAATCAAAACCAGTTAAACACAAATTTCAAACTAAGTGATCAGATTTATTCTTAGAGCACCAGAGACCAGAAAAGTTTAAATTCTGCCCTAACAATAGAGAAAAGCTGCAATTTTGTCCAGAAGCATCCTAATCTGTCTTCTAAGAATACTTGACTCCTTAGTTAAAATGAACAAATTCCAGCCATATTGTTATTTTAAAACAAAACTCAGAAGCATCCAAAAGAGATGCCAATCATCTAGAAATACAATTTGTAGATTGTTCCAGTAGTATATCACAAATTTTTTTTTTCAGGATACTTCCTGCTAAGTTGTTTAGAGGAGCAGAAGCACCATTATTCTGGAATTCTAGCAATGGAAGTTCTGCAGCTTATAAAAATAATCATAAAAATGTATTAAAACAGCTCCAAAAAACATACTGCTTACCTAAGTATTTGCTCTCTGATGGCTGTTCTAATTCACGGAAAGCACTATACTTGTCTCCACAATCTAGTGAATACGAGAAGAAATACTTTTACATAAAGATATTATGAATTCATATAATAAATTTTATATTGGCATAATTGCTCTGGTTTTAAATATTAATATTTTATCAATGCCAAAAACAAGATACATGAGATATTGCAATAAATTGCTCACAGTGGTTGTATATTCTTCCTTTTACCTCCAAAAGTAGCTGTACTTTCAGAAGGCTTCTCAGCTGCAATTCCTTTAAACACAGCATACTTATCAGTTGATGAGAGTGTCTTATTACCTGGGAGTGGCATTAGTAAAGAAGGAACACTAAAAAAAAAGAGATAAAAGCAAAGTTCCTTAATTTATCCATAAGAAATCTATGTTTCCAGGTTTTATTTAAAGGAGCCTCTTATTATGACTACACAATTTGGATCACTAAACCTAAGCTTGTACCCCTAAAGAGTTCTTAATCAAGAACTTGATGTAAACTACCTCAATATCTATTAAGAATAAGAGCATGTAAACAGGCAGGTGGGTAGCTGATGGGTGAATTCACACTTTATCTCACCTAATCATATTTCTTTAGGCCAGAAGTCAATTTTCACCCTTCTTCATTTTGATTTATACCAAAACATGAAAGAAACACTCCAGAACTTTACACCACAGGAATTCTTAGCCCAGGAGAGAATAAGCACACAGACATACCCCAGAACCACTGCTGTTTAATTTATTGCTTTGCCCAGGGCAGCGTAAGGACAATTCTCCCTGATAGAACTAGATACAGTAAAGAGTTAAAACTGCACAAGATTTTGCCAGCTCCATACTTTCAGCTTATCTACTTTTGATTATATTTCATTACATATTGCAAAATTAAGAGAATAAAGTGGAACCACTGTTCAAAAGGAAGGAAAGGATAACTTTGAATTTCTGTCAGTGCAAATCAGCGAGTTTAGG
The DNA here is from genome assembly GCF_026419915.1 of Harpia harpyja. Taxonomy (NCBI): domain Eukaryota; kingdom Metazoa; phylum Chordata; class Aves; order Accipitriformes; family Accipitridae; genus Harpia; species Harpia harpyja. The sequence goes on along the minus strand of NC_068951.1, from coordinate 2,282,299 downwards.
TAGCTATCTAATCAGCAATATAAGGATTAGTCCACAGTGTCACAAGAAAATCTTTTTGCACATAAACAAGCTCTACTTTATATAGTAAAACTGCCATAATAACCTAATACCATGTTAGCAACTGCTGTAAGATTTAGAAGATGTTCTGCGAGAGCTTTGCTTGCCCTCCACACAAGCCCCCTTATCAGACCTTGGCAGCTCTACAGAACAACATCCTTTACATATGAATGATGCATTTTACCTCTAGTTTATGTCATTCAATATTATGCACATTGAAAACGTGAATGAATTTCTATGGTGTTCTTCGGCCTGAAGCAAGAATCTTTCCACAGCCGTTTAAATCTCCTTATCAGCAGCCTACAAGCAACATACAAACCTAGCACTTGCACACACGTGCTAATGATGGTCTGTGATGCTTGCAGACAGACAGTGCAATGTCAAAAAAATATAGCTTATGGTAATATAATTAAATTTCACATCACTGCAAAACAGGCTATTAGATATGCAATCTTGGCAAATGTAATGGTTAATCATCTGTACTCTACAGATGGCTTTTTTTAAATAAAGCTCCATAAGCAATTAGATTATAGCTCATTGTAACATTCTGTTCAAAACTGAACATTGTTACAACTGAATAAAGAGAACTGCTGCAGTGAAAAAGAAACACCATTTAAAAAAAATTTTTTTTTTATGATCCCCCTACTTCTCATTGCAGAATTTACAAACAATGTTTCCGTTAAAACTTTCAGTAACAGAATAGTTTTAATTGCAAAATGATGTCTAACACAAATTAAGATATACTTAAAATAGAGCATCTTCAGATGCATGTGGCATTGATTGACATCAGCAGAATTTAATTTCTTACATAGAATGCCGTTAGGCACGGTGTAACAGAACAATTTGTTTTAGTATCCCCATTTGACGTCACTGTTGAGGAAGCAACCGGTGATCACTGCTTACCTGGAAAACGCTAGTTCTATCTGCAACTAAGAACAGTCAGTTCAATACACAGAAAATTTGTGTGTCTACAATTAGACACCTGGGAGGTACATAAAAGTTTGCCATGTGCAGTGAAAGGAAAGAACACTGAAATTTTGTAATCACAGGACTTTGAAAGATTAATTGTAAACTCTCAAAGGGAGTAAACATGCTTACTTATTTTGTTCTACAAAATTTGCCTGATCCCAAATTACATTTTGGCAGTCTCCCAAATGAAAAGCCAAGACTGCTGAAGTCTGAATGAAATTTCAATTGAGATTTATAGTCAGTTATCGAAAGTTTAAGCACTGGCCAGAGAAATGATAGAACTAAAAAAAAACCCTGTCCACTGGAGTTCTCAGTCATTTAAGAGTATGATGTCATGCTCTTTACATGCATTTTGGTGTCCATATTCAGGGCGTGAAGAAAGACCTTGATATCAGCAAATGGTTTCTATCAACTCCAACAAACATAGGGTCATACTTTTAATGGAAGCACACAGCACTAAATGCAGACGTCCTCTGTCCCAGTGTATTTTTTCTGAATAGCTTTATGTAAGATTTTTGCCTGAATGCACAGTATGAAGTAACTTTCAATTGCCTGTGCAGTAGTATAAACACTCGAAAACCTATCCCCATACCTTGTAAACGCAATTTACCTCAGCATGATGACTAGAATGTTAAAGAATAGCCAACCACCTATTGCACATCAAATGTCATTTTTGATTCAGAAAGCCTAATTGTAGTTGTAACAACGTTCAAAAGAAACTGCCAGAGTAAAAGTTAGATGACAGAAGAAAATTACAGGCTAGAAAGCTACCCACAAAAGAGGAAAACATTTCATTTCTTAAAAGAGTTCTAAAATACTGAAGAGGTGGAAATCAAAGATCTCCTACCTGCTCCGGTGCTGTGAACTGGCTGCTTTGGAGGAGCCAGCTACATCCCCTTGGAAATCAGTGAAAGAGTCATCTAGTGAGCCAGACTTTGAAGCATCTTGAAACTCCTGGAAGTCATCATCTTCTGGTTTTACTACCTGAATTACAAACATCATGTAAATTGCTATACTGTTGTCTTTTCAAATTGTCATAAAGCATGAAAGCAGTTCAGAGTAGCATGATTGACTTAAGAGGGGAAAAAAAAAACCCAAAACAAAACCACAAACAAAAGAAGGAAAAAACCTTTCAACATTAGCACGCAAAATTAGCATGGTCAGTGTTTCCACTTCGCCTGCACTTCACCCAACTCAAAACACACACAAGGTATACAGGATTACAAGTAGCATGTGTGAAGAACAGGTGAATAAGGAACTCGACTCCTTTCACATTAAATGTATTATTGATCATATCCATGTAATCTTTTAATACAGGACAAATATTAATAATTTAAATCAATCAATAATTTAAAATCAATACACACAGCAAAAGCATCAGAAAACATATTTTCCAAAGAAGGATGAACCATATCTGCAAACAGCAAAATCTATCTTCCACATGATTTACAGTGTTGTAAACCAGAGGTTTTCATAGTTCTCAGCTTCTCCTGAAAACTCGGACTTATTTTACCAGCTAATAGAGTCTGTTGTGTAGTTTAACCTGGAATTCCATTTTATGTGCATTGCAAAATCCTAACTACAACTACAACCCTCTTTCAATGCAATTAGTTTGTAATGGAGAATGTTTCTGTGCCTATTCTAATACCACCAGAAAGAAACAGAAAAAATAACAGAACATCTTTAGTGGCGTGACTTCACGTTTTCAGATGTCACGTGCCAGATTTCAGCTCCATTTTTTGCCGTTTACTTAAAGTCTGTTGTCTCTACGTAGCTTCGAAAGAGTCAGGCTAATTCTCTTTCCAGGACAATGGAGATTTGCCATGCACCAAGAGCGAGCTAACCTGGCTGGGCGGGTAGGATGGCACGAACCCTCCCGAAGGCTGTCCTGCAGCTCCGCCCGCTGGTGCCGTGATGCTCATTCCCATCACGGCCGGCCCAATGCTAAGAGGCATGGAGACGGGCGGTGCGGAGGGCATCAGAGGCTGCTGGCTCACTGTGGCAGGCAGCGGCATTGGAAATCCAGTTAAAGTAGGAACGGGGGCAGCTGGAAACTGGTTTAACACATCAGGACTCACCGCAGGTATTCCTCTCTGCAAAGGCAGAAAAGTGAAGACAACCATGCATACAACAACAAAAAGGCATACTGCGTTCCCGCTCTGGTTTCTAGCTTGTATTATTGAAATCATGAAAGAGCAGGGTACTGGTCAAGCTTCAAGTAAACCTTCCAAATCAAAACATGCTATCAAGAGCCTGTATAAGCGAATCCTATTCCACGCCCTGCCTGCTGGCATTACACAGAGGGTAACAATACCTGCCTGGGTGGGCAGAGGCATTTGACAGCATTCTTGTTTGCCTTTTAGTAAACCAATCTAGTAAGCACTGGCAAGCAAAGCTATGCTGAACCTGGTGTGTGCTATATCATCTTTCCTACACGCCACTCCCACAAGGTACCTCAGCTTTGATCTTCATCACTCAAGATACTCTTGCCCTAGTTTTCATGCAGGGCTGGTATTTATAATTAAACTGCTAAGAGATGACACTACACTGACAAAGAATGGAAGCCTAAAATTAACACTCCACTGGTTCAGGAGAGAGGTAGCAAGCCTAGCTATTTGCAGACTAAGGGATACAGGAACTATACAGTTTGAGGAAAACAGATGTGTATACAACAGAAGAAAAACAGACAGTATTTTATACTAGAAATACATATACATGTGTTTGGTAGGTATATCTAAGAACTATCTTCAACGGACACTAAAGAAAACAGTAACTGAAATGTAAATGCAGGGGATGAAATTATAATCCCACTGAAGTTACAGGGGGAGTTTCTCCTCTGGACTTCCAAAAGAAGTAGTACTTTACTACAGGTGTGGTATACCAGTCACTTGTGCTAACATGCAACCTATAGCAGATTAGTTAAGTGAACTGCCTTTTTGCACTAATCTCCAAAGTGTTAGTCATACCTGAGTTACTGCTATCATAGCCAGGACAGCGTAGAGCTCTTCTTTTGTGAGTTTCCCAGGGGTAGTACGGTTGGCTAAAGCCCATATCTGTCCAAGAGTCTCTCTGGGCAATCCGGATGACATCAGTATGGGGTAGAGCTTAGCTGTATCTATTCCAGTAGGAGTCAAAGTGGTTTCTAAAATTTTCTTATACAATTCTGTTAAGAGGGAGTCACTATTAGACAGTGACAACTGCTGTTTTCAAGTACATTTAAGATTGCTTTGCTATTTAGTCTCAAACTCAACATTATATCAAATTAGTAACACTCAAAGTGTAAGGTAAGGCAACAGCATTCCGGCATTGTATTGTATCATCATGTTTCATCTAAATGCACTATTGGATGGTCTTTACAGACAAGTTGAACACAAGCAAAGAATTATTTTATATAAAATACACTTAGTGCTCCATTTCAAAACATGTTTCTTCAATGAAATTGCAGGATAATCCATACAAAAAGATAGTTATAACAGCTTTATGTATTTAAACCTCAGTGTAATCAATATTTACTACAGCATTTCATTTTCTATTTACCGTGTTATTTGCATATATAACAAATAGCCTTAAGAAATGAGCTTGCTTAATTACAAGACATGCCAAAAACCAGACTACCAATGAAAGCGGTATTATCAGCAACGCAACCTCTACCAGCATAATCTGCTGTCATCATAAATTCTAGATTAAACATTTAACATGCTTGAATAAAACCCATAGTTCTTCAAATGCAGATAAAGCCACCATAAATATGTAACATATCAAAGATATAGGATTCATCTGATGACTGAAGAATAATGCTTTGATCAATAAATGGCAACGTAAACACATGTACATTCACACCTTACATTGCCCTCTTGGCTAAATGCCCACTTTCTTGTTTACCTGGGACCAAGCTATCGTTGTAAATCCAAGGAGGCATCATTTGCTGAATTGGGTCCTGTGAAGGGAATACTCCAACTCCTAAATGTATTCCATTCAGTAAGAAAAAGACAGACAGCTGTATTAGGATATACAGATTCAGAGTATAAAGATCTTAGAGACTAGATCATAGTTGGTCAGTATCATTTAGCATTTCAGGCAAAGATTTCAGATAGGAATCACTGTGCTCAGAGGAAAAACAGCTACTGCAGGAATATGTATTTCAACATAACCAGAATGATTTGACAGTAACAGCAAGAATACAGTTATATACATAATGAAATAAGGAGCTCCTCATTTGCCTCCCTCTTAATTTCTAGTTGCACAGAAGCTCAAGTCTCATTGCCTCTTAAAATTTTATAGCAGCAGTTCTGTGCCATATCAAATTTAGTCTTCCCATCAAGTATGTGCTATTAGGGCTACTTGTGGAATAAATAAATTCATACCTACCATAAGAACCACAATGTTCCACCAGAACATCCTTATCAGGGAAATCCACAAACAGCTTATTAGACTGAATCGCAGCAAGATCTTATCCCATGTTCGCAAAAACGTATCTATTGCCCCATTGATCGTACTCTTCAGATGCAGAAGACATCATAGCTGCCTTCACTACTACAGGCTTTTATAATGTCATCTGCCACACTTTACTCCCTGTGAATTGGTTATTTCCTTCTCCACTGTGTGGACTCTTCCCCTCAGTCTCACGGTTTTACTTCCTATCTAGTCTCCCTGAGCAGATTTTACACTCACCTTGAATGGAGCTCTGACAAAAATCAGAATCATTTCAGATTTCATTGTCTTTCCCAGTGCCCTTGCATCTCCTCATCTTCCACATGGATTCTCTCCTGACTGCAATCTTATTTCAAATCATCTCACAACTCCAAGCACATTTTAATATAAGCATTTCCTTCCATTTCACCAGCCAAGTAAAATAAATTTGCTGCTTCCTCCAGTCTCATTATTCTTCAGCTTTACCCACCCTTCCATCCTACCAATTCTTGCTTCTCACCCTTGAATCTCTGATAAAATTCAACACCTTAAAAATCAAATAACGTGAGGAGTGAAAAGGAATTCTCAGCCATATTTAGTTGGTAGATGGGAGAGTCTTACTCAAAACTTTGATAATATCCAGGTGACTAAGGGTCTGTCATTTTCCAGCATTATCACTTAACTACTAAATTTCTATTCCTCATGAAGTACTTCAGCTCACCCTTCAAAGCACCCTTAAAAACATTTGGAACTATTCTTAACTATTGTTGCTCTACATAATCACTTCCACCACCACCTTCACCTGCAGGCTGTATTTAAACTCGCTCTGTCTCACATTCTTAAATGAGGGTAGTTTCCTGCCTCCCTCTGCACCCCCCCTTCCTTTTTTTTTTTAAATCAGGTGTCAGATTGTGTTGAATTTGTACAAAACAAACAATGCAATTGACTGAACTATGAATAAATGAACAGCTCCTATTTCATGCTGTATATTCTTTAAAGTTAAGCCACTTTTAGCAATTTACTGTGTATTACAAAGCCCCTCCACTTATTAAAAATATCCATTCAGACTACTTCATCCATTAATGTTTTTTAAATATATTGGATAAGAAAATACTTGAAAGCAACACATCCAATGACTGAGGAGAGGAACACATGAGTTTATTAATAAAAAGTTACGGTACTTCTAGGAAAGAAATAACTGCTTGAGAAAGTGCCCGATTCAATTATCTACAGACCAGGAGCTTTCTCCCCCTTCTCTGTCTCCTCTCACCCCCCAGTAAAGTGAGATTACACAAAGGACTACATGTATTTTTATCATACTTGACTACAGTGGAGCCCATGTTTCATGTAACCCTTGAGTACAACATCAGAGCACTAATCAAGGTGCACCAGAGACCTTGCATCTATTTTGATTGGAAAAAAACAAAACCAAACAGTCAATAGTCAGCTTTAATAAAATCTAAATTGGAACTAAACCTTGCTTAAAGTTTTCGTCTAGTCCAGCTTTTGAAATTTTGACCCCTAAAGCACAGATAGTTTTAGACATAATGCATGAGTGGCAAATTGTCTGGGAAACAAGTATTAACTAGCTAAGACTTTTAACCTAACAAGACTTTATTCCCTCAAAGTTAAAAGATGAAAACCCATCATGACATTGACCATCTTCAGTAATAAGTTTCCTTAAATAATTAAAAAAAAAAAAAAAAATCTTTAGAAAGCACATCTTTTTTTATCCCAAGAAAGAGGACAGAATATTTTAAAACAGCAAACCTGATTAAACAAACACGTTAAAAGTGATTACAGCAGTAAACTCACATGGAAAAAGTTCAGAGCAAAATCATAGTAGTTATACTTTTAGCAAGGAGCAGGAGGCACTGACATATTATTCAAGCAGGCGTTCAGAGCAAAATTATGCAGGATTGGCCTTAGAATTAGTGTACAGAGTGTTAGCATTCAAGCAGCATCTAATTAGATTTAAATTCTGTCAAATGTTTCGTTTGCTCACCACACTCTTCAACTGCTATGTTTTGTTCTGAAGCCTTGTGCACCTCTGCAGCAGTGGTACCACTTTCATGTCCACCTACAACATCCCAGTCACTGATGGTTAGACTGGGATGAACTTGGCTTGCAGCTGAGGCTTTGTGCCCAACTTCGGATGTTTTAAGTTTGGTTTGCTCTTGTTCAGATTCATTTGAGCCATTATCTAAGACTTTCTCCTCCAAGGAAGAGCCTGAATAAACAGCAGGAGGAATTATTTATATTTTGTTATTAACCACCCAGATTGCAATCCCACACTTTCAAATGAAAAGTATTATTGGTACCACTGATGAGTTATCAAGATGATTATCTGTCCCAGCTCAGACCAATAGCACCACCCTTTTCAAACACTTTCATAGCCTGATCCTGCCCTTTACTTACCATGCATACATAACAAATTCAACAAACAAAAAGCAACAAGTAGGAGAAGGACACATGAAACTATTTTCTCTATTAGGATTACCACTGCATAATCATCTAGGCATCAGTAGCAGGTGTCCAATATTACTTACATCTGCAAAATTCTTCACACTAATCTCACCAACATCCATTTAGCCTCCAAGAGAGGAAGCACACAAGTGTTCCACATTAGCATAACGGTTATTTTTTTATACCACCATCTCAACTGTATCTTCTTCTACTACACAGACTTATGAAGATGCTAGCACACAAGACTTAATTCACTTAAGATCAGCCATATGCATATTTAGCAATCTTTGGATCCACACAACTTGCTTTTACAGTGCAGTTCTAAGGGAAGGAAGAAGGGGACTTAAATCATCTTTTCCCATGGATCAGCAGGTTTCTACTTAATTGCCTATATATTACTTCTTTCAGCCAGACTGAAAAAAACCCCAACAAAATAAGTAAAGACTCTGTGCAGCTCTATGACAGAAGGTGACATGTAAAAAAAGATACTTTAGAGTTACCTGTTTTATGGATATTGGGTGAAGATGCAGAGGTAGGAAAATAAGGAACCTGCCCAGTTGTACCATGCAGGATGGATAACACTGGAGTCTGGGCTGGAGGGAGAGGTTGGACCACAGCCTTTTCTGAAAGCAGTTGCCCAGCCTCAGTAGCAGAATGGAAAGGCTGAAAAGACTGAGAGGTGGGTTGAGGCACCCGTTTGGGGATTTCAACAGGCCCTTGTATAAAGTCACTAAATTCTTCATCATCAAGAAAAGCAGAGTGGGAAACAGATACAGCAGAATGGGATGATGTGAGATGATCTGTAAAATGAAATGAACACACAATGCAAAGTGATGAGGAAAAGGTTCACGGGTGGAAAGGTAGGAAAAGTGGCAAATACTAGGTATACATAGCAAATGGGTGAGGGGAAACAGCAGTGGATGCATTATTTGACAGAGATGTGAAGAGTTACTACTGTCAGCATAACAAACACATAAGGTAAAACTGAGCAGCCACTTCCAACCATGCATCTTCTCTCCCAGATTTTTATCATGTAAACACTTTGAAACTTGGTTCTTAACAGTGGCTATGAAAGTATTCTATTTGTTTTAAACAGACTGGGTCAAAACAAATCAAGAGGTAATATTTTAAGCTGGACATAATGGGGATCTGCACAGGGAGACATTCTCCCTCAAAGGAACGTTTTATCCTTAGAAACTCAATAATATATCATAGGATAGAAAAGAAATATCTCTCATTTAGGCAATTTTCTGCTTTATCCCTTCCGTAGTTACCCATTTTAACGAAACTGACATAGGATGGGCAAATCTACAGACAATGGAAAATTGTCAGAAACCACCTGTAACTTCAAAATTATCAAAGAGCAAATCCACAGTAGAGATAAAGACCTATATATAGGTAAAAGCCTGTCTAGATAAACTTTGTTTCAGGCTAGACACAGAACAAACTATGCTACAACTCATAGGAAATCTTTAGCAGTAATTGTTACAAATGTAGTAATTACTGAGAAGAGAATACAGAAGGCTTTGGTTTGACCGTGCCCAGGCAACGGTACACAAGTAAGCTGTTACAGTACACTGAAGTCATTATACAAGGTTTTGATCATTCTTAGCACTTGTACAGCACTTCTTGGCTTCAAAAGCACTCTGCAAAACATTAATTAATGCTTTGACTAGAAAAGAACAAACGCATTATCAACTTCCATGATATTTCACATTAAGCACAGCATGTTAAGTTTTCTTTTAAAGATTTCAAGTCTTCTAATAAAAGCTGATATCTAATATTTCACCCTCATAACCTGACCAAGCAAACAGTTGCTAGAATGACACTATTTTACGAAACAGTTAATCCACTCCCTTTGTACCACCAAATAAAAATACTTCTTGGAATTAGTGCCCCCTGCTGAGGGTTTCAAACATAAGAGTTTTATCTTCAGTTGGAAGAGTAAAAAAATGACAAACCTGGCTTTTTGGGATGTGATGCTGGTGTTGGGTGCATTTTAGCATCTCTAGAAAAACCATCTAAATTTCCTTTAATGGCTTCCAAAGCATCATCCCTGCTTTTTTCACCTGTCTGAAACACCACAGAACACATTTTGAAAATTCACAGAACAGCTCAGTTTTCTTTCAACATCCACACTTCTTCAGTACAAAACTTAGCAATGCCTGCTGTTAGATTAAACCCTTCTTTCTCCAGCAATGCCTTCCTGAAGTATATCAGCAATAACTCCCATATTTAGAAAGCATTTATTTTGCCAACTACACCATAACAGTGTTTCTCAGTCTTTAGACATAGCTTTATGCACAAGAACAATATATAAACCTTACTCGGCTATTTGTATTCTTGTAGATAAGGGCCTTCAAGCTCATTGAAAGTGTCCAAAACTTTGGACAAAGTTAACAAGCAACCAAACATTCTCTATTCTAGAAACTCGATCTGTTCCCAAATGTTACATACCAGGTTGGTTTATTTTTCAAAAGCTGATTTCATTTTCAACACCAGACTTTGTTTGCGTTACACCAAGAGTATGTAAAGGACTGACTATTCCAGGTACTTTTCAAGATGTAATCTGATGTCTCATATAAGTTCCCCACTTAATTGCTTGTTGAAAGAGACCATCCCACTAAAAGCCACTAAAAAAACCCTGAAGAAAGAAACACCCCACTTACTATTTAGGACATACCTTAGGTTTCACACTACTTAGGAGTCTTAGCTTTTGTTTCTGCTCTTCAAACTGGCGCCGTTTTCTTTCTTCTTCTAAGAATTTCTGCTGGTGCTCAAACCTCTTCCTGAAGAAAAAGGATTTAAAAAAAATCTAAAAATAATTTTTCATTACAATTTCCATGGCAAGCTTCTGCTTGATTTTTCCATTTCTTCTGTCTCAAATTCAGATGGCTTGGCGCACACATTTCTGTCTCTTCTCAGAGCTGTATGACAGCCACAACTAACTTCATAGATGGCCTTCAAATGCAATGGAATGATCTCTACAATATTCTACAGCCCTAAATGGACTACTTTTCTAGAGAAACTATCAATATTTTTACTGCCCTTCCAGACTACATCTCCCCCTTAAAAAAGAATTTCCCAAGAGTCAGTAAAGTGTCACTTACTGTTGTTCCTCTGCAAACTGCTTCTGCATGTCAGGGGTGTACTGCGGAGCTGCTGGACGCATTCCCAAGAAAGAAGCCTGTCCCATGTAAGGCATTCCAGTCGCTGGCATCGGCCCTAAGGGCATGCCACCCTAGAACAAAATAAATAATGCAACTCCAAGATTCTTTTTTGTCTATAGAAAAAGCCAAACCACTGGCAATTACACCCTGCCAAATTGCAAACTAGGTAGATCTCATAAAATGAAGAGCGTTAAGAATAGTTGGATGATCGGTGTTTGAGCACAGACGAGCTGCTACAGAACAAAGCACTGGTCATTCAGTAGATGGCACTCTTCCCTCTCAATAACGAGTTACAATTCTTAAAGGATTTTAGAAGACAGGATGGTCTTCTGGTCAAACGCAAAAATCAGGACTTCAAATCCATACAACCTACCTCAGGAGCAGGAAGGTTACAGGCATCCTATAGTGCTTACATATGGTTCAGTACCATGCTTTTGGGTTTTCTTGGGGTTTTTGTTTCTACGTATTCTATGTGATTGCATAATACTTTTAAATTCCCTGCTGGACGTGCACACTCCTAACCAACAATGGATGCTGGCAAAATGTGGTCTAGTCATTTTGCAAACATAGCTTATCCAGGGGTCAATGGAGGGAGACAGTATATGACAACAGCCTAGAGGAGACTTATCTGAATAAACTGCATCTGTATCAGAAACATTTGCTGATTAATATATTCTGGTACAGTTATAGCAGCAAAGCTTGCCTAATACAGAAGGGGCCAGAAAATAATTTACTTTTCTTACCATTCATTTTGTATTTGGTATCAGAACACATAGGAAGAGAACAAAAGTTGTTTATTATTTTTAGACCAGCTCTCATAAAAACATCTTCCTACTATAAATTTTACAAAATTAATCTAATAAATTCCGGGTGGGAAGGGAAGGGAGTGCAAGGAGATGGCAAGATACAATAAATTCAATTTGTCACATAGCAATTTGGCTATGAAGCCATGCCAAAACATTAAATTTCAGCAAAGTGCAAATTTGTACATAAGCACATATGGTGCTAAATAGAAAACCAAAGATTAAAAGAAAGAAAACATAATATTAGCTGCTCATATTTCATTTTTATTCCTCAATTAGCAACAGCAGAGTTAAAGACAATGTTACTTTAGCAAGAAATGAAACACAGGAAGTAGGACAAATGGAAAAACCGGTCATGTGAGAAAATACAGCACATAAGAGATTCCTCGCTCCCTAGAACAAGGTGTTTAAAAAGAAAGTTTATGAATTGCCACCTACACTAAGGAAACTTAATTCTATTAACTCCAGCATTTGAGTTACAAAGGGATAAAACAATTCAGAGAATTGGTCATCATCAATCAGACTGTGTACACAGTCACTTCTTCCCAGTTTATAAAGGTCTCATTTAAAATACTACACAATACAGCCACCTTAGCGGTAAGTACATTAAACCAAAGCAAAAGAAGAAAAAGCATGAAGCAAAATTAAAAAGACAGAAGAGGTATGTTGTGGGAGTTTTGAATTATAGTTAATTAACAATTCAATACTATTACTAACAACACTTTGGAGTAGGTGGCATCTGGTAGCTTTTCAACACCTTGCTGGTGCTTTTGTTTCCTTTCCTGTTCAGAGACCACTCTTCTCTTATCACACTTTGGTGTCATAACACATATAATGAAATGGAAGTTCAGATTCTGACATCTTTGAGTGGGCTATAATGTCCGAGTTACTTTAAATAGTACTGATGCTGTCCTTGCACTACACCCTCATTTCTCTCTACTCTACAACAGTGAGTAATGTATGCCAAACTCGCCCACTCTCTCTATCCAGATCCCAACAAAACTTGGAGAATTCTTTAAATTATCAGAAATATCTTCAGAGAACACTACAAAACATGATGTCCCACTACGGACTAATACCCACACTTCAGTTTCTAGCCAAATTCCACCCTCTTACCCCACTGCAGTTGGAAGAGGATTATGGCATCAGCTATCACCTTTCAGACAAGCACCAAGGCATCTCATTTCAGTCCACATTTCATTGCCACGCACCTGCATGGTCATGGGTCCAGGGGGCATCTGAGAACCATAATTCATTCCCATCATGCCTGGCATATTGGACTGCATGACAGGAACCATTGGAAATCCTTGCTGTTGCATAGGAATCATCCCTAAAATTAAACATTAAACAAGGTAAGCTTCCAGTTAATGTTAAAGCTTTTTTTTTTTTTTTCCTTTTTTTCTTTTTTTTTTTAAACTAAACCAGCAAAGGAAAGGAAAAAAACTCTCAATCTTGCTGGACTGTTTAAAAAATAAAAAAATATGTTACGCTGCAGGCAGCCACAGAATTTCCTTAGTTTAGATATTGGTCAGTCTAAGGGAAGAAACATTAAAGGGCTTTCCCAGTAACTAAGCTGATGAATCCTCCCACCATCCTAAGGATTCCCTGTGGGTTTCTTCCCATATGATTTTTTGAAAGGGTCATCTACAATTAACGAGATTTGATGAACCAGGTTGACTGGTGCTGATAATTGTACATTTCTTTTGAAAGTGTCATCTCCAACTAACAAGATTTGATGAACCAGGTTGACTAGTGCTGATAACCGTCCATTTCTCTTGAAAGGGAAAACTTACAAACTGGCAGCTTTTGAAGATCAGTCTTGGGAAATAAACTCATCATTTTCACAACACAAATTCATACTCTGATCTAGCTGGATAACTTGTCTGTAGGTTAATCAGCCCACTACATATATTAGAATGGTTACAATATTTGTCAGTAAAAGCTAAACTTCAACAAAATCGGACAAATCAAGTTGGAATGTATTAATTCACTGAATAAAGGCAAGTGGATTCTGTTTCAGTATTTTCATCTCTCATATATTGCTATCTTGGGAGACACACACTAACACATTTGTTACCAGCACGCCCTGAGATAATTGTAACTGTGCATAACTGAACATCACACACAAAAACACTCCAGGAGGGACGCAACACTCTCAGGAATAATCCATAAGTCAGTCCCTGAGAGTTTTTATGAGAAAACTCTCCACTTCCCCTACAAGTTCTCTCTGTATTTTCCATTAATTAAACAGCACTGCAACAGGAATGAGAACAAAGGTAATTTAAGGCTGAGGCTCTCCTATTGTATTAATACTTTCCACATAGGTTGTGACTCTTGTCCCAGGGTCTTGCTGTGCTTTGTAAATATTTACCAGGTCTTGCAACACCCACACAATATGGGTATGCACAGCTGGTAGATGAAGCATAAAGAGGTTAAATACCACACTCAAAATAACACAAAAATCTTAAAGGCAAATTCAGGTTAAAAATGGAGATACAGTTTTCCTAGATCTTTAATCTAGCATTCTGGTAACACTGCTTCTTCGACATTGCATAGGAAGTTTTATAAATATAGTTGTGAGAGCCAGCTTACCAGTATTGCATTAAAGCGGAAAACCAGCCATGGACTTCAATTAATAATCATGCTTCTAAGCATCAGTGCAGAACTATTTTGTTTAATGTAGCTAAACAAAGTAAAGAACTTCAAAATGTTAATTTTATACATACCTTGAGGGGGGCCTAAACCACCAGCAACAGGAAACATGAAGCTGGAGGAGGAAAAAAGGGTACATGAGAGTCTACCATTTTAGTGCAAATATAAACGATTGAAAAAGCTACCTCGACTTGCATGTCAGCACCACCACCCAAAGCCTCCCACCTTCTGGTCAGCGTATCGATCTGCTCCTGCAGGTCTCGCGGAACCCAAACCCACCGCAGGGAAAAGGCCACCCCTCCCAGGGATCCCCCAAAGCACCAGAGTGTCCCACCAGCACCGTCAGCGCTTTCACAGGCTGCAAAGCTAGGAAGAAATAGATCTTATCCTCCACAGCAGCACTAAAATGGCTTTGACTCATCGACATCACCCACAAGAGAGTTTCAGCACCTACGCAGGTTGGTAACAGGTCAGTTTGTTAGTGTAGGCTAGGCCTTCAAGCACCGCAGAATGAATAAGCATCTCCTGTTGGAAGTATCTGATTCAGTAAGACCATTAACTGCACCAGACAATAGTTCTCAGCTGCTTAGTAACAGTTTTCTGCAGAGAAAGAAACTATCCACAAAGCCCCACCACTTCTGCATTCTCCCCCCCGCCTTTGAAACACTAAGTATCACAAAATAAAAGAGTTTCTATTTTCTCAATTACATCTAATTACAAGAAAAATGGTGCCTTGGAAAAAATATTCATTGAAGTATCAAGGGCCAAGTGCACCTGGAGGAAGAACTGTTAAAATTTCAACTGAAATCATAACGGAAATTGCTACCCCTCACTTTCAAGCAGAAGCACATGCTGTGCTGCCAAACAGCAAAAAAGGACTTAGTTTAAAAGTCTCATTTGCAAGCAACTCTCAGAAACCCATGTCAGCAGTAATTTACCAAACAAGAACCTCACTCAATGTCCCAGGCAGCTATTGGATCAAAATGCCATGAAAAAGAAACACTTACAGATATTCAATATCCCTCAGCACGAGGGTGGATGTAAAAGAAACTGCCTAAGAGTAAAGGAGAAAATGCTATCATAAATGACTGCAGACAGTTTTTCAAAACGTGCCAGAAGTTCCAAAAGCCAACCTGGTTTATAAATATAAAAGAGCTGTGTAATATGAGTACTAAGATAAAATAAGGAATTTAAATTATATATTTATCCAGGACCAAATTGTACCTACCCACTATACAGACAGCAGGTTACACGGTCACCAAGACAACCCATATTACTCTTCATTTCATCCTCTAACTCAGAATCTTCTTAATACTAAAGCTGCTTCTTTTACCCTGACCACCATGTGCTGATTTCTCCTTCCACAACACACACCTACACTTTCCACTGGGTCCACGTCTTACCAGCCTCAATCACCACAATTTTTGGTTTCTCTCTTTGAAGCACTGTGCAGATACACACTACCCTATCTCAAAGCAAGTGCTGGGCTTCTCTGGATTGGGATCAGTTCAAACCGCAGCCAAGGTCTATTCAACTGACTGGTGATCAATTTGGTCATTTTTAATCCACTTCTTAGCATACAAATATTAACATCATGAAGACAAATAGCTGACTGAAAATCTCAGAGCAACCCATGACTGAACTCTGGTGCTGGTCAGAAAAGCTGTTTTCTCCACTTAGGGGCTGAAGCCCAGTGAATTAACTGGATTTTGCCTGCGTTTCATTTCACCTATGGAAATAGTTGTCAGTACAGAGTGCCTCCTCCGCAATATACCCCCTTAAAACGTGTGCATGTTCAGATGTGTGGAGCTTCTGTTGTAAGCCAGATCTGCAAGTGCAGCAATTTTAGGCATCATAAAAATACACCGTTCTTACTTTAGTCATAACGATGAAATACTAGAAGTTATTTTTTAAAAGCTCACAAGTATGGAAAAGTGTTCGTAGCTTCATGTTTTCCCTTCTTGTTGGGGAAGCCGGTCAACAAGAATTCTTCCAAATCAGCAAACGTAATGTAAACTGAACAAGCATGGCAAGGTACCACTGCTTGTTGGAAGCAAATAAAGGCCAGACTATTAAATATTTATCCCTTTCTACAGAGGTCCTGATTAATTTATAAGTCTCTGTTGAAAAAAAAACAACCAAACAACAAAAAAACCTGCAGCTAATTAGAGGGCACTGGAAGAAGAGCTAGTTAGAAGCAGCAAAGCAAGCTCCTGCAGCACAGTACTCTGTACGTGCAGCTTGGATTCATCATGGACCTTGCTCCAAGATTTAGCTGTGCAACTGCCAACATCAGTCACACATGCACGTACATAAACCCCATCAACTTCTTTAGTCAAGCAACAGGAATTTTATTCCTAAACTACTTTTTGGAGATGTGTTGTGGTTTAACTCCAGCTGGTAACTAACACCACGCAGCCGCTCACTCACTCACTCCCCTCCACCCAGTGGGATGGGGGAGAGAATTGGAAAAAAAAAAAAAGTAAAACTCGTGGGGTGAGATAAGAACAGTAAGGAAGAAAATAATAATGATAATAATAATAATAATAATAATAATAAAATGACAATAATAATAATAAAAGAATTGGAATGTACAAAACAAGTGATGCACAATGCAATTGCTCACCACTCGCCGACCAATGCCCAGTTAGTTCCCGAGCAGTGATCTACGCGTCCCCCGCCAACTCCCCCCAGTTTATATACTGGGCATGACATCACATGGTACAGAATACCCCTTTGGCCAGTTTGGGTCAGCCGTCCTGGCCGTGTCCCCTCCCAACTTCTTGTGCATCTCCAGCCTTCTTGCTGGCTGGGCATGAGAAGCTGAAAAACCCTTGACTTTAGTTGTTGCTAAGTAGTGTTTATACTAAAACATCAGTGTGTTATCAACATTCTTCTCACACTGAACCCAAAACACAACACCATACCAGCTACTAGAAAGAAAATTAACTCTATCCCAGCTGAAACCAGGACAAGATGCAAAAGAAATGCCCACACACATCTAGTTAAAGCAGCTGATTCTCATTGCTGAGAAAGCAAGCTGAAGCAGTCATTTGTGAGATTAACTGAAGCACTACAGAAAACCATTGAACTTGATAACCATATAGCAATAGGAGCAACATCAGAAGTAGCTTTCTTTTAAGGAGAACATTTTAATTCCAGTTATCTCAAAATAACAACACTGGCAGGAGAATTGAGAACAAACAGGCAATATTAGAACAGCATGTTGTTCCCCCCACCATGCTTTTTTTTTTTTTTTTTTTTTTTTAAAGATGGGCATGATAAATTAAGCAGTCTGTAAGGTCCAATATACTATTTGGGGGCTAAAAGAACATTTATAGCTAGCTGACTGTATGCTCTAAAATGACCAAATGCACTTTCTAGACAATGGAAACCTTTATGACCCCAGATGTTTAAAATATATAATTAGTTGACTATTATCAAGCATGTTATTTTAATATAATTTTTTTCTCCTTGTTATTTCCACAACGGTTTAAATGCATCTGCAGACATTTCTGTAGTTCTCAACAGCAGAAGCACTTGACCACCTAGGTTCATGCAGCTAGCCATAACACTTAGGGTAACACAGTAAGAAAGTGTAATATATGTGATACATTGCACAAAATAAAATAAGGGAAACAGAGCAATTATGCTACAACAGAGCTCTTAAAGCAGTAATATAAATCTGTAAATTCCTATCAGATAAGTATTTTAAATACGGAGCTTCAAAACAAACCTAAACAAACCAACAGCTTCAGTCAAAATGCAGGAGTGTGGGGAGAAGCAACTCCTCTGTACACATACTTCACTATAAAAGCTCCAAACTACACATAACATTTTCCTATCTACAAGTGGATTTTTAAGCCCCTTAATTCTCTACCAGTACAAGTCTATCAACACAATATAGACTGTCATAGTATTTTCAAATGGCAGAAATCCATAAAAATTAAAGTGAAACAAGGCAAAGAACCCACACAGATACAGAGAACGGAACCTTTCCTCTACCTCCAGACTTCATTCTCAAAGAACCCAAAATACTAACAATGGGAAACAATGATTTTTAAATCCTTTTATTTTTCAAAACCTATAGTCTGCTGATAACTTTTTTGTTATTTTCCTGTTAAATTGCTGAGCAGGCAGCATTGCTCTAAGAGGTTAGACTGTTTATCCAGCCCCTCTCAAGAACTGTTTCAGATTTATATACGTGGGGAAACACAAAGACAGCCTCCCATTCCTTCCACAGCATGCGCAGGCAGACATATACGCTTCAGCTTTTCTCTTCTGAAGTATTCCAGACCCCTTGGATGCCTCTTCCCCAACACAGAGCAGCAACCCGGCTCAGAGAGCTGACAGGGAAACCCCGGACCCGTGCCTTGCGTGTGAAGGTTGCCCCGGTGCGGATCCCCCCCTCTTCACATTCTCAATAACACTGACAAAACCGCAGGCTTCAGATATCCAAGAAGACTCAATGAACTTAAATTCCCTTTGTCAAATGCAAAATTTACCCATCCTCCCTAGAAGTAGGGCAACAGATAAACAGCACGCAAGAGCCTACATTAAAAAAAAAAATCACTAAATCATCAAAGGCGGCAAAATACAGCTTTCTAACCTTTCCAAAAACACAATGACATGTTCACATATCTCTTTTACCACCGTTTCTTTCCCCCAACACCATTCCTCAGTCCTCCCCCTTCCATGAAGTGCCTTTTGTGGGGGAAAAGAAACCCCCCTCCAGCAGCAGCAGCAGCAGGCGAGCAGAGGGTCCGTCCTGCAGCAGCCACACACCTGCCCGGTGGCGATAAGCAACATTTATCACTGCCGACATCAGCGGCACCCGAGCAGGGCTGGCAAAAACCAAAAATCCCTTTCTGCCCCAATATTTGAGATTGCGGCTGTGGAGCCTGATGGCAAATGGGCTACAACTGCCCAAGCCCAGACGAGCTGGGGGATAAGGTGGGCTCCCAAAAGACAAATACATCCCAGCAAACCATGCAGCCACCATGGCTGCATTCTCCACACCCCGCCTGGGACCTCCACACCCCACCCAGGATGCCACAGATCCCACCTGGGACCCCCACACCCCACCCAGGACGCCACAGACCCCGCCTGGGACCCCCACACCCCACCCAGGACACCACAGACCCCATCTGAGACCCCCACGTCCCATCCAGGACACCACAGACCCCGCCTAGGACCCCCACACCCCCCCCAGGACACCACAGACCCCGCCTGGGACCCCCACGTCCCATCCAGGACACCAAAGACCCCGCCCGGGACCCCCACACCCCACCCAGGACGCCACAGACCCCGCCTGGGACCCCCACACCCCACCCAGGACACCACAGACCCCATCTGAGACCCCCACGTCCCATCCAGGACACCACAGACCCCACCTAGGACCCCCACACCCCACCCAGGACACCACAGACCCCATCTGGGACCCCCACATCCCATCCAGGACACCAAAGACCCCGCCCGGGACCCCCACACCCCACCCAGGACGCCACAGACCCCGCCTGGGACCCCCCCCCCCACACCCCACCAGGGCCCTGACCCCTCTCCCCCCCATCCCACCTGTACCCCGAGCCCCCACCCGACGAGTCTCCCCCCTTACCTCTACCCCCTCACCGCCCACCAGCTCCCCCATATCTACCGCCCTCCCCGTGTCCCCCCATCCGTCCTCCTTCTCCCCTCCACAGCCCCCCCCCCCCCCTCTCCCCGTGGCCGCAGCCCTCCGGCCCCGCTCGGCCCGGTCTCCCCCCCCCCCCCCCCGCCGACCACCGGACCTGGCGGCTCCCGCTCCGCCGCCGCCTCCGCCCGCGCCGCCCGCCGCCCCGCCGGCACCCCCCGCGCCGGGTCCCGGCCGCAGCGCCATCTTCCCGCTCCGGCCCCGGCGGCGGCTGTCAGCTGAGCGGCGGCGGCGGCGGCTTCGGCTTCCGGGGCCGGGCCACAGTCGCAGCCCGCCCACGGCGGGAACACGCACCCGGGCGGCGGGGGGGGGGGGGAACGCCGGCCTGACAGGGGGGAGAAGAGGCCCTGCCTTCTCTTGAAGAACGCTTTTAAAAATCGAGGCGGTAAAATCAACCTCGGGCACCTAAAACCAAAGCTCTTTCCTGTGAAAAAGTGCCGCCCTCGCGGCCCAAACGGTAAGGGGACGCGGGGATACGCAGCCCAGCCCTCCCTCACAGCTGCCGCTGGGCGTGCCCCCGCGGAGGGCACTGGAAATATTACTTCATCACACGGTAACTGTGCCCGCCAAAAACCTCAGGAGTGCTGTGAAACGAGCGGTGCTGACGAGGTGCGGGGTGAGGTACCGGAGTCTCACAGTTGCGCTCCTCTCTCTTCGCAAGGTCAGCCAAGGCTTGCTGAAATACCTGGCAAAAACTGTGGAAGCTGTGGAGTTGCTCTCCACCCTCGGGCAAAGAGGGTGTTCAGTGTGACAGCCTTCCAGCACCTCACCCGGGAGTAAATCCTGGGAAAGGCCGCTGCTTAAACTTCTCGATAAGCTACTGATCCGTGTCAGAAATCGCATTAAAATCAAACCCAGCCTCAGAGAAAGAAGCTAGATGAAATTTAAGCTCTCGTTTTAAAACTAAGTCCCTCAGAAAGAGAACTGTGGCACCTTCTTCTGCAGAATTAAAATTGCACAAAGCTGCTTGTGATCAAAAGCAGTTTTCTCTCCTGCTACCACTACTGGAAGAAGCACGTCTATTCTGTGTATTAGCAGTGCCTTTAAAGGTGAATGTTGGTAATTTCTCACTCAAATTGTGAAACAGATTCCATGTCGTATCTGTCATCAGTATCTTGCAGCAGGCAACTTGGTATTTATCAGAATATACAACTTCATTTTTATTAAAATATACAGGCAAATTTGTTCATAGATGTCAAAACGAAGACATTATTTCCTATATAACCCAAGTGTAAGATGCAATTCTGCAGTCAGTCAGTCTGGCTTATGAATAAGCAAAACAGGATGCAGAGTGTCTTAGATCAGTTTCTCAAAAAACTTCACAGCTGGGAGCTGGGCAGAGCCATTAACACTGCTCTGCTGTAAATGAGTTATACAGACCTGGGAATCCATTTCCAAACTGGAATAAGTATGACAAAGCAAGAAGACAATCCTGTACAGGAACACTTGCTTAAAGAAGGATTACAGTTGCGAAGGAGAAGCCATTCCTGCATTACTGGAATTCTCACACAACCACAGTGGACCGAGAACACAATCAGGAGGTGGGGAGGTAGAAAATGTGTGGTGCCTGGCCTTTTTGTGTAACAGACTAAGGAATAATGCCTGCAGACTTGTTCCATCAAGGCTATATAGACAGGCAAGTCTCTGTATTAGAATCTTTTATGACCTTGTTTATTCTGTTTTGAGGCTTAAATATGAAACAGTACAAAGTTACTAGTTTACAGACATGTAAAGTATCAGTTACTTCAAAATGATTTTATAGAAGCAAAAAAGTAGGAGGAGCAAGACTTTACTTTCACATACAATACAAGCGGGTTTGGTTTGGGTTTTTTAGAGTGTCCGGGGAAGTCTTTGACAGCTGCATTTATCAAGCCTAACAGTAAGTGTTTTCTGCCACTGAATCTTCTGGAAGTCTGACAAACATATTAGGGGTGATCTGAACACAGAACTGACAGCATTTCCAAGGAGTAATACAAAACTGCGTAAGAGTAACACAATCAGATGCTATTTTTGAACTACTGTTCAGAAACACAAGGCATTTACTGCAAGAACACACTCTTCAGCTTCTATGAGAAGCACTCAGGAATCCTCTACTGGTATTTCAGTGGAGACTTTCTTGCATGTAAGCATCCATCCTCACCCAGGAGGAAACGTAAGAAATACTTTCCTCTCTTCCCCTTTGCCGCTATCTTCATTCTTCTGTTTTTCAGTACGGGCATAAGTGTCAGCCCCAGCTCATGAGTAGTCTGTTGCTATTCAGCTTTTTGAAACAGTCTGTAATTTACTGCCATTTTTATCTTCAACTTTCTTTTTTTCCTTAATATTTTCCTTTGTAGTTTTCCTACAGAAACATATTGGAGACCAAGACACCTGAACATAACATACGAAGTATATAGCAGTGACACAGACATGAATTGTTTTACATCATGTTAGTGCAGCTGAACATAAATCCTTCAGTAGCAACACTCCAAAGTGTGGGTAATGCTGTTCTTTGTGACCACTTCTACTACACCAAACTGCTACGCACCAGTCTTCTGTGAGCTCTAGTCATTACAACTTAAGACCTGCTTATTGTATTAATACTCCATGCATTAAAATCAAAGCCAGCCCTTTGCCAGAAGAGGAGCAGATAGGTTATGTCAAGTGATAGCTAGTCTGAAGTCTGGCTTTAAACCACTGGCCTTAAACTCAGCTTGCTACCACCTGATACATGGCACCTAAAACCATTATGACTGGGTGGTCCATCCAAACAAGTTATTGGTTATTTTAGAAGAAGTTTGCTGGGCCTTTTCTGGATAAACAGCGTCTCTTACCTCCTCTTGAGAAAAACCTACTTACGTTTTTCTTTTGCCTGTTTTTAAGAAGCACTGAGGGGTGGTACAAATGGATTCTCTTGTCAATGGTTTCTTAATGAATTTCTTCTTTTGTATGCTGAGAATGACATTTAGTGAAGGATTAAATTAAAGGGCAAAAATTAATATCTAAAGTAAATAAAACAGATAATGAAAGCCTTTACTGGGTGTTAGGGATTTATGGGTCTGAATATATTTTCAGTGTTGTTTATTCCAAGATTAGTTCAGCCGCGTTATCTCTGAGAGATTCAAACAAACTTTATTTTAATATATGTCTAATTTATATATATATATATGGATTTCTAGTTTTAGAAACTATTAGAAGTTATGAAAAAGCATGAAAGGAAACACTAACTAAAAAACTATTTATCTATATGCATACACCCCTACACCAATTTTTCTAAAGGTAACTCAAAAGAATAAAGGACTTTCTTTCATTTATCAGAAGCCCAATTCATGAGTGTGGGCCTAGGAAGTCTAAAGCAGATTTCAAGGAAGTTATTAAAAAAATAGTTAATTCCAGGAAAACTGTAAGTTGAGAATTCTGTTTCCATTTTTGTCTGGGTAAAAAACCGCCACCCCCACCCTGTCTAAAATTCCTTTTGCAGCTGAACTGCAACTATATTGCCAACAACTGGATCTTTTGTAATGCTTATACCCCCAGCACCACTCATGCCGCTGTTAAAATGGGAAACAAACTGGTAAACTATTCAAATGAACATACCTTTGCAGTTTGGGAAAGTGTTTTATGTAGTCTGGCACAGGACAGCCAGCTCGCTGAATAACATTGGCTATACTGGAAAGGAGAGGAGGGAATAGATCAACTCCAGCATTGAGTGCTTGGACAACAGATAAGCATCTTATGTGGAAAATAGCAATTCCTAACAACTGGCTGTTTTGTTGTTGTTTTTTTGTTTTGTTGTGGTTTTTTAAAGCAAGAAATAAAGACACAAAAGCAAGTTTGAAGTAAGGTGAAGAAGAAACAAAAAGACGTAAAAGGCTTAAATGAAACTAGTGACTCTATTTGGATAGTTTAAACAAATGGAAACTCTAGGTGAGTACAGTCTTCAAGGAGATGAAGAAAAATCAGTAAGCCAAAACAGAGAATCGTACCAAGTAATTTTGGACACAAGGAAGTTAAAGAACTGGATTAAAAAACATAAAGCACAGCATGAGGTAGTCATACTTTCTACATGGCAAATGATTCAGGAAAACCAGAACAAGAGCAAAGTTAGTTGTAAAGACTGTTGAACCTGCCCTTTAGTGAGGTTCAAGTCAGAATAACTGACTTTCACTGAAAGGTGCTACTAAGTAAGCCATCACGTTGTCATTACTGGCAAACAAGACTGAAAGAAGTGAAAGGCTGCTAGTTTCTCTCTTGCTGCATTAGTGAAAGACTTCAAAAAGAAACCTTAAAATTTAAATGTTCTCAGTCTTCCCCATACTGCGGTACCACCTTGTAGTTCCATCATGCTGATACAGAGCTCGCTCTCTCTAGTTTTAAGAGCTTTTTACAGCAGTGTGGGGCTTCCAGAGCATGGCAATACTGTGCTTGAGGCGTGTGGTACCAGACACAACCATATGGTTCAGCAATACACTATATAAAACAAAAAACATTCTTCCTATATCATGTTTTCAATTTACCTCCGTAATAAAGGTTTATCATCTTCTGTAAAGAAAGTGACTGCTTTCCCTGCGTGCCCTGCTCTTCCAGTACGACCTGTCAAACACAAATTTTGCAGAGTAGAGATTTTACTTTAAATATCTCCCTTTATTCTATTCCTCTTCACAGGCCCAGCCTCCTGACATGTGCTGTATACTAAGCATACTACCAAGCAGCCAATCCCCAAAGATTGTTCCTATTGAATGAAAGCACAGGTATGTCTGAACCATCTAAATATTTAAGGTTCATAAAAGACTGACAAAAAGTAATGCAGTTTTACTGAAAGTTGAGCCCAGTACACTCTGGCTCAAGTGATGTAGAAGCTAGTGCTGCAGCAACAGAGGAGGCTTGGTTTCAGGATTTTTGCTAATGCACAAGAGCATCTACATTAAAGATCTAGGAAATGAGAAAGAGGACATAATTTGTGAACAATCACTCACCTATCCTGTGGATGTATTCCACCGCACTCGTTGGCAAATCATAATTGATGACCATGTTCACTCCTTTGAAGTCAATCCCTCGAGCTAGTAAGGCTGAGCAGATGAGCACCCAGATCTTCCCAGCTCTGAAACTGTGTACTACGTTATCTCTCTAGGAAAAGAAAAGAGAAGAAAGGTACTTGGAAACAACCTAATTAGCAATTTGAGAAAGGAGGCGAACTTGGCATGATATTAACGAGTAAAACTAAACCTCTAAACCAAAACCTGCAGTAATTTACTGTCAAAGTTACCTGAAGTTACATTCCAACACTCTTGCTTTTACCTTTCTCTCTAACGTGTTTCTTGGAAAGAAATTACATCTTCCTACCTGTTGCTGAGTTTTGTCTGCATGGATGACATCCACATTGATGCCTTCGTAAATAAGTTCATGGAAAAGCTCTTTAGCTCTCTCAATAGACTGTACAAAAACAAGGACTGGAGGCGCAAAACCCTGCAAAAGAATAAGCTTGTCTAAGGTTCAAGTCCTTTTCCTACCATTACTGATTGCAGATACTGAGCTACTAAAGAGACTTAACCACTCCCAGTATTTTACATCTCAGAGGACTTTTTTTTTTTTTTTTTTGACTAGCCAAATCTTTGGGAGTCAGAACTAAGCAAGTTCAGCTCCATTGCCTTTGATGGAATTGTTCCTAATTTAAGCATCAGTGTGTCTTTTAATCCACAGAAACGGACAAATTTTTTTTCTTCCAACCAATGCAAAGAACCCACTCATACTGCCAAGTGAAATTAAACAGACTGTTAATACAAACTGCTCCTAAGCAAGACTCAAATATATAACCAAGAATGGGGAACACTCTCAGTTTTCATAGGTAGGGTACTTACTCTTTCTCTGGTACAGCAGATTTGGACAATGGTTTAACACGTGTCACAGAGAAGTCTTTGCCCTAGGAAATTATGAGTCTGACAGAACACACAGCTCAGTTCAGTAGTAAGCAGAATGTACTCAGTCTCTCCAAAATACCTTTTTAATAAGGTCTCTCATTGCTGTTAGTTTTCCTGTCTCAGATCCAACAAACAGCAGCTCTTGCTCTACTGTCTCTGCTGCAGAGTTTCTGAAACCAGAAATCCAACAGAAGTGTGCTACCATTAGAGTTTATTTATAGATTTATAAACACTAAACCCCATAAAATATTACTTGATGAATGAGAAATATTGCACAACAAACTTATTGCACCAGTACGTGCTTCTAAGATTAACGTTTACTTGATGATAAAGTAATGGGTAAAAGAAAACAATGCTTTCCCCAATAGGTGAGAAAGATCCATATGCCTACACAATTTTTTCTGGAGACAACCAACCTGCAGTACTAAGACTAACAACAGAGACATACAACCAAGCAGACTGATGATGCAAAGAAAGCAAATAATTTGCCCAGGAAAGGAAAACAAACATGAGAGAGTCGGAGTACAACTGCACACCTACCTTGCTCCAACAGACACCAGAACAACGCTGTCAAGGTTGAGTTTACACCACTCCTCTACATCACGTGCAAAGGTTGCGCTGAACAAGGCTCTTCTCACCACGTGGGATGTGCATGCCAGGAAGATGGAGGCCAGCTGGTCTCGGAACCCTGACTTCCCATCTTCAAACAGTTTATCTGACTCATCCACCACCAGCCACTCCACACTAGGAACAGAGAGGTTTGCTCTTCAGTAAAAATCACTTGTGGAGAAGGCAAAAGTTCTAACACACCATCACAGATGCAAGGACTATGCATGCATCTGCTTTTCAGCGGCCAAGCTGGTCACAAAGCCAGGTTTGATAAAGACTCTTGGTACCTGGTCAAGTCTATTGCTGGAGGATCTTGTTTCAGCAAATAAATGAGTCTGTTCGGAGTCGTAACTAGTATATCTAACGAAAGAAAGAAAAAAAAAAATAAAGGCAAGATGTTGAAAAAGACGCAAAATAAACCAGACTAACAGTGGCCTGAGAAACCCAAATTCCAATCCAATCTGCCAGAGGTACCATTTAACAGGGTCCACTGTCAGGCTCAGTTCCTATTTCTTCCATACCAGCTACTTTTTTAGTGTTGAGCAATAGATTGCACATCTTGAGTGGTATTAACCAATCTCTTTAAAACCACGCAGGCCAGAAGAGAAAGGTCAGTGACATTTTTTAAATTTTTAGAAGCACTTCAGTAGTTAGAACAATTACCAAATTTCTTAGAAGACTTGGGCCCAAACTTCTTTGCTGCTTCAGCTGCCTTGTGGATCATATGTATTCTGAAGCCTGTCCCCTCAGCCAACTTCACCAGCTCCCGATGTGTCTGAAAAGGCAGCAACAGAGATTAAATTTACAAACTGAGCTGATTGGCTTTTCTAAGCAGAAAAACTACAGACAATCCTGAAGATACAGCTTCAGACAACACCCTGATTTCAGTGTTAGGAGAAAGCTGTCTAGTTTTCTTAGCATAACAAAACACAGCTTTCTAACACGTATTATTCACTTGAAAGTTCTCACGGGTCTGACTACCACATTTTGACTCTAACGATGTAGCTCCCACAAGCCCCCTCTCCCATCTGAATAAAAATGGAACTCTGCCAAAGCTGTGATTTTTATTTCAGTTTAATAACAAAGCTTCAATGTTATGTTATTCGTTGAAATTCTGTGTTTGGGACAAACAGATAAGTCTCCTGTAGCAATCTCAAATATGAAAGTAGGTATTAAGAGCACCTAAGCATTGGGCAGTTTTAAAATATCATCAAAGAATCCTGAGCCTCTAATCTAATCATTTAGATTGGACTGAGATACTAGATATGTAGCTATTTCACAGAAGACAAAAGACTTAAAAGAAATGTTTAAGTTAGCTTTTTCTAATATCTGAGGGTAATAAAGGAAAAAAATATTTACTAAGCTGCTATTTTAGTGATTCAGAGTGAAAACTTTAAAGTACATCACTATGACAACCCCTTTGCCCTCAACACACACCTGGCTTGCAAGTTCTCGGGTAGGTGATATGATCAGAGCTCTGAATCCTTTGTTCCTAGGTTGCTTCAGATGCGTTAAGAGAGGAATACAAAATGCCAGTGTTTTTCCAGACCCAGTAGGAGCTGAAGCTAGAAGTTCCCGACCCTGTAATAAAAACAAGAAGGGTGTTATATTTTACTAGAAAAAAAGAAGAAAAACACCCCACATTTACATAAATATTAATGCTACAAAGCCAAAATACATTAGCAAAAGCACAGACCAAGAATGCAATGGCTAAGTTTTGAACTCTGATACAGGTGATATATCTCTAAAGCTGTGCAACTAACCACTGCCGTGACCCTAAAGAGAGGCCACTCTCCAAATTTTGCCATACTCCCTGTAATAAAATGCAGCGCCAGAAAACCTACATGAAGCATGACGGGAATAGCCTGCATCTGGATAGGTGTTGGGACCTGGAAGCCAGCAGCTTGAATATTCTCCATGATTTTAGGGTGGATTTTGTATTCCTTTTGAAGTTGCTCAAAGGTGGCAATTGGGTCAGGAAGATCTGTTCCTTGAATATTAATCTTGTGTTGATTTCTGAAGCGGTTTATCTAAAAGACAAAAGACAAAACTCTCTTTCTTTCTTTCTTTGACAGCATAAAACTAAACATGTATGGATACCTCTCCTGGTTACATTCCCCATACTCAGTCACCCTCCTCCCAAGAGAAATTACCATAAAAAAACCCTCAATTTTCAGATCGAACACCCATAGAAACCAAGTAATCTGTTGCTACATCAGAATTCCATGGCCCCACCTTTTCTCTTCTCAAGCGTTCAAGTTTTTCTGCAGTAGGCTTTTTGTCTTTTGCATCTTCAAATTTTGCTTCCAGAGAGGACATCCACTTTATTCCATTACTTTCTGACAACTCTGGCATTGATGCTGCTTCTGGAAGTTTCAAAAAATTGAAATTCCCATTAGTAAAATCCAGTCCAAAATTATTTGGTAAAAAAGAACACCTCAAAACCCTTTTTCTCTCATTCTCACTAAAGTTAACGAAAACTCCAGAAGGATGGCAATCACATCCCCATGCCTTAACACCAAATCTCGACCCAATTATTTCATCAGCTCTGACACAGGCCAGCTAAAGGACCCAGAAGCCTCTTTTTTTTCTGGTAAAATGACCTACAGTACCTGCAGATTCAAAGTAAACTGAAACAAGCCACGCGAACTTCATCAGCGTATTCTGCCAAGAACACGCATACATGTACATAAATACCTCGTGCCTTCTTCTTTTTTCTTTTCCTTTCACTGCTTTCTGCAGCTCTTTTTCTCTTTCCCGCCATCTCTCCGCCGTTTTTCCCAGCTCCATCTTCCTTCTGCTGCTCTCCACCCTTCACCTCCTCTCCAGCCCCTGCGAGCCTCCAGCCCTCCTCGGAAGACACCAGGGGGGCTTCCTCCTTGCACCCGAAGAAGTCAAGGCTCTCCGGCGAGACGCCGCCGCTCCCCTTTATCACCTGGGGGGGGGGGGGGGGGGGGGGGGGAAGGGAAAACTGTGAGACACCCTGCCCGGATCCCAGCACCTCCCCGACCGCTACCACAGAGCCGCAGGTAGGCCCGGGGGCCCGCCGCAGGGAACGGACAGGGCCCTGCGGCCGATGTCACGGGAGGGAACGTGACCCAAACCCGTCCCAGCTTTCCCCCCGGTGTGCTCCGCACCCCGAATCGCCGCGCATCGATCCCGAAACGCCGCACGTCAAAACGGGCACCGGCACCCAACCGCCGAAACAGCTCCTGCACCTCCATGCCGCTTCACTCCCAACGCTCCCCGCGGCGCCCCCGGAAGTAGCGAGTACATCCGGGGGACGCGGAGGCGGAGCCGATGACGTGCCTGGCCGGGTATCATAGCAACCACCCCGCGGGGGGGGTGTCATGGCGCCGCGTTGCCATGGCAACCGCGGGGTTAGGCTCCGCCGGGCCGCGCTCCGCTCTAGGCCGCACCAGGCCCGGTGTACCGGGAGAAGCCACCCCGAGGCGGGCACGGCTGTCCCGATAGCGGAAAGCAGCCATCACTTCCCTGCTGTAGGGCCGGCCTCAGCCTTGGGGGGCTCCGGGCCGGCTGTGGGTCTCTCCCGTCCGGCCCCTTCCAGATCCCCGTTACTGCAGCTCCGCTGCAGTAACGGGGATCTGGAAGGGGCCGGACGGGAGAGACCCACAGCAGGGTGGTGTTTGTTGATGCCCTGTTTCTTTTTTTAAAAAATTTATAATCACCTGCTTGAGGTCTAAACGAATCAGAAATATCAGAATCCAGCCTATGAGCCATAAAACTGTACTACATCTTTATAGGCCGATCGCAGCGTTTTGTCCTTTTGTGTATTCCTTATGGCCAGTTAATTGCGCTGACTGCTTCAGCTATTTTTAAGGAACGGTTCAGCCGAATAAGAGGACAAAAGCTTTTGTGGGAAGTTTTTGTTCGGACATGTCTGGGCTTTGGTGATTTACAGTATCATTAGCTGGTCTCAAAGGACTGACCTCTCTTCTATCCATCACCGCGCCGGCAAGTAGAGATTATCAGCTCCGCTGGGCACAACCACTCCGCCTCTTAGAGATGTAAACTTAGGTCCTAGATATTTCTGAGGAGGCAAAACAGCGGCTTATAACACTTTTCATTGCCTGGATGATCCCTTGTTTTATATTCTCTTCCTGGATTGACGGGGAAGTCCCGCCGTGATCTGCAACAAGTGGCTCTGCCTTTTCCTGTGAAAGCAGAGGAATGTTCTCTCTTGGTTTGATTCAAACCCATTTTGTTAAAAAATACTTGGGGCTCAATCCTGCACTACCCTCCTGATTTTAAGACCCACACTAACAGAACATTTCAGCGTGCGTTTTGTGAAGCCAGTTAGCAGTCCCAGCGACACCTAAATTAAAGTCAGGAATGTGCCCAGTTAATTTATTTAATCCTTGATTTCCATTGATACAATCCGGCCTCACAACTGTGCTTGAATAAAGAAATGCTGGAGGCAATGGCAGGAGCGACACAGCAACTGGCCTAGCTGCTCGGGACAATCAAGAAACTTTGCCTAGATTAAGATCAGAATTTATTTAATTCATGTATTTATTCATTATGATAAACTGTGAGACCCAATAATACAGGTAAGTCTCCTAGTACTCTGTATCAGATCAAACAATACGGATATTTTTCCTGGTGTTCTTGAAGTAAAACAAACAGAAATCCAATTAAGCAACAACAGCATTACAAAAACTATTTTATGTAATAAAAGTCTCAGGGGCTAAACGTTTACATTGCCAAAATCCAAGAGCTCTAAGAGATACAGGCAATGGCTGTTCCTCCTGTAACGTTCACTACTTTAATTATAAACTTTGAGATGAAAAATTGCATAAACGCGATCCTCCCCGCAGCCCCTATCTGCCTGATTTATAGCACTTTTTTCTTTGCCAACCTTTTGACTTCCCGGCAGACGGGTGGAAGCAGCCACGTGGAGACCCGGGTGGGTGCAGAGCACCACGACGCTGACACTTCCCTCGTTTGTGTCCCTGAGCCGAGCCATTGCCGATGTTGTATTTACAGCAAATAAAGCCAGTGCGGGAGAGACGCCACGCCATGTCCTTCAGGCCGTTCCTGGGCTGAGGCTCTTGCTTTTCCGCTGGGAGAAGTGACTAACGGTTGCTGTGAGAGGATAGGGAAGAATGTGGAGGCATTTGTGTAACAAAGAACTATAAATCATCTCCAATATCCATCACTCACCAAGAGGTGCTGTCAGCAGATTCAGGAGTGAGGAAACGGGAAATACTCTCTTCATCAGTTGACTGGGAAATCCCTTTGTGTAAGGAGTAAGGAGCTCTGCTTCCGAGGCAGCAGCGCCAGGTGCCAGGCAGGCAGAAAGCCGTGTACCAGGAGCGAGGGACCCCCCGGCAGGAGCAGTCCCCAGCAGTACGCTCCCATCTTCCAGCACACGCGGCCCCGGGGCCAAGCCACCTTACGCTGAAGTTGATCTGCCCTGGAGTGGTCGGAGGGGCCAGCGCCGGGACTCGGGCTGCGAGGGGTCATGTCATGTGTTGGGGGTGAAAGGGAGAAGTCGTTGAAATACAAAAATGGAGAAACTTAAGTTAATGCAAAGCAAAACCGCTCTTGTCACGGCATCTGTCACGCTTAGCTTTGCTTCCCCGGTGCTGTTCTATCAATTACTCAGCGCTAATTGCCAAGTCAGCGCTGAAACCAGATGACCAGCGAGGCCTTTGCAGGGTGCGTGTGGTGCAGGAGCACGGGCCGTTCAGCTCTGCCCAGCCACGGACGCAGTGATTAATGCCCCAACAGCCTGATGTAACCTGGGCAATCCTGTTTTATCAGCAGTGCTCACCGGGCTGGATCTTGATTCCACAAAAGTCAGCTCAAAACTGCACCTGACTTCAAAACTAATCCCACATCTGGGACTGGAGCTGATTTCACTCTTTTTCTATGTTACTCCTGCTTTGCTGAGGAAGGTGACCTAAAGCCTCTCAGAGAAGACCCCTCTCAGGTGCATGCTGCAGAAACCCCAGAAGGCAAAGGATGACTTGCTTTGTTCCCTATAATTGATCCAAACCAATAAAGAGAAAGCGCAGTGCCTCCTGCCAGGGAGTTCTCGCTCCATCTGCACCACAGCAAACAAGAGACAGCCACCTGTGCCAGCAAAGTGGGGCATCAACACCCCCCCAGCCACAGCCACACTCGGGAGGGGTGAATGCAGTATTTATTCGACTAGCTCGTGGTCTTTATATTAACCCCCCTGCACCTGCTTGTACGTGCCGGGGAACACGGTGCTTCCGACACACCGGAACCACTAGCATAAAATTATAGCAGAGGAGGGTAAGCGCTAGCCTGTTCTGCCTGGAGTTGCTGGCAGGACGCCCACAGACTGGACTGGGGTGCGGAGGAGAGCCCAGGCTGTATGGTTTTCCCCTTTCATTTGTTATTCTTGCAGACAGCCCCTGGGACTGCAGCGGGCACGGGCAGGTGGTTAATAGCAGGGTACAATCCTGACCACGAAGTAGCCCCCCTTCCCACAGGGGTGCTCAGGGGACCTGGTGTAGAAACAGCCCAGGTGAGGTGCGTTGGTCAGATCATCGGGCCATGCCCAACACCTAGCACTGAAGTAAAACCCCCAAAGATTGCAAAGCAAATCTGGTGAGCAAGTTTATTTCATCACGTGCGCTGTCAGGTCAGAGATGCTTACGTGTAGCCACGGGCTCCCCTCCTGAAGAAAGCTAGCTAAGGCCAGCCTCTTCTGTGTGTCTGTGCATTGGTTTAGCAGGTGTAAGACAGGAATTACAGGACAGCGCTTGTCAGTGGAACTTTTGCATATCTGCTCCCCACATCCCACTATCCTACTACATTATCATCGCTAATATGCACATAACAGTCAATTAGCCTAGCTGAGTGCACTCATGACCTCTGATCCCTGCTGTGTCCCCCAATCCATTAACAGGCCCTCATCCTTTAGCTCTCAGTATGAATTGATGTAGCATCCATTCTCTTTCGGCAAAGAAACATGCTTCCTCATTCATCTGTCCATTTCCACTTTCTGTTCCTTTGTCCTCCCCTTCTGTTCCCTGTGTTGCTAACCTGGTCACAACTTCTTGACCCCACGTCCTTGTCCCTCCCAAGGGTATCGTAATCCCAACCACTACCGAAAAACTTTTACTTTTTTTTCCTTTGCCCACATCTTATTTAGCAAAAATGGTTTCCAGCAGTGTGGGAGCTTTGATCCCCTATTCAAGAAATCCTTGCAATGTTTTTTTAAAGACTTTCTTTCTAAGGCAAATGAATTCTTCATAAAGGGGGAAATGGTGTGCTAGTTGGTCTCTGTTCATCTGAGGAAGACAAATGATCTCTTTTATTACTTGAAAAGCATAACAGTTGAGTGTGTAGATTTGTGATTTATCTGTAATTAAGAATCCATTTGAGCAGCATATTAATTACAGAGAGGAGACTTAGTTTTGCTGAATAGAAAAGTAAAATCAAAGTAGAAGATAATACAAAACATCTGAGGTTCAGGTTTTGTGTGGCTCTGTATTACACATGTACTGGGATGGGACAACTCTTTAGTGCACGTTTGAGTTTTTTGACTTTTAAGTTTTATCCCTGGGTTAGAGAAATAAAGTCCAGGGGGGTCAGACACCTCTCCCCCCCGATGCTGGTGGCTCCCACAGCACTCCCATCACTGGCCCCACTGGGCCCTTCATGGCAGCACGTACTGCTCCTTTGCCCTGGTGCTGCCGCAGGACCCATTGGCCTTCCACCATCTGCATCGGGGTAAATTACCCTTCAGAATTAAATAAAGGCGCACCCTGCAAGCGCCGAGGGGAGCCGGGCTCCCTGTGCCGGCTAAGCGGCCGAGACCTGGAGCTTCCCATGGGGCTCTGCCTCTGGGAACATTGACTCTGAGCTTTTATTTAGCTGTTTACCTGTCTGCACTGAGGAGTAGCTAGCCCAGCTCCCCGGCCCGTGTAATACAGTCCGTGGCTCAGTCTATTCACACCAGATGTTTAACCTGACCACATGCAGTGAAACCAGACTCCTTCCACAAAATGTCCATCCTTTGTGCCCGGAAGACCCAGGGCGGTGTCTTGCCCATCTCATCTGTGCAGGAGATCTCATAGCACTCAGTGAGAAGGCAAACGAGCGACTTGAGCGCCTGCCTGCAAAGGACCTTCACAGAGTAAACGGTGCGGAGCAGCTCACGAGGATTGCTGGCCGGACTCTGCTGCGATGGGTGTGCAGGGATGGACCCGCTGGTGCTTGCAGCTGGAGAGGCAGCCCTGGTTCCTCCACCGTGGGATGCGGAGCATTGCACGCATTGGCCTGTCATGGTAGGAGGACGGTGGGATATCAAGGCTCCCCGAGATCTTTGCAGACCATGGAGACCCAAGATTTGCAGGTCCCTTGGCTGTTAGGGGGAGGCCGGCGCGGGGCAGCACAGCAGCAGGGTGGAGGTCACAGCACCCAGAGCTGCGGGAGCAATCAGAGATGCACTGGAGCAGAGAGTGAGGTTCTCTCTGGCCACTAAGAGCATTTTAAGGTGCTTGGCAGACAGTAAACTGTTACAGTGCTATTGTCTGCTGCTGCTGGTCTTTATGACTCACATCTCTCCTCCCATCAAACCTTTTCACATTTTCACAGACTTGGGAAGACCTCCTGTAAACACATCATGGAAACCCCATGTCAGCAGGAGATGGGATCAATCCACGCTGCCCGAAGCTGCCACCCACCCGGCGCAGGGAATCCACCGACTCTGTATACCTGCTCCCGTGGCCAGACCGCAGCGCAGCGGGGAGCTGGCAACGTCTGCAAACAGCCCGGCCTCCCAACGCAAGCACTTTCTGCATTCCTCTCTGTGTACTCCTCAAACTCTGCCACCAGCCCAGCCAAATCCACTCAAAGGCTTCAAAGGGCAGAGGGTGTTTGCTGTCCGCAGGGGACTGACAATGCTTTCCCTTTTGACCTGTCGTGCAGGAAGGCAGCGCTGGGACCGCTGGGCAACGGTGTGTGGGGTGCAGGCTGCACCGGTGGGGAGCACAGCCCCAGCAGAGCCAAGGCTCTGCACAGCCCCACACTGCTGCTGCTGGTTTTCCTGCCCAAATTTCCAGCAGATCAGGTCATCTGGCTGGACTGGCAGAACAAGTCTGGAAAGACCCGCATGTTTGGAGCAGGGTGCTGTTGTGCAACTGTGCGTTACGTTTACATGAGCGCCAAACAACATTTTTAAAGTTGCTGAAATAGCTCGTCTGTATTTCGGTATCCCTGGAAAGGCCGTTGCCTTCATGGCCAACGGGACGTCTGACCCTCCATGGGGATGACCTGGAACTTCCTTAGTAATCCACATGCTCGATGCTGGCCGATGTGAGCTGGACTGGCTGCAGCAGAGCCAGAGCTCAGCCAGCACAGGAGCACTGGGGATGGTGGCTGAGCCCTGGCACTGCTCCAGCCGCGGCACTGCTCTGGCAGCGAGGTCTGAACCACCACTGGGCTGCCATCAGGCACCTGGGGACGAGGACCCCAGCACCAGGGTGCCCCAGCCCTCCGGCCAGCAGCCGGTACGCAGGGTTTGGCCCTGGACAGGGTTTCCCTAGCTCCGTTCCTCCCCACAATTACGGAGGTGATAAGCACCGAGGACCCCTGCTCCCCGGGGATGGCCGCAGCCCCACGCCGAGGGCTCGTGCTCATGGGCTGATAAAGCCCTATCACGGCTCCAGGGCAGGCGGCGAGGGTGGCACTAACCTGCTTTTGACCCAGTGACTTCGCTGGCAGCTTTGCCGGTGCTGCAGCACAAACAGGAGGCAGTCAGGGCACGGGATTTACCCGTCCGGGCAGGTGTCACAGGGCTGTGCTCTCCTCTGGAAGTAAAGGAGATGTCACGCTCCTGCCCAGCCCTCCCGCATCTCACCTCCACACCTCTTGGGGCTTCCCTGTGCCCATCCGTGCCCTTCCCCTGCCCTGCAGCCTGCACATCCCGGTCATGGAAGGAGCATTGAAACAGAGCGAACTTTGGGGGATACCTCCCTGGGGAGAGCAAGTCCTCACATCACAGAGAGCCACGACAACTCTGACCCTGGGTCTTACCCCCCTGGCCTCGGTAACGGTGGGATTTGGGGGATTTTTCCTTTGCATCCACACCTGCACTTCAAATTAAATGCAGCTGTATCCCTGTGCTCTGCTGTGAAGGAGGCTGCAGTTTGTTATCAACAAGAAGAGTGACCGATAAAGCCTCATAGCAGCCTGTGGATCCTCATGTGCAAGGAATCCCCTTGTGAACGGCTTTGAACAGTAACATAATCACTCAGCCCTGTAAAACTGTATTGGTCACAAATGAACTTTGTCATGTTTCTGCTTGTTTCTTTGCTCTGTAACAAGTGCATCATAGGCAAACACGACATGCCCAACAGCAACAGGAATGAAAAGTGTCTTCCAGGAGCCTCATTTGACATTACATCCTATTTTCCAACAACTTAATGAGGCAGCCAGGGCCTCTGCGGCGGCAAACACCCCCACCCAGTGCTTCTCCAGCGCAAGGTGAGGTCTGGGCAGGGACAGCGTCAGCCCCAGCCCCAGGCCAGCTGCTGCAGAGGCTGCTCGGGGAAGCAGTTTTGGATGGTATTTCCCTGGGCAGAAAGGTTTCCTCAGCCAGAGGTTAAATTCAAGTCAGGGGAACCTTTCTCCCCCTGAAGGCATTGGTATGTGTAGCATCCACAGCATCCTCTAGCAACCTGTCATGCTTTCTACCTTCCCATCGCCTGCTACCCAGGGGTGGGTGACAGCACACAACAAGCTGTTTGGCAACTTCGTAAATTCACACCTCTTGGGTAAATACCATCTGTTCCTGATCATTTGTTCTATTCATATTATTGACTTTATTCTGCCTGCTTTACCACACGCTCTTTGCTCCATGGTAGTCAACTTCTCCATCTGTGTCTTTGTTTGGATGTGTCCTGTGCCCTTTTTCCCAGTTTTCTTTTGGCTCAGTCCCCCCTTCCCTCACCAGGTACCTCTTTCGTGAGGGTGTATCTCAGTCTCTCCTTTCCCCAAGGTTTTCACTTACCTTCTCTGCGGGGCTTTCTGGAGAGCAGCGCTGATACTGGACCACTTACCAAAGGGTGCTCCACACATAGTTTTCACACCCCAAGCCCCATACTTCTCAGTCTGTGTCTAACTTAAAGCTGGTGCAGAAATCAAGCCCCCAAATGTATTGCCCCCCTTCTCCTTGGAGCATCAGCTCAGCTATGGCAGGTTATCTAGTGCCTCTTTCTCCCCCCTGCTTCCCACTGGATTGCCCATTCCACTGCAGGACCAGTTCAACCTGATGCTGGATATGCATCAGCTGGGGAAAGCTTAGCCCACTTAGCTTCACAAGCCACTCACAGAGCAAAACATAATTGGCATAAGTAGAAGAATCCAAGTCATTTCCACCCTGACTGGTGGGAATGCAATAGTTAGGAGCAGAATTTGAAAAGGGCTCAGCCTGGCATTCAGGTGTGTTGAAAAGGACTTGCTGAGCAGGAAGGTGCAAACGGGGGGTCTTGGAATAAAACCTGCATCTTTTCTCTCCAACTTCTGCTAAAAGAGTGCATCACTTCCAAGTCCGCACGAAAGGGACCAAGCAGTCTTCATGCCTCCCATCCTTTTCCAGCTTTGCACTTCCAGTTTTTGTCTGGAGTAGCTAAAATTCACAGAAACAAAGAAACTCTGTGGGAAGGTTTTTATCAGGATGCCCTGCTCAGGCTGCTGCTCTGAAAGCCTTTCCTGCAGCAGGCCATGCTTAACTTATGAAAAAAAAATGGGTGCCAAACCAAAACCAGGCATTTTTGAAGGTGATTAAAACCACAGCCTTGCACTGCATCTTCAGAAGGGCCACCCTTTCCTACTGATGTGCTCCGAGTCACTCAGCTATGTTAGCTCTTCACCATCAAAGATCTTCAAAAGCTTTACAGCGACCGCAACACACCCTCCCGCCTCCCCCTCGTGCTTTACTGACCCACGGGCTCAGTATCCAAAACGGATGGGGTTTGGCTTTGTCTGGCAGTCGGCTCCTAATTGGTTTGCTTAACACCTGGCTGCTAAAGTCAGCGGAGGATGAGGAATAAACTCTGCTGGACTAAGGGCAATATCATTAGTGCATCATTAGGAGGGTGAGGACACAGGTCTCCGGACCTCCTGGAGCCTCTTGCTGGTTTTGGCTGATACTTGGGGCTTCATAAGAAACACTTGACTCACCACGTTCAGGCAGGTAGAAACTTAGATCAGCACTGCAAGGGACAGCAGGAGGGACAAGTCACTGCCACCAGCCTGCGTCCCTGCCGGACCGACGTCTGCCAAACCACAGCAGAAGATGACTGCGGAATTTACAGGCCACACGCAGCAATGATTCAGAAGAAATGGTATTTAATTATGGTATACATTAAATTAAATGTCATTCTGAATATTGATCTCCAATTTGCGATGACTTATTCACCGTAGGGCAACTCCTATCTGTTCCAGCAAGGGTTAGGGTCCCACTGCGCTAGACATTGTACAAACACAGAGCAAAAGAGCCTTTCTTGCCCCAAAGAAAGCATCTGGTGTTCTTCTTTTTAGCAGTGGTCATCTGTCCACGGGCACCTCTACTGCTCTCCACCTCTCTAAATCACTCAGCAGTCGGCACATGCTGCAAAGTTCAAGAAATTTTGCAAAACTGGGGAGCATTAGATCCATTTACAAAGGGGAGCAGGTATGGAGGAGCTTGTGTCTCACAGGAGGGGAGACGATGCCTTTTACAGCTTCTGCAGCTTTGGGAGGTAGGACTCGGGCACCTAAACCCCTTCGGGGCTCTAGAGGGTGTGGAGCCCGGTGTCCTCAGCGGGTGCCCAGCTGGGACGTCCCCTCACCGCAGCGGTGGGCTCATTCACAAGCTGGAGATCTCTCCGCAAAGCTTTCCTTCCAAGAGCCGCTGCCAGGCGAGACAAGGCAGGCAGCCGGCGGGGACTGTGGACTGGTGCGTTCACATCGCAGCCCAGCACCCGTCCGTCCAGCTGCAGCTTGGAGGTGACACTACGAGGACGAGAACACCGTGTTTATTGATAAAGGTGGAGCCAACAAGGCTCATCATCAACCTCCTAATGGTGGAAAATAAGCCACGGGTACTGGCCGTTTACTGGGCAGGAGCAAGGCAGTAACTGGGCACTCGGTCCCTCCCGTGCCCCAAGGAGGGGAGAAAAGGGAGACAGCCTCTGAACCCCATTTGAGGAAGATCCCAACAGAATTTCTTGCAGCCTCATTCACCTCTGTAGCAGCAAATGCTACAGGCTCACCTGAAAACTGCCGATACCGAACGCTTCCCAGCGGTCTGGATGTGTTGACCGGGCTGCTGAGCACTTCCCCACCCCACCCCAGTCCACCTCAGAGTCCCCAAAAGCAGAAGAGTCCCTTGACATCTCCGTAGCGGCAGTTGTCCCCACGCAGACTGTCCAGGTCCTGCCAGGGCTCTGCTTGACTTGCCCCGTGCCCTTCCTTCACATGGGACATCACCGTGCAGAGGACACGCGTGTGCCTGTCCTCCCGCAGCGCAGAGACGGGTGCTGCCTGACCGGCATCCTTGCCTAGGCCCAGGTCTTTGAATTAACTCATTTAAAGGAAGAAGAGAAATACAAAACCAAAACCATCCTCAACTCTGACCTTTACCAAAAAAAAAAAAAAAAGAAAAAAAAAAAAGGGAGAGAGAGAAGACTTGGGAACAATATATACAGATGGGGGAATTGCACTTAATTACAGTAGTTTACATCCATTGAACAAAATTTACTTATTTTATATAAATCTCTATGTATAAGAGTGGGGAAGGGTGAGGATGAGACTGCACCTATATTTACAGTTTAATTGGCTCAGTTCAACAGCACATGCGATTCCTCCTTCCAAACGCCAAGTAACAGACCCAAGTCCCTCTCAGTCCGTCGGGTGGAGGAGTATAACTTAAATATTATCCATCTTCCCCTTCTGCCAGTTCCTAGTACAGCTTGTTCCCCGTTCTTCAGGAGAGCCAACGGCCTCTTGGAAGGCAAATACTTGAGAAAAAAATCCCCAAGACACGTCTTGGAAATACTGCGTGGAGGGAAGGAGAGGCACGGTCCCGGGTGGGCACCCCACGAACCCGGGCTCGTCCCCGGCGGGGCGCGGAAGGGCGACGGGGAGTCTCGAGCCTCCGGCTCTGTTTCGGGTTGATGGGTTCCTCGCTGCGGCACTGGGCTTCACTCTGGTGACTCCCCGGGCTCGGCGTGCGGATCACCGGCGGGATGTTGTGGAAAATAAGATCCCGTTGCTATGTGCAAAAGCAGCGAGGTGTGGAGCATCACCAGGCTTGCAGGGGACACTGGGGAGGGAGAGAGCAGCACAGTGACCGGCAGGCAGGAGGTGAAGGCAGCGCTGCGGGGGACTCTCTGGTGGGATCGCAAAGTATTTGGAGGCATCACCTCCTGTACCACCCCGGGACCTCGGTGGTGCCGCACAAGCCCTGCTTGGCCCCAAGCCCTCCCCAGCACCGCCGAGGGGGAGGCAGTGGGAAAATACTTTCCGAGCCAGATATTGCCACCCCCACCCAAAAATAATAATAATAATAATAAAAAAGGGCCTGTTTGTGCCCAGGCTGGCAGTGCTGCCAAGAGCAGCCAGGCGTGAGGCTGAGCGCAGGAGCTTGCGCTCCGGTGGGAGCGGGGCCGGGGGCCGCGCTTATCCCTGTCCCCCAGCGTTGCTGTCACCTCCGGGGAAGGAGCTGAGCAGCCCCCACCACCGCATCCATCCCACCGCAGCGGTCCCTTCTCCATCCCTCGGGGTGGGACCCCCACCCGGGGTCCCCCCAGTCACCGGTGGGGTGGGGGGCCGGGAGCCGCGGGTGACCTTGTGGGCTGGAGCGCACAGCAAACATCGTAACGTGGAGATAAGGAGACGCCAGGAGCCTCCCGTGACATGTCATTAGGGACAGGCCGTGGCTATCAGGTGTTTGCTAACGTAATAAAAATGGTGGCTCGGCCTCAAGCGTTGTCAAAGGAACCGGGAGGTATTTGCCCCTTCCAGGTCTAAATAACAACATCTGATAAGCGATCCGCAGCATTGGGCTGCGAGGGGAGAGCCGGTGGGGGGGACCAGCCTCCATCCCTCCAGCCTCCGTCCCACCGGCAGGACCGGGAGCCGCCGGGCTTCGCCACTGAGCGGATTTGCAGGACCTGGCATGGGGGCTGCGGGGTGCAGAAGAGCCGCCGAGGAATGACGGAGGCTTTGTTTTGCATGGGAATGCCTCTCCTCTTGCAAAGACGGGGTTGCTCAGGGAGCAGCAGGGTGCGTCCCCACCCCCAGATTTAGGGTTTCATGTGGGCTGTGCTCCCCGTGGCTTCAGCCGTGCACTCCCACCAGCAGCACCCAGCCCTCGCCCAGCAAACTTTGCTTCAAAAACTGCAACTCCCCTGGGGATCCCAGTGACCCTCCTGCCCTTTTTGGCCACCTCGGAGGAGCCCATCGCTGCCGGGCATCCTTGTGCCCAGCAGTGCCAGCCTCATGCCAAGGCAAAGCATGGAGGAGCCAAGGGATGGCCCCTGTTAGCCCCAGTCAGTGACAGAAACCCAAATCACCAAAAATATTTAGGCGTTTGAGCCATTTGGGGGGTCAGCAGCATTTACGGCCCCCCCCGTGCTGCCTCTGTAGCACTTCATTCACCCCTTGCTAACGAAACAGGTGACCACTGAGAAAAAAAAAATCAATGTTCCAAGATAAATTTTTCCAGCTTTAGCTTGAACGTCGAATGGTTAGTGGGAAAAGAGGGTCCAGGGGCTGAGATGCTGCACTGGGTGGGGGACACAGGACCCCAGCGCCCACTCTGGCCCTGTGTCAGGGGCCAGGGGCCAGATTCTGCTCCTGGTGCTTGCAAGACCAGCCCGTGCTTGTTTATCATGTACGGCGGGGAGGCTAACAAGGTGGGTGCGTGCCCCTTTGGCATTTTGCACCCATCCGCCGCAGCGGGTGTCCCCAACTCCTGAGCCGCGAGGCCTCCTCCTGCTTTAATTAAAGCGCAAAAGCGTGATGGAGGGAGAAAACCGAGGGAGCCCCCGTCACCCCGGGCAGCGCTGCGTCAAGGTAGGCTGATCGCAGCGCCCGGCCGGGCAGCGGGGATGGCCGGGCGCTATCTCTTTGCCAGGGATATTTCCTGCGTGCCCAGGGCTCCTTTCGGCCAGCCCGGCATCAAAGGCAGCCCGTGGTGGGAGAGCACAATTAATCAGGGGGAGTTCGGGCTGAGCGCACACCAGATGGGCCGATAAAGCCGTGCGGAGGAAATGGTGCTCCCGAGGAACGCGGCCGTGCCTGACCGCCTCCCGGACCGAGATGAGCGGGCGCAGATAAATGGTCACCCCGAGCACTACAAAGCGCGGGAGCCCGACCCGAGCCGGGGGCGATGGCGTTCATCACCCCTTCCCGGGCACCCCAAACCCCCCCGGGGCAGCCCCTCTCCTGACTTCTCCTCTTTGCAGCCCCAGACCCTTCCTTCGACCCCCGCCGGGCATCCACAGGGGGGGTCTCCCAGCAATCCCATGCCGTATTTACTCTGTGGTCATTGCAGACATTTTTTTCCTCTCCCCTGTCAAACCTTGGTAAGAAAGTTTATCTGAATGCAAGTTCAAGGCTCTCTTATTTATCTAGCAATCAATAAGGGCCACATATTTCCCACAGTCCCCAGAGCTGGCTTTTAGAAAAGGACTATTGTCTGAGTAAGGCCTCGCACACCTGATTTGAACCAGGATAAGTCCTGCCTTACACCTGCGCCGGCACTGGGCAGATGATAAAGATTTACTGGCTGGGGGAAGTCGGGGTGCATCGGAGCCCGGCTCCTCCGCTCGACTCCAACCGGGGTCGATACAACCTGGACACAAAGGCAGCAGAGCCCGCTTGGTCTCAACCTTCTCAGCCCAATTTGTACCCCAGTAGGATGTTCCCACGCTGATGGAGTTGTCCCAGGGATGAGCACAGCCCCGACAGTACCACCAGGCGTTAGACAAGTCTTCATCCAGCACAGTCAGACCATCGCCCAAATCCCCATCACGCTTGCCATCTGCAAGCGGGATTTTCGGAGCCCGTGAAGGGGCTGGGATGGGGTTCTCGGTGCCCTGAGGCTCATCCTCCGCTGCCCATGTGGATGCAGGGTCTCTGCAAAACCCTCCTCCGGCCCCGTCTCCAGTGGAGAAACAGCCCCGCTCCATCCCCGCACACCCACCCCAGCGCACCCTCGGCCATTACCTGCTTACTGGAAGACATATTGGTCAGCGTGCTGATGCTGCTGGTATCCGTCACCACCATCGCCGAGGGGAAGCGGGAGGTGTGGGAATACTGGGGAGGCTCCTGTTTGTGCGCATACACTGCGGAGAGGAGGGAGACAAGCAGCCGTCACCGAAAAGCCACCCAGAGCCCTCGCGCCGGGGCAGAGCGGCCGAGCGCTGCCTTACGGCAGGTCGCAGGGGTGCTGCGCAGGAACGAGCGTCGCGGAGACGTCAAAGAGATAAAACAAGCCACGGAAAGAAACCACCGCCTGCCTCTAAGCACCACTTTCTCAGCTCCCAGCTCACCCAGGGAAATCAGTGGGGACTGAAGGGCTCAGACGCCGGAGCTCTGCAACCCCTCTGTAGCAGAGACGGGTGCTGGAGCAGGGCT
The DNA here is from genome assembly GCF_026419915.1 of Harpia harpyja. Lineage (NCBI taxonomy): Eukaryota > Metazoa > Chordata > Aves > Accipitriformes > Accipitridae > Harpia > Harpia harpyja. Next base: position 2,237,946 of record NC_068951.1, on the reverse strand, counting down.
GGGGCCAGGAGGATGGATGAGCCGGGGGGGGGGGCAAAGCCAGATCCCTTCAGGGCACAGCGGGGAAGCGTTTGCTTTGCAGGGAGCGCGAAAGGTTCGGACACCTCCTTTGGTAAAGCAGGTGTTTTAGCAATAAGAACATGGAAGGAAAAATAAAGTTTGTACAAAATGCTGGAGGGGGGTGCTGCATCCCACCCGCGGGGCAGCAGCAGAGCTGTACGGGAGATGCAGCACGGCGGACGGCACGGAGAAGGATAGGATGGGGCGGGATGCGGCCACCCCGCAGCGCCGTGCATCCCGCTCGCATCGCCGCGCCGGCTGGTACCCGCAGGAGAAAGGTGGCAGCCAAGGGCGCAAGCTTGGGCAGGGGAGAGCAGGGAGAGAGCAAAAGCTTATTTTCCACCTGAAGTCATTTTCTGGGCCCTTCCCTTCGCAGCTACAACCCGGACCCTTACTGTGTGAGTTCTGCAGCTGAGTCACGGTAGCCATAAAAGGCTGCTGCGTCATATGGCTGGGTGACTGCTGCATCAGCGGCTGCTGGTGCGGGCTGTGGAGCTGCTGGGAGAACTGGACCGGCTGTAGGGCTGCCAAGCTGCCGGCAACGCTGTTGATAACGGGTACGCTCTGCGCCTGCGAGGTGTTCAGACCTGGGAGGAGGGAGAGAGCAGAACAGGGACGTCAGCGCTGGCACGAGCGGGCAGGGCATCCCCCTCCCCGTCGCAGGAGCGGGGGGTCCACGCGGGGCGCGGAGGCGAGCTCGGGGCGCGCGCTTACTCTGTGCGATGGCCATGACTCCCGAGAGCGGCGTCATGATGAGGTTCTGGGACTGCTGCGGGTTGTGGTGCGACAAGCTGTGGATGTTGGTCAGGGTGCTCACCGGGGGCAGCCCGCCCCCCGAAACAGAGATCTGCCAAGGAGCAAGGCGGGACGACCACCGTCAGTGGCACAGCCAAGGGGGGCTGCCCCCGGCCCCCTCCCCTGACGCCCACCCGCTTCAGCCGGGAGATTGGGGGGGTATCAGCAAAGCCCCCTCCTCGCCGGGGCACCTTCGGTTCGGCGCACGCAGCTCCCATCGCCCCGGGGCCGCGGACCCCAGGTGGGATGCCCAAACATCGCGTTAATGAATAGCGAAGCAGCAGCGGTGAAGGACCTTGCTGGCACTGGCTCCCAGCTCCACCGGAGCACAGTGCCAGGACACGGCACATCCCGAGCCTTTGCCGTTTCGTCCCCCAAGTCCAAGTTCCTGCTGTCGGGGACGGCTGAGGACTCTCAACACTCATTAACTTCTAACCGCCGCGGTTGTAGAAGGAAGTGGGAAATACAAACTCGGGAAGTAAAAAAAAGAGACAGAAAGCAGTCTTTCTGGGCCTCACGGTGATGATCTCAGTCACCGCTTTTGCAGACGGGCAGGATACTGGTGAGGTGAGCTGGGTGCGCTCAGCCAGAGCCAGCTCCCAGGATTTCAGGTCAGCGTTTAGGGATCAGACACACAAAGGCACTTGGCGTGTGCCAAGAGGACTGGAGCTGGTCCCCAGGACAAACAGGGGGCTAACTGCCCGATTTCTTTAATTGCTGCACATTCTCCTAATCCCTCCAATTAGACCTCTTGCACTGAACAACCCCGATCCCGATTCAGAGCCATCCTTGCGGCTTTTCGTGTGATATTTCTGGACGCAAGTCCGAGCACCTTGTTTATTTTGCACATGTGAGTTGGAGATAGCCCCGCTGCAACTGAAACAAATCCATCAATAAATTCCAAAGCCTGGGAGTGACTCATATTTCCTGATCCGGTATTTTCCACTTTCAAAGTCTCTTCAAGGCCAGGTTACGCCACACTTGGGTGCACAAGTCAAACAGCTCACGGCAAGTGCACGCCGCTCGCCTGCAGCCCAGGCTTGTTTCACGGGGGGGCTTAGCCCCAAAGCCCTGCACCCAAAAGAAATCCTCTGGAGACTGCACGACTGGAAAAGACCCTCCAGACACCGGGCCCTCGGGGGATACCTGCTGGCACTACCATGGCTAAGGGCAACACCGGAGCACGACAGAGTGAACCACCAAAGCTTTCTGCAGCCTCAGTAACACTCCGCCCTGAAAAAAATCGATTGCCTTCGGATGCAGCAACTTCCTTGGCAGCTTTTAGTTTCATGTGGGGTATTAAAGGCACATGTTTACTTACTAGAAACCACAGCCTACAGCATATTTTTATTAAATCACTTGCAAGCACTAGCTAGCCCTGCTTAAAGATCAGAGATAAGCTGGCAGAGCCACACGCTGCTGAGGGCCGAAGTGGTCCCAGTCGGCGCTGTGCAACGCCCGTGCGGCAGGGATAATTCAGCAGGGCTTTTGCTGCCGCACGCCTCTGCCTACTGCGTTTCAACAGGTCGCTTTTCCCAGCCTAATCTGCTGCATTTCGGCTTTCTCCCGTGCTGCCCGGCCGCTGCGAGCTCCCTCTGCCCCATCCGAGGGTCCTTTCCTGCGCTCCGGCAAACCCACCCCTCAGACACGGCCCCTGCAAAAGGAGCTGGCGGGGGGGTTGCTGGCAGCCTTCGCCACCGAGCTCTGCATCGCTTCGTCCTGGCGGACCCCCGCCCCGGGCGCTCGGTGCTTGCTGTTGCTGCTGCCTTTATTCCTGACTCATTTTATGACTTTGAGGCTCAGGGTTACAAGGCTCAACACACCCCTGGGGAGATACGGGCGAGTTCAGGGCGGAGGGAACGTGCTGGGAGGGTCGGGGTTTTGCTCTGCAATATCCCCCCTGCTTGGCAGGGGATGCTTGGTTTTGCAGGGTCAGCGTCCGAGCCCGAGGGGCTGCAGGGAGACCCTCACAAACCAGAGCCAGACAGCAGCAGAAGGAAAGGCGAAATTAAACGGTGCCATAGCTGAGGGAGGGGATGCCGAGCCCCTCTGCAGCCACCCAGCTTTGCGAGGAGACCGACGCGACGGCCCAGGAGGGCCAACCCTCCGAAAATGGAAGTGAAAACCGGGGACGAGCGGGCTTGGCCCCGCCGCCCAGTGCCATGTTTGACTTTCGCTTTCATCAAGAAAAAAAACCTCCTCCCGGAAGAGCGGCGGCCGCACGCAAACCTCCGCCAGCCTGCTCCGGGGAAGGGCTGTGCTCTGCTATCCCATCTTTGCCCCGTCCCCCTGCCACCCCCTCCTCGCCCCGCTCCTTCGTGCCCTCCTCCAAAGGGCTTCGCACCAGCCAGGCGCCCACGGAAAGGAGCAGCCCAAGCGCTCGGGCATCGGAAACCCAGCCCAGCCCTGCATTCGCAACCCCCTTTTCGCAGCGGACGCGCGGCACCCGGCACGGGGAAGTCATCGGGCACCCGGCGGGGATGCCGATGCCCCGTCTCCGCTGCCTGCCACCGCTGGCGTTCGCAGCTCTGCCCAGCAAAGCCCTGGCAGCAGAGCCCCCGGCGAGCGGGGAAAGGGACGGGGAGAGGCAGGAACGCCGGGGCCGGAGCTGGCACTAGTGGGTTAGATGCCCTGGGTGATGCCTTGGGACAAGGAGGTCCCTGCTCACAAGGAAAGCGCTTCCCCAGCAACTCCCCAAACTTGGGAGGGCTTAGGGTAAAAACAACAAATGAGCGTTTTATCGATACCCGTGCCATCGGCAGGAGAAAACAAACAGCGATCCGCCCAGCGCGCGTTCAATCGGCGAGGCACGCAATCGATAAAAACCAGAGCGGGGCTCCGTCAGGTTTATGGGCCGCGCTCGGAAAACACGCCGTTGCCCGCCGGGGAGCGCGGGGGCCGAAACGCCGCCTTTGAGGCGGGGGACGGGGACGGTCGCCCGCCCGCGCCGCGGCCCCGGCCCCACAATGCCCCATTGTTCGGCGCGGGGCGCGTGTGAAACCCCGGGGGAAAGCGTGTTTGTTTTGCCCGCTTGGACCCTCTTATCTTATCAGTGCCGCCGCCACAATAGGCCAGGTGTACTCACCATTTTACCGTCGGGCGAGAGCAAACCGTGGCCCGGGTCCAAGCTGGCCGGGGAGACCTGCTGCAGGACCGCCTGGCTGCTGGTGACCATGGCACCGCTGCCGTGGTGGCTGATGGTCCCGGAGGATGCCGCTTCTCCGCTTGCCGTCTGGCTGTACCGAACCCCTGCAAAACACCGCCAGGCGTTGGCATCACCCACGGGCACCCCAGAGAGAGTGCCCCGGCCGTGCCAACCCCCTCTGAAAGTGGTCCTGCAAAGGGGAACCCCCCACCCCCCCCACCCCTCGCCGGCTCCCTCGGCGTGCGCGGCACAAGGATGCAAACAGACGTGCGAGCTCCTAAACGACACCCTCGAACGATAAACGGGAGGGACAGCACCGAACGATATTTCCCTTCCTCCAGTGCCGCTTCCCAGCTTCTCCCCAAGCCCGTCTGCTGAAATTATAGCAAGAAGTTTACGGTGAGGGATGCTGAGCACCCACTGGGGCTGCAGCCCCCACGCTGCCCGTGGGCCCCAATGCCGTGGGGCAGAAAGAGCTGCTCCCAAGGGAGCCCAACCCGGGCCAACAGCCTGGACACCCATCTGCATCCCTTCTGCTTTAATTTGCACAGTTTGCACCCATCGTGCAAATTCCTGCCATGTCCCCGTGGCCCTCGGACACCGGCCTGAGGGTCCTGAGCCCCCGGGGAGCAACTCTGCATCCTCCAGCTCTTCCCTCTGCGAGGCTCACCCAGCTCCTCGCAGCCCCCGGCCAGCCCAACGCTGCCCAGCTCTGAACAGCAATGGCTCTCACTTTTTTCTCAGGCCCTTCTGCATCCGATTTCCCTCTCGGCTTCCTCTCAACAAGTGTATGATTAACAGATTAGCGCAGGAAGACCGAGGGACCAGACACACACAAACCTCCAAGTCGGACCGCAGCCCACCACCGCCGAGGAGGGAAATCTGGCTCCAGCACGATCTTCTATATAAATATATTTAATTTGGCTAAAACACCCTGCACTGATAACCATATGATCAGCCATGTGTCATGGAAAGGCATCTACAGATCACAAATAATTAACTGAGGAAAACCCACGGGAAACAAAAGCGTCTTTTACGAGGCTGCCTTGACGACTATGGTGAAAAGCCATTTATTACGAGGAGTCCGGCACCGTGCTCCCGGCCAGGTTCACCAAACTGCCCTGGGATCGAAGCGGGGGACGGTCGGACGGACAGCCCACAGCTCTCCTGGGAAAGAAAACCACAGTGGCGAAGGCCACCCTCCCAACCGAGACCACCAAGAGCATCGTCTGCCCGTGACCCCCGGCCACTGCACAGGGGTGTTGGGGATGGCCCCCCAAAATGACCACCAGCCGGAGAGGTTCAGCCTGAAGAGGTTACCAGCGGCTTCTGGGCTGTCCTGACACAGCACGGACACCCCCAGCTACAAAACCCACCCAGGTAAAGGATCTTCCTCCTGGGATTTCGGGATCTCCTTCCCCCAGGTGCCCAAGGGGAAGAGCTGATGCAGGCTGGCTCAGCGAAGGATGCTCTAAGGGCTACTCTAAAAATCTCTGAATCAGGGAAAAGGAAAGAAATGATAACTAGAGTCTGGGAGATCTCCACGAGCTCCAAAAGCATCTGCCAAAGCGCAGACGGCTACTTGCGCCCTCCACCAAAACCACGGCAAAGTCCCTCTTCAATTACCTCCGAATTTTCCCCATCAGCTGGTTAAACACATCCCACAGATAGGAATCTCCCCACGATGTCTGGTTCCTGATCATTTCCCAGCAAACCCCTTTTATCCCTGATAATAAAAGAATGTCCTCTGGCAGGTGGATATTTGCCGGTCCGAGTGGACGTCCCTGCCATGAACAGGGTAAACATTACTCAACCAGGGCACTGTCACACACATTCTTCCCTGCGGTCCCGGCCTCGTGCAGAGTGTGCTTCAGCCGCTGCCGGTCTGAGATCCTGCAGCGCTGGTTAAACAATGGGAGGGGAGATAAAATAAAGCCCTTTCTTCTAAGCGTGATCTTAAAGATAGACGAGGAGCACAGGCGGCTCCTATTGGAAAGAAAGTCAGAGTTTCTGCTCAATCTTCAATCTCTTTTGGGTTCGGTGAGGCTTTCAGTACCAAAAAAAAAAACCCCAACATTTTAATCCCCAAAATCAGGCTTTACCCAGCTGAGGATGCTTGTAACATATGAGACAAGACGCTCAGAATTATGAATTTGTCTTTAAAAACACACGAGATGTTAAAAGCTGATTTTCAAGCTTTTCCTTGCAATCCTAAGGACAAGACTATTGTTTGAGAAACAATAACCAACGCTGAGATTTTCAGATAGTCTGGTGACCGAGATTTTGGGTCTCTAGATAAAACCACTGAAAACTCTGAGTCTTGATGAAGATTAACTCTCCCAAGGAGCGCGAGGTCGGGCTCCGGGGATGGCGGCAGCGGTGCCACTGTCCGGCCCCACCGAGGACCCCGCTCTGCAGAGGCTGCGCTGGCAGGGGGGGGTCCTGCGTCCCCAAAGCCTGTGGGCACCTGGGTCTGCCCAGAAACCGCTCGCTGGGCAGGGTAAAAGTCTTCTGCCACGGCTACCTTGCAGACCTTTAGGAAGCCACCAACTATCCTGCCTTGGGTTTTTCCCATTCCGAGAATGGGACGGGTATTATTGTTATTTGTATGCCCTCAGGGTTGGGTCGGATTTGGGCAGATTAGATAATTAACATTGGGAAACCAGCACAAGGCATTATTGCTGTTGCTGTCGCCACTGCTATAACAAACAGAGCTCCACGATGATGGCGGGTACCTCTCCTCCGAGCTCCCCCTTCCCAGCGAACACGGCGAGCTCCAGCCCAGCCTAGCCTAAAGCATCTCCCTGGGCAATAGCCACTTCCAGGCTGTCCCCAAGCGCACGTTACTCCTCCCCAGCCACCTCGCCGGCCCCCCTTTTCCTGCTTTTGGGCTTTATCTCTTACAGCAGCAGGACCCTGTTCGGCACAACGCCAGGACAGGGCAGGTAACCCGTGCCCCGGCTTTCCCGGCTCCCCGGCAAACCCTCGCCGGGATCTGCCATCGCAGGGAGCGCCAAGCCCCAGCAGCCAGCCGTCCCCCGGCAGCACAACCACTGACCCCCGCCGTGGGACCCCCCCACGGGACCCCGCCAGCCAGCGTGAATGCACGGGGACGGCTCCGGCGGTTTACGCCGGGATATGAAGGTTTCCTCCCGGAGTGAGCCGGGGGGTCTGTGGTCCAGGGCTTACGAGCAGGGGCTCAGACGGCCATTGAAGCCTGATGCCACTGCTCTCCCGTCGCTCCGCGCCGCCGCAGCTGGAAGCAGCCCCCGTGCAAAGAGATTTATTCCTCCTCGGCCTCTCCCCGCAGCCGCCCAAGAGCAGAGCCTGGATAGGGATCACCGGGAAGGGACCTGGCCGTGGAGTCTGCCCTCGTTAAGGCTCTTTTTTTTTTTTTTTTTTTTTTAACTGGAGCTACAGCCATAATATAAAAGTCTGTTTATGGGACCCGGCTATTGTGTGGCCCCTGAGCTGCACTGCCCGTGAAATGTTTTACTGCTTTCCCATGTTTCCAGACAAGCCGCGGGGTCCGGCTCCCAGAGCCTTAACCCTGTGTTTCAGCCGATGGGGACGGGCAGCGTGACGGCCCCCAGACCCCACAGCCCCTAGGGCATGGAGGGTCCTGTGCACCCCCGGCTTTCCGCAGCCAGCCAGCCCCCCCCCCCCCGGCTTCTCAGGGGTGCCAGACCCATTCCCCCGACCTGGCTTTTGGGCTGGGGAGAGCAACGGAGGGGTTTAGGGCAGCAATCCGCATCTTTGCTATTTTCATCGCAGGCTTGTGTCATTTTCTAGGTACACCTCAGCCTTGAGTCTAGTGAAGCAGCTTGGTTCTCCCCTGCTTTAAGTCATATTGTTATGATTAAATTGCACTTTTTAAAAAAAAAAAAACCACTGTACTTTTAAATGTATTTCCCGCACCGCCACCACATGGCACATCCTGACCTCCTCCGGCAGCAGCGCCCGCCGCTCGCCCAGCACCAGGCTGCGGTTTTGCCTGGAGCTTCGCAAACATCCTGCAAATCGCCGGCAATGCCCAACCCCGAAACGGACCCGGCCACGCTATGCGCTTGGTCACCGATGACTCAGGCGGCGGCAGGGATTCAGCCCCGGCTCTGCCCGACCCACGGCGATGCAACCGCCGGCGTGGACCGGGAGCCCGGCAGCGGGGCGAGAAAGGCAAAGTGTCATTTTTGGGGTCGCGCTGGACTCGGCGATGCTGCACCTATTGACATCATGGAAGCAGCCGGGGCGGTGATGGGACCGTTTCACCCTCCCAAAGACGGGTCCAGGCAGCGCCGTGGGCAGCTCTGATTTTTGGGCTGCCACTCAAATTGTCCCTAAAGTGTTAATCTTGCTAAGTTACCGAGGTGCATAGTTTATATCCATTATAAACCTGTTTATGGGGACTGGACCCTCCCATTTCGCTGCTGTCATAAAGTTCTAATTACCCCCCATAAAACCGGGAAAAGCTCCTAACAGCGCACTGTACCCACCGAGCCCCACAATGCGCCCAACAGTAAAATATTACAACCGCTGGCACCGGGTCCTCGCTCAGAATCAGCACATACCCCAAGGAACAACGTGTAGGATCCAGATATAAATTGAAGAACCTCTGGACGGAGGGTTTATTGACGGGCTCTTCTTTAAGAAAAAGTTAAAACACTTAAACTGCCCTTTGGGTTTAGGAAGAATCTCACGGGTTGTACTGGGTTATTTTTATGTTTGTTATCTGCATCTATAGAGATAGCTAAGAATATATATAAATAATGTACTTTCATATATACATATATCTGTGCGTGTGTATATACATGATTGCTCTGATATCGCTCCGATACTCCGATACCGCAGCGTAGCTACTGCTGGACAGACGGATGGATGCCTCAACCACCTTTCGGTGCAGGACCCCCCCGGGACGGGCTGGAGGCGATGCTGTGACCCCCAGCCACTGGGACGGGGCTTTGCAGGGTCCGACGGACGCCGGCCGGCCCTTTGTATGCGGGGTGGGAGGCGGGGGGCGGCTGGCGAGCGGGGCGGTGCGTCACCTAATCTCATCAATGCGCTGATTGTCTTCAGGGCTCTTGAAGATAAAAATGGCATAAGCCAGAGTCTACGGCATGGCACCGAGATAAAGCCCCGAGTGACCTTCAAATCAAACAGGGAACCGAGATCGCTGATAATACCCCATAGGAAGGGAAAAGTCCAGAGTCTGAGAGAAGCCTCTGAGATAGATAGGCTTTAAGTATTTACCTCCAAATAGTTAAAAACTACAGCTTTAGGCTTGACAGATGGGTCCCCAAGAGGAGGCCGGGAGGATGTTTGACTTTTACAGCTCTTATCCCTGCCCGGCCGTCATTACGCCCTTTCGCAAGACCCCATTGACGTCCCGAGGAGCAGGCGGTCCCTCTTTGTCTGCGGGCACGGGAGGGATTTTGCAGCTGCCCCACGCCGCCAGCCCCATCGTTTCCTGCCGGGGGATGTCACGGGGGGGGACGGGGCCGCGCAGGGGTGGGATGCGGGCAGCATCCCAGCGCCGTCATTAAGCTGTTAAGGCATTGAGCGCTCCAGCCGCCGCCACCGCGGTGCAAGGGCAGTTCAAATCCCAGCATGGCCAACCCCAGATGGGGTCAGCCAGGCAGCGGGGCCGGCCCCGCCAGCGCTGCCCCGCACCCCGCTGAGGCAGCGGGTCCCCAAGCATCTCTTGGAAGAGGTTTAAGCAGCGAGGGACCCAGCGACGTTTTTGGGAGCCGCAAGCCTGCCGGACCCGGCTTTGGTCCAAGCGACCCCGAAGCAATCGTGGCCGAGCTCCGCATCCTTGCCCATCGGCCCCAAACCAGCCTCAAAACCTCACGGCGGTCCTCGCCGTGACCGTCTCCTCGGCAAGGCCGATGGATACGACCGCCGGCCGCCAACAAATTCCCGCGGCCGAGCCCTCCTGACCCCTCCGGAGGGGCCCTTCGCCGCGGCCATCACTCCTGCCCTGCTCAAAAGCCCCTCCGAATGGGCTGTCATCGGCCCTATAGCCGCGGCCGGCTCCTGCTGGCCACTGCTCCGACGGGAAAATAAAGGTTGGGGCTTAACGGCCCTCCAGCCCCAAGATAAATGCCCTCGGTTACAGTAATTGCCATCCCCTAATAGAAGAAAACAAAGGCTCTCGTGGGGTGCCTGCATGCGCGCTGGCAGGACTGGGGCACATCAAAGGCAGCGGGGTTCGTTCAAAGCCCCGGCTTAATTGTCAATTAAGCATGCACGGGGAGGACAACGCCATGACAACGCGGGGCTGCATGCTGGTGGGGTATTGTAAAGCCCGCCGGCCGACACTGAAAACAGCTGATTTTGCTGACAATGTGCTTGTAGGGCACCTTGTAAGCAATCAGCCGGTGACAGGAGGGCAAACGTCCTCCCTGTCCCCGCCATTGTGCGGGGCATTCCTGGGGCAGGGTCACATTTTGGTCACCGCCGGCCAGCCCTACGGGGAGAGCGGTACCCGAGAGCTGGGTCGGATGCTGCCTGTCCCTCCCACGGCTGGGAGCTGGGTCGGATGCTGCGAACACCCCCCCTGGGTGCTGCATCCCCCGGGTACCAATTTGGGGGCTGCCCTCGCTTGCTAACGCCCAAGGACCGGTGTCCAGCCATGGACTGGCACCATCCCCGGCTCTCAGCCTCCTTTCCCCAGGCACCTTGCCCTTCCCGCAGGGACTCTCCGCCACACGGGTTTCTTTTAATTTGCCTTTGTAACCAGCTGGGTGTGTGTAACGAGCCAGGCAGGGTCATTTCGAAGAGGCGGCTGGTTTTAGCCTCCCCGGCCGGGCTGTGCCGGTGTCGGTGCCGTGGCCAAGGGGGGAACGTGGGGCGGTTGGGACGCAGCCCCCGCGCTGACCCCCCGCCGCCGAGCGCCCGCTCTTGCCTGCCGGGGGCCGGCGCGTTGGCTGCAGAGGGCAGGTAAGGGGACAATGGGGATTGTTCTCCCAACAATGCCTCTCGCCCCACGCCACGCCACCCCCACCCGCCCCGATTAAGCCTCCCTGGGCACGCAGCCCCCTCCCCGGCGGCGTTATCTCCCGCTTAAATCCGCCGGGAATTTTCGGCGGGTCTGCTCTCCCCAGCCGGCTCCCCGCTATGCACGACGGGGCCGGACCGCGGCGTGAAAAGGTGGAGGTTGGGGTGAGCCCTGCACCCCGCAAGCAGCTTTCTTCAGCCACCTCCTTCTGCTCCAGCGCGGGGACGGTGCAGCACCGTGCACCCAGCCTGGGTCAGCTCCAGGACACGCTGCCACGTCTTCCTACGGGTTTTGCAGCATCGCCTGTGCATCCACACCCCCCCCGAAACCAGCGGGCTGCATCTCAAGGCCCCCAGCATTGATACGTCAGGCGCGGAGCAGGGCGGGCACAGCCTTCCCCTGCCCAGCCCAGCCCACACGGGGACTCCGGTGAATTAAACCAACCAAGCAAACGCCAATTTATCCTCAGCAGGACGGAAACCCAGCCCCTGCCGTGTGGCTCGCCAGGCCTTAACACCGCAGCGACAGCGCTTGCTCTTCTCCCCACCACCATCCCACCTCGATGCTGCGGCAGGGACCAGGCTGACCATCTTTCCCCCCCCCCCGAGGCTTCCCAGGCATGGCCCCCAGGGCTCGGCACCCCTTTCTCCGGCAGAAACGGGAGCCAGCGCTGCAACCGCTCCGACGCCGCTGCCCGAGCATCCTCGGCGAGGGGCTTACCCGGCATTTTGCTGGGAGGCGAGGCGCTGGGCTGGTTGTGGTGAGGGGAACCGTGGGACAGCAGCAGGTTCATGCTGTGCGGGGGCTGGCCCGAGCTGTAGGCGTCCATGGCCAGCTTCTGGCGGAAAGCCTCCTCCTTCCGCCGGTTGGCAAACCAGTTGTAGACGCGGACCTCCGTCACCAGGTTGGAGCCGAGCCCGTGCGCCTTGGAGGGAGACACCCCTCGCTGCAGACACTCGGCCCTGTGCGTGCAAGGGGACACGTTGGAACAAGGGTGCTGCTGGGGGGGGGGCCTCTGCCAGCGCCGCCGGGCAGGCGAACTTGGGAGGACAGGTGAATTTGGGGACGTTTAAGCCCTTCCTAAAAGCCCGCCTGCTCTTTCCAACTACATCTATGCTGTAAAAGCCATCCCCCCTCCCTCCAATATTGCTGTAATGCTGCAGCATCCCTGTGTCATCCCTGTAGCATCCCCACAGCATCCCTGTGGCATCCTTGCAACATCCCTGCGGCATCCCTGCAACATCCCTGCGGCATCCCTGCAACATCCCTGCGGCATCCCCGCCCCAGCGTGGAGCTCGCCCAGCCCTGGATGACATCCAGATAGGGAAAACAAGGCAAGAAGAGGCCAGGCAGCTCAGCAAAGCCTTGCCAAGAGCCGGCAGCCAGGGCTGCGGGTCGGGAGCCCAGCATCGCACGCAGTTTTTGGAAGAAAGGCTGGGCGGGCGAGGAGGCGGCGGGCGGCACGGGACAGCCTTTACCTGTTGCACTCCTCCACCAGAGCCTCACGCTCCTCCTTGCTGGGGTTCTTTTGGCGGTCGTAGGCTTGGTACAAGATTTGCTGGGAGGCCGGCCCCCACTTGAACCGATTGCGACGCATCTTCTTGCTGGGGGTTTCGGAGCAGGCGTCGTCGAGCTGGGCAGCCCCCTGGTTCTGCTGATTGAACTCTGGAAAGAGAAACAGCAGCTGATCCTGACTGCTTTTGTCTGTCATATTTCCACAACCCTGGACTGTCTGGTTGAATTCTGAAAGAGAAAGGAGCAGACGTGAGCTGGCCTATAGCCGCCGCTCGGAGTCACCGTCCCGCGCGGAGGTGGCCCCCCCCCACCGCGTCCCCTCCCGCAGCACCCCAAACCCACGGCCCCAGCACGCTTTGGAGCAAGCCGGGTGCTCCCCGCCACCCACCCCAGGGAAGGGGCCAGCCTTGGCGGCGGGGGAGTTATTGCCATCCCTCGGGAACGGTGTTTCATGGGGACGCATGTGCAGGGCATGCATATTCACGGGCAGGGTCTCTGCCAGCGTGCGCTTGTTTCGGGAGGATTTTTGCAAGCCGGGAGCCAGGCAGGAGGACTGCAAAGCCCCGCGCAAGGTTGCCTCTCTCTGCTCGCCCAGAGCTCCCCTCCGGCTCCCGCTCCCGTCCCAGCGCAGTGGGACGCCGGCCCCGTGCCCGGGACAGGCAGGCACCAGAGGTGACCTTCCCCGGCGTCCCGCCTCGGACCCGGCGCTTGTCACCACGGCAGTAAAGGGAGATTAATGGGAGGGTTTTATTATTCTCAGTTTTGCGGGAGAATTCTCCCTCTTTTTATAATGGCTTTTCCCCCTGCGACAAGGGGGAAACGCAGGGCAAGGCTGGAGCAGGCTCTGTTTGCTCTAACGTCTCGAGGCGTGTTTTCAAAGCAATGGTATTTGGTGCTAAACCCTCTTCTGCACTTCCCATCCACTAGATATTGCATCCTTTTGGAGGAGGGAGGCAGAGCCCTTTTAAGGGGGGGTGCCAGCGCCCCAACCTGCAGCTTGGCCGAATCGGTGGGAGAGGTGCACAAAAGCAATAGTCTGTGTACTTGGTCAAAATCACCTGCATTTTTAAATAGCACAGACTGCCCCGAGACCATGCTACAAGTAGGAGCAACTTGCAGATTTTTTTTCTTTTCTCTCTCTTTACTTTTTTTGCAAGTAGTTGCAGAAAACAAGCAGTCTTGAGAAACAGAGAGGAAAAGGGGGCAGAGGTGGGAAAGGCATCTAATTGTGTGTAATCATTAATTGCTTTCCCAGCTCTAATGAATATAAACATACAGAAACTTGGCTGCGTAGATGAGCCTGGGGGGACTCGCACAGTGTTCCTGTGACCAAGAGGGGCTCTCACTCAGTTTTCCCGTGCCTTAAATTCATTTTACTTGTAAAACTGTTTCGAGGAAGATGCTGGGCAGTCTGGGTCCGGGGGACTCTGCGAGGGAAGAGGGCAGGGGGCTGCTCCTCGTCCTCCTCCGGACGTCCCGGGTACCCGCAGGCAGGACGGGGATGCGGGGACCCCCTCTCCCCCACGGCACTCACCCCAGCCCCAACCCTGCTCAGCCCCGAAGGGCGAGCGCTGGCACGGGTACTTACGCCGGAGGATCTCCCGCTGCTTGCGGACGTACCACGTGTAGAGGGCGGCTCTCTTCTGCGTCTTCATGGGGGTGCCCTTGTTGAGGTGCTGGGAGAGGTGCGACTGGTTGAGGCCGGTGACGTCCACCACCTCCCGCTGCGGGATGTTGTGCTGCTGCATGTACCCCTTGATCATCTTTGCCGCCCGCCACGGGTCCTCGCTGGAGGGGAGGGGAAACGAAGGGTTAATCACTCCTGGCATGGGAAAAGCACCCCACTATTTGCTTCTTGCCACGATGGAAACCCATTATTATTATTATTCTGAAACCAGGGCACAAGATCCCTTGAGCATACATCTTTCCCCGACTGCCATCCTGGCCCCCCAAAACAGCCCCGTCCTCCCCCTGGAATGCAAGGGTTTGGCAGGATGGGGGCTCACGGGGTGCCACGGCCACCCCGGGATGCCCACCAGGCTGTTCGCCCAGGCAGGGAGAAGTAAAGAGGATGCCGGTGTCCTGACGGGACACATCGAGGTCTCATTAATGCTGGTGAAGCACCTCCAGATCCTTCAAGGAGACATTCATTCTATTCTATTCTATTCTATTCTATTCTATTCTATTCTATTCTAAACACGGCCCATCCATTAACTGCTGCCATTATATTCACTGCAATTTCTCCCTTTGAAGACACGCACACACACAATGGGATACACAAACGGACGTATGGATACGGGAAGCCCCTATGGATATTTCTCTGAAGAAAGAGAAAACTCTCATTTGGAGGTGCCGAGGATGCTTTTCCTGCCCCTGCTCCCAGGCGCGGTACCCGCACTGCGCCCCGTGCCCCCGGGCTTGCTGCTGGCTGGCGGGGACCCCCACATGGCTCCCGAACCCCACCCACCGCGCTTGCTGCTTCATCTTCTCCCTTCCATTCCCGCAGGGATAATTATCTAAAAATCACAATATTATTTTAAAAGAGAACCTATTTCCAAGCTCCCACAACAGTGCACACGCAGGCCATACGCAGAAGGCTGAGAAGCGAAGGTCAAACCCAGGCAAGTTTCTGAACGGAAAACCAAAACCAACCCCCCCATAATTTTAAGTCATTCTTGAATATTTTTAAACACTTGAATTTGGCTCCTGCAGGATCTAGGTGTAAAATAACTGTTTCCTAAATCTGCATTACTTTGGTGTCCTTGGGGTAGCTGACACCAATCTAGGGAACAAATAAAGTTGCAGCCAAAAATCAAAATGCTGTCTGCGTTCTTCAGCTCTAACAAAAGCAAACTGCAACGGCAGAGGAACAGGCCAACACGCTTTTGCTGTATTCAAGACTCCTGGGCTTATTCTGCACTATGGGAGGACGCTGGACGAAAAGGAAGTGCTTTAACGCTGAAAAATCAGTGTGGAGCCTGAACCTGGTCACAGTCATGCACTCAAATAATGCGATACTCTAACGCTGCGCTTGGAATAACCGTCCGACTGCTTTCCCAATTCATTACTTATTTTGGATCCTTCAACTTGTCAAGGGGAGAAAAAAAAAAAACCCAACAAGTAGATTTCTTACTTTTTGTCCTGAATGCAGCGTGAAAACAAAGCTGGTTGGATCCAAAGCAAAAGCACCCGACCAGGGCCAGCCCGCTGACGGCGGCGGGGGCTTTGTCAGACCCCGGGAAGGAGGGCACGGAGCCTTCCTAAGGACACTGTCCCTGTGCCCAATCCTGCATCCTCCGGGCAGGGGAAGCCCACCGTATATAAGGCGTCCTCTATCCGGCGATGGGCGCGTGGCGCTGCGGACCTGCGGAGCTGTACGTATGCACGGGCACACGGACACGCTGACTCCGGTTTTCCCAACAGCCCGGACCCCAGACTGGGTTAAGCACGACGCAAGCAGAAAAGCCGTCTCCTGTCCCCAAAACTCACGGCCACGGGCTCAGCAGCCCCCGCAGCAAACGTGGGTGCCGACAGCAGGCGGGGGCACTTCTTTGCCGGTCGGCACCAGGAGCCGGCGGGGATGGCCGCGGCACACGGGGTTTCGGGGTTCTCGGGTCTTCGCGCTGCCCCAGGAGAAGGTGGGAACCGACGAGAAGGATGTGAAGAAAACGTCCTTCCACCGCAGCTCTCCTCCGCACGCTCCTTCCCGGCGAAGCGGGGCAAAGCCCGCCGGCCGCCGTGCCTCTCGCCGTGCGCAAGCCGAGGGGCTCAGGCGGACTTTTGTCACGAGCGGTTCATATCACCTAACTGATCCTACTAATTACTGATTAATAATAAGTTAATGGAACAGAGCTCATTATCATTTCTAATAGCAGTTTGGTTCACAACTGAGCCAAGGGCATAGTTTTCCCAGAGTTAAATCGCAAGCCAGTGCAACAGAGCACACTTTTATAATGTCAAACAAGTGACTCGGGGGGTTACAAACGTGATTTCTGAATTTAAATAAAATTTGGCAGCATTTTGGCTGGAAAAAATACGTGAGAATTAGGAAAAAAGTCGCTGAGTTTCCCTCCATTTTATTATTTTAAGAAAGGCTTCATTTTGATATTTCCAGCATGTTTCACACTTACACTTTCAAAACAATTACTTGGCTCTTAATTTCTGAGCAGTGATATTTCTTTACAAATCAACTTGACCGTATTCAAAAGGGTTAAACAACCTGCAGCCAAACCCAAACATTTTGTTTCAACTTGACCCAAAATGAAACCTTTGAGTGTTTGGCCTTTTTTTTTTTTTTTTTCTTTTTTGGTTAACCTAAAAAGCCACAGAGGAAAACCTTTTGATTCAACACAAGCTCTTTTTTTTGGTTCTGTCACCAAAATGAAAAAAAACATTAATTGTCCAATCTTCACCGGGGCTTTACAAGAAAAAAAACAACACACCCAACCCAACCCAGGAGTGCTTTGTAATACTGGAAAACCAGTTTATAGCCCTGGCTCCACGGTCCTTCTCCACCGAAATCAAGGAAAGGTGGTTTTTTCTTGCACAAAATTAACCCCGATGAAGCCCGGCCGCCAATGCTGACCGAGAAAGAGCCATTTCCCACCCCAGCCTCACGCGCAGGTGGGGGGCAAAGCCTGTCCCTCTCCCCAGGGATTCCCTGACCCACTCACCCACTTTGTCAGCCTTGAAAACAGGTAAATACACTCCACATCCTCGGAGAAATATGCCAAGAATTTATACAGATGGATTATAAACCCGGCTCCCTACAGAAATGATCTGTCTCATCTGCATCTCCCTGTGCACACAGGGAATCTGCATGGGGAGGTGTGCTGCGCCCGCTGCTCCCCACACCTTTCGGAGCGGCTTTGGGGCATCTCCGGCCGGGTGGCTTTCCCGCGGTCCCCAGGCCCATGGGATCTGGGTGCTCCCTGGGACATATTATTTGCCGGAGCGGGGTCTGGGCGAGCCCCGGCGGGTGGGACGGGGCAGGGAGGGAGTCGCAGGGCGTCTCGCCCCGGAGCCGGGCTCTGCGTGCCGCCGGCACCCCTCCGGCCAGGCTCTGCGAGAAAACACCGTGCCAGCGTCGGGGCCAGCCTGCCCGCGGTGCGGCACTCGCCCCTCTCCCACCCGCATCGGCTGAAGCCCTTTTGGGTACCACGAGCCGCTCGGGGTGAACCGTGCCGTGGACCGCGGCACCACGATGGGCAACTCGCACCCACGCTGTGGGCGGGCAGCCAAGCCTGCACCGCAGTCCCAAAAAGAGCCGTGGGGCTGAGCACCCACAGGGATGAGGGAATAGCCCGAGCTGGCCCTGGGGTCAGGGCGCTGATGCCGGGGGAGCCGGGAGCAGAGGGGGGTTTAGCCCCCGTACGTGGCTGCAATAAATGGTTCCCGACTCCCCTGCCCGGCTCCCTCTCCAAGTACAAAGGCCTCTCTTAGAGCAAACACGAGCCCTTTGCAAAGGCTCCTCAGGGACATGTGCCTGCTCTTGTTTGCACCAAAGGCAAACTTTGCACAGAAACACCTGTGGGAGCGTGGCGATCCTGGGGCTGAGCCTTCTCTGCACCCCCACCGCCACCCCGGGCACCCCCGGGGACAGATGCAGCCAGCAAGAGGGGGGGACTGGGGACAGGCAGGAGCACCCAGAGGTGCAGGGCACGGTGCTTTGCAGGAGGGGCAGGAACCCAGCGGAAAAGGCCTGCCGTGATTTCTCCCTCGCCCGGAGCCTCTTCAGCACCCAAGGTGTCCCAGCCGAGCCCCTTGGCAGGCGTGGGTGCCGCTGCCCAGCCCCATCCCCAAAAGGCACCGTCTGCCCTGCCGGTACCCGGGGCAGACCTGGAGCCGAGCGCTGCGCACACCGTACCGACCGTGGCGGCGTTCCCATCCCCAGCCGGGCCCTGGCACGCAGCTGCCAAGGCACCGGGGCTGTTAGGGGGCAAGAGCTGGGGCTGACCCCGGGTTCTGCGGGTTGGCAGAGAGGGTACGGGCACGCACGGAGGGGCTGAGCCCAGCAGGCAGGATCAGTGCCGCACTCAGCGTGCCGCTGGGTCACCGAGACGGGTACAAAAACTGCAGCGCAAAGCGGGCTGGGGGGGGCACAGAGGTGCCCCCGCTGCCCGCAGAGATGTTCCCGCGGGGTTCCCCACCCGGTTGCGCTGTCGGGGGAACCACCGTCGCCCCGGGCTGCGGGAGAAGCGGCGGCTGCCCCTGCCCCGGGCTACGGAGGGGACCCCATGTCCGTCCCCCCCCCGGCGCCCCGACGGGCCCGGGGCAGGCGGTCCCCGCCGAGCCCGGGGCTGCTCCGCCGCGCCCCGACGGCGGCCCCGCTCCCGGCAGGGCGGCACGGCCGGGATCGGCTCGGCTCGGCCCGGAGCCGCATCCAGCCCGCCGCCGTCGGGGGTTTCCTCCTTCCCCCCCCCCCCCCTCGCCGGCCGCTTTACAACCTCGGCAATGAATAACCCGCCGCTCCGCTCGCCCTAATCGCGGCCCTTTGTGTATCTTTCTGTTGATGATTTATAGAAATAAATTAATAACACCCCGGGCTCCACGTGTTGCAGTTTATGTTTTATCTCCCGGCGCGGAGGGAGGGAGCCGGCGGCCGCTCCGAGCCTCCCCGGCACCCCCGGCCCCGCCGCGGCGGGCGGGCTGGCAGCACCCGACGGGGCGGGAGGACGCGGCCGGCGGGCCCCGCTCCCGGTCCCGGTCCCCGCCGCCGGCGCTAACCACGGGGCAGGCAGGGAGCACCGGGACCCGCCGCCGGGTGGGACACACCGGGCAGGGCGGCTCGGAGCCGGGGCCGTCGGGCCGAGCGCCTGCGGCCGGACCTCGGCGCGCTTGCGGGGGCTGCGCCCCGTCCCCATCGCGGTCCCGGTCCCCGTGCCGGTACCTGATCATCCTGTCCACCTCGGCCCGCTGCTCCATGGCCTCCTCCGTGTTGAGCGCCTGCAGCTCGCGGAGGATCAGCGGCGTGTCGAAATCGTCGCCGTCCTCCGAGCCCTCGTCGCCGGAGAGCTTGCCCTTCCCGTGCCCGTTGGCCAACGCCGGGAAGGCGGCCTTGCCGTCGGGCGGCGGTCCCCCGGGGGAGAGCGGCAGGCTCTCCAACTTGACGCCGAAACCGGCGGCGGGCACCATGTCCTCCAAGGCGCGGATCAACCCTTCTTTAGTAGCTCCGGAGCTGAGCAAAGCGCCCAGGAGCTCCCGTTGCAGGGCGCTCAGCTGGGACACCATCCTCCCGGGGGGCCGGCGGAGAGCCCCGCCGCTCGCCCCGCGCCTCCCGCCCGCCCTGCCGCTCCGCTCCGCCCCGGCCGGCGGGCTGCTGCGGGCCGCCCTTTACCGAGCCATGACCGCCATCATTAGGCAATATACACCTTATGCAAATCAGCACCGGCGTAGGCCTCTCCTCCGGCCGCCGCCCGGGTCTCCGCGCCCCCGGCCCGGCCCAGCGAAGGGCGGACTTTGCCCGCGGTCGCCGGGACGCCCCGGAGGGACGGGACGGGACGGGACGGGACGGCGGTACCGAGAGCCGGAGACCCGGCTGCCGTCGGGGGGACCCTCGGTCCCGGGCTGGGGACGCGCTCTCCCCTCCAGTGCCGCGGGCGTCCCCCAGTCCTGCGTCCCCCCGACAGCCCCGGGCCGGCCACGGGTGCCCCTCTGCCCACCCCCCCGTGGTGGGTTTAGCTCCCTCGGGGACCGTGCCCCTCGCTGGAAGGGGGCCAAGGTGAGAAAACTCCTCGCGGGGGAGTTTTCGCATCCCCCACCGAGCGGGGTCCCGCTGCCCGAGCCCCGGCACGGAGCGGGTACAGGCTGCGAGGCCCCAGGCCCCCGGGAGAGCGCCCACAGCGAGGGTCTCGGCCCCCGCTGTGGGGCAGCTTTGGGGACGGGCTCGCCGCAACTTAGCTGCGCGCGGCGTGGAAGGACTGTCGGCAAGTCGGCAAAGGGGACACGAAGCCCCCGTTGAACCTTGGCAGCCCTCAGGGGTGGGAGCAGGGAACGGGGTTGGAAGCGAGCGGAAGAAGAGATCCAAGCGGGGCTCTGGGGTCTGAACAAAACCTGCTTTTCCCAACGCCGTAAACGCACCGAGTCCCAAAGATTCCCAACGAATTCACTTAAATCAAAGCAGGCACGAATACAAGAGGCACCACCACACCCAGAGCACAAGGCAGAGGGGACTGGGACCCTGCGGGGGAAGGCAGGGCCGGTGTCTGAAATCTCCCGTCATGAGCCCCCCAGCCTCCCAAGCGCTTTCAGTTTGGTAGCCCAGTCCTCTGCTGCTTTTGGCTGGCACCCAGACGTCAGCCCTGGCAAAGGACAATACCATTAAACCCAGCATTTCCAGTCCAGATTTGGACTTTTACAGGGTACCCAGTTGTAGCTGCCTGCCCATCTCAAAAGCCCCCAGATAAATCCTGACGGCCACCAGCACCCGTGGCAGACCCTGAGCGCTTTACAGTGCGGCCCGAGAGCCCCACAGGAGCGCGGCTTTCGGCCTTTGCCGCTGCTAGCCATGGGTCCCCCCCCAGCAAAATGCTCCGGGGAGCTGGCAGCGGTTTGGCTTCCAGCAGAACCAGGCAGAGCGAAGGGAAAAACCCCACAGCTTGCCTGGGAACAGCCTGCGCCCACTGTGTGAGAGCGAGCGTGTTGGGAGCTGCGCGGATTGAACACTGCTGCGGAGTCAGATGAAACCATTCCCGCTCCGTGGAGCAGCGCAGGAGCAGCCCGGGTCGGGACAGCAGCGCAGGACCCTCGGAGCCCCCCCTGCCCTTCGAGGGATGGGGAGCAGAGCCACAGGCAGGGGTGGGAGGGCTGGGGGTCAAGGATATCCCGAAGGGAACAGGAACCCTCTCTGCGTGCTCCGGAGGGAGTTTGTGGATGAGCGCGCGATGGCCGTGCAGGGTTTTTCACAGGCACGGGGCAGGCTGAGCCCAACCCATAGAAGAGAGGACTGAAAAATCCCCAAAAGCCCCCTCCTGGCTCCCAGCCTGGAGCCCCCAGCCTGGCCGAGCATCTTCCCCAGCTCCGCTCCCACACTCTCAGGGCTGCACAGCCGGGGAGGCAAAGGCAGCTCCCTTGCATCCATCCTGCACCGGGCAAGCCCTTGCTCTGCTGCACTTGCAGCAAGCCTGGGGGGGGGGTCCCAGGCTCTGCCGTGCCCAGCACTGGTGGGTTGGTCCTCTCCCGATGCCAGCCCTGCTCAGGTCCGCTCCAACAGAGTTCAGCACCCAAATGTCTATAGAGCGCAAGGACCAGGCTGCTGGGTGAGCGTCCCCCCCTCCATGTGCCCGGCTTTCCCACCTGCGAGGGCAAGCGAGCGGTTCGTGCCCACCAGGTCCCTCGCACCCGTAAGGTGCTCCCATCCTTCACACCGCGGCGGGTCTCTGATCACCCCAAAGCTCCCCTGATCCCGGGTGCCGGGGGAGATGCCAAACCACCCGCCCGCCTTTGGGGCCGGGGGACCACGCAGAGCCGCTGCCATCCCTGAGCAACACCCCACCGCCACCAGCACGTGGGCTTACACCCGCTGTGCCCCCCCGGGCTGTCCTCCCACAGCTGCCCCCTTCGCAGGCTCCTGCCCAGGGCAAAACTTTTGGGAGGCTCCGCAGGTGCCGGGCTGAGCACCCAGACCCCCTGGCACGGGCTGCGCCCGCCTGCGGATACCCCCCCACTCTGCCGCCGGCCTGGGAACAGCCTGGCTCTTGCTCTGGGAAGGTCCCCTCTCCCTTTCAAGTGGGCTGGTGAGCTTTGGTCTTTGCACAGGCTTCATGGCATCGCATGATAATAATGTTCTGTCACAGTGGGTGACCCGAACCTTGTCCTGTTTCCACACATTTGGAGGCACCTGGCTAATGAAGTGGATATCGTTTTCTGGTCCATCTCTCTCACCCTATTGCTCTTCCCCCTTCCTCCACGCCCAGCTCCTCCGAGCGGTGTCAGGAGCCTCACTGCAATCAGCCTTTTCCCATCGTTGTCCGGCACAGCTCATTAACTCCTCTCAGCAGAAGAGCGTGGTCATTACGGCTCGGGGGGCCGATGGGTGCCCCGCGGGGCTGGGAGCACATAGTTTCCCAGCCGGGGGAAGGCACCAGCCCCGTGTGAGCATCAGCCCGAGCTTTCACCAGGAGGTGACGGCGGCTGGGAATGCAGGATGGCTGCACAGGGTTGTTTTTTTTTTTAAGCTGAACACCCTCTGCCCCCCAGCCCTCCAAAGCCACCCCATTTGCAGCCAGCCCACGCCTGTCACGGGAGGGTCTGGGTGCCCGGTGCCGGCCACCGGCTCCCATGGCCGGAGGTGTCCTCGCCTCCCGCTCCCCCATCGCTCACAGCACCCGAAAGGCTCCCCACTACCAAACTAGAAGCCCATCCCCTCACAATCACCGCAAGGCAATAACCGTCCCGGCAGGCAACCCCTCGCCTGCAGCCACAGCCTCCTCCATCACCCACAGAGGGACCGGCAGCATTTGCCCCAAGCACGGGCAGCAGCTCCCACCCAGGCAACGAAGCGGCCCGTGCTAGCCACCGTGGCTAGCCCCGGTGGGGTCAGGCACGGGCAAGGCTGCGGCACGGGGGGGACTTTGCTCCTGGCATCGTGCGGCTGCGTCTCAGGCAGAGGAAGCCTTTGGGCAGGCAAGGGCACCTGCCCGGGCACCCCCATGTCCCCGTCGGGGGAACCTCGTGCCCACCCTCACCCAGGACAGCATGGGGACACGGGAGCCGTGGGACCTGGGGACCCGGGGGGATTTCTCCTGCGAGCTGCCACGGCAGGCCAGGCAGGCACAGCACCGTGATTCGCGCAGCGCCAGGGGATTTCTGCCACGGACGCGCTTACACATTTCATATATGCCTCTCATTTTTTTCTTACAGTTTCATTTAACGCCTGAGCGCGTGCAGACACACCACCTCTGACCTCGCGGGCAGTGGGCAAGAGAGTTCCCACCAAAACAGGGCCATTAAATCCCCGCGCTGATATTTTTTCTCCTCTGCCCCCACTTGTGCCAAGATTTTTGCATTCCCTGTCTGCCTCTGCCTCTCCCACACTGAGGTGAGGTAATGTTCTGAGGCCTTCCCCCATCCCCACCTTTATTAAATATGACCCGCGGTTGATCCCCGCGCAGGGCGAAGGGAAGCTGTGGTTTGGGGAGGGATCAGACATGAAAGGGAGAGCTGCCTGCCCCGCACGGGTCTCACTCAGCAGGGCCACGGGGAGCCCTCCGCACCCCGGCAACCCCAATATTTGCAGCCCTCCGACATCGCAGAGGTGGCGGGGACGGTGGCACAGATGCCACTTTCACCCTCCAAGGGCGGCTGGGTCTGTCGGCACTTTGGTTTGGCATGTAAATGCTCTCGCTCCTCGTCTTCTCCCTCCCGGATGATGGACAGAGCCGTGGCTCCCCTCCTGCAGAGTTTTTGGGATGGGGACTCAGTTGTAGGGGTCTGGTGCCCCAGCTCCGGGCTGAGCCCTACTGTCCCTGTCCCCCAGCCACAGCCATCAGCTGTCACCTGCGGTCCCCAGCACAGAGACCCCACCGGCACCAAAAGCCCACGGACAGCCTCATCGCCGGCTGCGCCACGCATCCCGCTCGGCACGAGGCCGGGCCTGGCAGGGGGGCCCGGGGAAGGGACTTGCCCAAAGGGGGAAGAAAAGAAATGACTTTTCTTCCACCCACGTGCCCCCGGCTCCGAGCGCAGTGAGTCCGGGGCGAACCGGGGCTTGGCAGGCAGCTGGGGTGAGCCGGGCTGCCGCGGGGAAAAGATGCTCCCAGGCTGCTCAGGCGCCTCGAAGGTGCCGAATTTCTCCCCGTCTGGTTTCCACCGTGGTCTTGTCTCACCCACCGGGAGCACCCGGGCAGGGCTGGGGCCCCGGGTGGGCTTTGCTGGCAATGCTTCTCCCAGCTTTTCAGCAGAGCGTCGGCACCGGGGACGTAACGGGGAACCCCGCCGCGTTGCCCTTCCATCTGCGGCAGCCGTGTGGGTGCACCCATGCTGGGGACATCCATCGCCCTGGTCCCATCACCCAGAGCCGGGCAGGAATTCGGGCACGTGGAGCCCCAGATGGAGGGGAGACGAGGCAGGAGCCGGGGACGGCACGGCAGGAGGGAGACGGGAGCGTGGGTGTTTGCTGGGAGCTGCCGGGGGGGTGCTGGGACAGGACGGAGGGGTGGGCAGGAGGACACCCGGCAGCGGCGTTTGTCTGTCACTCTGATAATTAATGCTTCTCCCTTACACTTTGCAAATAACTCACGACTCTCTTTGTCTGGTGATAAATGGCCCCTTTGAAGTTCTCCTTTCTCAAAAGCAAAGCAAAGAAACACTTTCATAATCCGACTTCACCCCCATGTCCTTTAGCCGAGGCTCTGCTGCTCTGGGAGGGGAGGGGGGCACAGGGTGCTGGCAGCCCCTCGCCCGCAGGCGGGACCCCTCCGGGGCTGCTCGGCATCCCCTTGCTCTGCCGGGGGGACAGGCGGCGGGGCTCAGCACCACCTTGGCGTGTTCCCCTGCCCATGGCAGCGTGCCCTTCTGTGCTGGTGGCTTGGCCACCGCGTCCCCTCCCCGGCAGCATGCTCCCAGCCCTCTCTGGGACCCTCTAAAACCCCAGACCCCTCATTTTCAGAGCCTGGGGGCTTCCCTCAACCTCCCCAAGTCCTGAGCCAGAGGCGAGCACCGCAGCTGGGCGACCGTGGGGGAAGCAGGGACCCGCCGTGGGGGGTGTTCGGGGGTAGGGGGGTGCGAACGTGACCCAGCACCCACTGGGAGCCACATGCGTGTCCCCCCGCGGCTCCCAGCCCACGCTCGGGTTCTGCATCGCTGCCACAGCAAAACAAGTTCTGCTGGGCTATAAAAAGGCCCTGGGAGGGGGACAGGCTGGAAGCCGTGCAGCCGGAATCCATGCCAGAGCTCTTGCAGTTGCCACCGGCTTACATGTCAGGGCAAACAATGCTATCTGCCCAGGAATCGCGGCACAACGAACACCACAACAGCGGCCCAAACCCCAAACACGGGGTCACGGGGCAGAGCCCGCCAGCCAGCGGCTCCCCGAGAGGAGCCGGGCTGCCCCACGCACGCGGAGTCCGTCCCGCACGTGGCCGTGCCGAACGGCAGAGCGTGGCACCGGCACGGCTTCTCCCAGCTCACCCAGTTCCCAAGACCCCGGCCCCGAGCGGTGCCGGGCAGGGAGGCAGGGGCAGCCTCGCCAGCCGCCGTCTCCCCACGCGGGGCAAATATTTTGCAGATGCCATTCTGCTTTACCAAGCAGCCGCGTGTCCTCTGACTTTTTATTAATTTTGAGACAAAGAGGAGGTGAAGCGAGCTGGAACCAGCATAGGAGGTGGGGTTGTTTTCTGGGAAAACAAAAGCAGCGTGGCAGCGTGCCACGGCCCAGGAGATGCTCGGGGCTGGAGGAGCTCCACGCTGACGGGGTCCCGTCCCTGGGGGCGGCTTCGGTATCAGCCCCGGCTGCACTGCAGGGACCCCCCCGGCCTGGGTACCCCAACCCAAACCCCGGCCAGCCGCACCATCCCGCGTCTCACCCCGTGCTTATGGGTGCCCATCGGCGCGTCGGTCACCGGCTTCGTGCAAGGACGGTGGCATCGGCTGCGCACCGGGCAGGGGGGTCACCGCTGGCAGCTCTCTGGGCTGAGGGTGAGAGCTGCCGTCGTGGAAAAAGAAAAATAAACCCCAACTCCCCATAGGCAGTGCAGTCAGGTGCAGGAAACCTCCGAGGTTTGCAAATGGCTTCACACCTGCGGCAAGGGCCCCCCGCGGGCACGGCTGCGCCGGCCAAGCGCACCCCAGCCTGTGCTGCAGGTGGGACCCCCACCCCAAATGCCTTTCTCCACTGGGTGCCCTCCCTGGGAGGGTCCGGCCCCAGCCCCCAGCGGGGTCTCTGCCGGGCCGTGGGGGGAGCCAGGAGGGCAAAAATCAAAAGCAAATTGCAGGAGTCAATGGCGCGGAGCCGCGGGCGGCCTCAGCGGCTGCCGTGTGACTTTGATTCCCCTATCATAACCCCGAATTAAAAATTCAGGCAATTACTTGCATGGCTTCCCTCCGATTAGGCTGGGCCTCGCGTTCATTAATGCGGGCGCACAGAGAAAAGCCATTAGGGCAGGCGGCAGGGACAGTTTCGCTGAGAACAGTTCCGCTCCAGGAAGGAGCCAGGCGAAAGCTGAATTTCACACATCTCGGATGCCGCCCAAGCACGGCCAGCCCCGCCAGGGCCCTGAAAGCCACCTTTGTCCACCCGGCGGGTCCCTGGGCAGGCGTCGGGGGTCCCTCGGGGCAGGCGGTGCGAGGAGGAGCATCGCCTGGGCTGGCAGGCTGGTAAAAGCATCAGCTCGGTGCCTGCGGCATCGAGGGGAAGGGACTGACCCCCGAGTCACCGCGATGTTTCTGGCAGTGCCGAGCCGGTCGCCCCCCCAAAGTATTTACCGAGCCCAACCCTGCCCGGTGCGTGGGACCGGGCGGCCGCACGCGGAGCAGGGGCAGCAGGAACGTCGGCGGCTGTTGAATAAAGCTTTTCACGCAAGCCCATCGCAGCCCTCTGCTCGAGCAAGATGCGGCAAGTTTTCCACCCAGCAAGCCTGGTTTTATGAGCAAATTTCAAGTTTCGCATAGTTTTCCCTCCCATTCCAGTGCAAACATTTCTCCTGCCTCCCTGGGAGGCAGGAGCAGGCATCGGGCACATCGCCTCGGCAGGACTTCTGCCCAGCCTCTGCCCGCCATGCCCCCGCGGGAACCCCCCACCCTCCAGCAGCCACCAGTGCCAGCGTGCCAAGCGTGCTCGTGCTTCACCGCTGGGCCATCAAGGAAATTTGCTGGACTGAAAAAATACCAGCACGTCTAGACTGAAATACCAGTCTGGGCTCCTGGGGAGCCAGAGGACCCCTCCAGGGCAGCGTGGGCTCCCTTTTCCCAGAGGTGGCACAGGGAGGCATGACCCCAGGGACACCCCTGCTCCCCGAGCCCCTTTATCACCTCCGTCCCCATCCCTGCTTGGTGCTGCCCGTGCCCTGGGGTGCCTCATGGTTTTCTTCTGCGCTCCTTCCCCCATCGCCTGCACCCTTCCTGCTGTGATCCTTCCCGCAACGGGCTTTCAGCCCCGGGGAAGAGCATCACCTCGGAGCAGAGGTTGGTGGAACGGCCAGGTCAGACCCACCGGAGGGGGTTGGGGAAGGCCGTGCCGAAAGCCCCCTCGCCGGCCATCGCCTCCTCCCCGCGGGCGCTGCCGGGGGCCATCCATCAGCGACGACCCCGGTGCCGCCCTGAGGAGGAGTGACGGGAGGTTGCAGCGGGGCAGAGGGGAGAAAAGGAAAACAGACAGGATAAAAATCACCAAATTAGCGGGTCCTAGGGAGGGACGGCCTGCAAGATAGCGCGGAGCCATTTTTTATGGGAAAGACAGCAGGCGTGAACTGAGCATCAGCCTCTTCCCTCTGACCCCGCCACTGAAAGTCACCCCTGCCTTCGCCACCCCATTGCTCACGTCCCCATGTGCCATTCCTGCCGCCGGAGCCCCGGCCCCGCAGCGCTCGGCGCTGCTGCTGTGACCCGCTGCATCCCAAGGTCCCACAGGGAGAGGAATCCTCCTTCCCCATACTCGGGGCGGTGGGCAGCAGCGAGGCCACGCGCAGGCTGGGTCCCCCGGGGTCCGCACGGAGCACCCGCATCCCGAAGAGCATCGCAGCCCTCCCGCCACCCTGCGGTGTCCCCCCCCCAGCAAGAGCGGGGGGCGATAACCATCGGCCCCACCCGGGGCTGGGAGAAGAAAGGTTGGGTTTATTACACGAAGAAACACGCCTGCACCCTTGTGCCGGCACCCCGCTCGGATCACACCGCTCGAGGGCAGCTCCCCGGCGTGGGCTGTGGGTGCTGCGGTCCCGGGTGGGTGGGTGGATGGGCACCCACGCTCTGCAAGGGGACCCCCCCCCCCTGCACCCTGCGAGGGGAGAGACACACACACCCACACACACAGAGCCGTGCAAGGGGACGCGCTGCCCGTGGCTGCCCCGCGTGGGGAGCCCACGCCGGCGGGACGGCGCTCGGCGGTGGCCGGGGACGTGGTGCCACCTCGTGGCTCGGCGACCGGGGCCAGCCGGGTCGTTGGCGTTCCCGGTCCAGAAGGGGCTGCTCAGAGAGCCAGAGCCGGGAGGCGAGAGGGGAATTCTTGGTTTTGCTCCGAGTCCAGAAAGAGAGAGTTTCTGGGGGTTGAAAGGGGGGGGGGGGGGGGGAAGAATCACTACGTGAAGACAAGGGGAGATGTGCCCCTGTCCCCCCACAGCCCCTGCAAGCCAGCTCTGGTGCCACCAGCGAGGAGTTTTGCCCAACAAAAGCAATCGCTTCAGTTCACCGAGACATCGTCGCACACGGCCACGCGGCCTCTCGGGCAGCACGCTGCGTATTTACTGATCCAGGTAACGCGACGAACTAAAAAGGGCTTTACAACCTGAGCTTTGAACTCCCTGGGTTGCTCCTTGCCGGGTCGCGCAGGGCAGAGCCCACCACCGCGGGCAGCCCCAGGGAAACCCACGGGGCCGCGGGTGGGCACGAGCGCCGTCGGCACAGCACGGCAAAACTCTCCGGGGCTCGGCCGCAGGAGACATCCCGGTGCTGGGACCGGGCGGGCCGGGCACTAAAGCCCCTTTGTTTTCACCCACCCAGTGACCCCGCATGGAAGAACGGGTGGATTGTCTTTCAAACGGAGCCGATGTGGAGCTTGAATGTCCCTTGCCACCTTGGCTATAAATCATCCTGCATGTGATAAGGTAATTACCTTCTCCTTGAAACTATTCATAGGAAAACCTATAAAGCGCCTGGCTTGTAAACACAACAATAAAGAGGCAGGACAATAAAACCTTGGCTGGGGTGGGGAAGGTGCTGCCTTTTGCCGGCCCCGAGCACCTCGTGCTTCACCAGTCCCTGGCCGAGGACAGAGGCTGCGTCCACCCCTGCTGCTCTCATTGACGGCGAGCAGGCGGCACAAGGCGTGCACAGCCCATGCTGCTCCGCCAGGCACCAAAAGCAAGCATCTGACACTAAAGGGACACAAAAAATCATCACTGACCTTGGTATCAGGCAGGAGAGCCCATCCCAGCTCTGCTCCAGCACCCTCAGGACTGCAGCCAGGTACAACCAACAGCAGCAGAACTAGCCCATGGGACTGGGGCCAAGCACAGCTGACCCCCATGACTGATCCAGGTGCCCACCCAGTGGCTTTTTAGTTGCTGCCCACAAAAATTAGGCCTGAAACTCTGCAGCTGCCCCCTCCGCCCTCCTATAACCTGTGACTCCCCAGCAATGCCCATGTGCTGGCAGGAGAGGTGATGCAGCTGTGGGCTGCTCCTGCCTGCTGGACCTGACGGGAAGCAGGGGCGATGACATTTGTCTCATCTTCGGAAGATGCTGGATGGAGTTATTTCCACCAGCCAGAGCGAAAACCAGCTCCTGCCTCTCTGTTCTCCCCTGTGCACACACAGAGTTTTTAACCCAGAGGGTCAGCTAAGGGTGTCCAGAAGCTGGGAAAAGGATCTTTCTACAGGAGGATGACAGGCTGGCATCAATGCAAGACCCATCTTACGTCCCCTTCACAGTCAGGAGGTTTGTAATGAGTGCGTGGGTTGACACCACAAAACCCAGACTCTCTACCCAAACCAGCATCAGTCTTTATTGCTGTAACGTGGTGATGGGTCACGTCGCTGGCTCTGTGAGCAGCCCTGGGGAAAACAGCTACAGAAGAGAGCAGCTAACGGTGTGCACAACCAGCCAGCAACACCCAGCCCGTACCTGATTCAGCTCCTTCACAGATGAACTCTATCTGACATTCAGACACGCTGCCTTATTCTCGTCTGGTCTTGAGGGAGATAGTAACCAAATGTTGAGGAACAGGCTCAGCTGAAACCTTTCTGCTTTAGCATCCGGCAAAGAGTTGGGCTCTTCATTAAACAGATAGCTCACATGCAGAAAACTGCTTATGCCACCTTCAGCCAAGGCTACCCAGAAACTACTTTTGCTCCCAAAGATAAAAGATATTCTTATCTTTCTGTCTGAGAAAAGTTGCAGGTTCCCCAACATGGGTTGAAGTACTGGATGTGGCTATTGAGAAAGCTTCAAACGCAGAGCAGGCAGGCTCCTGCGGGCAGGCTGCTAGCGTGCTCAGCGGGGACACTCGCCGCTTTTTCATCCAGCCACTCCAGCTCTCTGTTTGCCTCTATTGCTCGCTTAGTGCTGCTCAGAGCCCAAGTCCACGTTTCCTCAAAAGCCCTTAGGTGTTTCAGGAGCCAGGTGAGACTTCAAAGAAGTTTTTATAGCCCCAACTGGCCCCACACATCCAGCAAAAGACTCCATTACTCTGAAGGGGTTTCGGATACTCACACTACTTGAGCCCCACTGAAACCAGCGGCGAGGATGGAAAAACAAAGCAGACAAATTTTGTATCCCAAAGAGCTTTTATGACAGCCAGGGCTTGCACTGAGCTCTGTTCAAACATCCACCCAGAGGTTAGGACAGCAGGCACTTAACTCTCAAAGTGCCCCGCAGACCGGCTCATTCCTGGAGGCATTGATTTGTCCCCAGCAACATCAGAGCGCGCAGTCCTCCACCGGCACAGTAAGCACACAGCAAACAGAGTAAGTAACATCACCATGAAGGAAGGGGAAGGGGACACAACTTCAGAAATAGAAACAAAGCCCCGTGGGGTTTAGAACACGACTGTCCCTCTCACAGAAAGGCGACGAAGGCCCGTGGGGAGCACTGCTTGAAGAGTCAAGATTCCAGCCTCAGAGGACCCGCTTTGGATTTTCTGGCTCACACAGCACAGTACCATCCACCTGGAACCGAGGAATGTCGAGTTTTTGGAAGACAGGATGAGGGAAGGCTGCATGGAGGTGCAGGCCAGGTGTAAGACAACAGGAACATAGACAGGTAAAGGCAAAGCGTGTTTGCTCTAAGCTATTATTCAAATATTGGCATATTTGGGTTTATTGCAGGAACACAAGAGTGACAACATTTGCAGTGCTCAGAAAAACACAATTCTTCCAGACCCCTCCTTTACAAACATGATTTTGAATACAGCAGCAATAGTAACAAAATGCTTTTAGATAAGCTGAGAGAAAAGGCTATTTTTATAAAACATACAAAGAAGGAAAAGGCATTTGTTTTCCACACGGTAACATTGTAACAGTTAAGTGTGCAAACAAAACCAAGCGACAACAACATAACAGTTTACTAAACACAAAAATAAAAAATAAAATAAGTTCTGCAGATCTTTTCATCAGGCATCATGAATGATTTTTAATAAGTTTGAAATAAGTTGTTTAATGCTGTCGTAGTCTAACCCCAGCCAGCAACTAAGCACCATGCAGCCGCTCACTCACTCCCCCCCCACCCAGTGGGATGGGGGAGAAAATGGGGAAGAGAAGTAAAACTCATGGCTTGAGATAAGAACGGTTTAATAGAACAGAAAAGAAGAAACTAATAACGATAATGATAACACTAATAAAATGACGGCAGTAATAATAAAAGCATTGGAATATATAAATGATGCACAGTGCAATTGCTCACCACCCACCAATCGATGCCCAATTAATCCCCGAGCGGCGATCCCCCGCCCCCACTCTCCCCAGTTTATACACTAGATGTGGCGTCCCACGGTATGGAATACCCCTTTGGCCAGTTTGGGTCAGGTGCCCTGGCTGTGTCCTGTGCCAACTTCTTGTGCCCCTCCAGCTTTCTCGCTGGCTGGGCATCAGAAGCTGAAAAATCCTTGACTTTAGTCTAAACATTACTTAGCAACAACTGAAAACATCAGTGTTATCAACATTCTTCTCATACTGAACTCAAAACATAGCACTGTACCAGCTACTAGGAAGACAATTAACTCTATCCCAGCTGAAACCAGGACAAATACCACCAAGAAGAAACTTTTCTTTTGGATGCGCCATGTAAATGAAAGCAGTGTTTCTTCTCTGGGTCCAGTCAGTAGTGTAAGTCATTGGTCACTGAAACAGCTGCTCCTTTCTAAGCCTCTGTTAATTCAGTGGCATTGGCATGGTTTGCCAAGACATCTTCTAGATAAGCAGACACTCTTACCCTAGCTTTGCCCTCCAGCTGTTTCTCTATCCCACCAAGATGTTCGATAGCTCCTTTTAATACTCTCTCCCTCTCGTACAAGTCTGTGTGCATTCCTGCTTCATTTTCTTCAACTCCTGATTTCAGATATTGCAACACATAGGATTTGATTGCATCCCCATTTTCTCTTATGGTTTCCCAAATGACTGGCAAGTCTGTGCTCCTTGCCAGACTTAACAAATGAAGCAGAGCCTGGCAGATCTGCGTCCTGAGGCTGGCACTGTACTTGAATTCCAGAAAGTCCTCGGTGTCTTCACTCTTCTGCAAGGCTATCACCAAGGCACTCCAGATTTGGCAGAACTGCTCAGTGGAGCCATAGCATTCTCTCTTGCTAGGGATGGAGAGGGCCATGGCTGATTTGATTCGGACTTTAAAATTCTTGCAGGACTTCACTACTGAGGAAAGTGCACTATATGCTTGCGTGGTCCAAGGAGCCTCTCCTGAAACAAAAACAAAAACAAAACCAAAAAACCCCACCTTTTCAATCAGTGAAAATATACAAAACTGTAAATGTATCTCCTAAATATTTAATGGGCTTACATTACTGTATTTATTCTAGTCTAAATGAGAAAATCAGCGGTTATGAAATGAAAAATTAGTTTAAAAAGTTAATCTTCTGAAGTTTTGTAAGAGGAAAAGTGACATTTTGCATCTATTCACAGCTATAATCCCATCCTCACACTCTTTTCTAACATGACAGATCCAACCAAGTACAGCACAGTTATGCCTGTATTAGCATTCGCAGGGTCTGAGCCTATTTCGCCAGCAAGAGCCCTGGGAAAGCTGACAGCAAGATTCAGCTCAGTTTGCTTTCTCCCCACTTCCTCAACACATTTGTAATGGAGACCTTCTTATCAAAACCACAACCCGCTGTACAAATCCAAAGCCAGTGGGACAAGTTACTCACCGAGTGGCAAGGCAGGGTTCTTAAATACATTCCCCAGTGCGTAACAAGCATTCCAGCGGACTTTCATAGTGGCCTCACTCTGAACAGTAGAAATAAGGGCCTGAAGAGATTCCTCAATGGCTTCCCTAAACCTGGGGTTCGCTATGTGATATGGTTGAAGGAAATGAAGCACATTCCCAAGGGCCCGGACTGCATTACTCTTTACCTGGAACACACATACACAAAAGAAACATTCTGGCTTTCAGCTTATAGGCAAAGATTCTGTCAAGCCTGCTACGAAATCATGCTCAGACCCAACAAGAAGCCCATCTGGAATCAGACTTATGGTGTCTTATCAGATGGTAACTTTCTAAATGCCACCAGAAAGATCATTCCCTGCAAATGGTCACCCTGAAAAAACAAAACAAAACAAAACAACCCAGAACAAAACAAAAAACAAACAAAACAACAAAACGCAAAACGAAACCAAAAAAACCCCAAACAAACCCTGCACTGTGGAAAAGCGCAATCAAATGCCCTGCAGGTCAAACAACATGGGAAATCTCCAAACACCAGCCCTCGAGAGAGGATGCTGAGCTGCAGGACCCTGTCCGTTGGGGCAAAACGCCCCAAAGTAACTGGTGCCTTTTTTTCCTTTTTTTTTTTTTTTTTTTAATAAAAATGCAAGAATTACCTACAGTATGATAACTCCACCCTCTTTTCCCCTCAGTCATACCTTGTCTCTGTCCTTGGATGCTTCAGTCGCAGACCGTAACATTTTCAACAGTAGGAGATCCGAAAATTCCTCTTGAAAACTTTGTCCCATTGTTTCCCTAGCAGAAGAATCACAGTGTGAAAGGCCAGCTCAGATGATCCAACCCCAAAGATGGGATACAATCCTTTATAAAGGCGTATGAACAACCTTCACTCTTTAGAAGCTAATATGTAAGGCAGACCTTACTACATGTGACCACTATGTTTATTAATTTAAAACCAAACTATCAATGCAAGAAAGCTGGTTAGCAATGCATTAAGTCTGTAATAAAAAACAGAGGGCAATGAATTGCTCAGAGGCAATTCTGTAGCAGGAATATATGATAACTATTTCTCCTGTTAAAAATGTAACAGTAGGTTAGACTTCCTTCAGTCTTTGGCTTGTGGAAGTGTTAAATATTTATTAATTTTACTTCTGTGTTATGTTGAAAGTAAAGTAACCAGGGAACATGCAATTACACAACCCAACATACAAGAAATAGAAAACTGAAAAGTAAACCCGGAATATACTTCAGAAGTAATGATTAGAAAGACCTAAACCCAAGCAGTTTAGTAGAACTCAACCCCAGATGGATACGGGATACTTATAATACAGTGTCATACACTGGTAGGCACACAGGCTGAAGAGTGGTTAAAAAGAAGCATCCAAGCCAAATTTCGGCTTTTTTGATACTAAGTAGATCAGTACCCTCTGTCTGATGCTACGGGAATATGGGCAGAAAGAGGAGTTCCACAGGCCAAGGCGTGCTTACGTACATGTTGATGATCAGAGTGTCTGTAAGATTGCCCAGGGACCAAGCTGCTTTGGCACGGACGTTCGGAGACTTGTCATGGAGGGAATTCAGAATGGCATTTGCTGTGTCTGCCACAAACATCACATCCTATTAAAGTAAAAACTGCTGCAAAGTTAGAAAGTTTTAAAAACTCAGGTGATTTCCTTAGTAACATATACATTCTGTCCTTTCTAGGGAAAATGATACCTGCACAGAGGCCAGCTCTATTCATATACTCTACTTTTTTAGGTGACAACTTTTAACCTGTTTATGGTGCTCTCTGTACAGCTTTTTTTGATCTTTAATTAACAGTCTAAGCCTGCATGCTGACCAAGTTCACCACTCTCTTGGGTAGCTGTTGCTGAAAGGTTTCAATGTATTACTTAATTGCATTGGTGCTTTAGTTACTTTGGATTTTAACATAATTATCTGGCCTGCCAATCTTATACTCATCAAATCCCCCTCTTAGGAAAGTAATTGCTTCTCCAAACCCCCTGTTGCGCTGCCTGTCTAATCTTCTCTTCTATGGCATACTACATTTCATTTTCATCCCCTTGCCTATGGTAAAGGATTTTCGTTCAAAATATTTTGGAATCAAATTTCAATGTCAGCTACTGCTTAATATTTTTATTACAATCACTCATTTAAGGCCACATCACAAAAACTAGAGTCTTCCAGCTCAGCCAAGCTAAGATCAATTTTTTTGTGGAAACAAAACAGCATTTTTCTCTAAATAAGCTTTACTTCTTAGTTTTAAGCAATACCGAAGCCTTCATGTTAAAAACTTGTTAAACTCTACAGAGCGCTGTACAGCTGTTCCCTTCTTCCCAGCTCTACCTCATCTCTTGCAGCTCCTTTGTTCCAACCTAGCCTTTCCCACTTCTGTCTCTGAGAGCTTGGGGAAAATCCTGACCTCCCTCCTTTTGCTCTCACTTATGAGGCACTCTGGCTTCTGCTTCACCTCACTTAAAACTGCACTGGTTCTGTTCACCACACAAGGCAAGAGCAGGTCTGGAGACAGTAAGGAAAAGCTATATACACACTACAGACCAAAAGCAAGAAGGAAGGCCAATTCATTCCAAAAGAACTCATGTCCCACATCTTACGGTTCATCAAACCCATTATAAAATGGCTTAAAATAAGAAAAATAGGCCAGTTCTGACCTGCCGAAGGCAAGAGAAGAGGATGTAGACTCCAAGCGCACGTGCGGCAGCAGCTTTTACCAGCGGGTTCTCACTGTGGTTCAGGCCAAGAAGCAAAGTGACACACAGTATCTGCTGGTCATTCTGCAACGATAAGCAGTTATAGCAATAGAGAGAAACCGAAAAGATCTCTGTCCCACAAAGACAGACAACTGACAAATACTCTGAAAGAGCCTAATATGTGGAACCTATACAAGCTACCATTCAGAGCGTATCCTTTTATTTAAGTAAATTGACTGGCATTTCGGGGTGCCACACAGGAAACCGGAATGCTTCCAGCAAACATGATCTTGTTGCTGTTAGATAAGACCACAAAGGAAACCAAAATATTAACTATCATCCAAACACAGAAGGCATGGCCCATCAGAGGTAAACCAGACTGGATAAGTTGCTTTTTCCTGACTTACTTCACTCTTTCCCCTTCATTAACGAGGACAGCCAGGCAGATTAAGTTCATCCTGGGCAGATTGTCAGTTTACCAACCCATGACAAAGATCTTTGTTTCATCAGAGCAAAGGGTCAGAGTGGGCACTGACTTGACCCCACATGGCCACAGGGACAAGAGAGTGTATGGGATCAAAGTACAGGGTGATGAAGTACATGCTGTACTTGGAGAAACCAGACGGAGAATTCCAGAGATACTGCTGTACTAGCAATTCTTGGGCAAATGAGATCTGGCAGACTACTCCCTATCAAGAAGGGCACAGTGACATAAAAGGAGCTGCACAATGCAGTGGTGATACACTGCCAATGCTTTCATGTTCAAAAGCATATTTCATGTTGCAAAAGGAGAGTAAGGCCAATATATTTGTTTGCTTCTGCCAGGGCAATCACCACAGTTCAGTGTTTTAAAAGCCAGCCAAAAGAAAAAGCATGCATGCAAATTTGTGAACGACGTCAGTTCATAGCTGTTAGCTCAGCTGTCTCTTCAAAGACTTAACCAGCAAAATAACAGCCCTTCACCCCTCCCTCATGCAAGGAGATTCTTGCCCTCCATCTCCCATCCATCATCACCAAGGCTGAGTATTCATGGCAGGGCCAAACAGCTTCTGTGACCCACAGTTTAATTGTTTTGACAGACTAATTACTCCCTACATTGCCTTTTCCAGTCTTCAATAGTCACAACTCATTCAGAATGTTAAGAAAAATCCTGGTTTCTCTAACCTCTCCTTACAAGTTTTAAAAGGCTTTACACTACTGTAATCTGGTAGACAAGAACAAAGCATCAACAGGTAAAAATGCCATGCTTAAAGGAGTGCTCTCTCACCTGCAGACTGCTGAAAGCTTCTGGCAAGATAGAGGACAGGGCATCACAGGCACTTGTCTGAAGAGTTGCATGTGGAGAGTTCTGAAGAGTGCCAGGTAAAGGGCCATTTAGCATCATAGTCCAGAAAGTTACAACCTACAAAAGAAGCAGCCAGGTTTACCTACTTAAACTCAGCAATTATGCCTAAGTTCTATAATAGATTGTCTTTTCCTATGATCATCTTTAAGACACACTTACAGCAGGTAGCATAATCACACGTGAAAGTGACTACAACTGTTTGGAAGCCTAAAATACTTAGCATTCAGAAACATTTTAAAGACATTTTAGTACTGCTATCAAGTACTTATTCACCGAGTTCTGTTTGTTTCCTTCTCAAGGCCACGTTCACTCAGATTAGATTGCATTAGGTAGAGTAATGATTCCATTCTTGAATCCACACAGCTGGGTATTTTCATTTGCCTGACAATTTACATTCGTATCAAGTAGCAGGAACCCGGTGCTACTGGACACATTTCCTATCTTGTAG
This sequence comes from Harpia harpyja, assembly GCF_026419915.1. Taxonomy (NCBI): domain Eukaryota; kingdom Metazoa; phylum Chordata; class Aves; order Accipitriformes; family Accipitridae; genus Harpia; species Harpia harpyja. The sequence goes on along the minus strand of NC_068951.1, from coordinate 2,199,891 downwards.
GGTCACTGGTAATGGGCTCAAAACTTGGCATATGCCAAAGAAATTTTTAAACTTGCCTTCTGTTCACAGAAGCAAGACTTAAACAGGCCTACTTTACTACTAGAATGCCAGTTCCTCAGCTTCCACAAACTTATACAACAAACAGCCTCAAACAATGGATTTTTCTGAAACCACATATATTATGGTTCTGGCCACTCTCTCCGTACCTGTGAGCAGCCAGAACATGTAGGCTGGCTCTCATAACAATGCAAATTCACCAAAACTCTAAAAGTGTATGTCTGGGTTTTATGCAGCAGTAATGACACATGCAAAATTGGCGCTGTTCTTCCAGCTTTCTGAACTTAGAGCAGGCAGGAAGATGAGGGATGAGAAAAGGCAGAGAGGCAGTGTAAAGGGGTCATGTAAAAAGGGGAAAAAAAAAAAAAAAAAAACAAAATGAACACACCTGCCTACAGACAAAAGCAAATGCCAAAATAATGCAGGAAGTCTACAAAAATTGTACATATCAGCACCTATAAAGCTACAGGGTACCGAGTCCCTTTCTGCTTTCCTGCAGTTGATTTATCTGTATCCATGCCAGTGACTTTGCAGAGAGCTCAATAAAGGAAGCTTAGTGAAATGGAATCTCAGACGGAGCCCACACACTTACCACCCTGACAGGTACTCTCTGATCAGGGGCAACGGCTGAATCGGGTTTGTACTGCTGTAGTACCCCTGTGCCCAGCTCCTCCAGAAGCTGCAAGGAAATAAAAAGCAACTAGGTCTTTATCAGGCATGACTCAAGTACCATGGAACTATAGCAACCTTTACCTAGGACTATACTTACTTACTCAGGGAACAAAAATAAAAGATTCAGTATTGTTTTGGACTCTATTCTGTCCCTGCTAGTTTAGAAATTAGAGGAAATGCCTTTCTTACATAAAGTCTCCAGCTAGAACAGCACAACAAATTGCCATGCAAAGAGGAAATCTCCCTGAGCTTTCCTTTGGGTGACAGACTACAGTTCCTGCATCAGCTGATGCTAAATCAGGGAAGAGCCAGTGTTATAGTCCTTGCATATCCCAAGCTTCCTGGTGACTCAGCAGAGCAACAAAATTCTGCTAAGATTTCAAGACTGGAAGCAGAAGGTGCATTTCTCAAAGTGTCAGGCTACTGCATTTCCCAAAGAGCTCCTTTACGGTGTGCTACATCACACACACACATAGATGCTCTGAATATTCATCACTACCCAGCTGTATTTGCAAAGCACACTAATAGATGAAATTGACTTGGTAAAACAATGTTGATGTTTCCCCATGCTCTTACTTTGGCTCCATGAAGCTGAATGGATGGATCCATTTCTTCCATGCATCTGCAAGCCACTTCTCCAAGTTCTAGGAAATAGCTCTGAGCCATAGGGAAATAACCTTTTACAAGAAGAGCCAACACCTAAACACAAACAAAGAGATTCCATTCAGCATTTTTTCCTTCTATTAAACCAAAATACCCCAAATACACACAAAGAGGATGTTAATGGACTAATTAACACTGGGTCCATATACTAAACTTGATGTAACAGATATGCCTTGCAGCACAACTTCTAGAATACTACAGCTAATTAAAAACCTCCCTATTCCACTATCTTGTCCAAAAAAGGGCCACAAAAGCACTATCAGGTAGCAACACGATGAATTATTTACTGTGAGGTCTCCTGTAACTAAAAAACTAAGCGAGAGTGCCTATAAGAGCAACACATTCTGTATCTCCTGTAATACTGCTGCTGCATTCTGTGAAGCTGGATTTAACAAATATTCATTGTTCCAGAAAAAGAGTGAGACTCCTTCGGATGCACATTACAAAAATCTTACTATTTTCTGTGGTTACATGAAGAAAAACAAGGCCAATTCTCAACATTCACAGGTACTCCTTTAGTTATACCAGCATCACTCCATAGCTCCTTGCAGACTGTTCTTTGACTGCAGGGTTCTTCCCCACAGTTTTCTAGCAAAACTTTAAATTCTGTATGGAGGAGTTTGCATGGGGAAGACTCACAGCCTTCACCAGATGCCAGTACACACAACCAAATAATATTTAAAAATAACGAAGGTAACAAAAATCACAGGAAGATGACCTTGCTGCAACAGGTTTACTATGGGACAGTTATGCTGTGGCCACAGGTGCGGAATCAAAATGTTACTGCTCTTTCAGTCACAGCAGCTCAGACATCCTGCAGTAGCAAATGCGTTGGCCTAAATCTCACTGAAAGAGCTAGGAGCAAAGGCAGCCCACGACTGAGGCTTGGCTGACATGAGGCTATTTGATATTGTACCAAGCTGTTCATTTTACAAGCTAGCTGTTCATCCCCACCTGTAAGGATTCTAGTCGAAGGGGACACGGTTCATAAACGCTGGAAAAGGATGGAAAGTTAGCATCGCTGTCAGAACAGGAATCCTCTCTGGGCAGAACAATGATGGAAACACAGAGACGGAGAAGCCAGCATGGTTCAGAAGATGTACATCCTGCTGGATTATCTGGAGGCTCCCCTTCTGAGGGGAGTGCTTTTCTCCACTGCTCAGAATTAAAACGGTGAGGGGTTGCGCTACCACTGTTATTTAGCCCTGAAGAACTGGGCTGTTGCAAAAGTAACTGCACCTCTGGTAAAGGTGCTTGGACAGATACTATAGCCCCTAATAATGTGAGACTAGAAACTCGAACATTAACATCTGCAAGAAAGAACAGGGTGGGGGAAGACAAAGCCAATCCGTTAGCATCTCACTGACACATCAGCATGCTTCTTCAGCAGTTTTCAGAGAAGACAGATCATAACATATAATTCGACTGCAATACATATGTTTATGTATTCATGAAGCGCAGGGGTGGGGAGGGGGGGGCGAATCCACAACTATCTTGTAATAACCAATGCTGAATTACGATGTAACACATACAAAGAGGCTCCAGCCAAACAGAATGCAAACCTTTATGACAAATGTATGGCTTTATCTGGTTCCAAACTCTTGTCAGCAACCCAGGTTTTAAACGGCTGTAAGGTACATTTGAAACCAAATTTGCAAGGCACTGAAACACATAAAAAAACATACATGGAGTGGTGGTTAAAATGTCAGCCTGGCCTCCAAATGATTTGTTTTTACATTTGCAATTTAGCTCATTTAGACAGCTAATTATCGGAGGGCACCTGAAAACAAATGCCCCAATTATCTGCTCCAAAACTTGGCTCCTAAGAACAAGTATTTAACTACTGTGACCTGGCATAAAGACCAAGGAATTTCAATTGCCCATGGAAAGCTTTTTTTGCCAATTTGGATTCCAGTTTTAAAGCCAATGTGAGTCTTCAGAATCATTTCATAGGTTCGTTCAGCTCAAAAAAGACTACACGAAAGAAATACAGGAACAAGAGAATTTTGCTGAAGAGAAAAGAGGCCCTAGGACTCTGTAGAAAGACTCAGTCAATGAAGCCTTGTGAAATGACAACAGTCTATTTCCCATCACCACCTTTGTCCTCAACAGCTACAATAATTTCTGTGCAATCTTTAAGACTTAATCTAGAGACCAATTATCATCTCTTGGGCAGCATTTGAAACATTTACAGTACAGTTACCTTGACTATTTGTGTCAGTGTTTGAGAAGAGGATTCTGCCACCAGGGCTAGCAGCAGGCAGCGGTGCAGCTCCCGGATGCTAGAAGCAATAGTTACAGAGAAGGGAGTAAAAGCTCTCTTGTGATCATTAGCGTCTTCAGCAACAGAAAGAAACTGTTTAGAACCTTCCAGGATGGCTGAGAGAACTTGAAGAGCACAGGCACGGGTCTGAAATGATAAAACATTTCTGTTACCCACTTTTAACACCTCCTTCGAGCTGATGGCGAATTTTAAAATTTATGAAAGTCTCTTTCTCCAGCAAGAGAAAATTCAACTCCAACTATCTTTTCTCACAACTTTAAGCAGTATACCAGCAACCCTTTGTTTCCTTAACCAATATATCCTCTTTTATTTCTGGCGGTACAGACCAAGCAACACAGACACAGTAGCCAAAGTACTTACTGAAGATTACTATGCTTAAGATTACTATGGGAAAAATACAATGCTTTTTCTACTCAGAACTGCCTCACCTTTGGAGAAGGGTCCTTTAAAGCAATAGTCATCAAGGACACTGACTGAGGGCTGCCAATACCAGGTGCATCAGGAACAAATGCTGACCAGTAGCCATAAAGGACTCTTTTTTCTATTGATTTTATAGCAGAGAGGAAACAGGCTAGAGCCCCTTGACGAACATTGGCTTGATAAGATCTTAAAAACAAACAAAAAGATTAATGAAATAGCAGCAGTGAAAAGTAATGAACTTAACTTCTTTCACTTATATTAGTAGCTAGCTGTGACACAAAATTTTTTAGACTAAGAACAGGAAGAGAAAGAACAAATTTACTTTCAAACCAATACGAGTTACTGCCTTCCAATTTTCTTGTATCACCACATAAATCAAAAGGGAAAGTGATTTCTTCAACAGTTTTGATTAAGAACAAAGCGTTAGGATCCTGTGGAAGCGTAAGAGTCTGCACACATGTAAAATCTGTGCCCAATCTACAGGAACAAAAGGTATGCTTTAACATGATACACAAGCTTAAATTCTTATGAACAGTACACTCCGCTACCATGCTTTACGTTTACATGAACAACAATCACCTCATTTTGCTCTGTATTCCACCTTCAGCATCAGAATATTCCGACTCACTGCTGCTGATTCTTTTCCAACTAGTATAATGTGAAGACAAGTGATCCTTTCCAGCAGGCACATGTGCAACATCTGATGCATGAGTACGAGGATCTGAAAAAGGACTGTTCTGCACATCTCCCAAGTGTAATTTCAGCATGTCTGCTCCAAGGACTGCTTCATTTCCTGCATCACCCAAATCTTCTTTTCCTTCTTCCCCAAACTCTCCCTTCTTTTGTTTCCCTTTGGACTTTTTTCTTCGGTTCTGTTTAAGACAAAAAATGATTTATTTTTTTTTTTTAATCTTTTGAAATAATATCTAGAAAGATGTCCAAACATTTTACAGTTGTAAATCTAAGGGAAAAAGGTCTCATCTGAAAATAAAACTAATTGCTAATCCAGAATAAAAGCAGAGTTTAATATAATAAATCATGCCCTTTGTATAGTACATCAACATCAAATTATACAAGTTTCTAAATGAGTTTTTAGATGAGATTTAGTTTAACCAAGAGTTATCACAGCTATTTTGCATCTTCTGATGCAACAGTACTGCACGTAAGTGCAATTATATGTATGTGCAATACTGTACATACAGAAACAATCACTTCTTTAGTATCTGAGTTTGCAAACTCTGCTCATTAGTAGCAACAGTAACATCAGTGTAGTAATACCTTAGCATAAGCAAGCAGTTTATATCCGAATAGCCTCAAAAATTAAGCTTTGGCCTCTTCATCAGTAAAGCAAAAGATTTCCATGAAAACTTCTAGTTAAAAATCATATTTCACACAAAAGTGATTAAAGAAGAGGAACAGTAAATACTTCTGTAGTTCCTTTAGATTTACAGTAGGTTACTTAACATCTAAAAAGAAACAAGTCAACATGACTACACAGCTTTATTCTCTCTAATGTCTTTCAGATAATCGGTAATCCATAATGTTTACAGGGTTAAAAAATAACCTGTAGAAGGATTAAGCAGAACAGATGGGGGAGGGGGGGAGAAAATCAGTCTCTAGATGAACTTGACTTCCCTAAGAAAGAGTCAAACAATTGCACAAGTATTAGGAGAGAAAAGGTAACTTATAAAATAAAAAGCTTTGGCTAGTCTGCACGCACCAATCCCATGTCTGCAGGCCAAGAATTCTTGGCTATAGATGAATAACTGATGCAAACAGCTTAACTCAGGAAAACCAATCTCTGCAGAGCCATTTGTTCTCGTCATCTGAGTTTACAAAGCAATTTTACTCAGTGCAGAGATTTATAATCAATACCTTTAAAGCAAAGAATGTGAAATGTATCACACGCTCAGAGCAAAAAGAGCCTGTCAGCCACTAACATCACGTCAGGTAACATACAACAGCAACAAACATGTGCACAATGAGCATGCGGTAGAATCAGTATAATTTCAGCCTACCCCTGTCTGCTTAAAGGTGGCCGGTTCTGATTGTTCCTGTTTGACGGGTGACCTTTTATCATACTGAGGTAATGGAGCCGGGTACAAGGCTGTGGGCATTTCTATGCTCAATCCTGGCAGTCCATGAAACATACATTTCTAGAATAGTAACAGAAACGTTAGCATTCTTTCCCTTTTTGATGCACAAAGATTTACTGTATATTTACTCAGGTGTTCATCAATTTTCAGTTGGGCTTATGATCCTTCCCCCATGCTACGTAACAGCTATGCAACATCTGAAATTCAACTACAACTAGGATTTTAAGTAGGTCCAAAAAAACAAGCCTCCCATCTTTCTCTCACATTCTTTTGTGGGAAGTGCAGTTAAGATGCTGTGAGAGAAACTCAATGTCTTTTTCTTTATATCTCACACTACATTTCCCCCCACGCTCAGGCTTCTCTGCTCCCTCTTTCTCATCTTCTCCTACTGTCTCGCACTTAACAAGCATCTGGAACATGCACCTTCCAGTGTCTGCCTCTTTCTCCAGGTGGATTTAAGTATTTACCTTTAATACTGCAAGAAGAGATCCAATTTGGTCAGTTTGCATTAGTTTCATCTTCCCACCATTGAGAAGCGACTGGATACCTTTCAGTGCATTTTGCAGTAACTGAAAACCGAAACACAGAATTACTTGCTTCTGCTTCCCAAAACACGGAAGGTTCACATCTTTCAAGTGACCTTCTAGGCAATTACGGTATTGCTCTACATGATTACTGGGACAGTTACTTATGTTTATTAAAAAAAAAAAATTAGACTATTTAAGCAAAATCTCAGTTGACAATATTCCAAATTTCATATATTGCAAATTCCAATATTCCAGCAGCACAATTTCCTGATTAGAGTATTCTAGACAATTAGACTCACACTTACCATGCAAAAAGTGATGTCATCTACATCAGAGGTTTTTGAAGACTGCAGAACACTTAGAAAAGTTTGAAAACAGACACTTCTGTAGGACTCATCCAAGTAGGGCTGTCCAGGCACACTAGAATTAAAGCAGGAGACAAATGGTTGGATTACAGTCTGTCCCACAGCTTTATAAAGTTACACAAACTCGGATCCAAGCCCTCTGCTAGACTGAAGAGCACAGCTCCAGATGGATGGATGGCTCTTTGAAAGGGATCAGCTCTACCACTATAAAGAACAAAAGGAAACCTGCACAAAGAGCTAGTACAATCATAGTATGCCTTACACCTACTCTGCTTCTGTGGCCACCTTCTCAATTACAATGACTCTCCAAGCATAGCTTAATAAGCCGTCATGCTTATAAATGCTTTTTAGGCAAAATCTGGCATTGAAAAGGGCCTAGAATGACTTTTGCCATTTCCCTAGTTTCCATGAAGTCTGGGCAACATTAATGTGCTGAAACATTTTAATATCTACTTGACTCACTGCATGAAGACAGAGGGCAACTGCATCACTTCATCTTTGCTACCTTTAGTACCATTTGGTAAGAGCTGGCCATTGTTGCAATTGATTTAGAGTCATTAAACAAATTCTTTTGTAATGGATTCCTAAGCACCTGGTTCCAACGCATGTTTAATAATACTCACAGGACAACTCTAACATTGCAAGTGATTTTCCTGAAATTAGAATCAGAGAATAGTTGAGGTTGGAAGGGACCTCTGGAGATCATCTAGTCTAACCCCCTTGCTTGAAGTAGGGTCAACCAGAGCAGGTTGCCCAGGACTGTGTCCAGTTGGGTTTTGAATATCTCCAAGGATGGAGACTCCACAGCCTCTCTGGGCAACTGGTTCCAGTGTTCGATAATCCTTACTTTTTTTGTTGTTGTTCTTATGTTTAATCAGAATTTCCTGTATTTCGGTTTGTGCCCATTGCCTCTTGTCCTTTCACTGGGCACCACTGAGAACAGTCTGGCTCTGTCTTTCTCATTCCCTGCCATCAGGTATTTATACACATTGGTAAGATCCTCACTGAGTCTTCTCTTCTCCAGGCTAAACAATCCCAACTCGCCACATAGAAAAATCATCATGAGCCAAACTGACAGATGTTGTATTTATTTACATGAAGTCTGAAGAACTACTTAATCTATAAATGCTGAAATTCCAAGCTTTTGTGTTTGGGTTTTTTGTTAGTTTGTTTTTTACAAAAAACAAGCCATCTGTTCAGGGGAACTATTAACCAAAAAACTCTTTGCAGCAAGTCCAAATATCTATTGCTTTTATTAATTGCTTGCTTGCCCACAGTCTGGGTCAAAATTCTTCCCATATAGCAGCTAATGAAGATTTGATGTTGCTGTGGCATCAGCATATTTACATGTGGAATGGAAAAATGCATGAATTGCAGAAGAATAACTGACAATCACTATAAAAACTTGTAGCTGACCATTTCTTATACAAAATTAACCCAAAGAATCACTGCAGGGACCAGACAGCACAACACTTTTTCTTTTCTTCCCTAAACTAACCTCTGTAACATTATTTCTGGAAGACAGAGTTTACAGTTTTATCCACAGATGAAACAATATCTTGGAGCGCTAAAGTTTGACTTTTCAAATCCATGCATATACACCTTACTGGTCCTGAATTTGCTGTTGCTAGCACAAACAGAGCAGACCAGCTGTCCACGCTGTCAGATGTACATCTTCTAAAGCATCCACTCCACCATATGAAGAGGGTTGTACGCACCTGAGACACAGGTTTGCCATGCTGCGTACTGCTGCCCTCCTGAGTTCCACGTCTGGCTGAGCAGAATCACTGAACTGCACCAAGAGCCCAGTCTTGCCCAGCAAATCCGGGAGATACTAAAATAAACCACCAAAAGTCATTAGGGGTCAGTGCTCTTCCCTCAGCCTCCTGGTTCCTCTGTTTGGTAGCTAAACATATCTAAGCTACAAAAAAAGATATGTCAACTGCAATTTCAGATTCCATAGACAAGATTATGTTTATAAAAAAATGACATGAAAATATTAATTTCCAAAGTTCTCTTATTTTGTATTAAGAAAGCATCAAGCGTGAGCATAGTTCAGACTGAGTCCCAGTTTGTGCTTTCTTCCCAGATATAAAGCTAGGTTAGTAACAACGGCTGTACCAAACTGCTACAGTTACATAGGCTACAAACCCACACAAGCTGGCAGCTCCAAAACTGCTAGCGTCACCACCCCGTGCTTCAGCCCGACAGCAGAAACTGCTCTGCAAGCTGCCAAGAGCTGGTGACAGCAGGAGAATTCAACATACCAAACACTATCAGTCACACTGCAGCAACAAGGAGCTTCGTACAAACCTCAGGATTGATACCTGATAGTCTCCACTTTGAAATGGCTTTGAGCCCACTGCACACTAAAGATCTGATCTGGTTACAGGATAAATTTCAGGATCCTCAATGGAGCCTGCTGAGTAATGTGCAACTTGAAGCTCCCCACGTTCTTCCTGCCTGATACACAGGCACACCAGGGTGGTTAGTCTGCAGACTAACTCTGGTGTCCTTCTTTAATAGTGTGCCTTTGGCTCAAGCCAGTCCCTACAGCTGCAGCCTGCAGGTATAGAGGTATTTGGCATGGGAAGAGCCTTGTTATTTCTTGATTATTAGTATACACACCTATCACACCTGAAATACAACTTTTCCATAAATATCAGTCACTATTTAAATGGGATCTAATCTTAGCATGAAAGGTAAGGCAATTTGAGAACATGATACCTTTTTATTCTTTCTTTGGGGTGGGGGGGGGCAGGGGGGTGAGAGAAAGCAGAAACAGCAAAAGGGTGCAAATATTTTTGTGGTTACTTTCTCTCAGCTTGTAAACTCACTTTCTGACATTTAGGTCCATTATTGTAAACAAGAGCTGCTAAGGCTTGCAGAATTTCAACATGTGTCCAAGAGCTGCACTGCTTAAGAGCAGAGATGCAGTAGGAGAGAAGAAAATTCAAGTTCTGTTCATCGACCATCACCTGTTGTAACAGAAAAGGACTGTGGTCAAGAAAACATCATCATGTACTGCTGGAGTCAAGATACGCAGATATACTGGTTACGGATTCGAGTGATCTGGCTGTTAAAATTGCACACCGTCGCAGAATCAGCTAACACTTAAGAAATGGATAAATCAACCCAGGTGTCCTATAACCAAGAGTATTTCTGATGGCATATCACTTCTGACCAAGAGCCGTTTTTACATGAAGAACCATGCAAGAGCCACAGATCAGAACCTCAGCTAAGAATAAATAAGCAATACAGTGAAAATCCGAGAAACTCTGCATGAAGGTCGGCTCCATAGCCCCGTAAAAAGACAGAAGGCCTCCCCGGCTTAGTGGGGGACCAGGGAGCCAGTACACAGGGAAAGGAGGGACAAGGCCAAACTTTTCATACCTGAAACCTGTTAAGCAAGTGATGGATAAGCTGACAAACTTTGCTGACAAGATGTTCCTGATCAAGGTGAACCAGCTGACAGGCCTGGGCAAGCAGAGCACAAACATCCTGGAAGAGAAAGCCTCAGTTTATTATTTAGAGACTACAAAGCTAGGGCGGAAACCACATCATCAGCTAAGACTTTGATCACACAACCAAATCTCTGTGTGGATACCAGTAACATCAACACAATGCACACTGATAATGTAACGAAACTAATGAAACTCCAACTAGTGAGCTTCCCCTCAGCTATCTACAGGCCTTCATCCCGATGCAGGGATATGCTGACACGGATTCAAATTGCAGGAGTGCTGCTCAAACAATACCACTTAAACACTGGAGCAAAATCAAAGCCAATAATAATGGCAAAATTGAAAGAATGACGTTAGGTCAAGGAACAGAAGGAGGAAAAAAGGAGCACTGACCAAAAAAAATCAATTAATTCCAAAGTGCAAAGTAAGCCTACTCTGGAAATAAAATGAAGACGAATTGGTAAGTCAGCACTGTTTACAGCGCAATAATGAAGTACAGTGTGTTCCCAATGAAGCAGTATCAATATTGCAAAACTACAGCATTCAGCTTTCAAGGGCTCACTTTAGGACTTAAAATTTTCAATTGTTTGAACAGTAGACTGTGAAAATTGCCAAGTCCCCGGGCCTCCAGTCCCACCCACTGGCGTCACCCACCACCTCCACCAGCGCTCACAGGCCACGCGTGCCAACCCGGCAGGGTTTCGGCACACGGCAGCAGAGCTCACGAGTCGCCCGAAGAGGTGGGGAAGGGAACCGGGGGTGGGCGAAGGCAGGAGAGAGAGAACGTGGTCGTGGGGAGGAGAGCGGAAGACGTGCAGGAAAACCCGTGGCCTTTGGCGAGCTAGCCCGTGGGGTGCTGTGGGGTACCGTGGGGTACCGTGGGGTGGTACCTGCAGGGCTGCTCCGTGGAGGCACGGGGCGAGATGGCTGCGGCCGCCTCCACGCGAGCCCGCGCACACCCGCGGGTCTGCGCACCCACCTTTGAGGGGCACGCACGCGCGTGCCCCCCACACCAGCACCCACGCAGGTGGGCGAGAACCTCGCCGAAGCGTGCGCTCACACCAGGGCGGGGCGCGCGCACCCGCGTGACGTGTACCTTCCCGTGACGTGCACCCTCCCGTGACGTGCACTCTCCCGTGACGTGCACCCTCCCGTGACGTGCACCCTCCCGTGACGTGCACCCCCGCGTGTGAGCGCTTTCTCTCCCCCCCCCACCCGCCCCGAGTGTGCACGTCCCCGCGGGTGCGTGCCCGCCAGTGCAGACGGCGGGACCACCCGGCGCCCCCCGGCCCCGGTCCCGGCCTCGGTTCCCCGGTACCTGGGGGCTGGGCCCGGCCGCCGGCGCCGGCCCGCAGCTCTCCGAGATGAGCTGGTCGAAAAGCAGGTGGAGCTCGGTACGGCGGCCGCCGTCGGGCCGCTCGGCGCCAGGCTGAGGCCGCAGGGCGCCCAGCCGCGCTAGGTAACGGCGGAAGGAACCGCACGGCTCCGGCTCCTCCACCGCCACGGCCGCCATCTTCCTCCTTCCCGGCAGCGGCGCTATGGCAACGGGGAGCACTTCCGGGGCGGGGGGCGGCTACGGGGGCCGGGCGGGGCGGGGCGGGAGGCGCCGGGGTCCGGCGGAGGGAGCGGAGCGGAGCGGCGGGGGTCCCGGACAGCGTTTTCCCCAGGGGCCCGGTTTTCTCCTCGAAGGAGGCTGGGAATAAGCGAAGGGGGAGCCCCGGGGGGTCGCGGCAGGCTGGGGGTCAGGGCAGGGGCGAAGCCTGCCCCGGCCTGGCAGGCCGCACGGGCAGGGGCTGCGGGCCGGGGGGGGGCGTCCGGCAGGCACAGGGCCCGCCGCCGTGACACGGTCGCGGCCGTGACACGGTCACAACTGTGCCACGCTCACGGCCGTGACACGCTCGCGGCCGTGACACCCTCACAGCCATGACATGCTCACAGTCATGACACACTGGCAGCCGTGACAGGCTTGCAGCTGTGCCACGCTCGCGGCCGTGACACGCTCACGGCCGTGACACAGTCACAGCCGTGACACCCTCACAGCCGTGACACACTCACAGTCATGACACACTCGCAGCCGTGACAGGCTTGCAGCTGTGACACACTCACAGCCATGACATGCTTGCAGCCCTGCCACACTCGTAGCCATGACATGCTCACAGCTGTGACACCCTCACAACTGTGCCACCCTCACAGCCGTGACACACAGCCGTGATGTGCTCACAGTCATGACACACTCGAAGCTGTGATGTGCTTGCAGCTGTGACACGCTCACAGCCATGACACGCTTGCAGCCCTGCCACTCGTAGCCGTGACATGCTCGCAGCCGTGACACCCTCACAGCCGTGACACACTTGCAGCCATGCCACACTCACAACTGTGCAATGCTCGCAGCCCTGCCACGCTTGCAGCTGTGACACGCTCACAGCCATGACATGCTCACAGCCGTGACATGCTCACAGCTGTGACACACTCGCAGCGATAACGTGCTTGCAGCCGTGACACGCTCACAGCTGTGACACACTCGCAGCGATAACGTGCTTGCAGCCGTGACACACTCATGGCCATGACACGCTTGCAGCAGTGACATACTCACAGCCATGACACGCTTGCAGCCCTCCCACCCTCATAGCCATGACATGCTCACAACCATGACACACTCGCAGCCGTGCCACCCTCACAGCCGTGACACACTCGCAGCCGTGCCACCCTCGCAGCCCTGCCACGCTCACACGGCACTTAGCCCAGGAAGGAAGGAGAATTCATGACCGCAGGGCGGCGGGAGATGCACGAACGCCTTCCCCCGGGGAAGCGACCGCGGCCCCGGGTCTCGCCGCCTCCCCACCCGAGGCCAGGTCCTGCGGGGCCCCGGGTGGTTCTGGGCACATCCCGGGGCGAGAGCGGTGCCAGTGGCTGGGGAGGGCCGCGGTAGGTGGCACTGCCCGTCCGTGTTTGTGACCGCAACGCCCGGAGCCATGCCGGCTGCAGCCTGAGGGTCCCTGGCCCCGGGGGCAGAAGCCCTAGGCCTGGCCTTGCTGCACGGCCATGTGCCGTCCTTCCCCGGGGGAGTGGTTTTGGGGTGGGGGGGGACTGTAGATTTTCACCATCGTGGACACTTGGTGTTTCTCGGTTGCTCCTGTCCCACCCCTATTGCCCCGTCCCAGATCTGTCTGTACCCGGCTTAGGCACAGACATGGGACGTGACAGATTGCGGCACTGGGGACGCAGGGGGCTGGCGGTTGGGAAGAGAAACCTGCTCGCCTTAAGGACATTACTCCAGGTATGATCTGCACCTCACCTGGAATTAATTTATTGCTGATGGGTAACATCAAATTAACCGACGGGTCTCCCAGCGTTTCCTTGTGAATAGGATCCCAGGAGAGAAGCCAAGGACCGAAAGGCACCAGTTGATGGGGAAACACACTCAAACAGGGACAAGCCAAGCGTTACTGCCCTGCTGCACAGGAACGGCTGCCAATACGGAGATACGCATCACCCAGAAAGGAGCGGGAGGGCTGCAGGGTCAGGGCATGGTGTCCTCTCCTTCCGTGTCACGACGAGGCGAAGCCAAGGACTGGTACCTCACTCGAGAGACAGTCTTACCGGCGGTTTACCTCGCTTTACCTTCCTTTCATTTCCTTATCAGACTGAGCACCTTGAGTAAGAAAAGTACATGCTGTGCCACCAGCGCCATCGCCTTGGCTTTCTTCTTTGCCCTGGGCTGTCTGGTAATGGCTAATTGCTCTGCTTCTTACCTTTATCGTTCCATTTATTCTTTATTATTTGTTCCCCACAAGTCCCTAACAGGCCTCTGAGGCAGGCATAGTGAAACAAATAGCAGAGACAGCCTCAAGCAGTACCAGCTATTAATATTGTGCAAGGATGATTTTAGAGAGCTCTTTGCCCTCCCAGCCCAGCCATCGCTCTGGGGAGGGCAGCTGCTTGATATCCTGTAAGTGCTCTGGGAGGCAGCGTAGAAAAGAGGAGCACGTGGCCACCTTCACCCCGGCAGAGACTTTGTGCGAGGGTCATCGTCACTGTCAGAAGAAACGCACGCATGGTTTTGGTGTGAAAGCTCATCGAGCGCGTGGGTAAGCGCTGCCTGGGAGTCGCACCCTCCCGTGCGCAGCCGGGTGCCAAGTAATGCAGCCACTGCCTGCGGGCTGGTTTGAACCCTGCCACCGCGCTGGCCAGCTCCGGGACCCAGGTTGGGATGGAGAGTGGGGAGACCCCCAGCACCCACCCTGCGGCAGCACCTCCCGGCACTTCGCTCCGTCCTGGAAAGCCTTTTGCGGGCCCACAGCGTCAGTGGGTTCGATGTGGTGGCCATGTCGGAGCCGGGGTCTCGGCCAACACCCGCTGCTGCTCTGTCACTTGGTTTGCAGCATCTGGGGAGGGACTCAGGCGGAGCTCCATTGGGTTTGAAATTTCAAAGCCAGGAATGTCAGCGCTGTCTTCCCAACTGCTCTGCTTGGCATAAATCTCTACCAAACCCCCACTTGGGGACCTTTTTTGGTTTTGTTCCTTTTGCCACCATTTTATTTTGTGATTTATTATTTTTAACACTTCTTAATATGTATTTAAAGCTCTTCCTTTCTTCTTGTCCTCTGTTTTTAAAATGGTGCTGAAATGTGCGTTTTGACAGCAGCCCCTGCTTTTGTAAGGCCCTAATAAATCTGTGACTGAAAGCAGACTGACACCGCTGCATGGGTTTGTAAAGCCGAGAGCTGGGTAGAGATGCTGTGGGTTTAGGGAAGAACTCCACTGAAGCCAGTGATGTTACACCAAGACACATTTTACCAGCGCCTGGTAAGCCTTCGCATTTCCTCACCCCTCAAAACCCCCAAGCGAGGGCAAACATCGCAGTATCCAGCAGTGGCCGTGAGGGAAAATAGCACAAGTCCGCAACTGTTAAACATGCTCCGCTACTATCATGCAAATACATCTGGTTCAGCAGCTCAGAAGCAGACTTCAAAGGACAGACAAGTCATTAGAATCACAGTTCAGAGAAAAAAGTGAGCAGCTGGTTTGGGCCATCTGGTAGGGGACATAAAATGGTCTCTTTCTTCCTCAGTCAGTCTATGAAATTTTCATTAATGTTAGGAACATCTTCCAACATTAACCAACATAATATTGTTAAAAATGTAAGTCTTAATAAATCATCAAAACTCATGTCTTAGGAAAACAAGGTAGTTACAGTCCGGTGGGTTCTTTCCTCCCCTGTAATACAGCATGCCATAATTACAATTTTAGGTTAGTGTTTTCAAAGCAAATTCGTGGGAATTGGATTCCTCAGCTCCTTTGAAGGTCCCAGGGAAGAATGTGGACGGGATGGTTCCCCAGGCTGCAGAGGAATCACCTTCTCTGTCGATTTCAGGAGCCGCATTTGGCTTAAAAACATGCGCAGAAAGTGTCCTTCCCTGGGCTGCATCGCTTGGGCTCGTTTCTCCTGGGCTGGGTCCCACCAGCTGTGATGCTGCTGGGATGCAGGCTCAGCCCCAGGAGGACAGCCGAGCACCGCGCCGTGCCCCGGGACAGACCACGGGGGAAGCTGGCCCCCTCGCTGTCGCTCGCAGTGGGATCCACGCTCCTCCGGGTGCCAGGGAGCAGGGCTGAGGCCAGGCAAACGCTGACAACGTTTTGCCAACCCTGTTTGGTTACAGCTTAAACAAAAGCCCACCTCCCTGCAGCCCCCCAGCAGACATCCCAGCCAAGAGAAATTCCAGCTCCGGTGGCGTGAGCACAGCTCAGCAGAAATCCCTGGTTTAGCTGCTCTGATCTGAAGGCCCCCAAGAGCTCCTGGAAATTGATATTCCTGTTGAATATATGGATGACTTCCTTGAAATCCAGGCAGGTGGTTTGATAATGCAGGGAGGGTGACAGCTGCCATGGGGAAGCCAAACTAAACAGGAGCCACAATAGAGAGCTCAAGGGCACGGCAGATACCTGCTGATTTTGACAAAGTGATGACCTGGGAGCTGCTGCTGGTTCTCCCTGCCTCCTCCTCGCCTTTCAGATTTGTCAGCTGTGTCTCTTCCTGTAAAAGGCAAAATGGAGAGAATGCATCTTAATCTTATTGCTCTGGGAGCGTAACTGGCCCAAAACTCAGCTGGGAATTTTGGGGGGGTTTCAGTCCCAGGCTTTCCCAGACACCGCTGTTTCCATCAGTCCTGCCTTTGGTTCTCTTTCCTGGGACCATCCAATTTTACTGATTTTTCTCTTCCTATCAGCAGCATTTCGAAGCAGATGAAAAACACCTGAACCTAGAAAAATCCCCAATCCTCTGACCCGCTCATGCACGCGGGGAAGTCCACGTGGCTGCACAAGTTGCCTGCGTTTTGCCTGCACTGTGTGGAGCGTCACCGTGCATTACACACAAGTGTTACGAGCTGTGCCGTCCTCCCGAGCAACACTGGTTCTCAGGCGACTTCCTCAGGTCAGAAAGCAGGAGAGTGGCCGGGCTGAGGACCAGAAAAACTACTTGCCCCAGACCCGAGATCGGTGAAGGAGCAGAGGCTGTCCCAGGGAGCCCCCGGCCGCAAAGAGGTGCCTGCAAACGTGCACACACAGGTACTCCATCCCTGGGAAGGGGATTTAGTGAATTCCCCTGCCTGCACCATGCTACACATTTACTATTCCCCAAAGGCATGTGCAAATTCAGCCCCTGATACCTAGCATTATCTCCAGGTGTCTCCCACTGCCTTCCCGGCCGTTTTCCCAAGCTGCCGGCCAGCTGACGGGACAAACAGCGCTGGCTCCGGGCTTGTTTGCCACTGGATAACAGACACAAATACTTGAAATACTTTCCTAATCTCATTTTCTCCTGCAAACGACTGCTGGGTTGTCAGGGATGTTACTCCAAGGCAGCACCAGAGATGAGATGTTGGGATGGGACAGAGCGTGCGAGATAGCAAGGGAAGGACCCGGCCGGGGAGCATCCCCGAGCCCTACTCCAGCCTGGACCCCCCACGTGGTTCCCTGAGCCCCACTTGCTCAGGCCCAGTCTGCTCCTTGGCCTGGGTGCATTTGGCTAATTAGGGTAATTTCTCCCCTGCAACAAGGGCCATTAAGCCTCCCTTCCACGTGGAAACCCCTGTGGGCTGGGGTCACCAGCCCTCCTGGAAACAGGGCTCAGGATTCCCAAGCTGTTTCTCCTGGAAGGACTGCTGGCTTTATTTAACATGGCTTTAATTGACTGTGTGCTGGGATTGCAGCTGAGTCTGGTGTGGAGATTTGGGAAATGCTGCTACTGCCTCCCCCTTGTGCTCCTCCTTTCCTCGGGCTTTATCTCCCCAGAGCTGGCAGAGCCTGGGATGTTTCCACGTCCGCCTTCCCTGGGAGGTGGTGGGGACCCGGGGGACACCAGCAAAAGTGTGGCTGGTGGCAGCGGAGCCTGCAAATGCCTCCCCCTCTATACAAAATAGCGCAGACTTGCTTTTTTAGTTTTACACCTAAATCTGTTTTCATCCATTGCATGTTTTCAGAAGAGATGCCGTAAATTAACACAGAAAAACTACTTGCCCAGACGGAGAGGGGTGAAGGAGCAGGGGCTGCCATCGTTACCGGTGGGCTGGGTCCCCAAGAAGCTCTGCAAGCCCACGGGAGGCCGCTGCCGGTGGAGCGGGGAACGCGGGACCCGAAACTGCAGTGACCTGCTGGGAGTTGGAAAGAGTGCTCTTCTAGCTGCCGAACTGCCAGCAACCTGCCAGGGATGCACACCAAACATGAGCTAATCCCAACAAAAATAGGAGTGAAATCATAATTCATATGCATAATTCATGTGCATAATTTTATCTTTGCTGTATATTCTCCAGGGATGTATTCTAGAAAATGCTTTCTTTCCCCTCCCCTCAACACTGGCGTCCTTCCAAAAAGTGCCGTAGATGCAAATCATTGGAGGCAGCAAGAGGTAGTAGCTTTGCTGGGTTACTAAATAAATGCTAAATTTGTCTGAGTTTCTAGCCTACATCTTGGCAAGTTATGCAGATTGAAGCTGTTGTATAGACATGCAGGCTTGTAATAATCACAGGATTTTAATTGCTTTCATTGTGAACCCTGGCTACTGATTGTATCTGCATGGAAAACTGTAACAGTTTGCACTTGCAAATGCTAAAATGTTAAACAATAATGGCAATTAAGAGATAATTATAGTTATTCTGAAGCAAGGATTGGAGTTAAGACTCCAAGAAGACATCCCAAACGACCGGGAAGCAGTGCCCTGTTTACTGCACAGACTTCAACCTGCTTTTTCTATGATGTGAGATCCGCCAGATTTAATTGCTTAATGATTTTCTATAAAATATTTAAGTAACGCGGTATCTGTAGCCAGCCCGGGCTCTGCCTGAATTGCACGTGTCAGTCTTGCTGCAGGACAGTGACAAAGCCTTGGCCTGGCACCCGATGCTTGCTGAGTCACCCAATAGTTTTCTTCTGCTAATTACAACACAGAAAAGGTCCAGGGACCCCCTGCCAGCAGGACCGCCAGCACCCATGGGTGGGGACCCTGCTGGAAGGGGGCCGCATGGGTGCTGTCCCTCAGTCCCCCTGCAAGCCATGGTTTCAGAAGGAGCCTTTGCAACGTGGGTCCAGGTTTACCCCGTCCAAACTGACCCACGGGCCACTGAGGAGCAGACACTTTTGGCCAGGTTATTTTGAACCCTTAGAGAAAACAGGACTTTTAAAACTGGATTTAGGAAGAGGTTTTGTCCTTGTCGAAGCATTCTGGGCTTTCCTCAAAAACAAAAAAGGCATTTATTTTTTTCCAGAGCCATGTTCTGGGCTGGGTGCCAGCCGCCTGTGTGCAGGCTGCAGCGGAGGCACGTCCTGGCTCGGTGTCAGCCCTCCGTCCTTTCCTGCTGGAGCGGCCCCGGCAGGCAGCAGGCGAGCGGCACGGCCAGCCGGGGAACTGCGTGAGATGGGGGCGAGATTAAACCCCAAACCTGTAATCGAACACTTAGTGGAAAAATATCTGTGTAAGAAGGGATTTCCGTTCCTCTGACTCAGCTTAAGCAGCACGGGGCTAAAGCTGGGGTCACGCCGCGTGTACCGCCAGGCGCTCAACCTTGCTGGTAAACCCAGGGAAAAATCCTTTCATCGTGCCCCGGCAGCACCTAATGCCGCTCAACCCCAGGCTGCTTACCCTGGCCGGGGTAAGACATGGGAAAACCCTTTCCCGATGGCCACGGTGCAGCGTGGCACCCGCGCAGGGCCGCTAAGGGCGACGTGCCGGCGGGAGCACATGTCCAGCTCTGCAGATTCCAGCCCCGTCCCTGCGTGGGACTCGGTGGCCAGGGCTGCAGGAACAAAGGGCGGCTTTCACTGCGCTCACCCCGCGCTGGGACCGCTGTGGCAAATTCCTCGGATGCTTTTATGGGCTGCAACCAATGCATGGGGAGAGCGGGGCTCCCAGCAATCTCCTCCCCCTGAAAGCACTTCATTCACACGCAGGCTGGAAGGAGGTGAAAGAAAAGGCCGTGCACATGTTTAAATGCAGGGGGGCCCTACTGCATGGGGGGGCTGGATCTCTCCCCAAAAGCCTCTCTGCCTGGCAGGCTGGAGGCAAGGGCACGCAGCCCAACCGGGGTCTGGGCAAGCAGCTGAGCTGCAGTCGGGCTGCCCCGCAACGGCCATAAATCAACGGAGACGTGCAAGCAAGGGAGGGAACAAAGGATGTGGAGAGATGCCATGGCATCTGGCAGGGAAGGACCACGGCGGCCGCGCCAGAGGATGGCGTCTGAGGAAAGGCTCTGACCAAGACTGCGAGGGTCCCAGCCCCACGTCCTGCAAGGGGACGAGAGTTGGCCCCGCTCTCCGCTGCCTTCCCTCCAGCCCAGCCCTCGAGAGAGGCCCGGGAGCAAGCGCCGCCTCGCCGGGCAGCAAGGGGCACATGGGGACGTTGGAGGAGCATGACATCCCACCTCACCCACGGCCCCGGCAGCGCTCCCAGGGCACCTCTGCTGGCCCACCATTGATTTTTCCACCAGGCCACAGCAAGCTCTGGTGCATTTACTCTGAGTCCCCAGCACCAGGACAGAAAGACATGGACTGCGAGGCCGCTACAGCAGCCTGCTTCCACAGGCAGGAGGAAACAAGCTACTCCAGGGCTGGATAAAACTGTTCCTCGAGCTTAACCCAGGGCCAAACCCTGCTGAGCAGCGGAGCAGAGCCTGGGGCTGCCCCTGCTCAGGCTGCCAGCAGGAGAAGGGACAGGGACTGGAGCGGGGTCCTGCAGGGCAGCTCCCTTCTCACCCCCCTGTGCTGGGTGCCGAGACCACCGGTGCTTGGGGCAGGAGAAGCACGGCGCCTGCCGTCGCTAACAGAAGGGCTGGTGAAGGCGCTGACCTGATGATAAGCAGTTATTTGCCTCGTTGGTAATGAGTTATTACTCAGCCTCAGCTAGACACTGCCTTAAGGGAGGAAACATCTGATCATCTTTTAATAAACACAGTTGGCTTCTGCAAGGCTCCTGCAGCTCCTCTATAAAGCGCTCCGAGACGCATGGCTTGTGCACAGACAGTGCTGCTATGAGTCACAGTCTGGGAAAGGGTGTTAGAATCGTTGCTCAATAAATAGAACAAAGCAGGGAAACCTCGGGTGGGCAGGGATGGCACAGTCCTGCTTCCTTCACCGCGTGCGTGGCACTGGCCTCCTAAGGATTTACCCATCAGAGACTGAAAGCGAGATAAAAATGATTTCCATGTTTTCTCTCTTCATCTCCAATCTCCCACAAAAGCACTACGAGAAGGAACACGTCTGTTGGGTACCGGGTTTACCGGTGACAGGCTCTGCTTCCGCGTGCTTGGGGAAGATAAACACTGCAACGGCAGTGCCGCAGGCTGGCTTTGCTGGATGGGAGGGAAGGAGAGCGCTGACCTGCAGCTTGGGTGTTCCCACCGGAGCAGGGTGCAATGCCCGGTCTCTGTGCAGGATGCCCAGGGTGGGGAGGACGTCACCGTCACTTTGTCCCTTCCCGGAGTCCCAGGTGGTCACAGAAGGGGGAAGAACATTGTGCCAGGCAGGCAGGGAGCAAGGCTAGCTCTCCCTGCTAACGGAGTCACAAACCTTCTCCTGCGGCTTTACGCCATGCTCCCTCTGTAGAAGAATGAATCCTATATAATGTCTAGTAGTTACACACATAGAGCACAGCTACCAAAAACCAGCCTGTCTGCTCTTCAGTGCCGCAAAGCTTTGCTTTTATAAGGCCACATCTGGAAGAAATATTCAACATGAGGAATTGAATAACTTGGCTTGTACAAGAGAAAATAATGTGACACTCTCCCCAACCACAAACCGCACCGTTACCTGCAGCGAATGCAGATGCACATCTGCAGACACTGTCCTGCACCCAGACCTCCACCCACAAGCAGCAGCCAGCGCCTTGGACTCCCCTGCAATCAGATGTTTTCTGAATGCTTGTAAGGCAGGACAGTAACTTATATTGAGTTTACATTTAAATAGCGTTGTTGCCCAAACACATCTGGAAGCAGTTTCTTTCTCCAGATGTTTCCCCCAGATACATACCTTCCACTCAGTGCCCCAGATCCAGATGTTTCCAAATAACTTACTGCCCCCGTTGAAACTGAGCAGCCATCCTAGGGACACGGTTGGCCTCTCCAGCACAGAGACAGTTAACGCTCCGAGGCATCATGCAGGACACCTGCACCTGGTGGAAACTGGAGACAAAGTGGAGCCCAGCAATGGAAAAAGTCAAAGCCAAAAGCCATGTCAGCTGCTCAGGAGCAAGAGGGGAAAGCAGCAGGGACAGAAAGCTCCATGTTAAAACCTCACCCTGCTCTCAGCCATGTAGAGGGAGGCACTGCTTAACTTTAGGCAGTTTGTATCTTCCAGAGCCCCAGTGCTCTGCAAAAGATGGTTTAGGGGGAAGGCTGAGGACGCACAGTACCGGTGTCCATTGCAGGGATTACGGGGAGGTAAGCAGGGCTCAGTTTCACTGCCTAATTGCTAAAGGTGTGAGTTAGAGCTTCTTTTCCTTGGCCTGAAGCAGGACTCCCGCTGCAGTGACACATCCAAGGAAGCACCAAAACACACTTTCTACCTGCCTGCGTCAGCTCCACGGCACACCATCCCTCCAGCCCTGGCAGGGCCTCCACATCCTGCCAGGGACCAATTTATACCAGCTCCACAGCCACTGGATACATGGCTGGAAGGGGTGCTTTCCCACAGACAGAACTCAGGCTGGAAAAGCTTTTCACCTCAGGTTTGGATTAGCAGCCTCCTCCACTGCAGCTGGCATTCAGGAGCCAGTTTCTCTGCCACTTGCTTTGAGTAAGAGCCCTGTGCACCAAGGGGGCTCAACTACCCCAGCCCCACAAGGCTGCAAATGCTTTCTTGGAGCTGCAGCATTAACCCAGACCTAGCCAGGCCAGGAGTGCAGAGCCCCAGCACAGCTGGAGCTGAAGCCCTGCAACTACACTTCTAGCTAAAAGGCTGTCTAGGACAACTGAGGGAGGACCATCACTCCCAGCTCCTCCCGAAGTAGAAACCACCTCCGCTTTTCAGTACTGCCAGGTGTAGGTTACAGCAGACTGCCTGTGTGTAACAGCCATACTGCTGCTTACTTGGGAGTTTTGGGTTCAGCTCATTTTATAGCTGCTTAGCATGAGTCATGTTTGTCTGCAACTCAACTTCCCCTTGTTTCTCATGCTGGTGTTACTGTTCCACAGCGTAGCTGTTACACTACTGTAGTTGGTAAGTGCCCACAGCTTTTCCAAAATAACAGGGAGGCCACAACCCCAAATTTAGGTTGCATCAGGAGCAAGATAGCAAGCTGAGGGGGGTGGGCTAAGAGCAAGCCCAGAGCCCCTGCAGTGCAAGAGGCATTAAACACACATCAGCTTCAGGCAACTGGCAAGGGTTTCAGATCTCGCCTTTTTACCAAGCACAGGGAGGAAGCCTGAATGGGAAACCTACTTTCCTGCAGAGCAGGGAGACACCTTTGAGTGTGTACAGGAGCCAGGACCCCAGCTGCTAGACCACCCCCAGTTTGTCTGAAGTCATTAAGAGGTTAGCCCCAGTGCCTCCAAATCTAGGTTACTTGGCACAGAAGCATTCCATCAGGGCTGCAGCAGGACACACTCCCCTCGATCCCTCCTTCTGGCACAGCATTTGAGCCAGGCTGGAGGTCAGCACCAGCACAGATGGGCTACATATGCTCTTCAGGTCAAGTTTCTCCCTCTGCAGACCTGCCCTCCTTCAGGTCATCAGCATCTTCCAGGGTAGAAAACTCACAGCTCACCTCTCTGGACAAGAACAGTTTTTGCTGGGAACAGCTGGCAATGAAGAAGAAACTAGAGGCTGTTTAAATGTGTCAATTCACCTTTAATGTTTGAAAAAAAATAAATGGTATTTGAGCCATTGCAGTTATGAAGGGAACAGATCTTGCTCCACAAGAGACCGTGAACAGGTTCACATTAGACTCATGCTTGGAAAAAAAAAAAACCAAAACAAAACAAACCCAAAACATTCTCCTTTCAGATCCAGAGTGGAGTTCTGAATAGACAAGACCACAACAGTGCCCCAGACAGTCCAAGGCACATTACCCCAGTGCAGACATTTCCATTGACATGAAATTATGACAGCTACATTCTTTCTAGTTACAACATTGTTCTATCAATATTACAAAATTAGGCATACTTTGGATTTTGCACAGAGACAAGAAGGACTTTTACTTCAGGAAGTAGTCAACCTGGGTCATCAAGTCATTTCACAATGAAGAGCTCCCTTCACTCTGCCCTTTCTCCCCCAGCAGTGACTTATTACCAACACCAAATTCATCTCAGACTCGTCATCCCAGTGATATTGTCTATGCATTAGTTAGCAAACCAATAAATAGACCTTATGACAAGCACCAGATATTTACTTGCCATCACACAGCATTTCTCCACACCCAGATAAAAAGAACTTCCTGCAGTGTAATCCAAGAGTCAGTACATACTAAGACAACATCACTGCTGAACCTATTGGAGACCAAGACATTTGTCTGCCTTTGAAGCAGATGTCACATGAGTTTCCTTCACACAAACATCACATGTAAATTTAACTTCTTGGTACTGTGCTTTAAGAACAAAAGCAGATATCAGAACATGGAGGACAGTCCTCCAGAAATAGCTTATCAGCTACAGAAAATAAAAAAGGAGACAGTGGCCACTTACAAGTCTTCCACATGACTAGCTTGCTTTAAGGAGAGCATCAAGTTAAGGCAGTGTTGAGACAACTGGCTAAGAACATGCCAAATAGAGCTGTTGTCAGTAGTCACCAATTTGATATCTTACTCCATTTCGGGGACGGACCACGTGGCTTTAGATCTCAGTATCAAGGTCTAAAGACTTCAGCCACAGAATGCTGCTTTCTGCAGCAAGCAGCAGCTCAGGGGGATGTTTGTTGAAGTCTTCTAGACCAGGCTGAGTTGCTTACAAGTCTAGGTCAATGTTTCAGCAGAGCCAAAAATACAGTGATGGGCACTGAAAGAGAACACCAAGGGTGCCAGCTGCAAGTCTGTTTATCACAGTCCGAGGTGGAGTTCAACTTGTGTGTGAAAGCCACATAATCAAGAGCCACCCCACCAGCTTTCAGGGAAGGTCTAAGTACCTGCACTGAGGTTACTGGGAGAGCCAGCTCTCTACAGTCTGCAGGGTGGGTACAGAGGCTCACACTGGCTTTGCTCCTTGTTACAAGATTAACAGTCTAATAAAACTCAGTAAGGAAGTCAGGGTCTTTTGGCCTGCCCAAAGAAGTTTTCCCAGCCTCAAAGAAGGAGTTACCACTGAGGGAGCTGTTGTGGAATAGTTTTATTTCTTCCCATGTAAAGGCCATTGTTTAAGCATTTACAGGTTTCCTAGTGCAATACAACCAAAAAAAGCAGTAACAAAAAAATGCCGCCTTCTTCCCAGGCAACTAAACAGAAGTAGATTTTTACTGCAACATATACACATTAAATATAGTATACAGTCCATGCAGCGGCATAGCCATGTTAAAGGGAGTCGTGGCTTCAGCCATCAGTGCATTACAGTCCAAATTTCACTTGCTCCTACTTCCTATCCAGACTTGAAGAGAAGAATTGCAACCTGACCCAAGTAAAAATAGATGAAGTGCTTTGTCTCATGTGTTACATAGCTGCCAAAGTTTCTGCCAACAATGCAGTGCCAAGTTGGGTTGTATTTCTTGTCAAATTCCTGAAGAAAGAGAAGAGAGGCATTAAGGCCAAGAAAGCCCACATGAAAATAGTTCTAAGCACAAATTCTTAGCTGGTTCTGTTCACACACTATTGCCTCTCCTCCCACCTGCAGCATCTTTAGATTCCCCAATGCAAGACACTATTATATTAAGCAAGATAGTGACCAACACAACCAGACCTCTGCGTTGGATTGCTTGAAGGATCCAACACAAGCAGATCATCTCCTGAGACTTGGAGCACCCATCAGCCCTGGGCAGAAAGAGCAGATACAAGAGCTCTCCTTGGTACAGTGCTATTCAAGCCCTGCGTGTAGGCTAGCTCAGGGGAATATTTCTCCTCTCCCATTCCAAACCCACTCACAAAAAATAAAAAAAAGATTTTTGGCATGTCTGCTCCAGCAAGGCATTTGAGCTTAAAGGTCACCTAAAAAAAGGAAGAAGTCTGGCTTCTGCTCTTTGGGACTCTTCTTCTCATAAAGGGGAGAAAATCTGCATTGAAAATGAGCAGGCAAATTCACAGGCCAGACAGCACATGGAGACCTAGGAGGTCAGAGGTGAGCAAGCTGAATGCTGGCTTAATAGTCAGTCTTCTGCTACTTAGCAGCTAAGATAGGGTTAAAGACCATTGTCCTCCCTCTAATTAATACACAACTCCCAAGAACACCCTTCCCTCCCCAGACAGAGCCAGAAGAACAGACTCAACATTGAAGATTAAAGCAAGTGTTAGTCCTCAGCAGCAAGACAGCTTGAGCTCTTTGCAGGTAACCTTTGAAGTACAGAAAAGGCTTTCTTGCCAGGGCATGAAGGTGCATCAAATCGCTTCCCTCCTCCCAACACACTCTCAGGAAATAAAGGCCAACTTCTTTTTGGATGCCTTCTGTTGCACTCACTTTACAGGCTGCATTGCCCCAAGCACTTTGAGATAAGTCTTGCCTCAAAGTGATCTGAGAAGTTAGGAGACACCTTTGAATCCTTTACATTCAAGCTTAGATTACAAGCAAGGCCCAAAAGCTAGCCCAGGTGCCAGGACTGCATTGCCTATGAAGTCACACTTTCCTCCTTCAAAAGCATTTTGCCTGACCGTTCAGAGAGGTGGCTACAGAGGGAACTGACAGCTCCCCAGATGCCATAAAGCATGAGACTTAAGTTAATGGGCTCCTGCAAATGGGGAGACATCTCTTCACAAGCCAGGGCAGCTTTCACAGCACAACACACAGCACCTTTTACAACCTTGCCAGCCAGCACAAGGCCCCATCCTCCTCCACACCACCCACCCCAGAGCCAGGAACATGGCAGACAGAACTGCACATGCACAGCTGCCCACTTTGAGTGAAACAGAGTAATCCCACCCTGCACTGGTAGTGCAAGTCAAGCAGCAGCATCTGCTGAGCAAGTCCTAAACAGAGACTGCAGCCAGCTTTTTCTAGGCTGGCAAATCCAGAGGGACAGCACTCGCACTGTTTGCTCAGAGCTTGCCAGAGCAACAGACTAGGCCCTGCTCTGCCTTGGCCCTCCTCTGACCTTGGAGAAGTCACTCCATCCTCTTGGGAATAGCAGTAAAGAAGCCAAGAAGAAAGCATCTTCTCCCTCCAAACATGCAAGTATGAAGTCTCAGACACTCAGGCTCACAACAGGCATACGTACTTTAGAGCTTCAGGAAGTCTCAGCCAGAGCAGCCCCCTCATCCCATAGTTACCTTCTTTATATATGCTGCAATGTCCTTTTCTATGTTGTACTTCTCCATTGCCTGTGTAGCACAGTCTACAGCATCCTGCTGCATGTCCTCAGACATGTCCGCATTCTTGATCACAGCCTTTCTGTCAGACATCGTGAACCTAAGGCAGAACATAGATTCCTTTAATCCCTTCCCAAGAAAGGAGAAGGTTCCTGTGCATCAGAGGTTGTCCCTTCTATGGCAGGCTGCGTCACAAGCCGATACTACAAACACCCTGTTATGGCCAGGGTGAGTTTATCAGTGTAGCCTACAGTAGTCCCAGGCTAAGATGCCCCTTATAGCTGGAGCACTGGCACTATACAGAGGTTAGATCAGAGATAGTCCAACATCACCACCTGCATTAAACACATGCAGAAAAAGCTTACTGTGTGGGAGGAGACAGGATCTGCAGAGAGCCACAGCCCTCCTATACATTAATAGGCTACAGCCAAGTTTGCCTTCCAGGTGCACCAGTGGTTTGGAGCACCATCTGTTCAGAGCCTTGCAAGCAACAGATCCCAAACTGCCTGTGTCTCCAGCTGGGAGGCTCAAGAAGCATGTTAACAGCAGCAGTGCTTTTATTCTACCCCGCGCCAGGAGTTACAGTTACTGCTACTAGTTTAGCCTGGAAGGAGTGTTGTTCCACGTTCAGCCTATCATCATTCCCTCACCTCACCACTGCTCTGCCACTGAAACCGAGACTTCAGCTGTTCCCACGGGACAAAGCCGGTCTGACAAGCCAGAAACAGGTTAACACCATGCTGCAGCCTAGAAACAAGGGCAGGGGGGAAGCAAGCCCCACCACAGAGCTAGCACAGCTAGGGCCTGACAAAGCAGCCTCTTTCCCACCCCCCCACCCCCCTCCCTGTGAACCACAACACAGATGCTAGAAACCAGCATGCTAGTGCTGCCCATGACCTTTAAGAAACTAGAAAGTAGTATACTGGAGC
Organism: Harpia harpyja; assembly: GCF_026419915.1. Taxonomy (NCBI): domain Eukaryota; kingdom Metazoa; phylum Chordata; class Aves; order Accipitriformes; family Accipitridae; genus Harpia; species Harpia harpyja. The sequence goes on along the minus strand of NC_068951.1, from coordinate 2,171,490 downwards.
TGAGTGTGTAGCCCCCTTCACTCTAAGTTAGTTCAGGTGCTTCGTACTAGTCACTGAAGCCATTTATTCATAGATCTGCCATGGCTTTTCCAGGGAGGCATTCAGCACTGGGAATTTTCCAGTGCAGTTCATATTATCCTAGAAAACATGGATTTGGCAGTCCCAGCCCTGCAGCCTTTCTTCAAGCAAAGGCTGTGACACATGCCCTGGGGAAGGAGCCCCACACAGTCCTCCTGCTGGCTGGCACACTCCAACACCCCTCCAGGAACCAGACCCCTCACTCCCAAGCCACACATGAGGCCTGGTCAGGAGGCACATGTTATCTGGGGGACCGGTCAAGCAAAGGTCTGCACTGAGAAGGACCACAGCTGCTCACCTCAGCAGCAGCTCTTACCAGAGCATATTAAAACTTTGTGGAAATAAGCTTCTTAATGGCAAGGAGTGCCTCCAATTAAGCCTGCAGAGCACCATTAAGTTTCCTAAATCATTTTACAGTGCTGTAAGTCTTGAGTGATACTACCAAGCATGTTTTGAAATAGTGAAACTACACATTTTTAGCTCTACTGGGGAGTGAAGAAAATCTGCTGCAATGAGCACTTCCTGGAACAGGCCCAGAAAACTGAAGGAGTAGCTTTGTTACAGCAATTAAAGGAGCCTGCTACCCAGAGAGAAAGAGAATCCAGTTACATAATTGCAGCCCTATGATTACAATACTTCAATTCTTCACTCTGCCTGCAGTTGAAGACTTCTATCGCAACCTTAATTTATACGTTTTAGATACAATGTTTAATAGAGCACTGCTATTAACATGCACTAATAGCATCAGGAGGAATGACAGGAACTGAGCTCAAACGCCAACAGAGAGCACGCGCCCCCACCACAGCTCTGGAAAAGCCACTTCCAGGCAGTTTGTTCCCCTCTGTGCTGTGGTTTAAGCCAGTGGGTGTTAGCCTGTGGCCCAGAAGCCCTGGCAGGACAAGACATGGCTCAGAACAGCCCAACCAACCGCCTGTAGATTTGGATTCACTATCCAGGAATCTGGCAATCCCTTGGGCAAGTCTTCTGGGGGTCCAGCCCACAGGAAAAGGGAAGTAGCAGAAATTCACTTGTGGGTCATTCCTCCAGGAAAGCCTCTTTATGGAAAGAGGGCAAGCAAGCTCTCGCACACATCAGGCCTTTGCACACCTCCACTGCACGCTGAGTTCAGAGGGCATTTGCCATTACATAACCAGCCACAGAGTGACCTGCAAAAAGCATCTTCCTTCCTCATTGTTTAGGCAAGGAGCATCTCAGTGCAGGCCCATGCTGCCGAGGGCCAACAGCGCCATAGAAAAAAACTATTATCTTTCAGTAGAGCTGCAAGCGCTGGCCAGCCTGCCCTCCCCAGCACCGCACCGCTCCAGGGCACAGCATCCTTCACAGGCCAACCATGACAGGGGCTGGCAGCTGGCTGTGCTGCTGGGGACAGGGTCCCCTGCACCCACCATGGGGCAGGGAGCAGCTCCAAGTGTCACCCCATCCACCCACCTGAACACCACAGAGCAGGGCCCCAGTCTCAGCTCATTCCCCCATGGGGTTACAGAGGCATCCTCCCAGCAAGGCAGCCCAGTGGCACCACAGTACACATCTTATTCCTAAATCACAAGATCACAGCAGGCCCTCAGGGTCTTGGCCACCCAAGTCTGGCCCTCTCTTGAAGAAAACCACAAAGCCCCAGCACCCAGCTCAGGGCAGGATGGGCCTAGGAAGGGATAATAGTACAGCTCCAGCAGCCACCCCTTCCCCAGCCCAAGGCAGGATGGGGTCTTGCGGGAGGAAGACAAAGACCACAGCCCTAGCAGCCACTCCAGGGCAGGATGAGGCCTTGGGAGGGGGATTAGGCCCAAGCCAGCACCCAACCCTTCCCTCGCCAGGTTAGGATGAGGTCATGAAAAGAGTACGAGGCCCGAGCCCAGCACCCAGCCACTCCCCCAGCAGGACAGGACAGTGCTTTGGGAGGGGGAACGATGCTCAAGCTCAGCACCCACTCCTTCCCTCACCGGGACAAGATGTGGCTTTGGGACAGGGATGAGACACAAGCCCCCACACCCACTCTTTCCCTCCCCGGGCAGGATGGGGCCCTAAGAGTGGGATGAGGCCCAAGCCCAGCACCCACCGCTTCCCCACCAGGACAGTATGGAGCCCGAGGATGGGGAGAAGGCCCAAGCCCAGCACCCACCACGGCGTGAGAAGGCCCTGGGAAGGGGGTGCTGCGCAGCCCCATCCCCACCTCGGCAGAAGGGGGCCCGGGGAGACGCTCCCGGGCGGCTCCCAGGAGCCGGGCGCATGTGCAGGCCGCAGCCCTGCGTGACCTTCACGGAGAGGGTGGGGGGGGAGTCCCGGGGGCGCCCGAGGTAGCGGTGACCTTGCCCGGAGCGGGGCCGGCAACGCACCGGCGGCAGACCACCGGGGCGGGGCAAGCTCCGAGCGCCGCCGGGAGCTAACCACGGGCCGGAGCCGCCCGTCCACCGGCCGGCCAGGACCGCGACCCCCCTCCCCTTCCCGGGGCGGCCCAGCCGCCACCTCACCCACGGAGGGAGCGGTGCCAGGCGAGGCGCGGAGGTCCCCGCCGCCGCCGCCGCCGCGCCGGCGGAGGGCGTCGCTCACCTTCACAGTGACAGGGCCACCCCGGGAGGGCGAGGCACGGCACCGAGGAGGAGGTGAAAGGAGGAGGAGGAGGCCCGGACACCGCTTCGCCTCAGCCCGCTCCCGCTCCGCTCCGTTCCCTGCGCCGCGCCGAGCGCTCTGCGCCTCGCCGCCGCGCCGCGCTCAAATACCGCCCCGCCCGCTGCGGCGCGCGGCCCGTCGTTCCCCCATTGGTTGCGCCGCACGGCACGCCGCGCCCCCATTGGCTGAGCCGCGGCGCGGCACGCCGCCCCGGCCCGTCCGCCCGCGCTGTTCTGCCTACATCCTGTTTCATCCCAGAATGCCGCGGGGCGAGCGCGGCGCGGGGCGGCGCGGGGCGGGGCGGGGCGGGGCTCCGCGGGGGCGGGGGCGTTCGCCCGGTGCTGTGAGGGGACGGGGCCTGGGGGGGGGGGGGACACCGATCCTTTGGGGGGGTCCCCTCTGCTTTGGGGACCCCGATCCCCCCGGGGGTCACCCTGAACCCCTGGGAGGGACCCGCTGTCTTGGGGAGACCTGATCCCCTCGGGGGTAACTGCCTGGGGAGGGCCTGATCCTCTGGGGGGGCAGCTGTGTGGCGTGGTAGCGCAGCCGGGCGCTGAACACAGGGCAGCGTTCCAGCGGGGTGGAGAGGGTCCGTGGCATCGGGATTACGTATTCCCAACCCTGAGACATCCCAGGGCAACTTTGTGGCAGGATTTGGCTGCGACGTGGCTGGGTACGGAGCACCGCGGCCACCCAAAGCGGCTGCGTTTCGGCAGTGATGCGTACACGGAAAACGGGGTCTCGCGTGTGGCTCCCCGCCAGCAGATTCCTGGTGGTCCCCTGAGACTTCGTGTCCACAGAGTTGCTTGCAGGCGAGGGACCGCCATGTGCAAAGTGTTCTTGGAAAGACGGCTCAACCTAAGAGTAAAAACCAGTTCTGTCAGCGGTGATTAGTTGTAGCTTTGCACCTCGACGGCGTCTTCCACCTGACATCTTCAACACGTGATGGCTATTGATCACTTGAGCCTTGCGAGACCCTCCCAAGCTGGCTGGCATTGCTGCAGCTTCTCATATTTACAGCTGAGAAAACTAAGGCAGGAGCAGGAGAGAGTGACCTGTGAAAGGTCCCTGAGGCCATTAGTGGCCCCATTAGGAACAGATCCAGGTCTCCTGGAGCTCGATGTAACCTCCTCCTCCTCCACTGTCCCCAGATGTCCAGGTTTTCAGGCCACTGCAGGCAGGTGCTCAGTTTCACCCACAGGACTCAGCATATCTCCTTGCCCCACAAAGCCAGACAGATTTCCCCCTCCTGAACATGTCAAGAGGGCTCCCTCATTTCTTAGGGTTTTTCTGCTTTTATACTGGCAGCAAAGCTTGGGGAATGCCCAGCAAAGGTGGGAGCATCTTTCACTAAACCACCAGCCTCATGTCCTGCAGGACCCGCTGCTTTTCCCCAGGGGTGTCGCACTGAGTCCTGCCGGGTTGTCCTGGTTTTGGCTGGGATAGAGTTAATTTTCTTTCTAGTAGCTGTTATGTTTCAGATTTAGTAGGAGAAGAATGTTGATAACACACCGATGTTTTCAGTTGTTGCTAAGTAGTGTTTATACTCAGTCAAGGATTTTTCAGCTTCTCATGCCCAGACAGCAAGAAGGCTGGAGATGCACAAGAAGTTGGGAAGGGACACAGCCAGGACGGCTGACCCAGACTGGCCAACGGGGTATTCCATACCATGTGATGTCATGCCCAGTATATAAACTGGGGGGAGTTGGCGGGGGGTGGTGGATCGCTGCTTGGGAACTAGCTGGGCATCGATTGTCAAGTCGTGAGCAATTGCATTGTGCGTTGCATGGCGCTTAGTCTGCTCTCCCTGGAGTAAAACTGTGGTAAAGCTCAGCATGGGTAACTTGGCAGGTACCAGTGCCGTCGGAGCAGGTCGAAGGGCTGAACCAGTGCTGCGGTGCCTTGGCAGGGAACCCGCTAAGCCCCACCACCGGCAGCCCTGCGGTGGGGGGCTGGCAGTCAAACCCCATGCTGCCCGTTGTGTGCAGACCTCAGGGTGGGAAACAGCAAAGGAGACTCACACTTGTAATCTGTCGGCTGCCCGTGCACCCGCCTGTGAGGTCTCGTGGGGTCCTGCGCTGGTGCCGGCAGCGAGGGATCCTGGCATATGGCTGTGACACCGGTGCTTCGGACACTTAGCTTTGCCATGCGGGGCTCCTGCCCTCGATAAATGTGCTCCAGGCATACACCTGCCCCCCGGCTGCCCCCGCGGGCCCATCTGCCAGGCTGGCTGCCAGCCAGCTCCCGTTTTGGTTGCTCCATTTCACTTGAGCAGAGGTGCCAAGAAGCCCTTTGCAGAAGCCACCTGAAGAAAAGCCCAGTAAAACAAAAAAGTCCCCGTTCCTGCGCCATCCCCGTTCCTGCACCCTCCCTGTTCCCACGCCGTGGTGCCCGCACAGCGCTGCCTGGCATGAACAGCGGCAAGACGGAGACAGCACTGCCCGTGCTGAGCTGGCTCTTAACGAGACCAGTTTTAATTGCACGCGTGGCCTTGAGAACCAGGGAGACCACTCTGGGTACTGAAATCTATCTAATTTGATTGCTCAAGGAAGACAAGCCTACGGCTGATAACAGCACTTGGGGGACAGGCTGGAGTTCACTCCACGGCTGTGCTTTTGCCTCACGAGCAGGCAGCCCAGGAATGGGCCGATCCTTTTTGCTAATGAAGTGGATATTTCCTGATGTAACCTTTGCAACCTCTGAGATACTGGTCAAAACTCCCAACAGCAAATAAAATATTTACTGTTCCCAAATGGGTCCAGACCTGAGCGTCAGCCTTAAGATGAGCAGAAGCCAGAGAGCAGCAGAAAAGCAAGTGAGGACTAATGCTGCAGGGCTGTACGGCACTAAGTTTGTAAGACCACCGCTGGTGGCATGGGACCTGACCTCCAGCCTTCAGACAGATAACTTGAGGGCATCAGCCTTCCCTCTGAGCTCAAGGCCAGGCAATGACTGCAGGTTGCCTGCTGTCTGCCCGGCACCACACACACAGGAGCTGCGGACATTCTGGGGCGGCACCAAAAGCTGCTCCAGCCAAGAAGCAAAGCGTCAATAAATAAATATGTGGCCAGAGCAGAGAGCTGGGCTGCGGCTGTCAAATTACAGCCTCAGGCCTCAGCCTTATTAGCATCGAGATCCCTCTGCACCGCTCTGGGAAATAACTGATGGTCTCTTTGCACCCCTGGAGCGGTGTTCTCCTTGCTTTCTTCTGCAGGTTGGCTTTTCTTGCTCCCTCTGCAAGAAGGGGGAGTGGGCAGTGCCTGTCCCTGCACCCACCAACACGCTCTGGGTCACCACAGGCCACCCCCAGCCAGGACCCTACCTTCATCTCTTTTGGATGCCGGTACTAATGCAGTAACAGGCTTAGCTACAGCCCTTTATGAGCTTCCATCTCAGCAGCAGCGGGAGTAAATATTTTTTATGGTGATGTTTCCAGAGGCTCCACACGGCCGGTGGGGGCTGGAGGTGCTGATCTCGGGGCTGAGGAGGGGGGAAAGGCCATGCCCGGGCAGATGATGGGCAGCTGCCAGAGCAGGACCTGCTTGGGAGAGGCGGGAGGTCAGAGTTCTGCAGGATGCCCAGGACTGGGGAGCCCACAGGGAGCCCTGGGAGTGGGGATGGTACAGACCCACGTCCCCATAGGCTGCAGCACGGTCCAGGCTTGTCCGGCTGGAGCGGGCAGGCTCCCCCGGGCCGTGCTGCAGAGCAGCAGAGCCGGTCATCCGTGCCAGGCTCCCGGGAACGCCTGGCCATGAGGGCAGCCGGCTCTGCTCAGGTTCGCTGCACGACACTTGGCTGGGCTATTTATAGCTCTGCCGAGACTCTGTTGAGGCAACGGATCTCTGAGTCTTGTGGATCTTTTTTATGAGCATCCCAGACCGTGAGGCGCAGAGGCTCGGCTCTCCCCTTGTTGGACCAGAACAGAGCCGTGGTTTGCATCAAGGCGGCAGTGCCGCGGGCACAGAGCCCAGCTACGGCCCCAGTGCAGGCACGGGGACCAGCCCGACCAGCTCCCTTCCTCCCTGGCACTGAGCTGCAGAGGAAAGCCTCCGCTTTTCTCCGAGGAGGAGGTCCGGTATCCGGCAAACACCAAACCAGCCTTGCAGCACTGCTGCTGCAGGTGAGCCGGGCCCGCAGGTCGGGATGCCACCGCCCTTGGCAGATCCAGGTTGCCTGGCCTGTATTGCTACACCATCCCCTACTAATGAAGGAGCTTCATTAGTGGGGAGGGATCTGAGCGGTTGTAAGTCAGATCTCTGTTCGTGCTGCCATGAGTTTCTGCTTAATCCTCGTGTGCGATAAGAGTGACATCCGCGAAGTCTGGCTTTACTATACTATTAATCCTGAGCTGAGGCAGGGGCAGATGACGGGGGCTCGGCAGGTTTTAAGGCTAGGGGCAACTGCTGAGCGATGCTCGTCCTGTCTGTCCTGCACAACGGGAGCCGCAGGCTTTCCCACAAGGACTCCCATGCTCTGGACCTCCCGGTATTTTCCCAGTGCAAGCGGGTGCAGAAGCAGCGCTTGCCTCCCTCCTGCCCTGCCAGTCCCGGGGACACCCGCGGGCACCTTCAGTCCAGGGCGGGAGGGAGCTGCCCTGGGGACCCAGCTGCAAAGGGACGAGGTATAAAATGGTGGCCCTGAACCCAAACGGTGACAGGCTCCACAGAGCTGGCTCCAGTGTGGGTGGCTGCTTCTGTAATCCCAGTGTAACCCCATCCCAGTTATGTCCTGCCTCCTTCCCCAAAGCGGTCAGCAGCAAGAGGAGACGGAGGGGTCCCCCTCCTGCCCGGCACAGCCCCGGCCATGGCCGCCACCGGGCGCTGCAGGCTCAGCGCTGCTCTTTGCACATGAAGGAGCATGGCCTCGATGGAAGAAAGTGCTTCAAATGCCACGGAGGGAGTGCGTTCCTGAATCGTGACAAAAAGCATTTATTTATAAATTCCTCCGAGTGCACTATATAAGGCACTTCACAGGGATTAACAGGAAAAGGGCCTGGCGATGAGGAGCAGTTTGCCATCTAAGGCTGTGCTCCTCCTGCCCCATGGCCGCATGCTTCCCCACGGGACGTGTTTCCAAGCCCAGGCGATTTCAAGCCAAACATTGCAGACTTTGTGCACGTCTGCCATAAGAAATGCAGAGGTCTGGGAACTGAAAGCTGGGTTGGCAGTGCGGCTGCAGCATCACACCAGCTCTGCTTCCATGCTGCACCTCCGCAGTAACATCCCCCATAAGAGATTTTTCTTCTTATTTAACCTAAATCCACTTTGCTACAACTTAGCCCATTACTTCTGCTCTGCCCCGCCACGGACATGACACGCTGATGTATTTTGTAGCACATGTCCGTAGCAGACGACTGTAGAAATGTCGCCTTCGTCTCCTCTCCCTGCAGGAATTCCTTCCCTCTCTCCTCCTCCAGCGTGTCTCCTGCACCTCTGCTCACCTCCTTGCTCTTCTCCAGACTCCGCCATCAGTCGCTTTCTTTTGCTGATCATAAATAAAAACAACAGCAGCAGTAAAGCACCTTCTTTTATTAAATCACCTCCTTGCTCTCCCTGCATGTCCGGGGGTGTGTGGGCATGGCGGTGACACCCGGGCACCCCCGGAGCAGAGCTGCTGCTCCACACGAAGGGGGATTTGGCCACTTCATCGTATCAACACAAACCCTCTCTGTCAGGCACTGCCGGCTGCGGCCAGAGCACAAACATCACAGCCGGCGCGGCTGCGGGTACTCTTCCTCATCTAATGACATCGCAATCACCGATAATCATCCTCCTGTGGCTGATGCATCGAGCCGGCAGCTCCCGATCTCCTTGCAGAGACGCGCTGCAAAGCAACTGCACAGAAATGAGATGTAAGCGTGAGAGGGAGGCACTGCCAGCAGCTCAACCCTGCGTTCAGCCGGGGGGGAAGCCTTGCAGGGTCTGACCCCTTGCAAAACACAGTGTTCTCCTCGGCAAGTGACAGCCCGTCTGCGAGGCACCCGTGGGGTTGCAAGCGCTGCCTGGGAGGACGGGTCCGCACACAGCCAGGCACCCCAATGACCTGCCGTCCTGGTACCCCCATCATCCTGGGGCAGGATCTGGCCAGCGGTTCCTCCTGGGCGCTCACATCTCAATACCTAAGCCTGGCACTTGCCTTGGGCGAGGTGGAGAGCCGGATCTGGCCCCTGCATTGCTGCAGTCCCCAGCCACCAGCTTTCCGGCTGCTGGAGCCGGGTCCCTCAACGGCCGCAGCCCCCCCTGAGGCTGCCCAACGAGTTATTTTTTACTGGGAGTCAATTGTTTTGGCAAGTGTTTTGCAAACTGCATTACGGAGGGTTTGCTATCAGTCCTGGGCTGCTTTGATCAATCTTGTTTGCGAAGCAGTTTTCAGCGCCCTGGTTAATGTACGTTATTATCTCCCTGAATCCCTGCTATAGAACCTGAATAAATCCCGTGGAAAACCAAAATGCCCTATAAAAGGAAATGCTCTATTAAACTCCAGCGGGGAGCTGCCACCGCTGATGCTGAGGGTTTGATCACCGTAAGCAGTCCGTTAACATCAATATCAGACCCTAAGTCCCCCACTTTATTGTTCACAAATTTGGGACAATAAATTGTTTTCACTACCTGCCATCCTCTTCACTGCACAGATCCAGTCTGGGCACATTTCTGTCTCCCATGGGTTTCTCTCACATCCCGCGGGGAATGGGAACCAGGTTCTCTCTGTGCCTGGTGCTCTGAGCACCTCGTCCCCATGCCTGATCTGCAAAGGCGTGCAGTCCAGAGTGAGACCGGAGTGCATGAATACCAGACCTAGGACTGTCCCCCAGGTTCCCAAGCCGGGAAAGGGCTCACTACCTGATATTGCTGCCGGGAGCAGCGGGGTAGCAGGCGTAGGGGATCAAGGTGTTTCTGCCCAGGGAGAAATGCTCCTTCATCGGAAGAACCACCCAGGACTGGGCCACACACTTCCCATCAGCATCATGCACCAGGGCTCTGAAACCCCCAAACACGGCCTCCGGCCGTGCAATGCCCTGTTCCCAAAGCCAACACGGCCCTTATGTGGCTCCGACGTGCAGGGAGCTATCACTCCTTGTCTTCCCGGGGTCTGTCCTGGATTAGAGGCAGCTGCAGCGTGGCACCACGGCAGGGCAGCCTGGGCTTATCTCCAAGGCAAACAGGCTTAAAAATGTGACAAGCTATAGATGGCTTTTTGTCTAAACATTGCTTTCCACGAGGTAGTGCGTTCCTTGCTATCCCGCAAGCGTGATAGAAAAAACTAATACTAAACGACTTGTGAGCCTTATTAATATGTATTCAGGTCATCTGCTCTCTGCAAGTTTTTGCAGGTGACTTGCGGTGTGCAGTTCATGCAGGATCCATAAATAAAAATACTCCTCTGGAATCTCAGCAGGGTCATATTAGCACAGGAACACAACTGCCTTTGTGCATGTGGAGGGATGAGGGGTGACGCAGCTCGGCTGGGCTGAGCCGTCCAGCTCACTGCTTGCTGCTCCCAGCACCCCAGCCCAGGCTCCCACACCAGCTGGATGCACTGAGAGCTGTGAACTCCCTTTGATCCGATCTCTCCCAAAGTGAAGGACTGGTTTAGAGACAACGTGAACACCAAAGGAAAAGTCATATCAAAGCCACATGCTGTGTGACCATGCCTTGCGGCTTTGCTCCTGCAGCGAGCTTTGCAGGGGTCCCAGTCTGACCGTGAGGCAGAGGGTTTTGGGACACAGACTCGGTGTGCTTGCAGGGCCAGGTCAAGGACGAGTGTTAATTCTACTTTTTCCCTTGAGTTTCTCCATTTTTTCTTTTCTGTCCTGCCTCTTATTTGGGCTGGGTGCTCCAGCTCAAGCCCTAAACACAACGTGGTTTATCTGCAAGGGGCCCTGCCCGCACATCAAAGGCTTCCTAAATTTTTAAGGCTGGAAGGGCTGTTGCAATCATCTACCCCACCCTTCTGTGAGCCACAGCACTCGCCAGAGTTGGTTTTTTGTGGTTGAGCAGAGCACTGCACTGCCCTCAGATGAGCTCAGGGGTGCCAAGGCATGCCAGGTTGCTTTGGGCTGGCTGCAGGGCAGGGGTTTCCTCCTGCACCGCTGCAGCACATCCCCAGCAGCCGTGTCTCCGTGCCGCTGTCTGCATTTCCTCCGCCTGCTGTGCTCCTTCCTTCCCTTCTGCGGGTCAGCCACGGGCTGCAGTCCCCAGGGTTGTCCCTGCTCCGGGAACATGCTGGGCGCTCAGGGGTGAACCAACTGGGAAATCACGTGTAAATCAGTTGGTGCTCATGCATGAAATAATTGAGCAGTCATGCACACGCTAATTGGGCATTCATATGCAAAATAACTGGGCACTCATGCGTGAACTACTTGGGTGCTCATGCATGCACTAATTGGGGGCTCATGTGTACAGTAATTAGGCATTCATGCATGCACTAACTGGGCATTCATGCATGGACTAATCCTGCACTCGTGTGTGAACTAATTGTGAATCTGTGTGCAGGTTCCCTGGGTGCTCATGCAGGATCTTTTCGGTTGCTCATGCATGCACTGGTCGGGCACTCATGCACCTCTCAGGCACTCATGCATGAACTAATTGGGTGCTGATGCATGAACTAATTGGGTGCTGATGCATGAACTCGTTGGGTGCTCAAATGTAAATTAACCAGGCACTTGTGCATTCACTGATTAGGCACTTATGCATGAATTAATTAGGCACTCATGCATGACCCGACTGGGTGCTCATGCAGGTACAAGCAGAGCCCAGCAGAGCGGCAGCCCCGCACAGGGCAGGGAAACCTGCCAGCGCCAAGCACCGGACGGTGCAGCACCAAAAATACCCGCTGGTTCCCCCAGCACCCGTGAGCTGGTGGTTTTGTCTCCCCAGCAGCCTTGCTGCCACACGCGAGCCGATCTCACACCTTCCCCCGAGCTCCCCAGGGTGTAGGAAGCAGCTACTGCCATACAGACAACTTAAACTCTGTTCTGTCAGAGCATAAATATGAGAAGCTCCAAAAGCAGGAGACAAGGTCTCCACTGTGTAAAATGATTTAGGTCAGTCTCACTTCGGCAGTGATTTATTTAAGCTCTAGCAGTTCCTGGCCTGAGTGAGGGAAAAAAATGAGGAAAAAAAATAGAATCCCCCGTATTTACACTATTTTTCTGTAATGTTTACGCTGTGGAAGTTACAGCATCATCTGCCAGCACCATTTTAATCCAGGCCTGCAGGCATTTCCACTACACACTCACATTTCTTGGGGTTCAGACTGTGGTGGAGCAACTTGCTAAGCACAAAATCTCCGCCTGCAAAAGCTTTCGAGTGGTTGTTTGTCACTGAAAAGCATGTCCCTCGATCACTACCGAGGCTTTACCAGAAATGATCTTCCATTCCTGCAATCGAAAAAACGGCCATTGCAAGTGGACTCGGAAGCAAAGCAGCCAGAAACAACCCGCTGTGGGTGCAACTCTGCAAACTCACAGCCGGCAAACGGGCGGTGGTGGGAGCCCAGCACCGGGCAGCGCGTCCCGTGCCGGAGCCAGCACCAGCCTGGCAAAGCAAGACCAGAAATTAGGGGGTCCCCGGATGGGCGCTGGAGGTCATGCCTAGCTAAGTAGCTATGTATATAAGTGTATATATTTTATATACCAGGCAGATATTCAGGGGCTCGCTGTGACACAGGTGCCTGGGCCAGGAGCCCAGTGGGCTGGCGTCAGGAAAGTACCAGCCAAACCCCCCTTCCCTGCCCTCCTCGCCAGCCTGGTCAGTCATCTATTAATGCTCTCACTGGACTCTATGGAAGGAGCTGCAACAGTTGATCCAATCAATAAATATACATTTTCTACATCCCTTAAGTCTGTAATATCTCTCTGTATATAAGAGGCCACAAGGGATTTTGTTTTAATTAGGGGAATGCTTAAGGCTACTCTGCCTACTGCTTAATCTGCCCTGGAAATAAAGCGGGGAAAAGGTTCTCGCCAGCAACGACCCAAGGGCTCAGCAACAGCACAAGGGCAGGACCAGGGAGACAGAGCGGAGCACAGCCCGTATCCACCTCCCTCTGGCACCTTCAGCACGAGTCGGGAAAATAAGCGATGCTAAACCAGAGCAGCTCTGATCCCACCACCCTTTGGACTCGGCTCATCTCCTGCCACAAGCCTAATGGTACGGAAAGTGGCAGTGCCTTCTCCAGGCATGAGGGATTTATTTATAAACAGTCGGCTGAAACCCTGCTTGCATCTCCAGCCTAAGTGCAAGGTGGTTCTTCTGTTGGGATGTAGGGAATATTCCCATTTTCCTGCAGTGATGTGGCTCTTCCTCCTGGCAGCAATGCCCTGCGTAAGAAGGGCTGAGTACCTGAACATCACCCACTGCAATAGATCCACGTTGGGGAGATATCCTTAAACAGTCACAGCACCTACCCAAAAAGCACAGAGCTCCAGTGCCGGCTGTGTTGTACGGAGGCAGGAAGAAGACTCAGCTTTTGGTATTTTACTGCTTATGAAATCTCGTGGTGTCCTTCCAGCACACAACCTGGGCCCCGGGGAAGCCCCTCGCAGCAGGACAGCCCCAGGAGCAGCCTGGTGCAGGCTGGCCTCGGAGCCAGGGGTGCATGGCCGGGCATTGCTGCGCTGCGGTTTCCTCTCAGCTCCTCTCCTGCACCCAGCAGAACGTGCCCAGTCTTGATTTATCGAGGTGTAACACATGCCTGGGGCTGTAAGCGCACCCCGTCCCTTGCCCAGCACCCCCCAGAGTGGAAATTACTGGGCAGGGTCCAGCCACATCCCCGGTCTGAGGAGTACTAATCGTTCATGGCAATACGGGGAGGTGTCAGGAATGCATTTCATGGCAAGGAAAGAGTAGAGGTTTCTAGCGAACAAAATATACATTGCCAAAGTTTGCAAAGGTGGTGGTTTTTTTAAGGGAATGTAACAGCTGCTTAGGTCTCACAGCAAGCAAATACCCGTGGGAGGAGAGCAAACCTCTGCACAGACAGCATGCGTCCTCAGAAACAGCCCTCGGTGGCCTCAGGTGGCTCTGCCTCCACGCTGGGCTCCACGCAAGCCCCGTGTGTCAGCCACCATCGAACACGTCTGTCTTTGCCGTGGAGCACCAAGAAGCCAGCAGGTTTCCCTGGGTTCCCGTGCCGCTGCCAGAGCTGCAGCCAAACCCGTGCCCTCGGTGTAAACCACCAACGCAGGTGTCTGGAAGGTGCATTCCCAGTTCAGCCCAGTCCCACCGGTGCTCAGGGGGCACTTTGGCCCCAGTCCATCACAACGCTCAGCTTGTGTTTAACTCCAAACAGGCAAGCAATCGGTTAGGGAGCAAAGCTGCTCTCTGCCCAGGAGGATGCGGAGGAATAAAAAGGGGAATAATAAACAAAAAAAACACCCCTAGAGGAAAAAAAATACTCACTGACGTCTTTGATGCTCTCGAAGCAAACAAAAGTATATGGAGGCACTGCTTTATGTTCGTCCCTAGGACCAGCAGCACACATTTATTGTTCTTTCTTCCTCTGCTGTTAACAGCAAAAAAGCCTCGCAGGGGATGGCCCTGGGCAGAGCGAGCTGCGGCCACACGGGCCATAATGGAAATCTGACGGACCCTGAAGCAGCGTGTGTTTGTGTGTGTGCGCGCAGCCCGGCGATCCATCACCGCCGCTTCAAACAGCAAGCAGATTCCAGCTGCAGCTCCCTGCACAGGGAGCGAGGGGAGGTGGTGCCGGGAGACCCCGGCCGGTGCTTCGTGCCTGGGATCATGTCCATGGAGAACACCCATGGTAGGTGGTGGCAGCCCCGGGGGCCAGCAAAGCCCCCCCGAAGGCAACGCTAACGCTTGCGGGGCTTGAAACCGGCCTGCCGTATGAGGAGAAATGAGGGCTGGCGCAGGAAAGAGCTCAGCACGGCGTCCCTCACTGGTTTGCTCTGCAAAGGCTTCGCCCCGTCGTGTCCCACCTCCCCGCCGGCTGCTTTCTCCGTTCACAGCAGCGCTGCGGAGGATAAACTCAGCAAATCCAGTTCCCGTTGCAAAACACCCACCGTGTCTCTTTAAACACAAAGTGGTGCATGTCTAATGAAAACTTCTGTTATGGAAAGGCAAATGAAACACACGGTAAGGTCCTCCGATATGCCACAACATTATCCAAAGCGTTGGGTTTACAGTTAACTGGTTCCCATGGAGCTTTTACTGGTGCTGAGGCTCCCAGCCCTTGCCAGCCCAGCTCTCCCAGACCTCCGCGTCCCATGAAGCTTACTGCTCCTTTGATCCTTTCTTTCTCATGTGTGGTATTTCAGAGTATAAAAATGTTCATATGCTTCCTGGGAAACTAACAAAATTATTTCCAATGTTCATGCTTGGGTGCTGCCTCTAAATTACAATGATCTGCTATTCTTATTTACTATCCTCAAGCAACTGAACCCAAAAGGCGTATTAGGAAAAAGAAAAAAATTAGGTTTCTTCTTTGCATTTCACATTTTAGTTGGGCTATCGTGGTACCAGTAAGCCCAATACCATATAAGAAATGAAAATTGTCTCCTTTTTGCTTTGCACCGCACAGCAGAGCAAAGGACAGCCACTGCCAGCAGAAGATGGCCAGGGTGTTTCCACTCCTAATTTCTGACTACATATTTTAACTTGCTCATTTCAAAGCAGTTGATTTTGCACCTTTCACCTTCTTTAAGAATGATTGGGGTATGAACCTAGGGGTATTAGGTTACCTAAATGGGGAAGGTCTGGATAATAAAATGCTGTGAAACAGGATTTCCAGTGGGAACAGAAACAGGCCTTTTCACAGTACCATTTAGCCAGGGCGCTGGGCTCGGCAAACAGCTCAGGAACTTGGCAACTGCTCCCACCCTGGGCCTTTTGTAAACAACTAGTTTATTTTTCCTCGTTTGTTTGCCTTTCACTGAACTCGTTTCAGACAGGCCCGGTGTCACTCTTACCTTGGTCTGCGTGACTTTTTGTGTTCAAACGGTTATCGCAATCCCTCGCCTTTCTCAAGTGTTTACATAAAGTTATGCATGTCAATGAAACAGCTCCTAAAACTTTATTTGTATTTTAAAATATTCTGCTTGAAACAAATTTAAATGCATTTCTCACTCATTCTATTTCCTGGTATCAAAAAAATCAGCAAATCCACATTGATGCCACGGGGGCTGCATCCCGTCGTCTCTTCAGAGGGAGGACGTCGGCAGCGCTGCCAGCAGCTCTCTGATAGAAAGCTAATGGAAAACCTCCTTTTAAAAACCACTGAGGCCTAGCAAATTGGGGTTATTTCTGGAGAACAAAAAGATTCAGCCCTACCCACGCTCCTGAGGCTCGGCGGCATGGCCACCACAACGTCTAAATGCAGAGCTCTCGCTGCCCGTAGCAGGGCAGCTGACGGCTGTGCCACGGCACTGCCGTTTCCTGGTGGGGAAGGTGGCAGATGCCACAGACCAAAAAAGAAGCTATCGATACCTCTAATGGACACGTACAAAATGATGCCTGTTTAATAAATAACTTTAATAAATAACTCTCGCTGCAAGGGCTGGCTCACTTGGCGTTACCTCCCCGGTGTTTTGTCACCACTGACTGTTTCAGTTCCCTGTACCAGGACGGCATCGCTCGCTCCGAGTCGAAGCACAAGCGGTGGGAAAGGAGGTGCTGAGCAGGGTTGCTGAGCTCCCGGCGCTGGTGCCGTGCCACCGGCGTGTGCTACGGCAGAGGGTCCTTGGCAGATCCCAACACGGACAGCTCAGCCGGCCGTATGCTGCACGCGTGGGGTGTGGGAAGGCGTTGAGGGGAAAGGAGGCAACTCCAGGAAATGCACAAAGAAATAAAAATAGCAAAAGAAAAAGGAGCGAAGGAGCGGTTGCAGGGGAAACCCTTGCCGGCCAGTCTCTGCCTAACCACGAGGATCTTTCTGAAATGAGCAACCCAAACGGATACATTCCTTTTCGCTTACTTATTCCTTAGCAGGAATAAACCTTAGCTGGTTTATTTTCATTAACAGTTTGCATTCATTTTCCTCTGTCCATGTCAGGCTTTGGAGGATGCCGCCAGGCAGGGAGAAGGAAGAGCAATGAAACCGGCTGCTGCAATATTCAGTGACAGCAGGAGGCAGGGAGCAATGGGGAGTGGGCAGAAGGAGCCTGCAGAGCCTTGTATGAACATAAATGTTTTCCCAAGGAAAGAAATCAATTAAAACAGGTTTGGGGGGCTCATTTAAACTTTTCAGTCTGTGCTAACAGCTGCCTCTCCCCCTCCCTTCCCCCAGACATGGTGCACTGGCACGTGGGAATTCAAGTTGAAACCATGCGCTGAAAATCAGAGTAACATAAAAACAAGACAGCAGAAATCACATCAAACCCCCTGATTTTTATTTTTTAATTTTTTTTTTTAATTAACATTTAATTGCTACCAGCAAGACGAATAACCACATACGATTTAACTAGATTCTGCTTCCTTGCGGCCCTTCAGCCAGCCCGGCAAGTTGCTGGAGATCACCCCGGGGTGATGAGGTGGCTCGTGGTCCTGAGCTGCTGCGGCCACAGGAACAGGTCCAGGCTGCGCCGGAGGGTCCCGTGAAGACCTCAGCAGTCTGCTCCGGGGGCACTGTACGATCACGGCTCTGCCGAGCACATTGTGCTTAACAGCTGTAATGGTGTAGCTGTTCTAATGAAGAAAAAAGAGCAATGTTTCAGAATTTCTAAAAATGAGCATTTCACAATGCCTTCCAGGTGTGATTTGAGTTCAGGTGGTGTTACCTATGGAAAATGCCAGTTGATGCAGCCCGCTCTTCTGGGTGGCTTTTCTACTTTAAATCTCTACCTGTGTGTGTCCTTTCAGGAAAAACTCACACTGTCAAAGTGTGTTGTGTTTTTCGTTTGCATCAAGGCGTGCTACAGCATGTGCATGTGAAGTCTTTTTGCTTACATAGAAATCTACATAAATAAAACAAGCTCTGCCACCATCCACTTTTATGGGAAATATTTTCAAATTTACACATGCTTTCCTTGTCTTATCAATGTACTCAGAGTTTCTCTGAAAACGATCAGACTGTCTTTTGCATCTTTTTTCTACATGCAAATTAATAACTTTGATAACATTGAGGCACTATTTAAAATCGAAGGCCCCCAAAATGTCAGCTTTATATTTCAAGCTCCAAAGACGCTATCTGTGCAGTTTCGTCTTACTGTTGAAATGCCAAAAGAAACCACTCAAGCTGCATATTCAGAACAACTGTTATGGGAGGGAAACGGCGAGTTTGGACAATTCAAAGCTTAGTTCTCCAAAAAAATGTTACAACTTAAGACACTGTTTTAAAAATGACCCTTTTCTTCCAGACAATCTGAGCTTTGATGAACTGTTATTTTGCAACACAGTAAGATTAGTCAAGACTAATCCCAGCTGGATTATACCGTACTAAAGATGAGGAAAAACAGGTTCTCGCTAACAGAGCCAGGCAAGTGGTCGAGGTAATGAAAGCCAGCACGCAGAACTGCAACCCAACCCACCCAGCTCAGACGCGGGCTGCGGTCCCTGCTCTGCCCCTAACGCTGCCAGCTCCTCTGGGGAAAACCTCTCGCTTCCAATGCCTCTGTTTCGTCATAAATAAAAATGAGCAGTGACCCCATGATAAAGCATTTTAGTATCCTTGCCTAAGAAGACCCACCTGCGGCATCGGGATGGTTCTTTGCAAAAAGCGAGAGTGGATTTTAACACCGTGGGAAGAGGTCTGGGAATGAAGGGGAGAGGAAGGAAGGCTGTGAAAATGCCGGAAAGGGCCAAACCAAAGTTGCTCTTTTTCTTTCTCTGCCCGAGGAGGCCTAAAGCAGACTGAGGAGGGGCTGTGACAAAGCGCTCTGCAGCCTATCTCCACCTGGATAAGTCCAGCAAGCTCAGACACTTCCCATACTGGGTTACACGGTTAACATTGGCGTTATTCATCAGTATTCCCAGTTGGAAAGCCCTGTTTTTCATTACTCTCATTTTGAGAACGAAAGCTTGTCATTTTACAGTAGTCGGCTTCTTTTTTTAGCAAGATTATTTGCCATTTCCTTTCCAGTAATTTATTTTCTACATAATTAATGTTTAATGATTCTCCACATATACATTTTGCCAGAAAGCCAAAAGCAACTCTGACAAAGCAAATAAATGTTCTGCAGCTTATCCAACTGTTTTAAGCGCTCTGCTGATAACACAGAGTAAAAAAAGGTAATGAGGAAGAAAACATTCAATATTTCTATAAAGAGACACTTCATTAAGGTAATTAAGGCAATCATTTAAAGCAGTTACGAGGATTATTAACACACAAAAGAAATTACGCAATAGGGTTTTCGCAAACCAGGCAGACTTACCATTATTTTATGATGCCTTTAAGAATAACTTTCAGCAGTTTAATAAGTTTTTGAAAATAAAGACTCATTTCTTGGCAAAGGATGGAGCCTTCCCTACACCCGGGAGAGCACACGCAGGGTCTTTGAGAATTGGGTTTTTTTGGGGGGAGTGGGGGGAGTTGTTCTTTTCCTTTTTTCAATATGCAACAAGTATTTCTACTGCACTGGCAAATAACTGAATTAGCTTGTTAAATTGTGCTGGTTCCAAAAACGTATTTACCCCAAAGCATGCACTGAAGTCACGTAGATCAACGCTGGAACCACAGGGGCACGCACTGCAGACACCGTCTCGCCAGTTTGTGTTCCTCTACAGACAGACTTGTGAAACCATCATACTCTCTTCAAGATGTAGAAAATCCCTAGATACTCGGTAGTTTATACTTTGCAAACCACCACTTCTGAAGATTGGCTTTCTCATAACATCTTTCAGTGATTAATAGCAGTCTTTACTTAAACCACTAGCAATCTAACATAGATATTACCAATGTTAAAAATCACTAGAGCAGAGCACGGTACTGTACTTTAACCTACATGAGAGAAAAATGAAAGGCATTTGTAACAGTCAGACACGTTATGACGTTATACTGAAAATATTTTTCTAACTGTAAGTCATCGGGATTGCTGTTTTTCTAGAGGAATATGCATTTTTAATTAACACATGAAAAATGAAGTATGCATGACAGACTCTACTAGAGGCATGACACATTTTTCAAAATCCCTTAATTAACTCAGGAGCCTAAAGGGTTTTCTACACACTCAGTTACTTTAACCCCATCACGGTGGTTACAGTGACTCAACCTTTCTGGCACCACGTGGACTCGCTTGTGCCGATACAAAAGATAACAAGGGATAAATGAGAGAGATTCAGATTGCAAAAGTACAACTATTTCCAACATTTTTAGAAGTATCCGTCCCACATCTGTTCTATCTTGTGGATCATACGAAAAAAATCTCATTTCAAAACCAATTTGCGACCTGAACTCCAAGCAGCAAGGCACGAGTCGCGTTGGGTTAGGACGAGGTGGGACGCGCCAGGGCAGAGCTGCTGTGCTCCAAGGGTTTGGGGCACACTAAAGCGCTTTGTTCATCTGAAGTTACATTTTCTGCCTTAACACATCTTCTAGGGCTTCGTGACAAACTAGACGACTACACTGGTGTTTCAAACTGACTTTATTTAAATTATAATTTCTGAACATAGTTGTACACCACTTTCTTGCTTCTTCCCCAGGAAATCCTTTTCTGCCCTCTTTTGTACACATTTCTCATGTAACTCTACATTAAACCTCTGAAGACGCACCATAAAGCATGCGCTTCTGCAGGAGCACATAGCCCTCAGGAGACGTTTTCATAAACACGTCCACTTGAGATGTGACTTTGCCTCAACCTCAAATGCTTTTTTATTCCTCTTATTAACTTACGAAGACAGAAAATGAAGTCAAGTACATTCTTAAGGTTTATTCTGCCCAAAGTCATCGTGCTCTGCCTTGCAAAGTAAATTTGAGTGTCCTTCCAGAGCAGACCAGGAGATCAGTCTGATGCAAGAGCCCCCAAGAACCACGACACAGCATTCAGGAATGGGACAGCACAGCGTTAGGGGAAAAAAAACCCCAACAATACTCAACAGCCCTAACCTTAACTTTAATGCTCTGCTGAAGGGGATACGTAAGCAGGATGCTTGCATGGCCGAGCAGTGGACCTGGGCCTGAATTCAGCTCCCTGTGCCCTCAGGGCAGCCATTTTACCTCAGCGTGGCCGAGCCGGTCCCAGCTCGCCTCCATCCTACCCTCGACCCTCCCCCCCGCCTGGGGAGCGGGAAGAGCCCTTTTCCCCGCTCCCCCCTGGGCACACCACAACGTGACAGAGCCGTGACCGCGGCCCAGCCCCGGGCCGCAGCCCTTCTGCCCGCAGCGGCAGAGCGACCGGCACCGCCGCCATCCCACCCCGCCCGTCCTCCGCCACAGCCGCTGCACACGGCCCGCCCGCCGCAGTGCATTCTGGGACACACCCCGCGCCTTGGCGCCAAGCTCCCCCCCCCCCGCCGCCACCGCGATGCATTGTGGGATACACCCTCCCCTGCCCCGGCCGGGTCTTCTTGGCGCGGACGCTGCACCGGATGTGACGCCAAATGGCCCTCCGCCGTCAAAACCACGGCCGGGGAATCACGTTCTTTCCTCCCTCCGCCGGCGGCGGGGCCTTTCCGAGGCAGAACCGAGCTCGCCGCACCCGGGAGCTGCGCCGCCAGTCACGGAGTTCGGCTTCTCGGGTGGTCGCGGCCAAGGGGCAAGAAAGAAGGGACTACTTTCCTCCGAGGCCGCGCATGCGCAGGAGGGAGGAGCGAGGGCGCGGCGGGAGACGCGGGCGGCGGCTCTTTGGGCGCTAGCGCGGGCGGTGCTGCGTCCCGGGGTGAAATCGCTGCGCGCAGTAGGACCGCGAGGGGAGCCGCGGTCGCCATTTTGTAAGCGGTTGTTGGGGGAGGCGGCGTGTGCGCTCCTCTGTCTGCCCGGTCTCGGCCCCGCGCCCGCTCGCCCGCCCGCTCTCCGCGCTCCGGCCCTGCACCGCCGCAGCCATTGCTGACCTTGCCATGTCCGGAGGGGGCGTGATCCGCGGCCCAGCCGGCAACAACGACTGCCGCATCTACGTGGGGAACCTGCCCCCCGACATCCGCACCAAGGACATCGAGGACGTCTTCTACAAGTACGGGGCCATCCGCGACATCGACCTCAAGAACCGCCGCGGGGGCCCGCCTTTCGCCTTCGTCGAGTTTGAGGACCCCAGGTGAGACCCCACCACCCGCGGGCGCTCCCCTGGGAGTGGAGTGTGTGTGGAGGGGGGGGGCTCGGGCCCCGCCGCGGCCTGTGTCTTTTCCGTGTGCGTGTCCCGTCCCCCCAAGCCCCGGGCCTGAGGTGGGGGCAGCCGCCCGGGAGCTGCCTCCCACCCCCCCCCCCCAGTATAGCACCGGCCCCCTCCCGCCTCAGGCCGCAGTAACGGGCCCACGCACCGTTGCGGGTGGCGGGCCCGGGGAAGGGAGGGAGGGAGAGAGGGAGGGGGGGGGCGGCGGGCAGCGGGGTGGGGCCGGCGGGAAGCGGGAACAAAGGCGGGGAGGCGGTGCGTGGGCAGGGCGCGGCGTGGGGGGGGGGGAAGCGGGCGGACGGCCGGCCGCGCTCACCGCCCCGTCCCGTCCCGCAGGGACGCGGAGGACGCCGTCTACGGGCGGGACGGCTACGATTACGATGGGTATCGCCTCCGCGTGGAGTTCCCTCGGAGCGGCCGGGGCACCGGTAGAGGCGGCGGAGGTGGCGGAGGGGGTGGAGCCCCCCGGGGCAGGTACGGCCCCCCGTCCCGGCGCTCGGAGTACAGAGTGATCGTCTCGGGTGAGTCATTGTTTTGGTTTGTTTTTTTTCTTAACCCAAACGCTCCCCCGGGGTCCTGCGGGCAAGCATCCCGGCGAGGGGTGATGCAGCTCCAAGTTTCTTAAAAAGCCATCGCCTCGCGTAGCCTGGGAGGAATGCTGTCCGTAGGATGCGAACAGCTCCTCGAGGCAGCCCGTCTGCTTGCTAAATAGCCTCTTTTGTTTACTGCAAGCTGACGCTGTGAACTACAGGAGGCGAGAATACAGCCGGGTTTTAAAGCGATGCCTTGCTTTTTATATAGGGCTGCCTCCAAGTGGAAGTTGGCAGGATTTAAAGGATCACATGCGTGAAGCAGGTGATGTATGTTATGCTGATGTTTTCCGAGATGGCACTGGTGTCGTGGAGTTTGTGCGGAAGGAAGATATGACCTACGCTGTGCGAAAACTGGATAACACTAAATTTAGATCTCATGAGGTAGGTTTCATACTTACTTTCTTTGGCCAGAATTGGATACAAGGGGCTTAACAGTAGGATTTGAAGGTAAGGAATGTGTGGTGTTCATTGTTGATATACGAAGCAGCTAAGTAAGTCTGTGGTCAGTTTGTCAGGAGATAGACTTTAAAGCTTTGATGTCTATTTCCGTGCTGTAGTAAACGATATCTTCAGTCTGTCAGCATGCCTAAAAAAATGGCCCTAAAGCCTAGACTTTTCAATCGAAAGTTCTGTCTATTCAATAGGGAGAAACTGCCTACATCCGTGTTAAAGTTGATGGCCCAAGAAGTCCAAGCTATGGAAGATCTCGGTCACGCAGCCGTAGTCGTAGCAGAAGCCGTAGTCGAAGCAACAGCAGAAGCCGCAGTTATTCCCCAAGAAGAAGCAGAGGATCTCCACGCTACTCTCCCCGCCACAGCAGATCCCGATCTCGTACATAAATGATCACTAGCTCTGATCTTTTTGTAGAACCCCATGTTGTACACAGTTTTCCTTTACTTAGTACAGTCTTTCGTTTTTTTTTTTTAAATTCAAACTGTTTTATTCAAATTGGCTGAAGTGTTGAATTGCATTCTTGTGTAAAATCCCTAGTGAGTATTTGCTCCTTAACATCAACATTCCCCTCATGTCTTTGGTAAATTGTATTTTAATTGATGTCAGTCAGGATTGTTTCAATTTAGTTCTAGTTAAATACCAACATTCTTCGAACTGTGGTATTGCTGTGTAAATGTCTCAGTGTTCAGCTATGGTTTATACGAGCTGGGGATGTTGGGATGTTTGTGGCTAACTTGTCTCTTCTGGGGGATCTTATATTTTATCTTGCCTTTTCGTGTGTCTTTCTGTAGACATATCTGAAGAGATGGATTAAGAATGCTTTGGATTAAAGGATTGTGGAGCACATGTCAATCATTTTAGGATTGTCAAAAGGAGGATTGAGGAGGATCAGATCAATAATGGAGGCAATGGTATGACTCCAAGTGCTATTGTCACAGATGAACTTGGCAGTATTGACCTTATACTGAGAGACAGGTTAATTGAGTACGTGCACCTACGTGTCACTTCAGGCATGTTCTAGTTACCGCAGACTACAATTGCTCTTTTCTTTAAAACTTTTTGGGGGGGGCAATTGTGGCTAAATACTTGCTTTTGTAATTCTCTATTTCATTCTAGTTTTTTAAAGGAATAAAGTGGGACGGGGGTGGGAGTATCGGTTTACTTTGTCATGCAGCATTTGGTTACAAGTGTTAATGTTATGTAGTATTTGTACACTTGTAGTAGATCAAGGGTATCTTTAAATCAGAGTATAATATCAATACTGCTAAAATCTGCATGTCCTCTGTGTGACTGATACAGCGTTGCTATTTCATTTTTTTTAAGTATCAGAATGAAAGCAAAAATAGAAAACCTAGTTGGGAGTAATTTCTTAAGTCTCAGCCCTGCCCCCTCAGACTAATTGACTCACCGATATGTTTGAAAACTCTGGTTAGTTAATTCTGTTACCTTCCAGCTGGGAGTGCTAGCTATAGTTCAGACATACAGTAGGTGGATAGCTTTAGCAGTAAGCTTTTCCAGTTTCATGAACATTTTTTGCAACCACAAAACCGGTAGCACACCATCGTACGAGCAATGAGTATGTTGGCATTTTCAGTTGACATATTGTAAATATTACAATGTTTCCTCCAAGTAGTAATTAATATTTCTAAAAATTATCTGAGCATCACCATTCAAAAGTTTGTTTTGGGGAATTGATAGTTATTAATGTACATCTGTATTAATTGATGGCAAACATAACTGATCATTCCCCAGAATCCTATTTTTTCATTACAGTATCTAACTTTTTGCCTCCTCTTTTTTGGTTTTGCTGGTTATAAAGGTTTGGATTGGAGAGGGCTCACTGGATCCCAATCCTTGGAGCTGGATCATTGGATTCAAATCATAATGTGGATAGGATAGGGAGGCTGAATTACAAGGATTCATGGAGCGGGATCAAATTACCAGGAACATAGGAGTGGATTCCTGCCCCAACCAAACCGCATTCGTGTGGATTTTTTTTTATTCAACTCAATTGGCTATTCCAAAGATTTTTTTTCCTATTTTTGACGATTGGAGCCCTTAAGATGCACGATGGAGTTTTTCATTTTTTTGGTAAAAGGAGCAAAGCAAGGACCTGGAGAGGTACGCTGGAGCAATCTCCTTGGAAGGATTCAGCACGAGTAGATGGTAAACATTAAAGGGGAAAAAGGGGGGTTTGTTTAAAAAAAAAAAGTAAATAAGTCATTTCTCTAAATTTAAAGACAAAAATTGGAGTTAAAGATTGAGTAGGTTTTCAATTGGCTATTGCCTTTTTTTCTTTGACAAATAAAATTTTTAAAAAAAACATGCATGGTTGTCATCATTTGTTGCCAAGAGTCTTAGTCTTTGCTTGCCACTGTAGCATTGTTAAATCGCAAGTTTTCAGACAAAAGGCTTTTGTGTTCAACAGAGATGCAGTGTTTCGCAGGAAGCGTTGATGTTTGAGCTTCTCCTGAATAAAGGATCAGTTCCCTGGGAAATGGGTGGAATTTATTATATGAGTAGGTGAAAAGGGGAAAAGAAAGAATTCTCACTGCTTAAAAGAGGATGCTTTAATATTAATGTTGTTGCTAACGATAACTCTTCTGAAGAGATCACAAAGGGAAAATGTGAGATTAATCGGGCTCGGTGCCCCCCCCCAATCCTCAGGTAGAACGGGTGTGTGTAAACCCTCCTGGTGCCTGCAGTCCTTGAGCGCTGGTGGGCTGGAGGCAGCGCCCAGCAGGCGAGTAACCATGCGGGTTATGGAGGAGCCAGGTTATTAGCGGCAGGTAATTGCACCGAGTGCGATGGCTGAGCCGTTGCTGCTGGTGTAGGCGTGGGGTAATCGCAACCCTGTGGCGATCGCAGCTTGCGGCCTGGCTGGAAACACGGCACCTTACTGGGGTTGAATATTCTTGTAGCTTAATCGGAAGTACGTGAATATTCCTTTGGTTGTCTGATGAAAAATCAGTGGTTATATTTGTGTTTAATTTACAATGAATTAAAGAGCAAAGCGTCAGCACGGAGAAGGGTGTTTCTTCCTGCACAGCGTAATTGCCGGCTCGTAGGACTGTCCTAGTGAGTGCAGAGCCGGTGGTGATCAGGTTAATGTTTAAGTTGGTGTGTTGGGTTTGTGTGTCAAGATTCTGATAGTGGGGGGGCTACAGGGGTGCCTGCTGTGAGAAGCTGCTAGAAGCTTCCCCTGTGTCCAACAAAGCCAATGCCAGCCGGTTCCAAGATGGACCTGCTGCTGGCCAAGGCTGAGCCCATCGGTGATGGTGGTAGCGCCTCTGGGATAATGTATTTAAGAAGGGAGGAAAAAAAACTGTGCAACTGCAGCCAGAGAGAGGAGTGAGAACGTGAGAGAAACAGCCCTGCAGACCCCCAGGTCAGTGAAGAAGGAGGGGGAGGAGATGCTCCAGGCGCCGGAGCAGAGATTCCCCTGCAGCCCGTGGTGAAGACCACGGTGAGGCAGGCTGTCCCCCTGCAGTCCATGGAGGTCCACGGTGGAGCAGATCTCCACCTGCAGCCCATGGAGGACCCCACGCCGGAGCAGGTGGGTTCCCGAAGGAGGCTGTGACCCCGTGGGAACCCCGCGCTGGAGCAGGCTCCTGGCAGGACCTGCGGAACTGTGGAGAGAGGAGCCCACGCTGGAGCAGGTTTGCTGCCCCCCCTGCCACCATGGGGGACCCACACTGGAGCAGTCTGTGCCTGAAGGACTGCAGCCTGCGGGAAGGACTGTCTCCCGTGGGAGGGACCCCACGCTGGAGCAGGGGAGGAGTGAGGCGTCCTCCCCCTGAGGAGGAAGGAGCAGCAGAGACAACGTGTGGCAAACTGACCCCAACTCCCATTCTCCGTCCCCCTGTGCTGCTGGGGGGAGGAGGTAGAGAATTTGGGAGTCAAGCCTGGGAAGAAGGGAGGGGTGGGGGGAAGGCATTTTAAGATTTAGTTTTATTTCTCATTATCCTACTCTGATTTGATTGGTAATAAATGAAACTAATTTCCCCAAGTTGAGTCTGTTTTGCCCGTGATGGTAATTGCTGAGTAATCTCTCCCTGCCCTTATCTCGACGCATGAGTCTTTCGTTATATTTTCTCTCCCCTGCCCAGCTGAGGAGGGGGGTGGCAGAGCGGCTTTGGTGGGCACCTGGCCTCCAGCCAGGGTCAACCCATCACAGCAGGGTACGTGTGTAAATAATGTACGCTTTGCTTTTCAGAAATGGATGGCTGTAGGTTGCTTCTGTATGGCAGGGAACTGTAGCATCCCGTATGGAGCAGGGCAGGAAGATTGCTTTATTGTAAGGTGGGATTTGTGTTTGGGGCAGGATTAGCAGATTTGGGTTTTAAGCGTGGCACGCTGGCATGTGTAAAACCATGAAGGATGCTGTGTGTGGTGACGGAGATGGTGGTTTGTTACAGAATGTTGTTCCCCTGCAGAATACCGTATTGCTAAAGGTGCATATACAAGATGTACTTTTTTTCCAAAAATGATGAAATCCTGATAGCAAAGCACTGTATTTGGGGGGGAGGTGAAAGCTATGTCATGCACAGAGCAGACTTAGATGCTCGAGTGGCCGTGGGACGATGCCGGGTGGGAAGAAGAGAAGAGCTGTAGGGATGAGCAGGGTGAGTTGCGGGAGCGCGACGGTGGGGTGTGAAGGGAGAAGTTCGTTTGTTGGGGTGTGGGAAACGAGCGGAGCAGGCAGCGCATGCTTGACGGCGCATTGGTACGTGCTGTTGAAGCACGGGGAAGTTTGGCCCAAAAAACCCCAAACGCTTCTGCGCATTGATCAGTTCTGCCACCTGCGTTCAAGAAAGGTAGAACGGGAGCAGTTTTAAAGCAAAGGTTATGAGTGTGCTCAGGGAAGTGAGACGTTTTCTTTCACAAAAGGAAACCCGAAGAGTTTGGTTTGACTGAACTGAAGTGGTATTTGGAGAGGTTTGCTCTCTGGCTGCGTAGGGTTTGGAAAGAAAGTGAACTTTGTGGGGGAAGAAGAGCGAAGGAGGCTGGGAGCCCAGCAGACGAAGGGGTCACAGTCCCCTCTTTGAAACACAAGAGTCTGGGTTCTGATCCGCGGAGTCCAGGCAGAGCCAGTGGTTCTAAGCAAGTTCATGAGGAGCTAATTAACATGCTGGAGCACTAATTTAAGGGGTGGTTCAGGTGATTTCAAGGTACGGAAGTACCTGTACAACCTGTAATGTTAGAGGTGCAGGAAGGCTTTAAAAATGTCGAGCGTGGTCCTGGAGCTGGCAGGTGAGGGATGTGCACAGACAGGGTCGATGATGCTTCAGCTCTCGGGTCTGTTTTGTGCAGCTGAACTATGCGAGTGGGAAATACTTGACGGGTTGTTTGCTTCGGAGATTATCTCAAAGTGGTTTGCAGCGTAGTAAACATCACCCCGCGGAGAGGCCGTTCCTCCCCAGGGGGGGAGCGCGGGAGGGCACTGAGCTCTGCCGAAGCGGCGGTGGGAACCCCAGTGTTTCTCCGCGTTGGGATTCGTGGACCGTGTCACCTTGGTGCAAAGCTCCCGACCTTGAGTTCTTGAAGACCTGGTGAGCATCGTACCTCTGCAAGAAGGCTGCTGATCCTCCCTGTTAAGTAGAAAAGCTGCGTTTTCGTTTCACTTGGAAAATGGAAGGCAACGGAGCAGTCCTGAAGTTCTTTCTCTCATTTTGGCTTTCCACACCGAGGGGAGAGAGGTCGGGTCACCACAGCAGACAACCGGCTGGTCCGTGTTCCTGGTGCTGTGCATCTGCCCCAGCATCGCGCGTGCTGCGGCCGGCCCGTTCCCTTTGTTCTCCCGTGTGTACCAGCCGGCGTGCACCTCATGACGCTCTTCAGCCCTGGTGTTCGTAAAGCGCTTTGAGGTCCTGTAGTAAAAGTCTTGGCGGTGCAGAGCTCTGGTGCGTTTCATGCCTCTAGACCTTTTTTCCTGTAAAATCTTTCCTGTCATCATACTGTTAACAGCTGGACGTGCAGTTGATGGGGCGGGAAGGCCCACTTCACTGGGTGAACCAAGGCTTTCCCCAAGTGCCTTGTTTATTAATTTCTGGTTCTGATCCGCAGCAGCCGGCATGGCTCACCGTCTTCAGGGCGAGTATCACGCTCTCTGACTGACATAATGGACTTTACAAGGAGAGAAATTAAATTAGTATCTCAGAAACGTACTATAAACCAGCTTTGATAGCACTAGGAAAAGTTAAGTGGAGCAATCTGTGCCTTCTGACGTACTCTCAGTTTTTAATTACAGTGGGCCTCTGTGGGTTCATTAACTTTGTTGCTGCGATGGGTAGGAGTGAGCCGGGTGTTGGGAGCAGTCACTCCTGCCAGTCCTGGCCCCGGGACCCCTGTTGCCGCCATTTCCCCCTTTGGCTTCTCGGGTTGAGGATGAAAATGAACCTGAGTCAGTGCTGGCTTAACTTCCCTCACGGGGAATGTTGGCTTCCAGGCACGGACCGTCCGAGTCATCCGCTCACCCCGCTGTGGCCGTTGGGTAAAACTAACTTCAGTTTATTTTAATGTCTTACATACATTAGTGGAAACAGGTTCTGCTGGAAGGCATGCAGGCAGACCATGTTGGCTGTTCTGCCAGCGCTTGTTCCGGGAATGTATTTTCTAGGCTTTTAACAGACCAAAACCAAGGCACCAAGCGTCTTTTTTTTTAAGAACGTGTTCTTCCCAAAACTCAACATTTTCAAGAGTCCGTTGGCTCCGAAGAAGATGGAAAGGGGTAGTAACTGGAAGATGGAAACACCTTTGTTAAAGCGGAGGGGCCAGCCAAACTTAACCCCCTCTCCTAATGAATTTTGTTGTCCATCGCAAGCACAGAGGCAGGTGGGTTTCTCGGCCGGTGGAAGCGGGCAGGTAGCCGCCCTTGGCTGCCGCAGCGTTACCTCCCCGGTGCCACCGTGCTTTCAACCCGCCGGCGCTGGAGCAGCTCTCCACCATTCGTGCACGGGGAATCTGCCTTTTCAGATGGTCCTGAGCTTCCGATAGTGCCGCTTTGTTGGTACAACTGAGGGCAATTGTCTGCCCCGGGGCTGCGTGGCCCCTCTGTCCTGCCCTCGCCGGCGCAGCTGCCCGTCGGCAGCAGAGCGTGATACTGCCTTCATTGTGCAAACAGTTTGGGAAGTGCAGCGGGGAGGGAGGGAATCTGTCCTTAATTGCACATCATACTGATAGCGGAGTACTTAATAAACCTAACATTAGCGCTGAAATAGAAATGGTTAGAAAACTTGTGGTTTCTCCTCGAAACCACAGTTTGGGGTTTTTTTGTTGTTTGTTTTGGGTTTTTTTTGAACAGAAACTTCTGCTTTAGAACAGCAGACTCATTCATTGATCTGTTCGTGTTAGTCATGGCTCGAGATTTCTTACTCCTGATAACAGCAGATAGTTTTTAGCTGTACAGCAAAATTATAGTAATTTCTAGATTGGCTAAAAATAGCTACAGCTCTGGTAAGAGTCCACTATGCCGAGTGCAAAATAATCCTCCCTGCACCTGCACAGTGAAGAGCAGTTTATCCTGAAGCTATTTCAAATAGAAAGCTGAATTTTTAGAAAAAATCAGGATTCCAGGAAGTTCCCTGTGTAACAAATGTTCCCTAAAATCCCTCTCCCGCACGCCTGAAGAAGGCGAGTGAGTCAGACTGCAGAGCCTGACGTACCCACCCGCGCTGTCTGCTCCTCGCAGCACTTGGTCTCACTCCGGCAGAGCCGTGGGACGGGCACGGAGCCCGGCAGAGCCGCGGGACGGGCTGCAGCTTCGCCTGGCCCTCGCTCAGCCCCGTCCCAGGCAGCGAGAGGGTTCTGGCTCGGCCTGCCGCTCATCCCCTCCCAACCGGAGGGCTGCGTGTATATGCAACAGTTGTAGGGCTATTAACATAATTTTATGCACTAATTTGTGTAATCATTAAAGAGTTGAGAAGGGCATTGTTCGCATGAGTAATTACCTCTGTATTCTAATAGCTCTAATTCGTCCCTTAAGTGAGTTTCATATTTCTGTGAGTCAGCTAACGATTCACGCTTCAAGTATAATATTTTTTTTTTTAAATACCTGTTTCTCGTATGACTTGGTCGCACTCTGCGTAGCTGATGACGTGGCGGATCCTGCCGAGCTTAGACCACACGGATGTCTACCTGGGAAGATTTGCCAGCGTGGACCCGGGGCTCCGGTGCTGGGCTGGCTCCCGCGGCAGGGATGGCGCAGAGCGTTTTACTTGCTGGGATGCCGAGAGGCTGCAGAAAGCAGCTGCCTCCAGCACGCCAGCGGAAATTTAAAAATGAAAAACTTGGCAGTTTGCTGAACTCTGGGTCTTTTCCTTCTGACAAAGGGCAGGTCTGTATTTTTCTAGTGATTTTTGATACTGTTTTAAACTTGGGAAAAACTTCCTCTGCGCAGCTCTGGGTTGGATTTGACTCTGCCTCCTTTGGCCACGTTCCCTCTCCATCCCCGCACACGTGTGTATCTTTACAGTGCACGTTAAGAAGCTGCAGGCCGGAGGGAAGGCACAGGAATGATGCGGGACCTTTTCCTGGTGGCACCCAAATTCATTTGAGCTGGAGCTGCCTGCGTGCCTGCACCCCGATTCGGCAGCAGTCAGCGGGTATTGCCAAAGATTTTGTTCACCCCCTTGGAAATATGGTGCAGAGTTGGTTCCTCAGCCGGCGAGAACCTCGGCCGCCCGCTTTCTCACCGCCCCGCCGGAGTGGGGATGCTCTGCCCAAGGCTCATCCCTGTGGGATCAGCCAAACGATGCAGACGAATGCACAAACATTGATTATTTTGGAGACAATCCATAGCTGCCAAACAAGATTAAACAACACCCAGGTCCCAGAAAAAAGTAAATAGCAAAGAATAAAGAAAATGGGGCACGGGGTTGGCAAAGGCACGAGTGGGTCCTGGGGGACCACGGACATCTAGCTGGGTATTAATCCCCACCATCCCCATTCCCTTCCCTGAAGGATTTCCGAGCTCTTTGCCGCTATTAATCGCAGCAGCCCTGCAGGGAAGGTAATGCAGCATTATCCGTGTTTTCCAGCTGTGACTGGGGAGGAGGGAGGCAGCCGGCTCGCCCGAGCTTTGCCGTGTGTCAGTGAAAGATCAGGGATTAGCGCTAGGATTTCCTCGCCGCCTCGGCTGCTCTAATTCAGTGGCCGTGTTTTTCCCTAAATGCACTGACCTTATGTGCCTGCTGCCGTACATCCCGCGCCCAGGAGGAGCCGGGGCAGATGGTGGGAAGGGGAGCAAGGCAGGAGCGGATGTTTCCCTGCAGTCCTTGGCCCTGCAGGAAATATTACTAAAAATGGTCACTGGTGATTAACCGGAGGAGCGAGCCGCTAAGTAATTGGTACACGCTCTGTCTCGTGAAGTTTTCAAATCAAACCGTGGATGCTTTTCCAGAGGCAGTGTTGCTCAAAGGCAAAGTGCTGAGGGCAGTGCGGGGCGGACGCTCGGGCAGGGGTCGGTGAGCCCCTGCCAGCGGGTCTCTGAGACGTCCTTGTACAAAATGGAAAATATATGCTGTATATCTGCATGTCTCTGTGTAAATCGTATATAAATCATATATACACGCAGAACCGAGGATTTGATGTTAAGCGTGGGCAATCCGCACGGGATGGCATCGGTACCTCGGCTCTGTGCACCCCTCCGTGTGCCGGCTGTCCCGGGGCGTCCCCCACCCCACGTGTGCACCCGCAGTGGGCAGCAGCAGAGGCGGGCGGCCCTGCTTTTGGGCTACGGGCAGTAATTTTGCACATCCCCAGGGCCGGCGTGGCGAGCGGCAGGGAGGGCAGCTCTTCTGCTCTTCCGCAGCCGCTTTGTGGGAAAAAGTTGTGACGGAGATAACCAAAATAATAACAAAAGGACACTGGGTGCTCGCGGTGCGGGGCAGCTCTGCCGCTCAAGGTGCCAAACAGAGATTAGCTCCGTCGCAGCTGAGGACAAGGAGGTGGGAAGAGATAACGCCACTTTCCCGGCACGCTGCCCGCCGGCGGCGGGGCTAAACATAGCCATGCTTGCTCCTCCTCGGCCGCGGCTCGCTGGCCACCATCCCGTGGGCTGTGCCGGCTGGAAGCACCGAGCATCTCCCGCCGTGCCGTGGCGTGCGCCGGGCCGCGAGGGAAGCGGTGGAGCCGTGGAAGAAGGGAACCAGCCCCCGGCGATGCTGCGTGCCCGGGGAAAGAGAAGCTCAGGCTGCGGGAAAGTGGGAATCCGCCTGCCGTGGCACTGTGGGGAGAGGGGATGGTGCCGGATTCACGGGGATGACAAAGTTTAGGGAGGATGATGAAATCCCAAGGGAAGGCAGGGAGGGTTTTCCATAGCAGGTGTGGCAGCGTGGCCGAAGGGGGGACAGGGGGTGCACGAGGTGCAGCCGGGAGGGAACAGTTTGGGAGAACTGCACGGAGGGGAGCGACCGTTGCAGGGCTGTTTGGCATGGGAATGCTTTCACCAGGGAACTCCTGAAAGCATGGAGTAGCTGTAATGCTTTTCCTGCCTGGCGGGGGGCACGGGCATCGCCCGGCTCTCGGGGAGCCCTGGGCCGGCAAGTACGTGGTGGGAGCTCCCACCTGGCTCCGTACGGACCCGGAGGTCTCTCTGCCGCCGGGACAGCGTGTGGCCCTTGTAGCACCACGAGCACAGCCACAGGCATCACGCTGGCTTTTCCAGTTTCGCTCTCTACCTCATACATGGCTGCTGCAGCGACGCACCTCAAAGTTTGGTTCTAAAAACATGAAAACAGAGAGTCGAGCAGCGTTCAGCCATCCCTGCTGAGTCCTGCTAACGAGGCTCCTTCCCTTTGAGTAGCTTCTTGCTGCATCTCCATTGATTGTCGTAGTGCCTTTCTGCGGTGATTCAGCCGAGCTGGCTGGTAATTTCCTGCATCCTATTTTCCTCTTTTGAAAAGTGGAGCGATCTTTCAGATGTGCTAATTATGAGAAGGCGACGACGCTCTCCGCAGCAGCAGCAGCGCTCCTGCTAAGCCCCAGGGCAGGCGTGCATGGTGGCCCTGGCACGGCGCAGGCAGGGCATCGCTCCCACCGCTGCCCGAGAGCGCGGGAGGGAGGGAGGGATGCATGGCAGCAGGCTCGCGTGGTAGCAGAGACGATGACTGTGGGCAGCCATCTGGCAAGAGCTTTCCCTTTCCCTCTGCCTAGCAAATGGGTTGTCTGTCCCCGCAGCACCTTCCACCCGCGTTTTGCTGCAGGTCAGGGACGCGCTTGTCCGGCGGGTGTCAGGCAGAGGGATGCGATGGGATGCTCTTCGGAGGATGCTGAACCATCCCACAGTGTGAGCCGGCATGGTACGGCTGTGCTGGCGGGGAGGCTGTCCCGCCGGTGGCCGAGCCTTCGCAGCGGGCACACGCTCTGCTTCAACCTGTGCTTCTTCCTTGTGCTGACTTATTTTACTGTCTCTTTTTAGCTTCCCTGATCAGTTTGAGAGGGAAGTTGAGACTGCAAAGAGAGAAATCAGAGAAGACACAAAGTTGGGAAGCAGCTGAAGGGAAACTGCCTGCAGGGAGCACATTCTCAGTAATGTTGTTGCAGCTTATTTACACACTCGAGGGCTCTTCAGCCCCATGGAGCTGTGAAATTCAAAGCCCGCCGCGTCCCTCGGGGAGCAGAGCACAGACAGAAAGGGGTTCCTCTGAAGCTGAAATATTTGACAACATTTTCTATTCTTAGTGATGCAAGCACACGCTCGCCTAGCAAAATCACAGCACGGTGTGTCAGCAGGCAGGCAGGGGCTGGGGGAAAGCGCTTTGAAGGGCTC
Source organism: Harpia harpyja (assembly GCF_026419915.1). Taxonomy (NCBI): domain Eukaryota; kingdom Metazoa; phylum Chordata; class Aves; order Accipitriformes; family Accipitridae; genus Harpia; species Harpia harpyja. The sequence goes on along the minus strand of NC_068951.1, from coordinate 2,136,749 downwards.
GGGTGAGGAGGGTGCATGGGTGCATGTGCCTGCCGTGGGGCAGCCTCTCGCCCAGCCCAACTCGTCCACTCTATAACCGTGGGAGATGCAGACAGCAGAAAAGCAAATTATGATTTTATTGCTCATGTCCCACTACGGGTCCTAACGCACAGGGGGCTTCTGCAAGGCTAATGGGATAAAATGGGTAGAGTTTAGATGGTCCTTCCGGGGCTCCCGGGTTCACGGAGGGGAGCTGCATCCCCCTGCCCTGCCCGGCTTCCCGAGCAGGCAGCACAGCTAATGGCACCTGTGCCAACAGGCACTTCATTAACTATTTTGTGGCGGAGCACGGTGGAGGAAACAGCTCCTCTCTGTACGAGTTGTGCCGCGAGGTGGGTTCAACAGATTAACCATGGGTGTTGCTTCTTCTGGAGGTGGACGTCCCCGGGGAGCTGCGTGCTGGGTGGCAGGAGGGCACGTGGGCGGCCGAGGGCTGCGTGGGGGTTTCGGCAGTGCCGGCAGCGGGCAGAGCACGGCTGTGGCACCGAGGGGCAGCCCCGGTGCTACCCTGGTCCCCGGGAGGCTTCCCAAAACCGGTCTCGGTACAGGCGCTGGAGGCAGGGGACACCCCGGCAGCCCCAGCAGCATTCCGGTCCTTCCCAACGATGTAGGAAGTGCTGAGGAAGAAAGGAGGGAAGATTTTTGTTTGAAAAGGCAGAAAAGAGCAGCCTCGGGACAGTGGTAAACGGGCCGCACGGTTCCCGGTGCCCTAGAAATTCCCTTTGCACGCTTGCCATGGGTACCAGAGCGGCAGCAGGGTGGCTGCTGATGCTATCACTGTCCCAGCTCGATGACTAAGGGAGCTGGAAGGTATAAATTAAATAACACAACACTTCAAGCCACCTGTTGTGTGGGTTTGTCCAAAGCAGTGCTGCTTTAATTAAGATGGAGAGTTTACAAATCTAACCTTTGTTTATTCTGCTTTGGGGCATATATAATGTAAATATGTGTTTTCAAACACTGTGGCTTTTTATATTTCCAGTTATAATTCTGGGTAAAGGAAAGTTTGTCAGGTTTGGCATAGACTTGCCCTTTATAAATACAGCTCCTGCAAACTCTTTCTCCCCCACCGGGGATTCTCTGCAGCACCTTGGCTCGCTTTGCTCCCAATGCAGTTTTTCTCTCGGCGATCGCTGCCCCGTGTCAGGGGTGCGAGAGGGGCTGGGAGGGCTCAGCCGGACACCGTCGAGAGGAAAGTGGGCTCCAGCTCTGTTTCCCTCTCCTCCGACTTAGTAAGAAGGCTCTGAGTCTTCTAGGTTTTGTTCTGGTATCCCCTCTTGGTTCCTTAGTTGTAAAAACAAGAAGAACATGGAGTTTAGCCTCCTACGTGCTCATCAGGATTTCTTCGATGACTCAGTGATACGCTTGGGTAGTTTTCTTAGCCTTTAATTGAAGTGAGTGTGATCCCTTAACAAAGAGACTTCTCCCAAGTCTTCATTAATAAGCGTTAACAAAAATAACTGACCGACCGGGAGAAAAATAACCAGGAGCGGCAGTGGTGTCCCCCTCTCTACAAACGCGGGTCTCCTCCTCTCTCTTGGCTCTCCCGCAGCCCCTCTCTGCCGGTGGCTGCGCCGCGGCTGGGAAGAACATCTCTGCGGAGCAGAACAAACCGTCCACGGGCGAGCTGGGCCGGCGCGATCCCGGCAGGGCTGACAGCGCGTGTTGCACGTGCGCTAGCAAACCCCTTTGACTCCTTTTTTTTTGGTTTGTGTTTCTTAATTAAGGGCTTCTGCAGAGCAAGGGCGATATTTTGCACGTTGCCAGTGCTGCCCGCCGGCTGCATCAGCACAGAGGTCTGCTGTGGTGCAGTCAGGGGTGATCAAAAACAAGCAGGCTCCAAATTCCCTGAGGTGGACGGACTGTCAGAGCTGCGGGTGCCCCTCAGGGGGTCTGGCCACTCCGGGCAGCCGAGCCCCCCGGGCACCTATCCACAAACTTTCCTCTGGGGTCACAAGGCCGAGAAACATTTTTTTTTAATGCAAACAGAGTTTGACGTAATCGCTCTGCTCCAGCGCTGGGGTTTCAAGGAGAAAAGCTAGCAGATAGCCTGAGAGGTGTGAAACAACCGCAAGTGTCACTCTGAACAGAACAACTGTTTTGCAATGCTCTTGGAAAGTGAAGAAACGCTCGGGGAGGGCCGAGGACCAGCGCCGCAGGAGCCAGGTGACTCGCCCAAAATTGCACAAAGCGGCGGCTGAGCCGGTGGGCTGGGACCCCCGATGAGTCCCCTGCCAACGGCTGCTCAGCCCCCACCGTCCCTCCTCCCCACCGTGGGAGCATGGCACCAGCATCACACTGAGCTGGGGCTTCGGGACCGGCCTTTGCATTATCTGTAACAGGAGACAAGAAAAAGCACCCGGCTCTCCCATAAGGGAGGAAGTAGTATGGGAAACTTCATTGACGTGAGCCGTATTTAGCCCTGCTTACTCAGGTCAAGCTGCGCGGAAGCCAGCGGCGACACGGCTGTGTTTCTTCCATCGCCCGACCCGCCGGGTGGTTTTGGTGAAGCGGGCACCGCGGCAGCTGAGGCCTCAGATGCGCAGCACGGCTCAGCGCGGATCTGGGCCCGAGCAAAGAGGATTGAACAGAGCCGGGGCGTGGGGGGTGGGGGGTGGAGGAAAAAAAAAAAAAAAAAAAAAAAAAAAGTCCTGTAAGCCTGTTCTCATCTCCCCCAGTCCAAGGGAAGACGGCCCTTCTGTGCGAGCAGAGGTCTGGTTTTAAAACACCTGTCCTGTCGCAGCGCTTAACCCGCCGCGCTGGCGTTTGTCCCGCGCTCCCCAAAGAAATGCCAGACGCCCCTCGGATGCCACCCGAGGCGGTGGTGCAGGTGCCCCCCCGGTGTCCCCGCATCCTCCCCTGTCCCCCGAGACCGCTGGGGAGCTCAGGGCCCGGTCCCCGCCTGCCCGTCAGGGATGTGCTTGATGTGTGTAAACACGTAATTAACGGTAAGTATATACTTAATTGCTTGTGGCTTTGATTTGCATTCAGGTGCTGCGCTGCAGATGCCTTAAGATACCAGCAAACCCGGTCAGTTTGCAGCTTTCAGGGGTGCAGGACAGCCTGCTGGGGGGGGGGGGGGGGAGCCCGTGGAAGCCCCCCACAATCACCAGAACCGTAGGAGCCAGGCCAGGGGCTGCACAGCCCTGGGGTGGCGGGGGGGTCGGCGGGGGACCCCGTCCCTGCCCACCGGGAAGCCACCGTGAGTACCGGGCTGCGGGAATAGCGCTGCCCACACCTCCCCGGTGTGCTGATGAAGGGCTTTGCACCCCAGCAGCCCCGGGCCAGCCCGCTGAAGGCGGCAGCGACCCCCGGGGCGGCCCCGCCATCCCTCTCTCTCCCCCCCCCCCCCCCCCTTCACTCCCGCCCCCGCGGGTCCCGGCACTGCCGCCGGCGGCGGGCGGGGCGGCACTTGCGGGGCCTCCGCCCGCCGCCGCCGGCGGCCCGCACCCGCGGGCGAAGCCGCCCCCCGCCGCTGCCGCCGCCCCCGCGGCTCCCTCCCTGCGCGGCGGGTGGGGGCGGCGAGCAGGCGGGCGGGGAGGGGAGAAGGGGAGGGCGGGCGGCGCGGGCGGCCCCCGCGGGCCGGGCCGGGGCGTAGCGAAGGCGGCGGCGGCGGCCCTGGACACCTCGCCCGCTCCTCCATCTTCTCTCGCCACAGCTCGCCTCGGCTTTCCCCAGCCCGGGACCGGCCCATTGCCAGCCCCGCGGGGGGGGGGGGCGGCCGGCCCGCCGCGCCGCCCCGGCCCCGCCGCCCTGCCCCGCCGCCCCGCCGCGCCGCCCCGGTTCCGCCGTCCGCCCCGAGGCGAGGGGAGCGGCGGGGGCGGCGCCGCGGCGGTCCGGGCCCGCGCCGCCCCGCCGGGCCGCCGCGCCGCCGCCTCCCCCCTCTGGGCCGCAGTGGTGCAGCCCGGAGGTTAGCGGAAGCGGCCGCTCGGCGCTGCCATGTTGAGCCGCCGCCGCCGCCGCCGCTTTGTTGTCGGCTCCATGTAGCTGGGGCCCGGGGGAGGGAGGGGGGGAGGACCGCGCCGCCGGAGCCGCCGCCGCCGCCCGACGAGGGCCGGGACGCCCCCGCCATGGAGGCCAACTGGACCGCGTTCCTCTTTCAGGTGAGGCCCCGCGGCGGCCGGCGCTGCCCGCGCCCCCCCCCCCCCCTCCCGCGCCTCCCCTCAGCGGCCGCGGGCGGGCGGCCGCCCGCCGGGCTCCCCGCTAGGCCGGGGCTGTCAGTCAGCGCCGCCGCCCGGCCTCCCGCCCGCCTCTCCTCCCGGCCCGGCCCGCGGCGGGGCCCAGCCCGGCCCGGCCCGGCCCGCCCGGGGCAGCGGCTGACCCGGCCCCGCGCCCGCCGGCAGCTCCTTTCCCTCCTTTCCCTCTCCTGCACTTTCTCCCCGCCCGCCTCCCCCGAGCTGATCGCGCACGGCGCTCCGCCGCCGCCCCGCGATGTTTTTCCCTTTTTTTTTAAAAAAAAAAAAAAAGAAGCAATGTTTATATTTTAATTTTTTTAATTTTTTTTTTTTTTACTTTCTCCCCCCCCCCCCCCCCCAACCCCGAAATAGCTTCGGGTTTTGTTTGTTTGTTTTTTTTCTCTTCCTCCCTTTCCCCCCGCCAAAAAGAAAAAAACAAAAAAACCCAAAACCAAAAAAAAACCCCAAAACCAAACCCACCCCAACCTTCTCACCGGGCTCTTAACAAAACCCCGATGCAACAAACACCGTGTCTGGGAGAATAAATTAATCCCTCTTTAAACAGCCTGACTCAGGGGCCGGGTGACGAGGGAGCTTGTTTTCTTTTAAAATAGGACGCGAGCGGGCCGGATTTCTGTAAAAACTGGCCAAATGCTAACGGTAACAGGGAGGAATAGGGACCGTGGAGCGTGCAACCCCTCCCTTTGCCAACTGAGTCACAATTTTCCCCCCTTCTGTCTGCGAAAGACCGACTTAAAAACACCGCTGTTTATGTAATTCCGAAGAAAATCCAGTGTACCAAAAAAAACCCTAAAAAAAAAAAAAAAAATCCTCCCCTGGCTTTTGTGAGCCGAGCCCTTTCACGCCGGATTGTTTTCTGATGCCTCCTGCTCTTTTTGAGCTTGGAAACATAAAATGTGTAATTGCAGCAGCAGCAGCCAAAAAAAAAAAAAAAAAAAAAAAAGCCCCGCACATCACCTTTCTCAAGGTAAAATAATCCTCTTTGCACATTCCCGGCGGCGGTCACTCGCTTACTCACTGTCCTCCTCGGAATTAAACCCAAACCCAACCCGTGACACGAGTTTGAAAACCTGAGTTGAATGAATAAATCCGCCAAGAGCGAGCACCATTCCTTTAGAGAGGAAAAATTATTCCCTTGCAAGTACCGAGGGATGAGTCACTCGCTCGGGTGCTCTGCCTCCAAAAACACGCCGGGAATGTTCCGGGGAGCCGGTACCAGGAGCTGGGCACTGGGTTTTCCGCCTTTTCGTGATGAATGTGGGTGATGCCATCGAGTTTGGCTGAGGTCTTGTGAATTATTTCTCACTCTAGTGGGCAGTTGTGATTTGCACATAGGAAACTTCACGCTAAGAAGTTAATCTCCTTAGTTTAGGGCCATCTCTCTCTGAGTTGGGGCTGTTTTATCGCTTTTCTGCCTCCCAGGCTCACAGATGAGCGTTTTCGAGGGGAAATTATTCGTAGGCTGGCAGTATGGTATTGCAGCAACCTCTGTAAGAAATGCCAAGTAATACTTTCAAGTACGTGTCCAGCTTCTTGCTGCTCGTCTTTATTTTTTTTGAAGGGTACTGTATTTTGAAATAGCGATGTCACACTTTGATTTAGGAGTAGGCTTTGCTGCTTTTAATTAAGGAGTCAGCAGTTCACTTTCCTAAAGGACTTAGCTATGTGCGACTTGGAAGCATCTTCATAAAACTGTGACGTGGAAATTTTCCGATTTTTTTTTTTTTTTTTTGCCCCAAATAATAAAGCTTTAAGACCTCATAATAAATGCTGAATATTGTTTCTTGAGTCATTTTGTTAAAACCAACGATTTAGGGTGCGAGCATCCTAATGCACCCAGCAGAAAGCGCTGTTAAGATACTCCTGATGTGACTTAAGTTTTTCTTCTTCCCATTCTCACCAACAGCATGTCAGCCAAGATCCAACTGGTAACTTAAAACTAGTAACAAAAAGTGGATTTAAAAGCCCCTCCCCAGTGTCAGTTAAATAACAAATGCAAGTGACTGAATATACATGCTTGTTCTTCGTGGGGGAAGTTTTACCAAGTGTGTATTTCAGCTGTGACAGGATTTCTAAGGGACAGTTTAATACACGGTGTGTAAAGTTGTAATTTTTAGCAAAATGTTTTTAGGGGAGGTTTCAATGTCTTAATTTTTAGTCTTGCTAGCAATGGGATGTCTGACTGTAAATTGCTCTTTCCAAATAAAGTTGTTTGATTGATTGTGTTTAGGTGGCATTTTAATGAATTGTATCTCTTTTTAAAGAAACAATTGTGATACTGAATAAGCAGTTCTTGTTTGGATCTTGCTAGTCCCTGAAATGCATATTTTGAAAACCACTTTAAGTTATCTGCTCAGAAAGTGAAAGTTGTGTCTTTTAATGTGAGGAGGAATCATCCATCAAACAGAGTGTTCAAGATATGACTCATGCTAATTTGTTGCTCTCACATTAAGGCTGGAGCGCAAAAATATTTTAGCCTCTGGCATTGGAAGTTCACGGCCACATCCTACCACTCCAGGTCACGAATTAGGCTTTTTTTGTTTACTGCCCCCCAGGAAAGAAAAAAAATTAGTGCTAGAACGAGGGTATTTTGCACAAGAGCGTGTCCCAGGCGATTGAAATATCACAAAAATGTTGACTTGACATTAATGCTAGGTCAAGTAAAACTGTGGTCTGTGCCTGAATAAAAATGACTTGCGAGAGGCCTGCAGCAGGTGCTGTCTTCCCTTCTCGAACAGCGAGTTAAAAAAAAATACTGCCTGATCCTTTTTTAAAAGGCTTTAATACAGGCAGTCCTTGGAAACTGAGGAATACTGCTTGTTGCAAAGAGGGGTTGTTAGAAAGACAGCGCTGCTAATAACACTGGCTATCTGGGAACCAAGATAAGCAGACTTACATAAGCAGCGGCTTCATAGCCTGTAGCCTTATGAATATACATTGTTTTATGTCCACCGTCTCTGTCGGTTTCGTAGGAATAAGTGCATCATTACCTTGAAGTGCTGACGATTCTTTAAGGCTTAAAAATATCCATAAACTGCATAAGTTTGAACCTTGTCCAAAGGATTTGGGCTCTCTATTATCCGATCTGCTAGCTCTGCCTTTGAAACTGTATCTCTGGAGCTATCCTTAGGTGCTCTTAAGTGTCTTCTGATGCAGTTTAACAACACTGTTCAATGCTTATTTAAAGTTGGCTGTAAAACATTTCAGTATTTTTTAAAATTAAAATTGTATTTAAGTACACAACTTGCTCAGTATTGTACTTTCAATGTGTATTGTACATACTCTATTATTTTTATGCAATGTAGATGTCTTGATGGCTTTTTAACAACACGGAAAATAAATGGTTGAAAATCCGCAATTGTCACTGAAGTCAGGCAAAAGTTTAATGGAGGCGCTGGAGCTTGTGCCGTGCGTAGCCTCCAGGAGAGTTCTGCGTTCGACTCTTCAGCAATCGCTTCTGCAAACCAGCCCCTTAGGCTGTTGTTTGAGGTGGCTGCTGTGGCCAGGCGCAGTGTGGTAATGCTCAGCCTACCTGTTGCCTCCCAAGCTTCGGCACAGATGGGACATAAAATGCAGATAAAAACGGACAGGATGGCCTGGCTCCTAACGATTCCCGCAAGTTTTGTCTCCTGTTATCATACTGAATCCGGGCTTTCTCCCGTGAACTGTTTTCCTGTCAGATAGGCTTGCAGTGTTAGGGAGCACGTATTCATACCCACGTGGGTTAGTGTTTGTATCCACCGGTGGCTTTTATCCAAAGATCACCGGCATCGCGCTCCTGAAAAAAATGAGTGGCTAAAGTGATGCAGGGCTTGTGTGGTGGCAGGAGGAGGCGGGAGCTCCCCTGCAGCTGAGGAAGAGTTGCACCGAGGTGGCCGTAGTCGGGAGAGGCTGTGGCTGGGAGAGGCAAAGCGGCTGGAGCTTGGATGCAACTAAGAAAAAGTCCCAAAGTGAGCTTCTAGAAATACTGACTTCTCCAAAGGACGTGATGAAATGGATTCACGTAGGAAGAGTATTAGCCTGAGCGTGCTTCGTAACGCTGTCCGTCCTCAACCGGCATAAAAGTAGACAGGTTGGGGGTCGCGAGCCAGCACAGCGTTTTATTCAGCTCTCGCAGCCTTGAGTCGTATTCCTTTGTGAAGGAAACTGTAGGGAAGAAGTCCTGGGAGGCTGCTGTACCAATCTAATGGGAATGCAAGTTTCCCCAAACTCAGCTTCAGACCTGGCACGCTGCACTAATAACGAGACTGATTTAAAACTGGTGTGATGAGACTGAGGCACATCTTGAATACAGATGCGCTTAAACTGGCTTAAGGTGCTAGAGTGATTTATTTTAATGCTCCATTAGGCTGAATTGGTCTGTGTGGTTTCTAAACCACTTTAAAATTGTATCTGCTAGGGTTTTGTCCCAGTCTGACTGGATGACTTTTAATAACAGCGTTTTCTGCCTTAGAATAAACAGTGCCTAATACAAGCATGGTGTAGAACAGCCCGTAGCAGCGCAGGCTGCAGCTCAGCTGAGCCGTGCTTGCTGCAGCACACTTGGGGGGGAGTCCCCGGTCTGCCTCTTCCCTTTAGCTTCTCCCACTGATTCTGTAGTTCAGAGTCAGTTGGTACTGGCAGTTTGGAAACAGCTTTTAGGTCTTTTTTTCAACACCCCCCCCCCCCCGCAACTGTGTTCTCCAGCATCTCTAGATGTCTGCCAGTGCTTATCGATTAGCTTCTCTTCCTATTGCAAAGTAGCTGCTGCTGAAGAGAAAAAGAACGTGTTGCTATTCTTACTAGTTTCCAGATGCGAAGAACACAGTGGTCAGTACGTAAACGCGGCGGGAACCTGCTAAATGTAGAAATGTGGCTTTAGACAGCTCTCGATGCAAGTTGCTTTGGTTTCAGTGCTAACACACCGATGTGAACATGTTGTTTAAATAAGATGCCTTATCGCATCCTGGCTCTCTGTGGCTGCAGTTGAATTCTCAACATGCACTAAGCTCGGCTTAAAGGTGGGGCGTTATTTTGCAGCTCCCATCAGTACATTCATATGCTCCAAAGATAGTCCCAAGGTGGCATCTGATATGATCGTTAGCAAAACAAGTTATCTGTTACGTAAAGATCAAACGCTGTGTTAGTAAAAGATCTGACAAGCACCTAGTTGTTTTCCATAAGAAGTGTTGCCCTCCGGAAACTTAATAATTATTTGATTGTTATGATGTGTGCCTTCCTACACTTACCACAGAATCTGCACAGCGAATGCGTTTAAAGCGCGAGCGGTTTATCCTGTCCAAAACCAAAATTATGTAACCTTTTCCAGTTGTTACTTCAATGGCTTTTGGTCTAGAATGTGCTTTCCTGTAGTTTGTAAATGTTCTCACCGCGTCAGAGTGAGCACCCATCAATAGAATTTAAGTGTGAATGTTTGGTTTTAGGCACATGAAGCCTCACATCACCAACAGCAGGCAGCACAGAACAGTTTGTTGCCTCTCCTGAGCTCTGCTGTTGAGCCACCCGATCAGAAGCCGATTCTGCCCTTACCAATAACGCAGAAACCTCAGCCTGCACCAGAAACATTAAAGGATGCTATTGTTGGGATTAAAAAGGAAAAACCTAAAACCTCCTTTGTGTGCACTTACTGCAGCAAAGCTTTCAGGGACAGCTACCATTTGAGGCGTCACGAGTCCTGCCACACAGGGATAAAGTTAGTGTCACGGCCAAAGAAAACTCCCACCACAATGGTGCCCCTTATCTCGACCATCGCTGGTGACAACAGCCGAAGTTCATTGGTTTCAACTATCGCAGGCATCCTGTCCACAGTCACTACGTCTTCCTCTGCCACCAACCCCAGCAGTAGTGCCGGCGCAACGCCTATGGCAGTGACTCAGACGGTGAAGAAGCCCAGCAAGCCCGTCAAGAAGAACCACGCTTGTGAGATGTGCGGAAAGGCCTTCAGGGATGTCTACCACCTCAACCGGCACAAGCTGTCCCACTCAGATGAAAAACCCTTTGAATGTCCCATTTGCAATCAGCGCTTCAAGAGAAAGGATCGCATGACCTACCACGTGAGGTCTCACGAAGGTGGCATCACGAAACCATACACCTGTGGTGTTTGTGGAAAAGGCTTCTCGAGGTACCATGTAGAAAATCCCAGGCGAGCTCAAGTATTGGCTTTTCATAACCAAGAAGGGTTAAGCTATCATAGCGAGGGGCTAGGAGAACCAGACATCTTAGAAGATTGGTGAGGGGATAAAGAGCCTTGTTTACCTCTAGGGTGTGGGTCTCGGTCTGAGCCAGATTGGCAGTGGCCAAAAGTGGTCGCTCTTTTATGAGAGCGTTGTGAAATGATTTCGCGACCTCATCCGGGTCCCATAGGACACGTGTCTGTGTCACTGGTGGTGACCACAGAGCCCCTTTACCAGCCTTTGCAAAGGTCAGTGACCGAATGGGGCATGGCAGGCAAACTGCCTCCTTGTCTCGTAGCAAGGTTGAGGCATACTGACAGAGCATTGTGGGGGAGCTTGCATTGCTGCTGGCTGTATTTTTTGTATCTGTGCTTGCAACAGAGAAAACTTCAACCTTTAGAGCTGTTGATCTGTCACCTTTACACAAGGTACGACCAAACGTACCATTTTCAGGTGTGGAAGAACACGGTTAAGTTTTAAACTGCAGGTTGGGTCTCAGCGTAACTATGTGTTACTCTAGCTGAAAGCCACTGCGTAGGTAAGGGGAATGTATTTATTCTTGCCGTGCAGAGGGATGTGGGCTGCAAGGGGTCATCAGCGCAGTGTTCAGCACCGCGAGCCACGGTATCCTTACTATGTATTTGTAACAGTATGCATTTTCTTTTCTGTTCCTCTCTTTTTTGCAGGCCTGATCATTTAAGCTGTCATGTTAAACATGTTCATTCAACAGAGAGACCCTTCAAATGCCAAGTAAGGGCTAAAATGATTTGTTAAAAACAATACCTTACTGTATCGTTAGAATCTCAGGTGAATAATCTTTCCAGAACTGTATTTGCTCCTGGACTTTTCTTTGAAAAGCAAGTTTAGGAATAAAGTCGCATCTGCCTTACGTACCAGCAGCACTGTAGTTCTGATGTTAAGTGTAGATAGAGGCAGTTTGAAAGGATGCTGTGGCTACTTTTTTTAGGAAGATTAGAGGCTTTTTGCCTTCTTGGAGAACAACGTCGGTGCTCTGTTTTACGATACGCTTAACTTAGTAGTGGGATTGTAACAGCATCCTCAGCTCAGTGCTGATTACTGGAGTAATGCGTGCAGTGTGTTTCTCAGAATATTTAAATTAAACGTGTTTCTCAGTATATCCATTTAAAATGGGTTGGAATAGTTGATTCTGGATCCGTTATTTTGCTGGAAGCTGAAAGCAAGTTGTCGTAAGTTGATGACTGAGTATAAGAGAAATAACTTGACTGCCCTTGAACAATTAACTGTTTTGCTTGGCATATCCATGCTTGTTCCAACCTGTGTTTTAGTGACTCATCATATTAAATAAAAGTCTTGTGTAAAAAGAATAGCATTAGAAAAAGGTTTCATTTCCTTGTTCTGATTTGGATGGGAACAGAAGTAATTGAGCAATTTGAGATATCAGGTTCATATTTGTACAGCAAAATTGTATCAAAAAACAACTTTGCCTGTTCTAGGCTTTTTTTATAAGCTACCTCTTGCTTTGGTAGGTAAGGCAACCTGCTATTCTAGGAAAGTTCAAGTAGTATAGAGTATGATTTTTGTCATAATTGTCTCTGAAGCCAATTTCCATTTTCAGTCTCTGTTTAGTAGTTTGATTTTGGTTTCTCTATAAATACAGGTAAAACTTAAGGTTGTCAGTGTACTTAGGATACTGTTTGCACCTACAAGGTAAAATAGGCTTACAGTGGGCATGTAATTCATACTGTAATGATGCTGTCTGCAATTCAAGTGTAACTGTTGTCCTTCATATAGACGTGCACTGCTGCCTTTGCCACCAAAGACAGACTGCGGACACACATGGTGCGCCATGAAGGAAAGGTATCGTGTAATATCTGTGGTAAACTTCTGAGTGCAGCATATATCACCAGCCACTTAAAGACACACGGGCAGAGCCAAAGTATCAACTGTAATACCTGTAAACAAGGCATCAATAAAAGTAGGTGAACGTTTTAAAAACATTTCTAATAACAGTGTGTTTGCAAAGGGAATTGCCTTTGATTACGTTAAAATGCAAAACCATACCCATCAGTCTGGGTATTCACACCTATTAAAAATAGATATTTGGTAACAGCATCTTCTTCAGTTCAAGAATTGGCATATGTGGAATTGGTTTGCTGCTAGACTGTGCTCTTATCCCTTAGGAATGCCCTGCAGTTTGTGAGAATAACCCATCTCTTGAAGAAAAGAGTTCCCAAGTTTTCTCATCTTCTGAGTACAGTGCTACTTCCTGAACTGTACAGGCCTAAAAGTCCAGCAGATAATTCTGGAGATTTTAGAATATTTAAGAACTGCTAAGATCTACCAAGTTTCAGGTTTGAAGCCTCATCTAAAGCTCATCAAAATTAGGAGAAAGATTTCTCTGCTTTCTCTGAGCTTTGACCCTGGGGCTCAATGATTCCTCCCTCTGGCAGTAGCTGACAAGAAAAGCATTTAAATCCAGCCCTGATATGTTTGGGGCATTAATGGCATTTGACTGGTGTTCTGCAGGAGTTCAAATGAGATGTTTGTAATAGTTCCTTCTAGTCTTAAACTCTGTGGAAGTGCTGAAGTCTGAACCTGGGAGTGCCTAGTAAGCAAACGAAGACTTGACTTTCAAATCTTCCCTAGTAAAATAACTGTAACTTAAGTTAACCCACATGGTTAGTGATATAAAATGGGTTTTCAGAAGAATCGAGAGGGAGAAGTAAGGAATGTCTTTGGAAACTTTGTCCTTAAAGCCTTTTAAACAGTGTTAATTTACAACATCTTTTCAGTTCCTGTTACTCCTGGATAATTGGAAGGTACCGGGAATGTCTAAAATGCCCGATTGTTGAGCTTAATACGAAATTTGGATGTGAAAGTATTTTTCAAGGTATAGGGTTACAACTCTGGCTTCCCAAGCCAGTTCGGTGGTGCTAAGGCAGTTCACATGAGGCATTTACAACAGTTGTTAGAGGTGGAAATGATGAGCTGTAATGTGGCCAGAGAGTAGTAACATGCTGTTCTGTGATGTAAACTGAAAATTTTAAGTTAAACTTGCAATAAAAAGTAAAAAGGCTTTTTTTTTTTTTTTTTTAACTGGAGCTGAGGTTTAGAAAAAGCGGAATCAGCTAACCAGCTTGAATTCTAGAGACTCATTGTAGCCTTTTATTTCATTCTTCCTAAAACACAAACAAAATAATCAGAAAGGAATTTCATTTTTGGCAGTGAAAGCAGATGTTCCTGACTTACATTTTGGTTTTTAGCTCTTGGAAAAGTAGATTTATAAAGCACAGAATTAATTATATGGTTTTAAACACCTCTGTGATTTTTGCTCTTGGAATCCTGTGAGATTCCACACGCTCTTTATGGAAGAAGCCTTGGTGATCTCAGCAGAAAACAGTAACTTTCCAAGGTGAATTTGTGTTCTTACTTAATTGGCATAGCATGCATGAGTGAAGAGACCAGCAATCAGAAGCAGCAACAGCAGCAGCAGCAACAGCAGCAACAACAGCAGCAGCAGCAACAACAGCAGCAGCAACAGCAACAACAACAGCAGCAGCAACAGCAGCAGCAGCAGCAACATGTAACAAGTTGGCCTGGAAAGCAGGTAGAGACCCTGAGATTATGGGAAGAGGCCGTCAAAGCAAGGAAGAAAGGTAAAACAAAACAATACTTACGGTCTTGGTTTTATAAGATACTGCAGGTTGCAGTTATATAGGGAGTTTAAGATGTCAGAAAAGGATGTCTTACGTGAAAATGTCATTCTCGATGTTAGAAGTAATAGCTGAAAACTAGCAGGGGGATAACATGACCAAAATTATGCTGTTGTAAATGAACTCCTTATTACGTGCTTCCCTTTGGTCTCTGTGCTTGAATGTGTACATAGCAGTCATCAATTACAAAGGGATGTTTGTGTCTGCTTCAAGGCAAGAGTGTTTTTTTTGGCTTGCATGTGGTTTTTAGCTGTGTTTATGCATATTTACCAGTTGTTAACTTGTGTGCATATATATATATATGTATATATACACACACACACACATAACACCCTCTGTCGTTGCATCATCATCAGTTTGCATGTGGGTGCTTTCTGTGTCCCTTTCATCTTTTCTCTTGCAGTTTATTCCATTTGCTTTATCATCACGTAACTGTCTTTGCATAACGTTTTCTAGAACTCATAGAACTTACTCTTCTATCCTTGTTGGTTTTTTTTCATTAGAAAAATTAACTAATAAGTGATTGTGTTTTTCATTATTGCTAGCTCACAGCTTACATGCACCTATGCTGCTGTAATTGAAGTTGAATAACTTCCTGTTGTTGGTCAATGTGTCAGTTTTGTAAAGAACAGATTGCTTCAATTTAGTGTCATTAGGAGTGTAGTAGTTTAAAGTCTCCCGTTACTGCTAGCTTATTCTTTTCACTACAGTTTGATTTCTGATGCCTATCACGTGACTCCCGTGGATTACATGTTTTAGAAGAAATTCTTAGCGACCACTTACCGTTTTTCACTAGCTTTTTTTAGTAATAAATGCTTTTGGCTCACCTTAATTTTTTTCTTTTCTCCTAAACTTCTTTTCAGTTTCTTCAATCTTTTTTTCTTTTCTAGGTCTTGTTTGTGTATTAGGCTGCTAGCTCCTTTCGCCTTGATTGTTATTGCAGTTGAATTGCATTCTGTGATCAGACAGTATAGAAATAGCTTATTCATGTTAAAATGTAGTGATAACAGAAATGTTAAATATCATCAGGCCACTAAGTAGATAAAGCAAATGGGTGTCGGATTTAGAAAATCTCTGAGAATTTTTTTTTTCTGCTTGTTCCTTCCTATGTCTTGTTCTCTCTTCCCTTCCTTTCTTACTGAGATTATTGAATATGCTTTAACAGAAACAGTGGCTTTGGACAGAATGGTGGGTGAGGGAGGTGGGCGGGTAGAAGTGTTGTCAGACTGGTGATATTAGCTTAACTTAACTGGGGAAGGGGCATGGGGTGGGATGTGTCTTTGCATACTGCTGTGCTTGGAAGTTGAAGCTAGACCAGTCAGTGCCATGCCTATGCGCTGCTCTTTCCATGCTGGCTCTCCTGTGCTAGTGCCACCTGTTGCGTTGGCTTTACAACACTATATATGGGATTTTTCTAATCTAATACGATTTATTTTCACAATTTTTTTTTTTTTTTTTTACTCTTTCCCTTCCTTTCCACCCCTCCTAGATATGGACTTTGAAGAACCAACAGTAACCCTTGAATGGGGCTAATGTTGCTTTCAAAGTTAACTCTGTCTTGGTACATTTGTATTGCCCGAGTGGCAAGAGTGGACTCTTTGCTCCTGGCTTACCTCCTGAAACGTGGGTGTAGACTGAGCTTGGTGTCCTACCCTACAAATGTGGAATAAGACACGACTTAGAAGTGCCGTAACGTTGATCTAGAATATATTTTTGTCGGTTTCTCTAGCAGTCATCCCTTCCCTTTACCCGCGTCCACCGCCCCGCTTCTGTTTTTGGAGCCTTCTAGTATGGGTAGCCGGCAGGTGGTGCTGATGGATGCCTAGTGATCCCTCCGCTGTCCCGGACCGCCGGTACCCCGCTCCCCCAGTGCCCAGCCCTGCTAGAGCCCACCGGCAGCAGGGCCGGGCACTGGCCTCCTGGGTCTTCCTTGTTCGGCACTTAATTCCTGCTTACTGCAAAACAAAGTAAAAAAAAAAAAAAAAAACAACCAAGACCAAAAAACAACCCAAAAACCCACAAAACAAACCAACTTGGTGTGGAGCTGTAGCTTATGTGAAAGCTGAGGAGATAATGGGGGTTGAAAGATGTGCTGACTGGGTAGCCTTGAAAATCGCTAAGTAGAAGTACTGTGATCAGTGGAACAATTTAGTAGCAATAATTAAGACTGAAATAAGCAGGTAAATATTGAAACGAGCTTTGCTTATCAGTCCCTAATAATGACTTTTTAAAACCTTCACAGAATGTCAGTTCACCTTTGAGAAGGCTATAGAGTACGTACCATTCGGTATGTACACTCTCTCCTCTATTTATAATGTTCCTCTTGGGAGGATTTTTTTGATTGTACGATACTGTTTTTATGAACATCGAAACCCTCTTTATAAGACAAGCTCGCTTGACTTCTCAGGAAAAAATACTGAATTGAAATGAACTGCATGAGAGTTTGTATTTCTTGTAGGCTATAGAATGTTAACAGTTTTAACTTACTAATAATTCCTAAAGAAAATTATTCCAGAATTTGTACCTGTTCTTGTTTGGTTCTTGTTTTTGGTTTTTTTTTTTTTTTAAATCTTGTCCATGGTTTTTTATGTGTTAAAAACTTTTTGTCTTTTTATGTCTCATTTTTAGAAGCTGCTAACTTGTGCCAAACCTCCACTGCTGCTACTACGCCTGTGACTCTTACTACTCCATTCAATATAACGTCCTCTGTGGCTTCTGGGACTATCACAAACCCAGTCACAGTGGCAGCTGCAATGAGCATGAGAAGTCCAGTAAATGTATCAAGTGCAGTTAATATATCCAGTCCGATGAACCTAGGGCATCCTGTAACTATAACAAGTCCATTATCCATGACATCTCCATTAACGCTCACCACACCAGTCAATTTACCTACCCCAGTAACCGCTCCAGTGAATATAGCGCATCCAGTCACTATAACATCTCCCATGAACCTCCCCACACCAATGACGTTAGCTGGTCCGTTAAATATAGCAATGAGACCAGTAGAGAGCATGCCTTTCCTGCCCCAGGCCTTGCCCACGTCTCCTCCCTGGTAAAGAATTTCTAAACAGTATTAAAAAGGATTAAAATGGAATCCTTACCAGCAGTTCTTTTTTGGGTTTTGTTTGGTTGGGTTTTTTTTTTTGTTGGGTTTTTTGTTTTGTTTTTTTGTTTTGTTTTAGTTAATAATAAATTCAGACTAAGACACTGGGGCAACATGCACCATCAGAGACCATAGTCGCATCTTCCCCTGTTGATTTGGCTCATATGGTTCAAACTTGAGTTTCACTGGAGCACTTCATTTAAAGTAAGTTTTACCTTTTAGCTGACTGATGCTGAATTAGAGCAGATACTTATTTGCCAGAGTTTAAAAAAAAAAAAAAAGTCATTAAAAAACAGTTTTATGTTTTATCCCCCAAATTATAACTTAGAAAATTATTTTAATCTAAACACTAGCAAAGACCCCTCTGTATCTTTTAACAGGGTGGATGGCTAATTTTAACTTGCCAGTCGTTAAGTCCACTGTTTCTGAGCTAGTGTAGAATCTTTGTCTGTGTTGATGTTTTTTTTTATGAGTAAATGCATTACAATGTTGTCATTTAAAAAAAAAAAAATGCATTTTGGAGAAAATATGCATTTTACCTTTGGGAATATGATAATTTCAGGCAGCATTCCCTATGGGAAAGGTGATACCAGCTCTGATATGCAAAGCATATGATAACTTATCATTCTAACTTCAACATATAATAGGGATTGTGACCTGATATTTGGAGATGTAAATATTACCCAACATATTACCCTAAGGGAATATAGCATTGTAGTCAACATTTTTTTTAAAAAAACTGTTATTGTTTGGTGAGAAACAGCCATGGCTGACAGAAGAGGAGTTGAAATGTATGTAAACATGGTCTCTCAACAGTCAGACCCCTATGGGACTCTTATCTAGGAGCAAAAGGAGTGCTTTGAAACTTAAGAAATATTGCTTTAAGCTGGAAGATTCTGGAGGCACTGGGTATGATTTTTATGCCCTCTGCCTCCCAATCAGAGCCTGCTGGTGTTACAGCAGGGGACAGACGTGTTAGTTGTTCACTAGAAGTTTTGTCTTATATTAAATTGTATACAGTTTTTATTCTAACCACTAACTAGGTAGGATGCCCCTCCAGGACAAGCAGAGAGCGTCTTTTAATTTCTCCCCTATTTCTTAATCAAGTGTTGTGCAAATCTGTTCAACTTTGTAAATATTTGCAAACATCATCATTTTTACGTTATTCTTCTATTGTGTTAACACATTTCTATCAATTTGTGGGAGTTCTGGGGTGATGGTTTGAACTATCCAGCCCAGAACTTCTCCACAAATGGTCACACATGTTTAAGCTACATGTGCTTTTTATTTCTTAACCTGTTTATCTGTACATAAAGTAGAAAGCAAAATCTAGGGAAACAGATATACTTTTTAGACTATCATGTCACATATTCACGTTTTTAAAACTTTGTTTAAAAAAAAACCACCCTAAACCCAAGACTCTACATTAAAAAAAAAAAATAAAATTACAGTTGAGATGTTTTTATCTTAATGAAGTTGAAAGCTATGGAGATTAGCGTGTGCGCATTTTCACAGAGTGCTAGCAGGACTGACTAGTCAAAATGGACTGCTTCCGTTTCTACCCTGCCGTGTCAGTACAAGCAGTGATTGCCAGGCTGCTGGCTCAGGTGACAGGTATCTGTATCATTACGTGAAACTGTTCTAGGGGCTTGGACTACATAGTACAACAAAAACAAAAAAAAAAATAGAGCTTAGTGTAAAATAATTTTATAAATGATCTTTTGTACTTTAGGACATCAAATTGTACAACTTTTGTATATATAAAAGCTTAGGAACTTTCTGTTTAGCAGAAAGGAAACACATTCCTACACTTTTAATGTATATGTTTGTTATAATGTCCATGTAAACATATGCCCTATGTTTGTGCCTTTTAATTAGTTTGTCTCAATAAACAAAAATGTAGAGAAGAATATGTAGCTATGACTTTGTTACCACTGTTCTTACTCCAGATGTGTAGAGGTCTTCGTTTTTGCACTGTGTAGAGCATTGCGTGCAGGCAGCTGCATGACTTAGGCTGATATGGCCGCAACGAGGCATGCGAGGCAAATGCACCCCAGCAAAACTCCTTCCTCCCGTAGCATAGAGCAGCCTGCACTGGTGGGGCCTTGCATGTTGGGATGTGTAGTTTCCAAGCCATCTCTGTTACCCGTGGCAATGATACCAGTTTGCACCAGTTTCACATAGTAGGTGTAGCGTTCTGGATCTGGGTAAATTGCAGAGATGACCCTTAGATGAAGTTTGGGCGTCCCTGAGCTTAAAAAAAACCAAAAGCATTAAAAGCCAATATGAAAATGTGTACTAGAAGTGGTTATCTATGAATTACTTACAATAAACAGGTGTGAGACTTAATTGTATGTTGTCAATTACTGTAGTATTGACAGTGGGTCCTCCATACAGCTAGCGTGCCCTGCTGATGTTATTTTTATCCCAGCAGAATAGCAGTAGAATAAACACATTAAACACCGGCAAGGAAATTTTTCAACGTGACAGAAGCTTCCCAAACCACTAACCGTGGTGCTCTTAGCATGGGATAGGAAAAGGGCTGTTTCCTTTTTATTTTATGTTGGTTCTGCTCGAATGTACCTGGTTTATGTCCACAAAGCTACATTAGCTAATTGTCAACCTGTTTCATTTGTACTTGGGTAAACATTTGCTTTGTACTGTGTATAAATGGTTCCGAGGTGTGCTCCTCAGCTGTCTCAATACAGGCGTTAATTTCACTTTGTAATGCCATCATAGGAAGTACATTAAGCTGTTTTTTGACAAAGGAAAGCTACCTGCTCAAGTAGTTTATATGGCATGCAGGCTACCTTATAATCGGTAGTTCATCCACAGTATAACGAGGCAGTAAGTACGGGCAGCTGCTGTCGGGAGACGATGTATAGTTGCACGACAGCGATGAGTGATTTGTATGGCAACTTGTGTCATAGCAGTGCTGGGGAGTTAAGACTATAAGAAAATGGTGGATGTGAAGAACAGATGCTCCTGTTACACCGAGTTAGTTTCTATGCAGCTGATGCGCTTAGCCTAGTTTATTTCATGGAAACTTTTAAGCTGGATCTAGTCCAACATCCAGGGAAGCCTATTGCTGCTGCCGTTGATTTGAGTGGGTTTTATATCGAGCCCATTCAGGTCTCCGATTGCAAGTAGTTCAATAGGGGTTTTATTTTTTTCTTCTTAAGTTTCCATAAGCGTTCAGCATGAGGTTAATGGCTTAGCACCGACTGAAAGTTTGAAAGTTGAATTTTGCCTTGGAAGGATTTGTGCCGTGGAAAGTCAGAACAGTCAGATCAATGGCACAAAAACTCGTCCTCCGGGCAAGGAGAGCCTCCGGGTGCCTGGCTCTGTGCTGGCGAGGCACTGCGGGGAAGCAGGCCACGGGGAAGTAAGTATTGTGGCACAGCCACCCACGCTGCCAGGAGATTGTGTAAATGGTTTACCTTGGGCACATTTTTTTCTTTATCTGGAAGACCCCACCACTTCCAGAGGGTGTTTGGGGTGAGTTGAAATCTGGGATTCGACCTTTTATGTCTTACCACTGGAGAGTTCTGCCTCAGTGCTGTAAATTGGGAAGATTTCAGTCAAGATCACGGATGAGAGAGAGAAACACGTGGAGTTCTGGGCGCATGAGTTAAATTCTATTTGCCATTGTTCACAAATAAAAGATTTTTTTTCCCCTCTTACAATAACTTTTTCTTTAGAGTGGCAGAAGAAAAAAGTATTTAATGTGTATGCATTTGTCCACGAGAGGTTTAAAGAAAAACACCAAAAACCCAGTAAGCTGTTTGAGCTGCAGCAATCCCAGGTTACATAAAGGGGCCGGGGTTGCCGAGGGATTAGGGTGGCATTACTGGTGGTGATAAGCCCTCCAAGTTCTGCTCGCTCTCCGCTCACTTTTATTTTAGAAACAGTCACTCTGAGCTGTATTTTGAAAACTGCTTGGGGTTAATTTTCAAGGCTGTCAGAGTTAGATTCCCACCAAAGAAAGAAGGAAGGAAAATTTGGACTTAAAGAACGCTCAGGTTTTTAAAAGCATCCAGTACTCTGATATTTTTTTTTTATCTTTGGGGTCCCCGTATGGGAGCTGAGTTGTTGAGAAGTGGACTCCAGTTTTTCACTGCTGGGTCCTTCTGAAAACTCCTCCCTTGGTCTATTGGTGGCTTAGTTTATCCATCTCAAAAATAGATTTAACAGTATTTTCAAAAGGCAGCTATTAAAAGTACTTCAAGTTTTTAAATGCCTTTGAGGTCGGTCTCAGTGCTTAAGTGGACCTTTTTACTGGTGCTTTTCAGGATAAATAGCAAGTGTAAAAATAAATCTCTTCCTCTCCTAATTGTCAGGCAGAATAGAACTTAAAACTTGATCCCCTTCTACCTATTTGTTTAATTCAGCATGTTTATACTTCTTATCTTTGGATCATTCGCTCACAGCTTCCAGAGCAGCAACTGAAGGATGACAGAGGAACTACGTGCTAATTTTTATGTCAAAAATAGCTTTCACCTTTAAACGCACAAGGCTCAATGACTGTTTTCTAATTAGAAAAAGAATGCCTGAGCTTCTGTTGCGAATCCATTTTACAGCTGTGTTCAGATTTGACTGTCAGCCCCTGGTTAAAATTTAGTACTGAGGTCTTGACCTAGAAACAAACCTTTTTTGGTATTGGTTTGGAAAAAGTATTTCAGTGCTAAGAGAAACTGAGCCAGGCTGTCCAGCTAGCTCCCTCATCACGGGCTGGCGAGAGCGTTAACATCGCATCATTTTGTCGTACATTGCATCTCCCTGAAGCCCGAGTAAAGACCGCCGGGAAAGGCGGGCTTACGATTTTTTAAAAATGATAATAGATTTTTTTGGTTCTTCAGGTTCCTGGGCTAATTTGAATCATTTTTTTAAAAGTCCTGGGTTTTTCTTTAAGGAAGCATAAATGCTTTTTGAAAATGAGACATTTGTAAAACATTTCAGTGTGGGCATCTGAAATTACTGCTTGTATCAGAGTACAGACCTCTGCCTTCCTTGCAAAGCCTTTCCAATAGCTACCTCCAAAATCAACCCATTTAGTAAAAAAAGAAGGGGCATTTTCAGAATGTATGGCACCTTTTGTTTTTCAGAGAAGGCAGAAGTACTCCATTCGCCTTTTCACTTAGTTGTTCTCGCCAGCTGTTAAGATTAAAACATTTGTGTTCTGTGTTTTCTGTGCAAGGTTTGTTTTTCAGGGAATTGCCAATTTAGCTGGAACTGGCTGAATTAAATTCGATATTTTAATTCTTCATAGCTGTGTATTTCTATTCCCATTTCTTCTTACTTCCTAGCGTCATTAGCAGCTAAGACCCATATCAAAGGACAGTAAAGAAATTTCGTAAAATCGCCTGTTTCCCCCGAAACAAGCCGGGACTAGGGAAAAGAGATTGCAGTCAACAAAGCTCACTGCAAGGCGCTGTGTCACAGAAGAGATGCTGATCTGCGTTTAACTTTGGGAAAGCAAATGTTGTGGCACGTGTACTTGTACGCACTGAAAGCCGAAGGTTTGCCTCTAATGTTTTCACTCTTACTGATGTCTGTGTTCCTTGTCAAAGCCTTACAGATTTTTACCCAGGCTAAGGATCGCTTAGCTGCCAGACACGGATGAAACGATTGAGTGGGAAAAAACCTCTGCACGGAGGGCCGTCCTGCGAGAATTTTGGACCATCCCAAACGCGTGCTCGGGGTCCGGCACCCACAGACGTGCTTCCGAGCCGGTCTTGCTGGCCGCGGCAGGGTGCTGCGGGAGGCCGGCTGCAGGTGCCCGGAGGTGCGGCGTTCCTCCCGCATCGTGTCCGGAAGGGTTTGGATTGCTACGAGGGAAGCGGAGGCCCTGACCTGCTGCCGTTTGCGGTCTCGCTCTGGTCTCTGCAAAACGGGAAGCGTTTGCCCTGTGTAAATTGGCTCCTGTAATTTGTAAGAGGAGATCACTTCCCGTCCTGTTACGTGGTATGGCTGCAAGCTGTCAGACGCTGTAGTGCTGGATACCGGAGACGGCTGCTTTCTATCTGTGGTCGAAGTGATGCTTTGTTATAATCCGTCTCTCATGTTCAGCCCTTGGGGCAGGAGTGCTGTGTCCTCTTCCTTACCCCAGGCGTGCACGGGGCTGGTGGGACCAAATCCAGGAGCCGGGGATGCTCAAAAGGTGTGGAGGAGACCAAAAACCAGCTCCAGAAAGCAGCTCTCCTCGGGATGCTGGCCAGAGCTGCCTGACCCCACAGCCACAGCCGGGGAGGGGGGGGTTGGGGGAAGCCTGGGGGGGGGGTCGTGGGGGATCCCGAGCCCCCCCCAGGCCCCAGTCAGGGGCTGTCTCACCCCCAGAGCCGGGCAGACCCAGGGTGGCGGCGGGTCAGGCCTCCGTGGGGACAGAGGGAACCGGGCGATGCCAATCCCCTCGACACCTCCAGCCGGGCCGAAACGCTTCCCCAAGGCGGAGAGATGCCCCGGCCCGGGTGGGACACGTCCGCACCGTGTGTGTGTGTGTCACCCAGGTCCCGGGGGGGGGTTGGGGGGCCACCCAAGAGCCCCCTGACCCCGTTGCCTTTCAGCCCGGCCGCCGCTAGGCCCCGCTCCCCGCGGCCGCCCCGGTCGGGCCCCGGCCCCGGCCCCGGCCGCGCCGCCCCCAGCTGCCGGGCACGGCGGCCGCCCCCGCCCCCGCCCGTTCGCCCGCCCGCCACGTACGTCTCCCGTCCCGGCTCCTTTCCATGGTTCCCGGCGTGACTGGTGCCTGCCTGCCGCCGCCGCCGCCCCCGCAGCGCGGCGCCGACCGCCGGTAAGGGGGGGGGGGAGAGGCGGGACGGGGCTCTTTGTGCTCCGGGCCGGGCCGGGCCGGGCCGGGCGGCGCCTCTCGGCCTGCGCGGGCCGCGGCCCGGAGCTCCGCGGGCCCGGGCGGGGAGCGGGGAGAGGGCGGCCCCGGGGCTGCGCCCGGCCGAGCCGGGGCCGGCGGCCGCCCCCGAGCCCCGGCGGGGCGGGAGGGGCCGCCGGCGGTTCGGCTTCCTCCAGCGGGGCCCCCGGGAGGAGCGGCCCGGGGACGCCCGGCGGCCGGGCCCGGTGCCCGATGCGGGGCCGAGCCTGTTGCGGCTGCCCGGCCGCCCCCCTCCGGAGCCGGGCCGGGAGACCGGGAGGTCGTGGGCCGCGGCTCATGGGCCTGGCGCCGCCGTTTCTGCCGGTTCTTCAACGTCCCGGGGGGATCCCTTCAGCCGCCGGGCACCGGGAGGGTCCCGCGGGGAGCGTCCCACGTGGGGACAGCCCTTAGGGAGGCGTGGGTGGGGGCACGGGGTGAAGCGTCTCCCTCCCCGGCGTGGGGCCGGGAGCGGGACGGCGGGAGCGGGGTTGCCGGCAGCAGCCCCCGTCCCCCCTCAGCCCCCGGAGCATCGCCGTTCCGCGAGCGTAATCCCTCCGGAGCGTGGGGTGCGGCGGGCAGGGTTTGGGTTTTGGTGGCTTCCCCGCCGCGGGACGTCGTCCCCTTCCTCTGCGCCTGGTTCGTGGAACGATGCGCTTTACCCCCCCTTGACATCTTTGCC
The DNA here is from genome assembly GCF_026419915.1 of Harpia harpyja. Lineage (NCBI taxonomy): Eukaryota > Metazoa > Chordata > Aves > Accipitriformes > Accipitridae > Harpia > Harpia harpyja. The sequence continues at coordinate 2,112,005 of NC_068951.1, read as the reverse complement.
GGGGTGGGTCACAGCTTGGCGTAGGAACCGTGGCAGGGCCCTGGCGTGCCGAGGAGTTGGCGGTCACCTCCTGGGCTCCGGGTTCTTTGTGGATCTCCGGCCAGGTGCCCAGACGCATCTCCCCGTAAGGATGGAGGGCACCGTCCCGCCAGGCTGCTCCTCACCTGGAGTTCCCGGCCAGCGCTGAAATTGCCACCGATGGGTTGCGGGCAAACGGCGATGGAGAAGGGTTTGAGAGCTGCCTCGCCTGTGGAAGTCACTGTTCAAAGCAGCGCTCTCATGCACTGTCTGTCTTGTCAGGCAGGTTGGAAAGGCTCCTTTTTATTATTTTTTTAAAAAGCAGCGGAGTCGCACCTCCTCCTCACGCCTCCTCCTGCTGCTACCACTGACAGCAAACATGGGGGACGGTAAGGACATCCTGGAAAGCCACCATCCCGGGCTGACCTCTGAGGCTGCGACTGGGGCTTTGCTGGCGGGGCTGCCCTGCAGCTGGGGAAGCTGTGGCTCTCCTCGCCTCCTCCTCCTCTTCGTTGGTCTCTAGCAACACAGGCTGAAGCAGCATCTGCTCCCCTGCAAAGCTTTTTGTGATTTTTCACGAAGGTTTTCCTGTGGAAGCGCCCGGCTGGAGCCCGGCGCTGGGGCAGCAAGACCCCAGGGGAGCTGTGCACCTCTGGGAGGGGAGATCGGCCGGTGCCGGCAGCGGGGCTAGAGGAGAACTTTTGGTGGTCGTCGTGGCAGAGGAGACCCAGCCCGTCGTCAGCTCACCGTGCCTTTCTCGTCATTGTGCACCCCGCTCCTGTGGCCTTCCCTGCCATGACGTCTGACCACCCCGCCAGTGCCTGTCTCTGCTGCGGTGAGGATGTGCCTGATGCCAGCAGAGCCTTACACGCCGATCCCTGGGTGCCCGCACACCCTTCCTGCTGCCGGAGCCTCTGATTGCCAAAAGTATTTCCTTCAAAGACGGGTGAAAGGCGCCTGTCCTCTTCCCAGCCGCAAAGTTCCCGGGAAAGTTTTGACTTTTCCAGCATTTTATTAAAAAAGAGCTTTCAAATTAAAAAATCCCTAACAAAACAGCGTCTAACCTGCACACCGACACCTAACTTTTTCCCCCGACCGGATCCGTGGCATGGCTGAGCGGGCTTTGCCGTTGCGGCGGCGTGGGCGCTGTGGTCCCCCTCCGCCCCGGGCTGATAAGAGCGCGCGGGGAGCGAGCAGGGCTTCCCAGCGCGATAGCGAGCTCTTGGTACTTATCTGCCTGCACAAACACCCTGTGTGGGGGCGAAGATAATGGGGATGCTGCGTGCTGCGGGCAGTGGCATTCGGAGGGGGAACGGCCGGGAGAGGAGCCGGAGGGTCATTCGTGTCCAGTGTCTGTGCCGTGAGGGTAAAATCCTGCGGTGGGATGCGTGGGGAGGGGGCTGCTGCCGTAACCCTCTGGGTGTGCTCGCCAGCCAGCATCGTGGGGTAGTCGTGGTCAGAGCTGGGAAGCTTTTGGGTGGCATGAGTTAACGATGATGATGATAATTGTATACTATAAAATCAGAAAAATGAAGTAATAACACGGAGCACCTCGCAGGTGTGCGAGGCGGTAATGGGTCCCTCTCTTGTGGCACGGCCGGGGCGGCAGCGTCGCTGTGGCCGGGGTGTGGAGGGACATTGGCCGGAGCCTCGCCTCTGCTTGGCAGCACTGGGCTTGCAGCAACGGTTCGGGGACCAGGTTTTCCCAGGCCTTGGTCCCGTTTTTGGCTGGTCTGCCGGTTCCCTGGGGTCAGTGCAGGAGCCGAGCGGGTATGGCGGTGTGTGAGGCGAGCCGGGACAGGGAGCCTTGCCGGTGAGACAGTCTCTAAATGGAGTAGGGAAGTAGGAAAGAAACCCACCCCAGGTGGATGAAAAGCCATCTGAAAATAACGGGAAATGAGAACGGGGGGGGGGACAGCTGGGTCTGGTTCTTGTACCACTCCTCCGTGGAGCAGCCCCGCCGGTGTCGTTTCCCCACCGCTGCTCTGGCAGTGCCAAAACCACCAGTGTCCTGCGAGTGTCAGCCGCCGGCCGGCCTCTTCCCCTGCCCGGGGGGGGTCCCCACATCTGCCCCGGTGTTGGCAGCGCTGGGGGGGGGGCCAGGCTGCGGTGCCCCCGGCCGTGGTGCCCCCGTCCCATCCCGGCCCGCCGGCCGCCTTTGATGCGAGTGAGTGGCAGGTCCATTGTGGCCCCTTTGTGCCTCCCTCGGTTCTCGGGGTCCACACAAAACCTGCCATGGAAACCAAAGCCAGGCGCTGCCCCAGGAAACCCGCAGGCGCAATTAGGAAATGCAAATATAAATGCAAATTCCTCTGACGCCTTCCAGGGCCAGGAAAGTTGTCCCTGGGCCACTGATGTCCCCGGGGCCACTGGTGTCCCCAGCTGCAGGGATGGGGAGGGCATCGGGGCAGGACCGGGCAGGCAGCAAGAGCTGGGGTGAGCTGCTTTTGGGGTGCCTCGGGCTCTTCCCTGGCCGCCTGGTGCTCGGAAGCGGGAGGAATGGGGCATCTTAGCCCGTGCCGAGTGGTGACTCATAGGTGACAATATGACATTGATATTTTTTTCCATCCTCTCGGTTGCCCAGCGACAAACAAACAAACAAGTGTCTTAAAACCCAAACTAACTGCCTTGCAGGAACTGTCCCCTCCTGCCACGGTTGTGTGTGGCTGGGCTCTGGCATGTCCCCATCGCTGGCGGTTCTGCCTGTATCTTCTGGGATTTGTTGTGGGGAGATAACTGTCTTTCTCGCATCCTCTACAGCCGCGGTATGTGAGCCCGGCAGAGGGAAGGCGGGCTGGTGGCTTGCCGTACGGACCCTCCTTGCCAAAGCGCCCCAAGAATAGATGGAACAGGAGATAAAATCCACCCACAAATAACTCCAGGAAGCACAAACGCTTCAGGTCTTCGTTTCTAGGTGGCATTTATGAGCAATGGATACTCTGGCCCTTCCTTGGGTCCCCAGAGGAGCGTGTGTGGGCGGAGTGGGGATAATGGGGCTAAAGAGGATGGAGGGGAGAGGGGGGAAGTTAAGGGAGGATGCTGATCTGAGCAATTCCCCTCCCTGGGAGGAAGCAATAATGTTTTCTTTTCCTATCTCCTGGAGGAGCTCTAGTTAGGAGCCAGGGAGATGAGGTTGGCATGTGGAGGGCATTGTCCACAGCAATAATCCGTGTGGGGAAGAGCAGATCCTTTATGTGCCGATCTGAGCCCAATCTAGGGCTATACTGCTTAAAACCAAGCATTTGTTGATGGCTTTTATTTTTCCAAGCTGCAGTCCCTAGGTCCTTTCCTATCGGCAGCTGAAGTGGTGTGGGATGTGCCTCCCCATTAGTGGTGCTTTCCCTCAGCCCCAGTCTGCTTTTATTGCTGGGAAATGAGCTCTGACTCCTGGAAGTGGTATTTCTTCCTTCTGCCTGACAGCTTGTCGATCCCTGCCCTCTCTTGCTTCCCCAGGGAAGGCGCACACAGCCAGGCACGCAAGCACACCGGCGATGGAGCCTCGCTGCTGTCCTTGGTGTAGGAAAGCAGGGCTTGAACAGGGGGAAAATAGGCAGATTGTCTCCAGAAAATAGATTGTGGCACGCTGCTAGGTGGGTTACAGTGACATTCAGGCTCAAAGCTGATTTTAATATTTGCCGCGGTTACAGAGTCAGTTATAGCAGTGGGTTTTTTTTTCTTTGCCACCACACTTTCAGGCAGCGGTTGAACACACACGAGTGCAACCTTTGCAGCAGCCGGGGAGCTCCGGGGAGCACAGGGAGGTACCGCGGGCTGCACCAGCACCCTCCTCCGTCGGGCACAGCCTTGCCTTCACCTCCAGGTGCCATCTGCAAGGGGATGGGGGGGGAACGGGGGGACCAGGAGCCTGGGCACATCTCGCCGGCAGGACCCTGCCGGTGCTCCCCCTCGTGCCACCCATGGAGCCGGGCTGAGCGTGGGCAGGGGGGAACGGTGGCCAGAGCTCCGGCCGGTGGGAACGGGTTGCGTGGGAGCACATGGCGGGGCCATAAGGCAGCAGTGGGGATGGGGAACGGCCTTTGGGGAGGATTCCTGGGCTCCTGAAGCCTAAACTGCTGCTTATAAAATCTTTGTGGCTTTTAACCTCCCTGGCTGGCAATTGCCATGGTCAGGCCAGTGCAAAGCAACTGGGGCGGGACGGCGATGGGGTTGTATTTGGATTAATTAAGCAAACTTAAAAATAAGGAAACAGAAGCGAGGTGGGATTTTGAAGAAGAACATGACCTAGTTTGGTGGCCGGTCACAGCAAGTGGCCGGTGGGTGAAGGGGGCAGCAAGCAGAGCTGGGTTTCCCTTGCTGCCGAGAAACAGGGCTGTGCTGGCGCGGGAACAGACTCTGCTGCTGAGCTTGAAAGGAGACGGAGCTTATCTGAGCATTGGCCCGGCTTCAAATCCAGGTTAGCATCCCATATAATTTCTGTATAAAACTGTGATGTGCTGTGATGGAGCAGAAGGAACGGAGCAAACTCAGTATTTTGGCTTTTGAGGGCTTTTCTCTCCCCCGTGAGCCCTGTTGTGCCAGGGATGGAGGATCCTGTTCTTGAGGCTGGCAGGAGGGCCCTGACGTATTGGCGTTAATTACGTATCTGTCCCTGGCGAGGTATAGCGTTTCAAGCAGGTTCTCCTCTGCTGAGCAATGTCACCCGGTGCGAGGGAGGACAAAAGACCGGCGCAATTACAATGTGACGCCGTGTCCCAGGACAACGAGGATACGGCAGCGCCCAAATTGTCGGCTCGGCACTTTCGCGGGATAGCTTGCATCAGCCATATGGCTTAGTGACTCATAAAAAAAAAAAAAAAAAAGAGCTCCTCCATTTGCAACTTAATTAGTCCCTTTCTTCCCCTCGGTCTTGGCTTGCAGAGATCCCAACTTGTAAGAGAGATGCTGAGAGGCACTGGGGGCTGAGCAGGGCTGCGACCGGCTCCTGCCGACTCCTGCCTTTGGTGCAGCGCAGGCTCATGCTGGATGCCGAGGGATGGGCGACCGTGCGGTGTGGCCGGTGCATGGCAGGCGCGTATCGGGCAGGAGCCTTTTCTCTGGCTTTATGCCACGCATCGCTACTGTGCCACATCGCAAGGGGCTGGAGAGGAGGGAGAAGCGATGGGTCCTGCTTGGGAGGGCAGACGTGTCCTGCTTTACCTTGGCACCCAAAATACCTGCAGGATGGCCCCGGGGCTCCCTCAGCTTCCCTGGAGAAGCTCTGCCGGGATGTCTGCACCCGCTTGCCTTCCCGAAGGGCAGGACAGGAGCTGGCCGATGAGCAGCCCGGCAGAGCCCCTGCGCTCGCACGCCTGCTCGTCAGTACGGTCAAGTTGTCGTAAAAAAGCAAAACTACAGGAAGGCGACGGCTTCGGACGCCTGCAGTTCTCCTCTTTCATGCCAGCTTATTCCTGTCTGCTCATCACAATCTCCCCATTGCTGCACCTCCCCGTCGTCCCCCTGTGCCACCCTCGTCCTCTCCCCAGGGACACCTGAGGCTCCGGACATGGTGATGGAGGTGCAGGACCTTCCTGCGCGGGCGAAACCCAGCGTCCCCAGTGGGTTTCACTGGGCACATGCTGTGGAAACCCAGGGGCTTTCCTCCTCCTCGGCTGTGGTTTAGTGCCCCGAGGGAAGGGGTCGCCAGCAGCCCGCGCAGCGATCACCTTTAAATCTTTTTACCAGACCCTAATGGCCAAGGGCCTGTCCTGGTAAATAATTCACCGTGCAGTCAGTGAGAGTTTTACTCGACTAATTTTGTTTCCATAGAAACTCGTGCGGTCTTGTTTCTCCACGAAGCCTCGGGCAAATCAATACGTTGGTTTTTTTTTTTAACTTTGCACGTTAAGCGATAGCCCTTAAACCCCGACGGCAGGAGAGCAGCAGCCGGAGATGCTGGTGGCTGGACGGCACCTCGGTGCTGCCTTTGCCCGTGCCGCCTCTTGCGTTGGCCCTGCTCCGCACTGCCCGTCCCTGCCCGTCCCTGCCGGTCTGCCTGGCTTCGCGGGATGCCCAGGGCTGGATCCTGCAGAGATGCTTTGCGCCGCCGGCTGGGACAGGGTAAGCCCAGTCTAATCCCAGTCCATTCCAGTCCATTCCCAGTATGTCCTTGCTATGCAAAGAGCTGGAGGGGAAGAGGCTGCCTCTGCTCAGGCTCTTTTTCTGTTTTCTCCCCTCCCGTCCTTTAATTTCTTTGACCCTTGACCTAAAATGGCAAATTAGCATTTGTGAATCAGCCGTGCTAATTAGCTGGGGAGCGGGGCTGGCCCTGCCCCCAGCCTGGGTTCGCTTTCGCTCGCTCCCTGTTAGGTGCTCACTGACCAAATCTAACCCCAAAATTGCCTGGACGTGGCTCCTCCACGCACCCTGACCTGGGTCCAGCCCCGGGGAGAGCCGCACACCTTTGTCTCTGCAGGAATTTTTATTTTCTTTCACTCCCTGCTGCTTCGTGGCGCTTTTGTGCGAGCCGGGAGCACAAAGGGAGGAGAAGGGATAAGCGGTTAAAGATGGGTTCGTGTGACATATGGTGCGAGGGCTTTGCATGACGGCAGCGGCTGGTGCCGGAGGAATGTGAGCGGGCACGGGGGTGCCTGGGCTTCTCTCCTGCGAGGCTTGAAATGGATGGGTAAACTGAGGCATGGAGTTCGGCGACGGGCGCAGAGCTTTCCCGTGGGACAGAGGCAGCGCTGGCAGCCAGACCACGCTGCTGTCGCCTGCGCCTTTGCACCGGGCAGCGCTCGCTCCTTGTAGCCGTTTCAAACAAGCTCTAAGCTGATTTTTCAGCTGGGACATGTGTGTTTTGATGTCGGCGGTGAAAGCCAGAGGAGGAAAGGTCGCCGATGTTCAGCCACCTCTCGGAATAATCTTCTATCGGCCTCTCTGCTTTAGGCAACCTCTTGATTCTAATTTATTACACGTCGATACAAGATAGATTTGAACAGAGATGCAGTTAAACCATACAAAGGGATGCTGGGTTACTTTAATCACTCACACTTGCTTGACCTATTTTTTTTTAATCCCTTCCTGGAAACCTTATTTCATGTTTGAATTCCCTCAACTATTTTAGGAATGTCGCCCTACCAAGATCAAATTACCTTCAATGAAACCAGTACAAGGCAGCCTCGCAAGGCAGGCGACTTTTTGATTAAGATCTAGTGCTACCTCATTAATATAGGCTTAGTTTGGGGCGGGGTGGGGCTGTAATTCCGGCACGGCAAACGTGTGAAAGCCGGGGATTGGCGCGGCACAACGCCGAGGGGCAGGGGGCTGGCTCTGCCTTCCCTTGGCAGAGTGGGATGGGGGCATCCCGGTGTGGCCGGCAGTGCCGGGACCCCCGGTGCTGGGCAGCCCCCTTGTAGGATCCTGCTGCATCCCGGCGCTGGTGGGTGCTCCGGTGGGATGAGGGGTTACCGGTGAAGCCCTGCCCGGCTTTCCCGTCCTGGCTGAGGGCGGCCTCCCAAGTTTTAGCTGGGTGTTGTTGGTTTATGAGCCGGCTGGGTGCTGCGGAGGGCCGACATCTGGTCGGCTCACAAAGGGCCCTCATAAATCTCTCCGGGAGGATGGCATGGCCGGCCGCGGCTGGGCGAGCAACGGGTGCCCCGAGGCAGCGGTAGCCGCCGCTTTTTCTCTCGAACGTGGTTATCGTGCATTTCAGAGTGCAGGTCTGGCCACGGGCTCCCCAATAAAACCGTCGGGTGAGAGCGCTTGAGCGGTAACGCTGACGATGCCGGACGTCGGGACCAGAATCGCTCCGTGGCTCTCCCTGGTCCCCTCTCGGCTGCTCCTCCGGCTTTGAGCGCTACTCTTGGAGCCGGGAGGGGAATTTCATTTTGGAGAGAGGTAAGTGCTGCACAGGTTCTCACACAGGGCTTACTTCTGCTCTCCTTCCTGATTGCTTTTTATTTTGAAAAGGGCTTAAACCCAGCCACTCTAATACATGGTAGAACAAGTATTAAAAGGGATCGTCAGGTGCTTATTTGTTTCCACGAAAAAGGATTTGCTCGCAAGCAGTTTTCCCAGGCTGTGGGTGGGGGAGGTGTGCATATGCATCCTCTGAGGCAGACAGAAAGATGACGGAGGGGATTTTGGAGAGACTGATAAGGCCCCATCCTGCACATCCTCGGCATGTGCTCTGCCTTTCAGTTTGCTGGTAGACATTACTGTAATTTTTCTTCCCGATCATTTACTTTTCATCCCAGTTCCAATCCTATTATAGTCACACCTGCAGCCACCGACCAGTTGTGTTCCTGGACTTCTCGTTCCTGTGTGGAGCAATCCCTTTGCAGGGTCCTGGCTGCAGGCAGAGCTCGGCAAATCTGCTCTGGCCGAAGCCGTTATTTTTGGTTTAACGTCCCTAGTTTTGAGACTTCCTCCAACAGTCTTCCCTCCAGCAGCTGGGGTGCTGGCAGCCCTTGTCTCTGGATAATCCCGTGCATGGAAATGCCTCCTGCACTTCTGCTCCGCATCCCCCAGCCGAGTCATTACAGGCCTGGGCTTGCAGCCGCTACCGAGTGATGGGTGCCCTCGGCAGAGCGCTGGGCTGGGGGGAACAAGCACTTAATGGTGTCACCCCCATCCCGGCTGCAAACTGGACGTCGCAGCTCTGGCGTGTTTGCAGGGATGATCTACAAATGCAGCGTGGCAATAGCAGGGGAAAAAGGGCTGGGCTGGTTTAGCGATGTTTGAGCAATCCCATCTGTTGTCTGAGCTGCAGCAGACACTGGGGAAGGGAATATTTGTGTTTGCACTTGGTGCCAAGGCTCTTCCCTGAGCTGCGAGGGCTGCGAGTGATCAGTCCCAGTGCTTTTACAGCTGTTCGCTCCTCCGTTCGGGCTGCGTTCCTCACAGAGCTGAGCAACTGTTGTTTCCAGCATGACATCATGAGTTCGACCAAACCCTGGGATTATCCACCTGCTCGTCTGCGCCGTTCCCGGATGGCTGACGGTCGAACTGCAGGCAGCCTCCTCCGCGACTTGCATCGCTCTTGCTCCTGGCTGGAGCTGACCCGAAGCGTCCGCAGCCTCTCGGGCCATCCCTCGATGTGAAAAGTCCACTTCTGCGAGGTATCGAGTGACCCGCTCCCAGGGCTGGGTTGAAACCAGCTTTGGAGAGGCGGGATGCTGGCTGGCACAGGAGGACGTGCTCCCCCAGGCTGTGCGTGCCTTTTCTGCTTCCCGACGAGCGTAATTAAGGGTTCTTCCGCGGCTGCCGAGGTCTTGTTCTTGGCTCTGGCTCAGGCAAGGATGGATCTGAATCGTGCGAGTCGTTAGTGGCTCCGGCAGGAGAAGAGGCAGGGTGCACCCATGGGCTTGCAGGGGTGAGCCTCCTCCCCAAAGGTCAGCTTTTGTTTGGTCTTATTTTATGTTTTTTAAGTGGTGAGCTAACGGCAGGAGCTGAACCCAAAGGTGTGCTGCTGCCTGAGCACAGCGTGCAGTGAGAAAGCAACTGTGGACGTGTGCGGGAGAGCATCCCGCGCTGTCCTGGCTAGGTGATGACGGCAAAACCTGCGTGGGCATTTTCTGTGCTAGCCCCCATCCTGGAGCGCAGAGCCGGTGTGGACGTGGCACCGTAGCAGCTGATAAAAGCTGGTGTGGACGTGGCAATACGGCAACCTTTCCTGCGGGTTTGATGTTACAGCGGCACGGTGGAAGGGCCGGCGCTGGCTTTGCGTCTGGCCCCCAGTCTGGCACTGGGACGTCACCTGGCACTTTCTCCGTGGCGCGGGTCAGCGCCGGGACAACCGCGGCCACTGGCTGCAGAGGCGGCTCAGCCGGGAGCTGCCGCCGTGTCCCCAGGGTGAGCCAGGACCGGGCACTGCCTGTGCCCTGCGGCTGCCGACCCTGCTGGGACGGGAGGTTTTACCCCGTGCTGCCGGGGCTGGTGGGGGGGCACGAGGGCAGTGCCGGCCCCATCGGGGTCCCTGCTGTCGCCTCGCTGCTCCCCGCGACCCGTGGGACGGGGACGCGCGCAGCCAGAGCTGGAAAAGCCTTTAAGCTCCTCCTGTGATGGGTGCAGCAGAAGGGCAAAGGATTACGCCTGTGTCCGGGTTTGGATGAATGAATAACAGCATTCAGGGTCTTTTCTGTGCGATAGCGGAGCAAGAACTATTTTAAGGCAGGAAGAAAGTTGATCGGGCAACGGCTAAATGAGTCATCACAGCCTAATTTTGTGAACAGGGGGCACGAGGCGAAGAGAAGCCCAGTCCGCACCAAACTGCCCTGAGCGCGCCCGTGCTCGCGCCTGGGCTGGCAGTCGGACACCAGCTTTCTTCTTTCCTTTTTGGGAAATCCAAAGGATTTTGCTTTTCCTGGCGTCTTCCCAGCCCCTCACTGACGTCACAAAAATAAGGCCCAGAGACGTGCCGAGCCCCTTGCCGGCACCGGTGGCTGGGGGTCCCGCTGCCCTCCCCACGGCTCACCTGAAGATGCTGATGCAGACAAGCAGGAATTGGGGAGGATCCTGCAAATACAACTATTGTTTTACATTTTAAATTAACTCGTGCTGATGTCACGACTTGCTTTTCTCTGGATTTTAACTCATGCCGCTGTAGTGGTTTGCATTTCTCTGGATTAGCAGCAGGACTTTTAAAAATGGGTTTAAAAGCCTGCATTTGCAGTGTTTCAGCTCTGCCCACAGCGCTGTTTGCCCGTGGGGCGTGCAGAGCAGCCCCGGTCTGTGCCGGGGGCACCGGCTGCACCTCGGTTTTGCCGAACGCACCCTTCGGCAGCCTCCTGCAAGCCCCGCAGCCTCCGGGCGTATCTCAGGGGCTGGGAAGGTCTCAGCAGCGCGATCCCTCAGGGTTGTTTGAAGCCAGATGTGCAGCAGAGCCTTTTTGGCGTATAAATATCTTGTCCCCATCCCTAATTTAGTTCATCTTCTGACCAGAAGCTTTCAGTTACTCGGCGCGTCGCTGCGCTCAGTCACGCTATCCAGCGTGGGCTGGGATTTCAATGAGTTGTCCCAGACTCTGGTGTCGCGTTGACGAACACCTTCCCCAGAACAGAGGCGTTTGCATCAGGAGGAGCCGGTCCCTCCCCGGCGCAGCCCTGGGATTGCAGGGGGATTGCCAACGCCTGGCGTGTGTGGTGGGCTGGGGGCTTTGGCTCCGGTAAATGGGATTTCCCAGCCTTCGCAGTTACAGAGAAGACCTTAAATATACACTCAAAGGTCAAACCCTGGGAGACAAAGATCCCCAACCACAGGTGCTTCTTGTTACGTTAGAGATCTTAGGATTTTTAAATAGATCTGGGGATTTCCAACCACATATTCTGATTTTGGGGGCTGAATTTACTATTTGAGGTTTATGGGCTAGCACGGCATTGCTGAGCTAATGGTTCTCTGCAGAAGCTCTCATCTTCGTATTCGGATCATGCGTGTGTTTGCAGTGTATCCCATATAAGCTGTTTTCCCCTTGATGTCCAGGCTGTTTCCCCGTCCTCTTGGAGTAGCCAGATCTTTTAAGGAGCGTGTGTACCCTGTGAATGTGTTATAACTCAGTTTAATATGTGACTAAACCAGCCATGCAATATTGCAATTAAAGGATAATACCAGAGGTGTGAACAATGCCAGCTTTTTGCTGTGCATGAGTCATGATAGCAGAGGAGGAACCGAGCAGCAGTATTTTACTAATTGACTCCAGCAGATTTATTTGTCCTCAGTGAATAGAGGCGGGCAGGGCTGTCGGAATTGTTCCTGCTCCACTCACACAACGCTGCTCCGTGCCTGGCTCCTGGCGAGCAGGAGCTGATCCTGGGGACAGAGAGCAACTGCAGGGATGGAGACAGTTCTCGGCTGAGTGATCTGTTAAATGCTTTTTGTTAGTGAGTGTGGAGCGAACTGGGGGCTCCCGGTGCTGTTTGGAAATGGCCCCTTGTGCCCGGCAGTGAACCTCCTGCTGCTTTTCCACGGGTCCTGTCCTGCGGGGTGAGCGAATGCCACGGGGAAGGTGGCACCGGCTGGAGGGACCCGTGGCACCGTACTCAGCCCAGGGACCACTGCCCTGGGCCGAGGCGCAGGGTCTGGTCGGTGCCGGTGTCTGCACAGGGCTGCTGTTCAGGCTCGCTCGCGGGGCTCGGCGGCAGGCTCGGTGCATCTGAATGCAAATGCATCCAGGATTACAAAAAAGCCAGGGAGGGAGAGCAGAGCCTGTCCACGGAGCGGGAATCATCCCCCCCCATCCTCCGGATGCGTCAGCGATTCCTCTGGGTACCGAGCCAGAGCAGGGCTATCCCTGGGGACAAAAACCTGAGGGTTAACCGGCGTTGCCAAAATAAACTTTCTCCCAGAGTTCGTGCCAAGTTTCCCACGTTTTGCAAGTGGGTTTTGCTCTCAACGGCCTCTGGAAGCCCCTTGGAGCAGCTCGGGGCTGTGAGCCGGCGCAGAGGCCGAGGCTGGGTGAGCACTGGGGACGTGGCTGTCATGCACAGCCTTGCTACGGGCAGGAGAGAGCCCGGGTGACCTTCAGAGGTGACTGCTCTGCTTAATGGCTTTGAATCTGATTATACCCTGTTTCGCTAAGAAATGTGCTTGGCACGTTCTTCTGAATTAAGTACCATTTTAGGGACAGTTATCTTGAACCCTCTGCTTGCTGCTTAGGAAAAAGCCTTTGAAAATGATATTATGGATCAAAAGTGTTCCTGGGGTAATTCTGTTTCAACAGTGGAGTTAATCCAGAACTGAATTTGGCCCTGCATTTCCAAATGAGAAGTGGTAGCTGTATAATCTGTTTACGGTTTTAAAGTGAATGTTAATCTTGGATTTGGTGGCTTTTCCCAAGGGTCGCTTTGCCGTACTGCAGAGTATTTTAGCCCCCTGCTCTGAAACTCTCTGAGCCGACTCCGTTTTTATTTAAAGAGAGATTTTACTGTGTTTATAAATACATGTCAGACCTGGAAGTGTTAAATCTGGGGAGCCCTCGGTAGCGGAAGTAATGCCATTTTTCTTACCTTGCGTTTTGTTTGTACAGCACCTGGCACGGCGCATCCAAGCTCCGGCATGCCAGCCACGCTGCGGGGACGGCGCGGTCCCGCGAGGACGCGGTTAGACGGCTCGAATTGAATCGAACGTCCGCTGTTGAGCCGCGGGATCTCGCCGTGTCTCCGGGTGCTCTGTCCCGCGGGTGACTTTCTCCCCTCTCCCCTCCGCAGGTGGGAGGATGCTGCAGCGTGCCGGGGGCTGACGCGCGGTGCCGCCGGCCGCGGGGAGCAGGACCCCCGCCGCCCACCCATGCTCCCCACCAGCCGCCGGGGCAGCGCCCCGTGACGGAGGGGCGGTGGGCGCCCGCCACGCCGCAGCCGGGACCGCAGCCGCCGTGCCCCCGCGCCAGCCGCCCCGCCATGACGAGCCTCTTCCGTCGGAGCAGCAGCAACGGCGGCTCGCGCGGCGGCTCCTCCGCCCAGGAGCTCAACAACAGCCGCCCCGCCAGGCAGGTCCGCCGGCTGGAGTTCAACCAGGCCATGGAGGACTTCAAGACCATGTTCCCCAACATGGACTACGACATCATCGAGTGCGTCTTGAGGGCCAACAACGGCGCTGTGGACGCCACCATTGACCAGCTCCTGCAGATGAACCTGGACAGCAGCGGCTGTGACGACAGCTCGGATTCGGAGGACAGCATCCCCCCTGAGGTAACCCCCGCCGGTGGTCCCCAGCACGTGGCTATGGGTGGGGGTCCCCTGCCTGGACTCCTGGCTGCCACGGCTGGCTCATCACGAGCGGGCAGCTCAGTCTCATCCTGCCTCATTTCTGCCTGGGCATGGTGCTAGTCGGCTGTTGCGGGTGGGCAGAGATTCGAGTGCCCGATTTGGCTGATCTGGAGCGTGCAGCGTGGCTGGTTTGTCTTGGACAGTGCTTGAGGCTCGAGCCAAAGTGCTCTTCTCCCTCCCTCCCACTGCAAAACCCAACAGAGACCCTTTTGCTGCTGTCAAAGGGTCCCCGAGGGCTGCGTGCACCCAGGGATGGGCTCATCCGCCCACCTGAAATGCGGTGCCTCGAGAGCAGCGCCTCCAAACCCCACCAAAAGCCCCCCCAGTGCAGGGGACTGGTGCCGGGAGTTTGCCCCCGTCCTCTGTGCAGTGTTCAGCCTGTCCTGTCCCCGTTTTGCTGCCATGCGCAAGCGGGGAGTGTTTCTCCGGCTCCCCCTCACCCCGTCCTCTCACCCCACAGATCTTGGAGCGGACCCTGGAGCCGGACAGTTCGGATGAGGAGCCCCCTCCCGTCTACTCCCCTCCCGCCTACGAGACCCAGGAGTTTGGCAGCCGCTACCCCCGCGCGCCGCCCACCCCGCCGCCCAGGTGAGCCCCCAGCCCCGCGCCGCGGCTGCACCGCGCCTTCTGCTCGCGGTGGCCGGCAAAGCACCCTGTGCCGGCGCCTGGGGGGGGTCTTGCTGCGTGTTAGCCGGCCCCGGCAAGGGGCATCTGGCATCAGTTCGTTAGGGTCAGGCGAGACGAAGCCAAGGGAGATGAATGAAGCTCGCAGCTGGCTAAAAAATCCCTGCAAGGCCCTAAAAAGCGAACAGCTGAGGGGCCCGGAAAGCCACGCTGGCAGCGTGTGGAATGGCAAAAATCAGCTACCGGGGGTGGGGAGCGCTCGCCTCTGCTCGAAAACACCAGGTGCTGGGCGTCTGGGGCCCCACGCATCATGGCTCTCGGCACTGGAGACCTCGGGTCTGTTCGATTTGCTGCTGCTGGGTCGCTGAGCCCTTGGGGGTCTCTGCCCCCACGGGATGTGGGCTCTCCCCCGGCAGCAGTGCCTTGGCCATAGCCTTGGGGCTTGCAGGAAAGCAAGCGCCGGTGCCCTGGCTGCCTCTGTGCCAGCCCCCTGGGACGAAGGCGCTGCCGGCTGCGCAGGCTGGGTGTGACATCTGGTGAGAGACGTTCGTCAGCTTCGTAAGCGCGATCCTGCCGTGCTAGGGCTGCCACAGGGCTGTTTTCTGGGACTCCGAGCAAAACAAGGAGGAGAAGGGAAATCCAGCCTGCGCGGTTGCAGGGCAAGGCTTGAAAAGCAGCTCCCAAAGATTTCAAACTGGCTAGGAAAGCCTTTCGCTCTCCAGAGCTAACGCTAACGCCATGGGTTTGGGAGGCATGCTGCGGTTTCTTGGTTCCCAGGACCGCCGGTGGAGCCGGGCAGGGGGCTGCCGTGCCGGGCCCTGTGCCCTGCTGCTGCAGCAGACGTTGGAGGGTTTCACCCTTGCCAAAGGTGCTGTCTGTGTTTGCCTCGCAGGACAGACGTGCCGGGACCTGGCAGCACCCCAGCACCCGGGCGCTACAGGAACTGGAACCCACCGCTCCTGGGCAACCTCCCCGAAGACTTCCTCCGCATCCTGCCCCAGCAGACCGCCGGCACACAGGTGAGGCTTGCTGCCCCTTCCAGCCTGCGCCCCGGCTCCGTGGTGTGGCATGGAGCATCAAACTCGGTCCTCGGCCACCCTGAGCTTGCAGCGTCAGTGCTCTGAAAGTATCTGGTTACTGGGTGCCAACTAAACTGGAAGTCTTGGAGCACTTCTTGTTGTTCAAGGCGAGACTGAAGTGAGCAAGGTGGGAAAGGGGAATCTTCCAGCAAGGCTTCAATGTTTTTCCTGCCGTTAGCCCAGCAGTTAATGCCAGCCATGCCGCTTGCAATAAGCACCTACTATTTCAAGTTATTTTAAAATCTTACCTGCTACCCTGGTGAGGAGCAGCAGGACCAGCATACACTCCTGGGGAGAGCGGCACTGCCAGGGCGCTCGGGGGCTGGTGCAGTGGAACTTGGGTGGAAAATCTAGTGCAAACCAGAGGATTTGCCCCTGGGAAATCAGAGTTACCATGTTCTTCATGATGGTTTCGGAGCCACGGGGCTTGGGGTTGCAGGTGCCTTTCTGCCCACAGCGGGGCAGGCGGTGGGCAGCACCCCATGGGGAACAAGCAGCCCCAGCGCAGACCATGCTGGGCACCCAGCTTGGCTCCAGGCACGCCACATCCCCGGGACGTCCCTCGGCCCCTTTGCTAACACAGGAGCCAGCCCACAAATGGGACTAGTGCCCTCCTGGCACGGCGAGGGGCTGGGGGGGCCTGCAGGCACCCTGCCTTCCCCGTGTGTCAGCTCCTCCCTCCCTTTTTGGCTCCGAAGGCAGCCTGCCACGTTTTCATAAATGATTGCCCTGGAAGTTGAGCTTCGCGGGCTATATTACCTTTCTGGGAATAGGAACGTGCCAATTCATTTGGGCTCAAGGGGAGGAGAGGAGCAGCTGCTCTTTTCTTTCCCCGGTAATTGTGTGCTTTTGCTTTTTATGGCTCTCTGAGAGCAGCTACAAATCAGATAAATATTGTAGGCGAGGATGGGGTTGCGGCTGTAGAGTGTGGCTCTGCTGCTCCCCAGGTGCAACCGCACTGGGAGCCAGGGGAGAGCATGAGGTGCCTTGCGCAGGGACGTTCATTAGCGGGAAATTGCAGTCTCTGCTTTTTAGATAGGGGGAAATAAAAGCAGCGACGCTGGCTGAGACCGTTCTCCCTCGCCTCCCCACCAGGTCCCGTCTTGCCTCAACCCCATGGTTTAAAGTTAAAAATCTTTGCAAGTCTGCACTCTGCAAAGGAGCTCTTCCGGAGGCACCGGTTCCTCCCCGTGCCACGCTGAGCCCAGACCAAGACGTCCCCATTCCCACATGGGATATCCATCCCTACCTGCCTCCGCCCCATCCCCATTCCTGCCGGGCAGAGGTGGTGGTGCCCTGTCCCCCTTTGTCCCCTTTGCAGCAGCACCGTCCCGAGCGCAGCCCAGCCAGGGGGGGACGGTGCCCCGGGCTGTCGGGTGCTGGATTTAGGAAGGAGGGACCCCTCTCCCCGCTGGGGAGCAGCGGTCAATGGTGTAACGGAGGAGCAAAAGGCCGAGCTCAGCCTGAGGCGTTGCTGCAGGAAACCTCCTGCACGCACCGGCGCAGGCACTGAGACCACCGACCGACCTCTGCCATGTTTGCCTCCTGCCCAGGGCTCCCACGGCTGCCGGCAGCCCGTGCCGCGGGGGCTCGCCCCGCGGGGTCAGGGCTCCCTGGAGCAGGAGCGGCGGTGGAAGCAGTACCTGGAGGACGAGCGGATCGCGCTCTTCCTGCAGAACGAAGAGTTCATGAAGGAGCTCCAGAGGAACCGGGATTTCCTCCTCGCCCTGGAGAGAGGTGAGAAGTGCCTTCAGAAACCTCTGCCTCCGCTTTTCGGCTGCGTGGCCCCCCCGCGGCACTGGCTGCTGGCAGCGTTGCCGTGCCCGTGGCATCGTGGCTCATGCCAAAGCAGAGCCAGCGCAGGATGCGGCCAGGCTGGTGGCAGGTGGTCTGACACCGGGCAGCAGGCTGCTCCCCGGGCTCCTGCTCCTGGTGCTGAGCCGCCTGCCCTGAGGCTCTCCTCCCCCTGCCCACCTCTCTGCAGTGTCTCTGGCAAACCCCAGCAAAATCCATAGCAAGGAGCCTCGGAAATGCCCTCCGAGCCCAGCCTGGCCAGTGCGCCCTCCCCGGCTCTGTGTGCCCTCCCCAAGTGCTGGCAGAGCCTGAACTGGAGAGCAGTTTTGCCATGATTGCTCCTTCCCTGTCACCATGCTCCTTCCCGGCAAGCCAGCAGCCGGCTGCTCACCCAGCGCCGTGGGGAGGGCTCAAGGGCATCAGTGGTTTTCTGCTGCTGAGCAAAGAGCACCCCTTCCCCTCCCTCGCTCTGCCACCAGCTCTGAGCCCCCCGGCCAAGGGGCCGTCTCCCTCGGAGGTCTCGCTGGTGGTTTGCAGGGTCCCGGCAACGCTTTTCACCGCAGGGCTCGCCCCCGGCCGCCGCGGCTGGAGAACCACCGGCGTGCTCGCCGCATGCTTGCAGCGGGTGGGCGGTTCTTCTGCTGCGGTGAGAGGAGTGCTCCCACCTGCTGTTGCGGGCTCCCACCAAAGTGCTTGCGGTCACCGTGCTGACGTGAAGCCCGAGCTCCCTCCCTTGCCATCAGCCTGTCCCTCCACGGCTGTGGGGGCCATGAGGGGAGAGGGGAGCGGAGCCGCCTGCGCTGCCTCGAGGGTCTGATCGAGCTGGGTGCCGGGCTTTTTGTTTTTCAGATCGATTGAAATATGAGTCAAAAAAATCCAAGTCAACCAGTGTTGCTGTGAGCAACGACTTTGGTTTCTCCTCCGTAATATCAGGTAACTTTCAAGATGCGTGTGAGCATCGCCTCTCAGCAGTGGGATGCCACACAGCTCCGGTGTTCCCAGCCCTCTGCCCAGCTCCCTCCGAAGTGGCTGCAGGGTGAGGAAACTGGCTGATCCCTCCCTGCCACCACCCCAGCACAGGAGAGGAGCTGGTTGGTGATGGGGACGGGCACTGCTGCCCTCCCTGCCCTCCCCACGTGGAGGATAGTGCCTGGGAGGCATAATGACTGTTCCCGGGTAATCCTGATTAACCTCGGCGAGCGGAGCAGCTGCCTGGGGTCAGAATTAGAGCTGGTGTCTGTCGATGGCCCTGTGCGGGGGTGTGCGAGACGCAGCGGCTGGGCGCACGGTGCTTTGAGGGCACTCAGACCTGGGGAAGGGCCGTGGACCCAGGTGGGCACGAGGACGTGGCTGTGGGGGTCTCTGGTCCACCGGACCGAGTCGCTGGGCTGCCTGAACTTCTACTCCTCATCTGGTGGCCCTGCCATGCCGGGTACTGAGCACGGGCACAATCTAATACCCAGAGTGCAGTTAGTGCCGGGGGTGATTTGGGGCTGCTGTCCCTGGAGCAGCACAGAGGGAGGCCTCCTGCTCTGCAGCGGTGCTGGTGGTGGGGCTGAGCTGCCACTCGCTCCACATCTGCTCGCACGTGGCTCAAGGTGAGCATCCCCGCGGGGCTGAGGGTGTGCCGCAGCCGACATCCGTGCACCCACGGTCTCGGGTGTTATATCCACAGAGGATCCTTGCCCGGAGCCAGCCCTGGCGTGCCAGTGCCCTCATCCTGCCTGCTCTCGCTCAGCTCTGCTCGCGGCAGGGCTGCGCTTTGCTGGCACTGGAATTGGGTCATGGAAATGATTTGTCTTGAGCCTCCCCTCGCCGCGCACACACTCCCGGTAACCAGATGTTTGCCTTCCAGGTGACGTAGCCCCCTCTGTAACCAGCGAGGCCGGCGGTGCCGTGTCTGACGATGCCTTATTCAGAGACAAATTGAAACACATGGGAAAATGTGAGTCGGTTTGCAGGCTCCGTGTTGGCAGCGGGATGCCTGCGAGGGCTGGAGGGAAGCTGGGAGCGGGGCAGGCAGGGGAAGAGCCGGCAGCATTGCTTGGCGCTCGCCCAAGCGCTGCGGCGGTCCCCGCTCGCGCAGCGTGTCCGCTCTGCGTTGTGCGTGCCTCTGCGTGCACGTCAGCCGGTACACGTACGCCTGCCAGCGTGTGTGCGTGAAGTTTTCTTGTCGCCTCCCTTGGCAGCTGGGCACACGCGTCCCCATCGCCCTGGGAGTCGCACAGAGGGGCTGGCACATCGGCGCGCAGGGCGCAGGCCATTGCACGCTGCGGTGGCACGTTGTGCTGAGACGGTACTCAGCCCCAGCAGTGTGGCTTTGGGGTTGAGTTTCCGTCTGTATTTTACAGCCCTGGGCTGTTGCATCCCTGCCCTGCGGTGGTCTCCTCCCGGCTCTCGCCAGCGGCAGGGAGCTCCTGTGCCGCACGCCGGGGCTGGGCGACGGCACGACAGACGGGAGATGGAGACCTGGGTCTTGGTGCCCCGGCTCTGCACTGTCCGTCTGTCCCCAGTGCATGTATGGGTTGTGGCACGAGTCGAGGATGCAGGTGGTGGTGTGGAATAGAGGAATTTCTGGGCAGGGTTTGTGTGAATCCTAGAAAAGCAAGCCAAAGGTTTGCCGTAAGTCTCCCTTTTCCAGTCTTTTCCTCTTAGCAAGTCACAGCCTGCTTCTCCCGTTGCAAAATAGACTGAGGTCTTTGGGCAGCTTGACTCGGGCTGCAGCCAGCTGAGACACTGGGGAGATGCGGGTCAGTCAGAGATAGGGAATGTCATGAAAATCCCAGTGAAAGGGTAAAAACATCAGCACCTCCCGCCAGGGACCAGCATGTCCCTGTTGGTCGCAGGAGCTGGCTCTCCGAGCCTGGCAGCCTTGCGTGGCCCCAGTGTTTCCAGGCAAACCCGGAGTATTGCTGTGGGGCATCGGGGTGTGGGTGGCTCTCGCACCGCTGGCCCTGGCCCTCTCTTCCCCATCGCCCATGGCAGCTTTGGGAAGGGTTTTGGGGTGAGACCCTCACCCGGCTGCTTCCTTCCAGCCACGCGCAAGAAGCTGTTTGAACTCGCCAGAGCCTTCTCCGAGAAGACGAAGATGAGGAAATCAAAAAGAAAACACTTGTTGAAGCACCAGGTGTATCCTAAAAGGGGTTGGGGAGCTGTCGAGGGGTGCGGGCCTGTCGGAGTGGTCTTGTTTGGGTGCTTCTGGGGACTCCCCAAGGCCACGGTCTGGCCGGAGCCTCCCAGCTGCCTCTCGCGGCTGGGCCGTGGGCTGGGAAGGGCGACTGTGGTACCACAGCCACATCTTGGCCCCACAACTGGTTTTCCTTAGCGGAAGGCGCAGGCTGGGAACGGCGGCTTCCACGGCAAATCTTCTCGACGATGTCGAAGGACATTCATGCGGTAAGAAATGGCATGCCGCGCCATGCTGCGCCGTGTGCGCTGTGCTCAGCGTGGCTAGCTGGGGTCCTGCGGTGACTGGCCCCATCCTGCCCCACGCCATCACGCTGCTGGAGATGGCTCCCATCAGGGCTACGGGCTCGCCCCTGGTCCCACGCGGCTCTCCTGTGAGCGTGCGCTTGCTGGGGACCGGGGACGAGATCTCCTCTTTTGGGAAGCCTCGGGGACTTGCAGCTGGGCTGTGCAGCCCTGCAGGATGCGTAGCCTGGGGTCGGGGCACAGTCCTGGCAAATCTGTTGTCAGCCAGATGTGCACAGCAGCAGGTCTTGGCAGTGTGTTTTGTGCCAGCCTGGACCACCCCAGGTCTGGCTCAGGTGGCATGAAATGGCATGGCAGAAATGGCCCCGTGGGCCAAATCCTCCTTCCAGTGTTCTCAAGCCTATTCTGGCAGGGAGTCCCCATGTCCCAGTCCCTGGGAATTGTCTGTCTGGGCGAGGAAATCCCTGCCCTGGGGCAGGGGCTGGGCTGCCTCCCCACTGGGGCACCTTGTTGGAGCTGGGACCGTGGCACGGTGGCCGGCATCCCGGCGTGGAAGCGGCTGCAACTCCTGACAGCCCCTGCCTGCCTCTGCCTTTCAGATGAAGACTTCCAAGCGCGGAGGCAGCAGCTCCGGGAGGAGGAGGAGACGCCGAAGGAAGGGCAGTAAACGGTGAGAGGCACCTGGGGACAAATGCTTCCCAGAGAGCGTGCAAACAGCCCTGTCCATCCGTCTGTCCTGGCTGGAGGAGGGAGCTGGGTGCTCTGGATCAGGTCCGGAGCGTGTCTGGGTGGGCGCAAGCCCCGTTAGCAGCTCTGGGTGCTGCAGCTGATAACGGCGGTGGCCACGGTGTGGCTGAGGCTGAGCATGCACTGTTCTCCTCCCCTCCAGGTCCCAGCGCTGGGGTTTATTGCTGGCACAGAACGTGCACAAGGCTTCATAAGAAGATGGCTGAAAAAGGAAAAAAAACCACCCAACAAGCAACCCAGTTTTTTGGCTGTTCCCCCTCTGCTGTTGTACTCCTCTGAAGTACAAGTATTGAAGTGAGGGACAATGTTTTCTTACCAGTGGTTTGAAAACAACTTCTATCTAGCAAATCAGCCAAAAAGGAAAAAAAAAAAGGAAAAAATAAGTTCGGCAGCTGATGTGAGCGGCTCTGGAGGAGCCAGAAAAGCTCAGACTTGGGAGGAGCAGCGTCCCGCCTGCTCTCTCGGTCCGAGTGGCGTCGCAGAAGGAATGAAAATCAGTTGTACTAACGAGGATGCATTCACATGTGGGATCTGCTTGGCCGGAGCACTCCTGAACATATCTCTGTAGCAATCTGATGTAACTTTACTCTGCGCACACAGGAAAAAAAACACCACGTGAGAAAGAGAACCTAACAGCTGTTGTCTACTATTGCTAGGAGTAATGAGCAGAGATTCAGATCAGGTAATAGTCAAATAATATAAATTGTTTATAAAAAGGAAAGGCCTTCTTTTCCTAGGCGTTTCACTTTGAATTAAACCTTTGCCTTCGGCATTGCTAAAACTGCCTTGAAGTACGGACGCTTTGTGCCGCCACGGGGCAGCACCAAGGGCTGGATTTCGCATCAGTTTAACCCTCACTGCCGAAGCAGGACACGTCCCGCCGGGTGCAGCGTGCCGGTGGTGGTCCCGGCTGCCGGGCAGGGCACTCGGTGGCTCCAGAGATGCCCCCCCGCCATAGGTAAGATGCAAAGCCCGAGCTGGGGGGGTTTGTAGCTGAGGCCGGTGGAGGCATTTTCGGCACGGAGAGTTTGCACAAGGGCTTGCAAGTGCTGCCGGGTTTGGTGCGGGGCTGGGGCTGGCCTGGTGGCAGGAGCACAGCACCCTTCCTCGTCCTTGCCCTGGGAGCTCGTTTCGCCGGGGAGCGTGGCAGAGGGCTGGGGAGGCCGGCAGACAACGCTTGAATCATTGCAGCTTTCGGAGATGCTGTCAGGCTAAAAATAATTACGTAAACAAATTCCTTCCTTGTGTAAGTAATGAGTGACGAGCGTAAAGTCAGAAATCGCTCCCGCCAGCACATTTTCTTCTCCTTTATCGGCATAATCTGTTTACTGCTAAATGCAGGAGGTGGCTATAGACGTGCCTGTTTCACTTTCTGGCTCCCGCGAACCAGCACAAATGTTGCAAGATCGGAGCTGCGAAGGCGGCAGACGCAGAAACCCCAGCCATCAAACACACACGCAACTGTTTTCCCTGCCTCTCCGCGGGGTTTGGTAACAAAAGCCCACATTGCAGGCGCTGGCTCCCGACAGGCTCCTTTTCAAACCCACCCGGAGCCTGCATGCCTTTGAAGCGGACGCCAAGATTTCTTTCCCTGCGAGCGGCGCAGCCGGTGCACCTGTTGAGCGCCGCTGCCGTCGCCCTCGCAGCCGCGGTGGGGATCGGCGGGCACCCGTGTGTTTCGCCCTTTCCCTGGTCCCTGGCCAGGGCCGGGGCTGCTTCTGGGTGTCGGGGGCTGCAGGGTCTGGGTAATGTCCCGTTAGCACAACCGAAGCGCTGCCGGCAGCACCGGGGCTTGGCCGAAGCCCGGGGTGCCGATGGCAAGGGCGGGATGCGCCGGGCTGGAAGCACCCCAAGACGCCAGCGAGCTTTGGGCTCCTAAAATCGAGGCAGCGAAAGACCCAGCCCACCGAGCTGATCCCGGCTTTGGTGTCCGCTCCTTTTCTTTTGAAGGAAAAGATTGAGGAGCATCGTGGCAGCTCGGCCGACGGGTTAGAGCCGTCCCAAGCCACGCTGGCTTTGCTTCGACGTGTGCAGGCTCCGAGCCTGCCCTGCTCCCGGTCGGGTGGAGGGAGGTGCCGGAGAGGCACGGCGTGATTTGCACCGGGCTGCTCTGCACCATGTGGGGTAAGATGGGTGCCTGGAGGGACGTGTGTCCCTGCCTGGGTCGGGGCACAAGCGTGGCTGCGGGCGCGAGGGACTAAGTGCGAAGCTGGGGCTTTGCCGCTGGGAACAGAAGGTCCTTTAGTCCTTGGGTGGGACTTTTATTCCCAGCCCGAGACTGGTGGAGAGAGAGGAGGGGCTCCTTTCCTACCCTCCGCTGGCTCTGGGGTCCGTAGGAGGCTCTGCCGTTATTCCCTCCCAGTCCAAAGCAGCTCTCTGCATATTTGGAAGAAAATCAAGCTTGGAACCAGATCAGCTTGTCAATGTTCCAGCGCCTCTTAGCTACCGAGGGCTTAACTTTCAGCGAAGTTTCCATGAACGCAGGAAGCACCGACAGGCAGTCGGGCAGGAGCTCAGGCTCTTGCAGGAAGGAAATTCTGCTTCTCCCAGCCAAGGAGGTTGTTACTGGAGGGCTGGTCTGGTGCGTGGGGAGGGAGGCAGCGAAGCACTTGTGCCCGGGCGCTTGCAGCATGTCTTCCCGCTGCTGAGCCCGTGGAGGGTTTGCCGTGCTCCTCGTCCTCGCTGGAGGACGGGCTGCGTTGTGCCATGGCTGCGGAGGATCGCGTTGAGCTCTCTTTGGCAGTCTAGCGCTGGGCAAGCCACGTTTCGCATCACGTCACAGGTCAGTCCTGCTGGAACCGCTGGCTTTAAGTGGCGTTAGTGGTAAATGTCGCCGTTCCTCCTCTCCCATCTGCTCAGCCTGCACGTTAGTTGACACGTTGCCTCCGCGTCGTCTTTGTAACCCAGCCGTAGTTTGCTGGTGGAGAGGAGCCCGGAGACAGCAGGGTGCCTCTGGTTTTGCTTCGGGCTGGTCTGGCGGAGCACGTCCCCGAGGCCTCCGGCATCCTCTGCTCCCCGCGATGCTCCCCGGGACCTGACGGAGCCCGCACAGAGGAGCAGGGCTGCAGTCCTGCGAGAAAACAGGGAGAGGAAGGGCAGTTGGGGGGCTGCGAGCTGGAGCGCAGGGGCCGTGGGGAGGGGACGGGTGTCAGCGTGCAACCTCCGCTCGCCGCACGCGGTGGGTGCGAACCCCCCCCCCGCCAAGCCTCGCTGGCTCTGTCTACCCTGCCAGCAAAGGGTTTGTGTTGGTTGGGTCCGGCAACGCGCGCTAACCGTGAAGGGTCCCATGCCGAGAGCGGGCACCGCAGCCGTGAGCACACAGGGTCGGGAGCGGGCTGGCAGCCCACGCTTCGCAGGGGCTTGGGGATGTCTTTGCTAAACACGGTCTAACAACTTGCCCTTAAATATCCTAGGCTAGGCAAAGCCTCTCTGAATGATGTCACGCTGTAGCCATTTCAAAATATCTTGGAGGCACAAAGCATCATTTTAATGGAGGATGAAGAGTGATTGTTTTTTGTGTCCTTTAAGAAAAAAAAAATCAGGTCTAATGAGTAGAAAGGCCACTAAAACCGGCTTGGAAGCCAAAATGCATTTCTTACATGAAAACATACAATTCTCAGTGATGTTTGTATCACTTCTATACAAAATGGTTTAAAAAGAACAAAACAAAACGAAACAATCTGTGATGTTTGTGAGTGTTGCTATTTTAGAATTTATTTCCATAAGTGATTTTTTTCTTAAAGATGTTTAATAGTAATTCATATAATAAAGTCGTCGTACTCTTAACACTCAGGTGTATTTTGCTTTTTTGCTCCCATTTCTTTACAGGGGAAAAAAGAAAGAAATCGGGGTGGGGAGGGAAATGCCAGCTCTAGCCCAGCTCTAGCTGTGCCCCTCATGGATGCAGATGCCCAAAAGCCGCCCTGGCTCGTTGCCTCTCTGCTCGTATCGGTGCTGAATTTGCATCCGACGATTTTCTCAAGAAAGCGAGCACTGTGGGAGACCTGTCGCTGCTGAGCTCCTGTCTCTATCCAGGAGCAATTTCTGCTTCCACCCAGCAGGATGTTTGGTTCGGGAGCAGGTCCCCTCCGGTGCCTGTTGTGGGAGAGCGCGAGAAGAGCACCGGGAGCGAGCGGCGAGCGAGCGGCAGCGAGAGCCCAGGATTCGGGGAAAAGCCCTGGCACAGCTGAGGATGCTCTGGGGACACCCCCGTCCCCGTTCCTCCCCGGTTCACCTCAGCAGACAAAGCAAAACCACCCCAAAGCACGGTGGGTGCGTGGGGCACCCACTGCTCCCCTCTGCCGTCCCCACGCCAGGGTTTCAGCCACGGTCCAAGGCAAAGGGCTCCACTCGGGTCGGAGGCTCCGAGGGTGGGCTCTGCACTGGGGAAACCATCCTGGCACCGAGCGAGCTGGGAAGCAGAACTGCCATCCCACGCTGGCAGTGGGGGGGCCGTGCCCGCGGGTCCCTATGGAAGCTCCCGGCACACCCGTGGCCAGCTACACGTGTGGCGACCTGCCTTTCAGGCAAGAGCGGAAAAGGAAAAATGCTGTGGCTTAACCACTTCATTCTGAAAATAACAAGCCTCTTGGGGACGGGGCGTGTGAGTTTTCTTTAAACTGTTTCATTAGCTATCGCACAGCAACTCCTCCGCGTCTGTCAAGCAGGCAGTCTGGCTCCTTCGCGGTGTCTCCTGGCAGAATGGAAATACGTTATTATAATGAATTATTTCTGAAATACGTGTTATTCATCTCCAGCCCTGCACGTTTCTGCACTGTGCCGAGCTGGCGGGATCGCCGGGTCTGCGAAGTTGGAGAGCGCGGAGCTGGACGGTGTTGGTGGAATTGCTCCTGAAGGGTCTGGTCCCAGCATCACTCCTGCAGGGAACTGCCTGCTCAGCGCTGGGCTTGGCTTCCCCTTCCTTTTGTGTTCCCTGCAACAGGCTGGAGGAGGAAAACTTTTAGTGAGAAACTCCTGGGAGGCTCAAAAAGCAGCACATGGACGCAGAGATGGGGGGGGGGTGTCTGTCCCAGGTATGAGGGAAGGGCAGGGATCTTTCAAGCCCCACTTACAGGAGCTGGCCTGCTGCGTCCCCAGCCAGCACCCAAAACCTGAGTGTCAAGCCCTTCAGTTTGGGGAAGAGTAGGACTTTTGGCCTGTCTGGCCTGTGCTGTCCTTGAGAAATACCCCCCCGGGCAGCCTTAGCAAGGCAGTGTCTTGCCAGACGGGCTGTGAACCCCAGGGACTGCTCCACGCTTCCACCTCTGCTTGCCGTGGGCAGCCCGCGACTCGCAGGAGGAGGGTTATTTCCCCATGCGGCGGGCATGGCACTTCGTGGGCAGCCTTGGGTGGCAGCGGCAGAGCCGGGGGGCATGTAGAGCATCCCCCTCGCTTGCAGGGATGGGGCCAGAGTCTGCCTGCCCTGCGCCAGCTGTCCGGGAGCAGCTTTCGGTTGCTGGCAGGAGTAGAGCTTCCCAGTCTCACGTGTGGCTTGGAAACCTTCCCTGTGAACGAAGATGCTGGAAAAAGTCAAGGCATTCTTGCCTTAAATGTCAAAAGCATCGAAATGCTGGAGAAACCCTGGATGTTGCCTTCCCGCTGCAGCCAAGCAAGCTGTCGTGAGCCCGCGGGGGAGCCAGGGCTTTTTCAAAGAGCTGAAAAGACCAGGGCCTGCCCAGTCCTTTGAGCAGCTCAGATGCAGCCCTGGATCTGTCCCAGCAACTCCCTTTTGAATTCTTCTGCTCTACAGGGGCGAGGGTTTTTCTTTCAAAACCGTGTTTTAAGAAAACCAGCAGCTGAGAAAAGCCCAGGACTGAAAACTGCGGTCAGATGACGATGAATGCTAGAGGTGTTTTAGACTGGCATCGAGTACCTGCTGGCTCTCAGCCTGCGGTGGAAATTTACCGCCCCCTTCCTTCCCAAGGCTGGAAGATGGAAGGAGGGATGTATTTTTTTCCCCATCAGCTCATTCCCAAGCTAAGGGCTGCACCTAGTGACCAGGCATCGCTCGCTGCCGCACACTTCTCCCAAGTCAGGCTGGTGGAAACGCTGACTGGGGGAAAGCTGTTTACACAGGGCAAACAGCCTGGATTTTATTAATCAAGGTAAAAAATACAGACTGGGGCTCTGTGCTGGGCAGCCAGGCGCCGTCTGCTGCCACCTCCTGGGCCCAGCAAGCAGTGCTGGGGCTGGCCAGGGCAGGATCAGGCCACGGTGCAAACCCCCGACAGGGCTTGTGCAAACCACGGCGGCAAATCCCACCGTTGGCTCTCCATCCAGGTGAGACCCAGCACCAAAAGGCGACCGGAGCGAGACTGGTCCTCCTCGCATCCCACTGCTGGTGATGGTTCGCAGCCCAACGTCACCACCGGTCCCCAAGCTCCTTGGCTGTCATGGGGACATAGCGGTCCTCAGCTCGGGGGGAACAGCAGACAGGGCAGATGCGAAGTGCCACGGGTGGAGAAGAGGAGCCCCAGCCCCTGGGGACGTCATTCCTGCCGTACGGAGAAAAACGACGTCACGGAGGAGGCGCGGGCGCAGCGTGCAATGGCCATCTCCGACGCGTCCCCTCCTCGTGGGACCGGCCAGCGTGGGCGATGGCGGCTCCTTCTTTCCTTAGGACCGTCTCCCTCGTCCGGGACATCTGTCCTCTCCCGTCAGCCGAGGCCGGCAGCCCCATCGGCTCCGTCAGAAACTGGAGATGGCAGCCAGGCCGCCCTGGCAGGGTCCGCACGTGCTCGGCGAGCGTAACGGGGTGACAACTGCTGCCTTCGGGGACGGGGTTTATCCGCCCTCTTGGTTGCCGCCGCTCACAGCCCTAAGGCCGGGCGGGCTTTAGGGAAGCACAACTGGTGTCGTTTTATCGCAGGGCTGGCGCTAAGGAGGACTCTGGTATTTTTGGACATGGCCCTTCCTTTTTTGCCCGTCCACAGCACCTCCTGGAAGGCTGCGACCCCAAACCCTGCTGCTGTACCCCCTCACCAATCCCCCCCAGACCCCCGGAGCTGCGCTTTGGCCCGGAGGAGCGGGTATTATTTGGAAGCAGAGGATGGATGCTCAGTGCTTCTGGTGGTGCGAGCGTGTCCGAAGGCTGGGCTGGGGTGGAAGGCGAGGGTCGAGGTCGAGCCCCGTGCTCCCCAGTCCCCGACTCTCCCCTGGCGTTTGGTGCCCCTAACACTGGGACACCGGCTTCCCCAGTGCTCGCGGGGAGCCGACACGGGCACAGACCCCCCCCCAGCTGGGGATGGACCCGAGCCCTCGGTGGGGGCAAGGCCCAGGCCGGGGGTTCCCCGCGCCGCTGCCACCTTCGCCTCCCTCAGGTGCACGACATGGCAGCAGAGGCCTCCTGAGGAGACGTGGCTTTCCACGGGCCTCGGGACTCCTGCTCCTTCCCGTACTGCGGCTGAGGTGGGTGAGGGCGGCCATCCCACCCGCAGAGACCAGGCCCCGCCATCCCCGGAGGGGAGACCAGCCCCCGGGGGGCCACGGCCGGGCTGCGAGGGAGGAGAGAAGGCTGCAGTGCTCAACCGAGGCGGCGGGCCGCGGCCCCGCGTGTTCGCGTTAGGGCAGTGGGTGGCCGTGGGGGACGGCGGCGCTGGCCCTTTAAATTGAGGGGGGGGACACACGGCACGATCCGGCTGATCCCCTGCTCGGCCATCGGCTGGCGCTGCCTGGGCGCCGCCTGCCTTCGGCGCTTGGCAGCGGCCCGGTCGGCGGAGCGGGGCGGAGCGGACGCGCGTTTCCGCTTCCGGGTGGAAGGGCAGACCGTTGCTAGGGTGGCGGCGTTGCTAGGGGAGGCCCGGCCGCCGGCGCCGCCATGGCGGGGAACCGCATGCAGAAGATAGGGAGCGTGTTCAGCCGGTGCGGAGGGTGGGCGGCCGTGCGCGGGGGTCCCCCTGCTTGCCGGCCGGAGCGGGGGTTTGGGAGGGCGAAGCGGGAGTCGCGGGGTTCCCCGGGGAGGGAGGCGTAAGGCCGGGCCGGGCCGGGCCGGCTGTCCCCTGAGCTCTCCTCGCCGCTTTTCTTCCCCGGCAGGACCCGCAACCTGCTCCGCATCGGGGTGATCGAGAAGCCGCTGTGGTTCGACGTCTACGCTGCCTTCCCCCCGCTGAGGGAGCCCGTCTACCGGCTGCCGCGGCCGCGCTACGGCAAGGTGAAGGATGTCATCCGCCCCATCTTCTACCAGGAGGACGAAGTGAGAGCGTGAGTTACCGCTTTCCCTCCCCTGGGCGGCCGCCGAGGGGTGCCTGAGCTCCGCCGTTCGCTCCGCCGTTCCCCGCAGACCTTCCTCTGCCCCTTGTCGCTAGCCCTGCGGAGGGAATGCGGCTGCCCTTGCCACTGGAACTTCCAGCAGTGTCTTCCCTGCCTCTTCCTATCGCAGAGAGACCGCGTTTACCCGTTTCTAGCCTGTTATCTCCCCTGTGTTTATTAATCGCGGGCGGAGGTGCAAAAGGCAACGGAGAAGGCGGACGGGACGCCGAGCTCCTGTCAGGCGCCTTGGGTGGCCGGGATGGGCTAACTTAAACCCTCTGTGACGGAGTTACGGTGCTCCCCTGGCTCCCCGGTGGTGGTGAAGGTGAGCTAGAATGCATTAAAACAATTTAAAAACTCTGGGAGGAATATCTCAGCGTACCATAATAGCTCACGGAAAACGGAGAAATAGTTACGTGAACGCTTTTTGTTGTAGCCTAGATTAACTGACTCTGATGTTGTTTATATATTCCAAGACATATCCCTTCTTGATGGTTTGAAAAATGAAACTCTCTTATTTTTTGAATAGGAAGTTTTACAAAGTTTATGGCAGTGGTCCAAGACCTTTCAACCTGTCGCAATCAAACTACAAATCTACTTGCCAGAGGTAAGATTTATTTGTAATTAAACTAGAAACGTTTCTGAAACTTGTCCCTTTCTCCTCTTAAGCCAGTGAAGCAAAACGTTATTTGTGAGAGTAAAAACACAATCTTGAAATCTAGGTTTGTTGAGAAATTCAACGAACTGAAGGAAGAAGGAAAAATTGAAGAAGAAAAATTGTTTGAAGAAACAGGAAAAGCCCTTTTAGCCAGTGGGATAATTTTACAGAGACGAGGAACAGATAAAGTAAGTATGAAATATTCACAGAGTTACTTGGCCAGTGGACTCAGAAAACTTCACTTCCAGGCCCTTAACGTTGAGTTAGTCTGAACTAAATTCTCAGCAAAACAGTCACATGCCTGATGGTTGTAGTATAACGTCGTTGCCGTGCAGAGTAAACTTTTCTCTTGGTTGTGAACGTGACTGGCCAAGGTTAAGGTACTTCTTGTGGGACAAAAAAGAGAAGTACTTGTTCTGGTGATGAGAGATTTAAGGCTTCAGTGCTTTCAAGTCATCCATCAGTGTGTTTATGTAAACCATTTGGAAATACGTATTGCCGTATACATGTTATCTCAATAAGGTAGCAGGGGGTAAATGAGAACCTCTTCTGGCTTGAAGATAATGAACACATTTTTCCATCTCTTTTTAATAGTTAAGTAGTCTAATGCACTCTCGCTTTTGTTCTTCAATCGTGATCCTGAGCTGGAATTTTTTGCATAAATCTTGCAGCTTGGCTTGTCGAGGTTTGTTTTGTTGGGGTTTTTTTAATTTTGGGTTTTTTTAAGGTATTGAAATAGAGGTTTGTAGTCTGGGGGTTGTTTACTTATGTTTTTGGCAAGAAAATAACTGTCCAAAAGACCTGTCCAAAGTGTTCTGCTACTGTTTTCTGTTTTCTCTGATGTACAAGAGAGGAAATGGCTCCCGGGCACATGGAGTCTAGTGCCTCGTTACTTCAGGCAATTGTCATGTAACTCTTAACATAAAATGGGGTAAAAAACCAAACTGAAGATGCTTCTAGAACAGCATGTCAGGTAGAGCAGAATACGGCTGCTCTGTGATGGTTAGAAATCTTTTACCTTGTTTATGACTAACTGATTACCATTTTTTCTATGAGTGCTGTCCTTGTAGTTGAACACCCTCAAAAAGAAGGGAGAAGAGCTGTTTATAAAAGCTGCAGTTTTAAACTGTGTTAGCTAAGTCCATTTATTATTCTCTTTTGTAATATGCTCTCCATTCTACTCATTATCCAGTGATCTCTGGGTGAGCGTCTGTAGTGCTTTCCCCAATAAAAGAAGCTGAAGACGAACAGAAATTGGTTCTGCTTAAAGTGCACTGTCCAATGAGCAAGTGAAAAGATGAAATCACTAACTTTCTTCTTTTAGCTTGAGGTCAGCAGTCTCATTTTAAATTTCTTGCCCTGGTGATACCTTGGCACTGTACTGTACCTTCACAATAATCTTAAGCATGAATTTGAACTTTTCTATTGGCTTTTTCTGGACATACAAACTGGGGCTGTTGCTTTCTATTGCTGTCTTCAGTCACGCTTTGACAGAAACTTTTTATGACCCTGTTTTTTTGGTGATCATCTGTCTTTAGGTAGCGCAAGAGGATCATCAGGGTGTTGAAACCAGGGGTTCTGTATTACACCTGCAGCTTCAAACTGTGTTGGAAGAGATACAGGGAAAGAAGGAAGATCAGGAGGAGCAGACGCCAGAGCTGGCAGAAATGCAGAAGGAAAATCCCTTACCCTCCTAACAGCTGTGCTGTTGTCCTGTGACGCTCAGCAGCAGGATGTGCCCTGGCTGTGGCAGTCACCTGCTCAGGAGCCAGCGTTTCTGCCTCCACAGCCTGGTGATTGAGAGACACTTTCTTAGGGGGAATACGCCTCAGTTATCCGGGTCTAGTGCCTTCGGTGATTGTGCATGTGGCACACTTTCTTCCATCTCCCCATTCGTAAAATTGGAGATAATTTTTTTTTTTTTGAGATTCAAGAATGTTATCTCAAATTGTGACTTGGAAAATATGAGTATAAAAGTGGAAAATTAAACATTTTCTTTAAAAATTGGAAGTTCTGCCTCTTCAGGTATCTTATTTGCAGTAGGAAAGATGTTTCTTAACTTCCTGCACTTGACCGTACAGGCCTTGTGACAGTCCTACTGTTGTAATGGCAGATACCGCTTGCCTGATGCATTGTAACAGCTGTCTGAAGTGTCATCTTTGTATAGTTAATTGAGGACAGTTGCTATTTATCTAAACATACTAATATGCTCTTCCTATTCCATCATTTGCTTAAATTCAGAGTAGGATAAAGAGTAACAATACCAGATAATTTGGACCTTTGCAGTTTTTTGGTGACACTTAATGAAATTGGTCGCCTCAGGAGTGTGAAAGATGCGATGTTGCAGCTGTTTGCTGAAGACAAAGTTGAGTGCTGTGACAGAAATAGTCACGGAAACTTCGGCATAGAATAACGTAAGAAAATAACAGTGTTACTAGGATTTGGAGCCAATTAGAAGGTAGTTCTTCCCATGCCTGCAAACTCTAGTGCCTAGCTTATTTTTTATTAAAGATTTTGGCTTTGGGCTACATGAAAAACAATTACTTTTTTTTTCCTTTTTTTGTTTGTGTGGTTTTTTCCTTTTTTTGTTTGTGTGGTTTTTTCCTTTTTTTGTTTGTGTGGTTTTTTCCTTTGTTTGTTTGTTTGTTTTTTCTTTTTAAAAAAACAAACAAACAAACTACCACCACCACCACAAATGAACAGGTGTAAATCCTGTCAAACAAATCTCTCCCTCCTTGTCCGTCTGTCCCCTACAATGAAAAGGGAGGGATTTCCTTTTGGTTTTGTACCTACCTCCCAGACACATTCTCGAAACGCAATTTAGTGATGCTGCTGCTGTATGTGATGCAAAAAACCTCTCTTAGGATTCTGTGTTGTATGGCAGTGAAAACGAGGATTTACAAATGCCTGTGGGTTGTTTTTGTGTGGCTTGATTCACTTCCTGGTAGCAGTGTAATTACAGTACAATTACTCGGGTTATCCTTGGAAGGTCAAACTTTATTCCTAATTCTGCTCTGTAATTCTAGAGGAGTGCAAGATTTTATTACGAAGAGCAAAACCCCTCTGCGTAGCACTGCTGTAGCTGTAAGCTCTGGAGGATCTGTTTCCAGAGCTGACCTTGGTGGCACATACGCCTGCCCGAGCAAGGTTCTTCTGCGTGCAGCAGGAGTTACTGCTTGAATCACGAAATCCATACGTAGCAGCCCCTGAGAGGTGAATATAATGGACGCACCCATCTCCAGTAGCCGAGTTTTGGAACCACTGTGCTGGGTCAAGGGTAGGAGAGATTTTAATGTAAACAGATGACAAAAATGCATTAAAATGGGATTCAGTCTGAAACGGCACTGGAGAGGAGACATGTACCGAGGGTAAATCGTTGCAAGCCCTTTGCTCCTCGGCAGCCAGCCTTTGGATGGGGGTTTCCCTCGATTGCGGCAGACTCCTGTTTGGCTGAGGACCAAGGCGAGCTGCCCTCCTTAGGAAATTTCTGGCAGCTGGGATGTGAATTTCCCTCCTTGCGCCCAGTTTTCTTGCTTGGGCCAAAGGATTATTGCCAGCCCGAGGGAAGAGAAACCAACAGCTCTGTGTCTTTGCCTTTCGTGGATTTTTAGAGGCAAAAATTTTATTTTGAGCATCCTGTTTTGCATTTTTAACTGTCGGTGATGCTCTTAGCTTGCCAAAAATTGCAAGTGGAAGTACTTCAAAAGGAGAAGTGCTATGAAGTTCAATGCAGTAACACAAGGGAGGTTTCTCACTCGCTTCATTCGCAGCTCAGTGGTTTCCTGTTTGTTGTCAGCTCTCTAAAAAATTGCCAACATTACTTAAAGAGCTTTTCCCTCTATCATCTGCTGTAACTAGCTTCATCCTTCTATCTTTACTGAGCTTGGCTGTGCCTTTAGTTGTCTGAAGCATATTGAGCAATAACATATTAAATTTAGAACACAGACCAGAGCAGCAGCCTTGCAGTGTGCCCCGAGCGAGTTCCTGTGCAGAGCAGACAAGAAGAAAGTTGGAATTAAATTTCTTTTTTATTTTGTGCTGGAAAAAGTCACTGGGGCGGCTCCCCCAGGCAGAGCACTCCCAGCTGGACCAGCCGTCCTGCAGCGTGGCTCGGGCTGGAGAAGCAGTTAGAGACGTTCTGCGCGGCGGGTTCGTTATGGCCGGTGGGTAACGGGGAACCTATTGGGTGAAGGATGTGAGCGCGAGTGTTTGGTGCAATTAGGAGAAAACAGTTAAGACCCGAGTTCTGTGGTTTTTTGATAGCGTTTGATGGATGCAGTTGCTGGGCTGGGATTGAAATGCCAATCACTGTGACCTTAGAGTAACTCAACTACTTTAATTAAAAGGTTCTGGGCAAGAGTGGGGGTGGGGGGGGTGAACCATTTATTATTTATCAAGCATTTACCCTCCAGCCGCCAGCAAAAGGTCACTGGCTTCGCGGGAGGAGCTCGGATGAGAAGGAACCGGGGACCCCCCCAGCCCCCCTCGTGGCCGTGGCGGGGCTCCCCGCTAGGTGGGAGCCGTGCTCCGCCAACGGCTTGGCGGGTGGGGAGGGCTCCCGGTGCCCCCCCCCAGCCCCGAGCCCCCTCCGCAGCATGCCCTGGGAGGAACGGGGGGGTGATGGGGACCCTCCCGTGTCGCTGGGGTGGGTGTTTGCTCCCACCCTGCGCTGCCTGGCCGGAGCGGGTAGCTGGCACCAAGCAGCGTGAAAAATGTGAGCGATGGTAACGTGGGGAGAAGTCGGGAGTTTTCACCGAAAATATTTGAAAAGAAATCTCCGTTTCCCCTGGGAGCCGGCGGGATGCGCGGCTGGGAGGGAGGGGGTACAAGATGCACACCAAGGGAGCTGGGGCAGGGGGAGAGCCCCAGGGTACGGTGAAACCCAGCGCGGATCTTCCGTCCTGCCTGTGCTGCCTGCTCCTGGGGTTTGTAGGCGAAGGACACGGATGCGACCTCGTCGCTTGCCCTTTGCGTTCGCAGGGCAGCTGGCGCAGTCAAGTCGTTCCTTATGCCCGGGCAAACCCCGTCCTCTTGCCGTTGTAACGCTCGCTAATGACTTGGAGCGAAGCTTTTGCTGTCTCGCAATCCTACACCCCATTATGGAGCAGCCGTATGACCTTTTCTGGGCTAAATTGCTGACCTCCTTCCTCCTGCAAGATGAGTGGTGAGTATAGCGGTTCCTCTCGCTGATTGCCAGGCTATTTTAAGTGGCAATAAATGCCAAAGTATCAGTTACAAGGTTCCTTACTCCTTGAGGCATCAAAAAGACAAGACAATCGCCAGCAGTCGCTCACCCCTTCTACAGCTCTGAAAGCCAGGCTGAAGGTTTTCCAAGGTCAATTCCTAAAACTGCGGGCCTCACCTGAAAATTTTAGGATAAAGAACTCTGCCTGCTCTCTAGCGGGTCTCATCGCAGGGTCTAGAAGTCTTGACTACAAAGTCTGCTGCTTTTGGGATTAGCCCACTTGGGCACCGATGCCCGGGTTCGCTTGGCCCAGTAGCGTCAGCAATAAAAACCGGCAAAGCAGCTGTGCTGCGGCCGCAGTGTTTGTCCAAAGCGCTGGCAAGGGAAACCCCTGCCCTCTGCCCGTTTGGAAATTTTGGGGGTCCGTCACTCAGGGCTGCTTCTGATCCTGGGCAACGGCATCTCGTGTAGTGGTGTGTTGCAAACAGGTCCTGCGCTGATGGTAAATCATTAAACAGGCAGCAAATGATGCCGGTATATTGGTGCAATGAATGATCGGAAAGAAGGTTCCTAGGGATGCCATAGCGTTACTCAGACCGGTGCTTTACCAGGGTCAGTGCTTGTATGCAGGATGGGTCCCGCTGGAGCTGAACGCCCCTGGACCCGCAGTTCAGGGCTTTTGGGCTTGGCCCTGAGCTTGGGCACTGTTTTAATCCGACGGCAGCCAGCCCCCACCGCAGCGATGCATAACCCCGTCAGCAGGTTGCCTGCGCGGCAAAGCTGGGCACGTGTCGCTGTGCGGTAGCAGCATCTCTGACCATGCTGTTGGTCACGCGCGGGGAGATTATCTGCTCTTACGTGTTGAGGGTAGGGGAACTAAGGATTTAATAGGATCAGGTCTTATGTCTGGAGCAGCCGAAATAATTCATCAGCTTTGCTGGAAAACCAGGTGATCTGACCCTGCCAATGCCAAGCCTAATCAAGGCAGGTAATAAAGCATTTAATGTTTTAAGAATGTGGCTCCAAGTAAGATATAAAAATGTTGGCATTGCCATACTGTAGTATTTGTCTGTGATTTACCTTTGCCCACCCTTGCCTGCACACACACACACACACGCATTTGGTCTTCAAATCTGCCCCGTTTTGAGCTTTGGAATATTCGAGAAATTTGTATCTGTTAGGATCTTAGCTTGAATTTATTGTGTTTTTATACTTGCCTTATTATACAACACCTGATAAAAGATATGCTGAGTTCTATCAAGGAGCATGATGGCCTTTGTAACCCAGGGATGAGGCAGTCTCATTGCCTGGCACTTGAATCGAGGCAATAGCTTTCTCTGCATCACATGAATTTAGAAAGCTTTTATTTGGGTGAATTGCCGGCTCTCCTAAAGGAGCAGGGCTTGGTGCTGCTTTCCAGGGGCAGCCTGATGCGATGAGGCTCTGCAGCTGCCATTCCCTAGGGCTGTTTGGGGCGACCAGGCAGACAAGCTGGGAATTTTACACTCATTTGTCAGGAAAATGTATGTGGCACCAGAGCAAGATGCTGCCTGCTTGGGGAGCGCTGCAGGTTGTGGCGTGTTGAATTTCCACACTGGAAGAGGGGATGGCACACAGGTGGCTTCTGCTTTCAGGGGGGTGGTTTGCAAAACCTTGGCAGCATCGGTTCTTGCCATCTGCCTAGTTTTATTTTTAAAATTAATGCTTTTTTAATGAACTGGCATTGGTGGTCTTTGTAGCCTTTTGCTTCTGCAGCACCAGAAATGCCCTCGTAATAGTAATTCCCAACCCAACAGTTCTGGGATGAGTAAGATGCAGGAGAATAACCCTGGGCAGGGCAGGAGGAAGGAACAGTGGGAGGATCAGAGCATCCCCATGAGAACAGCAGGTTGAGCTCAGCGCTTGGTCGGGGTGAAGAAGCTGGCTGCTGTTTTACCAGTAAATCTTAAGTACTTACAGGACCTGACCCACTCCTTGTTCAGTTTTTCGATCAGTTGATGCGAGCCACCGACGGTTTGGCTAACCAGCTTGCTCGTGGCCAGTTCAGCTGGAAGGACTGAGCCCCAGAGGGACCCTGGCTGTAGGGCAAGCACGCTGTTGGGTGCTGCTGTACATTTTCTTTTAATGAACATTTTAATAGTCATTCAAGGAAGGGCAGGCTGTATCGTGTCCCATGGCTCAGTCTGGGCTGCAAGGGGACCGCTCAGGAGCACGAGGGCTTTGCTGGCGGAGAGCGATGTGCAGCGTTGGCGCAGCCGCGAGAAAACCCCGCGGCCCCGTCCCGGCGAGCTCTCGCCCCGGTGCCGGCAGCGGGGCTGCTCCCTTGGGGCCAGTCACTCCCCTGCCTGCTCCCCCAGCTGGGGATTTGAAATCTTCCTGGGACATGGCAGTGATTCGGGATGTCCTCTGCTGCTTTGAAACCCGGAGCATCGGAGATGCTCGGGAGGGTCCCCCAGGAGCCCCGGCAGCTCAGCTGTCCTTGGCTCTGTCTGTCTCCCTGTGCTGCTGCTGCCTGTATGCATATTGCAAGCTCATTCTGATGTGTGCTAATGCTATTATCCTCCAGAAATTGAAATCAAGTCTGAACCTATAATGTTTCACTGGGAGGGAATTGGGGTTATATATTCCTGTGTACAGCAGCATTCTATTTCAGTCATAGCATTTAATTATGATTGGTGTGTTAGTGCCCACCAGAGCATAACAAATTGTCATTATGTTATTCTGCTGAGTCTAATTTAATTGGCAAGTTGTCACAAAAGCAATTATCCATCATTTATTTTGTTGCCATAACCACATCTTGGAGAGCACCTGCTGTCTGAAGTGGAAAGGCTCTGCAGTGTCTTGGTCCTGGATTTCTTCCACTTGCCTGACACAAAGACACCATTTCCTCCTCTTATTTAAAAATATGTTCCTCATTTCCCAGCGTGGGCTTGTGGGCGAGGCTGGAAATGCCGGAGGAAATGTGCTGTGAAGGTAGCGACCCATTCGAGCATCCCAGGGCTGGTGCGAGTTATGGAGGCTTGTCCCCTCCGGAGACTTCGGAGCCAGCCCGGCACGGTGGCTGTGGTGAAATGAGTAAGTCATGGACCCTGTCTATCTCCTCACTTCTGGAAAGTCAGGATGAAATAAGGAGAGAAAGGGAAGTTTGAAGATGAGACATTCTCTGCCTGCGGTAACTAAAACACTCGGCTTCTTGCAAATCGTTTTTGGGCAAAAAGGGGGGAAAAAAGCCCCCAAACTGCTGGTGGTTTATTTTGGTGTCTAAATATAGGAAGGTGGGTAGGAGCGTGCACAGAGACGCTCAGAGGAGCAGCAGGGACGCGGGGGCCCTGCCCCGGCACCCTGAGCCCAGCCGGACCCTCTCATTCTGGAGCTGCTCAGCCCAGATGCAGCTGAGAAAGAACAAACATCTGATGTTTGACACCTGTGTTGCCCTTCACCAAACTGCTCCCACGCCGGCAGATTTGCTCCTGCCGGCAGCACCGCTGGCTGGTACGGCACGGCACGGGGCACCCTGTGCTGGCTGCTGCATGGGTGGGTGCCAAAACCCACCTCTGCTCCCCGCCTGCCCTTCCCCAGGTCCGAGAGCCGCTGCAAACCATCACCCAAGCTACTGCCACGCCAGCTAGGGTGCTTTTCAATAAGTAAGTTTCAGATAAGGTATCTGGGTTCCCATAAAGACTAGGAGGCTGGCGAGGGAAGATTAGTTGTTTCTTATAATCTAGCAGGCAAAGCAATATCAGACTTCCTGAGACTAACCCAAAACTGCAGATTTTCTCCTTCCTGAGATGGTGCGTGGCTGCGACCTATTAACTTTTTAGATTTTGGAGACGGCATCCCAAAATCCTGGAAGGCTAACACAGACTCGAATGAACTCAAAGCCTGTGACTCACTGTGATAAATGAGTAAATAAATGAAAATCTGTTTTGATGTCTGTATTTCTTTCAGTTACTCCCCTCTCTGCCCTGTTTGTAATCTTTTCCCCTCTGGTAGTTCTGATTAGCTGCTAATGAGGAAAGATGATTTTGTAGTTAAAACACAGAGAGAGGGGTTTGTTCCTGGTTCTGCTTTTTTTTCCCCTTCCATGCCTTGATTTCCCCACCTGTAAGCCAACATACTGTTTGTTTAAGATGGATGTTGTAAAGTTAAATTAATCAGCATTTACAAAGCAATTTGCTTCAAAGGTAAGGTGCAGTGACTTGAAAAGGAAGGTTAAACCCGAGGAATCGTAACTTTTCCCTCTCGCTGTCCCTGCTGGGACTGAAGCCGAGCACTGGCCGTCTCTCATTTCCCAGCAATGAAAACCTGCCGTTTGCCAAGCTCTTCACCTCGCCTTCACCGGGAAAAGGAGGTCTGGAGGTTCGTAAGGTGTCCGACTGTCACCCGTCTGCATCGCCGACCACTTACCAGGTTTTCCTCCAGTGATGGAAGTTGTAACCAGAAGCCGAGGCTTGCGGGGGGATGCGCATCCCACCAGCCGGATCTCTGCTCGCGGGGTGTTCATGCAACCCCCCCGCATGTGGGGCTCGCTCTCCTTTGGGGCTGGAGCCAACCAAGGGGATAATCTGCAGCGATGCTGTGTGAGCATCGCGGGGCGGGTATGGGGGGTGGGATGGGGCACAGGCGGTACGGGGGGGGGCTGTGGCTCCTGCAAAGGGCCGTGGCCATCCGTGGGGTGAGCAGGGAGCCCTGGGGCCAGAGCCCTGGCTCGGGGCTGCTGCTCCGCAAGAGCAGGTCGCAGCCCTCTCTGCGGGGATCTGCATAGCCCGGAAAGGCAACGCCTCAAAGGAAAGGTTTCCAAAGTACTTTGAGCATCTTGGGTGGTAAAGTGGCATGAGAATGTATGATTTGAGTTAAAACCTTGGTTTCTTCTTTCTTCCCCTTTTCTGGGTGGTGAGGAGACAAGGGCAGCTTTTGTCCGATAAAAATCCCCGTGCTGCTGCGGGATGCACCGATGCCGAGGGGACAGCCTCGTGCATCTCCGGTGCTTGTTTGTGAGGTCAGGATGCGAAGGCGGGTGCTCTAGGTTTGCTGGTGCTCCGCGGCAGCAGTTTTGAACAGTTTGGGTCCGAGTCCGGTTTGCTTGGCTGTGGAGGGGGCTGGGAGCGCGGTGGGGGCAAAGCCCGGCTGCTGCAGAGGGTAATGTGTCCTGACAGGGCAGTTCCACTGCTGCTGAGCTGGAAAAATTTGATTATAGAAGATGCACTCTCGCCATCCCCGAATTGCATTTCCTTTTTATATCAGAAGAGCTCATAATAATAATAATAATAATGGGTCAAGAATTGCCAGGCGCTGACTAGGCACCGCTCGGTGCAGCAGGGCTGAGCTCTGAACCGGTGCCCGTGCTCATTACCAGAATGTAAATGGTGTTTTGACGGCACCTCTTGTCCTGTTACCCAAACGCTGCTGCTGTTTCCCAAAAGCACTGGGAGATCTTGGTAAATAAGTAAGCGGAGCCTGTGAGACTTCCCCTTTTCCCTGGGCTGGGTGTCAGTTCGGAGGAGGGTTTAGGAGCGCCCATCTGCTCGCTTCTCTCCTTGCTATAGGGGATACGTGTGCGGGCACTTACGCATCCTTTGCTGTGCCCTGAGGGCACCTGGGCAGATGGTCGGTGCCGCATCGCTTTGCAGGGTGGAGGGAGAAAGAAGAGTCCTCCTCTGGTACAAGTTTGGGGGAGGGAGCAACGCTGATTTGAGTAAACTGATTTCTTTTTCTTGCTGCGTGACTCAGGCTGGAATTCCCCAGCCACCCACTCTGGAAAACTACCAGCTCCCTGCGCGTCGTGGATCCCTCAGCAACCCTTACGCAACCCGCCGCAGGAGCCCAGCGCCGAAAAGCCGTCGAGGCGCGGTCCTCGCCCAGCGTCCCGTGTTTTCTGCGGCAGTCGCTCGGTGAGACCCGCACGCAGGAGGGCAGGTGACGGTACCTGGCTCTGTAAATGGCCACGTTTGCCTGGCCCAGCGTGGCTCTTGGAGCGGCACCGCAGCGATGCTCCAACCGCTTCTGGCCAGCCAGTTCATTTGCATTGGCTCAGCCTCAGCGCCAAGTTCCCGTTCCCATTCCCTGCATTACTTTTCTCTCTCCCTGGCTCTCCATCCCTTCACGTCGCGCTTGCCATCGTGCCAGCCATCTCCTGGACCGCGGCTGCCTGCCCTGTGGATGGGCAACCCTGCTCGCGCGCTGGCTTGGGCGCCGGCACAGCCCTCGTGCCGGCTGGATCAGCCGCCGCGTCCTCAAATCCTCCATCCCGGCTTCCCTTCGCTCGTTCCTGGGACTCCTGCCAGCCGATGGTGCGGGTTCAAAGACGAGCGCTCAAGGGGTTAGTGGACGGGACTGGATTCACTGGAACGGATGGGTGGGAGCTGTCGCAGTACTGCGGGAGAGCTGCAGTCCCGCACCAGCAGAATGCTTCCTCATTATGCGCTCTCCTGGCAAATACAACTCCTCTTCCTCACGCATGCACACGGTGAGCGGCACCAGCAGACACCAGGTTCAGCCGGTGTACCAGCCCCGCTCGGAGGGCAGCAGGGCTGGGAGGGCCGCGCCAGCAGGAGCCTGAAGTGCAGCCCAGAGCACCCAGACTATTTTTCCCTCGTGGCTTTTCCACCCTGTGAAGTGGGCGCTTCCAAGGCGCTCAGGCTGGAGCTCCTGCAGCTTGAAAATCAAACGAAGAAGAGCAAGCCCGCAGCCCTTTTGCTGCTCCCTTTTTAGGAACACTTAAAGTATTTACATATTTACAGGTGTCTAGGATGTTTCTCCATTGGTATGTGCCTGGCAGACGAGTGCCAACGCCTGTGAGCTTTGCAGCACTACAACATAACGATCAGGTCTCAGCCCATTTATCAGCTACCTGGCATGACCAGGAACGATTAGGCTCGTGTCCTACTGACAGCGCTGGCCTCTCCCTTCCCATAGTTGCCATCTGCGAAACGAGGCAAAGGACGGGTGCACGTCGGGTCTGACGACACGCACGGTGAGGAGGTCTCTGCCGGGACCGTTCTCTCTGGGTCACCAATTTGGGTGCGGTGCGGGCAGTGCCTGGAGGTCAGCAGAAGTTTTGGCTTGTGCAGAGATGCGGTCGGTGGCCGCCGTGCCTTCCCGCGGTGCAGAGGTCTGTACGGCCAAAGCTGCTGGCGCGGGCTGCCTGTCTGGTTAGCGCAGGGGCGGAGGAGC
Organism: Harpia harpyja; assembly: GCF_026419915.1. Lineage (NCBI taxonomy): Eukaryota > Metazoa > Chordata > Aves > Accipitriformes > Accipitridae > Harpia > Harpia harpyja. Next base: position 2,069,348 of record NC_068951.1, on the reverse strand, counting down.
AGCCCCTGGGTGGCAGCTCCCCGATGGCTGATCCCAGAGAGCCGGGACGGAGCGTGTTTTTTGGGGCATGCCTGTATATCGGCATGTAAGGCTAATGAGGGGTTACAGCAGCCCTTCCCGAGTTAAATGAGATGAGCAGGTAACTGTGCCGTGTTAACCGAGGGCTCAGCTTAGGCTGGTGGCTCCTGGCCATCGATGCTGCCTTGTCCAGGGCAGCTCTGGCCTCGCTGGGAAAGTGAACCCTCCGAATCCCCAGTGTGCTGTGTGATCTCCTGGGGGAGCCCCACGCTTGAGGGCCAGAAATATCCAGCCTTCCTCCCAGGGTCCCTTAACATCCCCGGAGCACTTCTTTCAATGAGTTTTACTCTCTTTTACCTCTTGGTGCCACTTTTGCTTCTCCCATCAATATAGTCCCAACAACAGGAGCGGGAGAAACAGAGCTCCCAGCAAAGCTTCCTCCTCCGCTTTCTTTGTCTGCTGGGTTTGTGTCTTTTATTATTTCTATTCCCCTTTTGCCCCTTGGCTGGCGTCCAGAGGAGGACCACAAGGAGAGGAGCAACAGAGAGCGAGCCAGCCATCCCGGGGCAAAGAAATGCCGTTTAATTCAGGTGATGGCTCAAAAGACCCTGGGAGCTGGCTGGGGCAGGTGCTGGGCGCACGGTGCAGCGGCAATGCCGGCAGATGTTTGTGCCACTGATTTACGGGTGAAATTCCTCCGGACGGAGGGGGGATCACGAAGCTGCCGAGTGTGATAAATAACTCATTGTAATGTATTATTTAGCAAATTATAATGAAAAGCAGAAAATATATGGAGGGGAGCAGACAAATACATTCCCCAGTTGGCAAGTTATTGACTGCTCAGAGCCAGGAAGCAGATATTTAAGAGGGTTTGGGAATTTCCATGGCTTCCCCTACAGATGAATCACCCCTCTGCAGACATATTTACTGGGCACCCTGCTGTTGCATTTGGTCCCAGGGGACAAAAATCACTCCAAGAGCTGGAAGAGGCTAGCGAGAACCTCACTTCTAGGCTGCTGGTTTGAGTGTATCCTGCCTAAAAGTTGCATTTGGCTGCTGGCTGGTGTGCAAGGAGTTTTTTTGTCCTGGTCCTGTATTCCAAGAGTCCATGAGGACTTACTCAAGTCACCCCCAAAGCTCGTGCTGGTGGACAGGCTGGGCAGAAGGGTGCCTTTATGAGAGATGAGCATCGAACAAAATCTAGAGCAGGGGCTGGGATACAGACTTCCTCTCTTAGCTTCTCTTTTATTGCAAGTATTAAAGGTTGTGCATTGCATTGCCTGCAAGATTAGAGGGTGGTTTTTCAAAAAGCTTTTTTCTTAGCAAAAGTGAGTATCAAGAAACACTTGCAGTTCCTTGGGCAAGCGAGGCAGAAGCCCTTTCATTAACCTTCTACTGGGGTGGCTTCGGCATGCTGCAGCCCTGGCCGGCACGGGATCAACTGTTCCTTCTTACGCAGTCCGAAGGCAGAGACTAACAAGTCAGAGAGACAGGAGTTTGGTGACACGGCTCCTAGCCTGGAGTCAGGGCAGGTTTCTTCCCTTATTAAATATTAGTTAGCATCAGTTGATTAGGATGAGGTCAATTTTTTTTCTCCACATTTCTGCTATGTTGGGGCTGGGAAGCCACTAGCAGACTGAAAGTGAAGCCCACCTACATCTTCCCTGCGACAAACACCTCCTTGAAGTGTGCGGAGACCCCTGTCCAACAGACACGGTGACAATTTCTTTTTCTACAACCACAGTCGGGTTCCAGCATGCTCTTTGCAGTCTCGCCCCGTGCAGCTCCGTGACGCTGTAAGAGGACGCGTGAGTATCCTTTTATTTTAAATCTGGATAAAAGACCCCGTGCTATTGCACGGGTTGCTGATGCCCACCGTGGCACAGCGAGGACGGGACCCCCGCTCCTTGTCTCGCTCTAACCACCACGGTGGGAGCCATAACCCACTCCTTCCCCAGGAAGGAAACCACCTAGATCTCCTAGATCCTGGCAGTCTGGGACAAGTATGGTCCCAAACCGGTGGGTTCGGTGCTCGCAGTCAGGCAGGCGAGATTTGCCTGCCTTCCTCATCACCTCCATCAATTTGCACTGCCGGCGGGACGGCGGGCGCTGCCAGGGCTGGGCTGGGAGCAGCGAGGTGGGGGGGGGGCTTTGTTTTACCCGTTTGTTGGGGTTTTTTTAATTTTTTTTTTAAAATTTTTTAATTGTTTGATCGCTCCCAGCTCCTGTCGCGGGGGTGACGAAGGTGCTGTTAGGGTTTTTTTTCCCCGCGGCAGTGCAGGATGCTCTGCCTGCTCCTTGCTGGCGAGATAGTTCAACTTCTGTGGTCTGGGGGGGGGGGGGGGGGGGAAGGAAAATATGTCCCCGTGTTCGTGAGCTCTGCCTGCCAGCCCCTCGGCAGGGCTGCTGGCTGGCACAGCACCCCCCCCCCCCCCGGCGATGTCGAGGGCATCGCAAACGGCCCCCGCCCGGCTTTGCCTTGCGGCTGCAGGGAGGGAGGGGATGCCGACCCCCCTCCCGGCATGAGCAGGGACCCCGGTGCTGTGGTGCTGCTCTGCCAGGGCGTCCCGGTGTTCAGAGCCCTGTGCTCGGACCCCCCCCGAGCACCCCAAAACCAGACCCGCTTGGCCGGCCCTGCACGCCTCGGCCGGTTTCTGTAGCCGGTGGCTGGCTGGGGTCTCCCCGGAACCCCTCCCGAGGCCCGATCCAGTTCTCCCAAGCCCAAGGGAAAGTCTGGTGTTGTTTCGGGTCATGCAAATAGACAGTAAAATCAGGAGGTGGTTGTGCAGGTTTATGATACACCTAGAAAGCGAGGCCGGTATTTGCTGTTAGAATAATCGGGACGAGGAACGAGGCATCGCAGCCGTTCCCAAGCTGAGGTCGCGGATGCGGCAGGTGCCGATGAGCAGCAGGAGGAGGAGGAGGACGTAGCTTTGCCTCTTCAGCCCTGCCTGGGACGGGGACCAGCATCCCTCGGACTGCAGCCCCAGGGAGCAGCTGCCCTTGCCCCCCTCCATCCCTCGGGTCCACAGGCAGCCCCGGGTGCTTCTCCTCTGGCCGAGCGGGAGACGCATTTCACCTTGGCAGGAGCTGGTGCTGGGTTTGAGTGATGAACTTTCAGCTGGTGACAAGCACGGGGCTTCCAAGGTCTCCTTTCGGCTGGGGTGCTGCCCAATCGGCGCGATCTGCGGATTGCCACAGCCAGCTTTATCGGCAGCACAGATAATGTAGGTGCTTTCAGTTGTACAGAGGAGGAGAAGATAAGGGGCTTGGAGAGAACTTGACTGGGTGACTAAGATAAATTTACTGTACTACAGGAAATCGAAATGTGAAATAAAGATCTCAAACAACTGAAATATTTAAAAAGATACAGAAGTTGGGCGCGTGAGAGCCATTCTGAGCGAGGCGGCTCCCGCCGGGACCGTCCCTTATCAATCCATCACCCAGCCTGGCTGAATTTTATAAAAGATAATAGGGTGGAGGGAGAATTGAAATAGAAACTATCCATTACAGGAGGCTGAATGACAGGTTCTCTGTGCAAAATAAGATCATAATTAACAGGAGAGAGACAGAAAGTTTTCCACTTTCTGCCGCTGTTTGTTTTCCTTTCTGGCTCTGTGGGGCAGGGTGGGCGCATGAGGGGGTCCCGGGGGGCTCGGGGCATGGGCAGGGGTGGACCCCCGACATCCACCAGCACCCACCAGTTCTCAGGTGTTAGCAAGTGGTGTTGGAAGGAAACCAAACCTACCCAACCTTCACCAAGCAGCTGTAATATCTAAGAAAGAGGTGCCTTCACACAGGTACGAATTCCCCTGGGTGAGCTGGAGAAGGCAGAGGTGTTCCTGCCACTGCACACCACAGTCTGGACTTCATACTGGGCTGACCATTGGATGTTTGCAAACTCTTTTATTCAGCATCTCCTTTTTTTTTCTTTTGCTGCCTCACAGTCCCACTCTGTTCACGTGGCTTCCACAGTCTGTGAAACCCCTGGAAGTTTGCTGAAAGGAAATCCGGACTCTCCTGTGTCACCTCCTGGGAGGGAAGAAAAGTTTGGTGTCCAGGCTGAGATCCAGTTTGCCTTCATGTGCCTGCGGTGTCCTTCCCACCATGGGTCCGGTGGCATTTTTGTTCCTTATTTTGGGAATGTCTCCTTAATGCCACAGCTGCTTTTCGAGGTACTTCACATGTGGCTTTATGGTGGGGCCCTCCAAAGCAGCAGCTTTTAAAAAAAGTACGTGCTTTTGCAATTTCTTCATATAAGCAAGGTTACTTGGTCTCCATCTTCTGCTGCTAACGGCTCTTTATTTTCTCAACACAGGACCTCCAAAAGCACAGCCAAGACTGCCAGCCTGCCCTGCTCCATGGGACATCTGGGGTAATTGGAAAAGTAAGTTGCATCTTCTTAATGTCATATCAAGCTTCACCTCCTTTCCTTGCTGCACTCTAACGCCTGCTTGTTCTTCCTCGTTCAAGTAAATGATGAAATCCTCATGAACATCAGCAGCAGGCAGGTTATGTCCTCTGCCTTTAAAATGTCCTTCAAATTATAAACATCCAAGTGAAAACGTTTCAGAATATTTTTTCTTCTGGCTCATTTAATTTTGAAGGAGCGTTAGGAGCACTGCTACTACTACTATTAAGCCCAGTGTTTAGGAATGTGAAATTGCAACACAAGTAAAGGAGTTTGTGAAGCACTTTGAGTTGCAATGAGAATGGATTGGGTGGATTTAAATGCTGGGAGCCGGGAAACTGTGCTTGTACTTGGGAAGCCTGACAGGGACATCATCTAGAAAGGCTAATGAAACTCCTGAGTGAAAGGGAACAGCAAACCACAGGCTTGCGATGCTGGGAAGGAAATCATCCTAATTTGCTTGTGTTTAGTAACCCAAGACATATAATTAATAACATGAGTAGGGACCTTTGAAAAAATACATATTATGCCTATTTTGAAACCGCCCATCTCTGCATGTACTGCACATAATGTTAACCCTGCAGCTAGAGACTGCGGTTGGGCTCCTGAATGTGCTGCCGAGTTATTCAGTAATCCAGAGCAAACTCAGTGCTCCATCTTCCTGAGGCTCTGCTTCCCCCGTTGAAATGCAGGAGTTTGGAGGGCTTCAGGCAGATTAGCTAGAGAAGGCTGGGTCAATCCGTGAATTTAAAATAGAGCAGTCATTGGGGTACCAGCCTGTCTAACGACGTAAGAGGTATTGTGTGAATACCAACCTGACCATCTGCCTGTCACACAGAGAGAGTCCAACAGGTCGTCATGCAAAACGCTCAAATTGGTTCATATCTGCGATGAGACAACCTAAAAATGCCCAAGGTAGAGGAAATGGATACATCATTATTTCTTGTTATCTTCATCGCTGCAATCACCCTGTGTGTTGGAATGCGGTTTAGGACTGAAGTATCAGTACAAATGCACAGGGGGAACTGGAGCCTTTCAAGCCATGCTGTTGAGCTGCCTGGTAGCCTTCAGACTTTGAAAATTAAGCAAACAGAGCTAGCGTGCTGATCCAACACATTAATTGTGTGGTAACCTTTGCATAACCTTTAGAAAAAACTTTGGATGCGTGAATCCAAAGCCCAGAGCGCACGTACTCCCGGGATGTGCAGCAGCACCACTTGGGGTTAAGGTCCTTGAACCGCGGGAGATGCGGGGGGCCATCCCAACCCGGGCTTTGAGTTATGCCTAAACGGGTGCTTCCCTGTAACGGTTCAGTTCACTTCTGCTTCCCACGCAGAGCCAGGGGCTGGGCAGGATGGCCCCCGGTTCTCCCGCAGCACCTAACTTGGGTCTGAGCTTTCTGGTTTGTAGAGGACTAAGGGGAACTGGCAAAACTGGGGCTGCCAGTGCTCGCACGCCCCCGAAACACTGGTGCGGCAGGAGCCTTGATGATGCCCTGTGCCGGTCGCCGGCTCCGTCGTGCCCCCGCAGCAGGCAGCCCTTGGGAGGGATGCAGCCCACCGCCCGCGCCCCTCCATCGCACTGGAAGCAATCAAAGCACCGCGCTGCCGCCAGATTGCCTTGTCCGTTCCAATGATCTTTAACTCCATTTTTCCCCGAGCAATCAGAAGCACTTTCTCTTCATCCAGGTGGTCTTTTCCCATTTTGCTCTTTCCAGTCCCAGGACCCAGGGCAGTCACATCTCATCACGCCTTTTCTCAAGCCATTTGTATGTCCTGCTTTTTCTGTTGCCATCAATTTAGTCACAGCCTCCCCTCCCTGCTCCGCTCCCTCCCGTGCTAACAACAGCTTATTTGGGAATGAAACTCAGTGTTCAGAGCCCCGGCAGATGGAAATGCAAATCCCCTGCCCCTGCAGCCGGGCTTTCCAAGCTTGGGCCCGTCAGCTTTTCATGCAGATGGGAGGGTGGCTTTCCCCATTTTTTTGGAGGAGGGTCAATCCCTTTAAAACCTTTCCCCTAGAGAGACCGTTAAAAAGCAGATACAAACGTGGATTTTTTAGGAGTGACCTATTGGCTGCTGAAGAAGCGAAGACTGAAAACATGCAGTAACACTGCTTTCCTGAAGGTTGAATTATTATTTATTACTATATTACTATATTATTGCTATTATTATTATTATTAACAACAACAACTGGGCAGCATCTTTTGGCCATCTGGGCTTTGACCTTTCCAACTCACCACGTTCTGTGCCTGCACGTTTCCTCCTGCTCTCCTCTGAGCAAGGTGTCCCTGGTCGCCCCCCCGCGCTGAAGGTCTCCTCTGCCCTGGAGGGTCCGTCCTGGTGCTCCCCCGGGGCACGTCCATCCCCAGGGGAAGGCAGCCCAGAGCCCTCCCCGCTCCTGGCCCTCCCTGTCCCCTTCTGAAGTGCTGAGGTCCATGCTAATTAAAATAATGGCCTTTTTTGTCCTTAGCTTGCCCAGGCTTCAACCTGGACTAGAAATCATTCAGCGGCAGATTGCAAAACACAGGATCATCTGCACTGTGTATCAATAAAAAAGAAAAATATAAGGATATGGCAATAAAAGACCACTTAATAGGAGGTCTATCCTGGCTCCAGTGCACCAAGCATCAGCTCAGCAAAACACTTTAACTGTGTGATTAAATATAAGGTTGCTCTTAAGTCCATTGCTGTTCAGCAAAGCAGTTTAGCGAGTGCTGAAGTACTTTGCTGAATGGGGGTTTTGCTATCTTTCTGTTTTTCCTTGGGCAGAAGAATTAAACTCGCGTTGGTATCGCCTATTAATAAGGCAGCAAGTAGCCGAGGCAGTACTCGTGCAGTGCAACAGAGCTCATCATTTTTCTATATATGAGCAATTAAGCTGCACCAGGAGGCCTATGTCTTTATATCATCACCTAATGACAGTGCAAAAGTATTCAGGGGAAGGAGAGGGAAAAAAATCACATCCATATTTAATTGGCAAAGTTATCACCTTCACTTCAGAGCCCTAACTTACAGCCCTTCTGGCCGATTTCCAAGTCAGATCTATTTCCCCAGACTGGAAAGCGGGTAAAGTGTCCTTACATTATACTTCTGCAACAAAATACCATTTGAAAGCTCGTGAACACGCTCCCAACTGCAGTAAGTAACAGATAGTCTCTTTTCTTTGCAGCAAATGAAGATATCTTTGAGCTGTTATATTCCTTTTATTTTTTTTAAGGAAATTATTTGTGTTATTATTATTATCCAGGCCCACACTTGCCTGTCAGATTAAATTTTTTATTGCACTAAAACAAAAAGCCATCTGGAACTCCTCACAGCCTGTTCTCGGTACCGGAGAGTGGCAGCGTGGCCCTTCTCTATGCAGTGTTTTGATTCTTCCCAAGGTCTTTTTTTTTTTTTTTTTTTTTTTCAAATTCTCCAGTCTGTTGTTTTCATCTGCGTGTCCCCTAAGTCTCTCTAATTCTTGATTGTGTTCCTTGGGGCTCAGTATCTTTACACCCCGTCCCTCGGCCGTGCGTTTCTCGGGGCGGCGGCGTAGCTGGAAAGCGAAGAGCAATAGGGGCTGTCCGCTTTCATTATGCGCGTGAGAAAATCCATCGCTGTTCCAGGGGACTGTATCTGTTCAGCCAAATACCTCATTTACCAGCTTCTTCATTTTGTTTTGCAAGCCCCGAGGTCCTTCTGTCGGTTTGCAGGCTCCAGGGTTGAACTGAAGCTATTTATCTTTTTCTGCCCTTCTCTCCTCCCTCCTCAGACGGAGCTGAGCCCCGGCTGGTGATGGAGGCGACTGGACCCTCAGGTTTCATAACGTGCCTCGGGACTCCCCGGCTGCCTTTAAGTGTCCATGTCAGCAGCGGCTGGTGGCTCCTTCCAAGGGTTGTCCCTGTGGCTGCGGCAGAGGAGAGCTCCGGTACTCGCCGGCAGTGACGGTGAGGGACCCGAAACCGCGGTGGGAGAGCAGGGCTGGCCCTTGTTGGCTGACGTGGGGAATGACCACAGAAAAAAATCTCGCCAGGAAAGAGTGGCCCTGACCACCTACCCCGGCTTGGCTTGACCACCCAACCCTTCTTGGCTTGACCACCCAACCCTTCTTGGCTAGAACACCCAACCCTTCTCAGTTTTGCGGTACCCTGTCGCAGGGCATATTGCCTTACCATGTTCTGAAGAGACAGAGAAAGAAGAAAAGAGAGAAAAAGGGGAGGAGAAATATCGATAACTTCCATCTCCTCAAGCCCAGTAACTAGCCTTCCTTTGACACTTCTCTGCCACTTCAGCTTCACAAAGCCCTGGCTCTCTGAAGATTAATTGATGTAGGCCACTCAACCTATTATCAAATCCCTTTCAGTTACCATTTAAAACCTTCTGATTTATTTTTTTTTATAAAGTCACCGAGGCTTTTTATGGATTCTCAAATGATTGTCCAGCTTGACAAATTGGATTCTTAAAGCTGGTTCTTTAAAGAAAAGGATGTGGTTTGACAAGACAAGAAACAGCTCATCTTTGAGACAGGGGGATAAATAAAAAAAAAAAAATCCCATTCTTCGAGTCGGGTGTTACTCAATGGGTGTCTCGCTCGTCACTGATAATCTTATCTGTCTGTGATGGGAAAGGACCCGCACAAAGGGGCCCCGACTGGGCTGGAGGGCTGATACGCCTCTGATTAATAGGACTGTCCAGCGCGTGCAGAGCTGCGGGAAAGGTGATTAATGTCATTTGATATGAACTCCGACCCCCTCCCCTCGCCGACACCGCGCTGGGGGCACCTCCTGCCACCGGTGACAGATTGACTCCTGCCTCCCGGTCCGTGCGCGCGGTGCAGCGGGCAGGGTGGTGGCAGCTGGGTTGTCACCCCTGACTCGTGCTGAGGTTTGTAACGTCGTGTCATTGCCCAGCGCTGCGGTTGATGATTCTGATGGAGTTTTTATTGTGTGCGCTCAAACCCTGCTTTCCACTGGAGTCCAGGTACCCACCGTGTCACCCCAGGCTTTGCAAACAGCAAAAGCGCGTTCACATCTAGCATAGGGATGGGGCAGAGTAGCTATGGAGCCTGAGCGATGCGTTTCTGATCTCTGTGAACCCAGTCAGGGATGCTCCTGTAAGATCTCTTCCGAAACCTGCTGGTCACCAGTGCAAAGGTCCTTTTGGACGTGCCTGAATAAAACTCGTGTGTGGAAATGTAGCCAAGGTAGTTGCACCTCCAAGAGCAGTTGGAGCGAGGACCGCTGGGAGGGGAGACGTCTGCAAGCGCCTGGCTGCCCTCTGAAGATCAGAGGTGCTCAGGTAGAGCCCAGGTGAGGCACCTCGGAAAATCACCATTTCTGGGAGCTCCGTCATGACCTGGGTGCTGGGGCTGCTCTGATGCGCTTTGTCAGAGCACCCGTGGGCTGGCATCACGGCTCCTCCGCCTGCAGGTCAAGCTCGGAGCAACCTGAAGCTGCCGGCCCACGCTGGGGCTGAGGAGATGCTCGGCTCTGGCCGTGCAGGGCAGTCATGCAGAGGGGTCCTGCAGAGCCACGGTGGGCTTTGGTGGCGGGGCTGCACGGCGTCACGCTGCTGGCGTTTCAGCTTGGGCTGCGGGGAGGAGAGGAGAAGGGACCGGTGTGCATTGCAACCTCAGGGCTGCAGTCCGGCCGGGAGCCCGAGCGTTCGGTCCTCCCAGGCAAGGCAAGGTATAATCTCTTTCTGTTTAAGTAATATTTTAATTGCAGGGTTTTGCTTTTCATTTTTTAATTGACTACCTTTACTTTGAAAATTTCACACCTAGCAGTTACTCTGAATAATGGAAATGCATCATAACTCCTACCTGTTCTCTGTATTGAATAACTCCAGGTGATACTTTATATCTTATTATGATTATTTATTATGACGTCCAGTTTAGTTCTGTAGCAGAGGGAGATCATTAACCTCTCCTGCAGTAAAGAGAACTCTCCATGTTGTTTTCAAAGCCATTAAAGCTTTGAAAACTCCTCTGATTTTTTTTTTTTTTCAACTAAAAAACCTACAGGGCTGCAGAATAAAATGCTGACACAGGTCGGCTAATGCAGGAGGAGCGCAGACCCTCCTGCTGTGTCTCGCTGAATTTCAAACGGAGCTCCAGAGTAAGGAAGAAGTTATTTGCTTGTTAGAAAACCCACGCGTGGTGCTGGGAACCCGAAGGCAGATTGCGATGGTGCTGAGAGAAGAGGAGGTGGCTTGGTCTCAGGAGGGGTGGGAGATGCCACCAAGGGTCTCCAAGGACGAGTGTCCCCGGGCTGTGTGCGGGCAGAGGGACGTGGGGTCAGCAGCTGTTTGGGCTGGTCGACGTGCATCAAAGCAAATTCCCTTGCTCCTCCAAGAAAGCCCGTAAAAGCCCCCACGTCTCCCGTCATCTCGCGATGCTACTATTAGCTGCACTGGTTTTGGGTGCTTTTTCACGCGAGTTTGCATGGTGCTGTGTCTTGGTGAGAGCGAGGAGTGTCTTTTACAGATTACTGCTTTCAGCAGCTGCATATGGTTACTTAACATCTATTTATGGCCACCTAATGCTGTCTGCAGATGCTGCTTCTGTTTGCTGGGCCTGCATGTAGTAGGAATGGGGAGAACCTCTCGGTTTTCCATGGCTGGCTGAGGTTTCAGCTCAGGCATGGCTAACTGCTGGACACACGGTTCAGCCCGCTGGGAATTTTGATTAGTCATATGGGGAATTTATCCGGAGAGAGATGGAAGCAGATGCTGTGTCTCCCACCTGGGCAAGTAGCTCCTGGAGATGTGTATGTGCTCTGGAGACTTTATTGTGCTCAGGACCGAGAGGTGATCCCGATTAAAATCCTGTCTGCAGTCAGAGGGATGCTCACGTCCTACAAAGTCACCTTGCTTCCCGGTCCATGTTGTGTTCCTTCACACCCAAAAGATCCTGAAATAAGATGTTCCCCATCTCCATATAACCACAGGCTACTTTAACGTGATGGCTGACGGTAATAAAGCCTTTGTAGATGTCCCTGTTTTTTGGAAACATATCGTGCTGACCATATGGCTGGGGAATACGGAGGCTACATTCATGATGGGATGCTAATGAATTGGTAGCTTTATCCGGCCTGTCTGTGCCTCTCAAAAACAAGAAAATGCTGTTCATTAAGCTCTTGTTAAAGTGCCATCATAAAGAGAAAAGCATCCCTATACAAAAAAAAAAAAAAAAAATTGTTGCAATTCCTTCTTGTTCTTTTCCTGGGTCTTCCAGATGAAATTTGCTCTGTTTGAAAGCCACGAGATGATTCTCCTGATGGCTGTGAGGACATTGCTCATGTTCTGGCTGCAGAAACTTGCTCCTATACCTGTGATGCATCTCAGGGGAGGTGAGTATTTGCTTTTCTACTAAGCAAACACCTTGACTTGAGGGAATATTGAGAATTAGGTGCTCTTTTCACAAGGCCACCTCTCCCGAGCAGGTGTGGCTCCACATACCTGCTTGCAGGACCTCCATCCCCGTGTCCCGGGGAGGTCTCTCCCATGTTGAACGCTGCCTGAGAATGAGTCTTCATCGCACATGGAAACATTATTAATTCCGTTTAAAAGACTGAGGTGTTGAGGCCCAAAAGAAGTTGAAGGATGTTCCTACCTGGGAATGGAGCCCCAGCATCCAGCCACCCACCTGGGGCTGTAGGCTCCGGAGCAGAACAACCATCACCCCAAGGTTAAGTGGGCAGGGACCCCTCGGCAGTCTGAGCCTGGTGTAAGCAGATGAATAATAATTATGGACTATTAATATTATCCAGAGAGCATCTGTAACTCTTCCAGCAGATCGTGTGGTGTAACCTTGCTGCCTGACCAGAAATCCCCGCTGGCTCCTGACTCATCACAGGAGCTTTCAGCATCCCACGTCACCCAGGTGAGCTGGACGGAGATGCCTGGACCTGCGTAACACAAATTGCTGTAAACGGTGATCTGCTGAGCTGCCGGCCGAGCCACTCCTGGTGGGTGCCGTGCCTGGGTTGAATGCCGGTATGCAGACCTCGTCTTCTCCTGGGCTACGAGGAGGTTTCACCCTGTGGCACCCACCCTAACACCAAGGTAGGGCAGCAGAGCTGGTCTGCTCAGGCCACTTGTTTTCCACTCTGTGTCAAACTGCTGAGGGTGAAGCTCACAGGTGGCGGTCCTCACGCCGGTGGACTTTTTGAACTTTTGCTTGTAGAAGTCGTGCTCGATGTACGGAGACCGGCGTGCATCCCACCGTGGGCAACGATGTACGGAGGGCAGCCTGCATCCCACCGCGGGCAGGGAGCGCGCGGGTGCCCCAGAGGCATCCTGCATGCTGCAGTTAAAATGCAGGAGCGTGTCTGTGGCTGATGCACTACGTTAATCTGAGTTTTGCAAAGATCTGACGTGCTGAGCAATGCGGAAGCTGAGTGACCCCTTACCATTTCCCAAGAGCTTTTAAGCCCTGGGTGCTGGAGGAGCGTCGGAGGTCCGGGGCAGGCTGGGGTGGTGCATGCCGGTGCAGGGGCTCACGGAGGGAAAGAACAAGAGTTTGAGATCGCAAAGGAAACTAGGCCAGAAAATGCGGCAGATACAGTTTGCAAAAGGATGATCCAAGCAGCTTTGGTATGGTTATGTTCTCTCGCAAAGACAGAGAGCTGGAGAAGCTCTTTATCAGTGTCAGGCGATGACAAACGACAGCCGGGGAAAGTCACGGGGCTGCAGCGCGTTGTCGCAGCTGCAGCACCTTGGAAATGATACAGGTATCGCCGCTGCTCCGCGCCTCGGGGTCCTGCTTTGGCCTTAATTAATCACGGAGAAAAAGGATTGTCTTTTCTTCTGTTCTTTTTATAGCACGATAAATGAGGGAGGGAAGATGAGGAAGAGGAAAATTGCATGCGGGCACATTTGGGGAAGATCATGCCCCCTCCCTGGCTTGTACACAAAGACATTACTGCCTGGCTGGCTGAAGTGTCAGGTAGGGAGCGAGGAGGAGGAAGAGGAGGGGAGGCAGCAGCAGCCAAACAGGCACTGAGAGCTGGGACCTTTCCTGCAGGGTGCTGCTGGAGGCCAAGGATGGCACCAACCAGCAGGGCTGATTAAACAAGAAATAAAAAAAAGGGGACAAAATCAAGCCAGAGTTTCTTACCATTACCTCCAGTCCTTTTTTTTTTTTTAAGAGTTCCCTTGAAGCCTTGTCTATATAAATGTTGAATTATATGGTTCTTTGACTCTTTACTAGAAATTGCTCTGAATTACTTTTTTATATAATCTGTTTCATTTCCAACACTCTGCCGTATCTCGCAGAGGAATATCTGTAGCTGTCGACTGGCTCATTCTCCTGCTGCCAGGCTGCTGTGCTGCATCTTCTAATAAAGTTGCCCTCTGTTCCACTACAGGGCAGTAATCTGTAATGAAAATTTTATATGAGTGGTTGGGAAATGGAGTTTGAATCTGGGTTTCAAGTACGATTTTCATAATACCCCAGGCATATATACGCGTGATGTTTGGGAATTCAGAAATAAAAGGGATAATTTCCAAACAACTGTGTTTTCCTTAAACCCTTTCTCGATGGGGTCACTGGAAATGTTGCGGCTCAGACCTCACCCTAGTGAGCCCCTCAGTTACGATGCGAATTTGGGAACCTGGTGGGATGAAGCATCACCAAGATGTGGCATCGCAGTCATCCATCCTCATGGAGATGGCAACATCCCCATGTAACATGCAGGAAAATGGGGCTGTTTGGTGGCACTGCTGTCACTCTGGTGCTGTGCGTGGGGCCGCAGCAACCTTTCCCAGAACAACCCAGCAAGCGAGATTCACAGGTCCTGATGGTGGGCTCGGTGATAGGTGGTATCTGAAGAAGTGGAAGGAAAAATGACACTGGTTCTCTTTCTAGAGTCTTCGGACGAGATGGGGAATTTTATATGGGTGTCATCTCTGGCCTGCTGGGATCAGTGGAAGTCTCTTCATTGCCCTCACTGAATTTGGCTTGTCCTCGGTAAGTCCCACTTCTGGACTGGACAGGCCGCATGTTCAGTCCAGCGCAGCATTTCTGATGTTCTCATTGCCCGTGAAGACAGCCTCGATGGCGGGGCTCACTGAGTTGTTAATGTTTGCACACAATGTCTGTGTGTGCACAGATATTAATGTCTGTATTTCCATCGCGGTGATACTTTCAGTGGCTGTGGGTGCCGGTTACGAAGAAGGTAAGAAAATTCTCAAAAACATAGGGGAAAAAAAATCTCTTACCTTTAGAGGTGGCTGAAACCTTCCCTGGTCTTCTAATGCAGGGCTGACCTTAAGGATGCAGTCTGGGAGAACAGAGCCAGCGTGCTCCCGAGCGTGGGAATGCTGCGATATAACCCCAGCGCCCGGCGGGGGGGTTGGCAGGAGGGGACGCTCGGTCTCCACACGGCAAACACCCCCTGGAAGGTCCTGGGGGTCCCGTGCAGCCCCGACCCCAAGAGGAAAAACCAGGAGCGATGTCAAAGCTGCTGGTCCTGCCCTTCGGTTACAGCACCTTGCTCTGGGGTCACGGCTCAGCGCCGGGCAGGGTGGCTTCCCATCGGGATGGGGTCTGCGGGTGCTCCCGGTCGCTGGCCTGAGAGGTTTCTGCTCTTGTTGGCAGCATGATGAACACGTCGGTAATTTCTTCTCTGCTTGCCTGTGATGATCCCTGTCTCTTCCATCACCAATATGGTATTTTTCTTGTTATTGCTATTGTAATTATTCTGTGAAAACCAATTAAATGCAGAGCTGCTCGACCAGGACCGGGGTCCCACCTGTGCTGCGAAGTGCCGTCGAGACCCCTCTCTGCCCCCACTCAGTACCTCCCTGGTGCGGAGCAATTGCCGTGATGGTCACCGTGGCCTGGGATGGGCTGCGGGCAAGCGTTCAGGCTCAGCCGCTGCTGTTTGAATTTGGCACATCTATGCTAAACACGCGGTATTAGCCCTCTCCGGGGTTGATCAATATTTAATGTGGAATTTACAAAGATTGACTTGAGGATGCATTTAAAATTGGAGCATTAGCCGTAGGTGGCAATTTCCGAGTCACAGCAGTAGAGTTTGATTATTTAGAGAGATGGCATTTCGTACATTTAAAATAATCCTTAGGACTGCGGGGCCTGCTGCAGCCCTCTCTTCCCCTAAACTGTTGACTTTTCAATTCTTTTGTTTGTTTATGTTCAATATTAATCACCCCGCTTGCTCGTTCAGCGCTGGGCTGGGCTGATGGGGCTCAGGCAGCCGGTGCTGGCGGTGGCAGGGATGCAGCTCGGCTCCCTTTCGGGGTTTGCCCTTTTACTGGGGTCCAAGAGCCAAAGCCGTTTTGGGAAGCAGAGCCTCACGGCATGCCCGGTGCGTGCTGGCCATGCCGGCGTGCTCCAGGCTGGTGGGATATCCCCCTGCGCATACCCCTGCAACACGGGCACCGATGCACATCTATTTTGGGAGGTTAATGCTTGTCTCCAGTTGAGACTCCCCGACCAGGCTCGGGTGCTCTGCAGAGCCTCCCTGGTGCTGTGCCGCTTGCCTGCTCGGGAATGCTGCAGTCCCAGCCCTTGGGAACCAGGCTGGGTTCTCTCCCCCACC
Organism: Harpia harpyja; assembly: GCF_026419915.1. Lineage (NCBI taxonomy): Eukaryota > Metazoa > Chordata > Aves > Accipitriformes > Accipitridae > Harpia > Harpia harpyja. Next base: position 2,053,371 of record NC_068951.1, on the reverse strand, counting down.
CCCAAATTCTGGCTGCGATCTATTAATCTCCCAACACAACGAGGCCGGGGTGGGACATTATGCATGTACGCAATACGCGCGCACATAGAGACTAATGAAATTGCTGTTTTATCTTGGTTTGCTCATGCTGCAAGCTACATTAATAAGAGCTGACAGGTTTGAAATAGCTGATCTGCGTTGATTCAGGTTGCAAATGCAACAATCACGAGAGCACCTGGGCCATGGGATTGAGTGCGGGGACTCTTCGGTTTATGGGCTGGAGCTGTGAAGGATGGCTCCGCTGAAACCAAAGCGGCCAGGGGCGCGTATGCAGCCAGAGCTCCCCATGCGCTTGTCTACGTAAAATCAATTCAGGCTTAAATGAGAAAAAGAAACTGCACAGCCCGGATCGTTAAGGGCCAGAAGCAGGACAAGGTGGTGGCTCCCGCCTTGCTGATGTCCCTGGGCTGCACCCGCAGGCACCCACCGCCTCAAGGGTCCCTCAGGTTTCGTCCTGAGTCCCTGGGAGGAGAGCTTGCCCTGCACCGGTGCTCAAGGGAAGCCAGGGCTCGGTGCTGTGCCGTGTGCCTCGGTGCTGGCTCTGTCATCGGCACCGGCTCTGCCATCGGCACCAGCTCTGCCATAGGCACCGGCTCCTGGAGCTGCGGTGCTTTGCCTGAAATTCAGATTTCACCCGCAATGGCCAAGCCACTCTGCACCCCTTACCTGGGTGGCTTGCGGTTAGAAGGGCAAAACAGCAGCTTTTGAATTTATTGTTTCTTAGCTTAGCATCGCAGAGCCCAGGGGTGACTCCAGGCTTTCGGTGTGGAGCTGGCAGTGCTGGTGGGTGGTGAGCAGATTTATTCCCTTCCTCTTGAGGTGACCACTGATCTGGCCCTGAATTTAACCCATCTCTGCAGCCCTTGCAAGGAGAAGGAAGCTCTTGCAATTGCTTATATGATGGAGAGAAATTACTTCCCTTCCTCCCCTTTATTTAACTATTCTACTACGACTTTGCTCAATTTTGTGTAATTAAATGAAAACAGCTTGTGTCATATATGGAAAAGGAGCACAACCTATGGTAGTGACAGCGCTGTTCATAAATATGAATGTTTTTATGTTTCAAAAAAAAAAAGTGGAAACGCATTGCTAAAACGGTGCGTCGGTGAGGAGAGCGGGGGCACCCATGGGTGCGACCTCAGCTGCCCGTCCCTGTGACCGTGCGATGACTCCAGCCATTTTATTGAAAACTTTAACGTTGGCAATTTTCTGCCCAGCCCCCCCCTTGCTGCTTACATACCCCGGGCTGGGCTGCGCTGCCCTTCTGCCCCGGGGGGCTGGGGGTGCCCAGGAGGGGTGCAGGGGCAGAAGGATGAGAACCCCACTGCAGAGGTGGTGGTGGTGGGACCCCCCCCCCATGGGGTCGGTCTTGAATGCCACGGGCAGCAGTGGTGCCGGGGGGGGGATGTTGGGATCCAGGCATCAGTGGGGGTCATGCTGGTGGATGCTGGGTCCAATTTGCCGCAGCAAGTCCCTGCTTTCCTACAAAATAGCATGTGCAAAATAATAAGGACTTATTTCCCCTTCTCCTCCCCCCTCAAATCGAAGCACAAATATGACAAGTGTTATGATTAAGGCTGAGCTGCGGCCCCGAACATCTCTCCCCTTGCAGATTACTATGTAAATCAGCCACTTAATATTGCCGCTTCCCTCCACCGCGTGGTGTGTGTGAGGGTGGGGGGCACTGGGGACGCGCTGGGGATGCGCTAGGTGGCAACCCCAGCCCGTGGCGGGTCACACGCCGCCGGGCTGGCGGGGTTGGGGACACGTGTGCCGCGACGGAGCAGTTCACGTGGCGCACGTGAGACCTGGCTAATGCGGACCTGGACAAACAAGTCACTTCCTCGGCCTTTTTAATAGTAACTTGTGTTTTTTTCCTAGCACCTCTTGTCTGAAAAGCCAAGACACTTTCCAGTGCTGGGTAATGAAAGCGGCATCCCTGGGGATGCTGGGGAGAGGAGCTGTGACATCTCAATGAGCTTACACCACCCCAAAGTGCTGAAGAGCTGCCTTGGGCATGCGCTGCCTGCAATAAGCAGCACTTGCAACACGTCGCTGCTGCCCTCGCTCTATAAAACTCAGGTTTCCCCAGTAAGAGGTGGTGGTGAGGGTTCTGGGTGGCAACAGGGGCCGTGCACCGTGCTGGGAAGAGGCTGGGCTTCATCCCTGCCCGACTGGCACCTATGCTCTCCGTGCACAAATACTTCCCATCCGTAGATCTGGAGATGGAAAAGGAGATGGGGTTTGATGGACGAGCAGAGCGAAGCACAGATTTATTACGTATCTGCTCTTGTTTCCTCTGGACCTGGGGCTGCAGCAGAAGCTGCTGGGGCCGGGGGGTGCAGCGCCGGGGGGTTCAGGTTTGGGATGCTCCCGGCAGCCCCTCCCTGCACTCGGCATGGTCCCATCAGACCGACGGGTCTCCAGCCCCTCCAGCGGGCACCTGCCTCAGGTTGCTCATGTTATTTAATGTCACACCTCTAATGGCCCCCATGCAATGAGCCCACCAGACCCGGTGGGTCCCGGGAGGTGCTGGGGTGCCCGTGGGGCTGGCGGTGCCTCTGCTGCCTTCCCATCGCAGCCCGCTCCCATCCCCTCCTGCCTCTCCTCTGCCCGGGATCTTAGTGTGTAACATATGCTTTAATAACTCCCCCCCCCCAAATAAATTGAAGGCTGTTCGTTTCTGTTGGTTTTTAATCTCACTTATTTTGCTGCTTACTCTGTAAGAAGATTGAAATAGCAGCAGGATGCGGTGCGCTGCGTTGTGGCATATATTGCAAAGCTGCGATGATGGAAATAGCTTCAGAGTAAAGACGTTATTAATGAAGACTATAACCAGGGAAGGTACGCTAAGCTCATGTACCTGATCTCGCCCGGGTTGTACTTGACCAGCACATCCATCTACTGGTTGTATTCATCCATTTTTTAAAACGCCTTCACTGTTGATGTCAGCCTGCCTGGCAGTTTTGTGCCATTTAAAAGAATCAAAACAAATTAACTCCAAAAAGTTCACGTCTGAAATGCTGCTGCTTCCCAGCTCCCGGACTGCGAGGGAGGGGGGAGCCCTGGGCGACGGCACCCCCGGATGGCCACAGACCCTAGCAATCCTTATAGAAATATTCCTGACGGCTTAGCTGTGGTAGGACGGAGCTCAGCTCCTGCTGCCATCCCTGGGCGCAGAGCGCAGGAGCGGGGCTCGGGCTGGGGGGCATGGCCCCGTGCCCGCCGTGCAGGGGGGGCCGGGAGCGTGGGAGCTCGGCAGAGCTGCTTGTCCAAGAGAAATGCAAATATGGGACAATCAGCCTCCGCGGCAGCCAAGTAAGATGTGATGAAACCCAATCAGTTAATAACACTTCAAGGCAGTGGAAGAATTGCAGATGAACGTGTTTTTAAATAACTTTTTTTTTTTTTTTCCTCGCTAGAACTATTCCTCTGCATTTTTACTGAAAAAAACCCTCATTTTGGTTTTTATCTTGCACAAAGGGCTGCTAGTTTCAAAGCCCAGAGTCGAGGAGTCTTGGCAGAGCTCTACCATTGCATCCTCCTGCACCATTTTGGTTCCTGAAAAGGCACCTCCGTCCTTGTGGGTGGCCCCGCTGAGCATCCAGCTGCCGGAGGAGGGTCCCACGGGAGCACTGTGGGGACCCCCTGCCTGGGACCCTGAGGGTGGTCCCCCCATGGGATGCTGCACCGAGCTCCAGCCGCCCGGCGCGGGAATAAACGCTGCAGGAGCAAAGTGGTTCGACAGATAGAGCTGACGAGCATGAGAAAAAGAAGGTTTTGAGACCCGGATAGTAATCAAGGCTAATTTGTTGATTTGCCATCCGGAATCATTTCTTGCATTATTTTTTTCTCCCTACACAATTTGCTGCCTGCCTTCGGGGAGGGTGGGGGGGGAAGCACGCGCCCTCCATCCTCTGCCGAGCCTCTGAGCAAGCTCCTTCTGCCTGATTAAGGGCTGTCAGGATGATTGATGTGTTCTTGCCGGAGAAGGTGAGTCCCTTCGCCGTGACAGCTGGGTTTGACAGCCAGGCAGAGACCGGCCCTCGCCAACACCCTCCTCTTCAAATACCTGTATTTTCCCAGCCCAGACAATACCGGGCTGTGGCTCCGGTGGCGAGGGCTGTGCTCTCCACCGCGTGACAGCTCGTGTCCTGCGAAGGTCAAAAGCCTCCGAAGCCCAGGCGTCCTCCCCAGCACGGCCCCTTGGATCCCTGGATAAGGACCGGCAGAGGAGGGGGCTGGCGGGGAGGCAGCTGGAGGGTGGGCAGCTCCCCGGTAAGGTCAGGGATGTCAATGTCCCCTTGCAGCAGGTCGCTGCGGCTCTGCGGGGCGAGGGCTTTGCCCATCCTCTGGCTGAGGATGAAGGGGTTCGGTTCGGACACCGAAGATGCGAAGATGAGGTGGTGGTCTTTCTGAGGTCAAACGGCAAGCCCGTGGCAGGCGGGAAAGCTGCGAGTCCTCCCTTTTCCAGCTGCCGCGAAAATCAAATTCGTTGGCCGTTGGCGGGCAGCGTGTGGCGAAACCCGTCCTTGGGCATCTTCTGCTTGGGTGGTGAGCTCCTCGGGGCTGGGATGGCTCCGCCACGATGAGATGCTCAGCCCCAAGTGCTGGATCCCCTGGTACCGCAATGCAAAACCCATGGGGTGCTCCGAGACCTGTGTCTTGACCCGAGGAGCCGGGCAGGTCCCTGGGCTGGGGGTGGACATGACCAACCCTTGATGGAGGCACTTTGGGAAGGACCCCCAAAGGGACGAGCCGATGCAGCCAAACTGCAGCGGGCTGAGCGCTCTTAGTAAAAAGAGAGGACTTCAGATGCCAGAGCTGACATGGAAACTAAATAATCGCCCTTTGACATGCAGTAACTGAATAATTTCTGTCGCTCCTTAAGATGTTTCCCCTCCCTTCTGCAATAATGTGCATTTCTCTGCAGGGTTGGTCTGTGGGTCCATCGCTGCCACTGGACGGGGGTCCTCCACACTGGGAGAGCGCTGGAGCGGCAAGGTCAGCCCTGCACTTGGCCTTCAGAGAGCAGAGCCAAGGTAAAACCCCTCGGTGACGGATTGTTTGACTTGCATCTTCTTGGGCAAAGGCTGAGCTTTGCTGCAGCAATATTTATAGCAGATGCTTTTCTTCACTTTACCAGGTAAGCCCTTCCAGCGTCCCCGCGGCCGAGCCCTGGGGCAAGGTGAGCATTTAACACGGCTCTGCATCCCAGTCCCTCTCTCTCTGAAGAACATAAACCTCTGGCTTCAAAGATGCTGAGCCTTCCTGAGATGCACCGAACCGTTTCCATTTCAGGTTGAGGGGTGATGAAGCGGAGGGCAGGTCAGGCTGTGGGCCAGCCTCTGCTGCGGCTGGGGCAGCAGTCTTGCAAATAAACATTTAAGTGTCCCGGTGGTATATTTAAGTTCTGGGTGGAAAAGGGTGTCAGTGGAGCCATAAAAGCATGTGTCAGAGGGAAAGAAATGTGCGACTGGAGGTAGTTTTAATAACAAATACATGGTTTTTTCCAACTGTTGAATGCTCAGCATTCCCTGCCTGGGAGATTTCTGAGTGTTTCAGCAAGACAGTAGCGCGCTTGGAGAGGAGGTGGCTGTTGAGGCTGCTTTGCATGGCAAGAAAGTCGGTGGGGTGGGTGCGCTGGCAGGGAGAGACCCCTCGCCCGGGTCTCCCTGGGACCCCAGGGCTGCCGGGGTTGGACGTGCACGGGGGCTCCCATCGCTCCGATGGGACACGCTGTTCCGGGGAGGGCAGCAGCCCAGCCGAAGGCTGTCGTGGGATTTGCGAAGAGGAGCGAAACCTGCACCCGACGCGTGGTGGGGCAGGAGGAGGGACGTGGGTCTGGTGCCTCCCTGGCCTCATCGGCTCTGCAGAAGCTCATAAGTGTTATTTTTGGGTGGGCAGCGTCCTGCTCCGCGGAGGGGTGGGTGCTGACCCAGCCTTCTCCTGCAGGGAAGCAAGTGGGGAACGTCAAGCTATGGAGAAGGGCAAAAGGCACAAAGCGCCTCGGGTTAATGCTGGAGACCTTCCCCAGGGTAACACCGATATTTTTGGGGGGAAGAGGAATTCAGTGCTTCTTGAAACTCATATGGTGTTTGGAAAGGGGCATCCGTCCTGGAGAATATAATGAACAGATGCTCCAGTGCTTATTGTTTTAAAAGCTATGAATTTAAAACTTGTTAATTAGGAGGAGTGAAGAGAAACATCAGCAATTCCAACTGATCATCCACAGGAGCCTTGTACAGGAAAATAAATGATGGAGTGCAAAAATATGGCCTGAAATCACTGGGTAGATGCTGGGCTTTGCTCCCTGTGGGACCACAGCCAGCTAATCTGGATGGGATCTTTTCTAAGACCTGAAAAGCAGGGAAATCTGCCTGGAATGAGTATTTATTTCAAACCTGAGACAATCTACAAACGTGTAGATGGGGCAGCCAAGGTTTGGCAAAGCAGGTGTGGGAATTTCACATCCTTATTTCATATACTGTCAGACACTGCTTGTCTGGCTGGATTGCTGTGTAAGAAAGCCAGGACAAGCCCAGTTTGGGCAGCCTCCTCCAAAACCCCAGTATGGCTTACTGGGAAACCGCAGCCCGTTAGCATCTCCTCAGCACGCAGTGCTCCAGCGCGGTGCCTGTGGGTTTGTGCGGAGGTGCCGGCTGCTCTGCTGCCGTTCAAGCATCAGCGAGCCGCAGCACTGCTGGGAGAGAATACCATATACCGGAAAAAAAATCTTACTTAAGTCTTTGCAAAGCCACAGATAATGCACTGCGAGAGTGAACAACCAGGGTGAAAAATAATTGCACTCCTATTTTTCTCCAGCTTTTCTTATCAACGACTTTATCACCTTTGGTTTTATTTTACACCTTATTTAGACTTTTCTGTAATCCCAGCTATTTCAAAATTGACACCTCCTTAATACCTTGTCTAACACCTCTGACACCTCTGGCTAATGCCCAGGCCCTTCTCCAGCACAAAACAGCTCTAGCAAAAACGGAAAAGGGCTAAAATGGAGAGAGAGAAAAATTATTTACTGCCCAGGCTCTGTGAATAATAACCTTTGAGGAGAAAAGGTGGGGGCCAACCTTCCCTGTGCAGCTGAACTTTGATATCTACCCACATTAGTCTACATCTGCCCATTTCTTATTATTGAAAGATCGTGCAGCAAGTGTTACGCAGGAAGAAGCAGCGAGAGGATTTATTGTTTGAGGGAAACTGCAACCTATAAAGGCTCAACTTAGTGAACTGAAGCAAATTAATTCCTCTTACTTAGACACCCTGCGCCAAGTTCAGCCCAATTCAAAACATTCCATCTCCGTGCGTCCTGCTGGCGTTAGCGGGTTTGGTGCCGACCCGAGCACCCGCTGCCGCTCCAGCAGGTCTTTGCACGGCGGGTGCTGTGGCCAGGGCTTTGCCCCTCGCTGCCAACCCTGAGGATGCCTTTTTGGGGGCTAATTCTCCTTTTGCGGCTGGGGAAGGTACCTGCCTGTTTGCAGGGGATCCCTCCTTCGCAATATTGAGCGAGTTGCTAAATAGCTCTCAAATCTTCCTGGTTTTCTGGTTGAGAGGAGACTAAATGGGATGCTGGGACGCCCGGCTGGGTTTGCAGTGTCACTGAGCTCCGTTTCTCTGGGGGTCACTGGTGGGGTCCAGCAGCTTCTCCTGCAGGTGCCCAGGAGCGTCCGGCGATGGGGGCTGGAGCAATGCTGCCTCCGTGCCCAAGCCAGGAATTCCCACTGGGAAAACTCTTCCCCCTTCTCCCTCTGGCAGTCTCTAACAAGGCTGACTTTTCCTGGCAGCCTGACCTGGAAGAAATCCCGTTGCAACCCCAGCACTGGGGATAACACAGCAATACACTTCTTTTTTTCTTTCCTCTGATCTCCAAGCCTAAAGACTATTGCTACATTACCTAGATTTAACTACCTATTACACGAACTATATCTCTAAAGCGAGGGATATGGCAGCTTTATTATAAGTTTATTACATGCTAATTCAAGCAAATAAATTTGCTCCAGCTGTGGAGCAAAGGAGATTAATAACCTCGAAGATCACTTCGCTGCTTTGATGAGTTTCTTGAACAGAGTAGAGTATATTTAGGAATAGCAACTAGATTAGTCAAAAAACCCCTTTAATTATTAGTGACACTGTGCAAACTGCTTCATACGAGTGGAATACCAACTACTTAACTCCCTGACCTTATTATTCAAATAAACACTTCTTATTATAGCAACATGACTTGCTCGTCAACACATCAAATCAGCTGCCTGGGTGGTGGTTTGGGTGTCCCCGCTGTGTCAGCAGCCACAGCCGGGCTGCATTGGGGGTATAACGGCCTTAAAGGGGCAGGGGCTCCTGCACGGAGAATTTAAAGACCTTTATGTGCTACACGGTGAGCAGAGAAATGCGCTTTGCTGGGATGGTTTCAGCATTTGCCCCTTCCCCTGCCCGGGGCATTTGGTACTGGTTTTTATTCTGCAGTTACTTTAGATTTTTCTGAAAGTGCTTAAGACTGGACGTTCTGAACTGCCTTGGTGTTGCTGATGTTTTAGCGCCTTCTCCAAGATGCATGCGTGTGTTTTGTACATGTACGGCCTTGGGTAGGGGGTTGTTCTTGTTGCTGGACCTCTCCAAGTGGTCATTGCCATCCCGTTTTCTGGAATCCAAGGCAATTGCACACTTGCTGGTTCATCTTTGCTGTAACCGGGGTGCGGGCGGGATGCAGGAGCAGGATGCATTTTTTTGTGCCCCTTTTCATAGATAAAAAGCAGGGGAAGAAGTGCTTCCAAAAAAGATTTCAGCTGTCAAGAAAATATATTTGGCTGTTTGCCAAAAAGTAGATAATTGTCAGAGATACTTCCCAGCGCAGAGAGTTTAACTCGGAAAGTTTTTTCCAGGGAGCAATGTGTGGCGTGCCACGCTCCCGTGGGGATGCTGCAGGGTCCCGGGCAGCACCCATCCCATCCCATCCCATCCCATCCCATCCCATCCCATCCCATCCCATCCCATCCCATCCCATCCCATCCCTCCTGGGCAGAGAGGTGCTTTGCAACTCCTTTTTCTGGGTGTGGGGGTACGCGCCTCCTCCATTTGTGTTAAATGAAGCCTGGTTTGGCCCTGCGTAAGCCTTGCCACTTTTTCACGGTGCCGGGTGACGGCTGCTGCCATCAGGGGAGGTGGTGGTTTGGGAAGGGAGCGGGAAACGGGGACCGGTGCTGCAGCCCCCACCGACCTGCCGGGGAGCTCGAGCCTGCGCTGGAATAAATGCGTCGCCACCCGTTTGGGTAGGAATCGTGCCTTTTTGGTTGTTGCCACTTGGTTGCGGGGGGGGGAAGGTGTTTGTGACCCCGTGCCAGGGCCTGGGTAAGGGAGGGATCAAAAGGCACCTTCTGCCTTCTCGCAAGGGGAAACGTCCCCGGCGTCGCGTCCTGTGCCCTTAAACCGCAGCGGCTGCCCTTGAGCCTGATGGATGGAAGCGGCTCCGGTGAAGCAGAGAGGACACGGAGCACCGATCCGCATCACTACTTGCTTCCCTTAATTTTCTCTGGTCCCGTTTTACCCACTGACCCAGCTGGACTCAGCAGATGCCGGCGCCGGGGGACGCCTGGGGGGCTCGGAGCCCGAGGGTGTCACTGCTGGGGAGGGTCCGTCAGCTGTCTGCGGGGACGGTGTGGGTCCAGCCGCTCTTCAAAAAGCAGCAAATCGAGAATATTCTGCTGCCCCCATGCTTCCTGCTCTCCCCGTCTCTCCGCTGCAGAAGGCAGCTCTTCTGCCTTCAAACAGTTTCTATTATATGTAGAGCAAGCAAAAATGATGTGTTAAATACAGCCCGAGCTGAAGCTCTGAATCAAATCAATTCTTTTTTGATTCCCTGAGCTTTTGAATTTTCAGCCCTGCCAAAGAATTGTTAGCACAAGAATAGGGCTGAAGGAGCAATCCTTTCGTATCACTATTGACTCAATTATTTTGCCTCTTGATTTTCTATGAAGCGGGCCGCGATGCCGCGCCGATATGCTGATTGCTAATGGCAGAGTATTGTTCAGCACCGTCTCCGAAGGCTCGGGGTGGAATACCTTCCTCTCCCCACTCGCTACAGGCTGCATTTGGGACCTAGTTTTATTTCGATTGATGCAAACCGCAGTGCACAGGGGGATGTGCAGGGCAGGCTTTTCACCACGAGCTGCCAGGAGGACCCTCGGTTGGGCTCCAGGCTGCTGGTGCAGCAAACGGTTACGGTTCTTGCCGGGGCTGGGCTGCCTCGGTGACCTTCCTCTGTCTGACCTACCAATGTCCCCGCTCCTGGGATATTCCCGGCGCTGCCGCACGCGCGGATCGATAGGGCCAGCGCGGCATAAAGCGGAGAGGTTGCATTTACACAGTGTCACGACTGTCAATATTGACAGCTCGGACGCGTTGCCTTCGGACCGGAGTGTGCTGTCAGCGTCGGGTTATTAATGCCCCAGCGGCCACCCGTGCCCCGAGCCCCCCGGTGCTGCGGGGGGGGGTCACCGGCAGCTGGAGCCCGGTGTCTGGGCAGTGATGCTGAGCCCGGCTCTGGGTGCTGCATCCCTCTGGGGTGCTCACATCACTTGAGCATCTCAGCTCAGGCACCCTTTGCATGGGTGCTGTGTTATCCAGCCACTGTCGGGGCAGAGGGGGACAGGGACAGGGATGGGATGTGGCTCCGGCTCCACCGCAGGCGATTGGGAGGGTTTGGAGCCCGCAGCCCCGACCAGGCTCGCTCTTTCAAGATAAAAGGGAGGAATTCCCCACCCATCAAAAGGTGGTGAAAGAACGGTGGGAAGCGCTTTGGATCTTTGGATGAAAGGGGCTGAGGAGGAACAAAATACTGCCTTGCTTTGAAGATGCAAAGCCCTGTATAAATCCTAAGCAGTTTTATTAGTGGCTCAAATGCACCGCAGGCTTAAAAAAGGCAAAAGTACTTTTTTGTGCTTATTATTCTTGCTAATGTTTATGTTGCCTCTGTGTCCCCAGGTGCTAGGTGCTCTTTGGACGCAGGAGGTGACAGAGCCAGCAGGCAGAAGGGGGTCACAGGGCTGGGCAAGGGGCACCGGTGCCCCGGCCGGTCCGGGGGGACAGCCCGGGCCATACTGGAGGGATGGGGGGGTGAGGGAAGCGCTGGGGCCGGCCGTGCAATGGGCATCTCTGCAAAATGGGGCTGGGGTGTCCCCTGGCTCTGGAGGGAGGTGGGCGAGCGATGTACGCTACATATTTTTTGATTCAAACTCGCTTGCTCCAAGGCACGGTCAAAGAGGCAGCTGCTTAAGCACTTACAAGCAGAAGACTTCTTCTTTCGTGACGAGTGGGCTTGAAAAAGTTGGGTGCAAAGGAGCGGGGGGAGCCCGGGGAGGAGCATCGCCGCGGTGCAGCCCCGGCGAGGAGGGCGTGCAGGCTGGGTTGCTGCGGGAGGAATTAAAGCTGGTGGACCTGAGGTGTAGGAGAAGCCACTGGTCCCACCGCCACGGCTCCGGGGACACTCGGGAAAGATGGGGAAGAGGGAAGGCTCCGGAGCAGCCTGCCGCAGGGCTTTGCAGGGTGAGCGTGGCCTTTCTCGTGGCAACACTTGGAAACACCCTTGGTGCAAAGCTGCCAGGGCAGGGAAGAAAAACCCCAAGTCAATATGAAATGATGCATTCAACAGGGCCCCTTTTCAAAGCTGTCAGGAGCTGCGAGTGAAGCGCAGTAGTCGGGAAGGAAAAACTATCTTAATTCAGACTCTTTCTGGAAAGCGCTCTTCCCTGCGGCCGGTCCCTGTGCTGGGGTGGCTAGCACAGCCGCTGCACACGAGGTGCCGATGGATGAGCTGGAGAAGAAAGGAGCCTCATTTTGTCCAATTTGCCAAACCACACAGTAGACTTTTTTAAATTACAGTGTAAGAAATAACAGCAACTGCCTCTCTCTTTATTTTCCCATTGAGGGGCAGGTGGCAGTGCCCTTCCCACCTCGCTTGTCCTCCTGCATCCCCGGCCAACGCCACCTCGGTTCCGTGGCAGCCTGGAGCTGGGGATGACGCTGTTATTACCCGTTGAAACGCACGGTCGAGTTGGTTTGTCATTACAGGGCTTCGCCTCCCTCCCTGCCCCGGGATGTGGCCGGGAGAGGAGAAGGGAGCCCGGGCAGCGCTGCCCTGGGTATGGGGATTTCCAGGACCACGTGTGCATCCCATGAAGCAGCGAGGACCAGAGCCCTCCTTTGGCTGTGCACCCCCCCCCGGGTTTATTTAAACTCCATCCGATTGCACGCTTACCATGTGAGAGCTCTTTAGGTCTCTCTCACTGCTGTGCTTCAAATTAGTGGAAATTAAAAGACTGAACGCTGGTGGGAAGCAAGGTCCCGAGGTGCCCCGAGGTGGCGGCAAGGGTGATCACCCCGAATCAGCCGGTGGTACCCATACCGGCACCCCAGCCCCTGGTTTGGAGGGGGGGGTAGGTTAGCGGTGAAATTCTGAGCTGTAACAAGCGCAGTCCCCCCCGAGGATGCATGCAGCGGGATGCACAGCCTGCTCCTGCCCAGGTGAGCGATTAATACCGCTCGCCGTGCCCTTGCCTGCTTAGAAAACAACGCGGTGAAGGGTTTAACGGCACAGGTTGAAAGCAGATGGACTCCCCGGCCCCCGGTTCCTGCCATGATGCCCCGGCATGGCTGAGCATGGTGGGTGGGAGAGCCGCGGTGCGGCCGAGCCTCCCAGCATCACCATAAATCCTGGGGAAATTCAAGCCTCTGTTAAGTGTTTGGAGATGCTGCAAGTGATGATTTCGTAATCGCTCCCGTCTCTCCGCGGCTGGCTCGAGACGGGGGTCATTCGGTTAATGCACGTTTCAGTCTTCATTGCCTTTTTAACTAGTTTTTAATCAGTAATTATTAGGGAGCGGGAGCGGTGCGCAGGCTCCTCTCGCCCGCTCCCCGGGCGAGTGCCACTCAATATGTCACGGCAATTAGCACCCAATGGCAGCAGCGGGGTGCGGGCTGGACACCGTCACCGTCACCGTCACCGGCTCTGCACCGGGACCTCGGCTGGTCCCCAGGATCTGCGGCTGCGGGGCCGTGCCGGCTGCTCCTGCAGGAAAAGCGGCAGTGGATGGGACCGTGCGCGAGCATCGCCAGCCCCGACCCCGTCGTGGTTTAGTAATTAATGTTGGTAAGGTCAAGCCGGGTGCGTGGGGTTTGGTGACCTGCGCTCGCTGCCACCCTGGGAAAAAGGGCTTCAAGGACCGGGCTTTTTCACTCCTACCAAAAAGAAACTTTAATTTTCTTTGTTCGCCCTGCAGACAAGAAATTACCGAGCAGCGGATGCGAGCGGCAGACGCCAGCTTGGCCCGTGGGAGCCTGCGCCGCCGCTAATTACAGCCGCTGCCATGGAGGTAAATAGCAGGGAAATCAGCCTTCGACTGATTCAGAAATGAAGTCAAGTATCGGTGCCCTTTGCAAACAGCTAATGAATTACAAGTATCTCTCTATACACAGGAGCTGCCATCACCTCATGACCAATGGAAAACCGCAGCCAGGCACCCTCGAAATGTGGAGCCTGCTGTAATTGTTCATGTGTTATGATATTTAAAATAATTGAATGCAGACTAGTATAAAGGGTTTTTTTTTTTTTTTCTGGGGCGGGGGCGCAGTGTCATTATAATCAGGGTTTCAGTGCTCGGCGCTCTCAGGCCGCGCGCCGGGTGGCATCCAGGCTCGTGCCTGCCACAGGGATCAGTACTCTGCGGAACAAATGAGCTTTAAAACCCCTCTATTTTATTATTGTTTATTAATAATTAGGAGGCCCTTGTAAATAGCCATGAAAGGAAGTGCTTAAGCTCATAATTAATAAATGCTGGCTTGGTTTCTGCTGCCAAACTGCAGCCTCGAGATGCCTGATGGGGGATGCACAGTTCTGCCGAAACGGCGGAGGGTGCTTGCGTCTGCGCCGCAGGTTAATAAACCCGGGAAATATCGCCCGAGTCCCCGGGACAGCCAGGACAGCCGCCTCTGTAGTGGGGTCCTGCTTAGCCGTGCCCCCGTGGCGCAGGGTTGGGGGGCCCTGGGGCAGGGGCACGGGATGGAGATGGGGATGCAGGGATGCGGGGGGCTCGTCCGTCGCCCGTGGGTGCCGCGGCGTGGGCTTCCCAACACCCGCCGCGTGGGTTCCACTCCAAAACCCCAAAGAGCCCCGGCTGCCTCCTGAAACCCATCGTTACGGCCGGGTCATAAATGTTTATGACAGGAGGGAAAGGAAGCAAATCACATTTATATCCCTTGTTTTCTTTATCGGGGCACTAATTTGACAGGGAAGGGAAATTTTTGCTTATTTTACAACTCTGATTTTGGCTGCAATTTGATTTCAGTAGCTGGGAGGCGAACACAAAATCTTATTTTTATTCCGGAGTCGGTATAAAAATTTACATTTTGACACAGACCCCCGCTAACATTTTAGTGCAGATATAGCGGGCCTCCGGGCTTTTCACAAAACACATAACCCAACATATAATACACTCATAATTCACTAATGTTTGCTGAATGACAGGGTTAAGTGGCTGCTATTCCCGGCCTCCCACCACACTAATGTACTCCAGACCTGCGCTCCTTTTCTTCTGGATTGCAGTCAAATCGTTTCCTGCAGCCCTCGCAGTGGAAGCTCCTTCCACCCCGAATAAACACTACTTCCGAAATTATTTTCATTTGTTTTTCTAATCTAATTTTCCCCTCGGTGCTCCACTAATCATCAATCCCATTAAGGGCTTGATGTGTTGACTGCTTTCCAGAGAGGAGCCCGTCCTGCATCCTGCCGCGCGATGACCTTCACCGGCACGTTCCCGGCTGAGCCCCCCCGCTGCCGTCCCCCCCACCGGGACCCCGCGGCGGGGCCAGACCCGGAGGCAGTGCCCGTGGTGGGGGCTGCCAGGGCGGAGAGGTTTGTGGGTGCTGGTGGGGCTGGACCGCTTCCCTCCATCCCAGCCCAAACCCACATCCCGACCTCCCGGCGGGAACTTGTGTCATCCTGGGCAAAATAATGAGAATGTTTAAGATATAAAAGGGGGGGGGGGGGGGAAAGCTGGCTGCGGTCCACTCCAAGTGCCAAAGTAAAATATCCTCTGGTGAAATATCTGCGCTGCGAAGAGGGTGGGAAGCCAGACAACGCGTGTCGCTCCTAATGAGAAAAATAAACGGCGAGCGTGTGGCTGAGGAATTTATCTAACTGGATTGGGAATATATTCCCACCCGCCGCCCTTCCTAGGAATGGGATTTGAGCCGCTGCGGAGAGGACGAGCTCACGTCCCGGCTCGGCTGCCTTTTGTCGTGGGGACCCGGAGCTCAGCCCCCGCCGGGGAGGTTGGGGCTGGTTTTCCTTCTTTCCCGGGTGAGTTTTTTGCTCTCCTCTCTTGGCAGGGCCCTGAGCTGGGCGGCCCGGGGGTGGCCGGGTCCAGCCTTGCCAGGTAGTAAAAGTTGCTCAGAAACCTTAAATCTAGGGAGGGATGAGGAGGAACCAGGCTGGGAAACGCTCCTGCCCTTCACCGCGGCACCTTGCCAGCTGCCACAGCCAAAAACCAGGTCTGTAGAGCAAACCAACACAAACCCTCCAGACTCATCTTCCTCCTCCTCCTGCAGCCGTCCCCCCGAAGGCACACGGATGGGTTCGCTGCTGTTTACAGGAAATTTGGTGGTTGTTTTCCCTCCGAAGGCATGCTGCTCCGTTTCCCCCCGCCAGCCGCCCTTTCCCCTCCGAGGCAAGGTAAGCCGGTCCCCCAAAGGGATGGGAAGGACAAAGCAGGTACGATTTTTTTTTTTTTCCACCCCAAGTATCTCTGTAAGACACACTGAGATTGATAAATAGATACCCTGATAGGTACCTAGACAGAAATATCTCCAAGCCGCAGAGCAAAGCTCTTCGCCTCTGGCAAGGCTTGCAGAGCACCCCTCGGACACGTGTTAGGCACATGGGGTTGAGTGAAAGCCATTAAAAATGGTGACACTTGTCACTGATGTCCTTTACCTCATGTTTCCCGTGCCGGGTTATTTTTACGACAATTTGACACGTCTGCGGGGGGGTCGGCAGCAGCCGTACAGCAATCCTGCTATGTCCCCCTTATCGACGCTTTCTCCAGGGAAGGACACGGTCCCTGGGCAGGGATGCGATGCCAAAAAGGTGCCTGGCAGCGCACAGCACGAGGGACTGGACTGGGAGCACTGCGCAGGGGGACGGGGACAGGGACGAGGTCGGGGATGCTCCGGTCCGGCCCCGCCACCCGGGAGCAGGAGGGGCGATGGGTGATGGGGCTGCGCACTGGCCTCCCCCCTCCCCAGGAATAAACGTTTCACCCCCCCGAATGAAAGGGACTCCACGGATCTGTTCAAAACAGTTTATTGTATTTTTTCGTCAGACAAACACATTGATTTCTGGACCACAGTAGAGGATGGAAACCTTTCACAAACTTATTTATTTGAAAATACAAATATAAAATTATACTTTCCACATCTGTGATGTGAGAGACCCCCATCCACATAGTATTTTACAACAGGGCTTTAGAAAGCCATACACAGAGACCTGAAAGATGCTTGATATATATAGATACATATATATATGTATATATATAAAAAAAAAGTCACTACCAAAGTTCTCATCAGTTCATACTAAAGTATAAAAGGAAGGGCTAGGCCTGCCACTGTGCCATAGTTTATTTAGGTACATTTATGACCACCTGAAATGCTTAGACTTGCATCCTAGTACTGATGGAGTTCAGACCTCGTACAACAGAGAATGACGGGGATTTGCTACCTACGACGGTCGACGCGACACACGAGCCCACGCGTGGTGTTACGAGTATGTACAGAACAGAGAGCCGGGCGCACGGGCGAGTCCTGCTTCCCCCCAGGCTGCCGGGGCTTCACCCTGCTCGGACACGGAGCTCTCTCGAGACAACACAGTCGGACTGTTTGGGAACCGAGAACCGATCACGAGGATTTACTTTCTCAAACTACTTTTTTTTTTTTTTTTTTTTTTGGTAATTTTTATTACAGTATTAAAGTATTGCTTAGCTTACAGAATCTCCTCACGTAGTGTTCGCACACGGCAATGGGTTTGACTTGGATTCTGTACGTATGAAACTCTACAGTGTCTGTGCGCAGACCGGGATCTGCCGGTGTGTCTTCGATGCATCCTGTCTCTTCACCTTACACTAACTTCAGTTTTCTGTTTGAACTATTTCGCTTAAAAAAACAAACCAAACCACTAAAAAAAATAATTCAGAAAATTCCACCCAAGAGACATTTCCATAGCATAAAAGACAGCTATGAGTTAGTGTTGGTTTTTTTTTTTTTTTGTAAACAGTTTCATATGCAATATCATACATAACCATGGCTGGCCTTCAGTAAAAATGTAGTAAACTATATTGCTTTATTATCAATTATGTTGCATTGAGTGAATGGCAGAAACGAAACAAGAAGGTAACTGTGGCTGGAGTCGCTAGCCCTCATTCACACTACAGATGAAAACAGCATCCTAGGCTTCAGAGCAGGGAAGAAAAGAAATCCGAACACCTTTCAGGTCGTTATTACCAACAATTACCCAATGGTTTAACTAGCCTAGCAAGATGTGTAACATTCACCAGCGGTACGCTGCTGTACAATGGAAAAAAAATAAACTTACAGCAAAGAGAGCCATGCTACCTTAAAGTCCAAGCTACAAATTCAACTTAAAATGAACATTCATGAAGTAGAAGAAAAAAAAAAAAAAAAAAAAAAAGGACAGATCAGGCTTCGTTTTAATCAAGCCAATCACAGAGGACTTTATGATTTTGAAGGGGGGGAGGGTACCCGAGCTTTTGTGGCTTGCTACAACTCCTCTCAAAATGTCCCTCGGGTGCGGGGTACACCCGTCCCACGGCACGGTCGGCGCGGTGCCAGGCGCTCCAGGCAGGGGACGAACCTGCCCGCGGCGCTGCCCGCGCTGGGGAGGTGCTTTGGGTGCCCATTTCACACAACTAGATGGAAATCTCTCTCTTTTTGGTCACTCCGGGGGTAGCGGGTCCGTCTGAGATATTTGGAAAGAAAAGGGCGATATCCCTCGTAAGGATCCTTCACTCGCTGCGCTTGACTAAAACAAAGGTGGAGCTGCACCTTTGTGCTGAAAAATTTACAAAAAACCCCCAAACGAACGAACAAAGGAAAGAAAAAACCCCTTCGAAATGGATTTCTAGATGAGTGGGGGACTAACGTGAACCTTAGTCTAGGTAGCCACATCAAAACATATCGGATTCCACGACATTTGTGCTATGGGCCACTGGGACTTCTCAAAAGGTATATAAACATCTAAAACATATTCACACAGATTAGCAATTTCTTCTGAGCATTCTTAAAAAAATATTTTTTTTTTTCTCTTAGTAAAATCGTTTTAATATACCGTGCCTCCCTCTTTTAAAAAATAAATTAAAAAAATCCAGTTTTGCATATCTAGCATTAGCATTTAAGGTAGTATGGCACATCCCCTTTTCAAAGTCAAGGGTGGGGATCTACAAATGCCTTAGGAGTTTGCCAGCATTTTTAACATTGTGAGACCTTTGGTTAGTTGAAACCGCATCAGATCAGCAAAAGAAAAAAAAACAAGAGAAAAAAACCAAAGAAAAGAGGAAAGAAAAAAAAAAAGGAAAACCTTCCCAAAATTATTAGCATTTTTTTCTTAAATAAGAGAAAGTTCTATCCTTACTGGTCCTAAATCTGAATAACTACATCTAAATTTTTAACCTTAATTACGATACACCTACCAATATGTACTAGAAGAGGAAGAGAGAAAGAGGGGGGGAAAAATTCACTACACTAGCATCAGGACAGCACTCTTACAAGATAGCCATTTTATACACTATTAACATACAACAATGATCAACAAAGAATATTCTATGAGGTGACAGGGAATGGAGAGGAAAACCAACTGGTAGTACAGTACATCATCAACATTGACAAAATATCAATAAAAAATTCCCTGACGGTACATTGAATTTCAGGGAATTTGGTTTGTTGGTTTTTTTCGTTTTTATTTTTTAAAGAATTGTTTTATTTATTTTATTACTTGATCAAGTCTCAATATTTAAAAAGCGTCCAGCATTTTGCTTAAACCTGGTTGTTCTGAAATAAGAAAAAAACCTAAAATATTACATAAAAAGCATGATTCTTTTTTAAAAACAAGAAAAACAAGGTTTTCTCCTTTCGGTTAGCAGTATGGTGCCTTGTTTTTGTTAAAGATGCCTTGCTCTACCTTGTCTATTGAATGTCTACATTAGTCTACTTGTTAGTAAAATTTACAAAAATAGGAGTGCAGCAGCTCTTTTTAACAAATGTCGCATTCAGTGTCTTATACTGGCTGTACCTAAAGTACCAAATTTATAAACGTAACAATTTAAAAAAATATTAATAAAACTTGTCAATATTACGTTAAAAAAAGAAGAAATATATCCACACTACAGTATGTTCTTAATGCCACCTACCATGTTGTACTTCTAGTTTGCTGTTGCAGGCCTATTTACCAATATTAAAAAAATTAAATTAAAAAATATCCTTCATAAGTTTCCTCCCCCAACAGAGGACCATATATATAACAGCCAAATATTAAACATGTGCAAATAGGAAACTGTCAGTTTTTCCCCTACCAGTCACAGTGCAATGATGTTTTATACTTTATTTTTTTTTAAAATTCTGTTTACAACTACAATAAATTAAAATCTTCCGTTGCTTCTAGGGTGAAACTTGTAGCACTGAGGTATTCCCAAAAAAAAAAAAACAACCAAAAAAACCAAACCGAAGTTGCTTTCCTAATTTGTTAATACAGAAAGTAATGGATAAAAAAGGTAACCATGCAAGCTTTAAAGCCGCTCTGCCTGCCGCAGGCGAGCGCGGAGGAGGGACCTCGCCTCCGCCCGGGCTGCGCAGGGTGCCCAGAGCAGCTGAAATGACTGGACAGCAAGTTGATCTAGTTTAAAACAACAACTAAAAAAAAAAATTAAAGGTGTGCTTTGAACCATAAATGCGTTAAATAGGAAAAAATCGTAGCTTCTTTTTCAGTCTTGGGAAAAGCAGGTTTTAAATTAAAAAAATACCACTAGACTGTTCCTTTGTAAGCTGTGCACGTCTGATAGCGAAGATGCTGGTATGACGCTAGGAGAGCTGGAAGGTCTACCACGCCTACGGAGCAAGCTGAACAGTGTGTGCATCTCCTAACTCCCGCGGGCCAGCTCCGGCAGTTGGTCAAAAAGTCTAAAACTTTCTTTTTTTTTTCTTCCATTTTCATAGAGAAACTGCCTTAGGCTGACTCCATCACAAAAATAGGTTTGTATTTCTCTTTCTTAATAGTTTATATGTAGTTAATGGAATTGTATTTACAGTTTTTTTTTTTTTTTTCAGAATTCACAATTTCAAAAAACCTTATATCACCTCTTTCAACAAAAAAAAGCACTTATAGAAAAAGGACGCACAAAAAGTTTGTAGTCCTTGCCTTATTGCCGAAAATAGATAGAATTAGGTTAACGAAGACTCCGCAAACGAAAAGAAGGGCTAGAGAACCTGCTGCTCACCCGCGCCCCCCGTGCCCTGCAAGGCCACCCCGAAACCGTGCCCGCCGCCGGCTCTGCTCCCCCCGCCACCCTCGGCGGCCGCAGAGCCGGCACCAGCGGCTGAGACTCCTGTCACCATCTCAGCATCCTTTAAGCAACAACGACTACGTAAAACAGAAGGGAGAAGGAGGGGAGGTGGGAAAGAAAAAAACGAAAGAAACCCCTTAATATAAACAGTTACACTATGGTTAGGCTCTTGCTAGATACACAAAGAATTAGAACTACGTGGCTACGAGACTATGTCAAAATGCTACGAAAAAATGTGGTTTGGAGAGGTTTAAAAAGAGGGGGGGGAACCCATCAAGAAAATAAAACGAACAAGAAATGGATTTTATATACATACTTTTAAAAGCTGTTGTTTTTATAGTACAGCAGATTCATGAGATGATGAGAGAGATTTTAAACAACCTAAGTCCGTCGAGTGCCACCTCCAGTTTGTTTGCGTTATCGGTGATGATGTAGTGCTCAAAGTCTGATGAGATCACCCAAACATGGGCCCGTTCAGAAACTTCGCCCCGTCTTGCCTGGACATCCAGAGAGACTCTGCGGGGAGGAGAAGGCAGACACGGGACACGGAGGAGAGTGAGAGTTAATGCAGGGCGAGTGGGATTTTTTTAACAAAACCCCCCCAGGTGTTTGCAAACCCTTTGCAAAGCCGCGGCGTGCTCAGATCCACACCAAGGGTGAATCCGGAGCGAAACGGCTGAAATGCGGACGCGTTCCTGGGACTGCCGCCGTGGGAGAGCGTATTTAACGTATTTACTGCTCCTACTTTCCGGCTCCATCCCCGTGGAGTCCAGCTAAGCCCGGACTTCAGGGAGGCAGTGCCTTCCCAGGCAGGCTGGGGTTAGCTGTGTGCTACTCTGGTTTAGGAACAATAAAATGCGACTTGATATATCGGAAGGACAAAAACCGTTCCTCGGGCATCTGTTACGCCAGGAATTTACACGGTGTCGGTAAAATGAGTTTTTTCTAAAGGCACAGCTGAAGTACTTGAAAGGTAACAACTTTTACACGGGCACACTGCAGCGGTGATGATTTATTTTATAACGGAGGCTTCAGCTTCTAATGCTCTGTTCCTGCCGGTGCTTAATGTTGAGAAGGAAATAAATATTAGGGGACTGGCTCTGCAGGCAGCCGCTCGCGGGGCTGGCTGCGGCGAGGAACGCACCCCGGTCACACGTTTTTGGGGGTGACCTCCAAAACCCATCCCCAAAGGGCCGTGCCCAGGGTGAGGTCCCGCCAGCACCCCGCAGGTCTGCGGGAACGGCCGGTCCCTGCCCCGGGGACCCGCAGCTTGGCCAAATTCATCCTCATCCTCATCTCCTGCCCCGAGGAGCGGGGGCAGCCGGGGTGGGCGAGGGACCAGATGCCTCGGCATGCACCGCCGCAATAAAAATTTCAAACTCGGTGGTCCTTGAGGAATTAATAATAAGGCTCATTTCCTCCTCTCAAAATCTATTTTAATTAGTAATGAGCAACATTAAAAGCACTTTCTGTTTTTAAGTCATTAATGGTTTGAGTCTTAATGCTGGCCAGTAAATGATGGTTACAGTTTGATGTGTTGTGGTAACTGTAAAATGATTACAATACATTAATCTGATGAACGCTGTCTTCATTGCAGCGTTATTAGCGTGAATTATGATGTTCTGCCTAGGTCTCCAGCCAGCTTTGTGTACCACCTCGTTATTACAAAGGCTGACGGCCCAGAAAACATGAAGGATTCTGACAGATTGATCCGTGAACATACACTGATACGTGCAAATAATAACTGGGATTAAAGCGAGAGTGCTTAGGCCACTTCTTTCTTTCCCATAAAAAATACTACTTGGTGGAGCAAATTAATTGACGGAACGATTTCAGGTAATCTTGGGTGGATGTGGGTAGATGAAGAGTAAATAGAAAACCCCTTTATCCACTAGTATTTAGGTGTAAATCTATTTTTATATAATTTAAAGCCTCCAAACGTTTTCCACAGTTCCCAGCCCCTTGACTAACTGCAATTCTAATTTCATACACTGATTTTGAACGTAAAACATGTGACATTGATCAGGCAGTGCTGGGCAAAAGGCAGAGAAATAAAATCTGTCACATCCATTACATTTGTCTGCATGGACTAAGAGCTCTAGAGGTAAACCTGTGCCATTTAATGCGGTAAGTTCTGTTTTTCATTGACTGACTTTTCTAATCTACTCTATTCTTGGTGAAAGAATATTTGTTTGCAAAGATGAATAAGCCAAAGGCCAAAAAAATTTAAAACAAAAATTAAACATTTAATTAACTTGAGCTTAGTTCAAAGGGTAGGAAACTGGCAGTGATCCAAGGATGCATTACTCAGGTAATGTCTTTAATTTAATTTGCTTAGGTTTAATTTTTTTTTAATCTTGATAATTGCTCTATGGTTACTAGTTACAATGTTATCTTTTAGCTGTAATATTTGGTACAGCACTTAATTAAGAATGATGGTTTCTCTGTAATAAAGCGGTGGGGCTCGTCTATTTTTAGACCAGTGCATTGGTAGCAGATCTATAATCCCCATCGGGATGCTGTCAGCTGGCCCTCGGTTGCTTCCCCACAGGTTTCTGGGATTGCTGGTTTTTCTGCGGGGCTTTTGCCTCTCCAAACTATTGCACTAAGTGTCCTGAGTACGAAAACGTGACTTTTGGGGGGGTTTAGCTCCCGATCTGTCTTCCAGTTTCCAACCCGTGAGATTGATTTGAATAACATAAATCACAGAAAGGAATGATTAAAGGCCAAGGAAAGACGAAATGAAGATAAAAAATTGTTCACTTAAAGTAAATATAGGGGAGATGGTAGTTTAGCACAAAGTACAAATGGTATATACTGTAATACCTCCAAGTGAGATGGCAACCAACCATGTGTAACGTTTCAATGGTATCCATTTGTAAAAGCCGTTGCAATCAAAGGTCCCTAAAATTGTACAATTGTTAAGTTCATCAGTGCTCTATACATGGGAACAGATGATTATTAATTTTGGCAAGAAATTATCAAAGGACTTGAAAGACTGTGTTGCCAGCATGAATAGGTATTTCCGAGAGCTGTTCTGGTCACCAGTGAGTCGGTGTGCTGAACCCTATGGTTACCTTTCCAAGACCATAATCTTCTCATTCCCCCAGTTGCAAGAATAAGCTTTGGGTTTTCCCTTCTTTATTTTTAAACCAGGGTTAGTAAATGGAGAGTGTTAAATAAATATATATGTAAAAAAAGCTACGGGATTCTTTGCAGTTATTGGGGGAAATTAAGAGGCTGCCAATCTGCAAGTCAGATACAAAGTCGTTCTTTGGAGAAGTGTTAGTGCAGACAAATCCGGATACCCAGCCTTGTACCTCATATCCTATTACTTGAAAAATTGGGATGTTGCTGAGGCCAAAGTGCCCGAGTTTTCAAGAACAAACAGGTCTTCTTCTTCAGGTGAAAAATGGAAATAAGAGGTGTTGTAAGTGGTGAGAGATGGCAGTTTAAACTGATGTAGCTCTTAGCAGAGCAATAATATTCTGCGTTTAGTACTAGAATTGATCCGAAGGGATTGTCAAGTCCCCGGCGTGACCACGGGAGGGGCATGACCGGGACGGGAATTGAGCACAAGGGCACAAACGGAGGCAGCAGGGTTTTTTTGTCTTTTTGGGTACTGGTTGCTTATGCAATAAAAATAATACAACTTCAGGAACTTTGTCTGCACTACGCTCCTGCTCCCCTCACTCATCCAATTCGGTCAGAGAGTGAAATTCTCCGCTCAGTTTGAGGGATCTGGGGGGAGCCCTCTGTACTTTGCCACGTTTATTGTACAAGAGGAAAAAAAAATCTCATCGTTTTACTACAAAAAGGGAAACAACTTCAGTTGCAGTTTTTCTGTTCGGGAGACTGACAGCCACCAAAGAGGTCCAACCGCATTCATGCTAACACACACAGGTAAAACAGCGCGATCTGAAAAACAGCATGCAGCTTTGTTAAGCAAATCTCCATCGCCCGTCATTAGTGAGATTGCAGACCCACGCGGCATTAAAGAGGCACTTTTCCAACGACTTGACAACAAAACGGTAGCGACTTACTTGTAACCTGCAGATTTTAAGGACTGTCGGCAATGCCGTAACCGGCTGGAAGCGACCCGGGAGGTCAGCACGTGCCAGCTCCACGGGGACGCTGCCGTCACGGGGACGGGCGAAGGGGAGCAGGACGGCCCCGCGGCCAGCGGCAGGACGGCCGTCCCCTCGCCGGGGTGGCTGTGGGCAACCCCGGGGTCCTGCTGGCCGAATTAATGAGCGGCTTTTTGCTCGTTTAGGAGCCGGGACCGGGGCGTCGTCTGCAAATGGGCGCATCAGCCGGGACGGGTGGTTGGGCTGATATAAAGCCCATACAGATAAGCAGGAACTTTACAGCCCCTCATTATTAAGTTTTATGTTATTATAGAAAATAATAATATGAATTATTATTATAAATTATTATTATGATTAATATCATTTATTTATTATTATTTCCTTTTGAGATGCGCCACGTCTGGGCCGCGGAAGGCGCCAGACAAGCCTTTCCAGCCGAGTTGGTGACCGGAGCAGTGCAGCCCACGGGCAGCTCCAGCGGCTCGGGCACAGCTCCAGCAGGCTACGGCAGCAGGGCGCTACGCTCGCCGTCAGGTCATCGTTAACAAAAAAAACCCCCAAAAAACCAACATACCCCCCCCCCCACCGCTCCAATGTCATTAACCAATGAAAAAAAAAACCCACCCCGGACCCAGAAGCGGGGGCGGCGGCTCTGGCGCCGGCGGTACTTACGGCGATCCCGTGGCCGAAGCCGGAGCCCGGCTGCGGGCTGGCGGCGCTTATGTAGTTACCCACGCCGGAGTCCTGGCTGGCTGTGCCGTAGAGGTCCGCGACGGGCCCTGGGCTGTTGGCCCCGGGGAAGCCTCCGGGTCGGGCTGGGTTGGAGCCTGCCGGGGAAGCGGGTGCGCCAAAATTCGGTTGAGCACTGTAGCTATTCAAGACTGGTGTGCAGAGAATAAAGCTGGGTATGAGGCCAGACGCCGGGCATGCACCGTTATTACAAAGCCAAACACCAGAATAAACAGCCTAGGCCCAACTTCTAACACTTAACCAAGGCCATGCGATAGGAGAGCAAGTACTGGATAAGAGTCAGCCCGTACTACTACGAAGCTTAGAGCTCCAAAAATATATATATGGATATATATAAAAAAAAAAGAACAATCATTCAACACACTACTGCAACCAGAGACTGGAGGTGCTCATTTTCACCAAATTATCACAAAATATAATAGGTATTTTTCAACATCTGACTTGATGCTCATGCAGTAGTAACAAGTTCTCTAGGTCTGGGCACGCCGAGACAGCATTCACATCCCATGCAAACTACAAAGGAACTAGTTTGAGACTACACATTGTGGTAATATTGATATTAAAATGTTGACAGCAAATAACTTCAATCGCGTCTAGGAAAATCGTTTTTGGATCCATTCGATACTTTTGAAAAAAACCCGCCCTTTTAAATCAGTAAGCTGTAGAAATAGTTCAATAGGTGATTTTTTTTTTTTCTTTAAATGGTATGGAATGGAACAGTTTGGAATTTTTTTTTTTTTAATATGACCAAGGAGAGTGTTGTTTTATTGAATCTTTTTCCTTTTGATTTGGAGAGCGAAGACTTACCTTCGTCTCCAAAACCATGCTTGGGACATCAACCAAAATTAAACAAATAAATAAAGATCAAAAGCAAAAAAGAATTCCAGAGGGTGTATGACAACTCACCTCCTAACGTGGAAGTAAAAGAAAATTTTATTTTTTTCCTCCCTTTTTTTTTTTTTTGAGACAGAAAAACAATGTAAATAAGAATGATACTAAAGAATAAATTTAGATATTAAAGCATGTTAGATGATCAGGCTTCTGGCATTTCTCACAGTTGCTCTTGGATGTAAAATTTATGAGTAAGAAGTTTCAATGCAAAAGAAAAGTTAGCGGACTAGGAGGAGCTGGATGGAAATGGCTTGCGGGAAGCTGGAGCTACACCTGAGTGGCACTTGCAAGGTCCTTTGGGAGCACACGGAGACTTGCCTGCCCGCACCAACTAGCGTCTCACCACATCCCCGCCGCGTGCAGGTACCGGCAGCGCCGAGACGCACGCTGCAAACGGCTAACGGCTGGCCTCGAGCCTCCCGCTTACTTGGGCTGAGCGTGCCGTCGCGCACAGGCGCAGGGACGGGACGAGTCCAGCGGCGGTGACGGACACCGCAGCCTTCCCCGGGAGCCCCGGCCGGGTGCCGCAGGTATCGGTACGACCGGGCACCCGACCCGCGGCACGTCCCATCGCCTCCCCGTTCGAGGCTGCGCCAAGGGTTCTTCAGCCTTTTCCTCTGGCTGCGACCGCCCACGTTATCTTCATTAAGCGCTAAAAAGGGTTTATCGTGTTTGATAGCCTGCGGCAACCCTCGGCCGCTGGCCCGCAGGTCAGAGCTGCGCTGGCCGACGGCAGGGTTTTACCAGGGATGGAAACCAGCCCTGGAGAAAGCCCTGCTCCCTCGACAAGGGCAGCCCGAGGGAAGGCTCTGGCAGCACCTTACGTGGGCTGCGGTGGGCACAGCCTGGATTTGCTGCTGGGCCGACGTCTCTCCCGCCCTGGCCCCTTCCCCCTGCACCGCTATCCCGAGAGGTCCCCATTTTTCAAATGAATGAATTAGCTGGTCAAAAAAGTCAACCCAGCAGCTGTCGGCTCTGCAATGACAGGAAAGTGAATTTTACAAAATAAATGATTTAATGCAGCTCTGAACTGGTAGCAGGGGAAAGTAAGTAGGACATCTCAGCTAGCAAGTTAAAAGAAATAAGGCATGAGAGAGTAAACAGATTTTGGAATTCACTGGCAAACGAAGCGCCTTTTTATATTATTAAAGATTAAATGTCAAGATAACATTTGGCCTTCTCACTCATGAAGAAAAATATCCAGCTGAGATGTTCAAAAGCCTTTTATTACTTTAAGCTAGCACTTTTTTTTCCCTTTTCTTCCTTCTGGTTCAATAAAATGGATGCGAGTTTTACTGCCAAGTCACACACAAAACCCAGTTGGCCGGCCCGAGCAAAGGCAGGAGCACGGCAGAAGGACACAGCAAGGCAAGGGGTTGGGGGGGGGGGATTCTGTTAGTAAAATATTCCTGCAAAGTCCCGCAGCAGCGCCGGGAGAGCCCGATGCACCACCACCGCCTCGGGGCCGGGAGCAGAGACCGGCCTCGGCCCCAAGCAACTGCCCACGCGATGCCCAAAGCCACCGGCCGCCGGTTCCACCGCGGGGAGGAGCAGCACGCGGCACGTGCTGACGAGCCGTGGCGATGCCGCGGCTAACGGGACAGACAGACGTACGCTGCGGGACCCGCAGGGAGAGTTCTGCGTCATTAACCCGCAACCACAGAACCGTGCGCGGGTGACAAGGGGACGTGTTTTGCCATGTCCTGAAACCTTGCAAAGAGAACAGCAAACGGAGACTGAGGAGCCAGAGAGAGAGGCTCTGTCCCCCCAAACATCCCACCCCAGCCGTTTACATCTCTAAGACGACTGGAAATACTGGCTTTCCTACATGCAGAAAGCGCTGGCAACTGGTTATTCAAAAGCCCTTCTGACTGCAGGTACGTAATGTAAGAAAAAGGTGATTTTCTATCTACTGAACATCGGCTGAATACTCCACACCGCTCACAGGATTGCCTGCGGAAAAACGGCCATGCCAAAAGCACGCCCGGCGGTCCATCGCCCGGGAACTGCTGCGTGGAGGCTGGGGATGCGCCGGCACCGCTCCACGCTGTCTGCTGAACAGCTGCCCAGAAAACTGTATAGAAAGGGCTGGAAGCTTTTACAGAGCTGACGCTTTGCTCCAGACCCAATAAATGAAACAGGAAAGCTCTCGTAATTACGAGGAGGCTAAGCACCCCTCAGAAAGCCGCATTTTAACGATTCACTCAGCCATGGTGAGTTGCTAAATACTTGTCTTCTTACAATAGCTGCACGTAAGCTCACCTGGAGCCAGAGGCACTTTTACCATCGCTTTGAAACAACAGCAAAGGGACCTTGAACAACTTTCGCAACATGCAAAGTGCGACGCGTTCTGGTACGAAATACCTGGAAACAAATTTATTTTACACAAACCTGGAATAATCTGAGACTAAAATGAAGAACCCCCCCCCCAAATCCTCCAGACTCCAGATACTGTTTTAGTCGTCAAAGAAAACTTAAGACTCTTTGGAGACACGTAGCCTTATGACAAAGTTCCTGATGTCAGCTCAGTCGCTGGAGGAGGCAGAACCTGTCCAAGAGCCGTGGCTGCTGTGAGCTGCGGGAATCGCAGAGCATTAAGATTAATGCCTTGCAGGCTGGAAGGAATCTGAGACTCTCCCCCGGCCACCAGCATCCTGAAGTCAGAACGGGAAATAATTAAGGGCAGAAGTTCAGAAGCACGTTGCTGAAAAACCGCCAGGGGACTGTGCTGTCCCAGGAGAGGGGAAGGAACCACTGACCATGTCCTGATGCCGGTCAACGGAGACCAGGAGCAAAGCCCGACCTGTTGCTTCGTCCCAGCAGAGGTACTGGCCGAGCTGACCAAGTATCTCCTGACTTTGGTTTGTCGGGAGGACCCATCAGACTGATTTAGCGTTGCCTGGGGTCGGCAGGGCCATCTCCTCCCCTTCCAAGGACTGCCAGCACTCAGGAAGTCCTGGCAGTCAAAATACCCATTTCCAACATGCTCTGAAAGGTTCAGGTCCAATTTACCAACCAATTGCCCAGGAAACCATCCTGCGCTGGACGTTTTTACAGCTCTGAGACTGTGGCTAAGTGCCTCCAACTCAAGGGTTTCCTCTATGCATAATTTGCAATCCCAAGTTGTCACCAGGAAGCCCTGTGATAGATCAAGGTCGGGAGAGATGCGGAAAAGATTAGATGTGTCTGTAGGTCACAGCTAACCAACTTTTATCTTCTTCAGCCCCAACGTTCCCCCATCCTCTGGGTTACAGAAGCTCCTTCCTATGCCGATGGAGATCAAGAGACAGAAGCCAAGAGATGTGGCAGTGATGGGAACAAGGAAGTTTAATGTCTTGTTTGCTTCACTTTGAATTTGCTGTGGCTTGTCTTACGGAAAAGGCTCTGAGCCTGTGAATTTTGACCAGTAAGTGAACGTTTGCCTGCAGGCCAGTGGGACAGGTTTTGGGGAGCCTCGGGCTCTACACTGCCCAGCGCCATGGTGGCTTGAGGAGCGCTGAAAAGCAATGAGGGAAAGCAAGATGGGGCATGAAAAGTTGAAGCAAATGTGGGTTCATAAAGCAGCCCCAGAACAGGCTTTTTTTTAAATGCAAAGTGTTGGTGATGGTGGAGTTGGGATCTGCTGTGCACGGCTGGCACAGCAAGAGCTGGACCTTGTCTGAAGGAGTGGCTGGGAGAGCCATGACAAACATCGGTACTGTCTCCATCTTCCAGAGGTGATGGGAAGAGACAGAGAAATGCCATTGCTGACAAGGCTGGAAATGGATAAAAGGACCTTAGACTCGGTGCCTTGCCACAAACCACTGCCAGCGATTAGTATTTACAGCGGTCAGGTTTTGCCACGGCAAAAGCCAGGGTTTGCTGTACTTCCCTGCTGCAGCATGCACCTGCATGCGGGGTCTCATCTCGGGGACGTGTTTCGTGCAACGATGCACGTTCACTGCACCCTCGCCCCTGCCGAAGCTGCATCTCCTCAAAGGAGAAGCTACTGAAAGTCTTTCTGCTAAAATGAATAGGAATTTGGAGAGAGTTTTAAAAAAGCATCCATAACCTCAAGACAGTGCTTCAACGAGCAAGGCTATTTTATTACTAACTCATCCTGGTGTCCTTTAGCAGAGCCATCTTTATCCACATTTAACAGGCGTGTAAGATGCTTCTCAACGCAACATTCAGAAAACACGTGATTTATGTCAAGGAGCCTGAAACGCACCTGGCAGCCCAGGTTCACGCAGAGGCAGGAGGCTCAGGGCTACAAAATCTGCTGGGAGCAAGGACGGAGCTCGCTGGAGCTCGCTTATCAAGTGCCTTCTCCTGCAAACTGCCATGTTAACGCTGACCCTGCTCATATATTAATCCGCGTTCAACGAGAAAGGTCACTATTGAAAGATAAACTCTCTTTCGATGAACTCTTGAGAAATTTCTAAGTCAGGATTCATTATGACATTTGCCTTAGCCAACGGCGTATTACACTAACGAGGATCCAAACGCCTTGCTGCGGGGGCAGAGAAGGCAGCTGGGGAAAGCACAACAAGTTGGATGCTGGAATCCCACCCAAATAAACTCAATTCAGCCATGAATGATGACAGGAAAGAGGGAAGGAAAGGGAGAAGAAATGTAAGGATTTTGACATTACTGCCCTACAAGAACTTGCATGGTACCGGGCTGATGGTCAGTCCCGTAGGGCCTAGTAAATTAGATGTGATGACGAAGCAATGATTTTAAGCACCACTAAAGTACACTATATTGCAAAGGAAACAAAGCAGGCGAAATACATACAGAAGTGTAAGACAAGCACTGCATGGGGATCGCTGCCCCCCAGCCCGCATCGAGCCTTCTGTGACAACACTTTTCCCTCTCCTACAGCACCAAACCCCAAAGACTTAAACACCATTGTGGGGGGAGGACTGGCTCCTACAGCAGTCTCTTCACCGTTTACTAATATGGTTTTGCTTTTTTTAAACACTGAACAGATATGAATATCTCAAAATTTAAAAAAAAAAAAAAAAAGGCGAAGAATGGTACAAAACACAATTAGAGAAACTTGTGGCTGCCTTCCCAGCCATGGTGGACAGGCAAAAAACCCCTCAAATTTGAAAGAAACCACCACATGATTTACCGGATTTCCTCTTTGAGAAGAGGCAGGATACTTCAGGATGAGATACAGTGCCCTGTTATCACAGCCAGAAATACTTTTGCACTTGAGAGAGCAGCCGAGAGCAGAACGGAGCCGGCTGGAGCTGCCCCAGCTTCTCCCCATCCGCAGGCGCCTGCATCCCACAGAGACACGTCTGGGACCCCACGGCTGCACGGGCTCGCCCCAAGTGTGTGTTGGTCAGTACTAAACCAACGCTCCCAGAGACCCGTCTCATGGCACTCGATTGCCACCTGCACCTTCCTGGAGAGGGCTCCTTATCCCTGGGCAACAATCCACACGGAAAAGCGGCTCTTCTGGTGTAGCTGGAGGCAGAATCCCGCCACAGACAGGCCACCTTTTGATGGAGGTGCTCCCCAGAAAGCAGATCCCGTTATCTAACACCACACGGGGGACAGAGCGACACGCATAAAGAAAAAGAATGAAACATCCCCCTGTAAATATGCATGCTTTATGCATCAGGTTATGGGTTAATTTTTTCAAGCGGAGCAAATGCAAGAGGCAGGGCGCAGGCGGGCAGCAAGGGCTCCCACTGCACGGCCACCGGCACGACGGCTGGGGCAGAGCACCCAGACGCTCTGCCCTCCCTCCGTACTCCTCAACTTCTTCTAAAGCAGCTCCTCCTCACCAGAAATTCGCTTTTAATCTCACACTGAGTATTTTCCACACCCAGTGCCGGTCATCTCCAGCAATTCTTTCCTCCAAGGCTCTCCTCGCTCCTGCCTTGTCCCACCGGCCCCGGGGTGGCTTTCTGTGCAAACAGGCTTCTCGACAACTTGTTGATCCAGCGCTCTAATTTCTGGATGACTCTCTCATCTACCATAAACAGCCACGCACAATTTGGCAGGCATTTCTACCATCAATGTTTATGATAATAACTACACGTGCTTGAAAGCAGCAGGAAATTTTCAATATAACTATCATTAAGACAAAATGCTTTAAATCAAAGCCATTACCCACTACCAAGACTCAAAGCTCACAAGATTAGGCTGTTTTTCTATCTTTATGAAAAATTCATATAACATGCTGCAAACATCATCTTCCAGCTCGAAGGAGTAAATGATATAATAACATTGAACGCTGCCGACAGGGATGGAAACAGGCAGGGGCTGGGGAGCACAGGGCAGGGAGGTGCCGTTTGGCAGCAGCCCGGCGCGGTGAGCCGATGGGAGAGCGGGCACCCCAGTCCCGTCGGCAGCAGCGAGCGGAAAGAATTTATCTGCACACGCTGCAGCCCGTCCCTCTGCCCACGATGGGTTCAGCGGAGCTGCGAAGCTGGGTCCCGAGCAGCCCGGCTGGGACAGGGAACTACACCACAGTCTGGAGGCATTTAATTTGAGTCACTTGGGAGTTACTGCTGGATTTTAAGAGAAGATTTTCATGCAAGGAACATCATCTTTACCCAAGCATTCCAGCCTGCTGTACTGCCTTTACAACAACCCAAGCGCAAACGCTGCAGAGGACATTACAGTAAAACCATGGTGACTGGTGCAGGGAAGATCTCGCCCTTCCTTGGGGATCCCATGTGTCCTGAAGCACGAGCACTAATTGTAGCGTGCATGACTAACAGACCAGCAGTCACAGTGTGATGCTGATACTTTAAATAACCAGCCACGGTATAGACTGCCGGAAAACTTCAGCACCTCATGCAAATCTTACATCATTAGTGCTTAGAGCCTTCTAAATATCATTAGCTAGCACTGCACCCATGTTACGGATAGCTTGGCCAAAGCTAATTCTTTGTGCATTCACGGCTGAAGCTAATGGGAGCTTGTACCTTGCTTTTCAGAGATGCTAACAACCAAGATGTGATTTACCCAAGACTGGATGTACAAATTAATGCCAATCTGAAATAAGACGTCGGTGCCGCTGGTTCTCGGTAGCCTATCCCGGCTGCAAGAGCACGCAGGCATAGCACTGAAAATTAAATGCTCGCTTTCAGATTCTTTTTTTTTTTCTATACCGATCACCGCATACAGCTCCAGCTAGAGGCACAAACACGTTCGTTTGTGGTCAGGCTGAACTATCGGAGGCATCGCTTTCTTGTATCTGTGCTTTGACATACAGTGTTATTTTATGTCTGAGACCACACGTGGCACACCTCAAATTCAGATCAACGCTCAGACTCAAAAATGTCTCAGAAATAATGAGCTGAAAACACACAGATATTCTGGAGAGTAACAACGTACAAACAGCTCCCAACTAGCTGAAACAGAAAGTGGGAGACAAACCAGAAAAACAAATAAACCCAGCGTTACAATTAGAGGGGCCATTTAGTACATCTCTCGCGGGGAGCTGCAAGGCGCAGCACTTTGCTCCTGCTCTTCCCAAGCAGACTTGAAAAGCAAACACCTCTCTGTAAGAAGCCTGTGGCAGACAGAGCTCCTCTGCAAGTATGAAAAGCTGTAGATATTTTGCTTATGACAGCCGGTTCAGTCCTGACTCTGGAAAATCAAACTGCGAGCTTTGTGCCTTCCCTGTCACCCCTGACGCAGGTCTGTAATGGGGAGCAGCCAGGCAGCCCCGGGTTAGTGGCAGCAGTTGTCCCTCCCCTGCAGCTATATTGGCCCTGCAGGGAAAAACATAAAATAAAACAACTGTCGGGCTCATCAGTAAAATAAGTGGTGATGAGGCCAAGAGACACTGAGAGCAGCTATCTGCCATAACAAGGTACTATTTGTACATTATTTTCTATCTGCAGTCACACTTTAAAAGGTTGTTCTGCCTCTGCAGCCCGTTCGGAAACAGCTTCACACATCAAAATATCGCAAGGATAACGACAGAAAGCAGTGGGTGGTGAGCAGGTTCCCGGCTCAGCAATTACCGCTGGAAGCGAGCGGAGCACGGGGCGGGAGCGCTGCCCAGCCCCGTCCTCGCCGCTGCCGGCACCCAGCCCCTGCGCGGGGCTGCCGACAATTATTCCCACCCCTCGGACCCCGCACCTCGCAGCGGTCCGAGCTGTCAGGAACCGAGCCGGACACATCGGTGTGATAATGGCAATTGGGATCTTGTGGCGACCGTTCCTGCCGCGGCCCCAGCGCCCTCCCTCCGCGGTGCAGCACGGGGATTTCTGCTCCGGCACCAGCACAGATGCTGAGCAGGTGGCATGGACACAAAAAGCAACTGCTAAGCTACTTTAGATGAGCAGAGAGCAAGAGCTGGGCGGTTTCCACAAGCGTGGGCAAGCTAAAAATTCAACCGGTGCAGGTGTTTTAAAAACCCACCACTGTCCCTCTCGTGCACGCTGCAGGCACGTCAAGAGCACCTGCTTCTGCTAAATACTGCGGTTATCACATCCGAAGCATCAGCCACGTCTGGAAGCTGTTGACGTGCACCAATTTGCAGAAGAAAAGACACAAAATTCAACGTATTCAAGCCCAGCTTTTCTAAGTCCTGCAGTTATGTAGCAGGACAAATAAATGCACTTTCCAGCCTGGCTGTAATTTTTTGCCAGCGATCAATATTTATTGCCTAATCACATTTTCCATATTGCAAGTTAGCGGTGTCACTCTCGCGCTGGGCCAAGTGCTACACGGAGGCCACACAAAGCTTCGCTTGTAGAAGCTGCAATCAGGGAGCCAGCTCTTGTCACAGCCTTACAAAAGGATTTCCTCTCGAGCGGCTCATCTTTAATCATTATAAAAGCACAGAAGTTTAATCCATTTTTGATGTAAGCGCTAATAGCTTTGTGTCCTTGAAGTTCAAAGTGGTCTTCGTGCATGTCGCTAATTAGCCGAGCAAGCAGCCATTCAGCTCCCTCTCATGTTTCTAATTAGATCCTTAACAACAAACAAATGTCGACCTTACAAAGGCTGTGCTACGTTTCCCTCCATTAGTTAAACAGTTTGGG
This sequence comes from Harpia harpyja, assembly GCF_026419915.1. NCBI lineage: Eukaryota > Metazoa > Chordata > Aves > Accipitriformes > Accipitridae > Harpia > Harpia harpyja. Next base: position 2,017,968 of record NC_068951.1, on the reverse strand, counting down.
AGGGATGCGGTTCCCATTTGTCCGCAACCCGCCCCCCCGCACGGCACTCGAGGGTTTCGGGCCGGGGGCACTCGGGTGCCTTTGCTGCCCGTCAGAGAGGTTCCGCCTTACTGATGGCGTTTTCCAGGGATGCCAAGCACCCCAGGGCCACGGCGAGGGGGGTGACCGCCCCACGGCCCCCCCATGCCCACCGGGCCGGCCGTGGCCCGGCTCTGAGCTGCTCCGCTGTCCCTCCCCGCCAGCAAGGGATGCTCACCAGCTGCGTTGAGACAAGCAAATAAAACAGAGAGGTAAATAAACTCCGTGCCCTTAGTCATCGTCCTAACAGGTTTCTCTGTCCATTTAACTGGTTTTGCAGTTAATTTGAAATCTGGTGTGCTTTAACGTTTACATACTTCGCATCAAATGCTTGGGACTGTTTTCTTCCGCTCTTTTCTGGCGCTCGATGCTTGTAACGTGCTGCACCGGAGCCATTTCAGCAGCACCACGCTCGCGCTTTCGCGTGCTCGGGTTTTCGGGCAAGCTCTTTGCTCAAGCCCTGGCTCTAGAGCCGAGCGTCTCACAGCCGGTGCTGCTCACCGGAGAGAGCACCGGCAGCGGCACAGCCCTGCGCCCTCCCTTGGGCAACGCCGTGATCGGGGAGGGGGGATAAATGAAGAGATTTCTGCATCAGGGAGCTGCTGCCATTGTGTTTCTCTCGCACACAACTCAGAGGGCTGTGGATGCTCGCTGTTTCGCAGCATCTGACCCCGGCGCTGTACCTGCTGCCTGTGTCTGCACATTAAGCTTTAACACTTATTACCATCCATGCAACTGGCAAATAAGGGCTAAAGCTCGTGATGCTGTGCTAACGCTGACTTCTCTCTAATAATTTTTCTATTTAAAATGAAGGAAGAGCGACGGCAGTGCTTTCACCTCGCGCCGGGTAACACGAAAGCTGTTGCTACTTTTACCATGGGCGACCACATCTGCATTAATTGTTTACCACAGCCCGGACAGGTCTTTTATTAATATTAATGAGTAACAGGGAACAAAAGGCCCCTTTATTTTTAGCCTACTCTAATTGCGTAGTAATTACTCATCTACAAAACAAATGAGCCGAACTCCATCGCCATAGCAACAGAAACTCCGGCCTCCCACTGTACCACATTAGCTGGCTATCACTCCTGTTAATTTTAAATTGAAGCCTTTTGTACAATAACAGACAATACAGGAGGAAAATTAAAACAAAACCGGGTCTTTCTTTCACTGCGTATTTTAAGTCGCCGCAGCGGGAGGGCATTGCCCGGGGGGCATCTTCCCACCGCCGATGGACCCCTGCGGGCTGGATGGATGCTCGGGAGCACAGGGGGGTTATCCAGGTAACAGAAGAGAAATCCAGCCCACAAAACCCCAGTGTTTTCTGTGCAACGATCCTCTCCTGCGGGAGAATCCGCACCAGGCGCCTGCCCAGAGAGAGGTGCTGGGCGCTTTGAGCAGACCTGCCTGGCCAGCCAGGTGCCAAGGCCACGTCCCAGCAAGGGATGTGCGGCCAGTACTAACACTCCCCTAAAGGAAAAACCTCAGCTCATCGATGAGGAAACACCGAGAGAAGCTGCTGCCCACCACGCGGTGCCTGGGGGAGAGCTGGTGGCACCGGCTCCGCTGTTGGCCGCTAATACCCCAGCCCCTCGGCCGGGGAGGATTTGGGCACAGCCACCTGGGAGTCCTCACGGCACAAAGCTCTGGTCTCTTCTTTTACCTATCAGGAAACACCCTTACAAAGACCCAGCTGTGTGAGTTTATTATTTTTAAATAGCTCAAGTTTATATACCTGCAGACCAATTTTGCATTCTCTGGCAACTACTACTCCACCATGCTCCTCAAGCTAATCCAGAGCCAGATGCATGCTAACATCTGCTGCAAGGAAAAACTCCACTGCTTCTTTTTCAGTTTTCTATTTCAGAAAGGAGAGAGAGAGAAAAAAGTAACTGTAATTATGTATTTACTTTTAAAGCATTTGGGGAGAGAATCAGCATCAAAATACTCACAATAGTACGTCAGTGAAACATGCGCTGTGTCCCATTTAGTAGTTGTTCCACTAATGGGTAACAGCCCGCGACTGCTGCCAGACAGGCAAGTTACCTCGGCTCAGCGAGTCCTTTACACGTTTAGCGATTAAAATGCACGGAGACGTGCTCATGTGCTCAAGTGTCTCATTGCACTGGAGAGCTCAGGCTGAAGGCCCCATTTCAAACTTCACAACGACTCGTCTGCCTCTTGTGCGGAACACAGCCTAATTACACCGGCCAAGAGCTCCTTTCCTCCGCTTCCGCCGGGAGAAAGGAAACCAAACACGGATAATGGGCCGTTGCAGGGTTTTGCGGGGCTGGAGCGCGGCTGCCCGGCGAGGGTGGCTGTGGTCCTGTGCACCAGCGAGCCCGTCCCTGCAGGCGTCCAGCCTGCCCGCGACGCGGGGCAGCGGCAGCGTCCGCGCCGTCACCGCTTGCCGTGGGTCAAGAGCAGCAGCCGGGACACCGGGATGAGCTCTGCCGAGGAGCGTTTTCCCGTTGAAAATAATTCTCCTGATTGAAAAGACTATTAAAAGTTAGCCGCTAAATTCGTTAAAGATTAACTTCCACTGTACTTAAGTCTGCACTTCAGAGGTGGTCACTAATTGCACTGGAGATGATTTATCAAGTGCGCGAGATTTTCTATTACAAAATTATTGATTAAAGCTGATGTGTTTTAACCACAATAGACTTCAGCCAGGAGCCCTGTAAAATGACTGCCGCTGTGGTCAAGGCCTAACAGCAGCAGCAGCAAATTGTTTTAGATCTACTGAATTTTCTACTGGGCACTGCAAGGAGCTCAGTCTCTCGCAGACAAAATAAATCAAAAAGTAGCATCCTACAGTAAAATAAGACAAACCGTTTTTGCGTGTAGCCTGTGTTCTGGAAAGGACCTGCGTGATTCCCACCCTGGACCAGCACAGCACTTCTGAACTGAAACAGAAATGACTCCCCTTTTATTTTTTTTTTTAATTTGAGGTAGTAGTCAGGAAAGTAACTGTAGTACTCACAGAGTAAGAGGATATTGCCAGTACTGAGGCCAAAAGCACCCAGGGAAAATGCAGAGTGGCCTGCTCCAGAGCTGCACTACACTAACGAGAGGCGCACGGCGTATTCACCGCTCAGGCAGGTGCTCCGTGCAGAGCCCGGCTGCTCTTATTTCTGTTTAACACACGACATTTGTCTTTGTGTCCACCCCTCACCGAAGCCCCACGGGGTGCGGGGTCCCTCCGCCTCACCCTCCCTGCCGGGCCGCCTGCAATGCCCTCCAGCACAGACTGCCTCCGCCATGAAGATAAGCAAAAGATAAACTCTGATGCAGCCATTAATTTTCCGATGCATCAGCCGCCAGGCTCTGTCACATAATTACCGGCGGTTCCAGCGGAGTGAGAAATTTCAGCCCGCTTGCTGCTCCCAAGTGGTCCACTTGTTAGGTTCTGGCTTTTGAGATTACATAGCTTGGATTAAACTTTATGTACTTTTATATAGTAGAATAAAAGAGGGAGAGCAGTTCCATCAGAGCCGCCGTGCCACAAGGGAGTCCTCTCAATGGGCCGTATAAATCCCAAATTGGTTCATCGCTGGATCTTTGAAACGCTCCTCCTTACGCCATTTCTGTGAGCCAGTGGCGGCTTCTCTCCCTCCGCACACACAGACCAACCCTCGTCCCACTTTTTATGGCCGTAATTTGCTAACACTATGGGTGCCTAATGACAAGATTAAATTTTCAGAGCACCTTCTTTAAGTGTAAGACAAGGCTTCCTAAACCCCATGCAATTTGTCGCTCTGCTGACTTTTAGATACACTCCTCACTTCATCATATGCTTGGCACATTAAACAGTGGGTCCCCCCGACTCCCTGGCAGACTGAGATCTAAGGGGGAAATTATTCTCCCCCTTGACGCACGAGTGTTTCAGCTCCCCCGTAGCAATAAGGAAAGTAACAGGGGTGGCTCGGATTGCCTTGCGCAGGCTTGCGTTGCGTCAGCCCCATCCAAGCGGTTGTTTGCTTGATTTACTTTATGTTCTATTAGAGGTAAGGAGCGGATACAAATCCTTAATTACATTTTGAAAGCCCATTCTGGGTATTTTATTTCCTTTGAAAGCGCTTGCCGGAGTAAGTGCACTAAAGACTGCCTTGACTATCCCCGGCGGAGCAGGAAGATGCTCCAGCTCAGCACATCTGGTTTGCGGGGACGGCCGGGGGGGCGCGGGGAGGAGGGAAGGTGTGACCATGCCATACAATATCTTTTCTACTCCCAGCAGGATGTTTTCTGACAAGCAACAAACTAAACAAATAAACAAAAGCCTAATTCGGGATCTCAATTACCATCTGTTAAATCTACTGACTGCAGCTTCCTCTGTGAAAGGATTTTAAAAGTTGAGCACAGAAACCTGGGCACGAGAAGCAAAGACACTTGCTGGCTCAATGGCAAAGATGATGAACTTGCCTCGAACTCCTCATGCTGGTATTTATGAAATGTTAAATCTTCATTTAAAAATGTTCCCTTAAGCTGGGTGACATGGCAATGAGTACGACCCACCGCTAGCTCAGAGTCTCTGTTGCATAACAAGATTTAAGGTTTATGACCTAAAAACAATTGCTTCGTGTCTCAGGATAGTCTGCGGGAAGCTGCTTCACGCACACGGTATTATTTAGAAACCCAAATGGAGTGATTTGCGTTTGGCACATCTGGTCTACGACTGCCAACGAATGATTCTATGGGCTAATATGGACGAGTAACAGGCTGATGAAGAAACCATGATTGTAAAATGATTTTAAAAATATCTTAAGTTCTTTTTAATACAAAATAAAAATAAGAGAATATAGTTATAGTCAGCATTTTAATTCCTAGGGGGTTTAATTTGAAAAAAAAAAATGGCAAATTTACTATCAACATAACAGCATGTGCGGGTTCTTGTACAGAGGGTGTAGGTTGCCTACAGCCGGCTTCAATTTAAACTTCCGGATAATGGGATTTAACAAATACGGTACTATGGATCCAAGCCGTTAGCAGCTCTCTGCTGTATTGGTAGCCCTACGCTTTCAATCAGACCAAGGCTATGCTTTTAACTGCCACGCTAGTTCACGTTGATGATACCTATAATATCAACTCAACAATGCATGTTCTACAACTACATCTACTGCTACCAGTACAACTACTACAGTGCATGCATTTAGTTCAGTCCCACAGATACATACACTCTAAGAACAGGCAAGGGGAGATGTGAAATGTTTTACGGGACGACAGGTGTTTTGTTTTTTAAGTAAGGGAAATTAATAAAAACATCAAAAGAAAGAAAGTGTACAAAAAAATAGAGACATTTCTCAAGAGTTGATATGAGTCGTTTCTTGAACCGTTTCGTCCGAACAAGCAAAAAACATGCAACCAGCTGCTACTAACAAGAAGCTGGACACTGAGAGAGGATTAATAGGTGTGGACAAACCTTCCCGCTGAGAGCGCTCAGAAGAGTGTTTGAGAGGAGGTGTGCACGTCCGAGTGTAAGAGAGGCCGGAAAGTATGCCTCAGAGACACCCTCTCTCACAGCAGCCCCAACCAAGCAAGAGAGAAAACAACAAAACATAACTGCTCACACTCACCATCAAGGTCAGTAGCTCACGTTACGAGATTTGTTATAGCTGGCAAGTATAAAGTACAGTAAGGGGTTGTCGGGGCGCAGGGCTCAAAGGCAGCACTGGCAAGCCGGGACTGGCGCCCAAAATCCAGATGTGCCGGGGGTCGGGGTGGGGTGGGGGGAGCAGCTCCCGGCGCCGCGGCACCGCGCTGTCCCACCGCGCTGTCCTGCCGCCGGCCATCTCGGCGGGCAAAGCGTGCCCGTGGGAGCCCGCGCCGCTCACCTGGGACAGGCGCGCACGGCTCCTCCCGGTGCCGGGCAGCGGGAATCGGGCTGGATTACGGATGGCCTTATGGGTTTTGTCTCCAGTCCTCAGGGAGGAATAGTTGGTGGCAACAGGTTGGGAACTGGAAAAATCTCAGACTTGTCAATGAACCAAAGAGGAAGGAACGAAAACCCTCTCCTGCCAAATTTTCCTTGTCTCGCTCTCCTGCCAAATGAATCCCTCCCATGTCAAATGCAAGATAAAAATGTGCCCCCCTCCCCCCATGATTGTATTTTAAAAAAAGCATTTACACGACAAAAATGTTTTACACGTAAAATATGTCAGGTGAATTCAAAAGAAACGTGACATTGATAGTGAAGTTGTCTAGGAGGAGTTTGCAGCATTCAGGCTTTTAAGTTTGCTCGTTTTCCATGGCTCAGGTCCCAATTCATTAAAAAAAATACAAGAATGGATGAGGTTGTCAAAACCAGCTGAGGGATTCGGCAGCACAGTCCCACCCGGTTTGAATGGACGTGGCCAAACCCCTCTGTCTGCTCGAGGGACCTCAGCTATCGCCTCGTCACTGGGACGTCGACTGGGCACGTGATTTATAAAGAGAAGCATCGCTGCGTTCACCCTGCCGGCACGTGACCGGCTAAGCTAGACGTGAAATTATGAGCGGCACTGAGCACGAGCAGGGGGAAATGTCCCTTTCTGCTGTGACAGAGAAGAGAACTTGTTGATCTAGCACGGTAAACTGGTGACTGCATCCTCACACGCTGCAATAGAAAAAGAAGGGGCGAGGGCAGGGAAGACCCGGCAGTGCAGAACCGGGGCCGGGCGCTGCCCCCGTGCAGGTAACTGCTCCCCCGGGTGGGCTCCTTTTGCTGGCCATTAAGCAAACGCGCAGGCTTCCCAAGAGGAGGAACGTCACCCCGGGGAGAAACCGAGGTGGTCAGTGCCCACGCACCGCAGCCCAGGGGCTTGGAGCGAAAGGACTGCAGCTTCCTTGGAAGACCAAGACGCACGCCTGGAGGCGGACGCTCTCCGCGGGCGCTCAGCCCCACCGGCCGGCACCGGTGCCCAGGCCGAGGTCCGATGCTGCCGAGCCACCGTGCCGGCAGCGAGACCAGGACGGTGGGGAAGAGCCGGCAGGATGGGGCTGGAGAGAGGAGGAGGTCAATTTGGGAGCGAGCTGGTGGGGCCGGAGCGCTGCAGAAGGGGCAGCAGGGATGGGGACGTCTCCGGCAGCTTCTGGGCAGAGCAGTCCCCAGCGAGCGGAGGGGCGGTGGGACGCGCCTGCCCGCGCGTTTTCCAGCTCTTTTCCAGTTTACTGGCAGAAAGGGGGCCAGTAAGGGCCAACTGTGTTGCGCTCTGTGCTTTTGGATTAGGCACGCGTGAAGGAGGGCTGTGCGAATTTGCGAAGGACAAAGAAAAACCCAACTGAAAAGAATTAAAAAAAAAAAAAACCCCAACCATTTTTCTTGTAATGAATCGGGCCCGTACACTGTAGCGCAAGATCGATCGTACTCTACTGCTCCTGAATACAATTCACTACCATTGCTGGATGGAAGTGGCGAACCCAGGATGTCCCTTCCGAAAACCGTCTTTGGATGGAAATGACTCTACGTAAAACACCACTGTTCCCAGAGCACGTTTCACTGCAAATGTGAGCGGCCGTCGGGCCGGGCCGGTGACAAACCCATCTTCCTCCTTGAGAGCTCAGGGCTGGGGAAGGGGGGGCTCTTTTGATTCAGTTTTGGGGTTTTGCCAGTTTTGTGCACACAGGCAATTTTGAGGCTTGAAAGACATTTCCAAACACCATACTGCTCTTTAAACTTGCCAGAAAGGGTGTTGTTAATTTAGGGTTAGATTTAGTTTCGTATTGCAAGTTCAAATAAAAAACAAAAACGAAAAAACAAAACAAAACAGAAAACCCAACAAAAGAAAAAACCAAAAAACACTCAAATTAAAGACAAATGATTTTCAGGCACAGAATTGATCAATGCTCAGTTCAGTTGTAATGGGCACCAAAAGCACTCCGATTAAAAAAAAAAATAATAATCAGGGAAGCAACGTTAATCCAGCCAAACCCTCTGTGCCTTGCTAAGGGGCAACTCACCAGGTCTGTTTGCACGTAAAACAAAACCTGAAGGGCAAAAACATGAGGAAGAGGCAGAAACAATGAAGTCTGTTTTCCTGAAATCATATACAAAATTAATCTTTTTGTTTGGTTTTTTTTGTTTGGTTTTTTTTTTTTTTTTCTCTTTGGGTTTGTTTTTCCCCCTGCATGAAGGGGCAGTAGGAAAAGCTGGGAGATGGGGAATCCCCACAACCAGTCTGGCAAGTCACCCCTTAGGCGCTCTCTACATGCCACAAGATGAAACTGGTACAGATAATCCTTTGTAGCCTGCAAGCAGTGCCAGTTTGCATGGAACGGAGTTCTCCTGGTGTCTTTCTTTGGCCTCCACGGCATCAGGCTCGCACCTGAGACACGCCTGGGCCTGCGCCCTCCTCGTAACCCCTCACGCAGCGGTTTAGTCGGGTCTTTTCAGCGAGAGCCCGGTTAACCCACCGGCACTGCCAGAAAAGCCACCGAGAAACCCCCGCTTCAGGACCGTGCCATGAGCGAGCTGGAAAACCGCCGCCGCGTCCTCCGCTCCGGCACCTCCGCCGTCCACGCCGGCCAGCCGGGCCCGGCGAGGGGGTCGGCGGCCGGCGGGGGCCGTGCAGGAGGCGCGGGGCCGGCAGCGGCTCCGTCCCGGCTTGATCCGGGCGGGCCGGGGAGCCGAGGCGGCGGTGGCGGCGGCGGGCGCTGCCGAGCCACCAGCTCACCGATGGCCGTACTGAACGCTTGAATTCCCTGAGCGAAGCTTTAATTCACGTGTTTCGCTGAATTTAAAACCTAAGGCAGTAACGGCAATTGGCGACGATTTATTTATTTATTTCCCTTAAGGGGAAAAGAAAAAAAAAAAAAGAAGTTTTCAGAAGGAACGGGAAGAAAAGCTTTTGACGTTCCTCACGGAAAGCAGGCCCGTGGGGTTGGAAGCGGGCAGGGCCGGCCAACCGCCAGCCGCGTTTCGGCGCCGACGACGGCGTTCGCGGCGGCGTTCGCCCCGCGCGGGGCGGAAAGCGCCGTCCCCGAGGGGACACGGCCCCCCTCGCCGCGGGGGGGTGACCCGCGAAGGCCGACCCCGACCCTCGCGCCGGTTCGCGGCGGAGGAGGCGAGAGCGGCTCCGGGCACGGCGGGAGCGCCCGGGGCTGCCACCACCGCCTCAACCCGACACCTGCTTTCCGGGAGAAACGAAAACTTTTTTTTCGGAAACGCAAATTAATTTCTTTGGGGTGTCCTTTATGACCTCGAATTTAAAACGAAGAAACAAAGAAACCAACATAATAAAGGAATAAATAAAGAAACAAATTGGAATATCTACCCTGGTTTTGGCAGTTCTTACGCCAATCTCCTGCAAGGTGCTCCAGGCCCCATGGCCTCTGCTTGTAGTTTGGGTTTGGTTTGGGATTGATTACTTATTTTTTATGTAATTTTTTTTTTTTTTTGATTGTTTGTTTTCAGGTCCCCAGGATAAGTGTGAGGAAAATCAGAGAAATGATGGAGAGCTGCAGCCACACAGAATACCGACAGAGCTTTTACCTGACCCTGCACTCTGAGGGTTTGCTCTTCCACGGGCCCCCCTACCTGATCCTCTTGCTGCCGCCACGGCTGCCGCTGCTACTGGTCCATAAGCCGCTGCCGGAAAACCTGGCCGTGGAGAAAAGGAGAAGGGTAAAGAAAGAAGCCAGCAGGTACCGCGAGTCTCTGCGGGGCGGCCGCCGAGGGCACGGCGTTTCCAGAGCTCGCCGTCCCGGCTCTCCGTGCCGTCGACGGGCACCGTTTTTAGAAAGAGCCGAGCCCTCGCCAGGTGCCCACTGCTGGTGGTCTCTGCCGGCACAAAGGTGGCCCAAATCCCCTTGGCAGAAGAGGAAGGTCGCGGCGCATGCCGCTGATGGCGCGCCTGGTCACGGCACGCCGCGAAAGCCGAGGTGCCGGGGCGGACAGACTGGCAGCAGAGCCTGCAGCGCTCGGCTTACGTCTCCGTACTCTCAAACGGCTAGGGTCAGACCGCTTCGCAAAACGAGGGATTTCTCTTCTTTGCTTATTTGCAAGTGATAATAACGTGCTGATCTACAGACATAGCAGTAATGGAAAATATGAGGAGGTCCTCATGTCAAGATCACAGATTTGCTGGGATCAAGCAAAAAAAAAAAAAAATTCACCGGAATGTAATTTAAAAAAAGAAAGAAAGAAAGAAAAAAAGCTCTTGAAAGCAAAACAGCCGCAGATCAAGGAGCTCTAAGACATACACCCTGCTACAGGGGGACCGAGCCCTTACAGATGAATGAAATGCTGCTAGCAAGATTGCAGATTTAGTTTACTTAATTAATATTCAGAAGATCTGCCAGAGGCTCTGACTTTAAATATATGTATTTTAAGAGAGCAAGGTCCAGGTGATCAGCAAGAACCCCAAACCCCCTCGCTCCAAAGCCAACAAAACCCTCGGAGGTTCCTGGTCTCTGGGGAGCTCCGACCGCTCCTGGCACCCGACAGGACAACCCCGGGGGTAGTCACCACCACGGGACCTGCCCCTTGAGCGGGCTCCAGGACTTTGATCACAGCTGCTTTGCAATGCTGAAGAACCACAGAAAAACAACTGAGGCAACAGAAAAAGAGAACAGCGAGCTAGAGGAATGGAGAGAGCGAGACCCAGAGAAATCAGCAGACTACAAGCCCGCTACCTCTAGCACTATCGTCTCAGCTACAGGTAATCTACCAGGGAGAAAGGAGCAGAGAACAACTAGGCTAGAGTGACTTGAAGCTACTTAAAACATCAATTAAAAAAAGACATACTTGCATTTAAATATGGTAATAGGGCTGTTGGGGGAAAAAAAATAGTACAGGTAAATGTATGCACAGCTACCCCAGGCTGCTGTCTGCTGCTGCTCCCCATGTGCAGAGCCCACGCGCCGCACAGCAAATCCCGTTCCTTAATGCCAATGTGAAGCTGTTTGTTTTTATTATGTTGATGAACTGCTACAATCTCTGTGGAGTGAGATGCAGGAGGAAGCACATCCAGACGGGGGGATATTATAACCAAATACCAAAGCGCTAAATTCCCTCTTGCTGGTGATGGAGCCATCGACCCTGGTTGGGTCGCCTGACATACGTTTAGCGCTGGAGCTGCGATATGCTGGAGTGAGAAGACCTCGGTGTTAAGCATCAAACCAACCTCCAAGCAGCAGGGAAAGCATCTGCAGGACAAGGGCTGAGGCTCTGGGGCTTTGTTTTCATGCGGAGCCACGCCTGGGCCAAGCCCCGAGCTCTCCTGCTGCGGGTTAGGCAGGAGCAGAGCTGGCACTGTCCCTACAGCCTCTCCTTCTCCGTTCCCTGCCCACCACAGCGCACGTCCCAAGAGCAGTGTCCTCAGCATTCCCATGGCACATCCAGGACCAGCTGGCCACCAGCAAATCTCTCATTTGGAGGCTCCAGGGGCTCCCTAAACCATCCGTAAGCGATCAGAGGAGCTGTGGATTTTCCACAGAATAAAAGGCCTCTGCCAAAACCAATCAAATACCCTTCAAATCACCAAGCATCCCCTGAAAACAGCATAAAAACCAGGGCTGGAAAGTTTGTTTCTCTTGTTCAACTGCCAGGCACGCTCAGTATCTATTTGAAATGCAGGACAAAAAGTTTTGCCATGCAAAAGAAGAATGAAATAACAAGGGTGGAGAAGGCACTCCACAGAAAGAGCCTGAACAAAGGATCTGTTATTGCATTCCAGTGGACAGATGTGTGAAAAATCAATCCCTCCACCCCCCAAAGAAAGCTATTATCCCAATTCTGAGATAAAAGCATCTGCGCGACATGGCACTCCAAACAACTCAAGTGTGATCGGCTGCTCGTGCTCTGCCCAGGAACGCTGCGGCCGGCCGGCCGGGCAGAGGCGGAGCGGCAGTGGCACGGCTGCGCGGCCCTTACGGCTGCAGAAGTGGGAGGCGGAAACGGGGATTGATTATCAAGATTGGCAAAAATCCGCTTACCAATACAGATTCACAGGCTGGCTCCATCACTGGAGGATCTCTAAATCAACCCAACGTACTGAAAGTAATCAATCCCCCACACTGAAATTACATTTGCCAGGCACTGCATTAATCAGCTCGTTCAGCTGAAAACAAATTTCCCCATCACCACACTGGTGACCGCATTAATGCCGTGCGACATCTCACAACTGGGCTAACTTACTTTTGTAATTACGTGGTGGTTTGCTCCCAAACCTCTCAGCAGTGATCGGCAGCTGACGCTGTCCCCACGTCACAGATGGGATAAAGCGAGGCACAAAGAAGCAAAATGACTCAAGACAGACATTTGCAGATAGCCAAGGGTGCAGCTGGGCTCTCGCAGGTTCTGGTCTCAAGATCCACTGCTAATCTCTGTAATTCCCCTTGTACCAACCCTATAGCATTATTTAAGCACTTTGGTCACACTGTATTATTCCCTCCCGTTGTTTCTAAACTTCCACACCAGTGAAGACTTCAAAGAATAGCACTACAGTGACAGTACAATTAATACTGAACCTGTTTTGTGTACTGCAAGAAACTTCTGCCTCTACCACCCTTCTGCCTGCGCTGTCAAGCCATTTTATTAAAATCCGAGAGCTGAGGTATCTGCAGCAGTTCCGTAAGGAGGAAAACATTAGCAGGCACTTTCGCTGGTTTCCAGGCCCCCAGAAGGAACCTGCTTGTCCACGGAGACTCTTGCTGGTCCTCCAGACCACGCTGGCGAGGCTGTGTGCCTGCACACATTCCCCTCCCCTGGCATCAGGGTTTAAAACAAGGTGAAATGCAGCCGCCCAGTCCCAGCGGCACCTTCCCGGGTGCTGTTCCCCAGGCAGCAGCAGAGGTGGATGCGATCCGTCCCGCTCTGACTGATGGGGACCCCGGCACGGGGCACTGGGGATACCTCCGAGGGCCGGAGCAGGGGGCAAGGAGAAGCGTTAGCCGACAGAGCCCAGCGTGTGACGTGCCAGCTCCACCGTTTTCCCTTAGCAATGCCTGGAAAGCGCAGGCTTCTCCGGGAGACAAGAGCAGTGGCTTTGGGGATGCAGGACTGCTGGGCGTGGGGGGACCCCAGGGGCCACGGAGGGCCGTGGGGTATCAGCAGGCTCTCTGAACCCTGTAGCCAGCTGCCGAGGGGCTTGCATGCTCCCGGTTCATTTTTAACAGGCGGCTTGGAGGTAACTGGGTGCCAGGGATGGGCACCCGGACCAGAGCGCCTCGAAATCAACAGGAACATCGACCGCGGCGCGCTCTGGATCCCACCCCCAGCGACGATCCCACCGCTGGCCGGCGCCTGCCTGGCTCTGTCCGAGCCCTCTGCTCTCTGAAGTCAACTGGAAAATCAAAAGGGGTGGAGGGAGAGATCAATTCATTCATCGTGTTTGTTTAAGGCACTCCCGTTCCTGCTGAAACGATCCCTGTCTTTTGTGTATCCGCTGCTTATAATTGCCTAGAGAAAACAAGATACCAAAGCTGTTCAAAAGCACAGAAGTGCCCACTTTAGGCATTGCAATTAGAAGATATTTTACAATAAATGTTTTGCAATGGGCTCACACACTGTCCAGGAAAGCCCTGAGGATTCACATCAATTTCATGCTCTCTTATTGCTCTGAACAAGCTAAAGCCAGTATTTGGAGTTCAATTTTTCACAGATAAATTTTTCTGCTTCCTGCATCAATAGTTGCACTTTAAATACTGAAGCAGGCTCGTGCGAGGGAAGATGGACACATCTGGTTTTAAATGCTTTGCCCTAAGGTCACAGATTTAGTCAATGGCTGGCTGCAAGCAACTGCCTTCTCCAAGGCACAAATAAGTTTGGGAGAAGGGGGGGGATCAAGGGGTGGTGCACGCCCAGGGGCAGCAGGGCTGGATTTGGGCAGGCAGCACACAGCCCCGCCGTCTCGCGCTCGGCATTACCGAGCAGAGAACGCCGAGAGCCCAGGATTTAGCGGATCTTCCAGGGGCTTTGTGAACAAATCTGGCGAGAGCTACGCTGCCTGAGCAGGGCCAGTCCTTATGGGGGACTCGAGGGGCTCAAGGGCTCCCAGCGAAGGGCACGCTCCCTCCACACGTCTCTGCCGTGCTCCTTCTCCCACCCCGGTGGGATCATTCCCTTCTCAAAGCGCTGGGTTCTCCTTTACCCCAGCCTGAAGCTGGCTACAAGGCAACCAGGAGTGAGTGAAAAACACAAGAACCGTTTACACCCCCTTCCTCCACGCGTGCTGCCAGGACTCCCTCGTGTGCAGCCCTGGCTTTTCATGGACTCCTTCAGACCTGCTCTGCTCTGTCCAGCCCCTGAACACCCCAAATATCTTGCATCCCCCAAGGACACAAGACCCTGTCCTCTACAGACAGCCAGACAATGGGCATCAAACCAAAAAGAAGTCACAGAGATCATGAGATTAGTTCTTACATCAAAAAATATCATGCAAAGAACTTTCTCTGCTTCTAATGGCTAAAGCTCTTAGGGCACACGAGGTCATGTTTAGACTTTAGCAATAAGCACAGGGATTTAAAACAAGAATAAAAATGGAAGCTGAGATGCTCAAATCATCACCTGATTTCAGCACCGAACTTCGGAAAACATCCAAAATTATGGGACACGCATGGAGAATAAAATAAAAGCCACCATAAAACTGTGCCTAGCAAGCAAAATCCTTCCTCTCTGTTTACGGATAGTTTGGAGTATTTGCACACGCTGGCAGAAGAGCTGAACACTGCGGCTCAATCTCGCAAAGTCACTGCGTCTCTGCGCGGGGCGTTTCGGGGGGCCCTACACACAAGGGGGATCGATGCTATATCCCCCCCAAACCACTTTGCCTCTTACGCCGACGGTGCTCCCCAGCGCGCTGATCTGAACACCGGTCATTTAGGAGGTTCACTTGATCTCCCAGGAAAAAAGTGCAAAGTCTGGAATATAAAATCATCTGCAGGTTGAGTGGGAAAAGGAGAGGGGGAAACTGATATCCTCTTTTCAAACAACGTTACCAGCAGCTTTGATCAGCACAGAAAAGCTTCGCGAGGCTCACAGCTGTCATTTCAAATGGGTTCTCGCTTGCATTATTCTTTCCATTAGGCAGTGTTATCCTCTTTGTAGGATCTTTAGGCTTCATTTCAAAAGTATCAGAGACTCAAAACCATGAAGCAGAAGAGCCTGGTAGCTTTTTTTTTTTTGAAGGCAGGCAGGCGTGGGTCCAATTTACTGGACAAAAATGTAGTCTTTAATGGTGAGCATGCACAAGGGAAAGCTCCATCCCAAAACAATCCCTTTATGTTTAAAACCTTCATCTTTCAGGCCTATCTGTCTCAGACTCCCCCTCCCTTTCTATAAGGAAACAAGAATGAGAAAGAAAAAAACCCGCTACCATTCCAAGCTTTAAATTAACAACTAAATGCTCAATAATTAGAGAAGAATATATATGCAGAGAAATCAAATTTTATCTAAAATTGATGAAAGATCAGGATTCTACCAAAGCATTCACAACTCGTTATCACGGTTGAGTAGCAATTAACTCTTTGGGATTTGATTGAAGACTCTACCGAAGCTCTGCCAAAGTCTGTAGGAAGCGAATGCGGAGGCAGCTACAAGCCCTGCTTGAAACGTCTCGTGTTTCCCACCAGTGACCCTGGTTTGTCTTTAAAGAAGCGGGATGGCACCGTCCATGCAACAGCAAACAGAAGGCACCAAGCAAGGTGCAGGGCAGACCTCCATGGAAATGGAGAATTTCTTTCCTGAGCTTTTGATCAATTCTATTAACACTTTTAGCATCTCCAAGCCCGCTCAGAATCCTTTATTGTGACAGCCCCATTAAGTGTTTCCCTTTGTCTTTATATGCTGTGTTACATCAAGCTTATTAAAATCTATTTCACCAGGTCAGAAAATTAGCGAACTTCAGATACAGCACATCATGCATAATGGAAACCTCATTAAGCAGCCCACTGTGTTATTCAAGGCACAGTCATCTGCTGTTTAAAATGTATGGTGCGTGGCAAGATTTTGTAGAATTCTCAACGTCAGACACCCGTAATGCGCTTCACACCGGATGCATGTTTGCAGATGAATGTTATTATGAACAAATATTTCTGCTTTGGAGCTTCAACAAAACAATAAAACCCAAATATAGTTAATTTAAAATTTGGCACTTCCACTTTATGTACAGTAAACGACCCATTTTTCAGCTGTTTACCACTCTCAGGCCACAGTTTTAAAAATGAGAATGATGCACTTTTGCCCAGTAATTACTTTATGCATCAGTGAGACAAAGCCTTGTTTGTCTCCAAATTATCATTCTGTGTCGTTTCAAGTGTAATAACCCTTTTGCAGTTACTTCACTGTACAGAAAACTGGGAAACTTCTCAAAGGCAAATAGTTTATTCTAAGAAAACTATTTATTCAAAAAAACCCAAACCAAAAAGCAAAAGCTGGTAGCTGATTTAGTTTATTTACTCTACTTCAAAACCATTCCTATCCTACGGCAGCTTCAAGGCATCCGCTATACTTCTCAAACATGTCCTGTGAAAACTATACCTCCCACCATCCAACACTCGAACTCAATATGTAATTTGGATTCTCCCTAATTTAGTAACTGGTGAAACACAAGAGAATTATGAGCTTCAAGTGAATGCAGCTGATGTGGATGAAAGAGAATCTCGACCAACTCACTTCCTAAAAGCAAGTAGTTCTGTTTAATACGAAGTTGATCACTCTGATGAAAGCATTCCTCATTTTAAAGCCCAAAGCCAAACATTTACTATCGATTTTTAATAAACAAGGTAAGTATAAACGAAACGATCACTGCAGGGGAATACCTGTGAATTCACTGCACCCAAGCTGTCACGCAGCACAGAAACTCTGAATTTCAGTCACCTGCTGCTGAATGAACAAGGGCAGGTTAGATGGAGCCGCATTAAGGCGTATATTTAAAGTTCAGCAAAGTGGCACTGATTTGCTTCAAGCCTCATTTCAGTTGCTTCGATGGTATAGGAAATGAGCTATTTGGTTACACCACTTGCTTAAATTTTTATGAATGATCTAAACTATCTGGATAAGTATTATTAAAAGACAGATCCTTGCTGATGAACAAAGGCATAAAAAGAACTCATGTCTGGAGGCTGAAGCTGGAAAAATTCAATGCAGACAAGAGGCAACTATGTAAAAGAGAAGATAATTAATCAGAGGACAAGGTTATCAGAGGGTAGGAAATTCTTCACAACCTACGTGTGTTGAAGTCGTGAGTGAACGCCCGTCTCAGAGAGACACTGCAGCTCACCAAGCGCAACAGCCATCGCTGGCGGAGACGGAGAACTTCCCGCTGCCTCGCTGGAGGAACTGCCACTGGGTATTTCATAATCCACGTTATAAAACAAGTCAGAGGAGAGGATTGTGATGCTGAGCCCAGAAACCTTCAGGGCATCACTGCAGCGACTACATATTACTGCTTCTGGGCAAAGGAGGACTTGGAAGCTACTTAATTATCAGCTTGAAATCCTACTACTAACTGTGATTGAAAAACATTCGCATTTTAATGTTTTTGTGCTTTAAGGAGACTAATCTCTTCAAGTTCTTTGCAACCCCCAGCTCCCAATTTTTAACAGCTTTACAGTTGAAAATTGTATCTATAGAGGCATAAGCGGGCTAGCTGTTGTGCTCCGGCTAACTCAGACACGTACAATTCCTGACAGCAGGACTGGCATTACCAGACCATGTTCTTCTTTCTATAGGGTTATCCATGTTTTCTTCCATACATGTGTGTTTGCGTTATGCCTCTTTACTCTTGTGAATAATTATTCTCATTACACTTCCCAGCTGCTGCAGCTGTGGCCTGCTTGCAGCAGAACCGATCGCTCAGGAGCTCTGTTGCTGCAGTGTCGCCCCGAAACGCAAAGAGCTCCTGAGAGACCGGTAGCTTTGGGTTTTTTTTTCCTTTTCTTTCCTCCCTGTCCCTTTATGATCGCTCATTTTCAGGGCAACGACCCTGAAGTTTTAAAGCCCGTCTCAAACTCCACGCATGGATCAGTGAGCAGTTGAGAATAGGACAATCGGCATTTAAATTCAATGTTCAAGATGTTCTTACTGCTCAAGCAGTTATTCAAGGTATCAGTAGGCAAAAACCTAATGAAGGATGTGGGCAGTTTTGGTCCTTAGCCAGACATGCTGTTTGGGGAAACCTTAAGAGCAGCCTCACCCGCACAGAGGTGATGGGGCAGGAAAATGGGGACAGGCAGCATTTTTACTGGCTACGCTCTGCTGCCATTGAAATTGGTGGAAGCTGGACCAGCGACTCAGATCAACAGCTTATCTCTTGAAAAGCTCACCTGAAATTTAATATCCAGGAGATTATTTTAAGGGGTGCGGGAAACAGGAGGTGAAAAAAGAATTTTATGCAATTCTTTGCAACATTAGAAAAATGCAACTCTTCTCAGAAAAAATGTGCCCAAGAGGCAAAGGTGCTTACGCTCTGCTTGCACTCAGGCAACAGCTCTAGATACCACTTTTTTCCTGCATCAAAACAAAAGCTACTGTCATCTAAGCAGAACTTGAAGGAGTACCTTCTGGCTGGAAATTTATGGGCTTTGCTATATTAATTTCTCAGTTTGCTGTCTGCAGTTCCAGCTGCTCCTCACTCCAGGGATGCACCTGCAATGTGAAGGGTCCCTCTTCAGCCTGCCCTCTGCCAGCAAAAGAAACCCAAAATCTCAATTTTAAGACAGGTCCAGTCTATAGTCTTTGTTTTCACTGATGGAGGCTGAAACGGAGATGTTTGAAGAGTGGTAATTAAGGTGGTTCTAGCAGATTTCAAAAGCACTTTGTAAACCATTTTATGCCATGCAGATGCAGTAATGTGTTTTAGGTGAAAAAAAGCATGCAGCGCAGGGATGATTAGAGCAGATTTTAAGCAGTTAAGAAAGGGTTAGACAAAGGAGTGAAAAACATTTCCAGCTTCATTCCGCATCTCTTACTGTTACAAGGCTTAACTAACTGAATAGACAATTTAAAATATGTTTTGTATTTCTTCCTCCTATTTTGCAGCTGCCAGCAATTTCTCCTTCTTTCTTAATGTTAAGTTTGATCATTAAAGTATCATGACCAGACAAACTTTGCTCCCATTACTAAATGTTACCCAAGTCTTAGACTTGTGTAACAGTGCTTTAAAGAGTGTTTTACAGAACTGACTCTTATTAATACTAACTTTATTACTCCCTGCTAGTACAGAAGCCATGTGTAGGCAGCATCTCCACTTTAAAATCGCTTTACATCACCAGAGTAGATAGCTGGGGGCTCGTGTACACGGGAATATGGCTCGGGGTCGTTGAAGCACCACGCACATCATGTTGGGAGCCAGACCTTGGCTGATCTCAGTTGGCAGAATTACAGCTAAATCCTTCATGGGGATTTGGTTTATGCTCCTTCTGGTGCGCTGAACGTACCAACTCCCAAACCTTCCCAGAAGGCACTCAACACGGTAAAAAGCTGCACCTCCTGAGTATGGCCATCGCTTTGTACCACCACACCTTGCTACAGACAAAATGGTCAGCTCTGCAGTATGTTGAAGCTACAAACACATTCTTTTCCTCCCGTTCCCACTGCACTCCCCTGAAGAAGTTATTAACCAGGAGTGAGACCTGCAAGAGCAACGTAACTTGCAGCTTCCTAATATCTCTGGGTGTCCTAAATAACAAATGCAGGAACTTCCCTTACCTCGCCTCCTTCTCTCACACTACGAAGAAGAAGCCTTAAGCATGTCATTATTATAATAATTACCCTTGTCTTTGGTACCACCTCCTCTTCCTCACCCAGAAAATAACTGTTAGACCTACTAGGCAAGCATCACAAATAACTTTTACACAAGAATACCTTCCTGCCCAGCACCGATGGCCAACAAGTGAACAGTTTGTGGCTGGTATCAGGAAAGAAACTAAATTAAGCTCTATAGATTAACAGACAGTTGGTTTCAATGCTCTCATAATAATGAAAAACACCAGTTTAGACTTTGAACTGATCTCGCGTTGCATTTTCACAGCACCAGGCACTGCAGGAGCGTGACCGAAGGCTGGGCTTGGCGGACTATGGAGTACCATTATTAATAAGCAAGTGTATTTCCCTGAGCTCTGAAAAGTTTGTGAAAATATTTGGTTTTCCCACCTCTCCCCATATACAAAGGTTTTAATAAGCTTTAACAAACATACAAGCAAACAAACCCTTAATTAAAAAAAAAAAAAAAAATTAAATATCTGAGCTGAGGGTTTCTAAGTAACTTTGACAATCCCCAAACATCCAGGTAAAGATGGAATAAAGTATAACTGAGATAAAAACAGTGATGGCAACCTCCCCGCCCTGCAGGCACGGCCAGCGGTACCCGTCCCACCGCGGGGTCTGCACCAAGAACACCGGCTGCCATCCCAGCCAGGGACCTCCTCACAGCGACAAGAGTTACCTGATTTGCCTTTCCATTTCCAAACGGCAGAAACAGATTCCTGCACGTTAGCGCTGGAGAGTTCGCAACCAGGCTAATACGCTTATGGGTTTGATGCTTAAACCCACCTCGGTCGCTGGCACGGACTGCACTGACCACAGTGGTGGAAGATCAGACTGCTGGGAATACTGCAATTTTAACACGGGAGTCACTCCTCTCTCCCCAGTTACAAGTGCATTGTTGTCTTTTTTTGGTTTTAATTTTTGCTGTAAACACACCTCGTATGTAACCGTTCATCTCCAGATTCTTCAAACACTGGGTCACACACTTTGAGTGATGGTTGTTTTATTCTTTTATTAAATTGTCATTGGTACTGGTTATTTGGTGCGTCCAAACCAAAATATTAAAACTGCAAGCTAAGAGAGCAGCAACACAGCATATCCGTTGTAAACAATTTATTATTATTTTCTACCTCAGTTACTTACAGGAAAAAAGTCATAAAAAAGAAAAAAAGAAAAGCACAGATGGACTATTTACAAAAAATGAGAAAATTCACAATAGCTGAAATGTTTGCAAATCATGCACACTAAGACAAGTTCACAAAAGCAAAGCAATTCATAGCAAAAAAACCCAAACAAAATAATAAGAAGCCATACAGATTAAAAAAAGCTATTGCCTGCAGAAAAGTAAAAAGAAAACTAACCAATTATTACATCAAGCATCTTTAATGAAATGAACAGCATAGCCGTGTATTGTAGAGCCTTTGACACTGACATTTTAAACAAGTGGATTAACAAACATTAAAATGCATTACAGTTCTACTGTAAGCATGCAATTTACTTCTCACAAACTTATAAAATGGGCAGAAACACTTCAAGAAAAACAGAATTTAAATACGATGTGCGTTTTCTACCCAGAAGTCCAGAATCTGGTCTTGTTAAAAATAAAGCCAATGGATGGAGGCATTATCACATAGGCTTGCAGCTCTTCTGTGATTTGGGTGGAGATTAAGAGGCGCGATAAGCTAGCAGGGGACAGCTTGAACCTCTTGCCAAAATTTAAGTAATTTGCCCATGATTTGCAAGCAAAGTCTGGAAGTAGAAGCGACTGCACGGAGTATGCGAGAGCATCGCCGGCTGCGAGACGAGGGGGTGGTGAGCGGCTCGGAGCTGGGGCAGGGATTGCTGCGGGAGGTGCAGAACTGCCTAAGCCCTTCGTTTGGCGGCTGCTAGCCACGGCCCTTGCGTGATTACGGCAGCTCTCGGAAAAGCCACCAACCCAAAGCGAACGGAACGGGAGAAAACACGCGTGGGTCTGCTACGCCCGCAGCCGCCAGCGCCACAGGGTCACACGTGCGGACGCAGGGCGCTCGTTTGGAATAATTAAATAACAAACCCTGTGTTGCTAACGATCCTAGCGACAGGTGATGCTAGTCTCGCTACACCCTAATTATGATTTGTGCTACTGATGAACGACTCTATGTTAAAAAGCGCCAATATCTCTCTTTGGGGCTGCTTGTGAGACCCAATCATCATTTTTGCTTCCTTGATAAAATTATTTCTAAAAAGTTTGTGAGAAGTCATGCCTTCATAACGCCCCTAACCCCAATCCTTGTGAGTTACATTCCAAGTGGGCATTAAAAACTCATAACAAAGCAGAGGAAAAAAAAATAAAATAAAATAAAAAAATAAAAAGCAAACTCAAAGCAGTGAGGATATGGAGCCTTTAAAAAAATAAAAATAAAATAAAAAGTCCAGTCAATCAAACCAGCCAGTAAGAGCAGCAATTTTTCAGTGGACATTGATATTAAACATGGACCACCCAGGCTTTTTCTGTCTCTCTCTCTCTCTCTCTCATTAGCACTGTAGTAAACCCCGATTAATTTGTTATGCATCTTTAAGAACTAGTTGATAAAAATTATGTCTTGTGAAATCGGCAAATAGTCTGCAAAGTGAAATAAGAACAGAAATTAATAGATTAAACTGAAAAGATAAGTCCCAGAAATTAAAAAAAAAAAAAAAAAAAAAAGAAGACACAGAAAGGGAGTGATTGCAATTAAAAAAAAAAAAAGGCTACGTACTGAGTTATAAAGGCCTAGAGGAAAAAAATAATGTGATGGGAGAAGACAGAGCAGTCGCCAAAGTGATTGCGTGTGTCTCGCCCGTGGAGCAAGGGGCCGTCCCCGTGCTGAGAGGGAACAGCGGAGGATGCGGGAGAGGGCCCGTCCAGGGGACCCTGCCAGCAGCTCCGGCAGCCGGCGCGCCCCAGTACAGAAATGGAAATGCAAACAGGTGAATCGTGACATTTGTAGCCTCGTTTCACTTGGACAACAGTAAATACCAATAGGACAGTTCAATTCAGATGGGCGTTCAATTTTTTGTTTTTTTTATTAAAGAAGTAAATAGCATAACCAGAGGAGGAACCAGAATAACGCCCGCTGGCAGGTGACGAGGCACCGCAGCGCAGAGCCCTGCGGGACGGTGACTGCTAACAGCACGGCTCTGCAATGACACCCGCCGGGACGCCCTGCCAGGCTGGTTTACTGCAGCACAGGCACCAGCGCGGGAGAACAGGTTTCACGACACAACTGTACTGTAGTAAAAAGCACTGCCAGGTCCCCTCTATAACGAGCCGTAGGAATACAGCTGTATCTTTGTACGTATTGTATTTCTGTGTATACTTATACACACGCATCGGTGCGGCTGCAACACCACCGCTGTCCAGGTACCGCAGAGCCCGGAGGCAGACGAAGCTCTCAGGCACGCTGCCTGGGATGCTCCTGCAGCAATGGCCAAGTATTTTTCTTTTCAAATCGTGACCCTGAGCATTCGGGCATGACAACTTATTAAAAAGGCAGATTTCAGATTTCTCTCCATCAGGTTTGCATGTGCTCCTATCTCACGCTCCAAGCTGCAGTTGTGCCACGGGCCCCACGGGCACTTCTGCAAGCGTCAAAACACGGGAAGGGAAGGGTTGGGGGGCTTGGGCTCTTTCGAGGAGGAGGACTGTGTGCTGGAACCATGCTTATGCTATTCGTCCCCTGGCACTAAAGGTCTTTCCCCGTGGCAGGTCGGTCAGGCTGCCTACTCGATTCCTTCCCAGGGGTGTCTGGAGGAGGAGCGAGCCCTGTGCCGCTGGACACGGCTCCCTCCAGCAGAGAGGGGCGAAAGGAGAGCAGGGAGAGCCGCGTAGGCAGCTGAGACACGGCAGGACACAACCCTGCGAGGGGCACGCACTTCCACCGCTGCTCCCGTGGCAGGAGCGAGCAGCGGACGCTGGCACATCCCCGGCCTCAAATCCTGACCCGCTCCCGAAAGGCGCTCTCGCACCCTGAGCTGTGCTCCCGTGGTACAGGGTGCTCTGCCCCCAACACTCCTCCGTCCAAATGCCCGACTCCAGGAACAGGGACGCCCCGTCCCGCCCACGGGCATCAAACCCCTCGCACCGTGCCTGCCGGCAGGGAGGGCTCCCGCGCCCCACGCCGCTCTGACGGGTCGTGTTTCTAGAGACCGGAGTCCAAGACATCTGAGAAAAACCGCCTACCAACTCTATTAACGGTTCTGATTGCTCTTAAGGAATAAATCATCTGAGCGGGACTGGAGCAAACAACACGGGCAGAGCTTTAGGGCAGGGAAATCCAAGCAAGGCAATGGAGGACTCTGAGCATCTCCCCTTCGCTGCCCTGCTCCCAAAGGCACAACCGGTGCCCGCAGTCAGGTTCACCTGCTTTTCGGTGGTGACAATCCACTTGGATTTTCTTCCGCGTATTCAATCTCTGCAAGAGACTGAAAATAACTAGCGAATAACTGGAAGGCCTGTTTTGAAAAACCAGGCCCTTAATAAAAATACATATAATGAGGGCTAGTGTCAAACGGCACCTCTGCTGTGAGCTGGCAGACATGTTCATTTTAGACATGTTTATAATTAGAGTCATCTAAGCTCTGCCGATTTTCATCATTTAACTTATCAAAGGTGTCTCTCATTTAGATGTCTTCATACGAATCAGCTGGTACAAGGAATCGTGAGGACCTGGGAGGAAAGTGTGAGACAACATGCAAACGCCTTCTGAAGCCTCCCCCTTGTATTCAACTAACGGCTGCAATCCTGCCAGCCTGGACCTCTGCCCACCGGCTCCAGCGGCCTTGTCACCACCAGCAGCCCCGTCCCCCACCGCTGCCGCCCCCCCCGCCCGGCACGCTGCCCCAGCAGCTCTGCCGTCAGCCCTGACACCCTGGTTGTTTCGGACCCGGCTCCGTTTGGGAGGGTGTAGCGCGGGTGGGAAAGAGGCAGATGAGCTGTAAGTACAGCCCTAGCATTTGTGAATTGAAATTGAAAAAGAACCCCTAACAGCACCGTTTCCCTTGGTGTTATTAGTCCTGCAAAAACCGGCTGCACAGAAACTACCGTCCCAAGGACATTGTTCGTCTTACGGATGCTAATAATACGTATGCTTCCAATGCAATGTTTCATCCTAATGACCTAGAGCCGAACACAAGGCTGCATCTTCGCCCCAGTGTGCCACAGGTAGAGCCGAGCATCCCTCCACACCCTCACCAACCCCGAAGGACCTTCTTTCTCTTTGGTTCCCCTCCCCGCGGAGCTGCTGCCCCTTCCGCGCCCGCCGTTGCTCGCTACCGGGGGGGTTCGCTCTCTTTCTCAATTACCCTGAGCGGAGCTCGGCTCCCACCCCTCCAATTTCTGAGCCGCTGAGCGGCAGCGGGCGGTGGGACCGCTCGTCCGTGACCCCCGCGACAAGCGCACTCATGAATTTAACACCCAGCACACCGGGGTCTCCTTGCCGTGGTGGCCGGGTGGGCTTCAGCTGTTAGCAAGCCATGAGCACAGCAGCGTCGCTTCGCTCGTTAGCGCTGCCCGGGAAAGCCCAGGGCGAAAGGAAAGGAACCTCGCTGTCCTGGCTGGTTTCAGCCCCACCTGCGGGACGTGCTGGAACGGGAAAGGGCTTTTCGTGATCCCCGCTGTGTCCCGCAGCCAGTCCGCGGCACGGCGCGGTGCGGCCGCCCCGACCCGGTCCCGCCGCAGCAGCAGTCGGCTGCCCCGCCAAGCAAAGGGGGGAAACCAAACCGAAGCCAAACCGAACCATCAATGCACGGCTAGAAACTATTTCTGTGAAGGACACCGGAGCTATCGATAAAGAACACAGGAAGGTTGGACTTCTCATTCCAAGACTGCACTTGTAATGAATAAACACTTACCGCAGGATAGTATGGGAAGGTGTGTGCGAGTCTCTGTGTGCGTGTGTGTGTCGGTGTATATCTCTATAATATATATGAAAGGAAAAACCCATCAAAGGGAGGGTAATAGCTCTTAAATGATCTCTGTTGCTTCATGTTTTAATTTAAGAAGTTTGTTTTCAAATAACCAGTACCAATTTACACGTTAGTAAAAATGTATTTAAAATATGTATATATAAATATCTGTTTTAAAATAGTAAAAAAATTTGTTGTTGTGTGAGATGCTCCCTGCAGACTTGCCTGTCTCAGCTTGCAGCTATGGATTTAAAAAAAAGGTAAAAAAAAAAAAAAAAAAAAAAAAGAAGGAAAGAGGGGGGAAAAAGTAAATCTGCAAATGAAATGTACGTACCTGGGAACTGATAGCTGTAACTTGGGGCAAATCCAGGATATCCTCGGCCATACGTTGCAACAAAATTCGGGTAACCTTGATCACAGAAATGTTAAAAAAAAAAAAAAAAAAGAGAGAGAGAGAGAGAAAGAGAAGTTTGAAGATTAATAAAGGTTTTTTGTTTTTAAATACAATGCAAAATTACATGGAGGATGGGTGAAACTTGATTTTACAGAAGGTATTAAAACCCAAGATTTATTCCACTCATGCAAAACTGCAGAAAGGTTTCATTATTATCTTGAATAGAAACATCTAGAGCCGGCCGGCTTTCCTGCTCACTTCCCTGCCTGGCTTTGTGCATAAGACCTGTCACTCAGGTAATTAACATGCACTTTGGTATCTGAAGTCCAAGGACTGTGCATACTTGTTAGCTGGAAGAGTAAATGCCAAATGCTAAGGCTAAACACATAACACAGGTTTGCTCTGACATTTGGAGAGCTTACAATGAATGTACTTTGCTTCAGAGCTATTGACAGTTGGAGATTAAGGTAGTAGTAATTCTTTATCCCGGGAGTGTGAAGGACAACAGTTAACACATCAAAGAGTTAGAGGCAGCAACAGCAATGAGCCAGAGAGTCAAAGAGCTTTTAATTTTTCAGGAAAGTAAGACCCAGCTATAAGAGCCACTTCCTAAAGCAATTTCTGAGATACGCGCAGAAACGCATCCAACCTCAGGCAGCTTTGGAATTTTATTATGAGAAAAATACCACTCGCGTTCATTTTGTTAATAAAGGTGCTTAAGTAAATACATGAAGTGGCAACTCTGCCCGCTCTAAGACAGCGGCCGGGAGCGCAAGGTAGTGTCGGCAAGAGGGCAGAGGGTGGGGGGGGTCCACCCGCGGGTGTTTGATGGACAGAGGTACCACCGCTCGGCGGTCAGCCCCGCGGGTGCTCGGCCAAGGGTTTCACCGCGTTACACGGGGCATGCCTCGCCAGCATCGCAGGCGGTTCGCTCTGACAGCCGGGCCAGGGCAGAGGGGTTTCACTCTGCAGGCAGCAGAAGGTTTGCGTACGTGCTGGAGGTCACACTAGTCCCTAAACGTGCGTGGGCTGGCAGCAGCCGAGGGGTCACACACTGTGACCCCCCCCCGTGTTTTAACTTTCCAGCCCTTATGCAAAACAGCTGTCCTCTCCGGTCCCACCGCGGCTCTTTGCTACGACTGGTACGGCTGATGCCACGAGCCATCCTGTACACTAAGGAGATTTCCTAAAACCGTAACCTCACTTCCGATCCTCAGCATTTCCTTACTTGGATTTCTTAAAAACAGGAACTACCCTTTGCAATTCCAGTGCAATAAATGCTGTGTAACGTTCCCGCTGACTGTCAGCATCAGCCCAGACTCCTCCAGCCTCCAGGAAAGACCTCTCCAGACCAAGAAACCATCATGCAAAGTTTGCTCTCACTCCATCTGAAGTCAGTGGAAATCTTGGCAGTGATGACGGCAGCAGCTGGGCTGGACCCTGAGAACACGTTTAGCAGCTGAATGGTTCTTCTGGGGGTCTCCTATCTCTGCTTTTATTTATTCTTTAATGTACTCATACATAGTACAGCTCTTTTTCTGCCGCAGCAAGTCCCTCCACTTCTGATTAGATTTATATATACATATAACGTACTATTAATCATAATCTACAACTGGAAGATAAAAATGCTTGGATGAATTTTGATTACGGGATTAAGCGGTGCCAGGGGAAAGCAGCCCTGCGATCCCCGGACAGCACGTTGCGGCTTTCAGCGATGTGTACATACCGCTTAGCCCTTGCGTGTTTATTTCACAGCTCAACAGCTGGATTCCTTTAGAAATTAATCACCTCTGTCATTAAATCAGATCTTTCAGAGTTAAGCTTTACAAACCTCTTTTCCTTTTTTTTTTAGAACAACAATATTGATAAATGGATTGTTTGCTAAGTAAGTAGCGCCATTAACACCACTGCGAGCTCCACCATGAAAAATCGCTCTGCGGCGTCCGACCGCAGCCCCTCTCCTTGCCAAGTGGAAAAAATTAAGTTTCATTCTGATTCGAGCGACTCCGGAGCAGATCCGTCAGCTCGCAACTGTTGGGGCCATGGGGGACCGACGTGCCGGGCAACGCCCGAGGTCTGCCCTGGGGAGCGGGGGCTGCAGGTGAGGTCCCCATGGCCCCGGCCGAACCGGCACGGTGGTGGGTGGCAGCTGCCCGCGGTGTTTTTGGAGCTGGCAGCGCAGTGCAGGATGCCATCTCTTCCGCTGGCCTGCCCTGGGATGCTCTGCTGGGCTGGGGATGCTCCTGCCCTGGTGCATTTGCCTTCAAACCCAGGGCAGCGTGCGGCACCGCAGCAGCCCCGCTCTCCTTGGGCAAACCCGGAGCTGCCTGGGGGGCTCTCGCCTGCATCGCCAGTGCTCAATGCTCTCTAGGTCAGGCAGATGAAATCATAAATTTATAATACAGCATTACTTCAATTTTCCTCTTCATTTACTGCTGCAGCGCCCAGCTCTGCTCTAACGAGTCAAAGCCCGATCCACGCAGGGGAAATTGCCTGGCTGAATATCAATAGCGCATTAACACCGTGCCCATGTGGATGCTTCATCAAGCCAAATTATGGCCATGCTGACCTACCCACCATTTCCATTAGATGCCATTCTCATCCTGCATTGGGCACTGAACAGTTTATTTGCTTCAGTAGTCTTGGGAATGATCAATCTCTCTAATTATCCTTTGTTGCTAAACCAAAAATCCAAGTTTTGCCTGGATTACCTCTTCCGAAGCGAGACCCTCCTGGCCATGGAAGCAGAACTCCAACCAACAACCAACACTGCTTTCACACCACCACTTCCATCCAGCTCCTGTCTCTGACATCAACGGCAGCAGGTCCGACGCACCCACCGTGCAGGCTGGGTGAACTCCCAGCCCACGTGCTGGAGCCTTGCAGAGCCCCGTCTCACAGCCGGCCAGATCCTGCCCTGCGCTGGATGCTCTCCGGGCAGTGCTGGCATGCGAGGTCAGAGCCATGGCTGCTGGAAGCACCACGCTGACCAACCAACAGTCAGGTTCAACCGGCCGTCGTGCTCTTGGTGGAGGCAACACCCAATGCAGCCGCGGAATCCGTTACCGCCGCAGCGTGCGAGCAACCGCTCGGTGCGGAGACGGTCTCCCGGGGGAAAGCAAAGGCTCTGCTTCCAGGATGAAAACAACCGCCAACAGGTAACACTGACCTTTCTACTTACAGTGTACCTGAGGGCATCACGGCATTCCTGGTGCTAAAGCCCATCCTGGTGGGCCCATGGTAAAGTCTGAGCTTTGCACGCATTCTACAAAAGGGGAGACTGGGCAAACTGCCCTACCTTCCATTCTGCACAGGGGATCTGCGGCCCTGGAGACCGAGCAGCTTGCCACGTCACCCGCATAAGGTCACTGGAAAGGCAGGAGACTCCAGCCAGACTCCCGACTCCCCTCTGTCCCACCAGCACCTCCAGATGGAGAAATGGCTTTTCTGCTCCGGACGGGGAAGTGTCCACAACCATTGAACCCAGCAATAGAAATGTCTTTTCATTTTTATATTTGGTGATCCGAGATGGACAAAGCTCATGGTTAATATGTGGGAACACTGAGCTTATTGGGGCCTGGGAACCTCCGCAAAATAAATTTAAATGCTCCAGTAAATGCAAGAAAATTATTGTCTCCCAGTGTTGCTCAGAGCAAGGAATGCCAGGTCCTTTCCAAGGAAAGGCACGGTCCTTCTCCCAAAGCATAGCCCCATGCTGCAATAAAAACATTCAGGGTCTTTCTCAAAAGAAACATGCTGTGACCTTGACATAAGCACCTGTGGCACGATGGAATGCAAACCAAAAATCATCTCCTACAGACACAGGGGGTGGTCACGTCCTAGGAAGCAGCTACGGAGAAGAAACACATCTGCTGTAGAAGCTTCTCCCTTGGTCCAACAAAGTTGACCTATCTCCTACTTCAAGGGAATTAAAGGGCTAAGCTAAAGCCGGCCGCAGCTGCGTTCATCAGCGAAGGCTACAGCGGGTGCTGCTGCGGGAGCCCGGCGGGGTTCCGGTAAGTCGTGCCAGCCTCCCGGGAAGCCTGTGCTAACGAAGGGCTCCCCTTCCTGAATCGTGCCTCAGAGGCAGCTGCTACTCTATTAAACAGAGTCTGATGGAAAAAAGGAATGACTTTCTTTGAAGGGCACAAGCTTCTTTTATGCATGAGTTCAGCCTACCTAGATTGAACGTGTGCAGTAATGCAGAGCCCCGCTCTGCCTTGTGCAGTGATATAAGCAGCCTGTTAGAGACCTTCTGAAATCTGGTGTTCACATCAGACATCATTTCGGCAGGCTGGGGGTGTAAGCTTTACGGGCCAAGCGCTCCTGTCTCTGGAGGAGTTTGCAAGTTAAAAAGAGCCCAACTTTAATATGAAACACCAGCAAGTCTAAGATGCCCGCTGCCAGAAGAAACCAGTGCTGTGGGGCCCCAGCTCAGATCAAGCAGCGCAGCGGTCCCCTCCAGAGCCGGGTGTCACCGCCGGGATCACCGCAACGGCAGCCGCGACATCCCAGACGCACAGAGCTGCTTCAGATGGGAGGGCAGACAGAGACAACCTGCTACTAATGTTGCTCCTCGGTTGCTTTCTTCTTTTCTCTCTTCTTTTTCGAGTTTTCAGGTACAGACCCGAATGGAAGGCAAAAAGCCGTGGGGCAATGCAGTGACACCCACACGCCCTTGGGTGATGGGGGTCCTGGTTTGCACGCCAGGATGAGGTGACAGAGGTGAGGCTTCTTCTGGGCACACGGCAAGCTTCTCGGCCACCGAACTGCTCCCACTCAGCTGCAGATGTGTGCGTTGCCTGCTGGGGGGACACGGTGCCTGTTCACGGGCATCCACGGGGCTGCCAGGGAGAGAGAGATCACTGGAACTGAAACCACTCCAGCCCGCTCTTTATGCAGAGTGGCTAATTAATGTTCCCCATCTCCCGCGAGACTGCGCGCGTCCCATCAGCAGACTGAGCCCGAGACAGCCCAGAAGCAGTCCTGGCAAAAGGCTCAGCCTGCCCACGCTCTCGGAGTCAAAAAATCCTTTCAGAAGAACACTTTAATTTTGTTCCAATCAACCAAATCAGCACAGAAGCGGCTGCCTACGCACCTTTAGACCCCGGCTGCTGCAGGCTCCTTGGGGAGGCTGTGATTAATGAAAAAGACCAACTTCCTTAATAGCTTTGGAGGGAGTCGCTCCCCACTCTTTCCTTTAGGTTGTCTCGTGCGTTCGTTCCTCTGATTCCCTCCTCTGCCCATGAACAGCATCTGGAGAAGGTGACCTTGAACAAGGGCTTCTGGAAACAGGTATAAAAATCCTTCCAGAGCAGCCCCAATCGCTCTGTTTCAGTTTCAGGAACGGGGTAGGGCAGACACCAGCCTCCTGGGATCTCAGCAAAATGCTCGGCTACTGCAGACGCTGCCTCCGGCGGTACGTTACTTTGTGCGCCTCATCGTTTGATGGGTTAATTATGCCCCTCTCGCTGCGGGGATGGGGTCCCACCATGAGCGAGCAGCTGTGGGGGCTTGGGAAGGAGAGATTCGGGCTCCCCGCTGAGCCACTGCCCATCAGGCCCCTTGAAACCAACTCTTACAGGCAGCCTTTGAAAACAGGGATTTATAATGGCCATCCGGACAGCCTTGCTCTCCTATGTTGCCATTTCCTTGTTTAGCACTTAATTATTTAACACGGTGCCACTGTAGCAAGCAGGAACTTGGAAGATGAAAAAACCAGCTAGAGCAGATAATGAAGCATCTGGCCTTCAACACGAATCAATCATTAATTCTGAGCAAGTCACCCTGATTTGAAATCTAATGTGAGCCACGTTGCAAGACCGGCCGGAGCAGAGCCGGTCGGGGTGACCCGACCCACCCCACCGCAGCGGGACGGGAATTTGCCAACAGGCACCCACGGCACTTGCTCTGCGCAGAAGCAGATCTGCTCGCTGAGGGTTTCTTCCCTTAATTCTTGCGGCTTGAAACGATCTTTTTCCAGAGAGGCAGCCCCAGTGGGAATGACTCGCGCTGCACCTGAGGGCTGAATTTTCCCTTCAGGTCACTGGGGTGGACGCCGGCTCCGTTCGCTCCTTGCCCGGCTGCAAGGAGAAGGGTTGAGGCAACTCTGCCCATGGTGAGCAGAAGAGTGAGACTGCCCGAGGTCTTTTTGCCTACCCAGGGTGACCTGAGCTTTCTCCTCCAGCAGCTGGGTGGGACTGGCCAGCAAGGCGGCACACACCACCTCCACCACCCCAAACCTCAGGCACCACAAGCGGGAAAGAAAGAGAAACAACAGAAATAGAGTACATATGTTCAAGCACATTGGGAACATACAGGTAACAAAATCACAGACCGACTAGAAGAAGAAAAATATTTTAACCGTAAAATGTAATTTCCAAACACTATGGGGCAGGGCGGCGGTGGAGTGTGGGGACAGAAAAATAGATGATCAACTGAAATAACCGAATTACACATCCCAGAAATGGATCGCTCCAGCCACACGAACAGAAGTACTATTAATTCAGAGATAAAGCAAACATGGCAGAGAAGTTTTCCCTATCAAATCAAGCGGTGCCTCAAGTCAGACATCTCAGCATAACAGCCTGATACTCATAGGAACCGAGTCCTCTGACCTGACGCCCACTCCAGGAGCCCTGGGGTCCTCCAGCATCTCAGACAGCCTGTGGACCTGCTTGGCAGAGCTCAGGACAACCGAGCACCAGCTTTCGAGGCTGGTTTTTGTGCTCAGTTTCTGGGATCTTCTAAACCCAGGACAGAAAATTCAGAGCATCCTGGAGAGGCCGCGTACCAGGGACACTAGCCTGGGAAAGGCTCATTTCTGCCTGGGCACACCTCCAGATGCCCTCTTGTTCATGTGTGCTTTATGGACACAGCAGGTGACAACCGAGGGAAAGTCCAGCAATACAAAGGGAGCAGAAAGTTGAAAATATATGGGGTTTTACAAAAATACGTTGGCAATGGGTTAGCAGCATTTCGGCTTAGTAAATCTGAGGACAGAGTATCGAGAGGTTGTCACGTTATATAGAAAGAACAACTATCTAGGCAGAAACAAATGAGAACCAATTATAACTAAATAGACCTCATGCACAAATAGAATTTTGCCATTAAATATCATTTATCCCATTTAATTAGTATTTTCTGGACACAATACTCTGGACTAAAATACCGTTCCATCTCCTTGAAACTTGTAATTATTGTTGCGACCTACACTCTTACGCATCTCCCTGCTTTCTCCACCTTGTATGCCATTTAAGAACCGGCAAGATTTTCAATTATCTATGCTGAACTGTCAAAGATACCTTTAAAAGAAGGGGAATAATGTGTGACTCAATTCCTCTAAAAAAGGGGAGAGATCATTTTTAGTCAGAATGAACACACTGCATCTTTCATCATTCTATTTTTGCGAGTAAAAGTAAAACAGGCTATTTAAAACATCCATTTAAATGCAAATTTTTATATTCCAGGAAGCGGGGGGGGGGAGTTAATCATTTACCACAGACAGGATTATTTTCCCCACTCCACCCCTGCTAAAGTTTTAGACTCGCACCCACACAGGTGCAGGGATTTGCTCACCCCTACAGCTTAAGCATTCAGAAATCAGGGAGACAACACGGGAGCCGCTGGCTCCGGGGGACGTGTGGTGGCTACGGCACTTACCCAACATTCCCATCCCTAGCATAAAAGCGTCCATGGTATACGGTAATCCACGTGCCCTTCCTCTCGTCCCTGGTGGAAACATCACTTCTTTAGGTTGTGCTTTCTTACATTCTACCTATTGAGCAGAAACATGTACAAATGAGATGCAAATGAATTCCATGTAAATGTCAAATGCAGAACTGATCTACTTCAGGGGGGAGTTTTATTTTTAGCATTTGCCTCCCCACACCGCCTCCCCCTCAAAGGTGAACTTTAAGAACAGCGTAAACGTATTTAAAAGAGCAAATGTGTATGTCTCTTTAAACACACATAGCAAAACCCCACTGGAAAGATGACAGAAATGCTGATTTAAGAAGTTGCCATGTTCCTGACAGGAAAACCTGTGCTGCGTTCCCTCTCAATGGTACTCGCGGGCGTGGAATGAATGGAGGGAGGTCTCCAGCACAGCTCTATTGCAATCGATAACAGAAAATGACTCTCAGTGATCATTACAAAAAGCTCCTTTTAAAATAGGAATAAAGAATCAATATTTCTACCCAGCAGAAAATTTCTGTAAACCCTATTAATAAACGATCTGCATTCTTTCACTTCCAGTTACTCCTGCTGCCTTTTGAAGTTGCTTAATGCCACTTGAACCACATTGCGAGTCTCCACCAACGCCTTGTGAGAAGTGGCGAGCCAGCCCGGCCGGCAGCGGGACGCCCAGGACCCCCAGCCACACCGCCGGGTGCTGGTTCCCGGCCTCTTTTTGGATAGGAAAAGGGAGAAATAAAGCACTTTTCCACATTTTCTAGCTCCGGCATTGCCAACTCGCCCCCCCCCCCCAGCAGACTGGCCCCGCACTCCCCTCAGCACTGGCCCTACAGCCGTGCCGGTAAGCTGGTTTGGGGCTAGCCAGAGTTATCCCAACGCATTTCTGTGGCTCTACACCTTAGTCCATGCGCTGAGCAACAGGAAAATGTGCAGACGCGCAGCGCAGCCCTGCACGGGGAAGCCCCAAGCCGCCGTCTGCCCCACCTGTACGGTTTGCAGGATGAGAATCCCTGGTCTAAGGGTACGGGTCTCGGGCTGAATCCAGAGTTTTGAGCTTTATGCCTCTAACTTTGTTCTTCAACCAGTTCCTTGATCCTCTTCGCACATTTACGCTCCCCCCAGCCCTCTCCCGGCCAGACCGGAGTGGGAGCAGGGATGCCGCAAGCTGGGGCCGTGCTCCCGGCAGACGTGGTGGCACGGCCACGGGCAGCCCCGCTGCCCTCGACCCTCCTGTCCCGGCCGTGGCACCGCCAGCCTGCGGGCAGGGGCTCGGGAACGGGGCTGCTGGTCGCGGAGGGTCGGATCCGACCAGGGTCGCGTCTCCCGCATCGCCTCCGTCACTCGCGCAAGCGGGCAAAGGTGGGTGTGCGCCCCGCGCGAAAGCAGGCAGCCACCCCAGGCAAACCTGGGGATGTAGGATAATACGGGCTAAACATCTCGGTGCCTAATAGCCCGATCGGTGACTGTGTATTCATTGTCTTATGAAAACCAACCGCCTGTTCCTAGGCAACCCGATCAGCGAAAATTTCAGGTTTATACAATTTTCATTTAGGTAACATAAAGGTTAACTGACTGTAATGGGAGTATTTTAAACAAAACCACCTACTCCTCCCTTTCTGCTGCAAACCTCCGCAGACCATATTTACTTTGCTTGCTTGCAACACTTCCCGAAGCTATAATGCTCAGACGCTGCCAGCGCTGTCAAAACATGCTCTTCTTGCAAACGAGCTGCACCAAACCAGTGAAGTTTGGAGTGAAAAGTCTCCTGGAGTTCAACTTCTGCCACTTTTCTGCCAAGAAGCATTTGAGTCCTTGCAGGAGGCGGCGGGAGAGGGGCAGAGAGCGACTGGGGACAGCTGGAGCGGGGAGGCGTGCGTGCAGAGCCCGGACAGCCCTGCGCAAGGAAAATGGGGAAAACGGGCGAGCAGGAGCAAGAGCAAGAGAGGTGTTGAAGAGACCCGCTGCCCAGACATCCCAAAACTCGGGCACTGCCGCAACGGGGCCAGCGATTCCCTCCGTCCCCTCTCCAGTGCTGTCGGGGCAGCAAGTCTGGGAGAGAAACATCCCACGGAGAGCTGCGGCGAGGACCGGTGTGTGTCCTCCAGCCGGGGCCACCGACCTCCACGCACCCTGTCCCCTGTACACCCATGCACACCCACGCACACCCCTGTACACCCCTGCACACGCACAGACTCCCGCAGGCACGTGCGCCACTGAGCGTGTGACGGAGAGCCCCACACTGCCTCGCACGGTTCCTGGGCCCTGATATTAAGGCAAAAAGAGAAAGAAAAGTTAAGAGGAAACTTCCCATCAATGAATTTGTCAGGCAGGTGCTCGCACACTGAGGTGCCGCTGTCAGAGCAGGGCTGGGGACGAGGACAGCACAGGCTACCTGTGCCCACTGCCCAGCCCCATCGCTGCCCCGTGGGGTTGAAGCTTTCAGAGCTTCCCAAGGAGGCTTAAGCCTGAGCCTCGATGGTGGGTTTCAGCCTAATTGGGCTGCGTGCCCCCCCTGAAACCTCGGTGCCCCCAGAAAGCCCCAAAGCTGGCAGCCTGCCGCTACCTCCCCTCTCCATCAACCGCCCCCGAGCGCTCAGGGACGTGGCGAGCTCGAAACGCCGAGCGCCAGCACCAGCCTCCCTCCCCGCCGCCCCGCACGCCGGCACAACAGCTCTGCAATATCCTCTGAAACTGTCCTTCGCTTATTTTTAATCAGAGGGGCATTTAACAGGAGTATGCCAATCTAATTCCTCCAGCCAAACGACCGGGGGTGAGCACCAGAAGTGTGTCATCTCATTTCGCAACCGCGTTTTTCGGGTTCGCCACCACTCCAAATGTCACGGTGGCATTGGTTACACCTCGCGGCCGCCGGTGCTGCGAACAGTCAGGATGATAAAAACAATCTAGCCTGGCTCGACGGACAATTAACAGGAAAATGAAGTTTGGATTAGCACCGTTAGAAACAATAACCCAGTAATTAGCTTTTGCAACCACAAAACAGCCTACCGCTGCTCTCTGAAAGACTAGCGTAATTTATGATTTTCACAGCACACAAGGATATAAAGGGAATGGCAGTGAGCTGCAAAGAAGTTTTAACTGGGATTTAAAGGGGAAGAAAAAGTCACCAGTAGGAAAGAAAAATAATTCCTAAGCCTTTGTAAACAAATATACCCCATATTGAGGGCAAAAACGTTCTCCGTTATCCAGCAGAGACTCTTTCCCCCTGGGAGGGATGACATGCAAAATACAGGATGAGGAGCCCCGGCCCTGCTCCGCCATCCCTCGGGAAGGGGCTGTGCGACCCCGGCCCCGGCAGCACGCCTCGGGGAGATTTTTACACTCCCCGTTCAGCAACGTCAGGCCTCGAGGTGCTCTGCAGAAGCTGTCCACGCACCCATCCTGTCGGCAAACGGGGAAAATGCAGCAACAGGAGGTGAAGCACCATGGTAGTGGACCAGCGGTGGGCTTGGCTGGTGCCTCGTCACCAACAGAGGCAGCAAAAGTGGAAAAAAAGGGGCCAGGCTGCTTTTCTGCAAGAAGCCAGCCCACTCCTCCATGGGGAACGGGATGGAGATGGCCGTAACCATCCTGCAGCCACGGTTACCACGAGGGTAAAACAGTGGAGGCAGCAGGGATGTCACATATGTGCCGGCAAAGCGGGACACGCAATGGGGCTTCTCCAAGAGGGAATATACCTGGATTTACGAGTCAGTGCTCAGCTCCGTACCGAATCACCCCCAAGAGCCCACCCGATGCGGGTACTTTGTACATAAATCTGGATCTTGCACAAACTTTCAGCTCAGTATTTCTGTGCATCTTAATAATTTCCAGATTTTTTCCACCTCCCCTGTATGAGGGATGTGCTTCACTTTCAGCAGCCTAACAAAGAAAGTTTTAACTCTAAGGCTTAAAAAAAAAAAAAAAAAAAAAGGCAGGGAAACTAAAATTCAGTATTTTTGTTTAGTCTAGTTTGGAGAATTAACATTACACTGGGGTACTCTTGGGTCAAGCTGAGCAGTCAAAGCCACTAGAACCCAGGACGGCTGAGATGGGGAGTGAAAAGCCTCTTATACCCAGCGCAACAAAACAGGCTGTCAGCTCTCAGCTCCAGGATGTCTCAAAAAACCCATGGCTAACAGCTTTCCAGGGAAACCAGGGCTATTTTGAGGAAAGCAGAATGCGCACATATTCACAATGCACAAACCCCCATTTTACCACCCGAAGACAAGGCAACTTTGTCTTGCCAGCAACGTGCGATTCACAGTTAGTTGAGATTCGATTACCTTGGGGACGCCATGTCGTTCATGCCATGGCAAGCCAAAACTATCACTCCTCTAACAGAGAGATCTGTATTCACCCCGTCCTGCTGCAAAGGCAGGGCTACACCAGGGAACAGAAGAAAGGTTATAGGCATATTTAAAAAATGCATTAGATCATTGACAAAGGTGGGGTGGGGCAATGGGATGGCATGTCCTCAGACCATAAGAGGAGAAGTCAGCAGCTACGGGTGAGCCGAGGAGTCTGCCAGAGTTTCTTGCGATTCACCCGTTCAGTTTGGCCCCCAAACACCTGCTGACACCCAGCGTTGGGCAACTCCTTCTTGTCCTGGAGAACCCAGCCACCCCTGGAGACCCTGGCAAGGGCAGCGTCGCTGTACGACTCACGAGCAACGTCATTTAAAGCACATTGGAGACAACGCTGTAGGAATGCATCCAACCTGCAACCTTCAGCTGACAGATGGGGTTTACGACGCTACCGCACCTTCGGCCTCTTTCTAGCACCAGTGACACCTTGCGTGCCTGCCTGCCCAGCGCCGTCCTGCACGGGGTCCTACCACCCTCACTGCAATGAACGCCCTGCAGAGAACCTGTCACCGCGGCCATCGGCCTCTTCGCACGACAGTTCGCACCAGTGCCCAGACATGCTCTCCCACAACAACCCGCCGTGTGTCAGGCTCCAGCTCTACAAGCTGGTAGTGATCCTACAGTAGGAAACAAGGAGCAGCAATGCTCTCCTGCGACCTGCTGACAACCAGACCTCCCACGGGCAGGCACGCTTTTAGCCTTGGTGCCCGTATGCCCCATTCATGATGACAGCTCGCTTTTGGTAAGTCCTCCAAATGTGTCAAGTGAAGGGACAACCTCAGCTCCAAAGAGTTTCCCTGGGATTGCAGTAAGGTCCTCGAACTGGAGCTGCCACATTTAATTTGTGGCCACTGGAGGTTGTTTCTTAACTCTCTGGTTATTTGCTTTGAGTGTAAAATGAGGGTTAATGCCCCCATGGAGGGCTGGGAGGGGTGAGGGAATGGCAAGGTGTGATGAGCTTGTGTGCTTTGCAGACTGGGGACAAAAGCATCAGAACGTGCTTACAGCACTAAAACCATTTGCTCGCAAGGGAGAAGGGTGATTTCTGGATCCAGATCAAGCACATGCCCACAAGCAAACCTCTCGTGTCCTATAACTTTCCCCTTTGTCCCTTGACGTGCCTTCTGGGTAAGCCAATGCCACATCTCATTTTCAGCCCTACAGCCACTCCCTGACCCAGATGCTCTGCACGCAGAGATGGCAGGGTCATTTGCTCAAGCCTCCCCAAAGACATCTGCTCCAGAACCAGCTACCTACAACACCCCAAACGCCTGCAGCCCAGGGTCATGCCTGTAAACAGCCGAGCAGCACGACATGTATCGCCCCCAACACAGCCAGCAAACCCGTTGCCACCACCAGTAAGACACCAACTAGAGAGGCAGCAGGATCATGCATGAGGCCCAACACCACATCTGGGGGTTGACCTCTGCCTTCCACGACATCCAACTGGCAAAGGACCCAGTGGCTTCCCAAAATGTCTGTGCAAGGTTGGAGGTGGTTTGTTGGTTGCGCGTCGTGTTTCCTCTGCTCCCCGTTGCTGCGTGGACCTCGGACACCGGTGGTCTCGTGCTCCCTCCTGCCTTCTGCACATGGTGCACAATTTAGTCTTTCC
Source organism: Harpia harpyja (assembly GCF_026419915.1). Classification (NCBI taxonomy): domain Eukaryota; kingdom Metazoa; phylum Chordata; class Aves; order Accipitriformes; family Accipitridae; genus Harpia; species Harpia harpyja. The sequence continues at coordinate 1,978,219 of NC_068951.1, read as the reverse complement.
AGGGATGGAGGTGCCTTAGACTACAAGCTATTTGGATGAAAACCCAAAGGCACGTGGTGTGTGATATACACATCTAAAAGGTCACCACACAGCGAAGGCTGCCAGCCCAAGGAGAAGCCTGAAGAGTGTTGATACATTAAAAAACCCACAACAAAAAACCCACAAAACCCACAAAATCCCACCATGAGAGAGAGAAACAGCCACAGCGCTGTTACGTGCTATGCAGCGTCAAAGCCTATTTTAAAACAGCCTAACATTTTTGTCAGCTGCTCCAGAGTCTGACTTGAGATCCTGACTTCAGTGCAAAGCGCCCGGGCCAAGCTCAGCTCATCGCACCGCTCGCCGGCACTTGTCCCACCGTACCTGTGATGTGAATGACTCTATCGCAGTGGGATCTAAGGGAAAATAAATTACTCCATCACATTTCTTTTCCAGCTCCTTTTGCACCCCCTTAGAAAACCAGGTTTCTCTTTGCAAAGCAGCCTGCTCATGTCAAAGGAACAATATTCTGGGGTTTGGGTTTTATTTGATCCCCCCCCCGCAATGTTTGGAGAGCATCTTTGGCCTCCCACGTAAATTCCAAGTTTCATTTATTAAATACCTCACTGGCATTTTCTTTTCACTTTCCCACTGCTCGTTTAATATTACATTTGACATTCTAAGCTTTACGGATGGCAACAGAAGCAGAATGGGTGGGCTAAAAATAGCCTGCCAGGGAGACGGGAGGCTAGAAATAGGCTCGTGAACAACAGCAGCCCCGCTACCCTTTGCTTGCCCCCACGCTTTAGGAAATGACAACATTCGGGAGATGAGAAAGAGCGAGCTCAGGGTGAGCCGTGGATGCCCCAGCCGAGCAGCCCGGGGATGGGGACGGAGATGGGGACAGGGATGGGGACAGGGATGGGGTGTCCCTGTCCCAGCTCATGGAGCAGCTGCAAACCCCATCGTCTCGAGCTGGGGCTGCAAGAACCCATCCCCTTCGCAGCTCAGCGCTAGAGGGGGAGATCTTAAAAACGAAGCAGGAGCGGTCAGTCTCTGAGGGTGCTGCGGAAAGTATCTCCGCACCTAACCCTGACCCCCAGCCGGCTGTGTGTCACCTCCAGCCATCTGCACCAGCTCACTGTCACACACGCGTGCACAAGCTCTCCTGCCCCTGCATGGGTTTGGTAATTAATCTGCAGACACATCAGCAATACGATGAGTCAGTCCCAAGACAGGATCATGTCTCATCTCCTCCCTCGTAGTCTGCTTTTAAAATTAGTGCTGTAGAAGGAGTGAAAAGAAGAGAATGCTCAAAGCATCGTGGCACCCGGATCATGCCCCAAGCAGGCACAGAGAGCCGGGAAGAATACCTTTTAATTATCCGCAACAACAAAACACCAACAGCCTACACTGTTTCTTTTGCTCTTTGTGATGTTCCTCGAGTGTTTTCGCCCCGTCCCATCCTCCACGTTCCCTGCGCTGCTGTTACCTTCCTGTGCAGCCTTTCATCTGGGAAGAAATCCTCCCAACAGCTCTCCCACCACTCCTCCCCTAGCAGGGGTCTGCCAACACCTGGCTAAGATTTTTACAGCGCACGAGTGCAGATCCCGCTATGAAGCATCAAACAAAGCGCTCTGCCCTGCTGCTAGCACTGGTTTTGCCGGGATGCACCAGCACCCCGCTGCTCCTTCCAGCCTACATCCAGCACCTCACCAGGGCAATACTGGGCAGCGCTGAGCTGCTCCAGAGAAAAACCTCTTGTGTGAAATAACTAAACCTACAGAGTATGACATGACACGCACCCACCCGGATGAAGCGGTAGGAAAATCCCGGAGCGTGGCACTGTAGCTCTTCCCTCCCAACTGACAATCTTACCTAAATTTACGTTCCCAGTGTTTCTAATTTGTTGCTGGGTCTGTCGTTTGGATGCTGGAGTGGGGGTGGTTGGGGATCGTTCTTTTTGTTTTGTTTTGTTTTAATCAGCATTTAGTAACTATATACAGGGGAATAAGCCTCCCCCCCAACCCACACGTATTTCAGGCGAGGTACCGCTGGTGGCAGGCAGGAGACCCCAGAAGCAGGAGGCGGCTGGGGAAGCGGTGAGATGCTCGGACAGGGCAGAGGCAAAGCCTGCAGCACCCATCTGAGATGGAATGAGAGGCTTCCCGCAGGGCAAGGGGAACTGCCCCAGCCCTGCCCTGCCCTGCCATCCCACCACTCAGTTTGCCAAGGGGACCCTTACTTTTATTTCAGATGCATATTGCAGTGAGGAACAATATGAGGAATATTATTTCAGTGCCCTGGGAAAAATTAGCAAGTCAAATATTGAATCAGGCCTCCAGCATATGCCAAGGAGATTGCTTTGATCTTATCCACACTAAAAGCTCTATTATTGAATTTAAAGTCTGTGAACACGTATCAGACCAATATACAATGCATATCTGAATATACATTTGAGAAGCAAAGGATGTTTTGACAAAGGGAAAAAGAATATTTTAGTTGAAAATATCTAAGTTACTGCATCAATTGAAATACAAATGCCCATTTTCATCTGGCTCAGTGGCTTTACTGACAGGGCAACCCGCAACCTGAGACTTGACTGTCATTTAGGAGAAACTTCATCCAGGTCTGGCTCCTGGGTAGGGCCTGGGTGGAAAGTGATTGCGGCTCGATGGCAGAGAGCCATGACTTCCCGGGGGACATGGTCCAGCAGGCAGCAGCAACGTCAGAGCAGTTATCAGGACTCGGGAGCTCGACCAGAACAGCTATTTTGGGAGCACAGTCTGTAATGGCTATTCCAGTCCACTTCCCTCCTGAAAAGCCCCAACGCAGCCGTTCAGCGGCTGCCACGGCTCTTCCCAAGAGCCGGCGGGGAGGAGGAGGGCTTCTCCAAGGCTGGTCGAGAAGCTGAGCAGGTTGATTCACACCATCGTCAGCCCTTTGGCTTCCCACACCACAACCTGCTCCGGGGCGGCTGCCTGAGCCTGCAGACAACGCCTGTGCTCCTGGGGGGACAGACACCCGTCCTGCTGGCAGGGGGACAGGAGCAGGGTCCAAGCAAGCCGTGCTCCTGTTCCCACGACGCCCGCGCCAGGTACGCTGTGCCCAGCACCCAATTAACCTCACCGAGAAGGTTGTCCCAAAGGGCCACCACCCAGGCACCGCACACGTCTGCGACAAAGGGCGAGAGCTCGCGGCCACCGACACGCGCTGCGGAACAAAAACAACTTACCATTTTATTATTGATTTCGTGGAAATGAATTTCACAGACTTTTTCCACCACGTCTTCATTTTCAAAAGTTACGAAGCCAAATCCTATTTAATAAAGAAACAAAGAGGGGAGGGGGAGAGGAAAATATTAGTGAAGTTAAACAATTTCATTTTAATAAAGCATCGCTTAGCCACGGGGACTTTGGAAAACTTTCATAAAAATAGGCACGTGTAAATACACCTGCTGTCTATGGAGCTCTTGCTGAACTTATTACAGACTAATGGAGGGAAGAAGCGTTGTCTCGGGGAAAATTAATACGGTTCTGTTCCAGCTCTTCCATAGGATTTAATGGAGAATTAAAACCTCCTTATGGATTTTTTGATCCATCCTGCAGAATTTAATGGACAGTTACACCCCAGTTACATGATGGCTCAGAAACTACAATAAGGCCGTATTTTCTTTTACACCTTATAGGTTTTTAAGAGCAATCTCTACAAAACCCAATTATATTTCTATGGAACCATATTGATTTTATCTCTTGTTTAATTCCACAGGACTTCTCCATTAGAGCTGACTCATTACACGACCCAAAAAAATAAAAATCCGGGAAGACAGAAGATGATTCCTCATTCACCCCCGGCGAGGAAAAAAATACCAACGCTTCCCCAAACATGCAGCAGCACTCTGTGTTTCCATTCACTCTGAGCAAACAGCAAACATCCCCGCTGCTGCGTGCCGGGGCTGCCGGCACAGCCACCGCAGCTCCGTCCCACGCGGATGCAGCCGGCCCCGCGGGTCAGCCGGGCTCCGGAGGTGGTTATTTGTCCCTTTCTTCCTGAATTACTTCCTCTAATACCTCATCAGGACATCCTGAGGCCTCCCAGAAACCATTACGTTTAAGGCCTCTGATCTAATCATTCCTCTCTTCTCTGCTGCTGCTTCAAAGGAGCCGTGGATTTGGGCTGGTTTAGGGTCGTTTGATGCCTGCTGCCTGCCTGTAGCTGTACACCGTATTTGCTCTGCTGGGGCCACGCTAAAGAAATCTGGCAGCCCACCACAGCTATACACAGTCATGTTGCCTGCTCCTTCCATAAAAAAAATAAAAATCAAGCTAACAAACAAAAAACAATCTAATGTGCTACATTTCTGGCAAAGGCTTGATGAGTCAACCTCGACACCAATTAAGCTAATGAAAACTTAAAAAATTAACAACAGGGTGAACTTCATCTCCCGAACTGCACTGAACGCTGCTGGACTCGGCGCTGGTGGAACGGCACGTGACGTCTTCGTCGCCCCAGGCTCTGAGCCAAACGAGCCCGAGCCGGGGCATCCCCAGCAGCAGCCTTTGCCCCTGGCTGGGGCGACGGGGGAAGGAAGAGGGAGAGGAAACCAACGCTGCCCGGTGTTATTTTCCATGAATAGTTTTGCCCAGTGAGCATCCTTCTGCTCAGCCGTGCGTGGCATTAAAGCAGTTTTGTCTTTGCTGACTCCAGGACCCAGCTCCCGTCTGCCACCGGCCGCGTGTCTGTCCGTCCCAGCGCCCCGGCTGTTTGGGAATACAGCGGTGAAGCCCCATCTCGAGCCTGCTTTGCTACTGACACTTCCCACCTGCAATCGGCAGCCTCCAGTACCGAGCCTGCTCCCCCTCCGGCAGCGGCGAGTGCCGTGGTGGTGTCACCCCGACCTGCTCCCCCTGCCCGACCCAGCGCTCCCAGCAAGCGCCCAGCAGCCGGCAGTTTCTGTGCTGGGATCCCAAACCAATACTTCATCATTTCAAACACACGCTAGATCTGCTTTGATGGGGCGCAGCAGAAAATATTAAAACTATACTGGGGTTTTGGCAACCTACAGGTACAAGATACATTTTGCAGGCTACAGTACTTGAAGCTGTAAAGTGCATTTCGAGGTGAGGTCTGAGCAGCTCCCAGACGGCTTGTTCGGGAATGCACAGTACATGTAGCAATGGGGAATGCTCCCATCCCTCTTTGGAGCCTCTTATTGGGGGACAAACCACCAGAAATGGTTTCTAGGTCTCCTCCAAGGCATAACACATCATCCGACAGCACATCAGACTCAAACCCCACGCTCAGAACACTATTTTACTTTGCACTTAAAGCATGTAGCAGCTTGAAGTATTTTACTTAACTCAAGTCTTTCATTTGCCTTCTAAATTACTCCATTTAAATCTACCTTAAACAGACCTGTAGTTAGAACTAAAATTTTTGTGGTTAACTGGCTGAATACGGCATCCCAGGAATCCCGGAGCATGCTGCGTTGGGCAATTACCGGAGCTGGGAGCAGCGCGCCGCCGGGGACTAGCTTTGCCCAGTGCAATGAGACGGCCAGTCCGGGTCTACAAGTCATTAATTGTTTGAGCACCAGCAACATCTTCATCATTAGTAACTCATTAGTGAGTACTGCAGTTGAGGATTTCTCTTTCAACTTTTGTCAGGTCTCACTGCCAGGATGGAGGAGAGAGAGGGAATTTAGAGGAGATTAGCCTTAATATGCATAGCACCGCGAGAAAGCCCACTGCAGTCATTACACATTTGGACTCAGAAACAAGTTTCCCATTCTCATCCCACTCCATATGGCTTAAACACAGGTTTATCAAGAAATTATTTGTCTGATTAAATCAGATAGCCACCTAGCTTTCTGCATTTACAGATTTTATAACAAGAATAAAATAACAATCCATAGGTGTCAACACTCATTTGCAGGTTTTAGATCTACGCCACTTAGCACAGGCCGGTCTAGCTGGCTTGGCAAGAAAAAACAGACGTGATTGGGTCTGTAAGAAAACCCAACTCCATCTTTTATTCCCTCCTCTCTGGAGCTGGCAGATGGACAGGGCAGGCAGCTCTGGCGGGCAGGGGGCTCGCAGGTTCAGGCCCAGAGCCCACGCAGGGCGCTCGATCCGTAGCTGAAGGCTCACAATATTTTACCTTTACCGTTACCGACATCTTTAACTGATTGGGAAGCAGCCAGAGGATTTTAATCTGCCCACATACAGGCACTTAAAATCCATAGGATGCTATTGAAGAGAAGCTGTCGCTCCTTAACGGAACAATCCCCAAGAGATCATACGCTCCAGAATTAAAAACTCCATAAAAGTGATGGGTAATGGGTCCTTTTTTTGTTACACTTTTTGAATATCAGATTCCAACTTTTAATAGTTGCACACACACAAAAATATTACAGCATGCATGCCTTATTAGTTAGCATAATGAATACATGCTCATTTTTAAATTACCAAAACTCTCAGAAACCTTCCTGGACTAAATAGACAATTATTTCTTCTGAGAGGTACTAAGAGTCAACAAAAAAATGGTTCTCGGAAAGTGTATGAAAAAGATTAACACAAAACAAAGAAGGCTGTTTAAAATGGTGACATAAATAGGATTCCGGTTGTCAAGGAGCACACATTTTAAAATGAAATTATACCGCATCCTTCTGAATGAAGCTATTATTGGAAGCTAACAAGCTCTATTTAAGAGATAAGCATTTAACAGAGTCAAACGGTTGGGTTTTTTATTCAAATGAATAAAACTGAATATTCATTTGAATAATCTTTGCTGTAAAAGAAAAGACAAAGAAGAGGGAAAAAATAAAGTAAGAGGCAAACAGATGCCCCCAAACGAGAGGCTCCGAGCCAAGCACGATCACTAAAGGAAGCCGAGACATGTATTCACGACCTTCAGGTGAAAAAACCCTCCTTTAGCATCTGCTCGGAGAAAGGAGTCATTTCACTCTATTCATCTGCTGGTTAATGGGCACTGACAGGCACCGAAACGATGCCGAGGATCTCCCAGAGCCCCGGCGGCTGGGAGCAAGCCTGCGCCTGGAAGGGAGAGGGTTTGCTCTGCTTGGGGAAAGGGCAGGCGTCCGCACGTGTGCGGAGCTCCGGCTAATTACCAGGAATGGTCTGGGCAAAGGAAGGAGACGGAGGAATCTGCATCGGCTAATCAGAAGCTAAAATGTTTGGGGGTCAATTACCAGGGGATGCAGCTGCCTTCAGCTGAAGTAAAACCAGGGGAAGGTACTCAGTGCCGCTGCAGACCAGGCCCCTTTCGGGATAGCTGGCTGACAGAACGGTGCTTTTTTAGCAGTGACTCACAAGAGGGGATTTTTTCACTAGGAACCAGATACAAGCGTATTATTCACAGGGGAGGGAAAATCTGGCGCAATACCTTTCTTAGTGCGAGACAAGATAGTCTCAAGTATCCAAATAACCCGAAGTTCCCCTGGAAACCTTTCCAATGAGCCTGCAGATGCCAGCCCAGACGCTTGACGTCCGACGGCACAGGACGCGTCCTCCGACACACCTTCGTTACACCGAAAAGCCTCCTTCGATCCAGAGCCTGGTTCAGCCAAGAAAGCTGCCCAGGCCTGTGGGTGGACGGCTCCGTGCAGCAAAGCAGAGCTCAGCTGCAGCACTTTCTGCCATGGCATTCCAGAAATAAGAGAAACACTGTTCAGAGAAAGTGGCTGAAACCATTAAAAGATAAAAATAATTTTCAAAAAATCGGTAGAAGCCATAAATAATATTAAGAAGCCCTATGGAAGATACCAAACGTCAGTGCTCCTGTGTTCTGCGTTTTGTTTTTTTCACACTCAAACCAACTATATTTCACACCTTTGTCGTCACTTGAGAGGTTTTATGTCAACCTCGGTAAAATATAGCTGAGCTGACGACACCATTGCTATGAAATATATCTACTTTCTCTTGCTAGTTGGCAGCAACTTTTCCACAGCCTGAGTTTTATCTGCGTGCACAGTGATATATATTGCAGCTGCGTTTGCACACACAGAGGACGTCACCCGTCAGTAGAACTACACGAAAGCAGCTTACCGGCTTAAAGGTCTCGCTCTTTCAAGCCTCTGCACGCTTTAAAACAAGGAAAACAAGGCGAATGCATCCCGCGCCAGAAAGGTTAAACCTAGACGAACACTGGGCTTAGCCCCTGAAGGGCTCCCACGGGCAAACCGGGAACCCTGCCGCAGCGGGGTCCCCCACGGCCAAGGCAGCGCCAGGGGTGCCAGCACCTCCATCGCCAGCTCGCAGCCCGGCACCCGAGCCAAAACCGCCTTCGCCGGAGGCACGCACACCACCGCCTACCGCGCGGGCACCGCTGCTCCGCGAAGAGGCTCTTCAGCCACCAGGAGAGATGCTCCGGTGGGTGAAGGCACTGGAAGAAGACTCGGAGGAGCCTGTTTCAACTCCCAGCCCGTCTCGGGGCCACCCGAGGATGAGGAGCAAGGCACTTCATCTCATCTGCATCTGCAGTGCTCCTCTTCGCCCAAGCTGTGTCTGTATTGTCTGGTTAGACCGTAGGGTCTTTGCAGCTGGGACTGCCTCTTACTGCATTTACAGCACGCCAAAGCACCAGAGAGCTCCTTAAAGGGTTCTGGGAAATAAGTAATCACCGAGGCTCTTTTGTGCCGGCACAATAATCCCAAAGACCAAGCGCAGGAGACAAGAGCACGGAGAGGAGAAGGGAAGAGATTTACATGGTCCACATCATACCAATAAGTGATGCGGGCTCTGCTTAAATCTCACTCCTGCTGCTAGGCAAGAATAACCCGACGGTCGCCTGCTGGTGCTCTCGTTAATGCAGGATCAGTCTCCTCTTACACACGTAACACGCTCCCACGGCACCGACCTGCTCCAGACTCCCAAGCCAGCCGGCACGGTGCGAGCGCGGCCCCGGGTCCCTGCGGTCCCACCGGCCCCCGGAGCGGGCGCTGCCTGACGAACGGCTGTGCTGACGGATGGGAATATCCAGCCTGACACCCGCTGCAGCACACAGCATCGTAATGAGGAAATATTAGTTCAGGCTGCATTCCCCTTTTGTGTTAGGTCTCAGTACCTGATCTGCTCATTTGTGTTTGCTTCATGCCTCTTCTCTTCTCCCTGTATTTAAGTTACTTAAGCTCTGAAACAGAGAAAGGTCCGGTCCTGCTGTGGTATTATTTATGCACCTGCTTTCTTGTTTATACCGATAGTTTTGGCAGCTGGTCCTGTAAACTGTAATAAAATGCCTTTCAAAAAATAAAAAAAAATTAAAAATGAAGAAATGTGACCAGACAAGCAAGGCATAATAACATTAAAGCCCGTGTCAATTAATTTTTCCTCTTCTTGATAAATGAGCCCCATTCCATCCATTAATAATGAAGGAAGAAACAAGAAAAGTTGACACTAGTTTAATTTATTTTCTCAACTTGCCTGGTCATATTTCTCCCTGTTGCAAAGCTTTCTGGTGCTGCTGGGAATTGCAAGTGGCTCCCACACAGTCGATGCATAGATTGGTGTGAATCAATACCGCTCTACTTTATTCACACATCCCTTGTAATCAGAGGGGAAAAAGTTACTTAGTAAGCTACCACGCATCCCAGACTGCCAAGCTACCTTATAAAAATAATAATAATAATAATAATAGTAAACCTGCAAGGGAGGGGCGGAAAGGGGGACATGAAACCAAGTCCTGCAATCGCTGTCACCGAATCTCGTCTTTACAGACAAACAGAACGAACGGAGTGGAGGGGCTGGGTCATTTTAATTGCTCAGACAGTGAACCACGGATGTTTCTAACTTCTTGCTGTCTGCAAAGGTAATTCAACTCATTACCCTGAGAGTCTGGGAACGGGGACCTGTGGGTTTAATCCTGCCTCTGGGAAAAGCCATTCTTTTGTTAGCACCAGAACCCAACAGCCAGGACTTGAAAACATCGCCCTGACTTTACCGCCTTCTTGCTTAAATCTTCCTTGTGGTCCAGGTCCCACGTTTCTTCTCCTGCCACTTTCTAGTCCCTTCCTCAGAGTTTTCATCTGACTTACTGCAACTCAGCTCGTTAAAGCTGAAGATCGTCTAGGATAAAAGCTGTCAATTCTAACTTGTTATTTCCTGTTATTCCAATTTCCTGTGCTGCAAACACACGGAAGGAGAGGTTTCGGTTTCCAAAGAAGTAACTCTCTCCAGATTCACAGAACACAGCCGTAGTCAGAGACGCACGCTGCTCAGATTTTGCCTCCTTCGGTAAGGTTAGGGAGGTTAGGGAAGAGCGACGACCACACATGAAGGTACCACCTGAAGGTACCTCCTGCTCCGTGGAGAACAAGACCTCACCCCACCCTCCTGATAACCAGACCGGGAGAGGGATGCACCAGGAGGTGGGAGGGGAAAGAGAAGGTTAACACCTATGGTCTAGGATAGAAAATATTACCCTCATTTAACTGTAAAGTGGGCTCTCTAGCAGTGCTTCTGTGAATGACGCTCATCAAGACAGATGATTAGCCTGCACATCCATTTAGTGTTTATGTGCATCTTGGGTGGGTATGGAAAATAGTCAGGTTCTCCTGGCAGGCACAGGCAGGTATTAGTGCTGTTTAAAGCGTCAATATATACTCCATGACATGAGAGTAAATTCTCAAAATTAAATCAGCAGACAACTGCCTTAGATCAAAAACCTCCATACAAGGTGCTAGCGTTTCAATACCAGCGCGGCAGGAGAGCAAAGAGCTGAGGTCAGCCACGCAGCTGGATAAAGGGCACCAGCAAGATACTCCTTCGCTTTTGTTCTGGAAAGCTGCAAGGCTCAGGCTCCTTACTCTGTCCTCCCATGACTGCGTGGCATTTACAAAGGGAGCATTGCTCAAAAAAAAAAAAAAAAAAAAAAAGGCACCTTAGGCTGAGCAGCCGCTGTGCCACGTAGCAGCCTGCCGCTCTGAACAGGCGAAAACCCACCCAAACTGGTTTTGGGGAATGATTTTCCCGTTGGGAGGATGAAGGGTACAGGGACTTGTCCCTCTCTCAAATTACGCATTTTGACCAAATACTTCCAGGCTGGTGGGCACGTGTGCCTCCCCTTGCAGCGGCCACACAGCCGGAGCCAGGATGCCGGTTCTGGCCAAAGCCCTCGCGGTCGCAGGGAGCACCGGTGCCGGGCTGCGCGGCTGCGGAAAGGGAACCCCACCACGTGTCACAGACCGTGCTAATGTAAGCGGTACCTGAACTTTTCGTAATAAATTTTTCATAACAACAAATCTTCATTAAAATTTCATTCTATTAACATTCTGAAATCAAACCAAAGCGCTGAGTACATAATGACTGAAACGCACGCTACACAGCAACTTACTAAATGCCAGTTTTATCACATTGTTAATTAACAGAAACCATTAATGCATTCACAGATCATTTAGAAGCATTAGCGGTGACCTAAGAAAAATTGCATGTACGTGTGATACACTTGCGTCTGCATTTTTTGCATCTGAATTTTCTACACGGGAGGCCCCGAAGTTTGCTCCTGACTCAGGTCCTCTCTGTTGGAGACATCATGTCTCAACGGGTGCATTTTTGTCAGCGGCTCGAGAATTAAAGCATCGGGCTGAAATAGGAGATACTGAAGGAGCAAGTTACCTCAGGCAGCGTTTGCTTTTCCATCATTATTTAACTCCAGCTCCTCCAGTGTTTGGGAGCAGACCCACCCTTGCTCCTCACAGCTTTTCACTGCTCCTTTCAGTGCAGGTATGGACTTCCCAGCTCTCTAACGAGTCGATGGTACAAAAACGATGGGAGTGCAGCTGGGTGGGGGAAGCATGGCATAACCTGACAGATTTCTTTTTGCTATCAAAGAAGAAAACCCCAACCACTCCTAAAACCCAATTAATCTGTCTACAACCAGAATGGGAACCTCGTCCTTCAAGCGAACGCTTCTGTCTGTTCGTTAGCGAGACCCGCAGCACGCAGAGCCAGCGACAAACCTGAACGCTGATTTCCATCCCCCAAACGAGTGCCCCGCAGCCCCTCACCGTGCCACGAGGCAAGCCAAGGAAATCACCGCTCCCGCACCACTCGCCACCTCTCCTGCGGCCGAAGGGCGCAGACCTGCCCGCCGGGAGCCAGCGGTGGACCCCGGTCCCCTGCCCCTGCCTGCCAGCCCCGCGTGGCAGAGGACAAGCGGAGCAGCAGCGAGCGGCCGCGAGAACGCAGGTCTCGGCAGCAAAGGCAGGGGTGGAGGGCCATCGCTCCCCGGGTCCAGCTAACCCGGTTAGGCTCCCCCATCGGAAAAGCAAGCTGCTCCTAATGCGACTGCAGTAGCTGCTGCCCGCCCAGCGCAAAGTCCTGCCATCTTTATCTGTTTGCCTACAGGCGTCAAATACTCTCTGCCTGTCAATTCTTCCACAGTTTATTACCAAATTTCTAAAATATTACATTTTTTATTATATCCAAATTCACTTTATTGCATTTGACAATACAGATAATCACATACCATATGCTCTAATGTTTTGAAACCAATGCATGTTGACAGCAGTTTTTATTCATGATGCATAATTCTATCCAGGGCTGACAAAGGCAGCGCAGCACCGAGCCTGGTGTTACGGTTTTGTTGTTGGGGGGATCCTTTTTTCCATTTCCTTTTCTTCATTTTAACAACAGATTTACAATAGTGGGAGGAAAGATGCTTTGCCTTCAGTAGAAATAGGAAATTGGCTGAAAAGATGGGCTTATCAGAGAGATGTCTTCAAAATATTAATAACAGGTGGGGGTTGGTTATTATAATTACTTGCATTTGAAACTTGCTGCTAATGGGGTTAGGGAAGCATGACGGCTCATCCGTGAGAGAGCAGAGGCTGGGGCGGCTCGGCGGGCGCGAGGCTGGACCCCTGCTCCTGCACACTCTCCTGCCTGCCCACGGTCGCTCGTCTCCGAAACCAGCTCCTCTTCCCGAGGGAGATGGAGGGAAGGGAAACGTGCGCACGCCTGGCGTGTCCTGGGGTGGCCAGGGGACGGTCCCCACGTGAAGGAGACGCCTGAGCGAGCACTACCTAAAAGACTTTGAAAGCCACAGTTTCTCTGAAACAACACATCAACAGGGCAAAGCCCGACAGCCTTCGTTTAAACCCCATTGACTTGAAAAAGATGTGAAATTAAACACGTGTTCAAGAGCTTTCCCGAACGGGGTCATCCGTTCCCATCACTTCTTCCTGCCCTCCCTCGAATCAATGCTCAGGAAAGCCACGAGCCGTAAGCAGAGCCGAAGCGACAAGGTGGAGAAGTCCCTCGTCCTCTCCCCTGCCCGCGCACATCCCCACCTCCACGAGCAGCCGAGCTGAAGGGCCATCAAGACCGAGCAAACGCTCAGTTCCTCGTTAAGCTGCTGGAAGAGGAAAAGCCCGAGCAAACCCCAACTCCCAACCACGGCACTCGGGCAATAGATTCAACAACTTGAAAGATGGCAATGCTGTGCAAACCAAACAGGATGCTATGTCTAAATTAAGCCGTAATGACCTGCTCTGAGGTCTTTATTAGCCAGGTAATGATCATTTAAGAGGAGGTTACTATCTTGAGCCAAGGGCACCTAATACCATTACTGAACTTGTTAAAACCTGCCAAGCAAGTAATTATTTCTAACATTATTTCTTTTTCTCTTAACACAGCTTTCTACCTTTCCCCTCGTGGCGCTCAGCCGCAAATCACGGGAAGTGGCGATCACGCAGACTCCGTCGCCCTTCCCCAGGAGGCTGAATTTAGCTCCCGCTCACCACGAGCGGGCTGAATACAAGACAAACACCCCGCAAGAATAAAAAGCGTGCTTTGAAAAACTCCGAGACGGGCCACAGTACAGCAGAAGCACGTAGCAGGTAGTGGTCTTCACAGCCTGGTGGCGTCAAAGAGCTGGTGGCCTTTGGAAATCGTTTGCAGCTGGCATCCGACGAGATGCCACTTGGTGCTGCATGCGATTCCCGCGCCGTGTGGACCACCGGCATTTTGGCTGTGAAGAGAGGGGCTTAAACAACACCCCAGCCCTTATGGATTTTGGTGAGAAAAACAGCAGCTTCGGAGCCCACGTGGCAGCCTGGGGAGAGCTCACGTGGGGACAAGCTGCCCGGACCTACCACTTCCCCAAGCCAAGAGCTATCAGGGAGCGAGGCCCAGGGCAGATCTACCACTGACTCCGAGAAGGACAAAACATTGAGACATTTTCCTACTTGCCCTAGTTATGCCCCCCAGGGCAACTCCTTCAGCCCTACAGAGGCTTGCATAAGGAAGAGGAAAAAAAAAAAAAAAAAAAACCCAAAGCAAGCACGCAGCCGCTCTACAACTTTGCAAAAAAACTCCACCGCACGCTTGCACACATCTCGATCTGCCGGCCAAGCGCAGAGCGGGGTCCTGCGGGCTGATCCCTGCCGCCCGCAGCCACGGTGGGTCTGCCGAGGAATTGTCCCCAGTGCAGAGGGAGGGAGAGGCTCTGGTGCCTGGATCCTGGCGACCCAGGCTGGAAAGGAGTTGAGGTGGCTGCGTTTTACAGTAACCCAGCGTGGACAATATTATGAATGACACCAGCAAGCTGCCAGCTCAGGAACTCATTACTGTCAAGGTACAACATGGCTGGCTGCCAGGCCCCCAGCTTTCACACTCGCTATGCCAGAACATCCACACACAATTTAATTGCATTATAATTTCAAAAGTGCTTTTCAAACTGGAAAAAGGCATTCACTGATTAACCAGCGAAGAGCAAAATTGTTTATGAAATTGAATACAAAAAGCTACAGAAATGTAATTGGGTTGTTCTAGCACCTAATTTTCAAGCCATTTTCCCACTTATTTAATCACGAGATACAAAAGGAACTAGTGAATTGACTTCATACTAATTAGATTACTCCCTGCGATACTCCAGGCCTATATTCCAACTGGTTGATAGTGCTGCTTTAAAATGAAACAAAAAATGTAGCAACAGCTTGTCTGGGGCCATAATGCATTTGTTTCCCATCAACCCTCTCTTACCGGAGGGCCATAAAATCCAGGCCAAATTCTCCCCAACCTGCTGTAGCTAGTCACCCAGAAATCGCTAACTTTCCCGGAAAGGAATGAGAAACGCTTGCCAAACGATCCTGGCTGCTCCCTGGTGCTCCCCGCTGCGCCGAGCATCACCAGCCGCCCCGGGTGGGCGAGCCGGCATCCCGGGGCTAACCCTGCTCGCAGCTGCAATCAGAAGCAAGCGGAGATGTCGCAGATGATGGAGTAGGAAAGGCTGCCGGAGCTGGCCGGGATGCACTATCCTCCCCGGGGACGGACACTCGGGTTCCCTGAGCAGGGAAGAGCCGGTGAAGGGTGGCTCTGCTCTCACCGTTAGGCTGCTCCCACTGACGGGCGCAGGAAAACCCCAACACGCAGAGCTGAACTCTGGGTCTGGCCAAAGGGGAGAACGTCCCTTCTAAAGCCGCCGCGGAATTACCGCCAAGAATATCTAAGCCGTTTTAAAAATGTGGTGTAGGGTCATCTCTTGGTAGAAAACTTCAGTAAATTTGCCGGCAGCGAACCAAGGGAGCGACGGGGGAAGTTGTGCACGAAGACTTTTTTGGCACCCTATTTTCCTCTCCTCCCCAACCACGCAAGAAGCACCCGGCGCGGGAAGAGCCCAGCCCTGCCTGCCGCTCGCCAGAAGCCGGGGAGAAACGGGCTCCGGCAAAAGGAGTCGGGGAGAGGCAGGGGCTGATAGAGTCGTGCACGAACTGTACTGTGCACCGGCCGCACGGTCACCTCTTCAGGGCAGCCACCCCCGCCCCGAGCTTCTGCAAGGCTAGCAGGAGCTGTAGGCACTTTATTTTATTTTAAATCAAGTCACGACATTAACAGGAACGTTTTACTGAGTCTCTGGTTTACTAAAGACCGCTATTTAGAAGATACATATACGCACACGCACGCTCCTTCACAGCGTACGCTTGCAGAAGTTTCTTTAAAGCTGCCCAAGACCCACTCTGCATCTGATACAATCTGCTCACAGCTTTTTCACTAATTTTAAATTTTATTAGGTGCAACATAATTGATTATATAATCAAATGTAGAATGTACATTATCAAGATATTGTAGCACTTCACAGGCCATTTAATCAGCATATCTGGGACTGTGCCAAAATGAATTAGCTTGCATTAAATTTCAAGTACATATTATTGGTTGTATTTGTCTCCATGTTTAAGCAGGCGCTTGCTCTTACAAAAGAAATCTGAAGTCCTTCAATTATAGAAATAGATTATTCAAAAAATGGAAGTATGCTTTCCCAGAGCTGTTTCTTCTGTGACAGAGAGCCCGGAAAAGCTCACTCCCTTCCAAAAAATCACTGTGATTGACCACGGGAGAAGAAGTTTTTAGTATTTATCGACTTTGCAAAAGTAGAGCATAAAACTGTGAAGTGCCTTTGTATTTTGAGGAAGCAGTTAGCAAATGCAGCAAAAACAGAGACTGGTAACAGCACGAGGATTGGGGTGGTTTCTACGCCAGTACAGCAGTAGCTCTGCTGGTGGTGAAAGAAGAGAAAACCAGAGCATCCACGGTGCTGCACGCTTGCTGTGACCTTGCGAAGGGCTGTGCACCCCTACCCATCCCGCATTCCCAGCGGGACACACCGGAGCCCTGCTACCCTCAGCGTGCCTCCGAGCGAGGAAGATGCTGTCCCCCCCCTCCTCACCCCTGAGAAACGGAGCTGGAGGCAGAGCTCGCGCAGATGGAGGAGACGTACCTGGGGTCCCTGGGATGGCCCCAAGCAAGGAGAGCCCTTCTCGCCATGCCGGCCCTTGCTCCACGGTTGGGCAGAGGGGGGACGACGGGTGCCCACCTGCAATGGGGGCATTTGCCGGTGCCTTGTGGGGAGGCTGGGACAGGTAAACCCCCAGCTTGCCCCCATCGCTTGTCAGCAATGGTCCAGTTTCAGGCTCTTTGACCAGATAACCTGCCACCAAAAGGCACCGGTAAACCAGTGTCCCCTGGCGTGGATACATCCCGGGTTTGGTGATGGGGCCACGGTTCACCACCACCCTCGTAAGCCAGCACCTGCCGAGCCTGGCAGACCCTGCTCGGTTCCCATGTCCTTGGAACCGACCAGTCCCTCCAGACAAAAAACAGGGATTTCTGCGTGATTTCAGCAAGCGGAAGAGAAGCGTGAGGCAGCTCCATGGCAAAGGAACAAAGCCAAAACCTGCCACCGCCACTACTCCTCTCCCAACGCACCAGCCAAACCCAGAACCTTCTCCTTGTTCCTTCCTCCAAAATTTAATTACCATCGCCGGAGAGTTCAGGGGCGCAGCAGCTGCCAGAGGCGCCCCGAGAGAAATGACGTGTCTACAGAATTGACTTCGCAGGGGGAAATTTTTCAAGCGGTTGAGAAGCTGCGCTCAAGGTGACTCCTGCCTACCTGGTTACTGCAGCAGCGTCGTGACAGCTCAGGGCTGGGGGGGACAGACCCACCGTGCCAGGCGGGTGCCCCCCCAAAACACATGCTGTCCCCGGGCTCACCAGCTGCCAGCAGAGGTTACTAAGTCCTCCTTCTGAAACTACAGAGGATGTAACGCAAAGCGAAGGACACTTTACTGTGAACACACGGGCGTCTTTCCTCTTATTAACACACAAGCATCAGCTAAGATAAACGGGAAAGCAAAAGGCCACGCTTTACCATGGGCACGCTCCGAAAGCGGGCTTCGGTGATGCTGCTGGCAGCTGTCACCGCGATCCCCATGCGGAGCACCCAGCCAGGGCTGCGCTGCGGCAGGGATGTCCCCCTCCCCACTGGTCCTGCACTGGCGGGGGGGACAGGAGAGCCAGCGTGAGACTGGTACAGCCCCAACATCACAGCCTGTAACAGCTCGGTGCTCCTCCGAACCACCGTGGGAACCGCCAACACAAAGCTCACGTAAACGAGCACGCAAGGACACGTTTCTACAGACTGCACCTCCGCGGAGGGACCCTCACTGCAAAATGTCCCCAACCTTCATCAATCTGTTTTTCACAGCTGTGGCATCTCACCTCCAGGTCAAATGTTGCAGCATGCAAAAACTGATGAAATACTCAACGGTGTACTTTCTTACAAGTCTGCAGTCTGCATGGATGTTTTACCCACCCTGGTTGCATCCCAAAGCGCTGCAAGCCCTGGTTGGGAAGGAGAGCGTGGACTCTCCGTTGCCCTGCTGACTCTACATATCATAATGCGAAGGAATAAAGAATTAGGCATCAAACAACAAAAAAAACTATTCAAGGAATTGAAGTAAATACTGACTAGGGTCAAGGGAAATACCAGCAAAAATGAGAAGCTTAGCCTCAGGTTAAAAGAATCCCTTTGAGCTGTGCAGTATGACCCCTCCAGGCTATAGCTTCAGGCAGCGCACAACATTCTTGGACATTATTAATATCCTTGGCCAGGACTCCATCCCTGCTGCTCATGCACCGTATCAGTATTTGCCTAAGCAAACAACATATACTACTGTGAGAAAGAGTGTCTGACTATGACAGATGCTTTGAATATATGCACCATTTGTTCCTCTGGATACACATGTAAAGAGCAAAGTATTTGCTGAGCTGTTCCTGGACACCAGCTCCCACCACCGAGGAGAGGTCAGCACGCTGCAGTCTGGCTGAGGGGGTGCAAGATACAGCCTCAAACATCCCTGCAAATGCTGAAATACCCAAGTTTTTCCCCCGTGTGCATAGGTTAAGAACAACAAAAAAGTTCAAACCCCTCTGGTGTGCCGTTCCCAGGAAAGCTCTGATCAGAAGAAATAGGGGAGAGGGGGGAAATCGCCCTTTTTTAACATATGCTCAAAGTCTGCTTTTTTGTTCAAGGCCACAGGCAAAGAGAGATAACATCAATTGCTTCAGTACATAAATGCTTATCAGAGCGAACAGGTTCAGGTTTAGCACGCACTTCAAGCAAATGATGAATTACATCAAGATAATCACTTTCTTACGTATATATTTAGAGTTGGTATATGGGGGAGAAGCCCTCATCAATTACATTAACGTCATTTAGAAATTCATGTCAGCTTTTACTTGACAATTGAGAATCACCTGTAGATTTAACTGATAGGGACTTGTCCCAAAGGCACCTTTAATGTATAAGAAAGCGCCGGGCAGCTGTGCAGAGGGTGGCTTTCCTCCCTGGCTGTCAGCGACCGCACCGAGTGACGTTTCATTACTCTGCCGCGCCGAAAGCACAGGCATCTCTGTGGGGTGACAATCTGTTGAGAGCCGAGACCACGTAAATACGATTGAATCGGCGGCATTAGCAGCGTCTGCAAAGCAGGCAGGGTTGCTCCTCAGGACTCACATGAACAATGCTCACCTGTTTACTTCTCCGAGCACCGGCAACCTTATTTTTCCCTTTTCTTTTTCCCTGGCAATGTCTGTATCAAAAGGAGACAGACTTCTCTGAAAGACCCCGTGGTCAATTTGCCGGGCCCTTTATTGCAGAAAGCCGGGCTTTGATTTCAATGGCACTACACTTTTTTTTTTAAAGGCACTATATAAAGAAGAAATCTTCAATCACCGTATATAGACTCTTTTCTTTCCCAGTAAGCCAGATGCAACCTGCTGTGGAAATGCACTGTTTAGAAGTGGAAGGCAGGCGAGCAAAGGGCTGTAACAAGCACCTTACATCTGAAGGAAAACAAAGGCCACATAACAAGGCCCTCCAAAAGAATTGACAAATAAATAAAAACATTACATAGCACATGCACCCACAGAATTAAAACTCTGTATGTTCCCCTAGGCTGGAAAACGTACTCTTCTGCCAAGTCAATGCAGCCTAAACGCAACTTCGCTCTCATGTTTTGGGGGTTTTGTTGGTTTTGTTTGGTTGTTTTTTTTAAGAACGTTACAAACCAAAGGACATTTCTGGAAGCATCTGCTGCCGCACGTGCCTGAGCCTCCTCTCGGGCTCCCCTAACCAGAGGCAGAGCGCTGCACCGCGCGAGCCTTTATACTCACCGAAACTTGTGGATGCGATGCCTTCGCCAGCGCCCGTTCCCACCTCCCCGTGGGGACGACCCTCCCCGGGCCAGCAGCCCTCCGGCCATCCCCGAGGTCCGCTGCCTGTCGGCCTCGCAGGACCCTTCCCGCACTCCCCAAAGGGGGCTTCAGAAGAGCTCAGGCTCTCTGCCCCCTCCCTGCTGGGCTGGCAGGTATTTCTGCAAGCTCTCTATGCACCGGACCCACTCCTCAGCCCTTCCTGCTGCTGGAGGAGGGTATATACAATGTCTTGCACGGAGGTTCCCTTAGCTAGCGTTATCGAACGCAGCACAGGATCCCAGCCACCTCGTGCTGGTGGCCATCGCAGCATCTCCTCATCAACACCACGGACACTCTCAGCCCCAGCGTCCATCCAGACTCCTCTTCTGAAACAGGGCAAACAGCTTTGTTTTTACAATAATAGTTCCGGATAGTCGGGAGTCAACAAATTTTACATATTTCCAGGGGGCAAAGGCTGACAGTGGCCATTAAAATATATGTATCTACAAATTTTTAATACAGAATATATATTTTTTTATACGGCAGACACACTTACCCTGACATCTGTTCACATGGAAAACCCAAAGCCAGTCCCGAGACACGAAGGAAAGCTCCATTCACACACAGAGCAGAACTGATTTTATGTCTCTGCTCATTCTCTTCTGTCTTCCCTGCTCCCCGTCTCCGCACGGATGGGAAATTGCATCTTGGAGGAACTGAGCGTGAGGCTTCGGGCCACGGCGGGTGCAGTCACTGTATGAGCAGCGACCACGCACGTCTGACCAGCTTGCAATCACACTCCAGTGACCTGACACAAGCCCAGTGCCATCATCTTTGCCTAACCCGATCTGCGCTTTATTAAATTGCGGATGCTTTTGCTTTTTCAGCTGTCTCGCAGAAACAGCATGGACAGGGCAAGTACACATCGCTTCAGCCTTGCTGGAGAAGAGGATCTAATCCATTTACTGGTATCGTTTGTTGATATTACCAATCTCCCGTTGAAGTGACCAGAGTAAACCTAACGTATCTTAATCATTTTTTCCACTGTTGGAAGCCAGGCACAAAAAAAAGCCAAGAGCTTATTTTGGGAGCACTGTTGGAAAGATCCCATTGTTCTTTGCCGCATCAACAAAAGCAGTTTTGCTGTTTGATAGTATAAAGTGTTCAAGAACCAGATGCAACAAAAGAGCAGAATCACCCTGGGAAAGAAAACTTTTAATAGGGACCACACAGGGCCGAACAGCTCTATAAAATGGATGTGCTGGTAATGGAAAAGGAAAACAAGACTCAGACAGGCACATTGCAGGCACAAAATCCAGAGCCCTTTGCTAATAATCACGTCTACAATTTCAGTATGCTTTCTAACGTTCCTCAGACACAGTGGATGCTTTCCTTCCTCTGCAGCTGCTTTTCGAGACCATGCACAGACAGATGAGGCAAAAGAGAGGTACTTTCCTTGCTGAGCATCGGACCTCAAATAACCATGCTTTTGTCACCACTGGGTGCCTTAATGCCATCCTCTAACCTCCTCGACAAACCACTCAGCATAGCTACAGCCGAGTCATTCCCGGTGGCGGACGGTTCCCTTCAAGTTTGCTCCCCTCCATCTCCCCACTGCCCCGATTCAAGCGCAACCACCTTCCTGAGGACGGCTGCCCTGCTGAGCCCCGGGATGCCGGGGAATCACACGCCGGAGGACGGGCCAACCGTACACCTACGGACTGATGGGTTTCTGCCAAAGCTCCCCCGAGAAGAGCGGGCCATGCTGCTTTTTCATCTGCCACCTTCAGAGGTGACCTTCTCCAGCAGCCTCCCTCCTGTTCGAATTCATCCAAGCCCAGTTCCCAGGTGCATATGCCCAGCGGTACTTTATTAAAAGCTTTCTTCTCCTCCTTGCATTTTTGGTGACATTGTTTTATGGATTTCCCCACGCGCTCAACCTTTGTTCAAACCATTGGGGAAAACGCTGAAATCTTTATGCTTAAAAACAAAAGCACCACGAACAGCAGTCACAGGCAAAGGAAAAGGTGAACTAATTATACACACCAGAGCGTTCCCTGAAGTGTTTTCACAGCCTGGGTGCTACCAGCCCAGACCTTGAGCTACCGCCTGCTGCATTTCCCCCCACCTGCGCTCATACCCAGCCCACCAGACTCCATTCTCGCCCGCAGCAGGAGCAAACACATGCCACCTATTAGCAGCCAAAACCCCGCAGATCGAGTGTGCTTCTCCAGCACAGGCAAGGCTCTTGACCTGAAGATGTGCCTGAAACCAAAAAGGTGCAGGTGGAGGCACTCCCGGTACTGTCACGCCGGCAGAGCGGTTCAAATTAGAATACCCTTTGCTTCCTGGCTTTCAAAACAGACAAAGAAATTGCCTTCGGAGAAGCGGTGTTTATGCGATGACCTTTTCCTATTGTGTCTGCAGGCACTCGAGAACAAAGCTGTGGCAGAATCTCACCGCAACTTCTGGGTGATGGGAAATGCGGCCATTTAATCGCTACTGTGGAAGTTGGGGAGTCGGTTCAGGGTTTGAGGTTGTTTTTGCTGGCGTTATTTTGCTGGGACATTCAACCACTGCTGAGCACTAGAAACCCACCACAACAGCTCAGCCTGACATCTCGTCCGAGTCTACACGCTATTTCCAGCAACCGGCTCAGCGCGTCTGCGGCACTCGGAGCTTCTAAGTGCTGCTCTTGGACTTCTCGGCTAGTTCAAATCACATTTTGTAAAGGGTAAAGCGATCTACAGGGATCTGTGTGCACTCACAGGGAATAGTAACTGCTCGTGATACAGCTCAAGCACGGAGAAATGCACTGGCCAGGTTTCACGCAGACAATTCCCCTCTGCAGATTTACACTTGCTCAAGGATCTACTGTGTCAGAGCAGGGCACGGCCAGGACAAGGGCTTCTTTGGACCAAGTCCTCATTACTTCCAACTCCAACTCTCTGAAAAGCGCGGCTCCTGCTCCTGCCTCAGCAGTATGCAGCCACCGAGCTCAGAAAGCCCCATCTCCAAACCCTCCTCCACGAACCTACAGTTGTATTTCAACCTGAGAGATAACAAGGAAACTTTTGGGGCACGGCACATACAAAAGCTGCCTGTCCTGCTAACAAAGTAAAGGCTGGCCATTCCCAGAAGACTATCCAGTGGCACGGGAGAATTAGGGAGGCCCAGAGGAGCCTGCCCCCATCCCCATCCTGGTCCCTGGGGGAGGATGAGAGTCGAATGACCAGAGGATGGAGCTGCCAGTCCCCCACCTTCTTCATCCACTAACCCCCAACGTGACCTTGGGCAAACTCCCGCTCTGCAGGACCTTCACCTTCCAACCCAGAAAGGGAGGGGTGGTATTTGTGAAGCAATCGGGATGAAAGGACCTACAGTATATACGGAGGGAAAAAAAGAAAACCCAACAAACTAAGAAAAGCCTTGCAGCTCTGCAAGGCACAGTACAAAAGCCTTACTGCCAGTCAATGGGAACAGACTATTTATAGCTGAGGATCATTAACTGTATTAAAAAAGTTTGATGTTCTCTAACAATCTATGTCATTTTAAAACGCTGGCCTTCCCCCTGACGGCCAGCTGATAACTGGAGCGGCAGTGCTGAATAGAGGTAATTATACGCTAGTTCAATAGGCTGAGCCCGCAACTGCACTGAGCCCTGCTCTGAATGCAAGCGTGTCCTTTCCCCAGGGCTCTTATTTAAATATTATGCCAGCTCCCACAGCCTACCACGGGAAGAATACAGCTATGTATACTCTCATAAAACTGCATAATTATGAATAATGCCTTAGTTTTTAACAAAATAAATCACCACACACCAAAAAAGTGCTTATTCCAACCTAGCTCTGGAAGAGATTAAAATGCCAAGTCAAATGAAGCATCGCTCTTCTGAAACACCAACGCTCACCGTTATTTATTTATTTGGGTTGGCCACACCAGCTACCTGGCTGTGGAGTAAGGGCAGGGCTGGCAGGACCACTGAAACGGCTGGTGCCCACCACCATTAGAGGGAGGACCTGGACCAGAGGTGCTGAGCATCACCCAGAACAGCGGCTGCTCAGTATCAACCCCCAGACGCGCTATTCCAGCCCCGATCAAGACATTAACAATGAAGCAAGCTTGATTCTCATCCAGCTCAAAGTTCATCAGCTTGTAAGAAACATACAGGCGAGAAACCACAGATAACACATTGCTGATTGTTATCGCCAAGAATACAAAGCCCTTGTGATATGACACATCAAACATATGGTTTTAAAGACTTAATGTTTTGATCCACTACATGATGCCATTGTCATTTCAGCCTGGTAAGACTGACATCTGCCTGACACCATGTTTCATCCATCCTAGGATGCACACTTCATCCTTTGCCAGAGAGCGCAGGACTCAGAAATAACACAGCCACCACGGAGGTTTCTGCACGGCTACCGCTCCAGCCAGGCACACTCAAGGCAAGCTGCAAAAATCACCTCCTTCAATGAGCTGCGCGACCAAGGGAACCGGTATTAAAAAAAAAAAAAAAAAAAAAGCTATTGATTGTTTTGATTATTTCAACAGCTACCAAGCCCAGCTGATGCTATCTCCATTCAGCCAGACCCCACCTAATCCCATGAGCCGACCCCAGCCTCGTCAATCCAAACACCCGGCGAGGCTGCAGGAACGCACCGACCCGGCACGGCCGGCAGCACTGCCTCCTCGCCAGCCCTCGATGCTCCCTTGCAAGAAAAGGGAACGTTTCGCCGTCGTCATCGTTAGCCCAAATCCAGCCGAATCCAATGGCAGTCGGAAGCAGTTACCATCCGAATGCTGGCTGGCAGCTGGTGCAAAATACAGACCACGAAGCTGGGTTTTAAATGGGCGTCACACACATCACACGCAGGGAAGTAATTGGCAACCTCGCCAGAAGCCGGAGGAAAGGAGCTGGAGACTGAATGGGCAAGAAGGCTGTCTAATGAAAGCACAGGGATTCCTCGCAGCCGAGTTACCCTCTCCTCCGCTGGGAGGGCAGGTCGCGGCGAAGGCGGGATGTTGCTGGAGGCTCGCTGCCTGGCTGCACTCGGTCTGCGAGGAAGATGAAAAGAGAGGTCTTTGGTCTCTTGGCTGTCAGTCTGGCATCCTCATTTCCATGCCAGCCCTCGTTTCACTGCGCCATTTTGGAAGATGAAAGGCAGAGGCCAATGGTCCTTTGCTTTCGATGGAAATCACCTCCTCCACCTGAGCACCACATTGCTTCTCCTCATTTAACACTGTCTGGCACCTGTTAAATTCCTTTAAGGAGCTCCAGGCAGTTGACAAAAGGCGAGCGCGTCGCTACCGGTCACGTAGCGCAGATGGGCAAACTGAGGCACGGAGCTGCGAGGAGGTTTGCCACGGGCACCGAGCGAACCAGCAGCAAAGCTGAAGCCAGACCCTCGCGCGAGCTCCCTCTTGGCTGCCTGACGCGGGAAAGCAGCTCAGCAGGGATGAGGGCACGAGGGACTTGGCACGAGCCACCACACAGTAACTCATTAACTGGCTGCATTTTGACTTAAAAATGTCCAAACTTGGCCACCGGGAACTCGCAGCACATGTGCGGGTGGGCCACAAAAAAAATTTGGAAACCACCAGCAACGCTGAGCTCAGAAGCAAACTCCCAGCAAACTAAGCCCAAGACCCGTACATAATGATCCTCCCTGCCCCCGGACCCAGGTGCAAGTTTTAGGCTTTGATCTGTACCATACCTTTGGCCAAGAAAAACTGAGATTTCCCCCCCCAAAGCAGCAGGGACAGTCTACAGACACGCTAGGAGACCGGCTGACGGCAGCAGGCAGACCACTAGCGCAGGGGGCTGATAAGGTAAGAACGTAAACCAGGAGCTCATGGCAGAAAACCCACTTGTGTCAGCACCATCCCAGCCCGGGGTTTGATGTGCTCTTTGTGCGGCGGTTCTGTATTTTCTTAGCGAGAGGCCAGACACGCCGGTAACGCTCCATGAAGCCATACGTTTACTCTGAGCGCAGCAAGTCTAATTACCCTGCCAAGCCTCTCTGCGTTTTTAAGCACCTTCCCTTTAAACTCTCAATAATAAGGGCTCTCCTTCCAAATACTCTGCACGGCTCTTGTTTCTCGAGTTGCCATCGCTACAGAGCACTGTTTACGGGTCCCTCCAGCCTGGTACAGCTTCATTAGTGCCTGGCTCTCCGAGGAGGAGGAGGAGGAGGAGGGAGCAGGGGTCTGGAGAGCGCTGATCCCGAGGGGATGGGGCACGCCGGGTTTTGCTGCCCTGCCCGAGTTGTGAAAGTGCTTTCAGCATCGGCCGAGGACTTCACCAAGCCCCACGCCTGCTCCGAGGGGTTTGTTGTAACCCGTTTCATGGCAGATCCTCCCGTCTTTGCTCCCTGTGCAGAGAAAGTTTCTGATCCATCATCGCGGCTGGCCTGCGGCTCCTGCCTCACTACGCTGCTCTCTCCAGATAAACATGGTGCTTTTTAAAATTATCTTTTGCCCACAAGCGAGACACACACAAAAGCAGCCTTTCTGCTAGTCAATAATGGAAACTTTCAATAGATCAGGAACAGAGATATTTTCAGCATGTTGAACCAAGTTCAGAAAGACAGCTGGAGAAAGAGGGGAAAACATTCAGATATTTAGAGGTTTTTTTGGCATTTTGGTAATTTTTCCACCTTCAGTGCAAGAATAAAAGGTTTGGTTGGTTTTTTTTTTTTTAAATAAATTGCAGCTTTAAGTTCCGTATTTTTTTCTCCCCAAAAACTCTCCGCCAAAGAAGAATTAAGTCTGACCAGAAAATGTAAGGAAGTTGCTGTTACCTGTTACTTGGAGGTCAGTACTTTCTTCATTTCCACACGCGTACCAAATACATCTACCCTGGCTATCTAGGTCCTCTAACTAGAAAGAACTCAAAACTCTCAGAAAAAAAAGAGAAAAAATACTGTAAATGAATGCAAAAATGTAAAGTGAATTAAACAAACAGGCAGCCAGGGTGTGCAAATGCTGCTGCCACCTACTCGCAGCGAGCAGAACGGCTCCGCACAGCGCAGGCCTCCCGAAATCGGGCACGTGTGCTCCTGCCGGCACCGAGCAGGGCTGGGACCAGCAGCAGCTCAGGAGACAGGCAGCAAAATAAGAAAATGGAGGGGCTTGTTCTGCCGGGCAGCTCCGTCCTGTCCCCGCAGCCGTATCATCCTCTCCGGGTTCCCAATCCAGCCGTGCAGGGAACACGGGCGTCGGGGAAAACCCCGTCCTCTGGTCCGCTTGCAACAACACCCCGCGCCCCACCAAAGTCTCCCACTCGGTGCTACAAGTCTAAGACTTTGCAGGAGATAATGTGACGCTCAAGGCCAACATTAGCAATGCCTGTCTCTCAACTAATCAGCAGGCAATTAGCTGGAAGAATTCAGAATGAAGCTTCAGATGAAGAGTAAACCTTCAGCCACTAAATTCCATCCTCAAATAATGAGACTTTATTTTAATTTCACAGTGATAATATTGCACAGCAACCCCTCCCCTTATTTACCTCCAGGACGTAACATTAGCATTAAAAAAAAAAAATACCCAGCAACCAGCTTTCACCTGTTCCTATATATCGTTCATCATTTAATTTGAGAATTAAGCTCTGTTAATGGACGCAAACTATCATTTTGAGCATGCAGGCACTGTTAATATTTGAATAAGCTAACAACAACAACAAAACATAGAGGACTAATACATGCACGGTCATTCTTTCTAACAGGAAGGATTCAGTTTTAATTTTCACAGAATATTAAAACAAATTTTAATTAGATTATACTAGTGCCTCCCTAGTAAGCGCTTGCAAGGGGAACTCCATTGTGTAGAAATACGGTCTGCAGTAGAAGAGAAAAACTTGCCAGTTAAGTAGCTTAATCATTGAAGAGCTTGGAGGTGGCTCTTTTTTTTTTTTTTCATTGTAGCCTTCTCACACTTTGCAAAGAGGTTGTCAGAGATGTTTAGTCATAATCATTTCTCTGGAAAATGAAAAGTGAGCTTGACAAACAGGAGTGAGATCAGAAAAGAAAAGAGAAGAAAAAAACCTGTCAATATGTGAAAGACATCCTGTTCCTTCCCAGTGACCCAAAACGCCAAGGTTTGCTACTTTAAAAAATAAAAAAGGGAACAATCTCCAGGGAACAGCTTGTACGCGGTGGAGACCAGCGCTGCCTCCATTGTGCTTTTCTTTAATAGCTAATGAAACCACTCGTGCACTTTTGCTATGAAGGAGAATTTAAAAGCAAAACAAGAAAAGCTAAGACGGTTAAATATGTAGATATAGCATCACCCTTACGTAAGCCCACATCTGTCATGAAGGTCAGAGCTCCAGCAGCAGTGATGCTCAACACTGCGCAAGACGCATCAGCTCAGCTGCACAGAACATCGCTCCAAGACATCTCCTCCTTGTTTTACCCTGATGAACTTACAGATATGACTCGCTCGTCCCTCTCTCCCTCTTTCCCAGGGTGTCTTGCAGCTTTTACTGAAGTCAAAGGCAAGTGGGCAACTCAGCACATCCAAAAACCAGAACCCACCTATAACCACTTTATTTCTCGCCTTGACAGAGGCTGCAGTCCTGCAGTAACCCCACTCGGGTACTGCCCGGCTGAGCTCTCTGCCTGCTGCCCTACAGGGTCTGAACCTCTTCTGCTGCAAGGACAAACCCGTTCGAGACACGGGGATGCCTCGAGGGAGTCAGGCCCTGTACTGGGCAGAGCGTTAATTTCCTGCACCTGGGAAAACTGAGATCCCATCCAACCTCCTTTCTACATTATACAGGATAATTGGGAAAACAGTCTAAAAATAATCTCTATTTTTAAGCGTTCTAATTCTAATTAACAAAATCTCACCAGGACTCGGGATGGGGGGGAGAGCAATTAGACAAAATCCTGTGTTGACACAGTCCTGTGATTACAGGTGTAGTTATCAAATACACGCAGTGACTAGAAATCTCTCCTCTCCTGTGCATCCCCTTCCAAAGCAAGACCTTGAAGCTATAAAACAATGGGGAGTTAGGGCAAAAACCAAAAATTATTTTGCCAACTACACTCACACAGCTGCTCCTCTAATAACATTGCTTCTGTCGACTTGAAGCTGTCGAAGGACAACCGGAGCAGCACGAGGCTCTGCCCCCTCCAAACCCAGCCTGCGCAGTTGCCCGTTCCCTTCCCAGGCAGGGCAGGCGATGTGCGACGTCCCACGTGCGGCACAGCACAGAGGCGAAGGAAGCGGGAGGCTGGTCTTGTGCTGAACAATGGGATAAAAAAAAAAAAAAAAAAAAAAAAAAAAATCGACACGCACCAAGGGGGATGGAAATCCAGGATGCAGAGCTTCAGCTCCAAAGAGCAGGTTTTGAGATACATGGAGCAAGAGGGTCTTTCTTCCCCTTCCACGAGGCACAGCATTGCACACTCACCCAGGGTAGCAGCGGGGACTTCACTCCTGTCCTGCTGCACATCTCCATCCCGGAATGGTGCGAGTCTCGGTACGTGTCCCAGCCTCTCAGGCTCTGCACAGGATGTAGGATTACTTCATCCTTGTGGTTCTTCTGAGAATGAAGGTGTCTTCACATCTAAGCGTCCTAAGTTTAACACTTGAGTTTTCAAATGCAATTAAGAAAAGCTATGAAAACTGCCAATCGACTTGGCAAATGGACTGAAGCGATGAGGGGAAGGACCCGGCCCTCGGCCTCCTGAAAAACAGGTCCCTTTTCAGTGCCTCAAGTCAAGCATCCTAAAAAAAAAATCTCACGCGACTTCTGCAAACCCTTGGCTGCTCCGAGGCGGGAGGTGCCGGCGCGGCGGCTGCCCGCGTTGGAGAGGGCTCTTCTCCCCGCCTGCAGCCATGCCGGCCCACGAGGCGCGGAGGCGGCCGACTGCCAGCACCGGAGGCAACAGATCAAAACCACGAGACAGCCCCAAACCTCCGCTTTTACCTCCGGTTAAAATAAAATAACGCCGCGACCCATCTGACACAGAACCAGCTGCGGCAGCGCCGGCCCCGACTGCTGGCTTCTCTCCCCGACCAGAACCAGGACCTGACTTCGGCACGTGCCGGAGTTGGCCGTGGGTGACACGGCACGGCAGCAGGTCCAGCTCTACGGGTCGGGTACAGGCTGCCCTAAATAAAGTGCACCCCCCCCGCCCCCTGCCCCATCATACGTACTTGTGACCAGTGGCCTTTTTAATGCATTTTTCTTCCCTTTTTTTTTTTCCTTTCCACTTTTTACTCAATCGGCCCCCGTGTTTACAGCTCACTACACCACAAATCCTTATTTCATGTCACCCACTGGCCCAAGCTGTCCCCACTCACTGTTTCTCCTAGACAAGTTAATAAGATGGAAGGCTCCCCGGAGGCCTCGAGCCAGTGAACATTATCACTTGGAAGCAAGGCAGAAATACTGACACATCGGAAATGACTTCAAGCCTATTAATTACCCTTTCTTCTCTGGCAGATCTTTGAGAGAGAGCTTGACAAATTGAAAGGCAGGAGAGATCATCCTTCCCTGCCCCAGAAAGAGCCCCCACCCACATCAACAAAAGCAACCCCCCCCCCCAAACCCCTCCTTTGTTTTGTTATCAATTAGTTCATCAAAAATTAGCTGAAACAGAGGCTGCCCTTTCTCTTTGTGTTCCCATTTCCTAGGGGCCAGAGGGGGCAGGATGCCAGCCCCACGGAGAGCGGGAGAGGCTCCGATGGGGCCGGCGCTGGCTGGGGAGCCCCACCGGCACCACGGGAGCATCGGCACGGCTCTCCCTTCCATCAGAGAACACGGAAAATCAGCTGCTGCTGCACCGGGAAAACAGGTCTTAGTTTGGAGCTTCCCATCACTGAATGTCAATAAGCTCCATTAACGTGATCCGGTACCCCAGATGCTCTTTAAAACCTTAGTGAATACCCCTCAGCCCATTCTTCCCCTCCCTCAAAATGTATTTTAAAATCCTTGCTGGCATAATTGATCCTAATTATTGTAAGCATTAGATATTAAATGCATTCCTACATGCGACGTGGCTTCAACTACAGGCTTTCAGCAAAGTCTATTGTATAAATAAATGACTGGATTTCTTATTCTAGACTTCAGACTTGACAGTATTAATTTTGATGCAAAGTAGCCATGCAAGTCTAGATAAAGTCACTACCTTCCACTATGGCTTTATTTTTAAGGTGATTTTCGTAATTTCTGGTTTAAAAAAACCCCTACAAAATAACTTGAACAAAAATCTTCAAGCCATTACCTAGAAAACTATCATTAAATCATTTGTTCATTTTTTATTAGTATCATTGTAATTAAAGAGAATCATATTTCAAAAATATATCTTCAACAGCACTTATCAAAACCCATCCCTGCAGCCTATCAATTAGTATTACAATAACCTCGCTCCCTTGTTGCCTTCGCTATTAGCATTTTGATTGAATGTCTGTTGAAAAGTGACTGGTAACAGAAGATTGTGTTCAGAAAGTAATGTTTCTTTATTCGCTTTCATTGAAGCTTGTCTAGTTGTCTCCAGTTCCTACTCAAAAGAGACAAGACAGTTCCAAAAGCAGTAATTTTGATGCAGGATTATTTTTTTTCTTCTCTGCGAGGTGAGATAGATTGGGTTAGGCTGGACACAAATGCTATTAAATCACTTGACAGCAGATTTGGGGTCTGCCTTCGGCTCTGACCTAAACACTTGAACACGCACAAACTACTGGAGAGGTGTCATGGCATAACAGCCGATAAATGTGCCCCCAATAAGCGGGGCAAACACGTACCACAGGTCTTTGCAAATGACATTTCAAGAGATTCAATAATAATAATAATAATAATAATAATAATTAATAATGCATGAACTACTCAGGGAAGTTTTTGGCTATGTTTATTACTAATAGTATTGAATGTAAAAGGCAACAGTTTATTAGATAACCCTTTGGACTTTGGGAATGTATCACTGCAACTCGGAGAGAGTTAAGTTTGCCAGCCACAATAAAGCCTCTAACGAAGGACAGATCTGTAACTAACGTCATTACGGAGGGGAAATGGATGCATTTGGCAAGTACCATGAATTATAAAGACAAGAGTTCATTAAATCTACTATATTAAAATAAAAATGACCTGCCATGTCAGACAGTTCTATTTACTGATATTCCCACTGCTGATGCCTTCCCCTGATAAATCACATTCAGCAGGCACAACCAACAGTTATCCAAAAACATTTCAATTACTTGGACGTGCCGTAAACTCGCAAGCAACATTGGGTCGCCCTATAAAAACACCACAATCCCAAAGTTCGCTTTTACGGCTTTGAGGGGAAAACAACCGGACCCCACCGCCGAGTCACCCTCCTGCCTCTCCCCCACGTGCTCCCTCTACTTCCAGCGCGGCAGCGATGACGGTCAATTAGACTAATAAGCAATTTAGCAGGGAGAAAAGAGAGGGAAACGTTCAGCGACCGTTGGCACGGCTAGGACCTCTGCTAAAATATCCACCCACGCAAAAGCACGGCGTTCACCACGCCACGACGAACGCAACCGGGTCGGGGAGGTCCCTGCCGCAGGGGCTGCCGCGGCCGGGGGGGTTCGAAGACGACGGCCGGGCTGGCGAGGAGAGGAGCCCGGCGGCGGAAGGCAGAGTCCGGTCTCGCCGTGCTTCCTCCCCTTCCTCAGCCTCCTCCATCCCACCTGCGACCCAGCCCAGCTCCCGCGCTCTTGGCGCTGCTCGGGAAGGGTTTTCGAAGCCTCTTTCCTCACCTCTCTCCTCCTCGGCAGCGCCCGTCTCCGCTGGCAGTCAGCCAGGAGTGCGTAACGGTGTCAGGTAGCAATTTCATTTTTAAAATGCTCTTATCAAAGATTTAAGGTGAAAGATAAGAAGAGTGTACTAAATCATCATAAAGGAAACATTGTATAAGGCATAGTATTTTACAAATCACAACAGTTATCAAAATGAAAAGGGATGAATATAAAAACAAATGGAGCCAGTGCTGAGGAGAGGAGGGGAGGGAGCACGCCAAATTTGGGAGACATTGATCAGACTTCAGGTTTTCTCGGCAAGTCTCAAAGCCTGCGAAGAACGGGAGCAGCGCCGCCGCCACTGTCATTTTAAAACAGAAATAAAACGCCAGGTACATTTATACGTGAGCATATACACACACATATCTATATACAAACACGTGCTTATTTATATGCCTTTTCATATAGATAGATCTATAAATATAGATACATATTTTTCATACCATTACCCATGGCTGTTGGATGCTTTTATCAAAGTCATCTGACCTGGAAAGCATCTGTTGTTAATACCACTGTTTTATTATTTATCAAATCCATTTCTTCATAGAATGACTAATTTCATACCCACAGCTGCTCCCATCTTCCCTCCGCAGCTGCTCCTTCCCCAAGCAGCCAGGCAGGTTATCAGCCCACCTCCACCTCCCACCACCCTCGTGCCGCTTCCGAACCCTCCTGAACCCCAGGGCCGGGTACAGGACCAGCACTCTGTGCCCCTGCCCCGCGAGGGACACAGCGAAATCAAGCCAAACGGCCAGGAGAAAACCTACATGGCACCACCGGGAGGGGGTGGAACAGGCTGCTCATTTGCAAGAAAACAAATCCTACACTTTTGTCATCTGATTTGGTTTTTTGGTTTCCTGCAGTTGCAGGGAACTTCCAGAGACTGGAGGGAAACAAATGTTTTTACTTCTTTGTGCCCGCAGGACGCAGGACAGAGCTTGCCAGCAGCAGGGAAGCAAACCCTCCGCTCCAGGGACAGGCTGGCGTCGAGAGCCGAGATCTAAACGGAGGGAAACGGGCTTGCAGAAACAGAGAAATCCGCAAAAGCCAAACCCGCCTCCAGTACCTTTGAGTGATTTTTAGCTCATCCAAACTTCCTGTGAGCTGACGGGGGAATATTTGTTGCTACAACGATGCTTAAAGCGTATTCTCTTGCCAGGCTTACTCCCTTCGGATCCTGCCCTAATTTTGAGTGCGCTGTCGGAACACGTGTGTTCACGTGTGACTCGAGCAATGGATGAGGAGGGTGGTTTCCATCGCCAGAGCCAACTGAAGCTCCAACTGAAGCCGGCCACGCAACTCTCAAATGACTTACACGCGGGGCCAGCGACAGTCCCACTAAGAGTAGATACGGAGAGACGGTGCCCTGGTCAAAGACCCGGCGAGTCAGCTCACCGCCCCGCGCCCCCGATCCCCGCACCTTACCGGCTTCACTGGGACAATGCAAGGCTTAATTCACCACGCGCCTGCAAAGAGCTTTGAAATCACTCACGGGAGGGCTGCGTAGGGTCAGTAGTATTGTATCTGTTCGCTCCTGGTCTTCTTCCAAAGCAGAGAATTAAGGAATTTGTTAGCACTGATAGGTGTTTTAAAATGGAGAACAATCTGTGAATTATTACACTAGTTGAAGGTACTCTTTCTGGTCCAGAAAACACTCAAATTAAAAAGAAAAAAAACCCACAACCCAAATCTGCCGACCTGCAGTTTTCTGAAAGAAGCTGTTTTTCAACTTACTTATTCTATTGGATCCAGTGAAAAAAGTGCCAGATGTTCTTACTTCAGCTTAGATATACAAAAAAAATCCAGAATAAGCAAAATCACTCCTTGCCAGTACATATTAATCAACCTAATTAAAGAAATCTTCAGTCAAAACTTAACGTTTTGGGAAAACCGCCATCGAGCGCAGGGAAGAGGGCACCGATGTGAAACGGCACGGACCCTGTGCGAGTGCCATCCAACACAACCCACCCGGCATCGCTCCGCACACCCCGTGTGCCCCGGGAGGCTGTGCCCGCCACCACAAACTCTGGATCGTGAGATATTTGAGGAAGCGAGCTGAAAGGGTCTCAGCTGAAGGGAGGAAAAAAGGGGAAGATGAAACGGTGGAAGAATCACTCTTTTTAGAGACCTTTTGTTCTTCCTTTGCTGCCGGTGGGAAGGTGAAGGCAGAGTTACAGAAATCAATCCTTGCCCTTTCGGCCAAGAAGTGGGAAGGAGCCAGTAAAGCAAAGGGCAAAGCCAAGCTCAGGTACAGCCCAGCCATCGGTGCTGTCCTTACTAACAAAACGGGAGCTAAGCACAATGCTGCCAGCTCATGCCATCGGTGGGAGTCAGGGCTCTCTGCCCTTCGCTTGCAGCTATTTGCCACGGGCTCATCAAAGCCAACAGATACACGACAATTTACACCAGCAAACTGTTTGCCCTTGCAGCTCCTATTTGTTCAACTCCCAGGGCAGGAACTTGGCTCTAACTGCGGTTCAGGGCTTCCAATTTTCTCTGGCTCTTTGGTGGAAAAGCCCCTGAAATGCAGGATACTCGGATGCAGCCAAGCCTTCAGCTAAGAGCTGCTGCCTGCTGCAGGGCTCTGCGCAAGGAGCTGCAGGACTCGAACCCTCCCTGAAAACCACCACGGTGACACTGGGCAGGGACACGGCTTCCCCGCCGGCTGGAGAGCCAGCAGATATGCTGGGGCTGCGGAGAACTGCGATGACCCGTACCTTCTCCCACTCGCAGAAGTCAGCAGGCTCTCTGGGAGCACCAAACACCTGCAGAGCGTTGCTCCGGCACAGCAGAAAACGAGAGCTATATCAGGGGAAACCAGAGAAAAGCAACGGTCTTTCTTGGCCCATTCTGCAAGAATATTTTCATCTGTGAAATCCTGGACAGCTTCCCACACAAAATCACTGCCTGCACTGATGGCTGCCTCTTCCCACACGCCCGACCAGCCCTGCGAACGTGAGCTGGCTCCTACAGGACCGAGATCCCCGGGCTGGAGCCGCAATGCCGAAATCAGGCAGAGGAGATCGTGGATGTGCAGGGGATCGAGCTGCAAAAGCTCCAGGGAGCGAGACAGCAAAGGGGCAGAGGCAGCCGCCTGCCTTTACCTGCCCCAGTCAAACCAGTCGGCAAGTGAGGGTGCACAGGAGGGGAGAGGAGTAAACCGGCGGCTGGCGAAAGCTGGAGCAGGAGGCGAGGAAGGCTCTGCGGGACCTGCCCTGAGACCAGACACAGCGTTACTGCAGCACACGTTTTACATATCTAAGCTAGTAATTTTAACAGCTTCTAATTTGCTAATACAAGAGGATTGATTAGGTGGAATGTATCCACGCAAGAGCTGTAAACCGTTAATTGCAGGGTAGAAACGTTTCCATTTACACACCCCATTGCCAAGGCCTCCTTCAGCAGCAGAGTGACTCGAAGCTTCTGCCTTGCAAAAACAAGCCCGGGAGCAATTTCTGCTCCCCAGGCACAGAGCAGGGCCTGCGTCGGCCACACATTCGAGACACCGATCCTGGTCAGCAAGGCAGGAGCATGTGTTCACGTACCTGCACAGATGCACCCTACAGCTTGGACCTGCATCCCCCACCTGAATTACCAACACTTAAAAATAAATGCCCAGAAAAGCAGAATCGCAGCCGGGGATGATGAGGACAGTAGGGAGAGATGCCGCGGCAGAGCCCGCTTGAACAGGAGGTTCAGGGGTGAAACCCTTCCCTTGCGCTACCAGCATCATTTGTGTAACCCACATTTCTGCTGAATCTCAAGATTTTTGGGATAGGGGATGTGTTATCTCTTTGTTTAAACAGATCACCAGGAGGCTTTACATGTGACAACGACCTTGTAAAATTAAAGGCTTCAGCAGCATCTGGGTCCCAGGCGTGAGTGAGGTGGCAGCTCCAGGGGATTTACTCCAGGGACTGCACTGGGCACAGGGAGGCAAACCAGCCCCTTTTCTGGGACATCGAACGGCCTTGGCTCACGGTCTCTCAGCCCCTTCAGGCTGCTGGGAACGTCCTGCCCTCCTTCAGTAAAAGCTTTATTATCAAAACCAGCAGATATAAAGCACAGATATAAAAAAAAAACAAAAACAAAAACAAAAAAACACCCCCCCAATGCCTATTTGAGAGGACTCGCCCAGTCGGCTTTCAGCGATCCACTGGGAGAAGAAAACAACACACCACGGAGTGAAAGCTGCACGGTGTGTCTCAATATTTTCATATCACATTTTTGGGCACGGGCATGCTGCGAGTAGCTGCCTATTTTCTCAAGGTCACCACGCTGATTTTAATTCTGCTCATTGTATTAAGACTGCCCGTCTATGTAAATGTTGCATTTTGTTCTCCTCCTGTTTCTGGCCTTTCCTCAATTAACATTTTCAAATAGTCCCACAAGACTTGAAGCACTACCTGCTAATCACTTCGCTCCTGCTTTCTGGGAAGCAAAAGGGTTTTGGTTTCATCAGCTGAGTAGATTCATAAGCAAGAACTTATTCATGGCATTTAGGGTTTCTTTCCATTCATAGATCATCAGGATTTTTGCTAGTTTATCTGTCACTCAAACTGGCTGCTCAGCAGTGACAATAAAGATGGCAAACTGAAGTTGTGTTGAAATGACCTCACTGTCTTCTCAACACAGTTTCAGCTGGGAAGATTACGTTGTCTAACACAAGCACTCATCCTGGCAGAGCTCACGCATACTGACTTTCTACAAGTACAACTGAATCATTACCCTAATTTTAAATAAGTTCTTAAATATTTGCACAACTCTTGCTTTACGTTTCCTGAAGAACCTGTCAGAGATGGGAAAGACTCCACTGATTTACTTTGCACTCTCCAATAGGACTGTGGTCTAATTGCATTAAGTTATTGATACTGTTCAGTACTAAGTGAATAGGAAGATTTTTCTTTTTAAGACAGTGACTGTTAACCGCAGTTCTACAGGAAGGAAATGCCCAGTTTTCTGCTTGTGGTCCTGCCTATGTCTAGCCCTGGATGCCACACAGACACCTTCTGTGGGACCAACACTGCCATCTCCCATCTTTTTGCCTCTCCACTTTCCCATCCGAGGCGTCTGGCTATCAGCCTCTGACGATCTGCAAAACCATCATTTATTGCATCCCAGTAATATCAGAAAGCTTAACTGGTATTTGAAAAGCTATTTAATATCTTCTGTATACAGGTGCCAGAGAAAATGCTAAATTTCCTCCTGCACGCCTCTTCCTTCCTGCAGGTTTTATGCTCTGGCTCTGACCCTCCCTTCCTGCAGCCGTTTCCATCAGGGGAACGAGAGCAGGACGTTGCCTCCTGCATTTATTAGTGCCTGACACCCACTTTGCAGAGCTGTCAGTGACCCAGCGCCAGCCATCAGGGACGCCTGCCTTCACCTCGCCTCCCGCGTCAGAGAGGGTGCGGAGGCAGAGCGCCCAGGACTGAGCCTTTCAGCCAACGTCTCCTCCTGTTACTACCTGGATTAGGGCTAATCGAAAGGAGGCTGGATAAATTAAGAAGGTCAAAAAGGTCTGGCTGTGTAGAGCTCTCCCTCTGGGGAGAGGGAACTAAATAATTTGTTTACACGTTAGCTATGAAGACAAGATACAAATGAGTTTTACAAACCTGCTGTCCTTTACAATATACTTTTAAGTTGATATTTACCTTAAAGTCTGATTATGTAACTGGAGACTTCCAAACTAATTGCTGGGCTGCGTTTGCAACCTTTACTGGAGGTTGGCAGGATTTTTTTTCTTATTATTATTGCATTTGTTTGTTAAACAAGAAAATAAAAATGTCAAGCCATCTCCCGAGTGCTACTGGCAAGCCGAGCCTCTCCCCTGCTTTAGAGAAAGCATTTGCACACATCTATTCCTTCGGTGCGTCCCGGCCAGTGCAGCTGTTCGCTCTTTCTCCTCCTCTGGATGTAATTTTCATTACTGGTATAAAATTAAGCAATAAGGTATGACAGACAGTACATAGCTGGGCAATTATTCCAAGCCTCAGGTGGCGTTATCCAGCATGAGGCTGGGGGCAGAATGACTGTAACCACCCGAGACGTTCAATAATCGCCTTGAAAAGCGTGGCCAGGAGCCTTATTTGCTATTCTGAAACAGAGTCTACTGGGATGCAGGGCTCATACTGGCTTGAATGCATTTATTTTTACACTTCACGTAAGGTGCCCTGATGCAGCAGCAATACGCGCTGGCCAGGAAATTAAAAGACAAGGGAGATGGATCCAAGAATTGGCAGCTTCTCCTTCTTGTTTTGTGTTTATTAACACCGAAGTAGGGAGCAGCACCAAGCCCGTCAAGCTTGGGGCCACTGCCGTGCCACCACGCGAAGGCCACCACCCCAGCAGCGGCTGTCACCCTGGCCCTGGGGGGTTAACGCTGACGGTCCCCAGCGCCCGATGCAGAGGCTAAGGGGGCTAAATTGATGCCAAATGGGAAACTGGTGGGCTGTGGCCACCTGGCCCCGAAAGCGGGGCTGAAACCACGAGCCCCTTCCCCATGGTCGGTCTCACCAGCCGCAGCCATCCCAACTCCTACCTTGGCTTCACCTGGGACGGAGGTGAACTCACGACGTGAAGCAGAGAGGTGAGAATATTGCTCTTCAGCATCACAGCCGTTAATGTGGTTTATGACATGAATATTTATAAGTGAGGATGTAATATTAAAACCATACACATATAAAATATTAATATGGCACATGTAATAGCTGCAATCTAAATAGATAGGTATGACTGACGGTATTACTGCTCAGCCATCACCACTTTCATTGACAGGTCTGTAAATGGTAAATAATATTAACTAATGAATCTTCACAGCCCTCGTGAAGTTTTGAAGCAAATATTTGCTAAAACCCCCTGTCTGCAGCTACTCCTCCCTCCAATCCTCTGTGCCTTTGGCAGAAGATAAACACTCTGCATCTCTATGCACCAAGGGTTAAAGTCACTCTCCGTGTTGCAAACCCCAGGTCCCTGGGATGAATTTCACCAGGTAAGGAGCGGTGAGGCCAAGCCGAGCGAGCGCTTCCCTCA
This sequence comes from Harpia harpyja, assembly GCF_026419915.1. Taxonomy (NCBI): domain Eukaryota; kingdom Metazoa; phylum Chordata; class Aves; order Accipitriformes; family Accipitridae; genus Harpia; species Harpia harpyja. The sequence goes on along the minus strand of NC_068951.1, from coordinate 1,938,449 downwards.
AAACAACTGCACTCTCTGGAGTGCCATTTACGAAGTGATACAACTGACAAGGGAATAAAAGTGTGTCTCATCTAGGAAAGCAATAACAATGATACTGCCTCCATTTATACCTTATGTCACACTTTTCATCCAAAGCCCTCAAAGCACTTTATGCTCTAAAAAAATACCACCACTGTGTTTGTGGATGCTTTTCCAAAATCCTACAGGTCCAACCTGGGCAAACAGCAGCTCTCCCTTTAGCCCCATCCTTCTAAAAGCAAAACTATGTGAGCAGATGAAAGGTTCCCTCCGAGCTGTCCTCAAAACGCTTGATACTATCGCCAGACTGCTGCCAAGAAAAGCTATGCTGAAAATGACCAAATTAGGCAATTATTTCTATATATTTTAAATACTCTACTCAAAACTGCCAGGGGATGTATTTTTAAATGCACATGATCTTGCCTTACTTGAGGGAGATGGCGATAAACAAATAATTGCAGCGACTCTTAATTATATTTATATCTCATCTATAAAAATGTCAATTATAACTTCAGAGGTCAACTACAAAACTGAGGTTTTGGCAGCCCGACAGAACACAAAAGGCTATTTTTCTCCTAAGAAAAGCATCATCCTTCACCGAGGCACAGACGGTATCTCACTAACAACATCACTCCTGTCTCTTCCAATAAATACAATCATTACGCCAACTGCTTCCACCTGGACAATTACTTTTATGCACTGAAATCTGCTAGACAGGGATAGCGCAAACAGGAAGCACAACCCTCACGTTCCTCCTTGAGCGCGGAGACCGCGGGAAGGACGCAGCAGACCCCGCGCTCCTGCGTGCCGTCTCGGTGGAACGAGGTGCACGGATCTTTTCGGTCTGAATTCTGCGGTTTTAGATTAAACCCGAACCTCGGGCACGCTGCTCTCCCCACGGCTGCAGAGCTCCCGTGTCTCCACGAGAAGGCTGCTGCGATGCCACGCGAGGATGCCGGCAGTCTCCGCGTGCCCTGCTCGAGGCTGGGCAGCCCCCGGGCGCTGCGGGGGCTCGGCAGAGCCTGGTCGGAAAGCACCTCGGGGAGCTGCTGGGCTGGCGGCTCAGCCCTGCAAAAATCAAGTTATTTTAAAGCTCTGCCACAACCAATGCCTGTCTTTTAGAGATTTTTTTTAACCCCTAACACATAGAATATTGTTTGTATCGCACAGCCAGCCTGCCTTTCTTTAATTTTGTTTAGTTTTAAGATTAAAGAAGTCCAAATCCCATGCTGTCGCTTCCCTCCTCTGCCATTCCTAACCATGCGAGAGAGTTAATTGATATGAAAATAACTCTGAGGGCTGAATGGCTTTGAAAAACATATAGCATTGCATTCAATATCGGCAATTACAGCTTGCGGGATTCAATCACTCAAAATCTTTGTCTTTTTGCAAGTTCAAGACGTGGGACTGTCATGATGCACGCCGTGGACAGCTTCTGGAGCAGTCGATGGCTACAGGCAAGCACGAAACAAGTACACACTGGTGGAGAGCATTTAAGGCTGTGATCAAGAGCATCCCGTTACAATAACTAACCAATATGCTGCCTTCTCTTGAGTCATCTCTACCCTCATGCTTAACTGTTGCAGAAAGAAAGGGGAGAAAGGGGAGTTGCCAAACCAATTTATCAGGAGATGTTCCACTTCACTGCATTTTCCCTTCCACAAAATGTACACTGCCCAGGAAGGGCTGAGCCCACTCCCCAAGGGCAAGGCAGCTGCCCCTCCAGCTCCGGCTGCTCCACTTGCTCGGCAGTAAATTGGTATGCTTTCTGGAGCTCCCTTCCATAATGAAGTTAGAAGGACATCATCATCTTGCCAGGCTCCCTCCAACTCCGAAGATCAATAACTAATGCTGAACTCCAGATTTTATCTGCACTTTGCAAGGGTAACAAAATAACACCACCCTCTTTTTTTTTTCCTTTCCAATTACTAAATCCTTTCAAGATTGACCCAGTAATTTTCAGCTCTATGAAATTTTAGGCAGTGACGAAGTGATGAAAGTGATCTTCCAGAGCGCCTGGAGAACTTTTGTGTGTGGTTTTCTCCCTGTACAGAAGTGCAAAAGTACAGCGCAGGCTACAGAAACAGAGGATTACCAACACTTCCTTTCCAAAAAGAAACAGCATCTTAACTAAGCTGACCCAGAGATATTTGCCTTGTAAGTGCTAGTTCATTGCACGCCCACTATCACAAGTAAGTGGCCAAGCCAGAAGGAGAAACCTTGCAAGAAGACACTGCATCCCAGTAAAGCTAGGGATTGTTTTACCTACAATACTCCAAAAATTAACCGCTCCTTCAACTAAATACTCACAGATTTATTCAGGCAGAATAAATTCTGCCTTCACAGAAGCAAAGGCCACTTCACTTCACAGAAGTGAAGGCCACTTCTGTGGCCAATTCACAGGCAGAAGCCTGCCTTTAATATGGCTAGACAGATAGGCCTGAAATGCAATAGCTCTGAGTCTTATTTTCCTTAGAGAACATCCAGGAACAGCTGGACATTAAAAAAGAAAAAGACACTAGCAGAGACAACAACATGGTTAGCCTGATGACATTTTTAATGTTATAAAAGTTATGTGCTCCATTGGCAAGGCATTAAGTTTTATTTTGGGTGGGGTTTTCAAGCCTTCCCAAGGTATTAATAAAACTGTTCAATGATGAGCGGCTTTGAAAATCCCTCTTGCTGTGTCTGGTTAAATCTGTGCATTTCCACTAACTAATTGATGTTGGTTCAGTGCTGCGCGTGCAGGGGAGTTACACACTACCAGCATACGCACACACGAGTAACACATACGTGCCAGAATTATGTTAACAAATATTCTCAATTTGCTTGCAAGGAAATTTATCTTGCCTTCTAGCAGTAGGGAGTGAATTTTAATACTTTTCCTTTCCCTCGCCTACGTTGATTATTTTAGGCATAGACTAACTACAGTAAACCACAACGGATATTTTATCTGCCATTTCTCTTTCCCTTGGCTAATTTGAAGATACAGATTGCAACCCGCAAGTGGTTTTAAGAATTGCCATTAACACTGTTGCTGCATGCTACTGCATTTTAAACATGTTTCCAACACAATCAGAATGTCACAATTTGTAAAATCTGGGGTGATTTTACGAACGATCGATGCAGCAGAACTCTCTTCATCACAACAGCCCACTAGCCAGTTTATTAGTTTGATTAGCGGTAGCTACCTGTACAGAGAAGGAAAAAACGTCAGAAAAGACTGGATAAATTCAAGGGTGAAGATGAAGATGACTCTTTACTCTGCCTCTTACACTTGTTTCTTCCTTCCACCTGTACTTGGCAGAGGTAAAGACCCGGAGCTCAGACTTTCATGCCTCCCTGGCAGCTGCTCCAGCCGCAGCAGCACAGCCCCTCACCACCGGCCACACCTCACCCGCTCGCAGGAATTTTGGCTAATCCTGGCAAATAAGCAGCATTGTCCTTCACCCAGCAAAAGGGTAAGCCTGTTCCCTGGGAAACAGCCTCCCAAACAGAGCTGACCCTCCCGACTGCCAGAGAACTCCCGTATTTGCCAGGAGCGGGGAAGGGGGGCTCCAGCCCACCCTGTCCCCTGGGCGGCACAAGCAACTGGGGACAGACCCGGGTCCGGAGCCTGATGCCAGTGGAGCGTACAGGAGGTGTGGGTAACATCACCTCCACCCAACGGCATTTGCAGTCTGCTTTTGGTCCTTTTGGACTCTTAGTTCCTCCCCCCTTACATCTCGTCTAGGAGCTTACACAAGGCTGCTAATGCGAAGAGAAATTTTACAGCTTGCATGTAGAAAAAACAGGCTGTAAAAGAAATATTAACCAGTGAAATAAATTCACAGAATTCCTGGGGAAAAAAAGGAAGACCTGTTGCCTCTCGTCTTCCAACGCACATCGTGGGGGAAAAAGCGCTTTGTGGAAAAACCCAACAGGTTTCATGGCCGCTAAGGTGCCCCTTAAATCTGCAGCCCTCAACCTCAGCAGTTATGAACCTTTTCTCCAGATAAGACAGAGGAAAGACGCTTTTTAAAGAGGAATCCATCCTCTGGGGCTTATCACTCAGGTTCACACCTGAGAGCAGGGCTCCCCAGCGCACTATTCCAGCTTCCCCTAAAAGCACAGAAAAGCCGAACCAGAGCTGTTAGAGCAGAGCTCAGCAGTAGCAGAGCACGAACACCAATGCTTCCCAGTGCCCTCACACCTTGGAAAGTGCTTACAGCAGCACAGTGCCACCGGCGGGGACAAAGGAGGGATCACCTTGAGGTACACGGGGAAGAGACGAGCGTCTTGCTTGCAGGAAGCAAAGGAAGGACTAACACACCATTGCTCTATTTTTATTGTCCCTGCAGAGTCTCCTCCCTACCCTGGCAGTGGAGCCCAGTCAAGGCAGGCGCAAGCTGTTGAAGAGACCACCAGGGAGTTTGGTGGGCAGAAACAGAGCTCGCTGCAGGCACAGCCAAGAGCCTCAGTGGGATCAAAACTCCAGGATTTGGGACATTTCAGCAAACGGAGACCTCCTCCCCCTGTCTCTGGAGCAGAGCCCTTATCTGGGGACGAGGCAGCTGCTGGGGCCACCCAGCCCTGCCGATGGGCTGCAGCACATTCTGACGTCCCCCAGGACAAGCCGTCCGTGTGGAGTCCCCCGTGCCTCCAGCCTCCTGCGTCCTTGGAGAGGGACGGCAGAGACCTGGTCTGCAAGGTGGAGACACAAAACCGCAGGTCAGGGACTTGCAAATCGGGCTGCAAAAAGCCTCAAAAGGATAGGGCATGGAGATGAACGCCAGGATGCGTTGCCAGCCTATCCGATGCATACCGCGTGAACTTGCCAGGTTAAGACAGAGTTTAAGAGAAGAAAACAAGGAATACAAACAGAAGCAGGCAGGAGACTCGCTGAAACACATTCACAGGGGCCAAATCTGCTGAGTATGTGCCTTGCTGGGACCAGAGCCCCCCAGTACTCCTTGAGCTCAGCTGCCAGCAGACCACTTCAGAGTGGGGACGTGGGGCCCTTGTGCCCAGCACAAAAGCAACACATAACACAGCTCTTAAATGCAACAAACAATGTGCCAAGATCCTGAATGGAGAAGGGTATTTATGGCCTGTTTAAGGGTGGTTGCAAAGAGAAGGGTGGAAAACTCCCTGGATATAAAAGGAAGTTGTCAGGGGTTGAACTTTCCAAACTGTGTAAGAGTTTTGAACGCTTGGTTCCTGTTACAAAACTGATGGGCACTGGCTGTTCGCATGCCTACTCTGGCTCTGAAGAGCCTATCTTTCCAAGCAAGTCTTTTGCTCACTGCTGCTGAATTTTCCAGGGTATTACGATCCCTAACTTCAGAGAGGGATCAGTGCCTGGGAGGGAACTGCTGGAGGGAGGGAATGCTATCCTGGAGGTTCGCCTGACTCACCCAGCCATCCACATGCACTAAGTTGCTTGTTAAGGCAAATATCAGAGCAGTGAATAATTCAGACAGAGCTGGGAGGTTTGGTCTTCTGACCCTGCTACAGAGATGAAGACGAGGTGGCGGTGGCCGGGCACTCTGGGCTGCTCCCCTCTCCTGTTCCCAGGGCTCCCATCGCTGCCTGGCCAGGCACAGGCTCCCTTACACCTTCTGGCAGCCTCCCTAAACAAATGGGCTACATACGCCGCCCCGAGTAGCTGACACATTTGTGGCTGAGACAATAACCGTATCAATCAAGAGAGCCCCCCAAAGAGGCTGTAGTGCGAAGGGCAAACGACAAACCTTGGGGCTACACGTCCACGCTGTCGCACGGGGGCAGAAGCCACAAGCTGCGCTGGCTTCCTGCACTGCCTCCAAGCACACGCCGTGTTAAAGCAGGGAGGCTGGTGGCATAAAATCAATCTCGTTCGGAGAGAAGGGAAGAGGGTCTTGGAGCCTGTCCCCGGTGCAGTTTCTGGTGCCACTGTGAGAGCCCAGGTACATTTACTCCCTCCCAGCTGAACGGAGCGGCTGCCAGGCCGCTCTCTGCCTGGAGCTCGGCGTCTCTGCTGCAGCGATAACATGAACTGCTCGCTGAGAGACAGAGGAGCATCATTTATTTCCACTGAAAGGAACGGCCATAACACTGAAAATAATCCTCAGCTCATTTTCACAGAACTGTACAAGCATTGATGAAACCTTGTCTCTCTTGTGAAATATGTGGAGGGAAATTCCTCTTCTGGAGATCCTGCTTATTCTGAGCTACCATCGTTGGAGTCCTCAGCTTCAGAACTCCAGAACGCTTGAAACCTCAGTGGAGGGGTTTAGCATCTTAATTTCCTGGTGTCTCAGCTTAACTGGCCTTATGCCCAGCTTAATTTAATGCTAGCCACCTTGGTACAAAACCTCTGCTTCCCTGCGGCCTCCCCACACCCAGCTCCCTGGGCTTGACTATCTCCAGGGACGCCACAGAGCCTGAGAACAGTCCTCCCAAAGATAAGTCATTAGACTGACCAGAAAAGTCATCTCTAATAAGAAAATCCACGTGACATGTAGCATTACATGCCAAACAGCCCTTCCTCTGCAACACCTGCAGGACAGAGGGAGCTGTCTCAAACACAAATGGCTCTGCTGATTTAGCACCACTGGATTTAGCTACTAGGTCAACGTGCTGACGCTGATTTTTGGCTGTGCTCACCATGCAGAAGCTGTCACAAAACGTGATGTCTGAGCTCCCGTTCTCTCTTACCTCTATGCCTGTTGGTCGTCTTGTCAAACATAAGCATGGCGTCCTCTACCTGCAAGACAGAAGCGGGGAGATGCATGCTTTAACACACTGGCTGCACGGTTCGCAAAGACACAAGAGACAAACTGGCAAGGGGAGACAAAGGCAGGAGCAGCCTCAGCTCGGGTACAAATGATGCATCAGATCTCCTTGCTTTTGCTCAGAGTCAGCTCTTCCTTTTGTAAATCTGCTGCTTTCAACTCCCGTCCTAGCTGACATTTGATCCTAAAGCGGAAAAGGGAACATTAGAAGTTTTGTTGCCCTAAAAAGCCAAATAGCTAAAGAGCTCTTCCACCTCTCGTCGGTCCCTGGCTGTGCCTTATCTCAGTCTTTTTCCCTTTTGTAGGGAGATAAGGAAGGGCCAAGAGAGGAACTGTGGATGCAAATCAAGCCCATGACTTTTCCAAATTAGAGTCACTGGCTTGGCTGAGAATGAGGAGGTTACAAGAAGTAGGAGCAGGGTAAAATCTGGTCAGCCAAGAAAGGTTTTCAAAAGGCCTTTTGAAAAGCTAGAGGAAAGAGGGGAGAGGGAGGAGAGAGAAAGTTTAATTCGCATCAGGCTTGGCATTTCCACTTCAGAAGAGAGATGACTGATGAAACGTATTGAAGTGCAACCAAATTGCTTTCAACTTTCATTACTATTTGCATGATTTATTCCACCTCCATTTAATCTGTGCAGCCACACCTAAAATTTTACACTTATTTTAGAAGGATGTTGTGCTGGGGTTTATTTTCCAGCATTATCACAATTTAAACTGTTGCTCAGAGGCTGCAAGAGCTGTGGCAGGTCGGTGTCCTGGGCAATCTTTCTGGAAAGAAATTACAGACTTGTTATTCCCTGTTGTAAACTAGGGGCTGATGAAAACCTGTATCACTGCTAAATTGCAGAAGACGTTGGGGGAAGGGAGAAGATCTTTAAAGAGAAGCTTTTATTCTTTAAAGGACTCTACTAGTTGTCTGTGGGGGTGGGTTTTGGGGTGGGGTTTTTTTGTTTGTTTCGTGGGGTTTTTTTAAGTTTTTTTCCCCAGTAATTTTTATGATACTTCCATGTTCTTATATTCTGTCTTTTCTATAAATAATTTATTCCAGGAAAAGTGATTTACAATGCTCTCTTCACCTTACACAGTGCCACCAAAGGGTCTACCTTCACCCCAACTGCCCGTGCCTGCTTATGTGCTGACCTCTTCCTTTCTGCCAACATGTTTGCGCAGCAGATCAAGCCAGGGAACTGCTCCAGGTTAAAATGAACCACACTTTCTCTTCCAGGTTAGTTTTAAGCCAGATCAGTTTCCCGGCTGAACCAATGCTTGTGCTGACGCAAGGGACAGGCTGCTGCAGAGGGCAGAGAAGTGGCACCTTATGGGAAGGTGGGACCACTTGCGGTAGCTGTGCCAGCTTCTGTTGCCTCAACGTGATCCTGGAATTACAGCAGGATTTGAAAGCTCCCGCCTGGATAAAATTCATGGTTCAGGGAATACAGTTTGACTGTAGTCCTCTTATGTAGGGGAACACACATCCAGCCTACTTCTGTGCAGAATTACAATCTCAGTCTTGGCTGAGCAGAGACGTATTTTGGGAAGGTGGTAAAAACACAGCTTGAACCTCTCTTAACTATGGGACTAAAATATGTTCCAGGATATAGTAAAAAAATACAGTGCAGCAAAACCTTACACTATGCCTAAACTCATCTAAAAACCTGTCTCTGGTTAACTTGTTCTTAGCTTTTTCAGGCAAAATGGTTTGCAAAATGTTAGCAATGGCCTGAGGAGGAGGAGAACAGCATGCCTCCTTGATACCCATCTTGAATTAGACCTAAAGATGCTGATGTACTGAAAAATCCAAACCACATTAAGCACAGAGCCATTTGTCCTGCTGTCTTTCTTCAGTCCAAGGAAGAAAATTCACAAGTATGAGTAATATCAGAAGGCAGATAAGGACAGAGCTCCCGTTCACCCTGCCACCACCACTTATCTCTGCTCTGGGGTTACGTTTACACAGCAATCTTTATTTTTCATTCTCACAGGTCGTGGCCTCACCGGAACCAAAAATTACATGTCGCACCTAATGCTGTTTCCTAGAACATCGCTGCTTCCTCCGCCTCGGTCCACGCGAGCGTGCCGACCACCCTTTTGTCCTCGTGCCAATCGCCACTGCAGAAGTTTTAACGTGCAACTTTTCCAGTGTAACCTTTCTGCCTCAAATCCCATACCAGAGCCCAGAGGTCTTGGACGCACCGCAGCACAGATCCCACCGGCCCAGGGAGGTCCTGTGTCCCCCGCGCCGGAGGCTGCTGCTGTGCACAGGCTCTCCCGGCTGGATCCGCACTGAAAGGGCCGTCATTTGAAAATGACACCTCCTCCTGCAAGGACATTACTGGAGACTTTAAAAAGGCTGCTTGTATTGCTGTTAGGGGGGAGATGAGGCACGACGCAACTCTAACCTCACTTTAGCACGGCCATGTCTCAGCCCAAAGTCTCCCAGCAGGCTGAAGCTTGAGCTGTGGGGTGCAAAAACCTCTCTTGGGCTCAGCTGTGGCCGGCAGCAGCAGCACCGTGGGTTTGAACCGCTCGTACAGCCTCGTCCTGCTCCTCCAGAGGAGGGACAGGTCCTGGCACGGGACCAGGCACTGGAGGGGGCGAGGGGCTCTGGGTCCGGTTCCTGGTCCTACGGGGGATCTGCCGTTTTGGTCGCCTCTCCCACCTGTACAACGTGACACGTTGTCTCACCCACCAGATACACGTCCTCTGGGCAAACAACGTTTTGTGCCATGTGTACTAAGGCCCCGCTTTGCTGGAATGATGATCTTGGCAGAGATCTTTTTTATGCAAATAAATCCTTATTAGCAGTAACAAACGCAGCCTGCATGGGATAATCCCGGAGCTTTCCATCATGCTGGCTGGGACCCTGAGGAGCGCAGGTACCCTGGAGGTGGGTGCTCCATCCCTCTGAGCAGTGGTACCTACTTCTGGGATCAGAACCGGGCGCGCAGCTACCTACGAGAGGGTCGGCCCTGCCAGTTCAAATCTGAAAACCTGCAAGGGGGGAAGCGGCTCTGCAGCTTCAGACGTGGACCAAGCATGCCTCTAAGAAAAAATAATCAGTGGGGTGTTCTTCAAGCCAGCTGGTGCCCTTTCAACAATGTCTAATTGGTTATCTTTTCTGTTTCCTAAGGTCAGAACATTTTATCTCCGTCTCTGCCCTTTCTGAGTTTACCCCACCCTGCGTTATTTTTTAGGGCAGCCATTGTAACAGAAGAATAGCCTCTTTCCTCCATAGTCTGGTGACACAATGAGACTTCTTGAAACCTCCTGAATAGATAAAGTGCAATGGCAAAAGGAAAATTCTATTAACGCTTTGCAAAATAAAACATCTAAGAGCTGGTTAGACAAGCAAGAGAAGAAAATCAATATGGAGAGGGCAGCGCGCTTAGAAAAACTTTTCACCAGTTGCAAAAAGGTGGCGAGGGTATGGGAGGGAGGGGGAGAAAGAAACTTATTAATTCAGAAAACCCATCAATGGTATGGAAATCTGGCAGAACAGCAAGAACTGAAACTAGAAGAATTTGAATATACAAAGGGCTGAATAGAATGAGAAAACCACACTGCCTCACACACACAGCCCGTTTCTCACGGTTCTCTGTGAATCAAACACAAGCGGCTTGTTCAAGTTTTCATCAAGGAGAAATAAGGGACACAGTCAAGGTAACCGGCAGTAAACCCTGTAGTAAGCAAATTGATCCCTATTTCAGGGGAAGGGGAAAAAAAAAAAAACCCAAAAAACAACCCACAGACGAAACTCAAGTACATTCAGGAGCTGTGACTGTCCAAAAGTTAACCCCCTCCTCCAACCTGAGGCTCCCTTGCTCGCCCAGCATTTTAAAGACGCTTGAACTGCAAGTTTTCCAGGTCTCAACTCAGAACACGCAACTAGCACCTTGCTTACAAAAGAGAAGGAAGTTTTCTCCAGGGTTAGAGACAGGACTGGAAGTGCAATTGGCCCCTGCAAGGCTTGGCTGATCACCCACCACACACTGCCAGCTGAACCCTGCTACCAGCTACGAAAGTGGCCTCCTGTAAGCTTGTTTTCCGGGCATGGCGAAAAACAACACACCAGCAAAGAGCTGAATTTCCCCAGCACAGGTGTGAGATGCTGAGCCACCAAGCAGAGAGCCACCTCCCACCCAGCACACTCAGAAAGCAGCTGGCAACCCCCAAATTTTTACCTCTTTTCAGATGTAGCATGGCTCAATATGGAGGCTTAAAGGAGCTGATTAATCTGAACTAATTCTGGGCATCAAATGAGAGTGTATTACAAAATGAACAGTCTTAGCACTTAAGGTAAATAAAAAAGAGAAGAAAAAAAGACTTGCCAGATAATACCAGTTACAAACGGACACTTAAGCCCAACAGACTTCTCCTCTGTCCCAGCATACCCCATACGTACATCCAATTTAGACCCAGTTTCTTATATAAAGCCTAACTAATGGGCTTTAGTTTATTTAACTTTTTTTTTTTTTTTTTTCAATCCACTTGGGGCTCTGAGAAAAGGAAGGGCTATACCACTTCATTACTCACTGCCTGGAAGGAGGAATAGGGGAGAATAGGAGGAAAGAAAAAAACCTGGAGGAGCCAAAGGCTTTAATAATCCTAACAGTTCCCAGGGTTATTTAAAATATGCCCAACCAGTTCACAAAAGGCTCCACAGAGATAAACGTATTTGATTTTCTTCCACTTTAATGGAGGCATATATTTAAAGCAACAAAACCAGGGTGACCTAAATAAAATGACTATTAATTGTACTCAGAAAGGCTCTGAATTTAATGCAACTGATCTAGCCCGGCACAAGAACGCACAATATTCTCCATTCATTCCTTCCACTTTCCTCTTCAGGATTTTCAACCCCTCTCTTTTCCACGAGGCAGTCCTGAGCAGCCAGAGATGATCAAACCTGGCGCCAGCCCAGGGCCGCTCACACCTTAAGGAACAGGCTGAGTCCTCTGCAAAGACCAGCAGCCATCCAGCAAGCTTCTGGAGGACCGTGCTCCAGAAATGGGAGCACGGTGCTGCCACCGAAAGCTGAGATGACCAAACCAGGATGGTTTCTGGAAAATTTCACATCCAGTCTTGTATTTCTACAACCGCACGACGTCTGCACGGACCAGCAAACCCAAGAAGCGGTTCACGTACGTGCAGCTTGTAAAGCCAATGTTCATTTACAAGGTGCCTGCATGCACAGGAGTAACGACAGCCACTATTTCACATCTCCATGTTCTTTTTTTCCATTTGAATCAAGTTTACTCATTGGGTAAAACCTCCATGGGGAAACTACCGTAACTATACTGAACGGAAACACAACAGTCTTTATGCCTCACATTCCTCCTCATCCAGCCCAGGAAATATTTTCCTGAACCAAAACCTGAGTTTCCGACGCATCCAGAGCAGGTCGAGATGTTCCTGCATTCCCTCCACGTGTCCCCCCTGGGAACAGAGGGGCTGTTTGTTTCCAACACTCCCAAGCAGATTGGGTACTACGTTCTCCATCCCTTCAAGGTAAAGAAGAATTAGGGCAGACAAATGAAATAACGCACTGTAATCAGACACTGTGGCAATTCAGATTGGGTCCTAGGAGAAAAGAAATTACAGAAGGATGACATTCAGCTACACACAGCTGGGTTGTGTTTCTACCCGCTCCAGTCCCCGACTCATAAACTCTACAGGTCTATCACTTCTTCTGCTCTCCCAAGAAAAGTGTGCTGGATATTCTGGTCTAATTCCTCAAATTATTTATACACATTGCACAACTCCTCCAATATTTTGCCTTCTGAAGCAGAAAAACCTCTTAGCTGCTAGTAAACTGTCAGGTGCTATTATTTTAAATGCGCATGTGAAATCTAAGCACCAGCAACGTGCTTCTGCAGATTTACAACCTCCCCCTACATAAATTAAGACAAATGCATATCGCCCGCCAGACAGTTAGAAAAAAAAAATGGTTCCCCCACACCAGGCCTCTGGGTTTGATTACAACGGAATTAAACAAAGAAACAAATACTTTAACCTTTTCCCCTCTTTCCATCAAGCACGCCCCGCTGCTCCCAGCGCGGCTCCTTCCCCTGTCCCGAGGCACCCTCAGCACCCTCGCCCATCGCCCAAGCGCCTTCGCTGCGAGGCTGGGTCCCCCCTCGCCCCAGCCAGCCGGACCGCGGCGTTTGCAGCCCCGTGTCCCGGCACAGACGACCGCACCGAACCACAGACTCCCAAGCCGGAGCGTGGCCGGTCCCGGTTCCACCACCCCACCACGCTCGAGGGCTCCGCTCCTGCGCTCGACCCTGATGGCTGCTGACTTGGCCAACGCGCCGGGCAGCGCACCGGAGACCTCCGGGGCTGAAAGCATGAACCGCTACAGCTTCACTAGGCAGCCCCGGCTCCCGGCCACGTGGTGAGAAATTCATATCCTCTGCGGATCCGGCACAATTTGTGTAGTGCTCCCCGGGGGGGCTGGAGACACACAGTGAGGTCCCTTGCTGAGTGCTTCCCAGTGGTTCGCAGCGACGAGTCACCAACCGAGGACCGACATATTATGCACCATGATAATAATCAATGCCATACTGTGCAAGAACAAATTCCAGTGCTAGCAATTTTTCCCCCCAGCAGTCGAGTCTTTAAAAAGTCTTCTTCAGCAATTATAGCTAATAAAACTACAATTTTATTCAACACACACATATCATTGTAACTAATTTTGCTCCATCAGGGCTGAAATTAAAACAGTCATTCAATCACGTTAATCTCAGGGCTTGCTCACCAGCCGTGACATGGCAAAGAGCATCCCAAATGCTCGCCAAAAAGCATAGTGGCTACTCTTGGACTTCAAAATGCTCCTGCAAAACACCAACACGTTACTCAATGCTTAGTCTACCAAGGGGGATGTAAGAATGACTAATGCTCTCCAGAAAAAACAGCTTTCCACGGCAGGACAAATTAAAAATTACTCCATAGATGATTTCTCAGGAATTCCTTCTCTGGCATTAATAATACGAAGTATTGATGAAAGCAAGGCTCTTTGCCACGCTCAGATCAAGTCATAAACTCTGCGAGGACTCCTGGAGTTTTCCTTTGACCTGCTGTCTTGGCTGAGAACTTCCCTTGTCCACATCAGAGTTCCAGCACACATTAGCTAACACCACCGACTGGGAAGACAAGGTTCTTGCAAAAAAATAAACCAAAAAACCAAACCCCAACCAACCAACCAACAACTCAGAAACATAAAAGATAGTTCTTTCTTCAGCGTTAGGGACTGCTGTGCCACTACAGGACCAGCAGCGGAGAAGGCAATGAAAACAGGAAAGAAAAGAAGCGAGGCCAGTGCCAGTAAGATGGTGTAATGTCAGCGTGGGTTGATAACGACCTCCACCCAGCAGAATGGTTGGCATTGTACAAACTCCCAGGGACGTTTCTCCAAAAGGTACGATATACCTGTGCAGCCAGGACCACCACCAGAGAGAGAGGCACAGGGGTCCCTGCAAGAAAAAGGGATGCAGAACAAACCACTCTGGGAGGCAGCACTAACAACTCAGCATTCATCCCGGCACTGGCAGCTACTCTCTCCTGACGAGGTGGCCCTCATCTCCCAGTTACCTGTAACACTGAGTACTTCAGGGATGCCTTTCACAATGGAAATCAAACTGAAGACAATAGTGACACAGAGCGCCAAGCAAGACCATCACCGTGCTACCCCCTCCTTGGCCGCAGGGCATGTATATGTTCGCTGTGCTTTTACAGAGGCAGAATAGCCTGCCTCCGTCAGAGCAAAGCAAGCCTTGGGCTGGATCCGATCTCCGCAATCAAGTCCTGCAGCCAGGTCTAATTGCCCAGAACAATTTATGCCCGCCAGCGCACAGGCAGCTGTCTCCTGGGTCTCCTTAGCTTGACGGGAAAATAGGTTCCAGCGCTGCATTTCTGAAACGGAATAAGAGAGTCAGAGGAGCCAACACCGAGACCACATCTCGGAGAGCTTGCAGGAGCCAGTGAGACATCCCCGATCCTCCTGCCCTTCTCCCAGGCCAGCAGTGCTGCAGCTAATAAACATCCAGCTGCAGTTCAGTGCTCTGAGATCCCAACGGATAAAGGGTACACAGGGTACACACGACCACCCTGCAGCAAGAACCTGAGACTCGACTCCACATGGTCACTAGCAACACACACAAACCACAAAAGATGGGCTAAGAACAACTTGCTAGATGCTGTGCTACTTACAGCCCTGCATTGACGGAGATTTGCACAAACTCACCCAAAATTTCACTGCAAAGAGCAGCATCTTTTGCTGAGAACGGGCAGAGACGTGGCACTACCCAGTGCCCAAACGCTCATGGCCTCGGTGGTCTCTGGGGACAGGCGCAGGTCCCAGAGCGCTGCCGTTCAGGACCTCTTACGTGCCTGAAATACCTCTGCGTGGCAGCAGACATGACAAATACCATATAAGTTAAGCAAGAGCTGCCATGATGACCCTTTTTGTATCCACCAGCATAACACACACACTGGCTTGGCCACAAAGGGCAGTATCTGAGCACCACAGCATTTTTATGTTAATTATCCTCAGGACACCCCAGCGAGGCAGGGACACACCACTACCTGTTCAGGTCCCGCAGTGGCTGGCACCACCGTGAACCGGCTCTGTGCCGATAGAGGCCATTGCAGGCGTTTAGCCCAGTGGATGTGCCACACCAGCTTAAACCAGTCCTGCACTGGTGGGTTTTTGCCCACGGATGGGATTCGAGGTAAGGACAACCCAAGGAGGTAAGGACAGTAGCTGGAGGACCCCACACTCCTGGGGGCACGTCTCTTGTGACGGAGCTGCTCCCCTCTTTCCTCGCCAGCATTTCAGATGTCTGCTGCCACACACACAATCACATCCCCCATCCTAGACAAGCCGCTTTCTTTAAAAAAAAGCACAAGCTAACCTAACAAAGGACACAAAGCAGACATCGATACTTGCTTCTGGAAGCAGACTGATCTAATGCCACACGATACACATGTTTACACAAAGCTGTAGCATTTGGTTAACAAAATGTATTTGTGAATCAGAGCAGCACCTCCATCACTGCTACAATAAAACTCCAATCTACATTTCTGCCAGAAATTGGTGCCACAGAAATTTCTTCTGTGATCAAAGTTGGTCCGTGCTACAGTATGAGGCAGGGAGCGATTGATAACTTTAAAATATATGTCAACAGCTAAGAACACTTCAGTATGCATAAAAAGCAAGAGAAGGAGCATATTCTGATCTCGTTCAATCTGAAGGCAGTGTTAAATCACGGAGCTCCCGCTGCCGCCCTTTGCTGGAGAGGCAAGAACAGAATCTAGTTCAAAACATCTGCTGGAGAGCCTCCAAACTCTCTTACAAACATTTAATTCACCCTGCCTCAAAACATCTTTGTGTTTTACCCATCTAATAGACAAGGAAGAGGGTGAGACTAGAAGGGAAATTAAGCTACAGGCTTTTTAAGTGACCCGTATGTGGTGCCAGAGCCAACCGCGATCCTGGAAATCTTTGCCTTCGGTTCCCTGCTGGCAGCAGGAGATCTATCTTCCACATGCATCCTTGTCCACCTATTTATTCAAGACATCCTGTCTCCCTGTACACATGCACGTACCACGCACTATTTTCTACAAATTTCCCCAACAACTAAGTAACTTTTGGTAAGCGTTTTCTTGCAAGATCCACAAACGAATGAAGAACCCGAGCTCCATCAGTCCTGCTCCAGCCCTGTCCCCTCACTAGCTGCCTGAAGGAGTTACCACCGGATAAACCCATAAGACAAACACACGCACACTGTACTTTTTAAATGCACGCACGATAATTTTAAAATATTCTTTTTGGCGCTCACAAGGGAGCCGTTAGGGTTTACATGTTTAAGCTCCTGCTGCTGAAACGCAAGAGAACTTTTGCTCTTTTGAAAGCAAATGCGGAGAACTCCACGTGACTCGAACTGAAGCTTAAACATATCAAATATCACAAGAGTCACAGCACAACCACAAGAGCCGACAACACTAAAGTTCATCTCGGCTTCTCTACTCCATCAGAGGACTCCCAAGCCGAGTCCTCCCATCCAGTTAAATGCCCCCAAAGGTGCCGCAGGGCAGGGAAAGGGCTGCTCTCCTCCATGCCGGCAGCACAGAGGCGATCCCACCACGGGGGCACTGGAGGAACATTGCTCCTTCAGCATTTCAGCAAGCCAGGTGCAAGGCGGTTTGTGATTTTACTTTCACGGAACATTAGCTGCCGTCAGCAGAAATAATTCTTCCTCCCTTCACAGTGCTCGTTTGCATATTAGCACTGCAAAGTTGCAATCTGTTTTCTTTTCCAAACAATACTTAAGAGGTGCTGCCCATTAGGCCTGGCCGGCGCAGATTTTGGGAACCATGACACTTCCATGAGGAGAGGAAGCTCCTGGTGAACACACGTGGCCACACATGGACACACACGTGGACAGCAGACGTGTATTCCCCTCTCTCTCCTGATGGGCTTTAGCCATACTGAGCAATACCATCACCTGAAAAGCCAACAAATTTAAATATCTGTCCTCCTTTCTGGGCTGCAGCAAGAGGGACGTTGTCATTTAATGTAATTACAGCATCAGTTCAAACTCAGCCTATCTCCGTTCGCTTTGCTGCAGCCACAGGATGCAGGTCCCAGGCTGGGAGGGCACATGGCATTTTCCACACAAGAAACTCAGGTTTTACAGCTGTGGAGCCAGCTGAAGCCCAAGCTGGCTTGGTCCTGCACCCCTCTGAGAGGGCCACCCTCCTGTTCAAGCCACCCAGCAGCCCCCCCCACCCCATCCCACCACCTCGCCGTGACGCTCCATACAGGCGGGCAGAGGATGTCTGAATTAGTGCCTTTCCTGGGGAAAAAAAAAAAAAAAAAAAAAAAAAAAAAAGGTGTTAAAGTGCACAGTGACAACCCATCAAAATTATGCAAGGGACTGTTTTGGGCCACCAACAAACCGTGCAGCAAATACCCCCAGCCAGAAGCCTTCACCTGCTCCCCTGAAGCCTGGGAGCTTGAATCCGCCTCTCCGGCACCGGGCATCGAGGCTGTCGGCCACTGCCGGAGCCGCTCGCGAGAGAGCAGGCTCCGGCAGCCCCGCTGCCTCCAGCTCCCCCGCCAGCCCTCGGGGCTTGGGCAGGGTCCAGCCTCCTCCGGGGCTCCACATGGGAGCTGGACCCAGCAACACCCAGAACTAATAAGGCTACAACCTCTCTCAGCAGAGAAGGAGCTTCAAATATTTGTGGAGCACTTGCAGGTCCTTGGATGAAGTGTGCTACACACAGGGTGAAGTCTTTTCTTTCCAAACCCAGCGTTTTCCCTATTGACGCAACACTAAAACACGAGCAGCTGGTTTGTTTGCTACAAACAAACATGCCAAATAACGAGATGCAAAGAGACCATTAAAAGCCATATGTCAGAAAGAGCATTAGAAACTATCTCTCTGAACACCAAAGTACAACACATCGGACTCCAAGTCATTCATTTACTATTTCGGGAACAACTTCTAGTAAATGGGAACTACTATTAAGTGTGGCTCAATTTCAAGCACACGGTTAAGTCCAATTAAGTCCTTCCAAGACCTGGTTTCTGAAGGCAACAACGACATTTGCACTTTTCCTTTTAAGCACCTTCTGGAATCAAGACCTAAGGGACCCACTGGTCAGCACACCACGATTCCCTGCATCCCTGTGTTATCGCATTACTCTGAGCAGAAAAGAAGTTCCTGTTTACCCAGTGACAAAGCCTACAGAGAAATAACCTAATCACACACCTCTCTATCACATTTGAGAGTACAAACACACAGCATTTAAAGCATAGCTCTTTCTTACCCACTAAATGGACCGTAATAACCTATGGGTCTTCATTCAGTGCCCTTAAGTCGTAGAGGAAAAACTAGCTCAGAGCCCTGCCTGTTATAGAGTATATTGAGAAAAACCCTATTCACAAGAAACTAAGATGTTTTTTTTTAACAGACACCTTTGCAGTACAATTCCAGTGTAGGACGGACGCAGGTAAACAGATCTGATTAAGAGACATCCTGAGCAAAGTAACAGGATCGAGTTTAAAGAGCTTCCTGCTGCCCTTTTGTAAATACCTGCTGAATAAGTGTGAAGATAAGACAAGTATTGCATTACTATGTTTCCTGATGCATGAAGGACTTTTTTATTGCCCAGAGTTTAAGGAAAAAAAAAAAAAAGACATATGAACAATTGCCACAGTCAGCTTCAGCAAAAGGCTCAGCTGCAAAATGAAACAGTGTAGTTTATTAGCAAAGAAAAACTCATCTAAGTTTCCCTTGACTGTAATGAAAAAAAGTTTCATTTTATTTCCTGCTAGATCCTTTTTCCTTTTATTGTTCTTTTCATATACTGACTTGCATATTTAAGAATATTTTTCCAGGGCTACTTCTTCTAAACAGAACTCTCTCCTCCCTTGTCCTTCAACCCCAAATCAAACATAGCTTGTATCTCTACATTTAGGGATTTTTTAATTTATGGAAAAAACACTTGCAACCCAGACTCTTCCTGTAACAAGTGTTGCAAGCTGCTGCACTCAAGGAGGGTGCCAAATTGCTGGCTCGGGGGTCCAAGTCCCCCCTCTAACCCTGGGCTTTGCAGAAGACAGAGGAAGGCAGCTGGGCCAGCTCTGCCAGCGCAGCTCGCTCCCAAGTCCTTCACTCCTGCGCAGGCTGCTGCCGAGGTGGGGATTCAGAGAACTGTACTCAGACACTCATTACACTGATGATTTATGACTTTTTTTTTTTTTTTTTTTTAAGGCTGTTGGATCAGAGCCCCACCACTCCTCGCACACGCACAGAGACATGCTGCTTGCTCCAGCAGCTCACGGCACCGATGCACAGAAACAAAAAGCGATTTTCCCATTGTCGCAAAGTAGTGATAAAAACAGAAGAATACAAGTCCCTGGGTTTATTTTCACAATCTGCTTGAAAAGACAAGAGCTCCGCCCCGGCACTGAAACCGCCAGAGCTGGCAGCGCAGATTTCCTTGGACTTACGGCCCTGTTCACATCCCTGCATCACTCGCACTACAGCACTTTGCCCACCTTCAAGAGAGGAGAAATAACATCAACGAAGCACTACCTCTGATTTCTGCCGTTCGTGGGTTTAGACTCTTCCTTTACCTCTTTTAAAATATGCCAGCAAGTCTTGATGACAAGACAGAAGCCCAAAGCTGTTTGTGGGAACGTGTCTTTTAAGTCTGTTCACTGCAAAAAAGCATCGTTAGCAGTAACCCTTGGCGGTAATCACCGCCGCCAATCGCCCCTCGATAACCCGCCACCCAGCCTGCTTGCTGGCCCAAGGGTTTTACAAAATGAGGAGCGCTGGACATGAAATGCCATTTTGATCACTCAAGACCTCGGGATGCTCGCTGCAGCCTGGTCCCCTTTAATTTGAGCTCAATCAGGGAGCTCAGGCTGGAACGTTAGTTTGGGCTGTCGGGATGGATTTTTAAAGTACCACCTTGATTTTATTCCCTTCAGCTCCACCCCCTCCCACTCTCCGGTCTGGCTCCTAAGCATGCTGTAATAAATGCTGGGAAAGGCAATCCACCAGGAGAACGGGCTATTAAGGCTGAATACAATATTAAAAAGAAAGCAATTAGCGGCACTGGCTGCGGCTCGGCACAGCTCCTCTCACACCTCAGCCCCTCTCCGAGCCCCTCGAACGCGAGCGCATCCCGCTGTGCCCCAGTGTCACATTGTTTGGAGAGAGATTTAATGCCCACGAACTGCGGTTATTGGTGGGTAAATTGAGTTTTACACGTGTCAACAACGCAAGCTCTCATTAGTTTGACAGAGCCTCACCCAGTCATTTGAAACCAAGGTTCAGCTGCAATTTTTAATTACCCCTGGACAGCACGGGGATTACAGGCATAATCACCGTACCCAGATTTCTGGAACTACGTTACTACTCTTTTAAAGCCTATTACAGAAAAAACAATGTTTTCTGCAGTGGTTTTTTTTTTTCTTTGTTTTTTTTGTTTAAAACCACATTGAAGCCGTTCAACCTCCTGCAGCTACTTAAATCATCAAAATGATTTCTGTGAAAAAGAAATAATTTTCTTCAGTTTATAAATGAAAATTAAAAAAAGGATCTTCCTCCACCCTTATTATCCATACAATGGGGATTCAAGGCACAGGCAGACAGTTAACTTTCAGTACAAATGCAAGATGGTTCAATAATGCCCTACACGTGAGAACAGCCAAAAAGCCACCGAGCAAAGGCTCCCCGGCCGGGCAGGCACCCCGGCCGGGTCCGGGCAGGGTCAGGAACAGGCAGAGACAGGCACAAGCTCAGCAGGAGCACCCCGTCATCAGGGAAAGACAATTTCAGCCATTAAAACAGCATCTGGCCACAGATGCCATCCTCTCTCAACAAAAACCTGATGTAATCGTTGCAATAAGGTGCACTTTCGTGGCACGTTTTCCCAGGGGACGTCGAGGTGCTCCGCAGTCCCCTCCTTAAAGCACTGCATCTTTCCCTGGCACGGGGAGACTGATCACATTCAGGTGAAGCTGCCTCAACCCCTCACCACACTGACCAGGGGTAAAACCAGAAAGATAACCCAAACACCTTAACCGAACCCCCCTATTCTACCCACAAAAGAAGCCACCCTGTTTACTGCAATAGTATTACATGTGGGTTTAATGCAAAACACATTGCTTACTTTTCACACTTTGGTCTGATTTATTTTTTTAAAAAGGATGGCTTATTTTTGCCATCAATTTTTTTCGGTTGTTGACCGAAACAACGTGTATTTGCAAATGTTTTCCAAAACAACGCGTATTTGCAAGAGTTTTCCGAAGCTGCCATTTCCACCTGCCTCGTACCCATGCGTGGGCACATGCACAAATGCACGGGACGTGTGCCCTTTCTCCTCGCTTCCCCAGAGCCCCCCGGCCCCCAGGGCCCCCCCAGCACACCGATCCTCAGGGAAGGGCCGGGGAGCGGAGGCTGTGCATCACACCTCGCCGCAGAGACCGGCATGCGCTTGCTTGCCCACGGCCGGGAAAACGGGATTCAAAAGGAAGCTCCCACCTTTTCACTCCTTTTTCTCCCCTAAGCCCTGGAGAACAATAAAGCCCTCCCTTCTCTTTCTCTACAGGGCCCAACAGCTGCCTTTGAACATTTTGTTTGAAACCTCTTGGCTTCAAACACTTTTCATTTCTTGCCCAAAAGCTATTTGAATGGATTATGTCCCAGTGATGAATCTCTCCCAGAAACGTTACAAGAGACTCTTGAATCATGGCAAACAGACTCGGTAAATCAAACAAACGGCAAAAACGGGCGAAGAGAGGATTTTGTTGTTAAGAATAAGGTGACAGGTCCGCACATCAATCCCGCATGACTGACAAGATGTCCTTCTGAGATGCGTATATGTATTTTTTTTAACTTTGCTTCACTGACTACACTTTATTATGCTGAAATAATGCAAGATACAATAATTAAGCTGCGATCTCAGTGGATTGTTCACAATGATAATTCCACCTTTGTAATTCAGCTTCAAATAAACCCCCTTTGTTCTGTCTTATTACACAGATTCTGGTATCATTCAAGTATATTAACTGTAGCCTATTACTGTCACACAAAAATGCTCCCTGAGCCATAGCAAAAGGCTCCCCAGACAAAACTTTATGTCATGTTAATCCAAGCTTTAATAACTATGAGGATATATAACTGTATTCTAATTGTGCTTTGTGTTTCTGCATACAAAACCCAGAAGATATCAAAAGTGACAGAGGCAGCCTTCTTCAAACCAAGCACCAACTCCTGGCCCTGGATGTCCCTGGCTGTCTGCAGCACACAAATGCATTACCATTCCGAGCAGCGGGGCTAAAATCGGTGGTGGGCAATTCAGGCCAAATCCTGGCTCGCACCAAACCCGAGTCTCAGGCACAGAGGGAAAACTGGGCTGGTGGTGCTAAGTGCTGTGGCTGTTACTGCAACAGAAATTAATACCCTCTAAAATAGCACTTAAACAGGGATAATCAGTATTATGGAAATTGTGCATATTTAATTCTTGAGTGTCTGCTGAAAACATTACATGATAAAGGACTGTAGTAAGCAGAGCATTCATTTTGTAGCCAACGCTTAAAATAGGCAAAGGAAAAAAAGGAAAAGAAAAGGGAAGAAAGAAAAATAACCTGGAAACAAGCAATGAAAAGATTCACAAATTCGTAACAGTGCATTTTCAAGTGCTGGCTGCAAGCTGGGAAATGTTTTTAAGTAGAAGGATCTGTCCCACCCCCATGAGGCTGAGGCAAAAGTGTTCTCTACTGTGTTTTGCTCATGCTTTTGCTAACCCAGTTTTAAGTGCCTCAAGAAACGAGATTTATACCCCTTCCCTACATAAGGTTACAGCGCTGATCTCGCAGCTAAATCCACAGCAGGCTAAAAGTGGCCAGATTTTAACCTTGCTGCTCCAGCTGTAGGACACAGGCCCTTTCAACTCATTCTCATACTCTCCTCATTTTCTACTGCAACCTTCCCCATTTTATTCCTGTAAAATTTGCTTCAATGCAGTAAATTCAAAGCTAACCCAACAAGAAAAAACCCGAAACAGATAGGACCAAAAAAAGTAGGGAGGAGGAAAACACAAGCAGTGACTTGTTCCAGGTCAGAAGACAAATCCAGGCCAGAAGTAAAACTGTCCCCGACGTACAGACCTCGTGCAGGACTCGGTATTTCCTCGTCCCAGAGGTGCCTGTTTGTTTGGCCTTTTCTGTAACACTCGGCAACAACTCCTCGTGTCACTCCCTTCCTCCAGTCCTGTTTGGTGAGAGCTTAGGAGACTCTTTAGGGGAACTTCTATAATGATTAGCCAGAACGCTACCAAAACTCGAGGCAATGTGACGGTTTTCCTTCCTGTGCACTCACCGTCAGCCCCTGAGGGCTTCCCCAGCACTTTGATGCCAGGAGAATATGGGTAATGGAAATAAATATGTTATTTACTTGTTACTGACTTAGAACACTTAACTACCATAAAGGGTCATTTTGTAACGTCATAAAAATAGACCCCATATTTTACGTTAAGCTTACTGACAACCTGAGTGAGATTTTACATCTCTCCACATGAGGAGCTCTGCAGAGCTCTGCAAAACACCGTGTTGAAGTAACCAAAGCTGCTGTCCGTTGGGATACAGCCCTTTTAGCTTCTCCCAACTTTGCATCACTGAAACCTATGAAACATTATTTTCTATTCGTTTTTAAGTTATGCTGGATTGACTGTCTCTCCAGCAAATCATTGCAAAAAAGCTGATTTCAGGGACCAATGGACAGAGTAATTTCGAATGGCTCCATCTTCTCAGGTTTGGTGCTGGCACTCCCCAGTCCTAGACACAGCAGTTTGATTTTAAAGAGTCAGGCCTGTCTCATCGCTCTGAAGGTCAAATTAAACAAGGAGGGTCAGAGTTTAAAATTACTGAAGAACTCCGATCACCTCTTTCGGCAGCCAGCTCTCCAACACCTTTCCTTAGTAAAGCAGAAGTGAAGCTTTCTCACTTGCACCCCGCTCTGCAGGCACGCTCCCACCTCCCGTTTGTCACTGACCTCCTCTTGTTTGAGACAGGATTTGCAGACTTTCTAGATCTACACATTGGGTCCCCAGGGAGATCATAAGGATCAAAACCACATCTGTCTCGAGTGTCAGAAATTCAAAAACAGCTCCTTCAGCTCCCCAGACTCTAATTAGGTGGCATCTTCCAAACGTTTCCCAGAGTAAGCCCAAAAGGTATAAAATGCTGTACATTTTAGTGACAGAAGGTTCTGTTTATTGGTGTGAATTAACCTTAGACAAACTTGGAAAACTTCACTGGATATGTTAAAAAAAAAAAAAAAAAAAAAAAAAAAGATGAGTTCAAATGAGACTAAAGGAAACCATGAAAAAATTTTGGGTTTACTCCTGAAGACACAGTGTCCACCACCACTGAGCAGGAAGGGTCAGGAAGGGCTGGGGCTCAGGCAGGGCTGCATGTGGAAGAGAAAACAGCTCATTTCTCAAACTCTGACATTTTAATTTGTCCCACCTTAAAAGAAATGAGCATTGAAGGTGCATGGGAAGTATGGAGATGGGACTGAGGCTCTTTGAGGACAACAGCAAACTTTCATCTGTCCAGAGCATCAATGCAGATGCGAAGGGCTGCAGAGATGCAGCAACTTGATTTTGTTTGGCCAAAAGTAACACAAAACACCAACTGTCTATTTCCACGGGACCCTCGGGGGAACACCAGCACACACACACCTATGCACACAGATGTCCCTGTGTGTCCCTGCCGCCAGCACCCACACAGCTCATTAACTGCTTTTATTGGGAAATCAGAAGCAGCATGCAAAAGCAGTGAAGCTCAAAGAAAACAGGAGAACAAGTCAGGTGGATTTACGTTGGAAATGATCAAAATAAAAAAATATACCTAATACCCCTGAGAAGCTACCTTTCTCCTGGTTCCTGCTTCACGTGGACTCTGACGTTCCACAACCCACCATCTCCAAATCAGGAGATGCACTTAAAAAGCCACCAGATTTTAAATATAATACAGTCAAGGATTTTATTTACCTGCTGACGCTAGAGCTTCCTGGTTCCATATTTTGAGGCTGTATTCTACAACATGTTTTAAAAATTAAAATGAACAGTCTTGTGTAAATCACAAGACTCCAGAAACTGGAGTATTCTGAAGAAAAAAAAAATATCACTGAACAGCCTGAAATTCTTGATAAATCGTGAAATTTGGCAGCACCCATCTGACAATGTTTATTTTTTTCTCTCAAAGTTGTACTATGCTGAACATTAGATCAAAACAGTTTTCTTTGGCAGACACAGGTTCTGCTCTGCATTCCCCTTCTCCCTGACACACCATATGGACCATTCTTAATGAAATATATTTAGAGAGGGATACTAAACTAGCTCAGCACTGATGTAAGCACTGCTTCTCTGGAAGTCAGAGACTAAAAAACATCATGCATTTTTGAACTATCGCTTTTGATTTAAAAGTCCTTAAAAGTGCAGTCAGTAAGCTCAGATTAAAATACTAAATAAGGCTTTAGTGATACAAAACACACACACATATATATAGCAAAATTACTGCTATTTTTACAAAATGCCTTTAAGTAGCATGCTATAAAAAGAGCCCAGTGAAATGAGAAAAACTGGTTTGGACAGCTTCAATACAGAAGAGATAACAGGACAAGCAGAAATTTATTAAAAAGTGAGAGGTGTTTTTTTTCTGCAGCAAGACAGGAAGGGTATTTCCAAGATTTCTAATATGCTCAGAATATACGTGCAATGCAAATGTATACCAAGCTGCAAAGGAAAGCTGTAGAGTTACAGACAGGTTATTCAGGGAGCTACCTGACGGATCATTTACCTGCGGATGGTCAATAACCTGTAGGTGCTATAGGTGCCCATGGCAAGCAGAGACCCTGTCTGGTTGTGCCACCCATGACGTGGAGCCCCTGCAGCGCTCAGGCACCAGCAGCGAAGCCCGATGTCACGGCAGACAAACCTCCACGCGGGATGACGCCCCGAGTCCGGCAGGACCCCAGAGCACGCCGGGGCTCGCGAGGCTTCACCTGGAAGGATATTGGCCAAGCACCGCACTCGCTTTCAGCTCTTCGGGCGTGATCCGTGGTGGGGGTAAACCAGCTCCGCTCCACAAATGCCAACGAACCGATACTACCAAATCAGGGGAGCTCTGGGCGCTAATTCACACCGCTGGCCATGCCCAGGGAGCAGAGTGGGGTCTCCAAGGGGAAGAGGGGCCAAACCCCAAGGCAGTTCAGTACAGCATCCCTCCAACCCGTGGGCTGGAGGGGCCGCATCTGTCTCCGGGAAGGCACTGTGCACCCAAATACAAAAGGCTAAAGGAGAGCCTTTTTTTAGAATGACCAAATTATCCGCCCAAGAGCCCAGTAACTCCCCTGGGATTTCTATCGACTTAAAGGAAATCTGCCAGTAATCCAATCAGCAGCAACAAGGCAGGAGCCTTTGCAGCAGAACAAATCTTTTAAGGAGCAAAGTGCTTTTATTTTGGGGAAGAGACCTGTGTCAAGTTGCTTTTAGTTTTGTGTTTCCTCTCTCCCTCTTCCTTCCTCCTCCTCGAGCAAGAGGCAGGATGGACAGGCATTATCTAAAAAAAAAATCTTGCAGCGTAATGTCAAGATCGATATGTTGACCTAACAAGTAATGCCAGCTTTAGTGGTGTCTTAATGATGTGATCATTATCTTCTTACCTGAAGTGCAGCAGCAGTTAGCACGTGTGCCAGCAGGAAGACTTAAGACTATTCAGTGCAAAAGACCACAAATACTTCCCCATTTGCACACAGATATTTTCCACATTTGGTGTCTCGGGGGAAAAAAAAAAAAATAGCTACCCGTGCTCCTGAACATTCACAGTGGGCTCAATTAACCAAGCACAGTGGAAAAGATACCACTGTCGTGGAACAGTTGTTGTTTCCCTCTGGGTAATGCAGCTTTACAGGCTTCTGGTCATTTGTACTGAAGTCTCCCAGATTTGCTTCAGCGTGCTTAGAGATGCCTGGGAACTTGTAGGCTGTGCGGAGGCAGCAGGAAAAGGGAAGATGCCAGTCTGGAGTCCTGTCTCTCTGACTGAATATAATTGGATTTTATGACCCTGGTGGATTTGCTCTGTCCTACGTCTCATTTGTCTAGGAAACACTCAATATTTTTGTTAAGACACAATCACACTATAAAACTCTTGCCTGGCTGCTGTACCCAAGATAGCTCCAAAGACTCACACTTTCCAAACCCGGTGGTTTTGCAGTGAAACTGAGTCTCAGTCACATTTTAAAGTTTTTGACTTTGCCCTCACAAACATCACAGCCCAGTTTCGTACCTGCCCCTTCCACCCACCTGCACGGGGTGCCAGCCCTCTCCCGGTGTGGCTCGGCTGCCCAAGCACGGCATTATCGGCCACTGGACAAAGGCACGATCAGTCCGAGTGCCTCGGAAATGCCCTAGGAGTGAAGATGCAAGTGTCCGACGACGCAAGAATTAAACAGAGAACCCTGAGAACGGACCCTAGCAGCTCTGCAAAAAGCGAACAGACAGAAGAGCTATCCCCCCACCACAGGAGCATCTTCCTGTAGCAAATGCCTCCAGCAACAGCTGTCAAACACAAAGCAAAAGATACAACCAACATTAGAAAAGATCCCTTCCTATTGCCACCCTACAAACCCTACAGTCCTGCTGTTTTGCCTGCAAGTTTAATGTGCTTGAAAGGCTAAAATTTTATCTGACACTCGAGCATCCGTCCCCCCCCCCCCGAACAAGCGAGCCATTGCCACCAGCGCTGCCATACACAACGAGGGTAATAAAGCAATATAGGTAAACTTCTATGGATTAGCAGGAACACAGCATTTTTTTTTTCTGTCCATTAATACATTATTCCAAAACACCCCCAAACCCAAGAGAAAACAATACCCCCTTCTTGAAAACAGTAGCTGGAAGAAAATCCATTTTCCACAAGTAGCTTTCGCTGGCCACCAGAAATAGCAGAGAGCAGTAACACATAAGCATGAAAGAAAGCAGCCCCAAAAGTTAGCTTTCAGACTGTTGTGATTTGTCTATCTCCAGAGACAGACCGAGAAGAGATGCCACTAAGACAATGCATACTTAAACAGATTTTGAGACTGAAATGTGTGATTTTTGGTCTAATTCCAAAAAACGTTAGCTAGTGTGAAACATCTCTTTCAGTTGTCTGCCTTGGATCTCCCTGGACAACGCTAGATAAAGAGGCAATTTATCATTCAGCTGAAGGTTGTGTGCAATGCGTTATCAGTCTTCCACAAAGATCCGCGCGTTTTGTGCGAGCCCCGTGTTTTGCAGACTGACCTCCCTCCTCCATTTTGAGATACCATAGCAACATGAAATTAGCACACACAGAACTGTTAAATGGATAATTTACTGATTTCATAAGAACCTGTCTTGCAATTTATAGTTCTATTATCTTTTATACCCACGTCTTAACTCCTTTTGTAAAAAGGCTGCAATCAAGCTAAATAACATTTGAAAATCTAATAAGCACATACAGGCTCCCCGCTCCAGGGCGAGGGACGTGCAGCCTGATTTGCCAGTTCCCGTGTTCGCGGCGGGTCGGTCCCCCCGGTCCCCCCACAGCTGCCTGTAAGAGGGGCACGGGGAGGTGGCCCCCGAGGAGCAGTGCCGGCACCCCTTCCCCTCCCTTGCAGGGAGACGTTTTTCCCATCCCGGCTATTCAGGCCCAATCAAGGAAACGCCAAGCAGCATTCAGAAGTATCACCGTCTTCAATCTACCAATTGTCATTTTAAAACCTGCAGCCAGTGAAGGGCAACGCAGGCAGCTAGGGTACGTACGGCTGCAATGACAATTGGGGTATAAAATATATCTGAAAAGGCTTCTCCAACACTATCAGAGATGCTCTTCTAGTGACTCAACCGCATCTTGTCACTCATACTCAATTTAAAAGATATTTATAAAGACAGTACGACGAGAGATTTAGTTTCAGACTTATTTATTTGGGTGGAATAGGTTAGATTATTTTTGTTATACGCTCCTCAGCAGAACGGATATCTCCATTCGATATACATTACAGGACACAGATGAGTTTGAGAGATGCTGCAGGCTGCAACTTTCCAGCCTCTCACACCGTGGAGAGGCATCGTTTTAAAGAACTAGATTCAGCATCCCCCTGAGATGCCGCTAACCAAACATGCCCAGAGAGTAGGACAGCTTTCCTTTGATTGCTTTGTTTTTCAGTTTCTATTCCTACCGGAGAGCTACTCTCGGGGTTTAAAAATTAAGAACAGCGCGGCTATTAAAAACAGTGTTTCTGAAGTAGGCGGAGATTTTCAAAGGGAGATTCAGATAACTTCCCACAAGGAGGGGTGGGTATGAAGCCCAGAGAGGACGAGGGAGACAAACAACACACCCGCCTCAGAGCCTGGCCTCACCTGCACCTCCTTCAGACTCGTCCTAAGTGCCCGGTAAACAAGAGCACAGCGCAGCCAAAGCACGGCCCTCCGGTACGGCACGGCCGGTGGGGCTCGGTGCCGGCACAGCCCGCCGCGAACCTGGCCATAAACACCATCTTCTGCAAGACCGCAGTCATCTAACAGGGAAATCACTTGGAGATTAAATTTTAAAAAAAGATGAAAGAAAGGGATAGCACAATATTACTTACTTGGTATTTATGATCTGAAATAAAAACAGTGAGGAAATTTTCTTTTATTACACAGGAGCCCTGGGCTTTTTAATGCGAGATGGAGCAAATGGGGCAAGAACCAGCGGCTGCAATCCCCAGCCTCCCTTGGCTGCCTCACGCCTGGGGATGCTCAGGAGCACTCAGTGGAGCAAAACAAGATACTG
The DNA here is from genome assembly GCF_026419915.1 of Harpia harpyja. NCBI lineage: Eukaryota > Metazoa > Chordata > Aves > Accipitriformes > Accipitridae > Harpia > Harpia harpyja. The sequence goes on along the minus strand of NC_068951.1, from coordinate 1,908,293 downwards.
AAGCTTATATGGAGAATGGTTAAAGTGGGAAAGATTTACCTCAGTGTGCAATATGTACAAGACTAAAAGCTGGCTCACATAACAGAACTGGCCAAACAATGCTGCTCTCTGCCAGGTTCCTTCATTTTCTGATCAACAGTGTAAATTAGTCATCCTGCCACGGGAAAAAGAAAGGGGCTGGAGCAGGGACTGAGAAAACAGCCCACAAAAATAGGAGAGACAAAATGATAAAAACTAGGGGGAAAAAATTCAAAATGGTGACCTGAGACAGTGAAGTCTTCTTGCAAATATCCTTACAAATAACATCAAATCAACATGCAAACCTTTCACATCAGGATCTGAACACAGGTTTAACTAGTGGCAAGTAGAAAAAAGTAAAGACTTTCGCATTTGCTGCATGACTTGGAGATAGGATTTTCAAAGAAGCCTCGGACAGGAAGGTGTCCAGCTTCCCACACAGCCGCAAGAAGCAGCAAACTTCTTTTTCAGCACCTTCAATACATACAGCCAGCACCCCCCCCCCCCCCCAAACACACATACACATAGATGGAGATATATGCGTAAAAACATTAAGCAACAGCCAAAATCACAATCTGTGCTGTACTGAATGCACCTTACCTTGTTATTTTTACTAATAGAGTTGGGACTAAAAAGCAAAATGTGTCAGATTCCAGGAACACCGGAATAGGAAGGAAAGAAACAGTTCTGTTTAAAATTTCTACTTCCTTTCACTGTTTATTGTTCCCCATCTCTGTTGCTGTCTCAAGCACGGCTGGACAATAGCAAACAAAGGCCTGTTAAACCCTGCTCTTAGCGTTTTATTCCCCAAATACCCATCACCTACAGGAGAGCAAAGATAAAAGTGAGGAGTTTGACCTGACCACACTCACAATGCAACTGCTTCCCTGTCTTCCAAACAACATAAAAAGGATGTCAGGAGAGCAGATGGATTGGAAGGGAATTTGGAAAGCAACAATAACAACAACAGAATGAAACCCAAGACCTAAAAGCTGTCTCCATCCAAATAAAACCCCTCACGCCGTTCCAATCCCCCCGGATTGCGCGGCGGGCATCACAGCACTGTTGCTGGCATCGGCAACCTGGGCTCAGGCTGTCAGAGACACCCCGCTGCCGGCAAAAAAAATAGTTGAAGGAATTCAGTGGTGTAATGGGACCAGAGCATTCGCCACAGACACTTCTGAGCACTTCACGAACATTAATCACATTACCCCATACTCCTGCAATGTTGGCAGCTCGCCTCGATGTTTTACAGCTGGGAGACTGGCACTAAAACACTCAGTGCTCCCCATACCCCTAGCCCAGCTCTACCAGCCCCTGATCCCCCTCGCATTGACCATTGCCCAGAAAGGTCCATGGTTATTCAGGACAGAAGCAGTTCCTTTAGGAAAGGTTTCACATCTTCCTAAGATGATAAAATGAAATGGATCTTAGCTTAATTACTTTTCTAAGAAAACAACGTAGGAATAACAAACGTTACCCACTCCCACCGTTCAGCTTACATCTGAATTAATGGTTTGCTCTCAACGCAGGACACAATGACGGTCCATCACCCAGAGAAGCCCCACGTTGACAAGCCTAGAGCCCACCGAGCACCACCATCGTAACGCGACCATTGAGAGCCTTCACAAAATCACTTCCCTTCAAGTTTTTCAAGCAAAATTCTCAGCCACTGGTATTAAAACACCTGCCTCCTTTAAAGGGGGGGTATTTTTGGCTGCTGACTTCAGTGAGTGTTTAATACAGCTTTCACCAGAAGACAGCAGGAGCAGAAAGCGCAGTGGCTCAGTGGTCAGGACTAAGGTGCTGCTCCCCCACGGAGCCTTCCCCACCACCCTGCCCCGCAGCCCACGGAGCACCCGCCCGGCACAGGGATGTCCCAGGAGGACCGCAAAGCCTGGGGACACACACGCAAGCCGTGAGCGTGGCGGCGGACAGGGCTTAGATTGAGCCCTTCGTTTCTGGCAGGCAGTTTTAATTCTGTGCTATAACGCAGCAGAAGCTGAACTCACAGTGGGTGCCCCCTTCCCCCCGAATCAATAAGTGGCATCAGACACCCGCTCTGGAAGAGCCGCTCTGCAGCTCCTCTGCCGTTAAAAGGTTGCTGCGCACTTCAGTGAAACCAAAAGGACAGATCTCTGCTGTTACCAGCTAACCTAAAGGTTAAGACATGCTGGTGCATTGTTTGCAGTAAATGGCCAACTGTTCAGGTTTTATAGCTTCTTCCAGGAGCTGCTAACTGCCAGCCTTCGCTCTGCTTAGTGCCGCACTGGAGGACACACGTAGGGACACGGGGTGGCTAGTGCCGTACTGCAAATGAAACACGCGACGCTTGCAGAAGGCCAGGCAGGCTGCAGAAGGGGCTGCCCACGACATCTACGCCGTGCCAATTACCCAAACGCAGACCCGTGCTGACAGCATTGCTCTAATTAGGCTCCCGTAGCCTGGCCTGCAGCACGCCCTGCGTTCCACCGACCAAACCAGAAAAGAAATCCCCGGGAAAATGGAGAAGTCTCGGCAATTATTCTGAAAAGTACCAGCATGTCCATTCAACGTGGAGGAAAGCAGACTGTCACGGAGTGGCCACTTAACCACAGCCCTTCTTCACCTCCCCAGTGCTCTCCTCCGCAGACGTGCCGTGTCCCCGCTCGACTCTGCCACCATCCTTTCCTCTCCAGCATCCTCAGCTTTTCCCTCCCACACAACAGTGGCAATGCCGGTCCTGACCTGTAAAGAACAAGAGCACTCCCTCCTCTTCTTGGGCTTTTACTAAATCATCAGTGCAACAAAAGGGATTAGAACAAAAGGTTAAATTAACAACTTGGCGGAGAAGGCAGCCTCGGTTTCTGAAGGGTTTTAGCCAGCATTTACACTGAACGCTTCAGGCTGAGCGAGACTTGTGCAATTACCCACAGGCCTGGGTTGGTATTTGTACTATCACCCATGACAGTGCTGTTCAGCCTGCAGAGCTTCCCTGGTACGCTCGCTTCTCTTTGGGGAGGAGGACAGGACAGGACAGCCCATTTCACAGCTTCCTTCTGCCCATCTGAGAGCTTAGTCCATTCCTGGAGGGGAAACCTCCTATTGCTGCAGCACAAGGCTTCTTATTAGTGCTCTTTTCTCTTAACAAATAAACAGAATTTTAAAAAGGGGTTCCAGTTTAATTACTTGTGTAGTTGATCACAGCCTATTTTCAAAGCAGAGACACAAAGCAAATGCACACATTAAAAGAAGACCTGTTTCTGACCAACAGTGTCAAGGCCTGCAGAGCAGAGGCTCTCTGCCGAATATCCACAGACCCGCCAGGCTTTGCAGCCACTAGCAGTCAGTTGCACACTACCGGTAAATCTAGGCTTGCCTGTATGCATCCTTTACTATGCAAACACCACACTTACCCTTCCTGAACATCCACTGAACCATGCAAGTTGCTGCAGCACGGGACGGTATTGGCTCTCCAACCAGGAAAAAGAACCCCAGAAAACACTCAGGAAGTAGAAAACAATTTTCATGAAGTCCAGTAATAGTCCAAAACACTATGTTATACAAGGGATATGCAGCAGAATTTAAAGGAATTACTGTGAATTAGTGCATGGATTTAAAAAAAAAATAAATTACATAATGGAATTCTTTCACTTAAGAAGCTTCTTTGCAAAAATAAATTTCTTGCTGCTTTGATTCAATTCAAGATGCTCCAGAACATCCCCATGCTGATCAAAACAAGATCTGGGGGTTTATAATCTTCAGAGATGCAGGGGATGGGGAAAGGGAATGACACGCCACAGGCCTGGGCTGTATTTAATATGGAGCACGTTACAGTCTGGCTCATTACGTCCTTGCTCCGTGGAGCACCTACCTGCCAAAGTCAGCTACTTCGCCCGGCACCTAAATGCAGACACAACACAGAGGGTATTAAATCTGCCATCTCCAGCCCAGAAATTAGATTTCTGTTAAGATGTCTATTTCTTGCAGGGATTGCATCAGAGATGGAGAAGTGTCCTCATTAGACGCTCTTTTCATGCCAATGAAGTAACTTGCTGTACTATGTAATGGTTGAAAAGAAGATGCAAATCATATATAGCTCTATATGTTTCTGAGTGGCAAACAATTCCAGCTAGTTTGACAACTCTTCCTTAAGATGAAGCTAAACTGCCCTTTTGTGCCAATTAAAGACTCACCAGAACAGAGTCTGAACCTATATTATTGTTTAATAAAAAAGGAAAGAAACAATTTTGCTTCCCTTTTTAAAAAAATATAAACATCTTGCTACAGATTCTTGTGACATGATGGTTTTTAGTTCATTAATACTCTCAAACAATAACCATGATAAAAGACAGTTGCTTCTCTAGGCAGTTCAGAAAATGATCCTCTTTTCAAGGGCCCAAAATCCACACCGTAAACATCTCCCGACAAAGAAGGTTTTCCAAAACCAGCATTGCTACCAGGTGAGGTGCTAATATACTGGAAATCAAAGCAAGACAAAGCAACTTCCACTCCACAGCCCCATTCTTCCAACCATTTAGTGACGGAAAAAGTCTACCAAAGGTGAGGTGGGAGGGTTGGGGGGGGGGGGGGGGGGTGTTGGGTTTTTAATTATTCCTTTTCACACAACTCTGTTTAAGATGCTGTATCAAAAGCTTGGCAGATTTGAGACAATCACAAAATCATAACCAGAACAACCCTGGAAGAAACCAAACCAAAACAAAAACACAACCCAAGACCCAGATCACCACAGCCTCTTAGTACAACACCAGAAGCGGATGCATTGCAGTGTTGCCTCCACACAGGGGTTCTCAGATGAAGCAAATTTAAGTGTCTTTGACACACTGAAATAGTGTATGCCCTGTCACGAGCACAGCTGATGATGCTGATAGTGGGTTTTTTCTGCCACTTTATATGAGGTTATTTTCATTCCTTTTATTTTTTTAAAGTGTTTCATTATGTTTGTCTAAAACATGTTCATGGCTTTAGAAAAACAAAAGCAAGAACAAAAACAAATCAAACCCCTCAATATGTTGTCCTGGAATTTAAAAAAAAAAAAAAAAAAAAGGGCAGAGGGAGGAGAGAAGCGGCAGAGACAAGCTGTCCAGCGCTGAGCTTTTGGCAGATCTGCAATTCACAAACCAGAGGAGATTCTCCTCGGCCTTCCCTTACTTCTTGTCACCCCTCGGACATCCCAGTCCTGCCCGCAGGATCACCTCCTCCGCACCTGGGAGGCAGCACCCTCTCTCCAGGACCATCACACAGCCTGCGGTGCTGCAAGGGGACAGATTTGTGCTGGTCTCTTCCCCTGGAGCACCTGCTTTGTTCAAGATCAGTGAGAGCAGAAAACAACATCTGGTGGGTTAAATAAGAAGTTCTTCCCCCTTCTCTGGTGCAAGATGCTGTTTAGCAAAAGCGGTGGTTGCAGGCGCTGCCTGGTTATGCCAAGGGAGGAGCATGAAAGGGAAAACTGGAGCGAGCTCTTTCCATGCCCAAAGGGAGGGGGGAAAAAAAAAAAAAAAAAAAAAAAAAAAGAGGAAAACAGGTTTGCGTGAGAAGGACACAACTACCCATGAGATTCCAGTTTGATCTGTGCTCCCTTGAGCTAAGACAGTTGAAGACACAAACAAAAAACCCACCAGCCCACATCACCAAAAAACAAACAAAAACCGCCTCCCCGAACCGCTCAGTCCCTCGAAGCTCGGCTGCCTCTGCAGCTTCCCTGATCAAACCGCACCAGCACGAACGGGACCGTCGGGGCCCTCCGTGCAGCCACAGCAGCTCGCAGCCGCCTATCAAGAGACAGGCATTCCTCCCTTTCCACAGCTGCAAACCGCAGTTACCAAACCCATATTTTCCCATTTCCAGACAAAGGTACTTCCCCAGTTCCCTGCAGCCAGCTGAGCTTTGCACAACCTCGGCAGGCGAGTGCCCTGCGCACGGCCACGGCCACGGCCACGGCCCCACGCGTGCCGCAGCTCGGCTCAGAGCCTCGGCTGCCCGCCGGCTCCGGGCAAGCCCAAAGGCTGTTATTGACTGTCTATGTGCGCGTGTATATGTACGTCTATTTTATATATATACAGAAATATATAGAAATATTATTTTCCTTTAAAGAAAGTAGTTCCCACTGGCCCACAACGTGCCCCATCTCAGGGAATGTTTGTTTTTATTTTTTTTTGCTGTCAATGAATTTTGCTCATGGCAATGATTTAAAGCTGGACATATTCCATACAGAAGCTAACCAGAAGCATTTGTTTCTCAAATAAAAGCCTCAATTGGGAACAGGCTATATAAAAAAATATTTTTAAAGGAAAGAGAGGAGAAGGAAAAAAAAAAAAAAAAAAGACTCCTTTCTTAGCCATGCAAGTCAAACACTGTAATAGAGGAATGAAATATAAGCGCAAAAGTCATGGGAACTCAGCACTGGAAGGGACATACTGCATCTTACAGTCCTTCACTGTCTTAAGCAACAGTATGTTATTCCTTTCACTTCCTAATAGTTTGAAACTTAATTTCAACCTCCAGGCTAAATCTATCAATCTTACTTCCTTTGGCTCTCTTGTTGACTCTGCTCCTCAGTCAAATAATCCTCTGCAGGGTGCGTAACCCCTGATACACCTAGGGAGGGAGAGGCATCACCCCCACTCTGTTTTGCTAGACTAAACAACTCTTCTAGCTTCCTCCCTTCTTCCTCAATCATCTTAATAGCCCGTTGCTGTAACATCCCAATTAGGATTCATTTCTCTTAATGATGGGTGATCAAGTTGAGGTCTTGTGTAAAGGCATCAGCACTTCCCTTTCATTACCAGATATACCTGGGCATTTGGCAGAGCCAAAAACCCCTTCATCCTCACACACTTCTCCTAAAGCTATTTTTTTTAATGAGTCCCCAAAGCTATTTTTTTTTAATGAGTCCCTCATGGTGTTTTATTGCATTAATTTATCACAGATCACTATTTCAGTCTTCACTGTCATTTCCAGCTGGTCCTGTGAGATAGCTGGATCCTCCTCTGCAACAAGGATGCTCTGCAGCTTTGAGTCACCTGAGCCACCAGCACCAGTACCCTGCCCACAGCCCAGCAAGAGCTCCACCGGCACACAGTGAGCACCACAGACACCAACGGTTACTGCCCGGCCCCGCAGAGCTGCCAAAAATATTGCTTTCATTAAAATGCATTACAAAAAATATTCACAAAATAAAAAAAGGTTTTGGATTTGGACTGCCCCCCCCACCCCCCTGAAAGCTTGCAATGCGAACACTGCTCCCCAGTAGTGAAGCCTGAGCTGGAAAGCAAAATCTAACAGTGAAATGTGAATGAAATGCAAAATGTAAACAAACAGAGTCAATGACATAAAATAAAATTATCGAGTTTTTGGATGTAATCCAAACTTAATAGCACAGAAGGAAGTGAACGTTGAACTTGTGGATTTTTAACCTCAAGTGTCTGTTTAATTTTAAAAAACAGCTGCTGGCTACATATTTGCGCGCTACGCTTTCACACAACACACACATCGCCTGCAAAAGTCTCCTGCATTTAAATAAAAGTCAGACATAGCCAACTATCACGAGAATGAAAAATAACCTTCCCGAGTCCCAACTGCTCCCCAGCCAGCCAGGGAAATCCTCCCAAGGGACGCCTGCACCTTGCGCACCCTGCCCACCCCTGCCTGCACCGCATCCGAAAGCGTTTTGACCCCGGACCAGCGACCAGGATGCGGGCAGCATCCCACCCAAGGGAGACAAGGGCAGAAGACAACCAGCCGTGGTGACGGCTCCCCGTGGACGTCCAGCTCTTCGCTCCGAGCCGCCTTCGGGCTCGGGGAGTGTGGGTGTAATTACCGCACCGCTGTTAACTCCCCAAAGTTTGCCTTCCCAGAATCCAGACCTGCCGGCTGCCGCAGCTGCTCCTGCCTGACCAGCAGCAGCAGGAACAGCCCTGCGTGGCCCGGGGAGGTTCTACCACCCCGGCTGCAGGACAGCAGCACCGTGGGGACCATCCTCACCCTCCTGCAGCCCCTTCCACCGGGCACAAGCCAGGGAGAGCGAGGAGGAGCACGGCCACGCAAAGCCCGGGCGATGCCTTAACCCTTCCTCACCCTCCTCTGGGGACATGGGCACGCAGAGCGACGCGTGGAGAAAAATATGCTCCAAAATGGGTCATCTATTCTGTACCCTTGTTATTTGCAGCTAAGTATAATGGAAAAAATTGACTGTTTGCTTGGTGCAATAGGGCATGACTCTGTTTACACAGAAATAATAGCTAAACAGTGATGGATTCTAAATCTCCATTACAGTGAAAGATTTGAAGGAGTAAAGCAGTTAGAAAAATAATTGGTTTTCTTGTTTAGCTTTAAAAAGCCTTTACACACTGCCAAATTGAGAAGACTTCTCACTTTATTTTGTGTTTTTCCTTTGGGGGGGTGTTATATTAACAAAGGGAATAAAACCAACCCCAACCTACTTAGGCAAAAAGGAAGGCCTTTGACCTTCACTGCTAGTCCAGAAGATCAAGGGTTGGGAAGCCCAGGAGATGCAGGACCATCGCCCACATAGTCCCATCCCAGACGTGTGAGGCACAAGATGGTAAACATGGCTTAGCACTCGGGCTTGGGCTTTTGTTCTTCTGGGGGTTTTTTGGATGAAGCAAGTAATTATTACAGCAAACTGGAAACTTTTTAAGTTTTCAAGGAAAAGAGAGATTTAACTCAAGCACTCTCAACCAAGCACCAAACCTGGACAGGGAAGCAAGTGTCTCTCTGTCCTGGTGGAAGAGGTACCGTCAGAAACCTTGGGACAGAATAGAAAGACTTAACACAGTCGGGTCCAACTTAAAAATGAAGCCTTCCCAGCACCTTTCATTTTAAAGCCAGGCTGGAAAACAAGCACCGGCTAACTGGAAATAGCATAATAACAACAGTAATGAAAACCACGCAGGACTTCTCTATAATGGAAAAAAGGCAGACACGAGTTCAGAGCCCTCTAGGATGCTTCTGAATATTTCAAACACTAAAACGAGAGACTTTATGTTTTCTGAAGGCAGAGACCTCTCCCCTACCCCCAACTCCTCTGAGGCAGCTCTTTAAATTATTTAGCAGCATGGTGATTACGTTCGGTGCTGGAGGAGACGGTGGCACCCACAGAGCGGGATGGGGATACAGCTGCCGGTGACATTTGCGGCATCTCGATGGAGTGTCTCAGAGACCCGAAGCAGGTCAGTCTGAAGCTGGCCAAGGGGCTCCCCGCACCGTTTAGGTCATATTTACATACAAAAGAGCAGCTGCTGTGCAGCTATTATGCTGCAAACTTTTCAGCGGTGACCCGTGGTGGGTGCGGGAGAGGGGGGAGCAGTGGATGCAAAGCACCTATTGACGTCCCATTAATTTTTCAGGAATTCTCAGGCTTTGGCCTTTACAAAACGCGGCAGGAGGAGGGAAGGGGAGAAAGAGACTCCAGCCAGGAGGAGAGTCTCCCCCCAGCAACCCTCTCCCCATCAAACAGCTTTGTCAAAACAGAGAAATGAATAGAAGCTGATCTGAACTCCTTGCGTTCCCTAATTAGAAGGGAAAAATCCCGGGCAGTGATTGAAGCGAGAAGCGGCCCCTCGCAGGGGCGCGGGCTCACCAGCACGCTGCGCGCACACACACAGAAAGAAGTTTCTCTCCGCGGTCCAATTTCCGGAAATTTATTCCAGTTGTAAACCATTAGGTGCCAATTTTTCAAATCAACCTTACGATTCAATAGCACTGGCTGCCTAATAGACTCTGAAAAATCTTTTGCCGGCTCGCAGCTGAGCAAATGTTATCTAAAAACATCTTAATAAGGCTCTTGCTATTCTTTCACCTCGCTGCTTACAAAAGGGGAGACAGTCACTAAGGCAGCTCAGCGCAGGTGGCTGAGGGGAGCAGTAATGCTGGGGACAAGGTTACGGTCCACGCCAGCCAGCTCCGAAGGGATGCGATCACCCCTCAGCATCACCCCGTAGGACCGTATGCTAACGACGGCCAGATGAGGGAAAGGTCCACAGCCCCCCCTGCCCCACCTCCCGCGGTCTCCTGCTCTCTCGTCCTTACTAAAGGGTTGGGGAGAAACACCACGGTTTCTTTGCGGTGTGGAGAAAGACGTCTGGAGAGGCACCCACCTCTCGTCCCCGCTGTCACCCCGTATTGCTCAAAAGTAGGAACGTTTTTCTCTGCAGGTTCCTTGCACTGGGAAGGCACCCTGATGCCGGCGGGTTATACGCCCTATTTATCAACCGGCCTGAACGCAGAGCGCCTACGGACCCTGCAACCTCTCCGGCACTCGTGCCGACGACCCTGCCGTGCGGTGGGACGCGTTTTGCAGAGGATGAGGGGTGACAGAGGGTGGCTGTGAGCAGCATCCTCACCCCCGCTGGGCTGCCAGCACGCTCACGTGGCCGCCGCTCAGCTGCGAGTTACAGCCGTAAATTACAGCCCAGTGAAGTACAGAAAACGAAAATCAGCATCAGTTTAATCTTAATATTCCTGGCTGTGGATTTCAGCACTTTGGCAGCCCAAGGTCACACTGGGAGGGAGGGAGCAAAGCAGGATCATGAACCTCAGCTCCCAGCCACGGGACGTCGTCCTCCCCAGCCCTCTCCTCCTCCGAGGGGGAGTTTGGCCAAAAGGCCCCCAAAGTTTTCACTGGGGCTGTTGTTTAGGAAAGTGTAAGAACTGCTATATAAAAAAAGTCACGTTATGCAGGCTGGACAGCTGGTCAGCAATGACCTTGGCTAACTCACAGGCCTGTGCCCAGGATGGAGGAAAAAGATCTAATATCCTATCTCCAGCTCTCTGAAAATTCAGATTATATGTATAATGCACCTCATAATTTTTCCAGCTATCCCTTGGGCAATCTAATAGCATGCATCTTCCCAATACTTTTATGTTTAAATAAAAGCCAATATTCTTACTGGATTCCTTTATGAATTTCTGCACACAGCTTAAGGAAATAAACATCTCATTCCAAAACCCACCTCCAGGCTCAACCTCTCCTCCTTACTTTGCATGCCGTTTATATTTAATTGCCTCCGAAAACAATGCCAGGTGGGTCAGAGAAGGGGTTCGCCTTCTTCTGTAGCAAGTTCTCATGGCTTCACAGAACAGCACACACGCACAAAGCTGTAAAATCAGAGCAGCCAGAAGCTCCCAAATTTGTTCTTGTATAAACGCCACGGTTGAATGCTTTTTGAAGAATGCACGGAGAGAAGAAAGCGCACTTGCCATGCTTTAAGCTCTGAACCAAGTTTTATAACCAGGATCCAAAGCCCCAAAAGGGGAGGAAAAAAAAATTAGGCTTATAATGTTAATGCTGACAGATTTACCTTCCGTGTTAATAGAACGTTTCTGTACTTAGGAAGAGACAGAGCCGCACGCTATAATCAACACTTGCACAATATCCACTTGACTGTGTGAATATCCCAACTCTGCTCGTATGAGCAGCTTATAGGAATTACAAAGGCTGAGCTAGCGAGGACAGAAAGGATTACCGAGGGCCACAGTTCATTCTACTTCTGCATAAACAAAGTATGACCTTGATTAAATTAATAATCAAACTTAACGTTCCCATTAAACTGTTGCTGGAGAGCAGCGCAGGCCAGAGAGAGAACCACCCACACTTCTCCAGCCCCAGTGGACAAATGGACATGCTCAGGCTTTGCATCTCCAAAAAGCCTAAACAACCGCTTAGCAGGATTAATTTTTAATAACTCAGCACTTTGTTTTTATGTACTTATTAAAATCTAAGACACCGAGTCATTGACCCCTGTAATTTTTCAATTGTTCAGACCATGAAGTCTGGGTTGGCTAATTACGCCTGAACAGCTGTTGGAGACGACCTTGCGATCAGTGGGGAAAAGTGATGCAATACTATCGGTTTACTAAGCTCCACAACAGTTCCTCTCCTCCTCCCTACCCCGTTATCATTTTAAATAAGTTCACGAGTTAATTACACAGAATAATTCAGAGGGTTATTTGGGAAAACAAACCCTCTTGATAGTCTCATAAATGACAGCCACAGCTACATGCATATGGGGTACTTGCAAACTTCACCTTCACCGACACCATGAAAAATTCAGTATACATGTGCTAGCCCTCCTCTCCAATAAAGCTGGAGTAAAATCGAGGAGCCAGTGGTATCCAGATCCAAGCCCTTCCACAGGGAAACGCTGCAGCATCGTGGCTATTGGTGTCTGCTCCCGGTGCTGGGGGACAGTCTCGCAGAATTTTGTCAGGGTAAAAATAAAAGCCGGGCTTGTGCAGATGACCCAGCAGAAACTGAAGAACTCCCTGCAACAACTGCTGTAGTGATTGAAGTGTCTGGTAAACAGTCACAAGTTCTCTAGAGGTATCGGTCTCCAGCAGTTTCTGGACCGACTTTCAGGAAGACGGAAAAAACAATTCCTAGAAAAACAACTAAGAGGAATTCTCATCTCCAGGCAAAGGGAACAAATCATTGAAACAAAGTAAAAGCTAGAAGATGGAGGGGCAAAAGAACAGGTAATTATCAAATGCGTAAGTAACATGCCGTGTGTCTATTGACGATGGCCACCTGGGGACAAATGAACAGCGACATGAGAAGCCTTGATGGAGACTGCTCCGACCCAGCCCTGGCCAGCCAGGTCACAAGCCCTTTCTCTGCCTGCCAGCCTAACTCCAGCCACCACCAATGCTCGCCTATGTTCAAAAAAAGATTTATACACGTTTTCCTTTTATATCAGAAGACCCTTCTATTGCACGCACTGAGGGCTTAGAAACCTTACAGAGGAGTCGCTGGGTTTTAAGATGCCACCTTAAACTGTTCGCTCTATCTTGCTGCTGAGTCTGACAAAGAGGTTCCCTTCCCCACCGCGTCCTACCATCCTCACCCCCAGCGGTCCAGCCCTCCCAGCCCTGCCGAGCACTGCTGGGTACCAAGGCGAGTAAAAATTATTTGGTCTAAAAAAAGATCCATTTCATCATTAGGCTTTGGTCAATACACTTGCAGTGGCTGAAAGCACATCACCCCTGTCCTCCTCCAACAGCTGCACCCACAAAACGTCCCCACCAGCACACATCAGACCTCACTAGCTCTCGGGTTAAACTACTGTAACGAGAAAAAGAACAAGATATGCATCCGCAGGCCCACAGCAACAGCCGTTAGGATTCTTCATGCTCCTGGGAGAGGTAAAAATGCCTTTGAATCTGCGAGGACCACCGAAAAAGATGCTACAAACACAGGAGGCGATTAAAACAGGCAGCTATAGGTACCCGAGACCAAACGGGAGCACTAAGCGATGCCCAGCACCTGGCACCAAAGCACTCCAATTACATGAAAGCTTCTTGCTACCCACCAATAAGCCACATAAAACCCAAAAATCCCCCACCAAGAGCTTGAAAGTGATGATTTCTAAAGCAATTAACAGCCAAGTATTAAGCAAGCTAGCGCTCGGGACCAAACATGTGGGAAAGCGTCGGGAGAAGGCGGACAGCTCTTGCTCCGACTTAGGACACATAAGCAAACAGCCTGCCGCATTCCTCACAAATGCTTGCTGCCTGCGCGGCTTCCCAGCAAGGGCAGCAACCGACAAGAAAACAAACTGCATCTGTTGGAAATATGCACAAAACAATTAAAGGTAAATTGGACTTCCTTCTGAAAGATCGAACAAAACTTTGTACTAACGATACTGAGCGCGTTCCTGTATACGTTCTGAGACCATTATTTCACAGCAAAACTTTTGCTGGAGCAAGCATACAAACAGCGGGGGGGGCTCTCTGTTTCAATTACTCCCACTCCCCGGTATCTGTGCACTTAGTAGCAAAATGTATTTAAAAGATGAGAAGACCAAAAGGGAACTTAATAGACAACTGCTGCAATCAGTAGTCCAAACAAAAGACTTTGAAGTTTTCCATTAAATCAGAGAGAAAAATTACTTACTGCATTGAGATGCTGAAAAACACGTTTCCTCTTTTGCAGACAGCACTGTTTATAAACACACAGAAGCACTGCAAAGGCCTTAGGGTTTGTTTCCACCCAAAATAGCAATTGTCAACAGAGACGCCATATTTCAGCATCATGAGCTGTTACAGATTTCTATTAAAAATTAATATGCATTTGCTATTATTACATACAATTTGTAACTGCATATAAACCCAAACATGCAGTGCCACAAACACACATCAGGGTGTGACCAAGAGCACTCTCAAAAGCCTGACCGCAGAGTAGCTCCAATGCCCTTTTGTGAACTTTTCACTGAGTTCAGCTGCAGTGAAGCGAGTGGGCTTTCCTTTGCAGCTTTTTTTTTTTTTAAGCTATGCATTAGCAGATGTTCTTTTCTTTTTTTTTTTGGAGGGGGGGTAGGGGTGGTAATAAAGCAGAACTAAGTACTTCCAACATGCGCACACAACAGCAGCTCTGCTCAGTTCATCGTGCTGCCCTAGCTGCACACGTGCGTGTTGCTTCAGACCCACAGTCTCCACATCTGCCACTGATGAGCATGTGTGTTTATACTGGAACAAATGTACGCAAATTTTATTGTATTTTTTCAAATGTGCCTTGTTTAAAAGATGATATCCTTCCAGAAGGGTGGATTCTTCTATTCTTTGCTGTGCTGCATACAAATATACAAGGCAGAAAAAACGCCACATTCATCTGCTTTGCCTGGGTTTCTCGCAACAACTGCACGAAGCGGGGAGCATACACGTGTCTGCAAAGTGCCCTGCAACTCCTGGGCTGCAGTTTCAGATCCTCCTACAAGCGGAGAGCTGCTGGTGGTGGGCAGGGGCAGGCAGGCACTGCTCCCCGGGCGAGTGCACGGGTCTCCTCTGTACCTCCATACTTCTCTGAGACATCAGATGAGCCTATTCATCAGGTCCCCACTGTGTTCTCACCAAAAGTTAGGTTTGAATCACAGTTCATACGATGCTGAGCACACAACACGCATCAGTGCTACTTACAGTCCCGGGGTCCCTCAAGAACTTACAGACATATGACATCCATTTAAATGTTAGGGTGCTGAACATAAGAGCGAGGTTGTGTGAGGTATGGGTGGGCAGAGGGGAGCTGAGGTGAAGCTACAGTCAGAAAAAATTATTTTGTTGAAGCAGAATTGGTCAGTTACTTTCAAGCACTTCCAAAAAAAATACTGGCTACTTCTCTTTATCTCCCATAGTTATGAGAAATTGCAGGTGTCCTGCAGAAACCCTTCTGATCACTCTTGGCCACTTTCTCCTCCACTATAATCCCTTTTTTCTACCCAGGTGTGGCAAAGGGGCCTCAGTTATTTCCTCTCTGCTCAGCCCATGACTCCTTTGGGTCTGTGACTGTTGAGAGCCATCTCCGGCTCTTGCCATTGCCCTAAAACAAAACACAAGCTGTCACCTGGATCACTGACTTCTTAGGGAGATTCCTCTCCTTCCCTGGCATGGAAACCACCAGGCCACAGAGCAGCTGCTGGGAATACTCTTCCTCTTTTGCAGTCTTCATCACCACAGGACGGTCACTGGTCTGGAAATGTTAACCGTTTTCCAGGAAGCAACCAAGTGGAGCAATGGTGCTTCCTCTGCACAGGTTGAGCTGATGGACTGCAGTTGCAGGACAGGGGGATTTCTCTCAGAGACAGTGGGACCACACACATAAAACACCCCAGGCAAGGAGAGCAGACGGCGGCACACGTACAGCCCCGAGGCACAAGGCTGACCAGCCCAGCAAACCTAACCTGAGGGTCTGCTGCAAGTCAAACTGTGACCTCAAATCTTTATAGAGACCACCAGGTGTAACCCCAGCGACACCATGTGCTGGAAAAAAGCCTGGGATAAAGACCGAACTACCTGTGTGCAACTTCACATCCCACACTGGGTCGCTGCCCCCGAGACCGTAACTCTTCTGCAATTTGCAGAGGGACACAGGTTTAGTGGTGCTGCCCAAGAGGCCAGAAATTGCTGCAGACTCCACAGCTAACAGCAAACACGTACTCAGTGTCACCCACAGCTCAAGCAGCTGTTAAAGAGGAACTGAGAGAGGAAAAAAAGGTTATTAGTCTCCTTTTGAAAATCCAAAGCAGACAGGCTGAAGTTTAAACTCAAAGCCAATTAGGCTGATCCCAGAGCAGCACGGGGAGCACCTCCGTCACACACAGCGGGCAGCGCCGACCCAAGAGCTCCACGTCCTGCTCTCGCTCCGTGCTACAGTGGCCAGAGGAGAGGTCTGGACGGGGCCGAAGCTCCTCTCCAAAACCTGGGTATGTTACAGCAGTGATACCAGAGCGAGGGTGTACGGCCCTGGTCACCTCTGCTGTCTCTCAGTCACGTCAGTGCTGTCAGAGAAAGGGCTCAGGCTGCAGCAAAGCTCTGACTGCTGACGAATGAGGCAGCTACAAGACAAGCAAAAAGCACCTAAAGGCACTTAAATCCAGTCTCCAACAACTGGCTGAGTGACAGTGGAGTACAGGGCGGAGACTGAACCACCATCAGACTGCTAGATGCAAGGACAGAAGCAGGAATTCATTTACGTACGCTAAATAGACAATTACCGTTTCAAATATAGCTATAATGAGGAGGAAGGTCCATATTTAAGAAATCTTGCCGTGTCCCTCCCTGCATCATGGTTTTCCCATGTACAAATTGATTGAAGGCAGGATACTGTTTGAAACATTTAATTTTTTTCTCCCAAGCATCCACCACTTACCTGGCACGCAAAATTTAAGCTCTGGGCTAGCACCGCTACCAGGCACAGGTCTGACCATACCAGCTAGAGCGAAGCAGGGAGCAGACTCGAACACAGCTCTTGGCTCTGCAGCACCAAAAGCAGGGAAGCTTTTCTGTTTGCTTTAGGAGGACTAGACAGACGTGACTCAGAGGAAACACTAGCCAAATTTTGGCTGGTGGCTCACCCCACACACGCCAGCAAAAACCTGCAGCCAACAGCAGGAGCGGTAAGCAGCGAACGCAGCCCGCTCAGCCGCTGGCTGCCCTCCAGTGAAATTCATGAAAACACAGCTTTGCAGAGCTGTGCAGACAGGGGACACGGGGACACTTCAGCACAAGTCCTTGGAACAGGAAAAAAAGGTCCACGCCCTTCACGTACCTGCATTACCCAGGCAAGGCAGATCGTTTGGGTTATTATAAGGGATAATTTGCTGGTTTACCTCAAGTTGGGCCAAATTGCTAACCACGCTGTAATGTGATAGCGCTGTGCAAAGGTGCGCTGACCTCACCCAGCCTTCTCACCCCTGCTTTTCTGAGCACAAGTCACCTTTGAAGATACTGCACTTGTTAAAAAAGAGGACAGGAAAGAACAGGGAAAGCCAGAAAGCATCGCTTGTCCCATCTGCCGACTCAAAGCAGTTTAGCATGAGATGAAGAGCCCTCTTCTTGGCAAATATGCACATAACAAAGGATGCTCAGGTGACAGAAAGAAAAACACTATCCAGAAAAAGGCCTAAATGTCATTGCCTAGGAATCCTGAATACCTATTCCAGGCTTGCAAATCCCAAACCATTGAAATCCATTTTAAAACACTATTTTGTAAGAAAACAGTGACATTTTTAACAAAAGCAATTTATTTGGGGAGCTTTTCAGACACCTCTAGGCTGAAATTTGTTGGTATATTCAAGATGCTACACAGAACCCTCTGTAATGGGGCCTGAATGCAGCTGTCTGGAAGAGAAGACATCACTGCTGGGAATCAGGGCCTCACCAGTTACACTCACCACCTTTAAGTCTCAAAATACATTGCAAGACTCTGTCTACCCATAGTTAATATTCAATCTTGCTCGTACTTAAATACTTCATAATCTCTAATGCACATATCTCCAATACTTTGCTACAATAAAGGCAGTGATGCTTCAAGCAGATTTTACAGATGGGAAACCGAGGCAGAGGAGAAGTAAGTGACTTGCTCAAATTCCCAAAGAAAATCTGTAACAGTGCTGAGACTTGAATCCAAATATTTTTTCTAACTCCCCGGCACTTCCAAGCTCTCAGCAAGCCCTTGGGACCATTCCTCTTACCATCTGCAGAAGTGAGGACAAACAAGCAAGTACCTTTTTTTTCTTTGAGGCCATCTAACAATGATGCATTACTCCCCAAAGAATGCTTCCCAACCTTGAAATGACCAAAAAGCTCCTTACCAGCTGCCTCACATACTTGTTCTTGCCTCCATTTATTCCGCAAAAAAAGCCGTATTTAAAAGACTTTTTTTCAAAATGCACTTGAAGACGACAGCTTAACTGTCAAAGGGATCAAGAGCAAAAGCTCCTGTACCTCCATTAAACTCTAACTGCTCAACAATTCTGGCAATCTGCTCTGAGGACTCCTGACAAGGGGGCACACATAAAACACTCAATCCCATATGCTTTTAAATCACCCAGAAGAAGCATGTTTCTGTGACACTACTCCTCCTCCTCCACTAACCAGATTTAAGTGGTAATTCCATAGGAAGGGTGATTATCACTAAAGTTTTAATGAGTTGCCATCTGTACCCTGCACTTCATAAATGGAGAGCGTTCCACTACCGTGCTGTCCAGGAACATAAAGTGTGGTAACAAAGCATTACAAGGTGATCTAAAATAATACTTCCCTTCCCTCAAAATTAATGGCTTTAACTTGGCAAAGAGATAAGCAGCAGAGAAGAAAATGAGGACTGCATTTGGAGTTCTAGGAAACGTATGAGAAAGCTTTATTTAGCATCATCAAGACTCATGGCTCTTATTTGGCTGGATCTAAACTTCAAAATAAAATTATTAAGCATTAAGAAACATGATAAATCTCATATGCCATCTGAGATGGAAACTGTGTACTGAGTTACCAAAATATGTTCAGCAGACTGGCTACAGAAAATGTAATAATTACATGGATAAGAGCCTCTTTCAGTTTTATGGCCAACAAAAGCCTACCCTTTTGTCCCTTGAAAGTTCAGAAAGTCATACATCACCCAGGCTGGCATGTTTGCTCCTGAAGTATCTAAACTGTTGCAGCTGTCTCAAAGGATTTAGAGAACTAGGAGCCAATAAGGAATTTTTCATTAACAACGTGGAGAGCAGAAATCAATGGTCCCCTGGTGTCATGTCATTTCAATGGGGAAGAGGAGGAGACGGAGGAAGAAGAAATTCTAACAATACACATACTGCAGGCAGGCTGCCAAGCAGCAGCGCACACCATCTTCTCCTGCTCATTGCAGCTCACAAGTGATGTGTAGAGTAATTCTTCCCGATAAATTACCTACCTGCATATGGAGTATCACAACAGCTTTGTATGTTTATTTGTCCATTCGCACATGCACACTATTAACAGGAGGACACTAGTGAAAAAAAGGCCAGTGGTGACGTCTTCTTTTCAAGAGAGCAGGCCGAGAACTCAGTCTGGAAAGAGCCCAGGAGGCTTTAAACCACCTTGTGTTCATCCCACTGCCGAATCCTTTGAGCTGGAAATCATCTGGACTGTCCTAAGGGCACGTCCATCCATCTGAATGACAGCAGGTCCCCCACCAGCCACCGGGCACTTAGCAAGAGGAGCAGGAGAGCACAAGGCAGTGGAGCAGCCAAAGTCAAATCTCTGCACAGGGTTTTAAAGCCCAACCGATACAAAACTGCCAATTAATGTTTGCCGTATAAGTAATTCCTGCTTTCAAGGAAAAGTGAAATGCGATTTTGATTTTGTTTACTATTTCCATAAACAAGAACTCCAAACCAGAGCTCGCATCTTTTAGTCGATTTCAAAAATGCAGCAAGAGCGGGAATTTTGGAAGCTTTTCACTGATGAGGAGCGGAGTTCCAGAGCATTCGGCATTGCACCACACCTGCTATTTAATTTAATGGACTAAACCTTGCATAACATTCAGGTCTCCAAGTCAGCCCCATGGCATTGCAATAAAGCAGAGACAGGATTGTTTCCACTTCTGTACCAGGAGTAAAGGCAGAGGAAGAGAAGGAAGAGAGCAGAGGACTACGCTTGTAGAAGAAATACTGGAGCAGCCCAAACTCACCCAAGTGAGCAAGAGTCAATCCTGCGTTAGGATTACATAAAACTTGTTGAATGTTAATATATGCTGCCTCCATTCTCCAAACAGTTTATGAACACTATAATTTTCTTCACTAAAACACTGTCTAATAGCACCAATCCCCCCCTTCTAATTATAGATGTCTCTTATGCGTGATAATCTTTATACAATTAAGCCCACTTAAAAGAATAACTGATTAAATAAAAAAGTGTTTAAATAACACATAAGGTTGTAATAAAAAAATGACAAAAGCTCAAGAGATTGAAAACTAAAGCAGAAATTCTACCCTTAAGTGTATACTAGTGAGTGAAACAGCAGCCCCAACTTTCAAACCTGAACTAGCAGTCCGAAGTTGAAACATTAATATAAAATCACTCTTCCATTAAAAAAAACCAAACCAAAAAAACCCCGAAAAGAACCCACAACTGCCCTTATATGAATTGTGTATGGAAAGACATTAATCTCCCCTCAATATGCTCTTTGGAATAAAACCAGTTGGTTTCATTTCAAGTGCAAAAAGCTCCCTCACAAAATGTTACTGAAACTTCATGTCTAATTTGGTAAAGGGTCCTCTAGGTAAAAACGTATTTAGGCAGAGAGTCAACATTTGCTGGAAAGGCTAGAGTGCTTTGCAAGCAAACCTGTATTGCACCGGTGCAAACACACCAGTCCCATGAAAGCGACAGCCCACCCTCTGATACAGGAGGAACACAGCTTCTCCTGCCCTCTCTGTACACAATCTCCCATCCTGTCCACTCTGCAACAGGAAAGAAAACTTGAGCTTAGCCCAGGTACTGCATCATCCTCTCCATTTGAATTCCTCCTAAAAAACACTTCTATTCTCATGGGTGCTAGCTTTTATAACTGAAAGTGCCATCTATCAAAAGCTTATACTATTCTGCTAATTATTTCCATTGCAGAAGTACCAGTTGTAAGTCATAGCTGAGTATGCAAGTTACTGTACAAATAAAAACCAAAACGATCACCCCTGCCTGATAGGTCCTAGAATTAAACTGATTATAAACATCCAGATAATGAACAGAATATTCCTCGGTCCCGGACAGACAATCTCAAAGGAAACAGTCCCTAGACACACTTTTTTTTTTTTTAAATGTATATATAAAAAAATCACAACCTTGTCCTGGGACCCCACATAATTAAGATTCAATTAGATTAAGTTTCAACTAGGAGCAGATATTTTTATATACAGGGGTCTGTAATAGAAGCAGTGGCACAGGTTTTCTTTTAGGAATGCAAAAGCTCATGAGAATAAACTCTCCCAAATACCCTCTAATTTGGAGCGGGAAGCTGAAAATAAATGGGAGGAAAAAACCCCTCACCATTAAGAACAGACTGTACATGAAATGAATCGATATCTCTGCCCTGGTCTGTATCTGTGCTAGCAAAGAGGCGATCTGGCTTCCCCGCCAAAGAAAAGGAGAGGAGAACCACAGTTTTATTACAGCAAACGAGCACAGCTCGCAATCCCTGGCACATTAACATGGGTGCTCGTGCTGACGACCAGGTCACCCGCTGCGGACAGCTTTTATTTGCCCTCCGAAGCAGGGAGGCTCGCCAGCCTCCTCGCAGGGGCTCCTCTCTCCGTCCCGTCGCGCTCGTCCGGGCGACGCGCTGAGCGTGCAGCAAAAGGAGCAGCTCCCCGAGGTCCAGCGACTCGCCAGACCCAGGGAAAAACCGGCATCGTTCCGGCAGCGACGCAGCCGGAGACGCCCGCGCAGCTCCCTGGCACCGCCGGCCCTCGCGCCACCAGGACGGGCGGGAACAGACGGCAAAGCGTGCAAGTCGACGTGCAAGTCGACGCTGCGCTCTGAAGCCGAAGCAAACTCTCCTTCCGATCCCGAGCTGTGGGTTTTCCCACTTCGTCTGCCAGCACGAGCCACCTGAAGGGCCTCTCTGCGCTCAGCTGCGATCTTCGCTCTTCCCAGCTAGGTCAAAAAGGTCTCAATTTTCCACTTGAGTTCAAAAAAACCCCAAAGTCAGCTCAGAAAGTATCAATGACAACAAAAATACCTACGTAGGAAAAAAAGGAAGGGAGGGATGAATTAGGGACACAACCACCACCCGGTTCGCAGCGCCGGGGCTGGGGGCACGGGGGGGGGGGGGCGAGCAGCCTTCCCAGCCTTGGCACACCGAGCCATGGCGTTGGATTTTCCCCCAGTCCTGGTCTGCTGCTAGGCCAAATGCCTCCTGGCCACAAGGAAACAACTGGAGTTCAGGGAGAGACTTGTCTCTGCCCTGCTGGAAAGAAATTCATCTGCAAGGGCACGCGTGGTAATTTGTGTGGCCTCTCTGCGCAGCACGTAATCCCCGTTCCTGCTCTCCTTCTTCTCCGAGGCTGGTTAATGGCAACTGAACCAACGCTGGTCTCTGGTGTTGCCTCCGTCTATAAACTGGAGGACTCGTCCGTGATCGACACATGGCAATTAAACAGGTATTTGCATTACACCTCCTTCCTAGCCAGCGGCAACAGAGCACGAGACCACCCACACATTAGCCGGGCATTTCAAAACACGGGCATAAAGGAAAAAGACCCCCAAATCGCTCGCACTAGGGAGGCAGCACAGCTAACCTCCGTGCCATCCTCAGGTTGCAGGTGCTCCGCAGCATGCCCCGTGCACCCAGGCACCGGAGTGGCCTCGTGCCGGCCCCGAGGCAGGAGGGTCGCGCTGGCACCCGCACGCACGATGCGCCGGCTGCTGAGATGCTGGACGAGGCAGAAGTCACTGACTGCGAAAAGCTTGTGCTCGAGAGGAACAAGCGAGGGGCTGGGAGAAGAGCGATGGAGCAACACCCCCAGTGTCACACCGTCCCACAGGGAGTGTGCCTCCCCTGCAGCAAAGGAATGTGTTTGAGCACACGCAGCAGCTTCTCTGCCCAGCCTTTGCCCACAAACGTGTGTGTGTGTGTGTATATATACATATATATAATGTGCAATTGCAGACAGGCTGTACCACTCACTGGGGGGGCAGCAGTCTGCTGCCAACGCTATAAATAGATGGGTCTATTTTTAAGTTGACCATCACTAAGGGCAGTCAAACTTCCTCCCATTCTGCTCCCACTGTCATTGCTATGGTTTACGTCCTTGCTCAGCTGTGCACGCAGTACCAGGCTCCAGGACCAGAGCAGACCAGGCAGGCAAACAGCTCTGCGTTAACTGTCTGGATATCGAGTTTGCTTTGCCTTTGGTAACTAATGCTGAGTCCTTGTGCGGCTCCCCTCAGCCACAATCTTTTCGCTGAACACCAGCCTGCAAAAGCCCCAGTACACAGGGCAGTGCTGGGCCTATTTTTGGAGGTACGACAGCCTCGCACAGCAGCAGAGAGGCTGCAACGAACACGAGAGCTCCCTCTGTAACAGCATCGTTGCCCTGCTGCGTACCTGCTTAATAAAAGAGAGGGTCAGATTTATTTTTTGGTAGAACTACTCATAAGAGGGATTCCCTCCTCCATTCTGTACTGTAATGAATATTACATAAAACTTGAAAGAAATTCAACTACAGCTTTTATTTACCATTGTGCGTACGGGCCAATAGCTGTGGCAGGCTACCAAGTTTGCCGTCAAGCTGGCCAAGTTTGCTTTTATTACTTCACTACTGTGTCTCGCTTAAGAACAACGGCTGCTCCTAATGCCAGCCCCCGGGCGACTGCAGCAGTTGGATGGAGGGCTGTGCTGCTTTGCCCGGTCCAGCTGGACGGCACCTCGGGAGGCCCTGGGAGGGAGGCGGTTTCCCTGCGAAGGATGGCACAGCATCACTGCGGAGTTATTAATGCCCACCAGAGAAATGACAGTCTCACCCATGCCCCACAGCACCCACCTGGGTAAGAGCTGTGTGAGAAATTGTTAAAGATCCTTCTGAAATGCCACCCAGGGCTGGCACTCAGGCTGATGCACCTAAGGTTTCTCTCGGGAGGACTGGGATGCTTGTAAAAGATTAATCCAACATCAACTTCTTACCTGGATGAATCCTGGAGACTTCTTCACGGGAGTTTCGTCTCCTGCGATCACTGAAATTGCAATAGTGTCCAAAAGCACCAGGCACAGAAAAGGCCGTATCCCAGGCGTGGGGCTGGACAGACAGCCGCGCAGCCCATGCTCTGCAGAGCCAGCACCCTTGGAAAAGGCACTACAAGAGTGCTGCCAACAAACCCTTAGTTTTGGGCTTCGTATGAAACGGGTACACTATAATTGCAACAGATACTAGGAAAAGCGGGGCCTTATTTTGAAAGACTCGCGGACTGCTCCATTTCCAATTAAATCTTTCTATTCTTTGAGCAAGACTGTGCCGCAGCAGGTAACTGAAGTCTCCCAAAGAGATCTGGCACCATCTGAGAACCCTGCAGCTCGGCACTCGCCACCTCGGCAGAGATGCTCTGAGGCAAACATACGCAACACCGAAACGCTCAGATACCACGTGCCATTTCAGACATTTACAGCCCAATGATAAGGCGCCTTTTCCAGCAGCTCCCTCAAAACCAAGAAGGGGTAGCATCAACTTCATTTTCTGACGGGAGGTGATCCTACAGCTCTGTAGCAGCCCCAGCATTTCAGACCTCGCACTCACACCTGTAAGTGACCTCTCCCCACCCTCTTCCCACTTCCTAAGGCTGCCATATTTCTTGGCCAAAAAAACCCCAAAGACTGCCATATTGGTTATGTTTTTAAGCCAAGTTGTTGCTTGCTAAATTGTTATGACCTTCCTCCTCCCCTCTCTCCCCTCCCAGTCATGAGCAATAGGAATTAAATTGATTCAGTCTATCAGTGTTCTGCATCTAAGTGATTAAATTCAGCCACTAGAAAAATCTGTTTTGTGCTGCATCTGAGGAAAAGCAGTGCTGTCATTGGATCCAGCCCCCGGCCTCCGAGGGAGGGAGGTGGCAGCGTGTGGAGGAGAGGCACAGAAGGTAAAATACAGACTTGGTCATTGTGCTGATATCATAGGCATAATCTTTTTTTTTCCCCCCCCTTTTTAAGCTGGATCAGTTATTAGATGTACCATTAAAAGTAGCTTCAGAGTCAGAGGTTCCTGGGGCAGACCAAAGAGGAAGAAGCGCTGCTAGGGCAGCAGTGCAGGCAGCAGCACCTCCACAGCATTAGCACATCAATGTTTTAGACCTGCGATGTCCACGATCAGCGAATTATCGATTCCCAGACAGATGTTAGAGGACTGGAGCAAGCCTGCCACACTGACGTTTAGGGCAGCTCTCCATCCTCAGTGCAGTCCGTCTCTCGCACAAAGACAGACCAGTACTAGTCCTAATTTATCCGGCCTGATGACCAGGCAGCATTCCTGGGAGACAGATGCCATGCTCTCCGGGCTAGTTCCGGCCCTCACAACCAGCTGACCATCTATTTTAAGCTGCTCAGCTGGGATTTTACTTTGGGACAACCAAGCCGAGAGGAGCATTCTTCCTCCTTCCCTTTCTTCCACACGGCAATTACAGAAATTAAAAAGGCTGGAGGATTTAACGCATCTGCGTAGCCCCCTTCTTCAGATAACAAGCCATAAGGAAGGAGACAGACCCAATGGGTCTGGGAAGGAGGAGTTGGGGAGGCAGGGTTGCAATTTGTATGCATCTGCGTAAGCGTTGAGCGATCCACCGAATGGGGTATCAGAGCCAGAGAGAATCCGTCTCCGGCGCTGCTGTCTGCCGCGGTGTCCTCACCCCCTGCCCTTTCCGTCCTCTGCCTGCTGTCTGTGGGGACTCTTCACCCGCCTGCGAAACGCAGAGGCATTACAGCTGTTCTCTGCACTGCAGAGGATCCAGCCCTCTCTGTTTCAGGAATTTAGTAAGAGAACAAATGCACACACAGAGAAAGAACATACTGAAATAACTGCCTGTTCAACCCGCATCCTCCAGAAGTTCCTCGCTTCCTGCATCTGTGGGATTTCTGGCACGGCCAGTGCTCTGACCTCACCTGACCTCCCCAACTGCATCAAAGGGCCTCATCTAAATAGGTCACTCCTCGCAGAGGGAGTAAAGTTCAGAGGAAACTAAGAGACTTACCGGCTGCCTTAATCATCACACACCCCCTCCACCACCTCTGCTGGGGGAAAAAAAAAAAAAAAAAAAAGAGAAAAAAGAAGCGGGGGGCGGGGGGGGGGAAGAGATATCCACAGTGGCAGAGACAAAACGCTGTGGAAAAGAAAATTCAGATCTACATACTGTGGCAGCTGAATTTTAAGCAGTACAAAGTCTAAGAATACATCTGGAAACACACATGCAAATTCTTCATAGCTAAAAATAAATGTCTCTGCTGTATATTACTCTCCAGAGTAAAAGAGAAGTGCTAATATTAATTGAAGGTTTTTGTTTCATTTGTTTTATTTTATTGTTATTCACCATCGGAGCTGATAAATTATTTCTTTAAAATCACATAGATTAAATTATCCAGATAATTTAAAGCATTATACACTTAAATTAATATTACTTATAGCAAACTACCAATCTGCCCCAGGCAAACTACATTACCAACAGTTTCACTTCTTTTTTGAAGTCAATATCCTTTGCTTTGGAATCAAGTGTCCTTCATGTCACCTCTGCAAAACGCCACATCCTCTTAGGACTAGCAAATATAAAATGAACCAGACTCACAAGCTAGAGCTCTTCAGCAATGGACTCGATGCTGATTTACATCAACAGAAGCTGTTGCCGTATTTTCCCCATCAGTTCCTTAGAGGAAAGCTTACAAACTCAATTCCCTCTTTACATTTGCTTATTCAAGTTCCAGCTGCATCTCCCCCTAACGTCCCATTAGGGCTTTCCTTTTAATTACTTTTTCATGTCATCTGCGCATTCCTTGCAAGGTTCTCTTTCTAGGAACTTGGCTCTCTCTCCCCTGGCCCCTTTCATTAAGGATGTTTTCCTCCTTCCTCCACCCTTCCCACAAGCCATCACCTAGCACCCGTGCCTCCACACTCCATTTCTTGCCCGTGCCAGCCCTCGGCACTGCTCGGTTTTGACATCCTGGGCTCACACCTGCAAGAGGCAGGGAGCAGGAGCACAGGAGTCACTAAGAAAATGGGAAGTAGGGCTGGGTGCGGAGCATTTCATTCATGAGCATCGTGCACTTGGCTTAACGACAAGTTCGCATTACACGGACTGTCCTTGCGACTGTCATAAAAGATTAAGGAGCATAAAAGCAAACTACTTAATTGCAGGCAGGTATGCAAACCTGTTCCCTCTGCCTGCACCTAATATTCTTTGGAAATACCTTTAAAGAAAAGACGACCCTTGGAGAGATTACATAAGAGACGCACGGCAGAGCCGCAATGGCTGTCCACGTGCCACGCAGAAACAGGCAACCAGGGCACGGCACAACGACGTCCCGGCTCCTTGGGGGCTGAAAGGACCCTCCTTCTGACCCACCCGGTCCCCACACCGACAAGGCACAGGCCGTCATTTGCAGCGAATGCCTCTGCCCCCACTGCCTCGACAACTTGTGGCGTGCCGCCTGTCCCTGCCTTGCCCCAGTCCCCAAACTAAGGAAACACAGAAAACAGTTTTGCTGACAGAGTGCAGGTTTAAGGCAACGAACCATCTCGCAGCTCCAGAAGTCCCGCAGGCAGAACAAGGCTGAGTTTCACCCCAACTAGAAGGAAACAGCAAACACTAACTGCCGTTAGCTGCACCCGAGTACGCGAAGCACATACTGAGCCAGTATGTGGCTAAGAGTTAGGAAGGTCGTCCCATCGGAAAGAAGCACGCTCCTTTTAAGAAGGTCTAAGTTCATTTATGCGTTATATAGGCTGAAAAAAAGAACGTCCTTTTTCTGTAAAGCTGTGCTCATCTTTTTTGTAGTGCAATAGGCAGAAAGACATCTTTCTTCTCCGTTCTGCTTAAAGATCATCTTCTTCACTACCAAGATGAAAGACTGGAATCAATGTCAAGATACACAGGAGAAATCAGTTTACTCGCATAGCACGGAACAGCAGAAAAGTAAATTCACCCACAGATGCGGCTGATAAACTGCTACAAATTCAGGCCAATATCCTTCAAGTTTAACTACACATCGCTGCAAAAGACAAGACAGATCAGCTACTTGGACAGCACTTTGAAAATGTAAAGTGCCATGTAAGTATTATTATTACTAGCAGGCTGCTGAGGATGTCTTCTATTTACCATCTGGGAAAAATAACTACTTTAAACAGTCTGTTTGAAAAGTCCCAAGAGCGGTTAACATTTTCTAAATATCCTCCCAATCAGCCACAAATGATACAAAATAGTGAAGCTCCTTTTCCCATTTCACCTTAGCTCCTAGGAACCCAGGGAAGGGTTAAGGACCAAAACTTTCACCACTTAGACGCCCCAGCTACTAAAGATCCTGCTGCCCGCCCGACACAGGGCACTCTGCCAGGAGGATGCAGTTGCAGCGGAGGCACATTTCCCCTTACAAACCACGGAGAGCATCACACACCATTTCTCTCTCCTCGGTCTGATGTTCGGTTTAAACCGGATGATTTGTTCTGCATTAATATTTCAGTAGCACTATAAGCAAATGAACGGATTTCTTCCTGGGCTGTAAGCAAACAAGCACACGTGCTCGGGAGGCACCACGTGTGGCTGCTGCCATGTCTGCGGGGGCTGACACCGATGCTTCACTACCAGCTCCTGCTTGTGGAGGCCACAAGAGTACAGAGAAGAATGGAAGAGCGCAGGCAGATCCTTCATTCAGTGGGAATGTTTTTCCCAGCCGCGCACCGTTCAAAATAAAGCGTCCAATTCGCAGCTCGTGTAAACCAGCGCAGCCCACAGGGCTGCTGGCATCTGGATTGCATTCATTCACGCCCCGTGGGTGTAAATCAGCACGGCTCCTCTCATCTTGGCGAGTTTTGCCAGTTCACATCCGCAAACAATCTGGCTGAAATCATCAATTACCTCCAATTCTTTTATTTTTTAGAGCACTTCCCTGATCACCAAAGGCCATGGCAAAACCGTACTACGCATTAGCATTTTTGCACAGTATTATTACTGTGATAAGGCTGAACAGCCCCTGATGCAAGAGCTGGCCTGTCCTATTTCCACAACTCTACTCCAGTTTGATTTACATCATGTAAGTAGAGGTCAAAAACAAGCCTCCAGTCCCAAAAGATACATTATCTCAGACTGCACCTTCTGTATGTTCTACGGAGAAAATTTTTAGGTCAAGGAATAGTATATAAACCTATCCACTTCAACAGAAAAGGAAGAATGGAAAGTATGACCTGTGAATCAACTAAGCACAAAGCTTACTTTCCACCAGGAACCCATATCCTAATTATTGATGAACAAGGCACAGTTCCGGCATTACAGAGGTTTTCATTTATCCTCCTCAGCCATTTTGGGGGTGGGGAAGGTTTATTACTTATTTACTCCAGAAACACGACCACAAACTGCAAACTGCTAAAGATGCATCTGCTTATGCCACTAAGGTTTTTAAGTTAGTGGCACTCAAGAGGCTTGTTTGCCAACTAGCCCAAGCCACGAAGCCTCACGCCTCATGTCGGCCAGCTGCCAGCAGCTGTGGTGTCAGAGGAAGAGAGCCTGAAGCCACCCAAACTGACTCCAGCGATCAGAGCACTCCCACGTACAACCCAGTTAGTCAGCAGTGTCACAGCCGCTCACGTGCGTATTCTTGAGCTCCATTTTCAGCAAAGAAAACGCTGAGGTTATAATTAACACTCTGGCCACTGCCACCAGGAAGCCTCATGAGGCAACGTTAGCCTCCCTGATTCACCAAAAGGAAAGTAAAATGTGCTACATAGCGTGCTTTGAAACAAAAAGTAGCAAAGGAGAGGACGTCTTTCCTTCAGCTATGATCCTAATTGCTCGTTCTTACTTTACTAGTAAAAATCCAACACACATCCTCAGTCAATCTGCAGCGAAAAGAAGCAGAACTCTTCACTAAAAGAAATGCTTGAAAAAGAAATGCTTGAGCCCCCTTCTCTCTCCCCTGAAAGCGGACAGGCAGCTTTCAGCGAGCAGCGACACAAGGTCACAGCAGCAGTGGGACGCTCTTCCCTGCACACCCGCCACAGCTGGCACTGGGGATCCCGCAGCATCCACAGACAAGGTCACATTCCAGGGAGGTAAAGCACGAAGACAGAGCAACGTTTATGTTGATTCACTTGCTTTTGCTATCGCTGGGTATTTAATCTCTGCAGCTCTCTTCTTTTGACACGGTGGGCTCCTCTGGAGTCATCACAGCCTAAAGAGTCCATCAAGTAAATGAATCCAGATTTCATAAACAGCCAGCACAGCTCACTTCCACGTCGCCGACTACCGAGAGCTCACTTCCACTTTGACAGGCAGGCTTTCCAAGGTGCAAACAGGAATAAGACATTTCAAGTGGCCAGTAAGTAAACAAATACAACAAAAGCTCAATGACCTTAGCAGCACACCCAAAGTGGAGCATATGGAGCTGGCAGGGGCACGAGCACGGCGCACAGGGGAGGGAGCCACAGCCCCATGGGGTGGGCCACTACAGCTCTACGGATCCCTTAGGCAGCAGGCAGGGGTCGGTCTTCTCTCTTTCTCGCTCCTTTTCTTTCTCCCAGTTTGAGAATCTGTTGCTGGGCTTGGAGGCGATGCAACCTGGTCCTTACCAGGTATTTCTCCTTTCTTAAAGTCAAAATACAGTCAGAAGGTCAAATGAAATACAGCTTTTCCATAGCACCTAACTGACTCTGAGAACTTCAGAGCATAAATCTAACTGAAGAGGATGGCAGGGAAAAAAAAAGAAAAAAAAAGAAAAAAATCAATAGATGTTACTTCTAGAATTTTACTGCAGTTCTCTTTTTTGATTGTTTTCAGAAAGTACAGAGGGAGAAGAGGAGAGTTTCAAACTGTCCAAAAATGGTAGAATTTGTGTTACGCTTAAACAAACCTCTGGTTCAAGTTGCCTTGAACTCAAGATCAGTATCTGTTCTGTATTATAAGACAACGTCTGATTTTTGTTCCTTCTCTTTTGTTTTCCTTTTCAGAGGTTTATTTTTGAAACAGGACTATGTAACAGGGCCTCTTCCATTTCAGGAAAAGTAAACAAAATCCTTCACAGGGAGGATCAGGGATGAAGGAACAAAGCCAGCTAGACTAAACTGTATGAAGGTGAATTTATTTGTCATCATTTGGTATCACAGCAGCACTATGACTTTGATCAAGGTCATGGTAAGGTGCTACACACAGACACACTCACTCCCCCTCAGAAAAGCCTGCAGTTACGGCAGCAATAGGACAGCCACACTATTAGTCCCAGATTTTGGGTGGGGACCTGAATGAGACCAAAATAACACAGCAAATCAGTGGCACATCCGCAAAGCTGAGTTCCTAAACTGTGTTCCCAGCACAGCCATAACTCCGTCTTTCTCCTCTTTACTCCTGGACTCATCTGGCAGACCACACCAGCTCAAAACGTCATCTTTCCTTGGTACTAACTTGTCTAAACTCGGCTAAAACTCTCGCTGTCAGCAGTGCAAAGCCCCGAAAGATGTTTTTCCAGGGCAAAAAGCAACCAAGTCACCATGGAGGATCCATCAAGTCCTGAGCAGTTTTAGCACTAATATCTCCAAGTGCAAAGAAGCCACAGGTACAAAGGATTTGGTGGGATCTCTAGGACTTCCTGGAATAACTGGGCTTTCTTATTTGGGATAGCTAAGGGCTACGTACTGCTGTTAAGACCAAGGTCCCTGCAAGAGTTTATATGCTACACCAAGGTTCATTCTCTGGGTGCAGACATGCTCTTAAACACAAGAAATAAAACCAGAGTAGGAAAACCCTAGGAAAGTCCTCTCAGCAAGAGGACTGGACTCTGCCAGAGCTGGGTTTTGTCCAGAGCATTCAGGAACAGGAAAGTAAATGGACAGGAGAGAGGCCAACAACTTCTTTAGCCTGGTGAGGACGGGAGGCCAGCATGATAAATATTTAAGTTCCTGCTTATTAGGAAATGCTTGGCAAATAACGTGAAGCCTGAAGGGGGTGTTAAAGAGAAGTATATTCAGTGTTATGGGAAAGCTAACGAGAAGTTGTAACCATTATGTATGTATCATATATGGAAAACTAGGTGAGGCCCCTATGGACCATTATATACTGCATGAAACTTTATGGACACTGTAATGTATTATTTTTAATGATTCCCTTGCCTACTTCAGGCCCTGGAAACCAAGAAGAGCTTGCCTAGCTTCCTGGTGGTGTTTTAGCATTGACACCTTGCTTGTTGCTAGATTTCTGGGTTA
The DNA here is from genome assembly GCF_026419915.1 of Harpia harpyja. NCBI lineage: Eukaryota > Metazoa > Chordata > Aves > Accipitriformes > Accipitridae > Harpia > Harpia harpyja. The sequence continues at coordinate 1,876,074 of NC_068951.1, read as the reverse complement.
TTTTAATGAGAAATAATTGGGTTACTTTCCAAGATTCCACAAAGCCAATAAGCACTGAACAAAAACTCTGAGAAAGTTGCTGCTGCGTTGCAGTGCTCTTCACATCCTCTACCTTCCAGAGGGTTACCTCCCCTGGTAAACCATTTACCTACAAATATGCCCACAAAAACATTGGCACTTCTGCTAGTTCAAGTTTGCATTGTCATCATCTGTCTCTAGGGAGAGCCAGGCCACAGAAATAACCAGCTGCAACATCACAACGATTGCCCCTGCAGGAGATGTATATAATGAAAATTGAAAGCTGCAGGATGAACTTCTTACATACTTGTCCTTTTGGTTTATTCATCAGAAATAATTATCTGTGCTCACATTCACAGGAGCACATACTTTATGATGTACATTAAAATTTAATGGATTTTTAATAATACTGTAACTACAGCAGAAGCAGAAAAAAAGACAGACATTAAACCATATGTGCAGTGTTGGTGGGTAAATGGTGTTGAGCAAACATCAACATGTAACCAGTTTAGCACCAGTGACAGGAAGAAGGAACTGTTACTTCCAGTATTTGAAAATCATAGTGATCTCTAATCCTGAACGTTTAGCTTAAAATCTCCCTTAGTGACAGAAATGAGCGTACGCATGAAGTGACCAAATGCAAGTTTCTGAATTTCAGGACCCTGCAGGTGACACCCTTGGCCTTTGACAAGCGACCAAACTCCCCAACTCAGTTTCTCCACCTCTGCAATGGAGAGAAGCAATACCAGTATACCCCACGACAGCAGCATGGGTATGTGCTTGAATTCCGATTTCCATTGTGCCAATTAAAGTACTCCCAGTATTTTACGAAGCTATTGATGTCTATTCCTTAAGCATCAGCAGAAATTATTGCTCCAGCAGGAGAGACTGACACTCTGAACACTTTCCTCAGAAGCTACTCTGCAGCTGAGTCAGTGCAAAGCAAAGCATCACCATGTCACCAATGCTTGGACTAACATCTATTTATAGACTAAGAAATTATATACGTGGTGTCCCCACCAACAGTGACACATCTTCATTCAGGCATGAGTCACCTATTCACAAGCATGTTTCCAAAAATAAATCCTATTTACCAGAATTAAATTCCTCACGCTTAGGAGAAAATGTCTCCTTAAAAACAAAACAACAACAACAAAAAGGCATGTTAGAAAACAAAACAATAGCAAACAAGCACTGAAGTCTTCAGCCTGCAGGTCTCCATGTTTCGTACTATCATGCTGAGGCTGGAAATGTTTAAGATATAACAATGAAGATGGTCGTACATTGTCATTACAAACCCCTGCCAAGGTCACCAGAGTGCTACTGTCCAAACGCAAGTATCCAGAATATTCTTGGCGATCCGTGCTTTGCAGAAATAGTAAGTATATTGCAGTTATTAGGAAGAACAGACAGAGTGAGCGCCAAGTAATCCCAGAAAATGTAGTGTTAAATAGAGGGTTCAAACCACAAAGCTGTTGATGGGGAATGTTAAAAATGTCAGCGTGGCTGAAAGACATTCGCCAGTGGTGAATGTCAAGTAGCGAGCTACTGTTCAGCAGATGCAATAAAAAAAATGTAAGGGTACTTGGGTAATGGGACCAACATTACAGTTGTTGATACAAATTATATCCAGAAAGCAAAGAAATAAATGGATAAATAAATAAATAATGCAAAAATGGAACAAGTTCAAACTTCTTTTATAGTAATAGTCTCCAGTTGAGCATAATCACCAAAGCTATAGTGATAAGATTGCCAAAACTAGACAAACATCTGTGAGATGAATTCATCTCAGAGGGGAAGCCAACAGCTTGTTATCATTAAAGAGGCAATGCTCTCTCTGCGTTTGAACTGCAGGCCGCCTTGTTACTGCGTTTGCTGAGGCAATTGCACCAGATGTTGGCAGCTATCTTCAGATGGATGACAAGCACCTGCTGTTGGGGAAATTAAATGCTCGTCGGCCTCCTATCCTTCAGGGGAGGGTGGGCCGGGAGGGGAAGAGGGGGAGTGGTGATGGCTGACCCTCTGAAATAAACCTATTTATGCAAAGTGACAGTAAGTGCTGGTTTGCCAAGCAGGGAAACAGAGTGGAAATTCATTGGATCTCTTCCATTGCCCCTGGTGAAATCTGCTCCCACCCTCCCAGTCCTGACAATTAACATAGCACCAATCTGAACTTGCTAAACCACTCATCAGAGTAATAGAGTCAACAGAGGGACCTTCTCCCGAAAAGTCACTGCTCGCACAGCAACTTCCCCAGAAATGGAGCATCGCCACAGCAGGGTCTGCTGCACACCCTCTTTTCCAATAAACACCACCAGAACAAGCCTACGGCCCAGCACCTTCAGGCAACGCAGACCCAAAACACTTTGTAATGCCAGCGTTAAAATAAATAGATGCTTAAAGTGGAATCCTGCACACACTCGTATTTGCTCAGATTTAAAATCAATGTCCTGGAACAGGGGTGCAAATGGAATTTCACTTTCACTACCAGCCGGTGGTACGTGAACATGCCTTACCAGTTCGTTTCAGACTGGCCTTTCTCAGTATTAGGAGCGGCAGTAAAGGTCTCGATGGGCACTGTAACTCATTTTAAAAAAGAAAACACATAGCAGCTTCTTCTCTGACAGACTTGCTAGTGTTTTCAACTTTCTGTGAAAAGAAAAACTGCAAAATGTGAACTCCTTTTATATGAGCAATCATTTCTTTACGATATATCCCATACTCTTTACCTCTTCAAACTTCCACAGTGATGACATTACAGCAAAGAAATATATTCTGTGATATATTCTGCCAGCAGGACCCGTCAGAGCCTGGATCACTATTTCAACAACATTTTGCCCTGGACAAGAAGTTGAAAACACTATTGTTAATTCCTATTCACCCCAAACCCCTTGCGAACGTCCCTGACAAGAGAAAACGTTTGTTTGATCTAAACTGGCCACATGCATTTTAGGTATCCTTCAGATTAAGAGGCAGTTAATCCTCATTCTGCTTAGATTATCTTAATTGGCTCTTCATTTGAGCTACTTTGCCCTTGTCCCCATTTCTGAAGTTATATTTATAAATACATATACTGTACCACACAGAGTACAACTACACACATCTCTCCCGCTCAGGGCTGGCACATATTACCCGGTACGGGATGATTATTGACAGGACTGATGTTGACCAACGTGCCATGCTTGACTACCACTCCATTTCTACCAAAATATGCTCAGGCACACTTTTTCCCCAGAAAATAAAATACTAAGTTCTCCTAAGAGAGACATACATGTGTAAGATGGTCGTCAAATGAATTTCATATTCTACCTCTGCAGAATTAGCATAAGTTTAATTAAACTGGTCGTACCTCAATATCGCACGTGTGAGCAAAGCTCGGTTATTTCACCTCTAGGACTGACTGAAAATAGTCTTGCGGCTTTTTAGCACCCTGATGGAAAATCATAGGAATAAATAAAAAGAACACAAACAAAATCAGAACTACCAGGCTCTGCATAGAACCCTCCACTTTAAAAATCAAATTTTCCATCTGAAAAATATAAGTTTTTAAAAATCCAGCTGCAGATCAAACCAGGGATTTCCTTAACACTGTACAGCAGGGTAAAAGACAGACACGCTGGAACAACTGCTCAAAGGTGGGCTGATGAGCGCACTGCTTTATTCCCAGGAGCACAGGGAGCTCCGCAGGCGCGGGGCTGGGCATGGGGTCGCCGATTCCTGGGGACGGAGCGGAGGGAACGCCTGGCACCCCTCTGCTCACCAGCACCGTGCCCTGCGCAGTGCCAGCTGAACGGGTTACGAGCAACCAAGTAAGGCCATTCATCTCCATGTGGAAAAAACGTTCTTACACCTCCTTCCAGTAATGTGTGCTCTTTTTTCACATTTGGAACAACTTATATGAAGTTCTTCATGGATACTTTTAAAAACCCTTTTCTTAAGGGCCCAGACTCAGAGCTGCATTTAAAAACTCCTCACATTTCAAATTCTATCACTCAATGCTGGTGTATTTATTATGTAGTATGATGACAATGATCAAACACTTACTCTCCAATCAATTATGTTTTAACTAGCTCACTTTAGCTGATGAGCCTACCCCCTATTTGTGAGCAGTATAGTGCAAGCTTCAATTACACCATACAACATTTTAAATAACTGCTACTATTTTTTCATTAGAGAACCAATGTTAAAACATGAGTTTTCTCAAGGCAAAGCTTTGGCACCCTCAGTTGTAGCTACTCAAAGAACAGAAGTAATGTTCTGGACGCAGGTTATCACTTTGATGGATGTCAGGAGCATTTATAAATAACTTCCTGGAGAGTCCAGGAGGCTGCACTTCAAGACAAGTGCCAAAGTGGAATCTGATGCAATTTCACAGCATATATTGGAAATATCTATCAGAAAATTTTACCTGACTGCTATTGCTGTGGTTTAACACCACGATCTTTTGCTTTTGATGCAGCTTGCTGGGGCAGAGTTCACCTTGCTGTTGTTTTTCTGCATAGCAGCCAGCCCTATGGGCCCTGCTCCAAAACAGGGGCTTTGAGATGCTACCACAGCACAACAAAAACAAATCATTTCCTTCCAGAGAAGTTCTACGTCTACAACCCCACTCATCCACACTGGGGCTGAATCCAAGAACACTCCAGGGATAATTTAAAGATGTTACCAAATGTGATTAACTAAATTTTTTTTAGGTATTTTATATAGCCCATTCCATTTGTATAAAATAAAGCATGGGTGAAAAACAAAATTGACTTTCTTGGGGTCTCAGAAAACATACAGGCCATTTGCATGGGTTTGGTTCAGTTGCAAAACTGATAGAAACACACTACAAACAAACATTCGCACACGCATTGGAGGAGGAAACATGAATATTTTCTTGCAACTTTTTTCTCCCCAAACACGGTCCCTGATTAATTACTGATTTCATTTGGGCTCTTGGTATGATCCTGGGTTGCCAGCAGTGTGACGTACTCTGCAAGCTCAGGGTCAACACTGCTCCCCTACTATTACTAAAGACAGAATATAGGGCCATAACTTTATGCCAAAAAAAAAAAAAAAATTAAAATCAAAGGATATAGCAGAGTTGTCTTAAAATAAATACATTTTAAGCAAAGCTGTACGTACAGCAGAGCGGCACCGCCTGCCCCGCAGCAGCTGCCGAGCACAGACACCTGAACCAGCTCAGGTGCTATTAGCACGAACTCGGCCTCAGCCCACTTACACCGCTACCAGGGTGATTTCTTCAGTCTGCATCGAGTCCACACCGATGAAGGCTGCGAGTGACACGAGCGTTGGCATATTTACATCTCCCATGCCCTTCAGAGCTCACTAAGTAAGAGAGGCAAGGAAACGTAAGGCGAGATAAAACAGCTTGCCCAAAGTCAGACAGCGAGTGGGTGGCACAGTGGGAAACAGAAGACAGATGCTCGGGGCCCCGACTCTCCACCACAATTACCTAATCTCACACGGGTTATGGTGCTACAGCACAAAAGCTTCCTTGCCATTTCATTTAACCAGAGTAGAAGAGGAAATAAAATTGTACTTCAATCTTCTGCTGAGTTCTGATACAGCCTTCTTGCCCACAAATCCTGCCTTAACACTTCCTCTTTTCACAAAATCCAGGTAGAAACCAACATCTAATTTATAACAAAACCACTTCCACAAAGCATGTGTCTTATTACAGACCACCTAAAAACTGACTTCCTCTGTATAACTTTTCATTGACAGAATGAAAACACTGACTTCTTTTTAAGCAACGATCAAGTTTCTCAGTTTGTTTAAAAAGAAAAAAAAAAAAAAAAAAAAAAAAAAGAAAAGAGCATGCGTGGGAGGGAGAAGAAATAATAAAAAGTGCTTTAGGCCGGGAGGGACCACTATATCGCAGATCCCTTTGTCACATGCCAAAGCAAAAATTTAAAGGAACATTCATTATCCTTCAGAATAATCATGGACATAACATTCAAATAAGGAAATCAAAAAATACTGCAAATTTAAAGCACAGGTAAAGGGCAGAGACAGCAGTGCGAACAAGGCAGAGCGCTGTTCCATGTTACTGTAACAGAATAGCCCCCACAAATTGGGCTTTTCATTGTCCCAAACTTATCAGAACCTGCAAACAATGATGTATTTGTCTATTGCTCATTCTGTTTTAAGGGGGTGTAATGATTCAAGTTAAGAACTTCTTCCAAGGTACATCCAGGTAACTTAGATAGAAAGAAGAATATAATGAGCTACAAGCTCTTTCACACCAGGTCTAGAGCTCAGAATCGCTTTGAAAGGGAACAGTGAGGTTAGCAGCTGTTAAAAAAATGCCAACACATTCTCTATTTTACTGCATATTACAATGCTTCGGGAACTCCGGTCATTACAGACTAGAATGTAAATAGGAGTCCAAATCTGTCCCTTCATTTCATAAAATGTAACCAATTCACAAATATTGAATCTGGAAATACAGTGCTGAAAAATGTGAAAGGCTAACAACTTGTCAAACCAAAAAATGACTTTTCTGCAAAGCAAATACTTGAAGAATAGACCATCCGTGTATCCTATTGACCATTAAATCTACATATCAATGTCCAACAGATGTAACAATACAATTCAAACTGTATGCCAAGCCTAAATTAACTAAGCTTTCACTTTCATACAAGCAAAATTCCTTGCACCCCGACTCTGGCCTTAGCCCCAGCTCCACGCAGACTTCCAAATCCGCCCAAAATGAACCCATGGCGAGAAAACCACCTTTTCTCATGCTAACAACTCTATTGTAATAACATCTTCAGAGGCCATACTCAAGGTCTCAGGGAAAAGTAAACTACTGGAGTGCTTAATACTACAACAGCGCATTAACTCGTTCACACCCAGACAGCCTTGCCAAACAAGGAGGAGTTTTCTCTCACGTTTTCTTGATGTATATTTTCACAGCTGTCAGAGAGGAAAGCATGTAGGAAGCAAGTTACGTACACCACCCCATTAGGCTGAAGTCCTCGGTGTGGATCACACCTCCTTCCCTCTCCCACCTCCCGGCACACTTACACAGAGAAAGCAGAGGGACTTTATTACAAAAGGTTATATTTTCAAAGATTAAACTGGTCATTATTTGCATTGCTATCCATGTTATAATGCATGACACCGTACAACCGAAGGAGGATATTCTCATTCTCACATTCTGCTGTCGGCAGCCTCACTGCTTTCAGCTTTGGTTTTCTTGCAAGACAGCAAGCACTAAGGCTCTGCTAAGGTGTGCCTGGAGCAGAGACAGGGTTTGAGAAGTTACTCTCCCTCTCACTTGCTGAACTGCCACTAGACAGTAAGTCATGGCCACAGAAGGAAGAGATGAGAAAATGACAAGCTTTCAAAAGCTCAACAGTTTCCCAGCAAAAAACCCCAACAACATCAGAAGCTAGATATTATTATTCCACCGGTCTGTTTTGCATCTCACAGGAAATAATAAGTGACTGTACAAAACGTTTCGGATCCAGAGAGGTAATTCAGAAATCCTGCCTTGTTTCAAAATTTCCAAATCTTAAAAGCCATTCTTGAGGAAACAACATATTCCAAGCAAAGTTGAAACATGCCTACGATTTGTCCGATGGACCTCGTGGCAAGCCAGAACAGAAAACAAAATTAATGCATACTGTTCTGTTCCAATTTCATCTGCAAATTTAAAATAAAAAGCAAATGCCATAACCCCCTTCCCCAAAAGTCATTTTAGGATTGCAGTGAAAGAAAAAAACATAGAGACAATGCTCCCGCTTCGAGATTTTTAGAAGTAAAACAGCTGGGGCCACCAACACCAGCACTGCTTTTCTAGCAGTTTGAAATAACAATATGTAAAAATATTGTTTGTCCACAAAACTATTTCACACATCTCCTTTAAAAATCACCATTCTTTTCAAAAAAGTATCAATTTAAATGTATTCTCTCCCACACAAGAAAACACAATTTATTCTACAAGAACAGTCATATATGGGCTGATCTAATAGCTCAAGACAACTGAAACATACCTTTAACATAACTCTGTTCCCATTGTGCTGGAAACAGGGGCTGGAAGGACACAGTAGCCTTTTCATTCAAAGGACTGTTCCCACCAAGACTGATTACAGTATTTCAGTAAGGAGATTTTTACTCAGAATTCTGTTTCGATAATTGGGTCAAAAGGTGTACCTGGAGCCCAACCACATTAACGTATCAATTAATGACCACACGCAATCATCTGGATTCGTAAGCTCATCGGGCGGTCCCTCCAACCCACACCTCGAGCCTGGCTTGCACTGCACCAAGGCAGCCTCAACGCAAAGGGGGGGACTAGCAGCTGGGGCACCGAAAGGGTTAAAATCCCATGTCAAACAGCAAGTCCTGGCTCCAGACCAGAAGGGACATGGGAACCAGGGCAGCTGAGTTATAAAGGCCTTATTGTAGCAGCCCACTGGATTGGAAATGACTTGTAGGCCTAATGAAACAAAACTTTGGCAGTAAAACAGAATGAAAGGAATGAGACAATAAAAGAGAGGAACAAAGGGAGCAGAGTTGTTTCAGCTTAGGAAAATAAGCTCACTTTGTTGTTGGGAAAAGCCAAAGCCGATTAGGATAAACCAATGACTAGGCATAAGTCTTCCAAACTAATTACACAGTTCGCCATGTGAAGTATAATTGCAAGTGGCAAAATAAGGACTACACTACTTTCACAGGAGCTCTATAAAGGGAGCATTACCTAGTAAAAAGCGAACCCTAAGAAGTTCCTTATCATCAGCCGCTTGCAGCTTAAAAGGTGCAGAACACGCACGTCCTGAGAGAAGTGCAATTCGTTAGCATTTGGGGGCTTGCTTCTGCTGGTCACAGTCCTCTGGGTGAGGCTTTAAGGGACTGTTGCTTTTTTTCCCTTTTTTAAATGATACCAGAAGCCTTAAACGCTCCAGCAAGTCCTGATCTCGAACAGCACCATTTTGCTTACACTTTCAGAAAGCCATAAAACAGGCAGATCCGCAGACACAGCCCTGCTGACGGCTCAGGGCAGCACTTGTGGCCTCTCCAGAGGGGAGGAAAGCGCAGCCCCACCGAGCTGCCCTTCAGATCTCCTCACTTCTAACACTTCCTCATTTAAATTCTTTTAAAACTTGGTCTTAACAGCCAGCTTTTCACACATCAGCACAAGGGCAACACTGCAGACCCTGGATGGGTTAACATGGCCAGTGAGTTTATTTTGTTCGCAAGAATGTTTGAAACATCTTTCACTGAAATAACAGAGGATCACAGAAACAACTGCATTAGACTATCAGGATTAGGTAGTAAGACAATGGCTTTTCTTTTTTTTTCCTTCTGATTGTAAACCGTTACGGCTTAGTTTGGAGTTTTGTTTTCCCAGCTTAGCCTCCTCGCATCCTCCTGCGGATCCTGTTCCCTGAAACAACTGGAAGGAGAAGCCTCAACCCCAAAATCTCTTGCCCAGATACGCCTCCCACCGGCTGCCGGACTGGGGCCCGCGCCATCCTTACCGGCGGTGCTGGGCTGCGCTCCCTGCCGCCTGCACCGCCAGCCCAGCCAGGCTGCGTCCCACCGGGGCCAGCCCCCTCCTCGGCACCCAGACCCCCACCACGACTGGACGTGCGCGGGTTCAGCATCACCAGCTCTAAGCGTTCAGCAATCACGAGGCTGTTGATTACACCACTTCGTGCTCGTTCTGTTAAGCCTTTTGGCTTCACTCAGTTAATTTTCCCAGTCTTCCTCCGCAGCTTACAGCAGCTAGGGTTGCCCGTCTTCGCAAAATGAAAGCTGGGACTCCTGCAGATCCCGGGCTTTACAGAAAGAAAAAATAATCGCTATCAGAAATTTCACGATCAAAGTCTTAGGAGTTATCATTACCACATATTTTGGTGCTCTAACGGGCAGGCAATTTTCACTGGTGAAGTCAGCGAAGAGGATTTATTGAAGCACTCTTCTTCTTATTGGAGAAAAAGGTTCTGGCATTTACTTTTCAAAAAGCCGTAGTTTCAAATTCAACACTTTAGGCCCTTTCCTGCCAACTCCAGTTAAAAGAGCGAGTCCGCCTGGCCCCAAAGCTGGTAGCTGTTCTAACCACATCATGTATTTTGAGAGCTACTTCCAGTTACCAAAACAACCTCCCCTGGTTGCAAAGCTCTTCTCTGCAGCAAGTACAAACAGGATTTCAAGAATCACAGCAGTAGGTAAGCAATTTTTTCCACACCAATAAGTAAGCTCAGCATTTCAAAGAGCAAGTCACCTGAGATGCTCTTATCAAATATGGGCGGCTCCTCTACATGTTAATTATGTAATGCAATTTTCTTTATTTTAGGAAAGCACTAAGCAAATGCAAACCCTGCCAATCGATCATGATGCATTGTTTACATTGTAATGGCTTGACTGGAGAGCGAGGATTGTGTGCTAAGCAGCGCACAGACGTATCACCAGTCCCTGGCACAAAGAGCTTGCAACCTGAGCAAGTCAAGGAAAGGTGGGGATGCAGAATGGAGAAAGAAGCAGTTCCTGAATGGTCCCACAGGGCCAGTCCTGGGTCATTATATCTGACTGCAGCATCCCACCCACTGCAGCGTATTAATGAGTCATCTAATTTAGCTGGCCCACAAGTCCCCATTTCCTAGGGTCATTAACGAATTCTGCATCTTCTCACAACCAGAGCCTTGGGGAGAACCACCTCAAAACACCCCACAAACTAAACTGTCTCAGCTAATAAACAGCAAAATGCAGTAGAGAGAATCTGAACGCCTGCACGCAAGGTCAAGTCACGGTGACAAAGCCAAGAAGCCTCTCCTCCAAAATGCCACCGACTTCACCAAACTCATCTCCTTTTCACAAGCTAGAATTGGGAAGTCTGAAACAGGGATGCAACTGGAAAAGGTCCCCTGGTATCACAGGGACCAAGCCCTGTGAGCCCAAGTCCTACAGGAGCTGAGCTCTTAACAACTGGACCACGCAGCCTCAGCAGGACCTACCCCAGCTCTGCTGCCAGAGGAATGGGTTCCAGCCTCGATCGCAACCTGTGCAACTATTTTCAGCGCCTTAATTTTTTTAGTCTTCAAATTAAGACACTCGAAAAAGTATTCGATTTTCCAAAAGAATTGCCTTTGGAAAGCCAGACCTCTTTTAAGCTATCTCAAGAAAGGCAGAGCATGAAAGCAGAACTGAAGCGTCCCGAATCACTAGTCACTACTGAAAAACACAGCCTAGTTGTCTGCATTCTCGGGGACTGTAAAGTTGCAAGCATGAAACTACCAGATGGTGAAATTAAAAAGACTATATTAAGACAGCATCCAGACAATATGCAAAGCACTTATATTGGAACTATTATTAACTTCAAAAATACAGGTTAGAGTTCTGCAATTAGAAGTAACTACAGAAGAAACATCCAAAAGCTCACGTAATCCTTTAATAAAAGGCTCACCAGGCTGTAAACATCCTGCCGGAATCGAAGATTATTATTGAAAATAAAATGAATGGTTTGGAAAACAACTATCAATCCAGCACAGGAACAATTTATAAACTCGCCTCCTCAGCCTTCAACAAAATACTGCCTGGCCAAGGCGTTTCAGGGCAGATAAAAGAAACAAACTAAACTACAAGGAATGGTAGCTGCTTTCCTTTGGGAGATCCTGCTGTGTCCTCATGCAATCTTGCATCTAAATCATCAATTGATGCACTCCAAAAGACAGGAATCGAGCTGTATGGAGCCCCACGGATAGCGGGGCTGACAGGAGTCTCCATGGAACATGGTACCATGAACTGCTCTCAAAGCAGACGGCTCTGCAAGCTCTTCACCTCGTCGGACTCCTGACCAAGCATCCAGAAGCCTTGGAGATCCAGGAAGCTCCGTGGAAGCTGGTAGCACTAAGCTTGAGCCAGAGCCTGGACTGTGGGGTTTGAGCAGTTCCATCATGGAAAAGACTATTCTGGCAAGGTTCAGGTCTCCTTCTGTGCATAAACTTGTTTGGGGTTTGTTTTTTTTAAGAATGATGTCAGGATTCTATATATATTTCCACAGGATCTTGCATAAAGATTTTTTAATAAGAAATTAAATGGAAATTCTAGTGACTTCCATATTACTCTGTTGTTCACGTGGTTCCTTCAGGCATTTTCGCAACTTAATGAGCGCTCTCAAATACATCTATCTGCTCCTTTTGCCACCGGAATCAAGGATAAACAGAAGGCTGATTTTTACAGAGAAGACAACTGTGTAATCATTCAGCTAAGGGTCATATTCTTCCTGAACATACACAAATTCACCTCCCAGTGACTCTTTTTTCTTAATGAAAGTAAACAGTGTTGGCAATGTTGTACTCATACACATGCAACAAACAGAAAAGAAATTCCAGAGGCTTCGAGAAATTACACTGAAAGGTAAAAAATGTGGCCCTCCTTTGAGCGTAGGCCTCATTGCACTTTTGTTTTTCAAAACACACTTTAAAAAGAAAGGGGGTGCGGGGTGGAGGAAGAATTCAAAATATGTAGTGCTCACTTGGGCAGGAACTTACCTTGCCAAACTGTTCAAAGTATTGCTTTACGTCTTCCACTACTGTATTAGCCGATAATCCACCTACAAATATTTTCTTTGTTCTTGTGACCATCTGTAAGAAATTACAAGACAAGCATACGGTTTAACCAAATTATTTCAAACAATATGTGGAAAAAAGAAATATTCTTCAGATGCCATCCCTAACCCAGTTAATGAGAATATTTCTTTACAAAAGCAATTCAGATTCTATTTGATTAGATACTTCTTTTTTGATTTGTCTTGTTTTGTTTTTATTTGAGAAATGGCTGAGTAAATGCACTCAATAACAACTCTAGCCCCCGGATATTTTTTTTTAATAAATGATTTTTATTGTGCTTCGCAATGCAAATATAAGTGGAAAAGGAGTCCAAGTGTCGTATCCTTATAGTTACTGTCTCAAAAAAGATGTGCCATTCCCCCCCCTCGCCTTTTTTCCTAAGGACAGAGTGCATGCTCTTTGGCAGACAAAAGGTAACTACATCAAATAGAAGAGATGTGTCATTAAGTTTCTATGGGTCAGTTTGAAAGGAACTTACTTGCACAGTTACTTTAAAAATAATCAAACGACGAAAGACAGAAGTGCTACCGATGCAGTCCTCTAGCTGCCACAAACCACGCTTCAGCTGAAATTCTCACAGTATTACCGTCCATCAGGGGCTGGATCAGGCCCTTCCGAAACCCCTTCATATTCCCCAAGACCCCAGCGGAGCACCCAGCTCTTCTTGCTGACCCACATGCACCCGAGTTTGGTCCATACAAGGTGAGGGGATGATGCTGGACTCCCTACAGAGAATGTACTATGAGATAACCCGTTATCCATAACCTATAATCCTTTAAGATGGGCTGGATCCAGCCCAGGGATGCAAACCCCAACGGTGGCAGGGGAAGCTGGTGTCTTCGGTGGGCCGATCCCAAACCACTTGACCCTTGTGGGCCAGCTTAAATCAAGGCAGATCCAGGACAATGTTGTCAGCATGCTCCAAAGGGGCAGGCATCATCCCCGTACGCTTGGACAGAGGGGAAATGCCCCAGCTTACAGCAGGCAATGCCCTTACAACTGGAGACAACTAATTAGCAACCTACCCCACCACATACAGATGTTTTAAAGTCAACACTGCATGTTAACTCAAGAAACCAACAAACACATTAATAAGAAATTCGTGCATTAAAATGCCTGAGTTTGTTTTCTGTATGAAACTGGCTGAAGCAGCCAGCTTACAGAGGCTGAAGGGAAAAAATGCCCCGTAACTCCAGAACCAGGACTCGCCTGCTTAAATAACGGCCAGCAAACGCTGAAGCTATGCAAAGGGAACAACACTGGGCAGTCGGCCGGAGACACGACTGCTGCAGCTGCTCAATGCAGAGCCTGGATTTTTCTCTACTTTTTTTATTTTTTCCACTGAAAACGAGATGCATTTTATGATAGCTACTGAAGGTCGCAAGGTGCAGCCCAGCGCATTCTCTGGGGGCTGCCTGGAGGGTCACCACACTCCGGCGGCAGCACGGCCACGCCATCGCGCCAGGGGCTCCCCCCCCACGCCACGAGACCCCGTCCCACACATCAGACCCACTGAGAGCGATGGTGCTCCCAAAACTGGCATCGGCCCAGCCGGGCTTTGCTATGCAAGTAGAGCCACGGTGACAAGCCATGCTGTGCGGCTGCGGGCAAAGCCTTCGCAGAACTGAGACGCCGAACAAAAAGCTTGGAGTAGCCCCAAATTCTCTCAGCGCAGAACAAATTAAACATCACTCCTGTCTCCACTGCCATTCAAATTAACCAGGGTAGATATTTCCCTCCATCAGCCCCTAACCATGCTTTACAGAGCTCCACCACTTTTTTTTTTTTCTTTAAGTTAGGAAGAAAAGAGAGGAAAAAACCAGTGTAAAAATTCAATTATTTTTTCCTGGCTGCAATCTAGGACTCCGAAATTGAAGCCCAAGCATGTATTTTTCTGTAGAAAATTGTCATTTACAAATAAAGAATTGGCTAAAGCCGACTTGTAACTAAAGGATTTTGCAGGGCTGTCAAGAGCCCTCTGCCTGCCAGCATCTGATTTAAGATCAGGCCAAGCTTCTGTTGTCATACAAAAGAGAGAGGAAAGCAATTATTCTAAAGCAATATTTGAAATTATCATCATTTTTATATTTGACCAAGAAAGAAAGAAAGAAAAAGAGGGCTACTTCTTTCAGAAGCAAGATTGAAGGTTAAAGAAGAAAAAAAAAAAAAAAAAAGAGAGACTACTTTGTTTCAATAGCTTCAGTCAAAGAAAATATTGGTAATGACAAGCAAATTCACAACATTTTAATGCCTAGAGATGTGTTGCGAGCTGGGAAATGGTTTCAGAAATCAGCTCTTTGGTACAAAAGTGAAGCACAAAATTAAGTCTGCTTTTACAATCTACGTTTTCCTGAAGAGACTGTTCAATTGCTTTGTTATACGTATTCCCCTCAGCAAAAGAACAGAAGTAATGCGTAGCCTTAGCCATTTCTCCTATGCTGACGTGCCTCAACAGAGGAATTTGTTGCTTTCCCTTCACCCACGGCACGAGGTACCAACGTGCCCCCAGAGTGGCCACGGGCTCGGTCAGGAGTCACTTTCTCGCCTCCCCCATCTGACACGACCCCACGATGACCAGCAGCCGTGGTCGTGACAGAGCCGCAGGTTTGGAAGCTTTTTCCCTGTAAAGATCCGGACGCGCAGAGCGGAGCTGAACGAATGAAGCCCGCTCGCCACGGTGCCACGACGGGCTTCCCGCAGCCGGCGACGAGGCCAGCACCGCGCTCAGCTCGCGTTCAGCCCGGGGTGCCCCGGGGAGCCCCAGCAGACGAGAGTTGCTATTTCTGCTGGAAGCACCCATTTCTTTCTCAAACATTAATGCCGGGTAAACTGCTGTACGCAAGTTGACTTGTCTGTGCTGGTACAGCCTCACCAGTTTTCAATTATTAGATAACTGCAGCGGGACTCGGACCAACTGGAAACAAAGCGTCCAACTCCTGCTCTAACCTGCAAATCCTCTCTCATTAGCCAAGCAGACGAGTTACGAGGCAAGGCTTCACCACGGTAAAAACCGCAGAGCACTGTGGTCCTGCTCTGCACGGGGCTGCCAGGCAGCAGAACAGAGCTTTGCACCGGACCCACAGCCCAGAGACTCAGAGCGCACACTGTTAGCCTAATAGCTAACAGCCAAAGGTTTGCAAACGTGTTAGCCAAACATGACGGAGCATTCAAAAGACATTAAAAAAAAAAAAAAAAAGTATTCACTAACTCAGGGATTTTACTACACCAGGGACACCTGTGTAGATCAGCCACTGAATCCCCAATAAAAAAAGATGTTAAAGCACATCAAATTGCCAGGACCAGGCACATTGACAGACGAGTTCTGAGAAAACTGACATTAACTAGAAAGTGTCCAAAACTCTCATCGCTAATGGCTGTGAGGGCACAGGAGGAGACCGCCTTACTTCTCACTAAGTACCCTCAGCAGGACACAGGGCACCGACACCGACAGGCTTCTGGTTCACCCCAGTGAGTGATGTTCTTACTATCTGATATGATTTTCTCCACCATCACCTCCCCAGATCTGTGCTTGTTTCAGGGAGGAAAAACAAAGGGTTAAAAAGTATTTAATGAAGTACACTTAGTGCTGTTTAGTAAACATTAAAGATGACAAATGATCAGAGGCACAAGGAACTGAGCCAACTGCAGAGTTTCTCTTTTAAAAATTAGAGTATTTTTAAATCACAATTTCTCATTTGGCTCAGAGAATAAATCAGTGTATCTTTAAACAAATAAAAAAATCTACAATTTTAGAAAAACATTTCTGTATCTACCCAAGAAAAACCACATTATAAATTTTTTTTTATTATTATAACAGAAAGCCCAAAATCTAGGAGTCCCCAGCCTGAAGTCCCTCAAATGACAGTCACTGAGGATCTTTATCTTTTCCTGCAAATAAATTTAGAATCTGCTTTCTAGAGGTTGCTTACAGTGGGGGCACTCCCACAAACAGCAAAAGGGAGTCACCTGTAGTGATTTCGGGTTCGGTCCCTCAGACAGCAGCTCCATCTGCTCTTTGCCTGGGGTGGGAACAGCAGTGTTTGGGTAATAGGAAGTGATTTGTGTGAATCAATCACAAATCCGTGTTTTATGAATGACTCCAAGAGGTCTAGGTCACTCAGAAACCACAGTACTTCCAGCTTCATGTCTTTGTTTTTAATTTGCAGTATAATACATCTATCACTCACTACTGCAGGGCTCTGCAAAATGTAGATATTAAATGTTTTTGGAGCTTTTGTATACTGAAGGTGTCTCTCTCCCGCTGCAGAAGGAATTGACAGGGGAGAGTTAGATCTAACGCTGGTTATAAAGTCCGTTAATTGTAAGTACCTGCAGAATTGCTTTGTTTGTATACTGTGTTAGTGTTGCAGTTAATCAAAACACATGTGCCTACTACTGCAAAGAGTCATTCAAGGTTACCATCTCTTTATTGGCTTGGCTTTTGAAAAATACATTCACCTTTGTGTTCTGAAACTAAGCAAACACTTCAGGTGATGCAGAAGCAGGAAAAAAACACCTAGCTTTAGTAGCAAGACAAGTCTTCCGATTTTATGCCATTTTTTGCAAGGTTAAGGTTGTAATTAGATCAGTTTGGGGCATATCAGGTAAATCTTCTCTAAACAACAGGCTGAAGATGCAGTCTCTGAAAACAAAAATCCTGTCCCACTCAAACACGTCAATACAGTATGTGAGCTAAAACCAGCCAACTCGGGTAAAACAAAGGAACTGCAGTTCTGCAAAGTTAGAGCCTCCAGTTCAGCATCCGTTAATATCCTTGCATACTCAGGTACCAACTCTGTTCTTTGTTTTCTTGGTGTTTCCCACACACACACACTGAAACTGTCTTATTATCATGACTATTAAAAATTAACAAAGGGGATTTTAAGCTCATCAAATATTTTTGCAGAATTCCCAGAATTTCAAAGTCTCAAGCAACAAGTATCCACTGCTCTTTTCAGATGAGCCAAGGCCCAGTCTATGTTTAACACAGGAGTTACATATTTGACTTTAGGGTAATGGTTTTAAGTGTCACTTCCCTACCGTTCTTTATGCAGCCTTTTTCTGCTGTTCCCCCTCCCAGCTTTAGTGAAGAGCTCCTGGCTTAGGAGGCACAGATGATGAGGTTGGAAACGATGAGCACTTACATCCATTAGCACAGGGAGGAGACCGAGTGTGCCACTGGCAGGTCTCGTTGCACAAATGCATGTGCTTTGAAACAGGGTTATCCAAAGGTGCAGGTGCAGTTAAAAACAACCTGGGCAAATGTAGATGGCAGCAGAGTCAGAAATGCCGGGATATTCTGCATGCCATCACATCTTTGCTAGAAACATCTTTGCTTTCTAAATGTGCAGCTGCTCTCTAAAAGCAAGAGGCAGAGACAGACGCTGAAGCAAACCAGGCTGAAGCAAACCAACACACACGAGGCTCAAAGAACACCCTGGAAACCGGTGCATGAACTCTGGTGCACGTCTGTGCAGAATTCATTAAAGCTTTGCATCCTCAACTTCTCATTGAGGTGGAAGTGGACTACAGCACTAATAGTGAATCTGCATCGCAAATTGCTGAAATTAGCATTAATTTCAGATTAAACTAATTATGCAGATATAACTGTTTTCCAGAGCACTTTCCTCTTTCTTGTACGATAGCACGTATGCGTGGGTGCACGTGTATTCCAGCTTGCTCACCTAATCTGCAGTTTGACATTTTGTCATTTCGAACGTATCCACCTTCTAAATAGGTTTATAATTGGAAAAATCATCTTTGGTATATATGCTGAACTGCATTTTATACCCCCATTGTGTTGTACATTCAAACTACAGCATTATCTCTAATTAAAAACAACAATAACTCATGTAATAGGGGAAGTGATCTTGTTAACTAAATTGCTAGGCTTCTTTGGCAGAGCACAAACCATAAGCAAGAATTCTCCAGGTTTTTTTTTGCCTCTGGGATCCTCACAGCAAGTTCCAAAAAGCTATTAAAAAACAAACCGAAACATGATGCAAAGCCCACGATGAAAAAGGCAACATTTATTGAAAGCTGCCAACCTTTCTGCATTCACCAAACAAGAGAACACTCCAGGAACCGTCCCTTTCCCCAACACTACCGCACGGTTGACAAACAATGGAGACATTTTGCTGAGCACCGTGTACCATCAGCTAGCAAATATTAGACTCTCAAGCTCCACAACAGCAAGAGGAACACAATCCTGTGCAAAGGCAGCATGGCTTTATGTGCCACGTACAACATGCTTAGGTATTCAAAATAGGATTTCAGCAAGACTTAAACACTGCAAATACCTTGTGCCTGACCCCTGTGTAAGCTAGTGTCATCCTGTGAGAACCGACTCGAGCTATAGAAAGGTATGCAGGAATCAAAGAGCTCTTTAATCCAAGCAAGCGGCAGAGATTCCCAGTGGGGTAAATCAGTTCCCTTGATTTCTGTGGAAAATACAGATGTGTTGTATTCTCCCAATCCATTCATAAATGAAACTGTTAACTTAGTCCCTGCTGTATTCCTAGTTTTTGGCTGTCTTTGGTTTTGCTGTTAACTTTGGGAGGGTCAGGTTTTGGCTGGTGTTTTATTTTTCTCCCTCGACAACTATGGTATCAGCAGGAGGCAGAACACACAAAGTGATTTTTATATGACAGATTGAATTGGCAGCAATCGCCAAGCCATCCTTGGAGTTTCACAAGCAAATTTGGCCTGGGTCCAGCAGAGCCCTTCCTGGTCATTCTCCTGACTACGACCAAATTTAACCCTCTCGTTTGCCCCCCCGCCCCGGGAGGACCAGCCCCTTATTCGCTTATTATTATGCCCCTTATTCAAGGCAGCTCTTCATGGGCCACAGCCATCCCCCCAGGAAGGGGCCCTCCCCAGCAGAAGGGCTTGCTGTCTGGCAGGAGCATCCCGTACCCCCCCCCCCCAGCACCCTGCGAACCAGCCCCTGCTCTCCAGGCACAGCAGCGTGTTTATGTGCACCACCACGAAGAGCTCCCTTCATGGGAGATCCAATCTCCTGAAAATTAGCCCCAGCTGTGAGAGCTCAGCATTTTTTGGAGCAAAATCTGGCTTCAAGCTTCATATCAAAAGATACAGTAAAATTCACCAGAGCCAGACTTCACACCCTCCAGAGAACAGGAATAGATCACAGCCCCACAGCCTCGTTATAACCAGTTATATCATATCCCTTAGGGCTGCTCCCTTCCACTGCGCTCTAGTTAACTCTTTTATGGGTCACAGAAGCAAGGTTCAGAGGCAGGAAGAGGGGAGCAGAGAGAAAATCTATTTAAATCCCCCCCAGTTGCTTTAGCTTCTCATGCACGGTACAGTAAGGAAGGTAACTCTAAACATTCGCTGAATGCAGACAACTTACCTAACATGCCTGCCTGATTACTGTTCAGCAGTGCTTAAAAACTGCATTAATAAGTTTAAATGAAGATGATTATTTCTAAAGGAACACATCTCAGGACCACAAATGGAGATCGCTGCCCAATGCGACTATGTACTAGGGGCGGGATTTTTGCAATGCGCATGTAATGTAGGGACAAAGGTCCCAGTGGGAAGCAATTAAGACTCTGCTCCTAAATCTACAGGCTACTGGCAAAACTTTACCTTGCACAGGCACAGAGAGAGAGAGACCGAGAGCGCATTCTGCCCAGGGACCTCACATTCAAAGGCATGGCAGCAACATTTGATGGGAACACAGCATTAACTGACCATCACAACATTCATCAATTCCTTTGTTTGTATTATACTATCTTCTGGAAAGAAACATCATGTGCCATATCCAAAATACAGCCAGAAAATGTGTCCTCCAACAGGACATACAATTGTGAAAGAACATGTTTACAAGGGCACGTTCAAGGTCGATTTGGAGTTAAGGCTCTACAGGTGAAGCAGGGTGGACTAAAGTGGATCGAAGTGGGAAACCAACCTAAGCGGCTTCCCAAAACATACCCCAAGTCCTCATTTTTTAATCTGGAACAATACAAGGAGAAGGCAACCAGCCGTCTCTGCTTTCCCAATGCCGAGAGGGGCATGCAGCAAGACAGACACTGCATGGAGGCTGGATATAGCAGTGAGCGACATTTTCTTCTATCAAAGAGCAGGCTGCCCCCCCGTACAGGCTGCACTGTTGCAGATCTGCTGAAAGCAGAGATTTGTGTGGGGCTTCCACAATTAAGAGCGGCTGAGGGTCTGCCTCAGAGGACAGCTGGTCACAAAGGCCAACAACTTCAAAAGCTGTGTGCCTGGAGCTGGATGCCAAAATCCATACCGAGGCACTTAAGTGGCCTAATTTTTCCAGGTCCTGCAGCTCCCATTGACTCAAAACCCTCATCCAAGAGTCTTCATGGTATTTTTGTGATTTAAGTGATATCAACCCTATTAAAAATCTATAAATCTGTTAAGAGCAAAAGCAGCAGGCAAAATTGAGTAAGCACCTTCGATTGTTGCCGTATTTGCATACAGCTGCAGTTGCTGCCCGAAGCGTCACCAACTCCCGGGCGCTGCAGGCACAAGGGGAGACATTCCCACCAGCCAACCTCAGGCCAAGCGGCTCGTGGAAGCTCAGGCAGAGTCATATTCAACCAAGAGCTGTTGCCTGCTAACCAGGTGGGTTGCCCAAGCCCATGAAGTCACATTGCCACAACACGGCTGTCAGCTAGGAGCCAAAACACGGCTCCTGCACAGGCCTCTTCCATCAGTAGGCATTGCTGCTGTACAAACTGTCACAGGGCAAGGCATCAACCGATTTGCAGGGGACATGCTCTCACCCTATGGGCAAACACTGACTTTTCCTTCTTCGGCTGCTCCACACTTACCTCTAAAGTTAGGAGAGCACGCGCCAGCAGTTACACTGTTCGGCCAGCCATACCTTTTAGCATGCAAGCGGCTCGCTCTGTCAATATGCCCAATAGCACATGGTTCTGCAGCTAGTATGGCTTTTAGGGTGCTGTCAATGAACCTTCCTTCCTTTAAGCACGCACTTACAAAAAGGAGAAGGAAGAAATGTATTTGGAGGTTTAACATGGTTTAACATAATCCAATACCACAGTCCAATTTGGAGACTAAGAAAAGTACACATTCTCTAAGAGTTTATAAATTCTTCCAACTCCAAACACTGAGGTCACTCCAAAAAAAAGTTTATTGCCTCTACAGTGCTGAAAGCATGACATAATTTAAATACTTCTAAGTTAGTATCAACTAATTTTTCATGATAACCCTGTCAAATCAGTGATGAGAGCTCTCTGTTAAGATTCTAGATAATGTTCTGCTAAAACAAGAAAAATTCAGAGGAAGGGAAAAGAAATGTATAAAGCAATTTACCTCCCTCCCAACATACTCGAGATGATTTCTCTGAAAAGAACAAATGGAAAACTTTAACCCTTAGCCTTGATTAATTTCATCTACATAATATAGATGCACATGGCAATCAGTTACTGATGAGCAAGTTTTACTTCATCTGCTGAGTCAAGCTAATGTCTATGCAACACGCTGCTTGGCTTTTTCACAAGGGTGATCTTTTCCTCTGATGCGAGACCACTGAAATCTTGCGAAATGTCCACAGTTGCCTATTACAGCTGTTAAAATGCTTTCACAATTTTATGAAATGCCGCATTTTCTTTTATCCTCTTCCCCCACACAAATGGGTTGGTGAATTGCAAGAATTACAATACTCCCACCTTCATCTCACAAAAGAAAGATGTTTCCCTTTCCAGGGAAGGAACCAGCCATTATGAAAGCAACATAGTTGTCGCTCTAAAGCAGATCAAATAACCCTTGACTAGGAATAAAAGGGCCCCCGAGGAGCAGCATCGAGAATGAAGAGTGGAAGCAAGACAAGAGAAAACATTCATACTTTTTCCAAAGGAAGGCAGCACCTTACAGCTACAAGCGCTTGTCTCCCTTGTGTGATGTTTACTCACTTATTGACCACAGGGCAAGTCATTCTAGTCTCCATAGGGCTGATGTATCAAAGAGTCTTGGGAGAAACTCAGCTGGAGACTGCAGGGCTCAGCATTTAAGCATACATTTTAACTCGCAGCATTTGTGGAAGCCTCATTAGGTTGAGTGCGTTGCACAATCGAGTGCATGTGCCTTGATTTCCATGAAAAGAAGAACAAAAATATATCCCCACAGCTCAATGGAGCCTGTGAGCCTTCACTCATTAAATGTCTAACCCGCTGAAAGTCTGATTTGAAGATGCTGCAATAGTGCAAGATATTGTCACTGACATTATTGTTATTAAAGGAAGAATAAAAAAATATTATTCCTAGCTAGGAAGGTCATACCAAACTACCAAGCAAGAGATAAATCAGCCAAGGTCTCCAAAAAAAGACATTATTTCTCCTTTACTCCAACATCTTAATGTGCATGACTTTTTTTGTGCTGGAAATATATTTCTATAAATCCTCCTCTACAGAAAGCTTTGCTTTCAGAAGGGGAAAAGTAGCAGATAAAATACTACCCATCAAAATGAACTCAAGTCTCTAGTAACATAACTAAATGTGTAATGTTACAGAAGTTTTATAGCCAGGATGTCGGATCCATTTAGATCATTTTTACAAACCCAGCAAGAAATATCTCCCCAATGCTGGAAACCATGCTAACAGGTCTCGGACCAATTGTTTATCCAAACAAAGATGCCATCAGGGAACAACAATAACTACCGACCAAAACTTGGAGGGCTCATTTCTCAGCTGTGTACCATCAAGACTGAGAGCCAGAAAAGGATGCCAGGCTGAAAGAGGAGCTAGCATTAAGACACAGGAGCAGGAAAGGGGGTAAGTGTGAGAAAAAGTAGCAACGGAGTAGGGGAGGATTACCAGTAAAAACAAAACAAAAGCAGTAAGGACCAACGGCAATCGCTACGCCCCTGAGAGCACAGGAGAAAGAGCGCGTATCTGCAGACCCTGCTTCCACTCCCAGTGCACGGCTGTTTTCTTTTCCAGGCTCCGAGTCCCCCAAGAGCACCACCGAGAAACCGTTCCGTAGCTGACGGAAGACTAAATAGATGGCAACCACCTCGTTTTCAGAGAGTGCTCCTCTTCCGAAGCAGGTCATTACCACCACCCCACGCAGCAGGGCTGGGCGCTGGTGGTGTGAACTACCCGGGAGTAACAGCGAGGCTTCAGCTCTCCCAGTACCCGTCACACACACTTTTTCCTAAGACCACCCTGCAACACTCCTAATGCTTTCAGGTGCCAACCACACCTCATCTGGTGGAAAACACAGTATCACCAGTGTGCTTAAACGGCCTCGTCTGGCACCAATGCAAACTCTGCCTGCAAAGGGCTTTCATTCCCATAGGTTCAGTGGCTTCTGCTGCTCCACCTCGGCAGGACCCAGACCTCCTCCACACAGAGGGACCCCACAGCCAGCACACCCCAGCACAAAGCCTCTGAAGAACTAGATGCAAAAAGTAGTCCTTCTCCAGGAGTAAATAAGTAGATCCAACTCCAGCTGCTGCCAAGGAAAACCAAAGAAAAACGAGGGACAACTTGATCAGCCTCAAACTTTACGTAGCTGTTGTCACACAACGGCAGCAGAATCAAAATGGCTCATTTATCCACCGCGCGTTGAACCCCAGAGCTAACGTACTTCTTCCGTTCATTAGAGTAGGGAAACCAATGACCCACTGCCCTTCTACTACTATCACCACTAAAGCAAACAGATCACTGTTTTCTACACCTGCAAGTCCTGCCAAGACCAAGGCGTGCAGACACACCGTGAAACCACTATGTGCAACACAGCCCAACGCGCCGCCAGCGCACCGGCAAACACCAGCACCGGGGCAAGTAAGGACTTCGGCACGGCTGCGAGGGCTTGCTCTGCACAGCTGCCTCTTGCCAAACGCAAACCCATCATCCACCTCCAACACATGCCTGGGAAATCATTAGTGCGCCACATTAATAGCTATTACATTACATGCACGCACATCGTCTGCGCACATGCTGCCTGCCCAGGCTGAAGGCACACTTTGACTGACGTATAGTTTTACTTTCAAAGCCCATTAGCAAGCGGTACCCAACACTGAAAGATTTATTACCCAGAATGATAACTGCCTCATGCTGCTTTGTTTGTTAATTGTGACTAGCTTTGCCTTCAGAAGGGTAGGAGCCTAATAAATCAGTTATCTCCAGGAAGAATTTATTTAAAGCTGTTAACATTGTAAACCCGAGTACTTGGCAAGAGATTCTGCGAAAACGGATGTGTTTATACATTGGCATTTGGATGGCAGAACACACAGTGTGACTCAGCACCCAGCCTTTAACGAGACCATCTCTAAGCGAGACCTTGATGGGTTCGGGCGGACTTTTGTCCGCCAGAACAGGCCAACTCTCACGCTCGTTTCTCACCTCCTATGTGGGGCTGTGCTGGGATAACCAGAACTGCGCACCACCGGCCTTGGGCTCACAGCACGCCAACCTCCCACAGCGGCTCAGGGGACTTACAAAAGCAAGAGGGAGGGAACTAAGCCTGTCTCAACATCAGGCACATGTAGCTAAGCTCGGGCTCACCCTCAGCCCCGCAGCAGACACAGCAAGGCACGCTGCCAAGCTCTGTGCTACTCATCAGGTTGCAACCATGGTACGATTGATCCTCAGGATGGCCCCATCACAGCTCCCTGTCCGAAGCGAGGATCTGGGGGAAAGAAATGCATGACATGGAAGTGGAGGCTCTGGGACAGGAGGCAGAGAGCCAGCAAACCACGCCAGAGCTCACAAAGACTCTCTGCTCCCTCTCGGCCAAGCGTGCAAACGATCTGAACATCTCACCAGGCAATGCCTCCAGCTCTGAGCCCACCCGACCCCAGGCATCTCAATTCAGAGACGTGTTCACCCACTCTCCGGTAAGACCAGCAAGAATGAACTCCTTGCAAATCATGACATCAAAACCACAGGCATTTTTGCACTGTGCCTCTCTCCTCTCAAACACGAGGCTCCCCTTGCTCCAGCACTCACAAAATTTGGCTCAGATAGCAGATTAAAATAAAATTGTTGTCATGTTGACAGTCCTGTCATTTCTTTTTCTCCCTAGGGCTGCAAGACCTGCAGAGCTCAAAGAAATCACTGAATTGTGGCATTTTGGTCACTAGCTTAGCCTCCTACCTACTGAAGGATAAGAAGAGGGGCTGCTGGTTTCTTCCTTCCCCACCAAGGCTCAGAAGCACAGCGCTGTGCTGTATAGGTGCCTTACTGGCTCCCAGGGCAACGCCTGCTATGATGAAGGGACTCATTCTTACCTGATCTATAATACCAACAGGTCTCTAATAATAATAATGTTACTGAAAATAAGCATTTGGCTGGAAATACACTCCTTCCTCATCTTCCCCAGTACAAGAACTCTGCCAATATCAAAGACTATCACAGCTCAATACACGTACAGACTTGAAAGTACCTAGATCATTACAACAGTGCCAAAAATCTCATGTAAAAAGGCCAAGTCACTGAGATGACGGGATTTCCAGGTCTGGCAGGACGTGAAAAGCTGGGACAACTTCCCATGAACAGCCACTTGGGTAGTTTGACTCAAGCCAAATCTGAATGCCATTAACACCTGCCTCCTGCCTGATACATGGGGATTGAGCTGAAGACCTCTAGAGCTAGCTCCTGCAATTTGAGCTTAAACTGTACCGCAGGAGAAGAGATATTCAGAGGATACAGTACTGGGAGGAAAACAGCAACAACCTTGCCAGCAGGTCACCTATCAAGAGGCAGATGTGCTGTTGGCACTGGAGAAACCTACCTCAGCTTGAAGTATCAAACTGCACACAAACTGAACGCCACTGGCTGGCTATCTGCAGGGTGGTGGGAGATTTCGCTCCTCCCAAGGAATCACGAGGTCTGTAACTACACTGGAAATTTTAACTTAAGACTAGAAGCTCCGTGCCTCGACATGCATAGCCAGACACAGGGCTAAAGACCACTCCAATATTTCTAATAACCTATGAACCACTTGAGCATCTATAAGCCACACACACGGTGCCATACAGCAAAATAGTTCATACAGGTTAACAACAAAATCTTTCATAGAGGTTTACATCCCATCTCTCCAGCCTCGTATCTTTAAAGTAATATAAAGTATGTAAATGAGCTGTCCAGACTGAATTAACACAGGGGAAATGTCTTCCTTTTCCATGAAGGCTAACATCATCAAAATAAGGAGGTCATCACAAGCTGCACCCACAGCCACATGAAGGTAGCAGTACATCAGGACCAATTCCCTCCTGTTCTCCAAAAGAACTTACAGCCCTCATGCAATACCCAAGAACTTTATGGCAGCCAGACACCTTTCTTGCCTCTTTTTGATAGTGATTTGCCATCCATTTTTATGAACCGTGGGCTGCCAGTCTTTCCAGCTCCAAAGTTCTGCCCTGAAGGCAAATACGCTGCCAGCTGTGGCAAGATTTTGATGGATCTCCTCTAGGAAGAAGGGGAGAAGAGAAAGCAAAGGGGTTGCAGGTTTGAAAATTTCAGGTTATATATTCAGCTCAAGTTCAGCAATCCTTCATCCATTGTTAAATCACAGACCACATGCTGAGAGTTAAAGACTTATATAGGACTCCAGGGACTAATCGAGGAATGATTTCAGCTTCTAACTGTGCTCTAACCAGGCACTTAGGATGCAAAGCACAAGTTTGCGATACTATTGTACACTGCATCAAAATGACTTTTTGATACATTTTTGCAAATAACTAATAAGGATGGAAAAAAAACCCAGCACCCTGGCATTTAGCATAATTCTTCCCCTCCATCCCCCATCCTTATATTCATATTTGTGACAAACAGCCTCTGTCTTCAATTAGGTCTACTTTATACATGCATGAAGCCCCCAAAATATGAAAGAGCTTTTATGCAACACCAGATTATCTAATGTGCACATATTCTCCAAAAGAGTGCTTTTAAAATACCTAGTCACAGAGAAGGGAAAAAAAACCCATTCCATTCAGTAAGAGAGAAAGGGGGGGAAAAAAAACCACATAAAAGCTGCAAAAAAGAAACTGAATGCATTTTTATATTAAGCAATCAAGTGCTGTCACACATTGAAAACACAAAGCATTGGAAGTTTAAGTGGGCATACACTAAGGGCCTTACCATGGGACACACTTTTTCAGCAATACAGAAAGCACTCCCTTATCAACGTAGCACAGTAAGAAGCAGGATCTCTGCCTATTTAAAAAAAAACCAGAGAAATAACTTCTCTTGACAGCCTGACAGCTGACATTCTTAACTGAAAAAGCTATGTGCCAAGAATTATCAGGCCTGGCTTTTCTCTCCCTGATAGATGACAGAGCAAAAAACAACAACGGCCACACACATCTCATAAATCACAACTTTTATTGAATGCCTCGCCACATAATAGCAACAGTCAAACTGAATAAAGACGCTTTTCAGTGCTCATCTGTAAAATACTGGGGGAGAATAGAGATCATTTCTAGCACTAACAGCCTATCCCAGATAGAACAGGTATTAATATCAGTGTCACCGTATTTCTTATAGAGTTACCTGAAGAGTTTGGAAGGTTTTTTAATCTTTCATTGTTTTTTGAAAAAGCACAAAAGAAAAGAATGCAGAGAAGAAAACCAGAAATTAAGTGCATGAGGGACAGAGGTAGAAGGAAAGACCAAAACCTCCAAATAGGCAAACAGAACAGTCCTACTGCTGACAGTAATGTCTGTACTGAGAAATAAAATCTGGCCTTCAGGATAAAGTCAGTCCACAGAGACACAACCACTTGTTGCAGGAACTGCTATCACGTGCCTGGGTTTTTCTCTCTGAAGCACAAGGAATATGCATACAGACTTTTAGGAACTGAAGAGACAGGTGAACAGAGAATATGTGCATGCTAGATTAGGAGAAAGCAAAGGTGGCAGCCCCAATCAAGAAAAATTAGCATGATCTCCCAAGTCAATTAACTGGAAGACTGAAGTGACACTAAAAGGAGTGGGACTGCAGATGAATACTAGATGGACCAGGAAAGGGGAGGGGGGAGGCAAAAGATAATTTCCTAAAATAGAAACTTGTATCTGACAGGTCCTGATTTAAGAGAGCAGCCCCCTGACTACAGCACCAGCCTGAAAAAGCAAAGTCCTTCTGACATTATCTGTCAGGGCATCTCCCAAGTGAAAAAGCTCTCTAGGACCAGTGCTGTACCTCATAAAACATCAAAGACAACACATCTCCCAATCCCAAAAGGGAATTTCTGGGCACTCTGGAAGACAAGAAGCTTTATTAATGGCCCTTTATAGAAAGATATGGACTAGAGCAGGTCAAATTTCTTTCTGGCAAAGCCCTGTGGGCTTGGGTTTTTTTGGTTTTTGATGTTTTCTTCCAAGAAAAAATGTCATTCTTTACAAGAAACTTTGTAGGAAAGTAACAATAAAAAAAAAAAATCCCATAATATTTTGAAGAAGGAAAAAAGGAAGAGGATGACTAACTTCTGCAACCAGCTGCAGGTTAAATACATTTCAGCTTTGGGATCTTCTGCGCAGACAACAGCTGAGCACCAACTCGTTGGGCACCATCCGAAGGAGGGCAACTCACCAAAGATGAAGGAGATAGTTAAAGCTAACTCCTCTTAAAAAGCAAGGTACATTGGCTACAGTAGCCCTTTACAACACACACAAAATAGTTCCAGGTTTAAAGACATGAAATACTGGTGCTGGGGTTTTTTATTACGTTTTAGTATCAGCTATGAAATGTCCATTCCTAGAGCAGTTCAATTTTGCCCTTTGACAACGGTCTGACTTTCAAAAGTTTCCACATTTGATGGTGAAAGTACCTTAGCAGAAACCACAAAGATTAGCTTTATTACCCAGTGCATTGCCCCTCTAGGGACATTGAGTGTAAAATCTGGTAAATATGTTAACTACCAGCAAAACCACCCAGCAACATAGGACCACAGTGACACCAGCACAGTCTGATTATTCTGGATATACCTCAGATGATACATTATTGACAGCACTAATACCTACTTTGTTCACTTTTCAGCAGGCACTCTAGACGTCACCAGGAGAGCTTCGGTCTCGGGTGCAGGGAACAACTGTGACATTAGTGTCAGGCTGCATTTCACAAACAGGATGCTACATCTATCAATTCCTATTGCATGCAGAAGACGAAAACGCTTTATATCCCCCTCTAATAAAACATGTGCTGCAACTTTCATGGCAAGGGGACTGTGATTTGCGACTGGCTGAACCAAAGAGCACTTGGATTTGTTGAGTCACCTCCGACTGCATAAATTCCACCACCAGTGACTGGTTCCATTAAGAAGAAAAAAAAAAAAGAATCTACTTTTATCTGAAGTAGTGAAATATCAATAGTACCTTTCATCTAAATAGAGGCACTTAACTTTTTGATTTCAAGAAAATCCTAAAAACACATTTAAATCTCCCTGTAACAGAAAATTTCTAATACAATCTTTCCAGCACATAAACCAAAGAAAGCAGAGGGGCATGTGTATATTAAATCAATTACCAGAACTTCCCTTCCCCCAAGCTAATTAAAATTTCATGTGATCCACACCAATAATAGTATAGACGATCACAGCTGGTGTTTTCAAAGTAAAATAACAAAATAAAAATACAAGGGGATCTTGATCTGCAACCCTACTGCTACAAGACAAAAATAGACACCCAGCTCCTACTGAAATTCAAGTCAGTGCAAGTTTGACACCTAACTCCTTTGAAATTTTAAACTTGAGCATAATTTCAGAGTGCCTCAACCCACTAGACCAGAGCCTACAATTCCCACAACAACAAGGAGCCTCCAAGGACCCGTGGCCAGGTTTATGTAAGTAATCTGGGTTCCAGGACTCTTCCAAGTCTTTTTTCTTTCTTGTATTAGGATTTAAGTGGCTGTAATATACACAAGCACAAAATATTTTCTAATAAGTGAAAGTCTGACAGAAGAGTCTGCTCAAGGCTTTGCAGGAACAAGAAGAATCAGCTCAGGCAGAAGATCACGGAGGTTTACCTGGCTTCTCCTCAATGGTAAGTCCACAGAGGCACATCCCTTTGACATTTGGAAGGGTCTGGCATGCTTGCTGAAACCTGATGACTTGTATTACAGTACCACGAGATCAATCAGGCTTATAAAGAAGTGACAAGGTTACTTCGACGGGAGAAGGAAATGCAAGGTCAGTGGTGGCCATGACAAAGGACCGGCACTCACGGGGTCAGCAACGGGACGGATGCTGCACCCTCGGTGCTCAGCCTTCACTCCATCACCAGGCAGGTATTTCTCTGACGCATTAGTGCTGTCGTGCAACTCAGGAAGGAATCTGCTGATCACCAAGTGACACTGGCAATGCGGTATCTGTTATCCACTGGTCACCAGTAAGGAGAAATCCTTAAGCTTGACAAAGTCAGCTGTCTTCCAGTCTGACTGAAAATGTTTACAAAGAAAGCAACCACAAACCATTCGCCAAGTCCACGGGGTTTGAGGGTATAGAAAAACACAAGCTGAACCTGCAGTACAGCAGATGCAACTTAGATACGAGGGAAAACTTGTTAAATTATAAGATTACTCACAGAGACTGGGAGACCACTTCAAGTCTCTCGGACCAAGCCGTACAAACGCCTATTAGTTTGATGTTGTTATAACCGATCTGACCTTTTCTGTGACTTCCGAAACAAACTTCCAGCACAAAATGAGGTAGAACATAGGTGCGTCCCCCACCGAGGAGACAGCCGCAGGAGCTATGAGAAGGCTGTGCACCCGGCAGGTGCTCCGCAGCTCCAGCCGTGGCTTCCCACCGCCCGCGGCTTTGGCTCGGGAAACCCGGTTAGTGCAACGCGGGTCCGCAACAGGCTGCACGTCCCCCCTGCCCTTGCTGGAGCCCCCCCACAGCGCTAGCCCACAGGCATGTGGGGGCAATCACTCCCGGGAAATACCAAACCTTCTGCACAAAAGACAGACCGCTCTCCCCTTGCAGTTTGCAAGGCTTTCAGCACAGGATGTCCCAACACGTTATTACAGCTCCTCACCACCTGACTCGTACAACCTGGTGATAAGCAAACGGTGGGCATCTGGCTTCACTCCTCTTGTATTTGTCAGGCTTCAACAGGGAGCACAAAGAATGACTTGTTTGGTTTTCTCCTGCACCCCAGCTTTATTTGGTGTGGGCCCATCCCACGGTGACTTCTGCAAGCTGCCCGGAGAAGTCTTCAACTGGGACACTGAACCAATTCTGTGTTTTCTCAAACCAGAGGCCCTGACCTCAAATTTTATTAAGAACAAAACCCTTTCTGCATCTGTTTCCAATATTATCTTTTTTGAGAAAACAGACTGAGCATATGTTCCTGAGGCTTTTGCCCACACGGTGGGTGGGTGTTACGATAAACTTCTATGCAAGATGGCTACCAAACTTGTCTAAATACCTACGGTGAGGGTTGGTTGGTTGGTTGGTTTTGTGAAGTTCAGGATTTGGCCACTATCAAAGTTAATGAAACAATTTCCAGGCTAAATCTGAGCCCAAATTCCCAAGCGAGTTCTTTTTCCCTGCAGCAGTCCCAAAGTTACAAAAAGGCACAGCATTCCTCTCCATGCCTTGTTCCAGCACCCCAACATCATCAAGGCAGTGCGGCCACAAACATGGTGACCATGATGCACCCCAGCATTTGCTGCTTTTCAACTGCACAGCAGAAACAATTCATGAAAGTTATGCCACATACTGGAAGATATGCAGAAAGACATTGTGAGAAGTGCTTTTATTTCTTTTGGAGAAGCACAAGAAGGCAAAGGGAGGGGGTGGGGATTTTGTTTCCAATATCCATCTGCTCCTGCTGCTGTTCTGCATGTAAAATCACACTTTTGAATTTGTGACATCCTGCCTGGTTGCTGTGGAAATAGCTATGCCGTCACCAGCAAAGGCCAGTTCCTTCAGTTTGGAAAGGAGCAGCAACAAAGATAATGTGTTCACTTAAGTGTTGCTCTTGAACAACCAACCAGCCAACAAGCCTAGATAAGGGGAAAAAAATTAAGAGAGAAAATGATGACCAGAGCAGATTTGCCTCTAAATCAAATGTTTTCTAAGTTTCCCAGGAAGGCATTAGCATTTCTTTAATTTCCAGTGTTTCTTCTTTGTTCCATTAAAAACTACAAAATCCATCATTAACAAAAATTCAAAAATGTCTCTGTTCACTAAGCGTGTAGCCATAAACATCAGCATGTATTGTATTATTTCTAATCGGCTTCATGGGTAGGAGATATTTGTCTAAAGTGCTGCATCATTCTTTCTATACAAGGGCCCCATTACCAGACTGTACTTATTTGCAAGTCAAATTATGATGCCACTATTTGAATACATTTTCAACCCCCCAAAAAACAAGCCAGTACTTTAGGCTATCCACAGCTAACTCAATCTGACAACCATAGCATTGATGCCTGCCAGTGCCGATTGACTGGCTGGATATATTTAGGCACAGGAGGGGAGAAAGGGGGAAGGGAGCAGTCAGGTTACTGAATTCAAGTAGACTGTTAGTAACCAAAAATAACAAGCACTGATTCAGCTACATCACTCAGAACGGGTTCAGCTCTATCACGTAGAATCTGGCTAATGGAGAATTTACTACCACAAGGGCAATGCCAAAAAAGACACATAACACATTCAGAAGAGCAACTAGGGAATCTGCGCCCTGGGTTTACAATATTTACAATGAAGCGGTCATTTCTCTCTTGCACCCATCTTCCAAAATTGCCTGAATAAAGAAGAAAGTATGAAATTGGAAGGTCAAAAATTTTCTTCTTTTTTTAGCAAGGGACAAATTAGTATTGCATATACAGGTATGTATATGCATATATACTACACATATCTATTATGTAGTCTGATGCCCCTTCTCTCTCAACTCCCATCCTTGTTCAAAACACTTACTTTGAGAGGGAAAGTGCCACTAGCTTAGGGAAAAGACCCTCTCCAGCATTAAAGGACAACATGCAAAGTGTATTTGAAGAGCTGGATTCAATCTTTTCTGCTCCCTTCTCTGAAGTGCTATGCTAAACCTTGGAAAGTGAACTGTATTTACACAGGGAAATAAAAAACACACAGAGGCAAAATATCCGTGACATATCTTCAGTTTAAAAGGGGGGAAAACAGGGCCTGTGTGTTTGTTTGTTTTACTAAACTCTACAGGTGTCCAGAATGTCACAAGAAGCTTTTCTCAGGTCTGCTGCAGGACCCCTGGAGATGCGCTCTGGGTTCCCTCACACCAACACAAAGCGGTGGGGAGCTCTCAGCAACACGCAAGCAAGGGGGCAAACGTAAAACCACGGCAACGAGACGTTAGTCACTGTCCTTCCAGGCTTGGTCCCCTAGGTTGACCAGCCTAGTGCTAGAAAGGGCTTACAAAGCAGGATTTCAAGCTCTGAAGGATTTGCATTTGCTGATAATGAGGTCCAGAAGTCGACAGACAGCTTTAAGGTATAGACAGGCAAGCTGAAAAAGCTTTTAAAAGCTGCGAGAGATTATTTGACTACCTGCCCCAGCACATAAGGGAGGTCCACAGGAGCTGAGCTCTAAATACCCGAGATTCCAATTAAGTGCCCTACCAACAACATACCACATCTTTTCTGGAATGAAAGACGGACAAGGAAAATATAAAACAAACACCTTCTCCATTTAACAGGAAAAGCATGCATTTCTCAATCCAAAAAACACAAGGCAGCTTGTTATGTTTTCAGAACAGTGATGCAGCCTTAAAATTTTAAGGTTTTGTTTAAGAAAAGAGAACCTTTAAATGTAAGCAGAATCAGGCACCAGAACCTTAATTTATCAATTAGACGCCATCTGTGGATTGTGTTCCTTGAAATAATTGTTGAATTTGACAATGCACTGCTGCTTTACAAAGTTTCTGCCAGCCTTGCTACCATTTAATTAAATTTCTGCACTTAACTTTGATTGCACTGAAAGCACTGCTGGTTTCTGCCGATTGAGTCCCTTAGCCACCTGCTGTGTTAGAACTAACCATGTTTCCACAGTTATATCAAAAATTATGGTTTTTTATTTTTATTCTTTGTCTTTTTCAGTCTTCACCAAAATGAAAAATAATAATAATAAAATCCCCAATGATTCTAGCATGCTAAAGCCATAATACCCAATATGTAAAGAAGCAGCAACTTTCATGTCTCCCAACAAAAGCTAGATGCTTCCCTTTTTGTTTTCCACTATGAAACAAGTGTCAGGGCATGACGGCTTAATGTGCTGTGTTTTGCTTAAACAAAACGAGCTTCCTGTGCCTCCTCATTATATTTGTATACATCTCTTGTATTTATATCCAGAGATAAAGGCAAACATACTAGTAATTTACATACATAAATATTGCACACACAAATAAAGATCAAGCTGCCATTCTCTCTTTAACCCACAGCACAGTTTGGGAAATAGAACTTCAATAATGTCAACTTAGCAGAATGAAGA
The DNA here is from genome assembly GCF_026419915.1 of Harpia harpyja. NCBI lineage: Eukaryota > Metazoa > Chordata > Aves > Accipitriformes > Accipitridae > Harpia > Harpia harpyja. Next base: position 1,841,050 of record NC_068951.1, on the reverse strand, counting down.
GCCCTAAAAGCCTCCAAATACCATCAAACATACGACTTGCTGCTGTGAGTAACCCCACCATAAAGAGGAGCCAGGCTGTCAGATCTACCCTTGCTGAGTAGTAAGTACCTCACCCAACACGTAGGATGAGAGCTCCCAAGCAATCACCACTCAGCTCATCACAAAATGCACTCACTTCTGGATCTGTGCTTGAATACTGTAATAAACAAATGACTTCTGCAACTGCTCTGCTCTAGGGGGTTCAATCCTACAGACATCCTAGGCAGCCTTGCCATGGTACAGCAGTGTAAGGCACCCCTCAGGGGCACTGCCTCTTCCAGAGGTAAAAGGTGATTTAATTGGTGCAGGTTCACCCTGGGGGAAAAAAAAAAAAAAAAAAATTGTAGGGAAGTAATGGTATGCTTGCCCATCTTCTCAGCTATTATCATTGCTGTGTCAGCCTCCCTCTCTCCCCCTTCTAATTTCTTATTTGTTGTATCAATGGGAGGGATAAAACACAAGAATTGAGGCAGGTGGAAACTCCGGTTTCTCCTCCCACCCTTCTGACTGTTAAAATGGGAAAAGCGTTTCCTCAACCCTGATGAAGGAGTTCATGCTAAATTGATGCATGCTAGATATTTTTAAATCCTTCACTGTAGATGTTGTGGAAGTACGAAAATATATTTTAGCTACTAATGTCAAAAAAAAAAAAAAAATCAGATTTAACAGCAGAAAAAATTCAAAGCCAGAAAGAACAAGTCAGTGTTTATGTAGGGTCTACAATTTAGGGCATTCTAATGGCACGCCAAGAGAGGTCACAGAAATGAACCAAAGCCTGCTTCTGGGCTTTGCCTGGGCCAAGGAGAGCCAGTCATTTAGATATTTAAATTACTTTAATAATCCTTCATAGAAGGTTATGAAATATTTATTAGCAACCTGTGGGGCTGACTAGCACTGCTCCAAGAAAAATACAGATTTAGGCAATTTCCTAAAGCGTGTATTCTACAACTGGAGAGGCTGGAATAACTCTTTCAAGCCAATATAAGGCATGAATAGGTTTTATGATGCATTTTATAGAAAATTACAATTGCATAATTAAGTCTCAGTAGCAACCCTCCAGTTGCTACCTCTGATTAAGACCACACAGCTAATTTAGTGCTGAGGGACGCAGCCCGATTGCCTCCTCTGTAGGCTCAGCTCTAACTCGGAGGGACCGCTCGGAGTGACGGAGGATGCCTGTGACTCCTTCGGCCCAGGGCTTGCAAAAAAGACCTTGGAGAGAGGTTCCAGTTAATGCTACTAGGGGAGGAAGGGAACCACAAGGAATATGGTAAAGCTGTATTTTCTCTTCCACAAGGCTAAGACCATCCTGGACCTCTCCTACCTCTGTGTTTATACAAACCTATTCTTCTCTCCAGCTTCATGGTATCAAAGGCTTTTATCAATCTCAGCAGTGACAAGAGCTGTCCTAGGGAAAAAATCTTGTTTCCATGACCACAATCTGAATTAATTTGTCATTTTAATAGTCTGCTATGCCCAAAGTCAGCATGAGACCAAAGTATTCCTGTAAGAGACAAGGACACAAACCAACTGAGGGCTAAGACTTGGCACCGGCGCAGGTTATGCCTTTCAAATCACACCTCATCCCGTGTGGCCAAGGGGGACTGGCACAGTTGGGGCTTAGCAGTTTTTTATAGCTCCCAGTAACAAAGAACATGGTTTGCATTCAGGGCCAGCAGCCTAGAGGTTCTTCCCGTCCCCACAGCCAGGTACCCATTTACATCAAGACTAACCAGGGACAGGCCTTGAATCATTCTGGGCTGGTGCCGAACTCACCCCTCTAGACCCATGCAAAGCAGCCTGCACACCTCTTCTGCTCTGCCCTCCCAAGTAACCTACATCATCTCACTTGCTGCCCAAATCTGGTACCACAAGCTTTGCTTTAGACAAGAGCATGCTTTAACAGGCCTGCTTTAAAATCCTTGAATATAGCAAGTTTTATGCCGGTTGGGCAAATTCCTTCAGTTGTGTTAGCACTGTGCCCCTGAGCAGTTAGTTTCCACAGCCTGAGTGCCAGATCTTGCAGAGGTATTAGGGGTCAATTACATTACAAGGAGGTATAGGAAGAGAAAAGACACTTTTCTTGGTCTGCAGTTCTGCCCTAAATTAACTTTTAATACGGAACAGAATGTCACATTTGCTTCTCGCCATAATCTAAAAATTTCTCCTTATGCAGCAGCAATAAGGAGGGCTTTTAAAAATTAAAAAGACTTGAAAACCACACAAGGGTATATTTCATGGCCATAAAAAAGCATTTAAAACGTAGAGTTAAAAAGGTGTTTCAAGTGTTTTCATCAAAGGAGGGTGAAAATGGAAGGAAAATAGGATTAAAAAAAATGCCCATTTTCTTTCAAATCAGCTTCAAGAGTCAGAGCACGCAGAAACCTTTTTGCTGCTATGAGGATCCTGTATTTAAATCCTGCCAGCATTGCATCCAGTTTGTTTGTTGAGACTAACATGGCAATTATCAGCGATGCGCTGCTCCTACGGCACAGTCTTTTCTGCTGTATTTGCCTGCTCTCCCCCTCTTGGAGGCAGGTGCTCCCTGCTAAAAGCAAGCACGCAGACCTGGTCAAGGCCCTTCCGTACTCAGCAAACAAGACACAGATGCAAAACCAAAACCCTAAAATGAGCTGGAAAGCTCAATCCGGTTATCAAGCACATGTTCACCTCATCATAAGCACCCTCCTAACCCAAGCCATTGGGTTTTGGACACACCACAGCAGCAGTTTTGACTGCATAATAGCTGCACGGAGCCTTGCATTCAACTTGGCGCTTTGACATGCAACAAGGACTGTGGGCAAGAAACTTGCTCCTTGCGTTGTGAGCAGACAGGGGTCAGCCTCCGTGTAGCACCTGTCTGGAACTTTTCACTCACCAGCACTGATAAGAATAATCATCATCATCATCAAGCTAAGCGTGTTGGTAAGGGAAGCGCTCCAGAGCTCTTGGGGAGGGCAGCATTAACAAGGACCCAACACACGGCTCTGCGCCGTCACCATCTGCAGCCCTAGCTGCACAGTCAAAATTTAATCTGACATCTCTTTGCAGTCCCATTTTATTTTTATGTCCATTTCCTAACAGCACAAATTAAGAGTGTTTCAAAACACAAACAGCGTATTTGCTGCTACCAAAGTCAGAACACAGCCATGTAAAAGCCACCGTGAGCGCTTGGGAAGGATGCTGTGGGCAGTACCCAGAGCCACTTTAAGATTGTTTAGAGGTTTGCTTTGTTCCAGCATGAGGTTCTTTTCTGTCATTAGGCCACACTGTAGCTACAAAACACATGGAGAACAGAAACCAGGATACCCCACCAGCTCTGGAAAGGAGAGCCCAAATTCAAAAAGTAATCAGGGAATGCTTTTTCAGGGGAGGCTTCGGAAACATTTGCATCTAACACAACCACAAACCTGGAGTGGAAATCTCGTACCTGGACTGGCTCATCTGGGCAGGTCTCAATTTGACAAATTCCAAAAATCTTCCAGCAGGTACAAAACCAGTGCAAAGCAAAAAAGCTTTATACTGGTATTGACTGGACACTGCCTCGGTGCTTTCCCCTGCTTGCGTGCATTTTTTTTTACGCCCACTGGCCCATGGCAAGACGCAGTTGCATCAGTGCGGCTCAACTGCAAAAATGACAAAAAATCCTCCAAGTTTAGACAGGACTCCACTGTCTGCCAACCAGTAGCTGGGAAACAGCAGACTGGAATTTATTAATCTCCCCTCCCAATATCTTTCCCTCTCCAATCTTGATTCTTCCCTTCCTTTACTATTTTCAGTTAGTGAACCGCAAAGTTTATTTTCCCAAGTTTTTGCAACAACCCTTAAAGTAATACCCTTCAGCTCACCATTTTTTGATCATATCCTTCAAGCATCTCAGATCTTTACCATCAAACCTCAAACCAAGACTCCAGCTGTAAATCAAGCAGAGCAAGCTCCGATTTACCTCTCACCTTAAACCAACAGGATACTACAACAAAAATATCCTGGTTTGGTTGCCTGAGGGAAGTAAAGCATCCACGTTTCAATTAGCTAGTACTAGCAACATATGTAAATCAGCATACGCTACCACATGGACCTTCCCTCCCTTAAACTGAGCAAAGTGCAACTGAGCAGTGCTGAAATGCAAATTACCCATAAGAGAGTTTGGGGACATGAAGGAAACATAAGGACTTGGCGTCTGGATGCATTCCAATTTGAGTAGTTGCAAACTAAAACAACACTCAAGAATGCATATGAGGAAGCTTTTATTAAAAAAAGAATCTGCTCTCTTTAGTTAATAGAGGGAATGATGCAATTAAAAGAGGGAGCCAGGATACCCTCAGGCCCCAAATTCTATTCTAACTACAGAGAAGGGAGGATGGAGGCAGCAGAATTGTTCTGATCATTCCTGGAGCACTGCGTGGACCAAGTCCAGCAGTCGCTTGGCCTTTCAGCGCAGAAGGGAAATGGCACAAACACACACACTGAAGGTGTGCTGCGAACAGAAAAGCTCAGTTCTGCTCTTTGATCACAATGAAACTCCAGACAACAGCAATCAGACCCCATAAATCCATGCGGTGCAGCCCAATGCTACACGGATGTTCAGAGCTCAGACACACTAATTAATTCCAAATGTCTCCACTACCAGTTAATTGATTAAACAGAGAGTTATCTATGCTTTCAATAGGTTCCACAGCCCAGATTTTTTCATCAGGAAGTGGCTACCAAACTACCATGTAGGGATGGATTAAGAACAGGAGAGACTATGATGAACTCTCTGCTGCTTTTGAAAGAAATCAGATAAAATTTGCAGCAGAAGAGCTGTCCAAGGAAACGGTGAATCAGGAATACTTCATGCATTACATATAAAGGTAACCATACTTTTTGACCTACACTAAAATGAATTTGCAAATGACTAGTAATACACAAAATAGAAAGATAGGGCCTCAACTGACTGCTAATCTTCACTAAATAATTACATTTACATATAAATGTAAACATACATACAAATCTACATCAATAAAAAGCTTTTAACAATACAACTGTAAAGCTCTGTCATTCCTTTTAAAAAATGAAGTCAAATCCCTTGTTAAAGGAAAGACTGAATACTGCAGCATATCTAATACAAACAGTGCAAAGTAACTTCAACACAGAGTATCACTCACTGGAGATTAACATACTTTTTTTTTCCCCTTTATAAATCATTTGGTGTACTGAGACATGCAGCTAAATCAGCTAAAGCACAGATCTAATTAAAGAACCTGGAAACTGATTACTGAACTATGTAACACATCAAGGGGGTTTTCTTTTTTTTTTTTTTTTTTTTTTTTTTTCTCAGAGAGAGATCTGGCCTGAAATCTTATCAGTCCCACACATGCCAGAATTAGTCCCTGCCTTTGTGTCAGATGGAAACTATATCTACAAATCGTCAAGCAGAACTCATGCTTGAGATGAACAAAATGCAGCTGTCTTAATCTGTTAGATTATATTCTGTGCTTTCCACTATCAGGAGACAAACTGCAGGTGTAGTGCTCTTCAAAGCCAGACACTAGGAACTAAAATAGAAATACAAGTGGTTAAACTGAATAAAAGTTACGTGCCTGTTTCTCTAAGCCAGGTGTGAAGTTGTGGGAGCCTCTCTGATGGCGCGGCCGGAGCACAGAATGAGATCGTGGCTGTGAAACATCAGAGTTAGCTTGCTCTGTCTCCTTGCTCTTCTGACTCTTCAGGTTTCACAAAGCTGCAGCAGAGCAGAAGTCTTTTGCCCATGTGCTACCACGTCCTTGGGTCTAGCCTTTGACAGCTCTTACCCTGGGGGAAGCACTAAATAAAATTTCATTCACACTTGCCTCACTTTAAGAGAAAAGACTTATTTTTTGACCTTAACTGCCTAACTTCAGGGACCCCTGATCCCCCACCAATAAATGCCTGGGGAGGGACTTCAGCTGTAACTTTCACTGCAGGCAGCAGGAATGAAGATGCAATTGGACCAGCGGCTGGTCTTATGGACGGGGGCCAACGCCAGCAGAGCAGATGCTGGCGGGGGGGACGGGGACACAGAGGTAGGAGCTGACGCGCAGGAGGTTCGCACTTCTGCTGCGACCGTCAACAACTTATTAAAAAGGTAATCAGGAAGATGATCTAGCGGCACCAGCCCCTTCACCATGCGTCCTCCCTGCAGCGTCACTGCAGGTTTCTTTATGTGTAAGGCGCTTTCCCTCCGGTTCCCGAGGTGCTCAAACTGGGCCACACTGCCTCGCTGGAGGGGGGGCAGTGGGAAGCGCAGAGATCGGAGCCCACGTCCCACTTTCACCCACTTTGCAGGGTGAATCACCAAGTGCTGTTAACTTTTCAGCACCTTCGCACAGCTCCCAGCCTGTACCAAGACAGGCAATTTTCTGTCTCATTCCCGGGAGCCGAAGAACATCTCAGCCTCTTGCGCAGCACACGAGGAGCAGTGGGATATGCCTGCAAGAAGTCTCAGCAACTCCCCCCAGAAGCCCAGCAGCGCTGCACGCCTTGTAATTTCAGTCAGTGCGGTGTCAGTTCATCCCACAAAGACTTGGCTTACCTGGTACCAACCACCCGATTTACCTCTCCAGCAAAGATGCATTCCCAAGGGGGAAATTCACAGAACTGCTGTAGATGCTCAAGGCATCACCAACAAGGACTCAAGCAAAAGGCACTGGGACGTTTTTGCTTTAGAGTATTAACTACTGAATAATAAATATATTTGCCATAGCACCAATTTCTTCTGAAGGACTGGAAATAAATATTGAAGAAATGCTTCTTTCATTGCTACATGCAGTCTGTTTCCACTTTCCCCTGTGCTGGAACCACCCACTGGTGACAGATGAGGTTTAGCAGCAGCGTGTGCAAGCCCAGCACCAGAGATCAATAGGATGCAAAGCCCTGCCAGAAAAAACCCCTCCTTCACCCTGCTGCAGCTCTTAACTACAGAACTGCTTGGTTCCGATCAGGGGAAAAAATGAATGGGTTTGTGGCCCCTCTTCTTCTCAATTAGATACTTTTGATTCATCTATTCTAGACTGGCTTAGCACAAAAGATGATGATGATGGCCATTAGGTCAGACACACTTTAACACCATACATTGCCATTTTAAAACATGTTGATGCTGCTCTGAAATAACATTTTACACTTACACCCTAATCATCGTTATGGCTTCTGACAAGTTTTAAATACAATAGTATTAACTACAATTAATTCATTTGAAATTAATGTGGATATTGCAAGCACTTCAGCAAGATCTCCACTGCAATTCACCATTCATTATTGCACCATTATTTTTTAAGTGTTATCCATAAAGCACGCTGCCAGTGCATTTGCATTTAGGTGACAGAAGTAGGAATATAGAGGAGCAATAAATTAGCACAAAAATTAAGCAGAAGAAGGCAGGAGAATTACCACAGCCCATTGTCTGAAGTTTTAATATTCCTAATGACTTTATGATTCACAGTATTGCAGACCTGCAAGAGCAGGCGGGGGGCTGCGCACCCCTTCCCTCTGCAGCTGGGCACACACACCGAGCCCAAAGCCATTACACGCTCATACTACTGCTTCAGTGCACTGCATACTTCACATCGCTCACTCCAGCTGGCTGGAAGATCAGTCATTAGCAGACAGAAAATAAAACAGGTTTTTTCCAACACAGCCGTTAAAAAAGGCCAGCATATCCGGAAGGTAAGGCAGAAATAAAACGTATTAGACCATTAAATATGGTACACAGCGGCATTCCTCCTTGGGCAAAAAAAAAAATGTCTTTGGTGCAGTTAACAGCCATTTTTAGAGCATTAATGACCACAGGTGAAAACAAACTGGTCATTAAAAACACGTTTTAAGGGGATTAGCTATCATCAGAACATACAAGTTACTTAAACTGAAGTAGTTCCATATGGTTAATTTATAATTTCCAAGGTATCAATCAGCAAACAAATTCTGATGGTTCCTAGATAAAGTCTAAAAGGGGCAGATTCACACGGCTTCCTTGGAGCAATCCTAACTGGAAGTAGCACTGGCAGAACAGTTTCATTTTTCAATTTGCTGGCTAAACTGAAAACAAAACAGAACCAAAAAAACAGGAGGATAAATTTGCCCATGATTAAACAAACATGTTTTCAGTTTGTTGGCAAAACTTGAAAGAAAAAAAAAAAAAGAAAAATTTCATTTTGAGTCAATCCGCAACATCTTGTTTTAACTCTGAACGGAAATACACTGCGGGTTTTTTCAGTTTATTTAACCCCTTTTAAACCTTTTGTCTTTTAGGCCCACTTTTAAATAAGGAGAACCATAAGAAAAAAAAATATGGAAGTTTGTTTTAGAAAATATCAACATTGTGGCCTCCAACTTATTGTCAAGTTCCTCTTCCTACCCTGCTCCTCCAAGCTTCATCTTAGGGAGATGCTATTTATGAAAAAAATTCACCCGGGTGCACTTGCAGGTGTTGCTGGGTGCCCCAGCCCCCAGGAGCAGGATTTGGGTGCCACTGTGGATATCCAGACCAGCCAACAAGGAATGGGATGCCCGCACAGCAAACCACACTGAGCCACCAATGTACTGGATAAATGCAAAATATAAGAGCTTTTATGTACAACCCAGCTAAATAAAATACTCCAACTTGCCTGGGTTAGTACTGAATGCTGAACATCGGGCACACAACTGGGGCAAATGCCCAGGACCACCACTGCCTGCACCCAGCGTGGAAAGTGCACTACAGCTGACTACAGCTAACTACGTCTCCAGATCCATCAGTCTTCAACTGCAGCCTGAAAAGCCCGTGGCTGACGGTCCAGAAGTGAATGATTTACTAAACAAGCAATAAGGGAGACATTGAGCTGGGAAGGATCTTACACTGACAGCGCTTCAGCCCAAACGAGCCTCAGTATCTGTTGCTGCCCAGCTGGCAGATGCCTGACATACTGATGTGCACAGATGGAGGAGGAAAGAGGTTGGTGCTGCAGAAGCAGTTTGCAGCCAGCATTCCCGTGTCTGTGTTAGCAAAATTATACTAATAGATAGCTCCCATCCAGACTGATCCCCGAGCAGGGGCTAGCTATACAGACAGACGGAAACGCTGAGTGGCAGAGGTCCAAGGGACGCCAATAAAATATTACTCCGAGCAACGCCTTGCAATGGACCTTACTGGGACACAGATGCAGTCAGGCCTCAAAGGCCATCAGTCCTAACCCAGTATTTTAAGACTTGCCACACAGTTTAGTGTCACTTACTGATATCTAAAGATATCTAAGACATCTAGATACCTATGGTATCTAAAGATAAAGCCTTAAGACGCTAAAGGGCATTGAAGTTGTAGTACAATAAACACACAAACAAATCTTAAAGCAGCATCAGAACTTTAATATTGGCTTGACATACACCTGTAAGCAGCCAGACAAAAACATTGAGAAAATGCTCATGCCTACCCACCATGAGAAGGAAGAAAAGACATACCTGAAAAGTAAAGAAAAGGAAACTTTTGTTCATTTCAAGACTGAATCCATTTAAATAACAAATACACTGCTAAATACATACTCCCCAGAACCTAAAGTAATTTTAAAAAGTGTTCTTTTTATCACTGAAACCTTGGGGGAAATTTTAGAAGTTCACTTCATCCTCATAAAATAGTAACTCTACCACATTATAATACTTTATTAAGATGATCGTATATGGCTCTGCAGAGAACCAACAACAGGTGTGAGACTTCAATTTGTACCACAAAATAATAGCATTATCAAATAAAACACACTTAAATTCTGTATAGCTGAATCTTTACTGTTAAGTTTATCTCTCGGTTTAAGAAATGCATCTTCCTTCTCTGAATTTCCCAGTACCTCCACCCACCCTAAATCCATTGTATGCATACAGGATACAAATCAAAAGGCCATCCAGTAGGCTTGTCCAAAGCAAAGACTCCCTCAGCAATTCAAGAGATCCAAAAAACATTTCTGAAGTTTCAAAGTTTTCAGATTAAAGCAATCCCATTTCAGAATCCAAGGGAAGGCTCTATGGAGGCAATCGACATGTCCCTAATGTCTTCACCATCAGAGATGGGACTCAGGAAGATGAGCACAAACACTGACCAAAGAAAGCCTCCTGCACATTTCTAGACCTGTCTTTTATTCCAGCCTGCTCAAAAAACTACGTTTGTTTTAATCTTTTTGTCAAAACAAAACCAAAAAAACCCAACCAAACAAGCAACAACAACAAAACCTTTCCAAAAATGCAGAAAGGCAGAAATCCAAACCCAGTTTAGCTCAAATCTCTGCTTTACTAAGGCCTGAACTAAGTACTTGTTTGGGAAAAGAGGGGCTAATCTCTTTCTAAGGTCATTTCAAGGTCTTCATACCAGTGAGAGAAGAATTATTTACATGTGGCAATGCATCCTGTGTATTTAATTGAGAAGGTAAATATGCGTTTAATAAATAAAAAAAAGAAACAAAAAGACAAATCCCTGCCTCAAAGTGCCTATTTCTGCAGTTAAATGGGAGTACAGGATGTCCATGTCCCAAGAAGGTGTTGTGCCAACATCCCTTAGAGCTACATCAAATATAATTTTCAAACCAATTAGCTCAAAAAGCATCAACACCAAAGCAATGCCTTCCACATTCTAATTACTAGGCCATCCTATTCAATTCTTAATGAGAGAAGAGACAAAGGCAGTATATGTATTAGGGTCTACTTCAAGAATTCTTTTTCTTTTAGCGAACAGATCCTCTTTTGTTCTGGTTAAACACCAATTACTCCGTTCTCTCTAACATGCAAATCAGCTGAAAATAGGGCATGATGTATCTCGATCCTGCACCACTACAAGTTTGAATGAAGGGGGAAAATAAAGCAACCCTCTAGGGGCTTTCAATTCCAAGTACTTTGTACTCCGATAAAGCTCTTTTCAGAGAGCTTTTTGTATTATCTACGGCAGTTCCCATAAGCAGCGATTTTGCCATTATGCCAAAAGAACTAGCACATTTAAGGTGTACAATATAAGCAAGGAAAGTAAAAGTAGCCAACAAAGCTGTTTACATGTAGCTTTTAGTTGTCACGTCCCCACTGCAAACAGCAAAACCCGGAAGCATTATGAGCATTATTACACCTAGGGAAAGAGCTATAGCAGAAAGGAAAATAAACGCAAAGAGTTGGAGCCCAGCTTTACAATGCATTGCTTTGTACAACTTGGAGCATCACGGAAGATGCCGCACCGACAGCCCTGAAAAGGGGAGTCCTTTTTGGTCAGGCTGTAGGCTCAATCACAGCCTTCGCTCTGCCGCCTCCTTGACATAGCACCTGGCCTCGCTGGTATAAACCACACTGATTATGTTCCACCATAACAGTTTTAAGATAAATCTCTGCTATTTTGGTGTCCGTTCATTTACCACACTCGTTGGCTCCAGCAGAGTTTGCACTGAACTGCTGATACCTTAAAGCCTCTGCTGGCAGCAGATGGAAGGCTTCGTCTTCTCCAGAGCTGTCACTTCCAAACCCAACAGCCATGCCCAGAGGGTCAGCCTGAAGATTTATTTTGGAAACCAAACCGATAACTGTTTTCACATCTTTTGTCATTGCTCTAGTCATTTCTAATTGATAGTTTTGGAGTATCACCCTCTCTTTGTAAACACTTTAAGCAGTGTCAATAACAATTTAGGAACTGTTATATACACAGACACACAAGCATTTCCATATGGAAAGATAAGATTTTTAAAAATGGAAATTTGTAGTCTTTGTAAGATGACCTGAGCCCTAAGTTCGCAGTTGAGTTTAGGAGTGCAAACTGTGCCAGACAGCATCACTGAAGCAACGAGGGTATGAGGATTCAAATCTCTTCCCCTGCAAAACTTCACAGTCTCCATTTTGGGAGAGAAAGGGAAAAAGGGTATCCATTTTGCATGTATCATGGGGCAGCGATCGTACCGGATTCCCAGCCTAGGAGGAAGGGCTATAGAAATTTTTGAGTTGAAACAACCTCCCTAGATTAAAAGTAAACTAGCATAGTCTAGCGGGTGACTGCCCTTGCTTAAAATGTCAGAAACGTCCTAGAAATCAGAGGCAGAAGGCCAAAGCATCAGAGGAGGAAGTAGCGGCTTTAACTGATTATCCCACACTACGTCCTTTGTGGTGTGACTTGGTTACACAGAACACAACCACATAACTAAACTTAAAAATGCATTAAAAGGGGAAGAAACGTGTCATAAAAAAGTTTACTGAAGAGCAAACACACACAAAGCCAACTCATTCTGATCCACTTGGTCTGATTACTTCCATCCGGCTGCTACGAGTCACAAGGCAAGCCTCAAAAACTACTGGCTTTCCTCACAAGTCCCTGGTGCTCCCTTCCAAATATTAGATGGTGCAGTTTATCAGAAAAAGGCTGAGCACACACATACAGTAACATACTTGTTATGAAGTGTATCTACAGGTACAAGTATCTGAGAGAAATGAATCTACATGAAAAGTTATGTACATACCAGCCCTGTAGTCAACAAGAAGATAACAGAATTTGTTGGCTAAGATCAAGATACCTAGCGAGTGTTTGTATTACAAAAATAATTTTGTAATCAAATATTCTATATAAAAATGTAACTGAATTTTGATAATGTAGCGTATATACTTAACATAAATAACACAGGCTAATACATACATTATATACACACACGTCACCTCTGCTGCTGTTTCTATATATATATAGATATAGATGAAATACATAAAAATAGCTCATTTCAAGGAGATGGACCCTAGAGTATTTCACATTTATAAATTCAGCCAAAAACCACAGCACATTAGTCTCTTCTGCCAAACATTATAGACTATCTTCCAAAAGAGTTTTCATCTGTTTTGTTGGCCTTTAATATATTTTTGATTTATGTCATTTTGAAATATTTTCCCTTCTGTAGCTTAAGAGAAAAAAGCATTCTTCTGATTCCAGATTCAGGATTTCTTTAAAGAGAAACCAAAAGTAATAAATCTTAAGTGTCATGCTGCTACTGTATCACACGAGTGAGAAGTATTACAGCATGTGTTGACTATAGCTTCCAAGCAAAAAATGTATTAAGTAACAGTGTTTTCTTACATTACACATCCTTTTTCTTGCCTGAAGAGTATATTTCTTTAAGTTTTCACACAGATGTTCTTCATACACCAGTATTATACACATGCAGCAAGTTGCCAAAGCTCAGGCTCTCTCCCATCTCCTTTCCGCACAAACAAGTGGTAAAGCTTAGGGGCAAGATGTTTTAACCTTGACTCGGGAAGCACTAACAGCTATGCTCTTATCTGTTTCATGGTTGCCACAACCAAAACAAGCTCTCCAGCATGTTATTCGTATGGTTTCTAAACTTACTGCAAGTTAGAGTCCAAGACAAAGTGTGGGAGAGCAACAGGGTACAGCTAGTACCTTTTCAACAGGAAAGACCCTAAACTGATATTAATGCTTTTACTTCTTAACAAGTGCAAAAAAAGCCAGTTTCTTACTGAAAATTATTACACCAGTCCAAACCTGAACATGTATGTAATAATATTAAAGAGCTACATTATCTTTCTGAACAGGGCACAGTGTGCTGCTATAAACAGATCTATTTGTACAGTATATCAAGTGGGACAACTTCCTCGTTGAGAAAAGACTGGGGACATAGTGAGATGAAGACCTGACAAAGCACATGAGCAGCTCCAACAAAGTTAACAGAACTACCCTGAGCTTAAAGCAAGGCATGCACTTAGACACTTCTGAGACAGTAACTTCTCTGCAAAGCACACCTTCCCCCCCCGCCAAGGGAACAGGCTCTCTTAGCCACTTCCAATCCTGGCAGCAGAGTAATACGGTCAAACATTGAGCTGTACAGACCGTGTGCAAGTACCAGAACTCAACTGTGTCACAATCAGCTGCGTTAACTATAATATTCTTCTTTGGGGGTCACTATGAAGGAGGAAGGAAAGTAGCCTGAGAGAAGCCTGAAAATGGAAGGGGAAAAAAAAAAAAAAAAAGAGCAATAAACCATGTAATGTAATAAAAATGGCAGTTAGTCTAGTGAGTACACAGATACCAGGCTTATTTCGGTTTACCACTGAGAACGAAGGATAACTGCAGGGCACTGTAAAATGTTCATTCCTTTGCGTTAATTGCTGTTAGAGTCATGGTTTAGTATATTATACCAGCCTCAGCTTGCTCTAATTCCTTATCCTATTTGCTTTGGCCAGGGTACTTAAGAAAAAAAAAAAGGGGGGGTGGGGGAGAAAACGCTTTTAATGATTATTCAAGGGGTATGTGAAAAGGTATTACTAAGATGTTCTGCAAGACACGAGGACACTCCTAAAGGCATCCTACTTTCACTCTAAGACATACAACTGACAACACAGCTTTCACATGCACACAGCAAAGTCGAGAAGAGCCATCTCCCACACACCACAGCTGAAGATGTTTCCACTGTGAGGCAAAAGATCCACAAACCAGCTCTCATGGAAATAAAAGCAAACACACGTTCAAAAGCAGTGCCAGAAGAGCAAAGCACTGTGCCTGTGCCCCGTGGGACACACTTCTACATCGACAGCTTCCACCACCCTTGAAAATGTGCAGAAGCTTGTACACGCAGACCTAAAAAGAAGCAAAATGGCCAAGTTCACCCGTCACACCAGGGCCTGAGCACCACTGAAGGCAGCAGAGGGTTTGCCTCCCTGCCAGGAGCAAGGCTGCAGCTCCCCAGAAAAAGGGTAAGCTGCAGCCCTCGCTGCCTCACTATGCCTGCTGCTCCCTGGAGGCTCGCGAGATGAGCACTCCTGCTCTCAGAAATGGCTTTGCAGAGCTACCAAACTCCTTGACAAAGATCCAAAATACAGAAACAAACGCTGGCAATTAGTTCCCAAAATAAGTATTTGAATTTAAAAACAACAAACAAACAAAAAAGCCCACATAACAATGAACGGCACACACACAAAAAAACCATCCAGAAAATCAGATATAGACAGAGCTGATCATATCACCCCTGGCTTCATAAGTAATTGACACCAATCGAGTCTCTCCATGTTCCTGGAGAGGAAATGCATGACCTCCATGCCTCAGCAGAGAAAACCTAGACACACAAATGCTAAGTAACCTGCTTTAAAAAAGAAAAAAGAAAAAGAAAGCAGAGGCAAAAGCCAGCTACGTTTCAATCGTGAGTTATGAATACCCAATACAATACATAAGAGCTGGCATGGCTGCTTCAAATCTGTGTTGCCAAACTCCAGCAAGATCCTCATTACCAAATAATTGAAAAACAAAGCTTTGCCATCTTCTCCTCTTTCTCTGAGGTTAGCCCCTTGGCGCTAGCACACCTGCCTCCCCGGAGGGTATGGGTTTGGTGCTTGGTTTTATTTGCATCAGTTTTCAGCAGAACAGGAACCCTCTGACCACAGGTCAGGGCATACAGGTGGAATTGTGCCAGCATGTAGCAATCCAGTTCAAGCATGTTGCCTGCTGCTGAACTCATGGAAAGAAAAATAATTGACATTTTCAATACAACTTCATACCTATATTAATGTACATAATTATACAGATTACTTAATAACTGCATTATAAATATATTTACCTACACACAAATCATTAAGAATCAGGAAAGCACTAAATAAAAAAAAGTAAGTAAAAGCTTTTACAAAGCCATAAAAGTTAAGTCACAACTCCACATAGAAGTTTGCTACCTCGAGACTAGAATTACAATGCACATTCATTTTGTATCCTTTTATATGAATGATATCTCTAAACGCTTTATGATGTTAAATAACACACAGCTGCACAATTTAATGAGCTACAGCAACAGGGAAAAGCTGTATAAGGAAGTAAAAAGAAAAGATAGGGAAGCATCTGATTTTCAAGTGAAAGTTAGTGAAATGAAACAGCAATGAAGCAAGCATTATACAGGGAAATTGCTCAAGATGGCAGGGTCTTCTAAGGTAAAAGCTCTGGGAAAACAGAGCAACAAAGGAAGCAGATTCACTCACTGGGTGGTTAAAACCAAGAGAGTTTTTGAACTCCCAGTAAAGGATGACATCTTGGTTAAATGACTGGATTCTGAAAAACAAGATTTTCAGACCCCAGCTTCATTGCAGACCTCCTGGGTGACCTCGGGCAAGTTTCCTCACATTTCCCTAGATTTCGTCTCTCCCTCTTCTAGGGAAAGATGATCTTGTTGATCCCTTTCCACAAAACATTTCCTGCCCATTCTATTTACCTTCAACATCTCTTCAGCTCTAGAAGTAGATGTATGGACAATGAGGTACCATGCCTGGCAGCTGATACATACCAGGCAAAAAGGGAATGAAAAGGCAGCATCTCTCAAGGGCAAAAATGCGCCTCAGGTTTCATCTTAGAGAGCTTTTTAGGCCAAACAGACTTTCAACAGAATATTCTACAAATAAATCAACAAGTAAATTGTGTCAGTGCTCAGCAGTATTACTGGACTGAATGCTCATTAATGGTCTCATTTACAGTATATAACTCCTGCACTGCTTACGCCCTGCAAGGAGCTGGAAACTCTAGCATCTACCCCCTAAAGTCATTATTCAACAACAAACAAGTCCTATATTTAGAACTTTTTCCATGAAGTAGCAGTATCCAAAGGCCACTGAGCCAAGAGGCATTCAAAGGTTAAACAAGTCTACCAGGCTCTCCCCCCACCCCAAGCTTCTGTATGCAGGTTACACTTCAGTTATCTCTTACACATGCATCTCAGTTTTATAAAGTATCTTTGATCCAAGGAGTCAGATACTGTACCAGAAATTATCCTCTCTGGTGCCTGTATCTGGGTAGTGACCTTACAATTACAGGAGCACATATACACAGTTACTTTGACCTAATTTAAAAGGCTTTGCTAGCAAAGATTAATTTAACACACTAAACAATCTAGAAAAAAAAATAAAAAAAATAAAACCCCCTACTTTCTTTTCTCTCAGCTACTTTAGTCAGTATTTCAGCTTCTCAAGCTGCTCTGAACAACACACATTCTTCATTCTTTGATTTTGTTCATATTTTAGGAAACAACTGTTAGATCATGTAGAGATTTAGATTTCATTCTCTGCAAGGAAGTGTGGCCTAGCTACAGAAACAAGCAGAGAACAACTCTTAGCTCCACTGGAGTTATATGTAGTCTTCAGGAAATTAAAACTACCTCCAGCACCAGTCATCAGCAGGGTTTGAAAACTGGGACTTGCAGCTCCTTAACACAATACCCCATTACTTGAGCTAAAAGAGCAGCATGACTACGTCGCTGTAGGAGTATGCTGCTGTCCATGTACAGAAGCCATGTGGGAGGAAGGGGCATAATGCAACACATTTCACAAGTGTGTTACAAGGACGATTTCTCTGTGCATCATTCCTCTACCTCCCCCTGCCTTCAAAAGGATAAGGCTTTGTTACTTTTCTTCCAGAGATGACACAAGGCTTGAACTGTGTTTGTAAAGCTCTTTTGCATCCTGCAATAACAAACATAAAGACATCTAAAAGCTCAAAGACAAATGCATAAAAGTGCAACAACAGCTGTGGCCTGCTAAACTGAAGTAACAGATAAACCAGTTCAATCACATTAATAAAAAAATACCCACCTTGCTAAGCAGAGCAAGCTAGAAAAGCAGTCTTGACCAATCAGTAACATCAGCATCTTAAATTGTTGATTGTGTTTCCTCCCAAGCTCTTACAAAACACAACCAGCGGGGCTGGAAGACTCAGCATCCAAGGACAAAGAATCAGCAGGCATATAAGCACCAATATTTATGTAACGTATGTCATATTCACAGCCACAATGAAATCATTGTCTTCCAAGGGGGTTGGTATGTTTGGAGCATTTGTTTGTTATTTCTAAAGATGCAGGAGGCAAAGCAGTTAAAAATAAAGAGGTCACTGCATGCAAAATTAATCTTTAACTGCCTCCACTGCTTTAAGTGACTTGTAAGGATTATAGCACACTCCCTTCGTTAACAAACAACTCTTCAAGAGGTGGCAGAGCGTAGACCACTAAAAAAAGTCAGCTGGCAAGTTTTATCAGCTTGCTTTACTCCCAGTGGCTACTCTTTCACTGGTTTCCTTTGGTGGGAGCTCTGCCCCCACACACTGCAGAGAGCATAAGAATGGGTGCACTCTAGCAGACCTTCTAAATGCTGGCATCAGCAGCATCTCTTGAAAAGCAGACATGGCAAAGTCCTACCCAGTCTCACAGCCTTGCCTAAGCCCATGCTTAAAACGGAAGGAACAGAGTTTTAATTTAATCGCATTCCTCCTGTGAGGAGACAGCAGAGGATTCCTTTAAAATGCAACCTGTGGCAATGAGAGTTGTTAAATGCTTAACATGATGTTATGTGCAACACGACTTTAATGCTACGCACGTAATCCAGCCCCGAAGAAGAGCAAGAGGCACACAGCAGAGATGTAGTTTCTTCCCCCAGTAGCAAAGAATGGTTGTTTAGTACTTGGCTAATGGCAGAGAAGAAACTTCAGCATTAGTTACCAAGGTGCATCATAAAAATCTGACTTAAAAGATGAATTAAAAAACTGAACCTACACTTGTCATCTCCAAAGAGAAGTCACTGAGCTCAGATTCATGACCTGCAGTATAAATGCACAGTGGACAGTCTGGAGAACTCTCTTAAAGGGAGGTATTATAAATATATGTTAATATAAACACAGAAGCCTGCTTTTAGTGTAAGAGGTGATCCCTCGATGGCCTCTGGCAGTTTTGCACAAGTCACAGTGCCACATGTCAGTTTACCTATCTGAGAAACAGGAACAGCACCTTTCTATCTCCCAGTGCCTTCTGAAGATTCATGTTTTTAAAAGCACTTCTAAATCAGGACAACCCTCTTCATGTCACTTTTTCAAGCAGAAAAGGGACAAAGCAGACAACTGCTGCAAAATTCACCAATTCAAAGCAGCCTCATCACAGATGCAACAGTTGGAAACTGATTTTTCTGGGAGACAAGGACTAAGGATACAGCTACTCATTTTGTTCACTAAAAAGCGTCTATAACCATGTCAGCTGTACGTGAAGTGGCTTGCTGCACTCCAGACAACTGGCAGGGTAACAAACTGTCACCTAGGTGACAAAATAATGACCCTTCTGTGAAGCTCTTGCAGCGTCTCCTGGCCATAATTGGACACTGCTGTTCAAAATGCTAAGTGTGGGAGGGAACGAGATGGTACAATCATTGATTTGGAAAGGCTGCAAGCTAACCTTTGGCTCAGCAGGCTAAAACAGACTGCTATACGATGCTGTACTCAAGAGATCATGATGAGGGTGGCAGAGAGTCTTGCTACACCAGTAGGTCTACAAAGCGCTTGGCAGAATCAGATGGTGCAAACAGGGTAGGTCTTGCCTCTACCAATTCTCAGTCACCGGCTCAGCCTCCTCCTACACCAAAAGGTGATGCTACCCATTGACATGCCTGCTATGGTTGTCATTAAAAGACAACGAAGGCATTAAATATGAGACATCACTAAGTATTTTTCCCACTCTGTAAAACACTCCTCATGTATTTAGCATCTTGTAAATGTTACGTCCATCTGGGAATGGTCTACACGAGCTCCACAACAACAGGAATGCTGTTCTGCAAGACCTCAGAAGCTATACGGGACTATCTCTGAACATAACAGCACGAAGGAGGGGGCTAGAGAATTTGAAGAAAGCAACAGAAGCCTTTGAACTCCACAAGTTTGAACTCCACAATTTTTTAATCTTCCTCTAATTCCTCTAAAAAACAGCATAGCTTTAGCTGGCATGATATTAACTACATTGATTTCCATCTAAAGAATAAAGGGCTTTGCCAGTCCAGCAACAGCCTGAAGCTGCCATTGCAAGGAATAAGAGAGCAAGTATTCCCTAAATGCTACTGCCTAGTGCAAGTAGGGGTGTATCTGGTATCCACAGGTTGAAAAAAAAATTAACATCTTGGGAGAAAAAGTATTCAAGAAAGAGACAGAGATAGCTGGCATATCCACAAAGATCAATGTAGGTAAAACATAAGTTAAAGCCCACTCTGGTAGCAGAGGGTCTCACACCTCTGGCCCCAAAGGCAAGCAATCAACAAGACAGAAGAAAGCTGGCTCAAGTTAATGGATTCTAATTCACAGTAAAACAAACAGCAGTAAGACACTTCACGGGTTTTGTTACCAAATGAGCCATACACACACTCTCGGTTTTCCTAAGGAATAAGCAAGTTCAATCAAGAAATCAAGAGGTATTACTGTCCTCTGAAGGAGAGGCCACAGACTGCCAAAGGCAAGGAATGAGGCCACCAGGTCTTGCACAGATAACCATTTGCAGATGAAAAGTCATTCCAAACAGGTCTGGCCTGGAAAGGGTTACAAACCACCTTGCTGCTGTTTGTGAGGTTGCATAGAATCCGCTTACCAGCTACCTACCACCTCCCTGATGCAATGAGAGGTGGAAAACACAGGATACAATCCATCTATTTGAAAGAATCAGGTTTAGTTACAGGTTTGCTGTACCAGCAAGCTTGCTACAATTCTATGTCAAGTTTTGTCTTCAGGTCAGGCCCGTTAGATTGGTTGTAACATTTTAAAGTATTGAAATACATTTGCTGAAGCCATGTAATGCACATACTTGAACCCCTACTTTCCACAGAACCAGCTCCCTTCCAGTAGCCGGTGCCTGAACTCGTCAGGCTGTCACACTTCATTAGAGTTAACTTAACAAGATAAGCAACGTGGCTGTAATGACGACAGCTTGGTGAAGTGGGCTAGGCACGCTATCCTCGTCCAAGGAAGACCAAGCTTTAGATGTGGATGATACGCAAAATGAAAGCCTGAGAATACAAGTTTAGGCTCATTAACCTGGAATGCAGTGGAGCAACCATCGCACTGGACACAGCCTGCCCCAGAGAGAGCAGGAAAGCCAAGTTTCCACCTGACCCTGGAGCAGACGCTGGCCTCGAGCCAGCAGTGGCAAACAGCCATGTCAGGTAAGGAGGAAAGTGAAAAGTAATAAAATAATACTAGATGATAAAATAACAGAATAAAAATGTCACTTTCTGTGGCTCCACTGAAGTAGCACTTCACAAGAAGTAGGGCCATTGCTTTTCACCACCCTTTATTGCACATCACAAATCCATAGTAAATATTAGACACATGCAAAGAAAAAGCATTTGCTTAGTGGAAACACACTGCAGTTCAGGACCAGGAAAGGCCCAGGAGAAGTCTGACTTAAGAAGAAAAAGCAAACCGAGTAGGCTCATTTCTCTTCCTCTGGGCTTACTCCTGTACATCAGCTTCTAAACAGCCAGGAATAGTTTCCATTGTATTTCCCCATAAATTCTGCTTTGATCATGCAGATAAACATTTGTTGCCTTCCCCCTGAAACAAGCATAAACTTTTCCATTCGTGCTCATACCAAACCCAAATGTCTGACAAATGAAGGCAAAGAATAGAAAATATTTATATACCCAGGAGTAGGTATGGCTCCTCACAGCCATCGGGGTAATGCAGTAATAGCGGTTGCATCAGAAGTTTAAGGAGGCAAGCTATAGCTTGAAATGAGCCATGGAAACCCAACATAACTCAAGATGAAATGGAAATCACCCTCTGACTAAGAGGTTTAACCAAGATTAAAATGGCATAACAGAAAAAAAGCATTGCTCAGCTAATCTTGCAACTCTCTTCAAGTCCTATCACATCTGCACTGGCACATTTGCACATAGCACTAGACAGGCTCAAGCCAGGTGAGCTAAGGCAAGATAAAAGCACATGCAGGAGGAAAAAAAAAAGTCCATGTGTATATAAAGACTTCCTGTGTTCAGGTCAAGTGAAGATTAGACACACAACGCTGGGAGGACTACACTTCTTTCTGTAAAAGGGATATTTCCATAACTAACGTTTGAGAGGAGTGTTTTGCTTGTTAGGAGACGACAAAAGGTTGGCTCCTTTTGATCTTTCCCTTTATCTTCCTCCACAGAATTTTTAAAGTAATTTTCTTTGGTGAGCTATAGATCTAGCTGTGAACTATATTCCTAGGTGTTAGCATATGAACCCCTATCCTCAACAGGACTACATAAGATCCCAGGTGGGTACAGAGGAGAAAGACACTGTATGATGCATAGTGTTTCTAATCAAGGTTGTAGGTAAAAATAATAATAGGTGCCTTGTGTTTCCTTCAAGCAATGTTTCCTATGGCTATTGTAAAGTTTAATTGTTTTGTTCTCTTCAGTGATTACCCAGAAAGTCCTCCTTCCAAAAGACAGAGCTGGAGACTGTAATCACTAACTTCTAATCCAACATCCAATCTAACGAGCGATAATGGAAAAAATGAACCAAAAGAAGGCAAGTAAAAAGACGACAGCATAGGACTCTGACAGCATTTCTGTCTGTTATTAGCTGGTAAAAGAACATATTGTCTATTCTCCTATTACGGTCATGGACATTCACACACCTAAAACTTCACTTTAGCCAGTAGGAAAATGGCAGTACGACAGCAGGACACTTCTAACTGCTTGCACAGGACTGTCCTACTGGGGTCCTGCAGTGCGAGTTGGCAGGACAAGTGCTGCTGTCACCAAGAAGAGTGCAGGAGACGGGAAGTCTCCAAAACATTTGCTCAAAAAAGCTCCAGAGTAAACTATGTACAACATGAACAAATGGGTTATCGCTAGGTACCTCTAATGCATGACATGCTACTAAATGAAGGATAAGAGACACATTTATACAGATTTCCTGCCTACCTCCTGTGACAATTCAGTAAACATTAGAAAATTTACATTTAACAAATCAGCATCTAAATTTTAACCAGAACAGGTGTTCCAGCCTGTAAGCACCCTCTTGAAAGCCTTACTGAAGCCTTAATCCTTCATGTTGTGCTCTCCTGAGGTGATGAGACAGAAGTTTGTGTATTTGGTATTTAGAAGGTGTGGCTGCAGACGGGGTTGGTTAAACAACCCCTGCAACAGCAGCAGTGATGGGCATGCACATGTATACCACAGAAGGGGTGATGCTCTGCACCAGGTTCAAGGCACCTCCTTGCTGCCAGTAATGTATTCACACGCCCAAGCTCTTAATTTCTAAAGAGGCACCTTTCAAAAAAATTTAGCAATGCCTCAGTTATTTTGAGGCTCCAAAAAGGAAATTCACTAAAGCAGATAAGCCTATTTTGTTTATTTTTAAAGAGCTGTTTCCTTAACCTTGGATTCAAATGGAAGATGTGACTCCTGGAAAGTCTATGAAACGAACAAACACAAACACACACACCACCACCCCAATGTTATAACCAACTTAGGAGAGCATAGCTACAATCAGGCCACCTTCAGATAGAAAGCCACAGCTTCTGAACCACTTGTTCTTGCAAACCCCTGCAGTTAACTACTGAAATACAGACATCATTATTGTCTCCGGATTCCTCATGGCATCAAAGACTTCACTCTGACAGAGCCCAACTTGCAGAGTTAGCCAAGTCCTCTGAGCCCCAGAAATCTAATTAGATAGACTAAAACTCATAAAAGCCACAAAATACTCCAGCAAAGGAATTTTAGAAGAACTGCAGTGAAATAAATTCTGTATAAACTTTTGGAGCCAAATTGTATATCCAAAACTGGATTTACTTTTAATTTTTAATGATCACCAATTAGAAAGCCAACATCCAAGAACAGGTAGCAGAAAACATTTTTAGAATGTTGCGAGAGTAAAAACTTCTATTGCGCATCTAATGGAGAACCTTCAAATTATGAGGATGCTGATAAAAGTCAGAAGGACACATCTCTCTCAAAATCCCATTTAGGTGCAACATTCACAGCAAGCTGTAGACTTGATCAAAATTTTTCTACTCTGCTTTTTGGACAAACACTGAGGTTCTAGAACCACAGAGGGACAATTCTGCCTCCAGTTTTTATCAAGGGCTTCGTGGTCAGAGGATGAGATTTCCCAGAAATCAGCCAACCAGTTTCTACCAGCCAACCGCCCAGCCAAGGTCACCTTGCCGACCAGACACTCCTTGTGAGTTTTTTCTTAACTCCTCCTGCCCCCAAGTTTTCTGCTATGGTCCTAGGGAGGGAGACAGAGGGGATGAGAATCCCATACACCTGGGGACATCGAGCAGAGGGATCAACGTCTACTTCTGCTGCAGGCTGTTTTGTTTCTCCATAGCTACTGAAAAACTGAGCCTTGCCGCAAACCGAGCCATTCCTGTCACAAATTACGGAACAGGAGCCACATCAGGGCTAACTGGTAACGGAAAGAAGATGGTGGCAGTGCCTAAAGATACTAGTTTAAAAGGTTTCATTATCTTTCAAATTAAGTTTACACAGGAAACGTGACTTTCAATTTCTTTGGAGACCCCGCTACGCCCCTTTAAGACACAGAAAACAATTCTCTACACCTATTGACCCATCCTTCATTCATTTATGCCAACATGGATTTTATCTCCCCTGCATTTTGGAGAGGAACCAAGCCAACCGGGTTTTCACGCACTCCCTCCTCACATGCCAGAAGCTCCCAAGGCGCGCAGAAGAGTGAGCTGAGCACACAGCAGGGCTGCTCAGAGGGTGGCTGGGGTTTGTCTTCACAGGGGGGTTATTATCACCGATCACAGCTAACATAGGCTTCCTTGCTGGCAAAGGATTGGCTCAGATGTTCGTTACTTTACAGCCAATTAATGAACCAGGATTTACAGGAACATAAAAATTCACAAGGAAACTTAACAAATCTCAGATAGCATGTAAATTTACATCCAATATGTTTGGAACATGTCAATAAAATATTTATCATTACATTGTGCCTCTCCCAACTGTTGTGTTTTCCTCTTGGCAGAGGTTAAACTGACTCCCCCTCACCATCCTGTGTGTATGCTATAGACACACTTTCAAAACTGACTGCCAGTGGAGAACAGCAAATTTGGTTCAGGAGCATACTCTTTAAAATTAAGCTTTCACAGAACATTTCAGATTAGGAGAGCAAGACTAAGTGTTTAATCTTCCCCTGCAATTCTTGACAATGTTCCTTTAGGGGGAAGAGAAATGCACAGCAAATCACTTTTTCTAGTAAGCGTTTCCTATCACCAAAACCAATTCAGGACATGGAAACCTGACCGCTGAAATCAGAATCCAGCTTAAGAGTAATGGAAATATGTATCAATACAAACCACCTGCACCTCTGTGCAGCATTCCAGGTTTGGCTAGTAACACTTATCCACAACAGCTTGCTACTTGAATCCTAAAAACCACTCAGAAAAGAAAGAGGGCATACACACCAGCATCATACTCCCAACACCAACCTCATTCTGTAAAATGCCCCTTAAAAAAAAAGCTTGAAACCATCATGTATGCATTTCTTAAAAAAAAAAAAAAAAAGTACAAAAATAGACACAGACTTACACACATGAAGTATACACACATGCACAAAACCAGAAAATCCCACTCATTCACACACACTTTTAATCCTAAAGGGTCCCAGCTGCTTTCCAAAGTGAATAAACTTATGAGCTGCAGCATGATCAGATCTACACAATCATCCCCAGAGCAAAACACAACTACTGCTTTAATGATAAACCAAACAACCAGAAACAAAGAAAGAAAAGATGACAAGGAGGAATTTCAGGTAGGCAGATTATTTTACTGAAAAAGTAAAACGAAAGAAGGCCTGAGTTTTAAGTGCCAGGGAACCCTCAGTGGCTGGTAGCTTCCAACTTAACCTCACACTTCGGTAGCACCAGAATAATATTCTTCAGTTATCTCCTCTGGCTAATGTCATCAGAAGATGTGCAAAACGAAAAGGAGGGCAAATATCAGCCTCTTTTACCATCACATTTCCCAGTTTTGGCTGGCTGTGGGAGGAGAGAGAACTCCCAATTTACTTCCCTTTTAAATAAGGCCTATGCCTCTCCTCCTTCCCCACAAATGCCCCATTCAGAAGGAATTCCCCTTACGGGCCTAAAAAAAAAAAAAAATCTGCCTGATATGACTTGAACTTAATTTTCTTTGGGCAATTTTCCTGAAAGAAAATAATAATAATAATATGGGAGTGTCCTGCTGAGGTTAACCACTAGTGCAGTAAAATAAGATAGAAGGCAAATGGTGTAAACCTACTTTGAATTCCGATCAGAAGCTGGGGGAGTATTAGCTGTCAAACAGCCCATGGCACTTACATTGCTCCCTCCCTTTTTTAACTGCTACCATAAGAGAGCTACAAGCTTTTACTATTCTACATACAGCTTCAAATACATACGTAACAAAGCCTGAAAAACGAGAGGCAGATGAGCTGTCTTAGCCCAGAGGTAGGAGGTTAAAATGACCTCAAATCATAAAGTCTAGTACAATATTTAATCTTTGAAACTAGAAGTGTTTAAAAAAAAAAAAACAGTCAGTATCGATCAGTTCTTCATGCCAGCCGCCCTCCTGCTGCAATGGAGGCGCTTCGCTCCAAAGCGAAACCAATGATCAAAGGCTTATCTATGGAAGAGGAGGAGACCGCTGCTTATGGAGACATAATTTATAAAAGTCAACAGAAGAGAAACATCATCCAAGTTTTCAGGACAGAAAAGAAAGTAGTAGTTTTATGGGGTAGGTAGGAAGATTTACTTCAATCTCTTCCATTTCACGCTGGTTAGACTTGGATCTCCACTTCATTAACAAACATGTGCAGTAAGCCATATTCTGGCAGTGCACGATCTCTGTTGCTGAGACTTTGGTGCTGTGCAAAGTTGGAGCAAGAAGAGTACAATCACACACTATTAAGGTAGCTAAAGATGGGAAGGAATGAGAGAGAGGAGACTCTTTGCACTAAGGCCTTAAAATATGTTCTCACTGGTCCTGCCACCAAGCTTTCATATTTTCACTAGCTATCCTATCTAAAGAAGGTGCTAAAGTTGCTCCTCACATTTCATTAAAAGAAGCTCAAGAGATTCCATCCAGTAAGAACTTCTCTTCAAATTTCATTAATAAGAGATGACCTTTATGCTGCAACATGTTTAACAATATTCCCCTCCTGATCCAGGAAGCAAGCTCTTCCTCTTTTGGACTGCACAGCCTGTGCATCAAGGAACATCCTTAAAAAGTTCAGCAGGATCCTAATGCTCATGCTACAAAGAGCTCTGAGAGCGCTTCCCTACTGCACACTTTGCTATGCATGGTCACAGTCAACATCTCAGCAGAGACCTTGTCCTTCCTGGCTCCTTGAATAAGTGCTCCAAATCCCAAGGTCACTGATGTTTATATTTTGGCAAATATTCTGAAATCCTGGTTTGCTGGGACATCTGTAAACAAGTCGTTCAAGCATCCATTCTTAAACAAGGGAAAGGCCATAAAAAACAGCAAGCAGAAGAGAAGGTATTTGTTTAACATCATACATACAAAACGGCAAATCTCAGCATCAATGCAGGCCTTCCTTCTCCCAAGAGCTCACCCTCCAGCACTGCTGAGCTAAGCTCGGAGGTCTGGAAGTTGCTACTTTGTTTGTTTGTGGGTTTTTGTATGCTCCAAACCTGAAATTCTCTCTCCGGGTTCAGACTGTTACAGCACAGAATCTCTGAACTTTCTGAACATCAGGGCACATTTGAAACTTCACAGGTTGAGCTTCCAAAATCACAGCCACTTGAAAAAAATCTGCCCGCAGCCTTTAGCATCTCTGAAATGGGGGACTACAAGCTACCCCCAGCCCAGACAGCAGCCAGGCAAGTCCCCTTACCTTACGTTACCAACATTCGGTGTGATTTCAGGGGACTCCTCCATGAAGTCAAAATGCATCTTCCCCCTCACTGAGGGCCTTGGTATTTGCTCTTTTTCTGGAGATTGCTCTTAATAGTAAGCACTTGCCCCTACTCTTCCCAAGACACAACTCCTCCATGAAATACATAGCCACGCCAAGAGCACTACACAAATCCAAGCAGCATGGGCCCCGTAACCAGAATCACCGCCTCACAGAGTACCCAAAGCGTCCTTGGAGCTCACCCACGGGGAAAGAGGAATTCTCAGTGCCTGGAAAAGGGAACGCATCATATTTTCCAACAGCAGTCCTGCTGGCTCAGGAAACAAGTTTTTATCTGTAGGATGGCAGCTGCAAGCAACATTTCAAGATGCAAAGGAATGACAGTGATGGCATTAAAGCTACTTTGCCCCACAAACTTTAAACTCTGTCAGAGAGGAGACTGGAAGGACAGAAAACAACATTAACATGCGCTTCAGATTCATTTTTCAGTGAAAGCAAGCTTCCTCTCCCCTCAATATCACCCAAATATATCAAAGTGATGGAAATCGTATTATGATAGATAGATCAGTCACTATGATATATATGTTTATCATGTAAGTAGCTAATTGCAAACATTCCCTTCTCTATCCTTAACTTCCACTCCTGGATCAACAAGATCCTGCTAAACCTGAAATGACATCAGCAGGTGACCTAAACAAAACCCCCAAAATAAACAAACAAAAACCAACCAAACAAAAAAGATGTGAATCAAACTACATACAACTTCTCTCAATCCAACATTTCCATACATCTGCAACCAGTGGCTCTTTACTGCAATATTTTTAAAACTCCCTGCCATTTTCCTGCATTATGGATTAAATTGCCTACAGTATTTTCCTTTGGCATAAGTGGAATTTGAGTTGCATGCATGTCAAACGACATTTAAGGACACTTTCATCAGCACTGTTATTCTACTCATGTTATGCCAGCACCCACAGAGGTCCAGAGGAGATCAGGGCCCTACTCTGTTAAGGCACTGCACGTAGACAGAGCAAGACTCCCTGCTCCAGAAAGCTCACAACGAGAGCAGACAAGATAAACAGAGACAGGAAAGAACTGGAGGCACCGAGAGGACACATGACAAGCCTTAACTCTGCAAAGGAAGGAGCTGAGCACAGGTTAGATACCCAGTACAGCAGGCTGGCCACTGACCCCAGCTGCTTTTTATTGTTTAAGCTCATCTTTGATTGTCAAGTCGTCTTTGCAAAGTAGTCTGAAATTCCCAGAATCTGAGGTGCTATACACAGGAAAGAAAAAACTCAAAAGGCATGACGATTAATACACACAATAAACTACAGCAGCTATTCAGTGTGAGAGGGAGAGCATGCCACATGTTTCTTTCACTATCACAAAGTTTCAGCACAACCCAAACCATGTCAATATACTGTACTACCTCACATGGTTGTCACAGCCAGGTTTTCCCAAGGATTTAAAAATACCTACCAAAAATACAGAATTGCACAAACATACTCCCATGTCCAATTTTTTCCTCTTGCATGTTAACTTGCATGCAGATGATATAAAATCTTGAGTCTGGACAACTGAAGGTAATGGGTAGCAGAACACAAGTATTTTTTATTGTCTAAAATGCCGCTTTGGTCAGTAGAAGCTTAAAATAACTGCTGCCTTCTACGCTGCTCAGTGCCCTTGCAAATGGAGTCTGAATGACCTAATGTTTTCTCCCAAGGGATGGGTGAGGCCAGCCAGAAACACCAGCTGGAACCTTCAAAGACACCAAAGACAAAATAGACTGCAAAACAGAATTTCTGCATCAACTTCAAGGCTCAGCCATTCCCTTAGCTGTCAAGCAGCCAGAAAAGTAATGTCAAACTGGGGATGCCCAAGTTATTCCCATCCTGTCAGTAAAACAAAAGGTCTTTGGAAAAGGAGCCCACCTTTCAGTTCTGTGTGTGCTCCTCCTCCAGTGCTGAGTCCATAACAGCAGCTCATCGCCACTACTGCAATACGAGTAAATGAGATAAAACTTCCTTCCAGATTCCCACCCTACTAACCAGTGCACTCAACATTCGTTTCCAAAACCGATTTTACACTGATTCCTGTGCACAAAGGATCTCAATGTCTTTTGACCCCATGAAAGCATGAAAAGGAACACAGAAAAAGAGAAGAAAAAGGGAACTGAAACATCAGGTGTTGGGTAAGTATGCTGTTGTTCCTGCGGTTCTCTGACAGGAGATAATGGGAAGAGGGCTATAGCATGCTTAATTAGCATAGTAAGACATCTGAATCATCTACCCCTTATAATTCTTTGCCTTCAGCTCTGACCAAAAATTCATTGCTTCAAAAAGGCAACTGAAGTTTTATATTATGCAGCTATACCATGCCCATTGATTCATGTCCGCAAGAAACTCTTCCCGTTTTCTGCTGTGGATTAGTACATTTCAGCTTCAACTATCCACGTTGAATTTTTAGCAAATAATGTCACAGAACATGAATTTATACATGAGGGGGAGGGAGAGAAGGTGGTTTGTTTGAACTCAGCCATAGCACTGGTCTCAAGTTCCTGCGGCAGAACTTCCAGTCTGTCCCTCTCTGAGCAGAGAGCAGGTCTTTGGTTTCAATTTGACTATTCTTTAACTTTAGAAGTATTGTCCTGCTGTCATATTCAGTTACAGATCTGAAAAGAAAACAAGAGACCCCTGAACAGTTTTCAGTAGGCCTACCACAGTTGTGATTAGCTCAAGTCAGTGATCATGATGAAGTCTAGTTAACACAACTTGGCTTTCAAGACGAGGCATTCATTTAAATACGGCCCCAGCACCGACTCATCAGGCTCTGTCACCCATCTATCAGCTTCTGAGCCTTAGTTTTCTACATCTATGGAACAGATAGTGATATTTCCCAATGGAGGATTAAATGATTGCATGTTGCTTTGGAAATTTCAGACACTAAATGTGCACCCACCATCTTTTAATCCGACTCCCTCCAATTATTCTAGTCTTCACAGCAGCCCTGCACACAGCATCCACCTCAGCAACAATCACAACTCTGTCTTTCCAATCTGTGCTGTGCCTTTACGGCAAGGCAGGCACAATCACTGTCTCATAAGATAAAGCTTCTGACTTCAAACATTTTTTCTCCTCATGCTTTTGTAATGACTACAGGAGGGCGAGGCAGGGACCATCAGTGCACCAACATCCCTGTGTTCCAGGGCACTTATTCTTCAGCAGCTTAATCAACACTGTCATATGTAAATGGCTGCAACTCTCTGGCCTAGCAACTTCTTGTCAAAGCTGCCTTCCTTCATAGTCCTCAATGAGCAAATGGCTTATCCAGATAAAAGTTGCAGCAGACACCCTGAGTCACAGAGCACCAACCTCTGAAATTGTAACAGCTACCTGAAGTTAAAACAAAATGCTCACACACCACCAATTAATTATTTCCCCTGCTGAGGTGACTTCAGACAGGCTACAGGGACACCAGAAGAACCTGACCACATTTGCGTAGCAGGACATCTCCCGATAGATTAATTTACCAAATCCTCCAGGTGACTCCTTAGAGAGGTCTGAAACCACCTCCAGGTGAGCTATGGAAAACCACACAGCATCTTTATTTACCTAACAATAAGCATTATTCATGCCTTTCCCACAAAAGCTAATAACAGTCCAAAAGTAAGAAAGTAAGACTATGGCATTCCTCAGGCATGAAAGGCAACACTGAGAGCAGGAGTGGAAAGAGAGAGAGCAAGAGTGCAAGCTTAAAGCATGCAAAAATCTCACTGTAGCAACTGGATAATATGAAAAAAAACCACCACAAAAAAACAAAAACAAAAAAAAACCACCACCAAAAAAAGCCCCAACAAACCTCATTGAAACTTTCACATATATTTTTAGAAGTAGAATTGGTTCAGTCAAGATTAAAAAAAGATTAAAAAAAACCCCAAAACACGCTACCCCATGAGACCAAGCCTTTCCGATTTCCAAGACCTCCTAGAAGAAATTTTACTTTGCAGATAATCAGTCATTACTCAGATCTGTAACAAGTAAACTCCTTTTTAAACAGAGTAACAGCGAGAACAAAAAATACGTGGATTATTTGTATAGCTTTCTCCTTTTTCCAGCTATAGTCTTCCTCTTCCTTGTCCCCTATCCTTCCAAATCAGCTGAAAAAACTAAAATCATGGCTTTGCATAGCACTGCTCCCTCACTAAGCAGAGCTGGCAGCGCTTCCCCCCGGAACTTGCAAAGAAAATTCAGGTTGTAAAGAACAGAGCACTGTTCACTGCGTGTCCCTGCCACACGCCCTCCGAAAAAACAAATCCTCAAAGCACGCACAAAGAAAAAGCCCCCACCCCCTTCGGCAGACCAGCCATCCCTACGTCACCAGCCGTGACAGCAGCGCTGGCGCGAGCGACGCAGTGCCCACCGAGCCCGGCGCGATCCGTGAGCAGGAGCCGGCTGGCCCCCGCGGCAGGGCCAGACCCGGCTCTCTGGCTCCTTCTCCCCACCAGCCCAGCCTGGCTGCCCACCCCACTGGTGACGGCCCAAGGAGCGTGGACAGCGTCAGGGAGGCTGCCCGAACCCAGGCGAGAGACCACAGGCTCTTGGCTCCCAGTGGAAAGGCTTCAAGGAGGTGACCGGCACGGAGCCGGCTGCCAGCCAGCTCCACAGAGCCCTCCGGCAAAACCCCACGCTTTTTCGCTTTTCTTGCTTCAATTTTTATTTTAAGAGGAAACGTTTATGGTAAGTATATTGCTCTCAATCACAATGGGAAGACTCCAGCTGGCAGGAAACCAAGAGCTGCAGCATTAAAAAAATACCACCGCCGCTAGTTTTGGCAGTTAAGTACACCCACATCACGGGCTAGAGGATGAGAACGTTTGACCGGGACTCAGGATCCCTCCCTCAGCTGGTGAGCTATGGCAGCCTTGGGAGAGCCACTTTGCTTTCCATGCTCCCACCTGCAGAGTGGCAAAACGGGCAGTGCAGGACAGGCTCCAGTAGCACACAAGGACAGCGAGATGCCCCGCACCTCAGCACCCGAGCAGAGCAGGTCTATCCACCGCCGGGAAAGCCGCTTGGCCACCACCACGCACATGAAACGACGCTGCCCCGGGTTCACGCGCCTGCGCTGCTTGCAGCTGGAAAGCCAGCCCTTCTCTAGACGATGCTCTGACACAAACTAAGATTAATTGAACAGCTGTCCAACAAAGTCTGCTTTAAATAATCCAGATGGAATCTTGTGCAGATGATAAATTAAGAATAATAATCTATCCCTCTGTGGGGTGCGCAGAAAATGCGTGTGCGCCTTTCCTTCACACCCCTCTGCAAGTCTATGCACACACTCACAGCCCAGTTCCCAGCAACAGGCCCTTACTTGACAGGGAAGCATTAAAATCTGTTTCTTGATAGTCAGGATTCAATAGGTAGCCTTGAAAGAAAGCCACATTATTCAGGTGGATCTGCCCCAAACGGCCATTTTTAAGCTGTGAAAATAAAGAGACATCTAACAGAGCTGGTAATTGTCCCCAGAACTCAAAACACCACTACAGTTGAAAGAAATTCAACCACTGCAACAGCATAATCACCAGCCCTAAGTCAAACTGTTATTCTCCTCCCCCCCAACATGCATGCTAACTGCCCCCACAAGAGCATTTACCAGAGGCTTGTATTTGGCAAGTCAGCAAGCAGCCTTGCTACAGTTCGTTAGCTTTCCTCTCCAGACGTGTTTGGAAAGGTTCTCTTACTCATTTTGGTGCATGTGGTCATGCTGTCCAAACCCAGATCTTCAGCAAAAAGAAGTCCTCTCTTTCATGGTATGCTTCACTACCTTAACTTCATCATCACTTTGTCTTGAAAAAGAATTTGCAGAATTTGCAAACAGCCATTTTGCGGGTTGTGTTCCCCTTGGAGGAAAAGCAAGGATTGGAAAGGGTGTGAAGAGAGTGGATCCTCATTCCAAATTGCTATAAATCCATTTAAAACTCTGCCATCACCTCCACCTGGGACATACAGAGCATATCTGCATTGCCCTTGAGGTTTCACCCCAAAGAGGGGTGTGCACACCTAGCACCTTCCACGGTAAGGCTTCCACCTCCCTGTGCGAAAACCCTCTCTGATTTCAGGTCACAAGCAGTATAGCTGAGAATTGCAATAATCCTGGCAGGAGTTGAACCAACTTCTGTCACTGATGGCTTTGGACAAAAGACAGACAAACACAGCAGAAAATTTCTGCGACGGAGGTCCCAATCCATCAAAGCAACAGAAGTTTAAGCACATGGTTGGACCGACTTCACTGGAATAGCTGAAGCACTTGACTTCCGCACACACAAACCTTGGCAAAAATGGGAATTGTTTTATATTTGGGGGGTGGGAGGGCATTAACAGCAGCTCCCATGTCGCTTCTAACAGAAGTTTTGTTATTTCTGTCAATGTCATCAGAATTGAGTCAAATATCAAAAAGGCATATTTACATGAAATGAATGGACTGAAAGAAGAATAATTCAAATGCTATTTTAAATAAGCTTGAGAAGCACCTATGTAAAGATTTCAAAACTCCATCACGACACTATCTAACAGAGACAAGGGAACAAATGTTAATCTAACACAAGATGTATGCACAGCATAAATCTCCACATTCATTGTGCAGAGACAATAACATCTTCCCACAGCTTATAACTGTATTTAAAATTCATTTATGTAAATTACAATAGCACACATATGATAAAATTGTTAAAGCAGAATGTGCCCTTTGCTCAAAACAAAAGGACTGACAAAAAAGATATTTTTAATAGTAATAAAAAATATCTATTTCTAGTTCAACTTATTTTAAAGTATATGCTCTCAATCATGCACTATTAATTTCCCCAATTTATTATGAAGCCAAAGGCAACAAATTGCTGTTATGGAAGCAATGACAAAAATCACCATGGCAGGGAAAAAAAAAAAAAAAAAAGAAAAAAAAAAGAAAAAGGCATTAAGCAGGCAGTCAAGTTTGATGAACAACGAGAATGAAGGAAAAGCCTGTGATTATGTGAACTGGGAAGTGAGAGTTACAGCACTAAAGATAGCAGAAAAAGTGTTTAAAGCCTTCCCGTAAGAACAGGCATTGTAAGAGAGTGTCTGGGCTTAAGGAAAAAGATAATTTTAAAATTAATGTATTGCCCACCTTGTGGTTAGAGCACAGGAAAGTGGAACCCTTACATGAACCAGAGAGAAAAGAATGGACTTCATTGTGGGAGATTTCATTCAACTATCTTTAAAAATGAAAATGCACAAAGCTCTGGAGATAATGCCAAGTTGTATCTGGTTCCAATGAATCTCTGACTCTGAACTCTAAAGCAAGATATTAACTTACAACACACTCACCCACAACATCGAAAATAGAAGCATTACGTAATTAGAACATGGTCACATTGGCTAGCAATGTCCAAACGCAGGCAGGACACTGATTCCAGCCACTTTAGCAATTAACTCTTCCTTTAGAGCCATGAAAGCTGGCTTGTAACTGAGCAGAGCCACAATAATATGTGCATTTACCAGCATGCAGTGGCTTTGTAAGAGACACTGACAGGCTTATACAAAAACTAAGCAGCTTTTAGGAAAACCCAGTGGGATCTGGTAAAACTCATTGCAGTTTCTGAAGGGACAGTGTGCATGTGGAACTGCTTACACCAAAATTTTCCCATTGCAGTCCAAATCAGCAAGAGTAGCAGCGTACATTAAAAACAACTCTTACAATATTTCACCCACATGGAGCTGCTTCCCTTCAGACTCTTATTTCAATTATTCTGCATACAGTCATGCCCTAAACGCAATTTAAAAACATCAAATCAACAACGTCCATCATGCACTAACTGCGAGTTTCTGATGGTACTGCAGGCAGTGATGGGAAGTGGAAGAACATCAGCCAAGCCCAGGCTTCTCGCTAACCTTAAAGTCACATCTCTCCGTAGAACGAGGCACAGGCATGTATACCCAGTCATGCAACACCTTCCCTTCCTCCCACCACTACTCCGAAGACAGATTGGCATGGGGCAGATTAATAATGACAATTACGCTCACCAGATGCTAAGGAGACACGTCTCTGAGTCACCAGACATGCTCAAAGACGAACACGTTTCCTGAAGTACCAGCTGAGGGAACATAATCAGAACTACAAGTACAAGAAGAATTAGTACAGCACAGAAGGGCAAATACTGGACCTAGTTAGAACACAGTGTTAATTTTTCCATGGAAAATTAAAACATAAAGTTAGTATAAAGTAACTGTACAGGTTTCAAAAAACGCTCCAGTTTTACCTCCAAGTTCTCAGCTCCCTTCCACATCCTAACACAAAAAGTGAGCACACAGAAAAGCAAAAGGCAGAGGGAAGCAATACATTTTGCAATATTTTATCATCAAACATAATTTGGATTAAAAGTAGTTTTTATGGAAGCTCTCAAGCAGCCTTATCAAATGTGACATTTCAGCCCAGATTTCTCAAAAGCACTTCACAACAGAATCCTTGAGAAGTGAGACTAATTGTTACTCTATCCATTAAACAGATAAGAAACTGAGGCATGGAGATCCTCATCAAGAAAGCACAGAAAAAGACAGGACTACACAGAAAAAGAATTTTTAAAAAAAAAAAGAAAAAGAAATCAGAAGTTTTCTTTCCAATGGAACCACCACATCAACCAACAAAGCTGTTGCTTTCATATAGCCACGCTGTCGGACTTGGTACTTGTCATCAGCTGATGCTAAAGTTATGACAACCATGTGAAAATACGTAATTTCTAGCCTTTTAAAATAAAAAAAAAAAATCCATTTGCATTTACACATCTCTCCCCATGCAAGCACCATGCAAATACCACCAGATACGAGACTAGGGGAATTTTCTGTGACACATCCTGGAAAACACATAGGAGATAGTTTTTGTTTCCTTTTGCTTAGGAATTCTATTTATTTTGGAAAAGTATTTAAAATAGCACATTTTGCCAATTTGCAAAACAGGTATCTCTGGAGCTTTTAAACAAATATCTGTTTAAACCTAAAACCGGAAGCCTTAACTGTGACTAACTGAAGCGCTGGACCAAAGCAAACGGACTGGAAAGATTTATGACAAAGAGTTGCTGGACTTCTTCCCACTGGTGAGGGATAGAAAGGTCAAGTAGATATTTGATTTGTGCTAGGAGATACCAAGCTTTGCACGCACCCCCCTCCAGTCATGCCCATGGACACTCCTCATACTCCCTGAGTAGCTTGAACAGCAACTGCTTCAGAACAGAGAAACTATAGTATTGAAGAAGAAAAACACACCAAACTCACTCATCTGCCTCCAGCAAGTGCTGGAAGAGATTTGTTTAGCACAGCATGCATCAGGATACATGTGCCCACATGAATGCCTGAATTAGAAAAAATTAAGCATTCACATGCATACCCATCTATTCCTAATACATTTTCCTTCACTGATTACATATTCCAAATGAAGGCAACAGAGGGAAGAAAAACTTAAGAGAAAAATTAATCAATCAGCTACTTGAGCCTTTTACGCTTTCACAAATAATCAAGTAATGGTGGCAAAGTATCGTAGAGCGTCTTCCCCATTATATGCAGGGAAAAGTATTCAACTCCGCATCATGATGAGCTGAGAAAGGTTGCATTGCAGGGCAAGCTCACCATCCCCTGCTCATGTGAAAATTACAACAGTGGGGAACAGAGGGAACAGCTTAAAGCCAGGCTGAAGTTGTATTTTTATGCATACACACACACAGAGATACCCACTTCAACTTTTTTCTTTGAAAAAAAGGAGCAGAAGGGGATTTAAAAAAAAGCAGAAAAAGCAAACATGCAAACAAGCTAACCCAGAGCGTTGCCTGTGTACACCTGTGTACGGGCTCTCCTACAAGAGTTTCTTCGAACAGTCCCCTTTTCCAGTCTCAGATGAGGGATGAATAGAAGACAACCCCCTAGCAAGTGGAGAGGCTCTAGGGAACTATGACTTCTTGTCTGTTATTTGTTCACATCCCCAGAGTGAGATCCCATACCATCAGAGCTCCAACCCTCCTCCCCTGCAAGTCAAGCCATCCCCTGCACAGCACCCTTGAGTTAGCCAAGAAAATAACAAGCTACATACGCTGTTTTATGGAAGCTGCTGTTACATGACGAAGCAGAGATGGGATAACTTGCATCAGTATATTAAATTAGACTTTGTTATGGCATAAGTTGACTTAAAGTGGCATTAATGGTTATGGAAAAATACTCCCTCCCCCAAATACATGAGAGGCTGACTGGACCAACGAGAGCTCTGCTTATAATGCCGCTTATTTCACTTAAAGCCTTATTGAAGTACCACAGTGCTGTTTCGCTTTGAGAGAGGGATGTCTTTACAGCATTAAAAAGGTCTTGTGTTTAATTAAATTAGCTGCACCTGTATATATTATGTGCAATAAATCAACTATAATTTGCTACCATAGGCAGCTATTAATCTTCCCTCTGTTATTTATTGCTCAGCATCATTAGTACAAAGGCTCTTCCAGGATACAGTAAGAAATAGCAGTTTAGGGACCAAAAGCTATAACTCGTTTTGCTTTCCCCCCTCCCTTTTTCAGTGGTGTCAATCACATTTCTTGTACACTTGGACAAACACAAATACGTAAGAGATTCTGGCATCCATTATGTGTGCGTATGTTCATACATATATTTATATACAAAATAAAATTAACGTTCCCCACACATCTCGGTCTTGACTTCTATTTGCACATATCTACTAGCAAAATGACACAGCCCAAAATGTTAAGCCCATAAATTTAAAAAAACATATTAAACAAACAAAATAAAACAGGAGTCTTGCATTCTTGCTCCTTCATGTTACACAGCAAAATAACGCTGTAGTACTCCAGCTATACCATATAGCATCTCCAAATACAATTTAGAGACTTACTCACCTGGGGAGCATAGACTGCAATCCACCACTTTAGCAAATAGCAGCAGCAGACTGTATTACCAGCACTTTGCGATTTATTTGGGGTTTTTTAGACATAGAGACACACTACTGCATTTTGCACAATTTGGCTCACAGTCAAGATCATGATGGCATTTTCAGTTTTGCTTCATAACTTACTCACAATCAGAGTTTAGGAAGTACTAGCTACTGGCATACAAGGTGGCAAGGGCAATACTTGCTTATGTTTGCAAAAGAAACTAAACATATCTGTCCTGCCCGTCTCCCTACCTCTTTTCCCCTCACCTAGCTCCTGCCTCCTTCCTAGCTAAGCCATCATTTAAAAGTAGCAAAAATACTCAAGGACCCAGGAGATTAAAAACACCAAGAGCTCAGAATCCTCTACCTTGGTTCAGCACGCTACCAATGTGTTCGCGGAAACCAGTCTCTGTGTACTGCTCTCTGCTCTTCATGTTTTTATTATTATTTTTTTGAACAGCTACTACAACGCACTGATGTTCACAATGCATTAAATACTTACTCTGCAATATTTTTCAACTGCTTTAACTGACACGAGAACGTTATGCAACAGCTAATGTAAGAGAAGCTGTCTCAGTGAATGCAAAAGTATTTTGAGTGCTTGAGGTTGCTGCTAAATCACAAGTCCACTCTGAACACACATATTCTGCAGTTTCTATTGATTCCTAGACTTGAATCTGAAGTAACATCTCAGTTCCTCCTCCCCTCTGCAAACATAGGGATATATGTATGCATGTATTTTTAAAATAATATTATTCTTTTAAATAAAAATAATGGTTGACATTGACATAATCAGTGCTAGGGCTTTCAGAAAAATGCCAGCCATCAGGACACATACAAAAAATTAGTGACAATCCTAGCAGGAGTGGAGAATAACTGCAAAGGCACCTACTTATGGAGTTAGGAATGAGGGAAAAAGCACTGGCATCCTGAATCACACAACCCTTTAGCATCCAAAAACACTGCTGCTGTGTCTCCACAGAACTGCTGGTCTTTACTACATCCAAGTGATCAGAGAAAAAACAGTGAAGAACCTGAACTTTATTTCCAAAAGTTAGAAACTCAATACGGAAACAAAACAGCCCTTTTAGAAATACGCAAGCTAAATTTCAAAAAAATTCAGTCCAGCTGACAGATCTGTTGCAAAGAGCAGGACTCCATCCAGGTGGAGCCAGAGCCAGCCAGCTGTGGTCTCTCCTATCTCACCTTCACCATCGGCTTCATCACTTTACCACCACTGCACTGGTCTTGTCTAACCGGGCCTCCGTTCTCCCACACAGCCTCACAAGCTTCATTCGTGAATGAAAACAGCCAACTCATCGTGCAAGCTCCGTCCCCTGGTCAGCCCTCCCGCTTCCCTCCCCACAACATTTTTCAAAAACATCTCTGGAACTAGCAAAGAAAACACATGTGAAAAGCCCCGGGCTGGTGGAGGAGCAGGAAGCACGGGCGGTGGAGACCTCAGAGAGCAGCGGCATGAACACCACACAAAGCCAGGGAGAGAGCACACTACAGTAAGAGAACTATTAATAAAGAGAAAAATTAAAAGGACATTCAGGAGTATTACGAGCCAGATTGGAAGCTGGCACTGGATGGGGCTCAGGGAGGCCTGACATTAAACCCAAAAGAGATTATGTAACCTAAGCTGTCCAGTGATCATCTGTTCCTCTGGTTTGGCTTTAAAGCGGCAGCGTGGCTGACAACTGGCTCCAGCAGGGACCCGGGCTGGGGACCACTCGCTCAGCGTCCCTGTGCACTCCCCAGACTCATGCAACTGTCGTCCTCTTTGTGCACCACGAACACATGCCGCAGTATTCCCTTCTCCGCTGCAAGATCTGCTAACGCACGTTTTACGCAGCAAGCGACCAAAGTACACACGTGCAGGGCTGAAGTTGGTTCTGCTCTGCCATTTACACACTATATCCTGCTTGTAAATCCCTGCAGTAAGCACTGGAAATCGCAAACCTGTTTCTCCACCTCCGAGGCATGCGCTGCCCTGCACACAGCATCAGCTCCCATCCAGATGGGCAAAATGAAAAACCCTCATTATTTTTGCAAAACGCTTCAGCCAAGGCAATATGCTCAGTTTCTCCACCTGCAAAGCAAAGCAAAGCAAAGCAAAGGGAGTTTAAGAGGATTTGCCCTGCTCTCCACGACCTGGAAGACCAACACCTACAAGAAGAAGGCATGCCCACTAGCTAATGGGGTCTTCCTCAGAAAGGCTCTTATTTCCTCCTGTCTTTGCATGGTCTGGGATCAACTGCCGTTCTACATAAAGTCATCAGAAAAGCTTGCCAGCCATTATCACCTCTTGCCCCTCTTTCCACATCCTTCGGTGAGACTCAATCCAGCTAGGGAACAAAAAAAGGCCTGATGTGCGCGGGGTGTTTTGCTGAAGCGGACGTGTAGAGAGCACGGAGCAGAGCACCCACACACCATCTGCCATGCCGATGGGACAGGACACTTAGGAGAAGCCACCGCAGAG
The DNA here is from genome assembly GCF_026419915.1 of Harpia harpyja. Lineage (NCBI taxonomy): Eukaryota > Metazoa > Chordata > Aves > Accipitriformes > Accipitridae > Harpia > Harpia harpyja. The sequence continues at coordinate 1,799,918 of NC_068951.1, read as the reverse complement.
CAGCAGCCTCCTCTCCTCACCTCTCTTGACTGAGCTAACTGCAGGACACAGGCATTTTCATCAGCCCCTGCTTCATCTTAAACATAATCTGCAAAATCCACAGCACACAGAAACACCCTCCCTAACTGAACCCAGAAGTAGAAAGAAGCACATCTTAGAAAAATAAAATAATTAGCAACTACCACATGTGTTCAGAATAATTTCCGCAGGCTGGCGCAGCCAGACAACTGCTTAGGGCTGCATTAACTTGAGGCAAGTGCTGCGAAAGTCTGCGCTGCCGCAGCTCTCCAAGCACCTCCCTTTCCCCCAACTCAACCGGCAAGCCTTGACCTTCGCATCTCGTTTTGGCGGGAAAGGTCAGTGGTATAATAGCTCCTTGTTTATCAAGCCTGAATACCGATAACTTCGTCACCTCCGAGAATTAACAACACGCGAGCTCAAACCCCACTTTATTGGTTACGTCAAAGGCTGGAAGATGCTGCCCGAATCCTGGCGGAATGGCAGAAAACAAAAGTGGTCTCAGCGTGAGCAGGGAGCAGGGACTTGATTATCTGCAATTAGCGAATCGATGATTCTCCAAGACACTGATTTAGGCCAGCACTTCTTATTAGCAACAGTCAAGGAAAGCACAAGGGCAAATTGCATCACAGCCAAACCCAGCTCCCAAATACTGTCTCGTTTAAAAATTACTATATCATTTTGCAAGGACTCAAATACATACGTGCAACAGCATTGCTTAGATCAGCCTGTCAGGCACAAGCTGAACCTAACCATCAGATAGGTGGCCCTAGTTACTACCACCATGGAAACAAGTAACTTTATTATTTTGCTCCAAATACATCGGTATCTGGGGTACTCGGATGTTAACAGCCCACTCCTGAGGGCACATGTACTTTTAAGCAACTTTGCTGGTGTTACAGGTCCACACCCGCACTGCGGGATGGAAAAGGTCGAACAGGAAGCTTAGTGAAGTGTCTGGGAAGCCCCCGGCTGGTTTTGGATGAGACCCTTCTGTTTTTAAATACTTGATCTAATTTTGTCTTGCAACATTACACAAGAACACAGCTGTATATTTAATCTCAGAGTTAAACCATTAATTTGCAAATTACAATTTAGTAATATTCCCTATTAATAATGCCATTACACGGGTTATGTTCATTTTCTATCTGGAAGTTTAAACACAACAGGTCTCGCTCAAACAGCTTAAAATTAAACCATTACATCCATTTGAGATCAGGCACAGAGACAGGTATGGTGTAAAATATACAACAGCAGACAGCTTGAATATACATTTTACTTTCATTTGTCTGAGATGTTTATGCCAAGAATCCACTTGAGCCTGCTCTTCACTCTCTTTTAATACAATTAGGGAGAAAAATTTGTTTTTAAAATGATTAAAAGCATAACACTGCCCAGTGTCATGTACCCTCCAATAATCTTCAATTTGTGTGACTGCCTTTGAAACTGTATCAGAGCAGTTTTATCACTCACAGCATGTATTTTTGGTTTACTAATCCCTGTGCTTCCTGAGGGGTTACTGGAAGAAAAGGAAAAAAACTTTAACCCATTTATTTTAAAATAAAAACAAACAAAAAAGCCCCAACATTTAGATATTTTAAGTAAGAAGCAGACAAGCTTGAGCCCTGCTGCAGAACAGCAAGAGAAGTTCTGATTTATACACTAACATGATAAAATTAAAAAGGCCGAGTCAGATTTCAACACCCATTACTTAACCAGCTTTCTGCATAAACACCTCAAGAACAATGCAGCGATTTACAGACCGCTCCAAACAGCTCTGGTGCAGACCCAACAGGCCATGCTGCGCAGAAAGTTGCTTAGTTATGCTTTTATCGAGACAAAAGGACAGGCGCCTTCGTTCTTTCCCTTCGCAAGCCCAGATAAATTCCAGCCCTGAAGTACAGGAAATTAAAACAGAATAATAAACTTAAGAAGAAACGCTTCCACCAGCGAAGAAAATCCCGATCCAGTACTCATGCCCTGCAAAGAGTTAAAGCCTGCAGCCCCAGCCATGCCTCCCCAGTCCTCCCTGGCCCTTTTAGCACAGCTGCTACCTGCAGCCACGTCCCCTGGTAGCAACGCACAAGGGGAAAGTGCAATTTTGAGCTTCTCTTTTCATCTCTATGGTGACAAAAAGCTCCGCGGAGGGAAATCAGGGTGCCTTCCACTCAAAAGGTTTCTCATTTTCAATGACTGCCTTTCACAATATTTTAATTAAATCTCTGGTGGGGAAGCTTTAAAGAAAAAAAAAATTTTTTTTCAGATTGTGGGGCTCATTTACAACAACAGTTATAGTAAAATAGGGGGAAAAAAGGTACTTTAAGCATTTTTAAAACAGAAAGATTCTCTGGTTGAAGACCTAAGAATAAATCTACCAGCTGCAAAGTTTTATACCACCAGCATGCAGAGGGACCAAAAAGTCTTTGGATAACAAAAACCTTCTGTTGCATGCAACATATCTCCTGGATTTTAGCAGAGGTTGAAGAACCGCACGGGAAAGTGCCCTTTCCCAAGGGGGCTGAGCACAGGCCAGGCACGACAGGGGCATCAACAGGACAGGAGCTTTAGGAGAAGCCCCTTTGTTCCCCTGAAGCAGTAGCACCATCGCACTGCACTTGGCAAGTCAGAAGATACAGTAGTAGCACACTGAACTGATGGCGCTTGAAGACCGCAGTATAGAAGCAAGGTCGTGGCATTTATCTTTGTTTTTAAAACTCTCGGTTCACTGCTACCAACAAAACAGAGACACCCACAACCTCAAAGAAAGGGGCAAGTCCATTCCGCAAACCTGCGCACACCACCACCGAAGGACAGCACGCACAAAGCGCTTTCAGTTTTTCCCAACAAAACACGTTTATCACCCGTATCTTCTCCCAGCAGGACACCCTCAGAGAAAGCGGTATGCCTGCCGTCCCTAGGCTCGGACCCATCCTTTCTGCAACCGCCCTACTCTCCACTCTGTCCCATGGTGCATAACCTCAGCCCACGTGAACCGGGGACACCAGCAGAGCCCAGTGCCCTCCAGTCATACCACCCCTGGAGATGGCAGGGCTAGCACGGGCACTGCAACGGGCCAGCAGCCCTTCCTCTCTCCTGGCACCACAAAGCGTGCCAGACACACACCACCACTGCTAGAAGCCCAGGCCACCAAGCAGGCAGTGCTCTCTCTGCAGAGCAGACATGCAGCCCCTGCCACAGGGAGCCCGCACCCAAAGCAAAAGCAGGTGAGCGCTCCTCAGGTCTGAATAACAGCTTTCTGACACAGCCTGTGGAAAAGCCCATCTAATGTAAAAGGGACAGAAACACTAGAAAGTTTGGATAAAAATAACTGAACACATCCGGAAAACTAGAAAGTGGTAGAACGCAGAAGGATCAGCTTGGGAGACCGTGGTCCTGGAAGACAGCCCTAACAAAGGTCACTAAAAGCCACGCAGACCAAAATACTTTCTCTAGGATGCCCGTTTCAATAGCAAGGCAGAAGCAGTTTAGCGTGCTAAAGAGGCATAGTGTAGAAAAACGGATGACTCTGCAATTAAAGCCTACAAACGGCGCCAAGAGATCCAAATGTGTTAATAAACGTAAAGCTCTGGACAAAGCACTTTAACTCTCATCCAAGCTTTCTTGTATAATGTGGCAATAATACCACTTCTTTATCTAATATAATTGCTAAAAGAACATATTCATACTGCAAGGTATGGTGAACTCCTTAGAAAGCAGGCTCTGTGACTGTGCAAAGTTTTCAAGTAAGACAGAAACCAGGACAAGCATGTCACTCATTTCTTTTTTTTTTTTTTTTAAAGTTTAACAGTCAACTCAAGTAAAAAGCAAAGTCTAACTAGACATGGGAAAAGAAATACTCTCATCCTCTTTTTAAAATAAAAACTGAGGCACAGGGAGATGCAATGACACAACAGCCTGTAACAGACCAGCCCAGATCCCCTGAATCCCAGACCGGTGCCTTTGTCACTGTGCTCAATAGAAAATACAAGTTATTCAGCCAGGCTGGCCACTTATCCAGCATTCCTGCTTGTTCGCTGGAAATTGCTATTCTAGGAGCCATCCAATCTTTAACGACTTCTGGACTAGTCTGCATTTGATTTCAGGGCAAAGGCCAAGCCAAGAGGGAGACCCCGCAAGGAACTCCTCCCTCCAGCTCTCAGTTCATTTTTAAGGCCGTCTCAAAGATGAAAACAAAATGTTTTAGTGCTCACGGGGGCTAAATATCCAGGGCTCTAAAATGAAATACAACCACCTTTCAAAGCCACTGATAGGCAAAAAGTACGTTCCTTAAAATAAAACACTGGGGCAGGAGTGGGAGTCATTCAGGACCAAAGGTTTCTTTTAAACTGATGCAAACAGAACTACCTATTTTTCATGTAAATTATTATTTTTTTTTTAAATCATAATCACTGCTGCAAGTCCAGCTACCCCTGTACGTAAAACCCTTTCCACATACATATTTTCCTGGGGGAAAAAAGGCTTATCCCCACAAAGGAGTATGAAATAAATTGCTTTACTGAAGGTTAATAATATCCTGTCGCCGTGGTAAAAGACTCAATTACAAAACCTTCAGAAGAGCTCCCAAGGAACTCATCTGCCTGCAGTGACAGAGGCTTAAATAGCCAAAATACACAGAAAGGCTAAGCACTTCCCAAAAGAGAGGAAGAGGGGAAAAAGATGGGGGGGGTTAAGTAAAAAACCTGGAAATTGGACACTCAAGGTTATTAAAAAAAAAAAAAAAACAACAAGCACACACGCACCACCACAGTTCCTCTCTGCACACACAATTCTCTATAATCTCAGCAAGAATTATGGCCTAGGGAGACCAGCACTAATTTTAGTATCAGATTTATTATGCAGCAGGGAGCAGAAATCAGTCAGGCCCGTCTCTCACTCCTAATGGGCAGAACTAGATCACGCTCCGGGAAGGCTCTACTGAAGAATAGCTCAGGCCTGGTGAAAAACAAAGCCCCTGGGGCTCCCCGAAGCACAAACACACTGCGTTCTTAGAAGCCACAATAAAACACAATGATACTCCTCATTTCTACAGCGCTGCCTGCCAGAGGATCCCAAAGCACATGAATTAAAGCTTCCAGCACGCCTGGCAGAGGAGCCTGCAGCAGCGAGGGAGGACAGCAAGGTCTTCAGGGTATTCAGCTTGGGACCCAGAAGCCCGGCCTGCAATTTGTCCTCCTCTACAGACGTGCCATATAGGCAAGTCCTCTGCGTGCGGAAGGGCAGCACTGTTCCACGGGCAGAGGGCTGCTGAGTGCGTGCAGGGTGCTCAGAGCTACAGCAGCAGCGACGGCCGTAAAAGCAGCATTTCGCAGCGACCGAAGCAGACAGAGAGGTTAAGCACTGCTCGGAGAGAAGCATGGAGCAGTGACTCCCGCCGGCTCCAGCGGACTCCCGCACGGCCTCCCCTTACCACGCAGACAGCAAAACTCCTCGGCACCCAAGTTCACCAGCACACCTTCGTGCATAGAGCCCTGGGCTTCAGTGCTGCTTTGTGCTGCTGCGTGTTCACACACGCAAACACACACACACACACACAGAGCTTCCCCCAGAAATCAATCAAACCCTGGCAGGGAGCAGCTCTCTATTCTTTGCTTCCCTTTCTTGCCCCATACTACAGTAGCTGACTACAGGTTTTGAAGCACCAGGCAGATGTCAGATGGGCGTGCTGCATTCAGTCTGTTCTTCTAGGCACTCACCCCTCCATCTTAAAACATTTTATAGCCTACCCCCACGCCTGCTTGTGCCCCACTCAGACTTTGAGCACCACTAGCATCATTCTTAAGATGCTTCAAATGCCCAGTGAAACCAGGCCTATTCCCAACAACTGTTTCTAATAAGCCAGTATTAGCTACAAAAGCCTTTTGCAGAGGCTTTTCATGACTGACTCACACCCGTCTCCAATGATGCAACACTAAGGCAACCTTCGCACATAGCTTCGACACTTTGTGGGGACTGAAGAAAATGCAGAGTTACTCACACAGCACTGACCGTGGCACAGCTGGGATGTCAGCTTCACAAACCCCACGTCTCCTGTCTTCACCAACACCTGGAAACATGAGGCACAGCGGGTGCAGCCCCAGCACCGCGTTGGGTTTGGAATAACTCTCTCCCAAGGCACCAGCAATTCCCACTGTTTCTAGCATCGCAGAACATGTGAGCAGCGCTTCTGTTTTCCACATCCATAAAACAAGGGTGATGACAATCACTTACCTCATCTCCATATGATGAGAATAAGGGTCAGATTTAAACTAGTTTAAGTCATTTCAGCACATAAGTCTTTTATGAAAGTAGGATGCTGATGTCTCCAGGAACGTACACCCCACAGACTTTCAACGACATTTTGAATAAAACTTTTCCAAGAACCAGTTTTTTATTGGCAGCTCGCTAAGATGAAGACCAGAAACTTTCAAAACATCACTATGTCATTTTGACTTCAAATAGAGAACAGGGCAGGCACTCATCTCTGAAAACTGCATTACCTACTTCTTCACGTATCTAGGCACTTCACTAGTAGTTTTCTGGTTTGGTTTTTAAAATAGCCTTGAGTGATTTAGGCAATTTAGGAGCTTTGCTTTGACCTGCTCTAACAGAAGTTAGTGGTTAACGCCTGCTAACTTCAGTGAAAGCAAAGACAATCGCCACTGAGAAATTCAGAAAAGTCCACTAAAAGCATACATGGTCAGTTGCGGTTTCTACCTGGTTCTAAATCAGTGCTACAGTAAATAAAAACAGACTCAGGAGTTTTGGATTCCTCTGCAGCTATTTTCCTCCTTCAAAATAGCTGGGGTTTTGCCTCCAAATTTCAGAAAAAAAAGGAAAAAGAAAAATGTAACCAGTTTTCTGCCCAACAAGTGCCTCCCCTACCCAAAAATCATCAACAAAACAGTTACCTTCTTAATGCCCAACCTTAGCCCTGGACCATTCATGTATTGCTCATTAGGAGATCACAGGACTTCTGGCTCCTGTCTCATTTCTTCCACTGACTCCCCACGTCACCCTGAGCAGGTGACTGCAATGAAAATTAGGAGACTGAGAAATTGACTTCAGGCAATGAACACACCTGCCTGAAAAACACGAACAGCAAGGGGCAGAAAAGACAGCAACCAGACCCTAGCAACACTGGCTGGGATCAAGTAAACTCAAACCATCTAAGCCTGTGCCTGTCTTGGGATTACTAACCTCAATGCAAAGTGCTAGACCTCTGCATATACTGCTCCTTCTACCACTCTGGCTGCCAAGCAGCAGAAAGTCTCTCACTCAACACTTCCTAGAGCAGTGGAGACATAAAAGCCTGTTTACAAAATGGGCACCAGATTACAGTTCAGGAATGCCACATTAGATTTAGTCACTTGCTTGTACCAGCAGTGCAAGCTCCCCATCTGCAGAGCAGCACCATGTCATGTAAGCAGTCCTCTGAAGCACCCAGCGAGTTCACCAAAAACCACCAGGCAGTTAATCTAAGAATTTCAGATCTTTAGGCCTGCCAAGCAGCAGGAAAACAATCTTGCATACAACCACCAAATTGCCTCTTCCTCTCTACAGCCTAGAGCACATTTTCACCTGCATAACCAGCACCAATAATCAGGCCAAGCAATTCAGGACTTGCTCTCTGATCTCTGTTCCACCTCAAGAAGCACTTGGCAGCATCCATTTGTCTACCTTGATCCAACGCTCTCCAGTTCTCAGGAATGCAAGACAAACAGGTGCTGTTGTCCTTCCCTCAGCTGGAGGAAATTCAGAACATTTCAAGGAAACAAAGGGAGGCACCCTCCAAAGATGAGGGACTGCACCTGCTGAAGACCTCTAAGAACATTAAGAAACAGCAAAATTTCCTTTGACCACATCCATGTGAGATGCTTACCCTGTCAACCGCATTCCTTCAGCTGCAAGCTGGATGAAATAAGGTTATGTTTTCTGCAAGGAGACTTGTTCTCTCCCACCTTTTTTTCTTTCCCCATCATTTTCAAATGAATTGACACTTTATTTTCCACATATTACAAGAGATCAGGATTACACAGCATCAGCTGAATAACATTCGGCACACACTCTCATCAGCTTCATGTGTTCAGATGACAGTGATGGGGACTATAAAAGCATGAAGACAGATAATCACTGCTTATGTCTGCAATTATAGTTCCAATAAAGTTTCTTCATGGCTCTTTAGCATTAAAGCCTTCGGACTGGTAACTAAATTGCTTTAATTTTTTTCTAGTCTATATTTTGTTCTTTTCCTATTGCATACACCTACTTGATTGAGAGAGAAATGCCCCTACTAAAATATCCACTGGAGATACCTATAAAATAGAGGTCCAGAAATCTAAACTGACTTCTAATAACTGCAACAAAATCAAAGCCATGCTCACAAAACTTTGGGGGAATCGTAACTATGGAGGACTTTCAACTATCATTTTATTTGATCTGGAAGATTAATGACACAGAGGATGTGACCAGATGAAAAAGACAGGGGAAAAAAAAAAAAAATAAAAATCACACAAGATGATCACAAGTCCCTCCTCATACATAAATTGCCAGGCACATCGCATGCATAACCTGCTGCTTTGATCACAGTCCCCGGGATTAGGTAAGTCAGGAATTTAAAGCACAAAGGTACTGTGGCAGGAGACTCTCTCCAGGTGCTTTTCAGCACCATCCACCCACCCCCAGGATCCCAGGCCAGCTAGGGCAGGAAATCCCCGCTCAGCAGGCAGAGGGGGAACAGAGGCACACAATTACAGTGCAGCCCGTCTCCAGCGCTTCGCTTCGCAATGGAAGCACGTCAGGACACACTCCTCATCTGCATAAGACGGAGGAACCGCCGCAGCCATCCCTATAAGCTCCAACAGGGAGGAACGACGGGCCACACAGAGAGAAACGGGTATGGTCCTGCAGCACAAAGGAGAAAGCCAGCTTCCAGGAGCTGGACCACGGGGGCGGAGGAGCGTCCGGCATGGCTGAGCGCCCAGCTCTGCGGGGAAGAGAGGAGCCAACGCTTATCTGGAGGCAAAGGGACTCCAGGACACCTGCAGCTTAGCATGCTTCCTCCTCTCCTCTCGTTACTGAGGGCACCAGGACCGACCCTGCAACGCAACGCGCCGCTGAGCCTGTTTAAATCCACAGCCAGTCTCCCCCTTGCCTCCCAGCACAGAAATGCTGTGCCCCAGGCCCCACGCTAGTTTGTAACCACCATGTGACCGGCATTAGCCATAATTCATACCACAAACTACCTTTCACATGCTGTGGCCTAGTGTCCTTATCTCACTTCCCCCTCCCCGAAGCCTCGCCTCGCCTCACCGCTGCTGTTCGGAAACGCCAGCGTACGGCGGGAACCTCAGGACTCAGCAGTTACAACCTCCGCCACGCACTGAAGCGCCGGCGCTCCAGTCAGGGCCTCCCCTATAAATTTTCCAATCAAAAGTCGTTAAAAACAAAAACCCCCTCGGTTTAACCCCTCAAAGACAAGTCGCACAAAGAGCCGGCAGTGTGCAATACTGATTTGCTTCACACACTTCCTTCCCAACGTCCAGGGACGCTGCCAACGTCTCTTTCAGACAGAGGCGGCCGTTTACCGTGTGGTACCGAACCTGGGCGTCAGGAAAGAGCCGTGTTCTCTGCCACGCGGAGGTGCTTTGGATAATCCCCTGTTGTCCTTTTTTCTGCTGACTCTTGCCTCTCCAGGCTCAATGGCAGCGTCAGTACCAGACCCATCAGGGCCTTACTTGGGTTCCCACACGCTACGCCGAGAAAGACCAAACTCTTACCGACAGCAGCTCTGCGCTTCCTCAGCGGCCAAACCCGGCTAACAGTGGTCCTGGGACACTATCACAGCAGGTTTTACAAGGGGCTTTTTCACCGAGTAATATTTGAACAGGGTAGAGTACAAATGTTAGGTATGCTGCGTATTCAGCAGGCCACCCATTCAGGCCTGGAGTTACAGAATTGACTTACAGAAAGCAACTGGGGAGGTAGGTGAGCTGTCTAGTACAAATACATCAATCAAAAAAAACCCAAACATGTTATACTAGAGAATTTTGAGGAGAAGGAGCCCCAGCCGCAAGAAGCCGACATCTTTCGCCGTCGTTGGCTCAGCAGGGCTCGATCGGGACTCGCATGAGAGATCTCCCAGGGATCCTCAGGACATGGCGGAGAGCAACGGCCTGACACCATCCCACACCACGGTCGGTAGCAGCCCCGGACCAAAAGGTGGGGCGATACCCCCGCGTCCTCAGAAAATTCCTATCATATTTCACATCTCAGCATTAACTTCAGATTTCTCTTCAGTGTTTTCTGTTCCCTTCCACAATTCACTGAGCACGCAGCGCTGCTATAGGCTTTGTAGGTCTGCCAAATACACCACCAGAAGTACACGAATTTCACCAGCAAATTAACATCTTTATACTCATTTACAACACTTTGCAAACCTTCGGCAAAAGGATAAATGCTCAGTGTATGTATCAGGCTCTGTGCACAGCTCGGGCTCAGAGCAAGGAATAGCACCGAGGCATCTCTGAACATAAATGATTTATAACGTGGCCAAATGGAAAACTATACAGAAGTTTCACTCTTTCAGCAAGCACTGCAGAAAAATCACTAGCAGCGTCCCCTTCAGCAACACCTTTTTCCAGCAGTGCAACCCACAGCAAACCTTCGGCCAGTGCTGAGGGTTTCCAGCTGACCAGCTTTTGCCACAAACCAAGCCTCCGACCTGAGCGATACCTCTCAGTCCAGTGGGATTTACAGATACTTGGGACAAATGCTCACCTTGCAACCTCTTTACGCAGCACACCAAATTACCCTTCAGGAAGATTCCTGAACAATGTTTATTCAGCAATTGTTATAAAAACCTCAACTGACTCTATCTAGCAGGCATTCTGTCTCCACCAGCATTCAAGAAGCTGAAAGTCTTGCCAGCACTTCACAGTCCCTATTTTAAATAAATCATATTTTCAAAACACTTCTTCACCTTGTGCTCCTCACCTTCTCTTTGATGCAAAACTGACCCAGAGAACAACATAAAGATGAGCTCAGAGTCAGGAATACTAAAACACAAATTAAAACAGCACAGCGCAGGTTTGGGGACACTACAGAAGAATTTCGTATCCTCTGGGCAACAACAGCACTCCCAGCGACCCAGCCCCGAGCCACAAGGACTGGAGCTGCACCAGGACCCTGCCTGCATTCTCAGCCAAGAAGGCCTTGCTCCAGCCATATCTCACAGTTGTGTGGCACATACAGAGGAAAATAAAACCAAGAGGACTTAACTTCAAACCCTGGGAACTACTTAATTCACTAGATATTAGTTTCTTTCCCCCACCCCACCATTTTCCCTCCCACCTGCCAGGCCACCTCATTACTGTCACTCTGCATCAGTTCTTGCTACGGTAGTTTTCTTGGACCTTTGCCCCTTCAGTCAGCTTGAAACCTCTTCCCTATTGTACATCAGAGTCAATGGGAAATTAATGCAAGTCTTTGCTGGGGGGAGGGAAGGGCAGAGAGAACGACGCTTTCTACTGCTGTCAATACTTCTTTTCCTTCACCCTTCTTGCCACCTACACTTCACCAACATATTAAGAAGCCTTGTCCGCATTTAACTGTGCTTGCTGAGGTCTCTCAAACTATTCCTCGTGTAGAACTGCGTTAAGTCTTAGCAGGGTAGGGTCCTTCTTTATAATACCAAGTTCCCAAAGTACAATCTCAATACTTAATTTAAGCCTACTCGGTCACAACAATATACCCAGCTGCAGATGTCCCAGCATGAGGAATGACTGAGCAGGGGAGAAAAACTTCCTAACATTCTTCAGATTTTCTCTGTACTCAAAAAATAAAGGAAATATTTTCAACAGGAGAGCAGCAAAATGCCAAAGTTTAGAAGTAACTTATTAATACCGCATGCTGATCTGACTACAGAGATTCACATTAACTTTCAAATTACTCAGCAAACCACAATTTCTACAGCAATAATACCTTAGAAACCTAAGCCATGTTGAACACTACTCACATAGTTTACAGAATTATTCCAGTGACTAAGGCAAATAGAACGTGTGATTGCAGGGCTAGAGACTAAATTAAGCTTAGACAATGATTTTTTTTTTTTAATTTTTTTTTTTTTTAAGTCAGATGCTACACTGACCTTGCAATCACTTTTTTGAGGAAACAGCAGATTAATATTTTCTTGTGAGTGAGATCCTCTGGTGGAGGGGGGGAAATGAGAGAGAGATGAAACTGGCTATCTCTGAAAGAGAAGTGATGGGACTGACCATATACAAAGTACTGTCAAATACACAAAGTAATCTTTTAATCTTTTTCTGCTACAGGCTTCACAGTTCAACAAAGCATTTAATAATGTGCTTTTAGTCCATCCTGATTCAGCAAAGCACTTACCCACATGCTTACGCCAACTTAAGTATATGCTTAAGTGCTCTCGCACAATAGGGGCAGAGAAGATTCAGGCCCTGCAGATGAACCATTTTCTGCAACAAGCCATTTTTTCCTAAGATGACTGGCTCTATTTACAGCTTCTCCTCCCTTTATAGCATGACCCAAAATGTGTTTAAATAGAACGCTAAAATACAATTGAAAAGTCAAATAACTATTAGGAACAGCAAAGACATCTCTGTATGGCTTAATGAAATACAGGAGTTGTTCTTTTTCCTTCTCAACATAACATATACCTTGATCTACACACACCACGTTACCCTGTTTCAATAGTTCTCCTCTAAAAATAAGTTACAAGTTCCCTTAATGCTTTGCATTTCACAACATTTATGAGACTATCACCAGAGTCAACAGGCTAAAAAAAGAATCCATTAGCAATAACTGGCCTGTCACTGGCAGTGACAAATAAATGAATTTGATGGTTTTAGATCAGTCATTAGTAGACCTACCCCCAGGCTGATAAAGGCTCAGCACTTTGCAGACGAGATGTACTCAATCTGGAAGCAGAGAGGAACACACAAGGGTGTTAGCATGCTGCTCTCCTTCCACTTCCCTGACCTCCCTCATTTCGGACCCTTTTCTGGCATATCCAAGCAACAAGGTCTCGGTGCAGAAAAGTTATCTGTTAGACACCATTAAAAATAATCCGACAATACAGAAAAGCACAGGGAATGTAGAAACCCCTTTAAAAAAACTAAAACAAAAAAAATCCCAAGTTAGATGATATTCAATTTTAATTTTTAGTTAGCAGTAAGTCAGAGGGAACGAAAGTACATTAGGACTATTCTTAACATGAAAGACATCCTTAGGCAATGATAATGGAAATACATACATTTTACACAAGTACAAGAAAGTCTTCAGGGATTAAGGACAACATGAGCAAGCTACCTGAGTGGTTGGGGAGAAGAAATAAATGTTTACATCTCCAAAACCAACAAAATTACAAAAATCCAGCTCAGCTCTTGCTTCTGACAAAAAACTCACTGCACTCCACAGAAAACCTTCCACAGCCCCTTTTTCCTCTGGCTGCCAGCATCCAAGAACAGAAATCATGCTCTGCCTCGAACAGATCGCGGAGAGCAGGAATCCAAGCCCAAGAATAATGGCTTTCAAAACCCTGATCCTCTACTACCTGAGAAGACCTGGGTTGATCGGCCAAGAGTCGGGCTCATCAACTTTTCCATTTGACCATTCAATGCCAGAGGGAGACAAATTCTAGGAGCAGCTTACCCTGGACAAGGGATCTACATCAAGGTTGGTTGAATAAGATGCCCAAACACTGGCCATTGACCATAAAGAGAAATCTCTCATACCGTCTGGTAAGGACTTCATATTACTCTGTATGCAGAAGATACAGTGATATTATTAAGGTACACATCTATGCCCAATGCCAAGAACAGGAAATACTTCCTCTCTTACTCCATCCAGACCTGCAAATAAAGGGGAGTTTAAAAAGAAGAAAAAAAGTCATAGGGAAAAGGTCTGACCTTGCTGCTCTCTTCACAGCCTCATGGGGAAGGAAGGGTGGCAGGAAAGGAAGAATCCTGAGTTCTGCTAGTGTGTTCAGTTCACATTCTTTTGAAAAAGACTTCAAAGTCTACCCAATACTTAAAATACGATGGGAAACAGTGGGACTAACCTGGAGGAGTTTACAGGCAGAAGCAAGGGAGGAAACAAACAACAGAACTCTTGATTTTCAAGGTCCATCATTTGCTTTGGAATAAAATCTCTCCCTGTTACTCTGGCTCATGCTTATCAGGCAGCCAAGGGACACAGACACCCCACCCACAGTTAGCTTAATTGGAATCAGACATCCAAATCCACTGGTTAGCTTTAAAAAAAATATCCCAGGTTAGCCTCGGTGTTATTCCAAAAGGGCATGCCCTTCATTTGCTGTTATGGAATAGCCAGCTTCACATGGGTTTAACCAGCAGTGACTCAAATGAAAGGAGAGTTGTTGACACTCTGTTTTTTGCACAAGAGGGAGGAACAGATGTGCACAACCGCACCTCTTACAGTCCATGCACCCGGCCAGACAGGAAACCAGCTAGTCCACAGACAAGGTATCCACAGTTTGCAGATACACTGACTGGAGCACAGAGATGCCAGAACCAGTTACCAGTTCTGCATTGTCCTCGGTCAGAATAAAACACATCTAATAAAAACATTGGTATTCAGCATCACCATCTGATTATCAGATAAAAGATATATTCCCTCACCAAATAAAGCCCTTTTGCTATTTTGTGACCAAACGGTCACCAGAATACTGTACCCAACCCACACAGACTAGATCCCAGATTTAAGACATGCAATCTTGACAACCACCACCTCTGCTCTGGGTCATCAGTAGACAGGGTGCTGGACATCCAGCACCCAGTGCACAGCCCCTGCCAGCGAGCTACAGGAGCATCTCCAGTAGCTAGGAGCAGTAGTTGGCTTGCCCTTTTTAATAGCCACTGAAGAGGAAGCATACAGACTACAGTCAGCAGGCCACATACACAATGCTAATGAATGCCACCGAATGCTACTACAAGTAGCTCCAGCTTGTTCACTTGCTGGAGCAATTCCCAACCATACGCATTATGCCCCTGTACCAAGTGCCAGGAAGAACAGGCACCTCGGTCCCATCTTGGAGGAACCTGAGCACAAAATACAACTGAGTGGGTAGCCTCACTAACTATAAACTTTGACTGAAGTTTTATCTGCCTCTGTTTCATACACGGCTTTGCATGAGAAAGCATCCAAATTTCTACACCTCTAAGTCACACGAAGATATGTTCATGGCCAAGGAGCTTCTTCATGGACTGAGGCTGCTGTCCTTTTGCTCTTCAGATTTGTTATGGTTTTGGTTTGTTGGTTTTTTTTTTTAAACAAATCCCTAAGGTGGGGGGGGTGAGGGAGGAAATTGCTTACATTTGAAAACATGTAAAGAACATGCTAAATTTGATAAGGTCTCTCCAACCTAATATAGCAGGTAATGTCAGAACTGACAGGCTATGTATATTAAAAAGTTATATTATTGTAGTCTTCAGTATTCAAAAGGGGGTATAAAACTACTACCCCCCCCCATCACTGCTGCTTTTTAAGCATTTTTAAGTCAGCAGAGTTATAAACGATCACCTGTTACAGAACGCCTTGCAGCACTTGGAAGAAAGAGATTTTTATCAAGGAATAGCAGCCACGAGAAAGCATACGTATATTCTTTTCATCTCGCTGTTAGCCACACACTAGAACCTCAACAAGTTAAACCCCTGCAGCAAGTTTCCTAAAACAATGGCTTCAAGTCATCCTGGACTTCAGGAGAGCAGGATTACACATCATGGCGTAATCCACTGGAGGCAATCACTGAGGATTTTCTTCGAGGGTCATTCTAAGAAAATCAGGGAAGAATGCTCTGCTGTTACAACCTGCCACTTCTTGCTCAGTAACCAATTTGCATCACCAGAGAGGTGTCAAATCATGGAGATGCAGTTTAAAAAGCTCGAAAGAAAGCATTTTACTGGGCTATGGTTTGAAAGGGGAAGACTAGCCAATTAAAGCGAATCAGAATGGGGGAAGGAACAAGCACAAATTATTGTGCATGCACAAATAAGTGAGCATGACCCTGCAGACCACAGCGAGCATGTGATCTGGCAAAGGAGGCGAACGCAGCCCAAGAATCAGCACAGCCACTGCCCACTGAAGAGTTAATCGTGCTGAGGCAGGTCAAAAGGGCTCCCGAAGGAAGGGGATGGATGGAGGAAAGTGCTGCCACAAGGTCTGCCTGAACAAGAAGGGGGAATGAACCAGCAGCCTTGCTTCCACCTCAGCTTCCACCTCAGCACCCAGTCACTGCCAGGAAGATCACAGAAAAAAGCCCAAGCCCCGTTTTGCTAAACATACCAGGAAGGAAGACTACTCAGGGAGAAGAAAAAAAAAAAAAAAAAAAAAAAAGAAGAAAAAATCTCCCCTTGCACCTAGAGAGAGACAGAGACATTTCATTAAATGCCATTAATCTCCACAGACCCAAGTATTAGCTAGTTAATTAGACTAAAGTACAGTCACATTTTAATGCTGAGCATTCGCTATTCAACTGGGATAAACGAACAACTAAAGTCCAAAACCTTCATTCAGTATCTCATTAAAAAACAGAAAACAAAAAGTCCAGATTATGAAATGCTGTCCAGAATACTACATCATAATTGATGTAAAAATCTGTTCTTTATTGCATCTGATTTTCTCCAATTTCCTAATGAGGCTCCTTTCAATCTTAAGATTTTTTTTCAAGTACCCTGTAGAAATCCCAACACTTTAGGAAGGACAAGTGTGTAAAAAGCAGAAACAGACACTGCTGACCTCTCCAGAGAGAGCGAGTTCCTGCTAAGAGTGGAATCCAGCGTACGCTCCAGGATTTGCCCCACACTTGAAAGATGTCTGTTACCAAAAAAGAAAAAAAAAAAAAAAACCAACACCAAACAAACCCACAAACAAAAAAACCAACCCAAAACCTACATGGAGAAAAACAAAATCCCCTTTGTAAAAATGACCTGATTTTGCATTCTTTAACACGAAAATTTAACTCACTAATATCCTCGGCATAAGACATGCCCTGTTTTTTTTAATTGTTATAGAAGAAATCACATGAGACAGCTTAACAGCTCCATTGTAAGCGTTATAAACTTTTACAAATAACACTGTAGAAACAGATAACTGGTAACTGAAGACAGTTTAAAATTTAAATTAGCCTTTAAAAGGTATTGGGAAGGGGGAAAGGAACATCAGTCACAGCACAAGATCATCTTCAGACTAGATGAAGTATAAAATTATGAAACCCTTCAAAATTCTGATAACTTTAAATTTTATCTTCGAGACAGCATTAGTCCAACAACATAATCCAGAAGCCACAAACCCTACAAACTATAAACTCTTTGCTTAGCACAGAAGCAAGCCAGGCACACCTTTATTTACTAATTAGTTATTAGATATGCCATATGAAGTGAAGAACCTCTAAACATTTGACTACATTAGTTTGGTTTAAAATTCCACAAATACGCTGTTGGGTTTTGTTCTCTCTTTAAAAAAATCACTAGCAGGTCTCCTGTTATATGCCTCGGGTTTTTAAATTACACATCGTTTTTCCAAGATGCATGTTTTGTACAATATTTAACTTTATGGTTCCACATGCTATTAAACTGCTTGCTTTCATGAGGAGCTATATGCAATAAGATTGTTAGGTTGAACTTGTTCAGGTAGTCTCCTGCCACCAACTTTAATCCACTTCTCTGTATTGACTTGCATCCACAACTTTGCAGCCTTGTCTTTCCATTTTTTAACAGAATACTGAAGTAACCCAAGATGATTAGAGTGTATACAAGTGGTATACACCAGCTAAATTAAGTTCTTCCAACAGGCTCTCAAAAACAAATTAAAAAAAAGAAAAAGTCAATTACAGAAGTTTCCTTTCAGCCTCTGGCTTTCAAAATTCAAATACAACTGACTGCACATTTGGATTTGAAACTGTTCTGTTGTTTCCATTAGGCACAGCCTAAAGAGCAACAACTATTCCATAAGCAACTCCTCCAGAAGAAATGGCACCCAGCGATATTTCAGAGTAAGCGTGCAGACAGAAGCTTCTCTGCACGTCACTACACCGTCTTTGTCCCAACGTGGAAACTGGCTGCACGATAGCAAGTGCGCCCTGGAAGAAGGCCACTTCTCCAGCCAGCCTGATCAGCTAAGAGACTTAAAGCTCATTGTTCCACTGTTCTTGCAAAAGAATACCCCGTGGCCTGAAGAGTTCAGAGCTTCATCAGAAACTTGCTATCCAATGCTTATTAGTCTCCAAACACATCTCTGAAGTTATACAAAAGAAAATTTGCAAACAATGAAGGCAGAGATATATTCCCATCCATCACAACCACAGAACTGAAAGCTCAGCTCAAAACAAGCCTGAAGTCTGCTCTTAATCCAAATGCTCTTCATAAACACCATGCAAAACATATTGCGTTAAATAGCATAACAAACGCAAGTAATGCAGCAACAATCTCTCGCTAGAACTAGAGAAGTCTCTGCTTTTCAGCCAGCCACAACTGACCGGGAGTCTGCAAGGAGACGGTTAAACTGGAGACACGTAATATCGCACAAAGCAGCTCTCCTGTAGTTTCACAGCCATACGCTGATACCCTTAAGACGCCATGCACTCCGGCTTTAAAAGCTTTCATTGCCAATTCCCTGTTTGAAACCTGAACTGCCTGGCAACAATGATTCTCTGTGTGCCTAAAATCCTATTATCGATCCTCCTACTTACCTTAGGCTGTGCTCGTCGGGGAAATGCAACTTTAGGGTCAATCTGAGGAAAAAGAAAGGGGAAATCAACAAGATAGCTTTTGTTGTCAATTTATATTATTTTGTTCTTAAATCACTGAATTATTAATCCCTCATTTCTCAGGCTTATAATTCAGCACACCGGGTCATCTAGAACTACTCTGGAACTGATGGATCACAGTCTGGGTTCGTCGAGGCGGGGGGGGGGGTTGGCAGGGGGAGGGAGACGGGAAGAGAGGAAGAAAACATCTCTTCTGTACACCTCCTACATCATCTTCTGGGCAACAATCTCCACTGGTACTCAGGGAGCTCCGTATTAGTCTCTGGCTGCTGCCTCTACAACCAAAACGGCGTGTTAAACGTTATCTGCATACTCGGAAGGTTGCACAGAAAGACGGCCAGCATTCCTGATCAAGATCTTAACCTGTTGTTTTTGACACCTGCACATTCCTTCATCTGGGTTTGGGGTTACTTTTGCTTTTATTTTTCTGCTTTGTTTTGTCAACTGACTAGCAACACCACACAAAAAAGAAATGCAAAACAAAGCCAAATTATTCATGTTTCAATTATTAAAACTAAAACATTAGAAGGACTACAAGATTATCCTTCATGACAACATGTCAAATTGATCTGGTCTGCTCACCCTCAAAGAATATATGTGAGCAATGAAAGATTATGAAGGAGCATTTATGGGAAGGGGTGGGAAGAGAGGAGAGTAAGACACAAACGAAACATACAAGCATTTTAAACCAGAAGAAACCAACTTCTTAAAAAAGATTTTCCATGAAGGAGTTACCTAAAGCATTCTTGAATGAAGCATGCCACCACAGAGGCAAAAAGGAAAAAAAAAAAAAAAAAAAAAAAAAAATCTTTGTTTTACCCCATGCTCCCTTGTTTTAAGATGCAGCATTGACTCCCATTGCGCTGCATAAATTAGAAAGCGCGTCCACTCTGCAATTCCAAAATGCTAATTCTGCAATTTTAAAAACAACTTCCACATGGGTCGTATTTAAAAAGTGACTCTTCTCTACCATTCAGAAATCACTTAAAAACAAAAAAAAGATACAACCACAGATGCATGGCTGGATGTAAATAAAAATCATACCTTTTAAACAACTACCCAGATTAAATCATCGTCTTTAAAAATGATTGCAATAAAATGTCTACGTGCTGCTGATTTCACCTCTGTTTTTTAGCGGCATCTGCACGCAGACACGTTCTAAATGAAGAGTCTGGAAAAGGATGTTTGAAAGGACTAAATCCTACCTTAACTGTGCAACTTGCGACTGCTTTCAGTGTCGTCTTTGACTATGTAACAAACTGATGAAAATAATCCTGATTGTGTTAAGTCATATTTAGAAGTAGAGGCCTTCTTTAATAGTTTGGGTTTGGTTTTTGTTGTTTTTTTTCCCCCTCAAGCTAACCCTGATTAGGGAAAGGAGATGTTTCCATTTAGTGTTGTTATTCCTGTGGTGATAGATATTCCTGTCACTGATAAATAACCACGGGCCTCTCCTAAAAAGCAGTTTTACTCAATTAATTTGTCAAAATTGGAAATCTCACAAACATTTGATGTGCAACTGATAAACTGATTTGTCTACAGCAGATACAAATGTAGTATCTTTTTTAGGACATACCTGAGAAATGAGCGATTACATGCCACTTTATTGTTCAAAAAGCATAAAAAGTAAAATTATTTATCTAGAAAGCTAACCTTTTCATAGAGATTAACATTATCTACAAATATATTCAGCACTGACTAGGCATTTGTCTACCGGGGAAATACAACAGGTACGGATTTTCCACTGCGATACCCAAAGGTGGAGGCAAATATGCCCTTTTCTACATTTGCTTCAAAAGTGAAAGTTTTCTCAACAAAGAACACCAGTCCCACCAGAAGGACATCACTGCAGAGTCCCACTGGTAAAAAGTTGGAAGAGCCATTAAACTCTAAAGCAACACATTCATTTTTGAAGGTCAGTTCAAAGAGCATGGAGTTCTTTGCACCACAGCGACAGCCCTTCTTAAATAACTGAGTTTTCCTTCACAAAACCTTTTGGATAAACACCATCAGCATTTGAAGATGAACACTAGCAATCAACATGGCAAATCCATACCTTTTGCATATCCCTGTCAACTATTTAAACAACAACCAAAAAAAAAAAAAAAACCAAAAACCAAACTTCTACCAAAAAAAAAATTAGTTAGTTAGGTACAATTCTACTTACTGTATCTACAAGTCCTCTAGGAAATGACTATAATACTATTTCTGATATGAATGGCCATTACCTAAACAAAGCTTTTAACGTAACTGTAAACAAGAGCGACGTTTCCATGCCAATACCCAACCGATCTGCCTCCTGTGCTGAACGTTGAAACAGAGTCAAATGCTATGTTATACTAAAGAACAGTTACTACAATACGTCTACAAATAAACGGCTGAAAGGGAACCTGGCCAGTCTTATGTTTTACTTTTAAGCTGTGTTACTGGTTCTAAGGTCGATTTCTTATTTAGATTGATTCAATCATTATCACACAACCAAAACTGAGGCAAATTTGTCCTGGTCAAGCTTTGCACCCCTCCCCCAGAGAAGAGCAAATTAATACATTGCAGGGACTAGACTGTGATACAGGAAAAAAGCTGGGGGAGGACCTAATTATAGTCAGAAATATGACAGGGTGTCCTCCCATGATTTATTTTTTTTTTAAACCGTCGTTCAAGATACTGTTTGCCTTTGTTCTTCTTATCTAAATTTATCTTGAAAAACATATAGAGAATATAGCTGTACATGAAAAGTCTGGCGAGTTTAATCTCAGGAGCACAGTTGAATCAGTTATCTTACCATATCTGATTAAACCTAAAATCAAATTATTAAGGCATGTGAAAGCATGGACTACGTGTTCAGACAAGCCCAGCAGAATTTGTAGGTCGAATTAAAACACTAGATTCCACCTGCTTCCACGAGAGCTTTGGGCTTTTTGTTTTCATACAAATTACATTTTAAAAAAAAGAAAAAAAAGAAAACCACACTCATGTTTGCTCACTGCTTCTTCTATTCTTCATTTAACTATAATCTCATACACACAGGCACACACAAGATGTTCCAGCACCGAGACAGGATTCCTCCTAACACCATGCTCACGTTACAATAAAACCTTTAAGATCCAGAATACATACTATAAAAGACAGTTACAGCAACGAACACATTCAGTACGTCCAGCAGAAGCTCTCTGCCAGACAGTTAAACCAACACGATCCTTCCCTTCCCAAAACGCAACCCCCTTCAGACCGATCAGTACCAAAGCAATAATGACCTCTACCAGTGTCCTTCCCCGCTCCCCTTCCAGGTTTGCTGAGGCTTAAAATTGCAACTAAGTAAGAGGCACAAAACTTCATCCTTTTGTATGGCCTTGATCGCAGGGAGAAAAAACAGGGCCTAAAGATACCCACGCTTGATACCTTTTGTTTGACCCAATACTGAAAATGCTGTATCAGGTCAAGGGGCAAACTTACATGTGGATTTTTTTATTAAAAACAAAAAACCAAATGTAATGTTTATTAAAAAAAAAAAAAAGATTGGCTGAATCTCAAGAGCATTTTCCTTATGTTATCCACTGGAGACTGAGTGTAGCAAAAAGCTCTGGAGAAACAACAAATAATTAGGATTTGTGCTTCTCTACCACATCTACTCTCAAGCTCTCGCATAGCTTTCCATAAATTAATGCGTACGTTTTGTAAGGGCCCTGCCATCACAGGTGAGGGGGATCTCTCCAAAAAATGACTTTGGGAAATGACACTAGAAGCAGCTTTTATGATTTGACAGTAAGTCACTCCCACCTTGAAACGCGCGCACCAATAAATAAACAATCAATCAAAAGAAGTAGAAAGTTCCCTGCCGAAAGCATTCTGCAGCAGAACACCAAAAAAAGTTGCATTTTACTCTACAATTTCTTCAATGTCACCGCTCGATAAAATGTAAGGCTGGGGGGGAGGAGCCATCGGTCGGTATGGGTAAAATCGGGTTTAAAAAAAAAAAAAAAGTTACCGCTTTTTGTAAGTTAAGAGGCAGACTCTAGGAGAAAAAAAAAAAAAAAAAAACCAAAAAAAGCAGCATAGAAAAAAGGAAAAAACCCAACCACGCAAAGTCCCGGTTCAATGACAGCTTGACACCGCCCCGCAAAAAAAAAAAAAAAAAAAAAAAAAACCAGCCGAAGTGGCAGCTGCGGCCGAGCGCGGGGCGAGGGCACGGTCCCTGTAACGTCGCCTGTCACCGAGAGGAAGGGCAGCCGGGCAGCCCCCCCACACCCCCCCCACGCACGACCTACCGTCTTGGAGTCCAGCTCGTGGTGGGGCTGAGCCAGGACTTTGTCTACACTCGCCGGATCCGCGAACGTAACGAACCCGAAGCCTCTGCGAGAGACAAAGAGCGAGGGGATGGGGGGGGGTGGGGGGGGTGGGATACGGATGGTGAGAACTAGAGATAAGGAGAGAAAAGTCATAAAAATAAACCGCTGTTTCCTTCCCCCCCCCCATCCCCTTCCCCAAAGCCTCCGGTTCCGAGGGCGGGCAGCCCCGACCCGGCCGTCCCTGCACCTCTCCGCCTCCACCGGCCGCTTTGTTTCCTCCTCCCGGCTTGGAGGGATGCGGAGAAACCTCCCGAAGAGACCCACCGGACACGCGTGAGATGGGGATTTGAGGACGGGGGGGGGGGGGGGGGGGTGTGTGCGGGGGTCCACCCGCCCCGGCGGCAACTCGCGAAGTTTGTCAACCCGACTCGGGTGGGCGGCGGGTTTACCTGGAGCGCTTGGTGGTGGGGTCCCGCATGACCATACACTCTCTAATTTCTCCGAATTTGCTAAAATAGTCTCTAAGGCTGTCTGCGGAGAGAGAGAGAAGCAGAGAGGCAGAGGAGGGGAAGGGGGGGGTGAGGAGGGGGGGGGCGCGGGCAGGCCCCGGCGCGGCGGGACGCGGCCCACGCGGGGCGGGACGCGTGGGGAGGTGGGGTGGGGGGGGGTGGAAGCCGCGACGGGGGGCGGGGGGGGGCGGCGGTCCTTACCTGGTGAGGTTTGCCAGCTGAGGCCGCCGATGAACATCTTGCTGGAGGGAGAGAAGAGAGCGGAGTTGAACGCCGGTGCGGGATCGGCCATTTTGACGGGGCACCTCACGGCGGCGCGGAGGGGCGCGGAGCGGAGCGGCGAGGAGCGGGGCGGGAGGGGGGGGGGGGGGGCCGGCCGGTCGGCCGGCCCCCCCCCCCCCCTCCCCGCCCCGCTCCTCGCCGCTCCGCCGCCCGCCGACTTACCCGGGGTCGTGCTGCGCCTCGCCGGGGCTCCCCGAGGTAGCCTGGCTCCCGTCCGCCTCCATGGCCGCGCGGAGCCCGCAGCGATCCGCGCCGCGCCGAGCGAGAGCCCCTGAGAGGACACCCCCCCCCGCCCGCCCAACCCGCC
Source organism: Harpia harpyja (assembly GCF_026419915.1). Classification (NCBI taxonomy): domain Eukaryota; kingdom Metazoa; phylum Chordata; class Aves; order Accipitriformes; family Accipitridae; genus Harpia; species Harpia harpyja. The sequence goes on along the minus strand of NC_068951.1, from coordinate 1,775,702 downwards.
CCCCCCCCCCCCGGGCTCCGGCTCCGGCTCCGGTTCGGTTCGCTCCGGTTGCTTTTCCCCTTCCCTTCCCCCCTCCTCCTCCTCCTCCTCCTCCTCCTCCCTCCGCTACCGGAGGATCTCACTGGAGAGGCGCTGGGGAAGCAGCCAGATCCGTCACACGTGGGATCGGCTTAGCTCAGCGCCGCGCCGCGCCGTCCCTCCCTCCCCCCGCCACCATCCTCTCCTCCCTCCATCCCGCGCCGCCTCTCTTCTCTTCCCCCCCCCACACCCCCCCAACCCCACTCCACTCCGCCTCCCCTTCCCCTCCCCTCTCCCCTCCCTCCCGCCCGCCCCCGCGCCACGGGGCGGGGCCCGCCGCCGTCGCGTGGCCCTGCCGTGACGTCACCGCCGCGGGCGGGCGGGCGCGCGCGCCCCACGGTAGCGAGCACCCACGGGCGAGCAGCGCCCGGCGCGCACACGCACGCAACGCGCAACGCGCAACGCGCACACACCCGGCAGCCGGTATCGGCGGGAGCCTCCGGCTGATAACACACCGCTCCGATAACGGCTCCGACAGTCCGTCCCCGCAGGCCTGCCTCGGGCGTCCACGCGTGTCCGTGGGCCCGTCCGCAACGGCGGAGCGGACCCCCGAGGTGGTGGTGGCGGTGGTGGTGGAGGGGGGTGTCTCTCGCGGGGAAAGTGGCGCGAAATGCGCCGTCCCCCCCCTGCCCTGCTTCCCCCTCGGCACAGCCAGGCTGGTGTCAAATAAGTAATTCCAGGGTCTGGGAAGAGTCCGTGGGCAGGGGAAGGTGGGTGTCCGGCAGAGGAAACCAAACTCACTTTTAGGGACTGGTGAAAAATTCGGGCATTGCCGGGAGGTGTCGTTTATCCCGTCACCCAGCCTAGGCATCGGCACCCGCTCTGCCCTTCGCGTGGGCACCGCGCACAGCCCGGATCCTGCAGACACCCTGGGTTTAACCTACAGCCGGACTGGGGCTGCTCAAAGAGAGCGGCTGGTGCCCAGTTCCCCCGTGTCCCAGCATCCCAGGGCTCCCACGTCCCAGTGCCTCCACGTCCCAGTGCCCCCACATCCCGGTGCCCCTGCATCCCAGTGCTCCCACATCCCGGTGCCCCCACGTCCCCGGGCTCCCACATCCCGGTGCCCCCGCATCCCGGTGCCCCCGCGTCCGGGGCTCCGGCAGCGCTGCTGCAGCCTTCAGCCCCAGACAGGCACTGCCCGGCACGAGTGACAGCGTTTGCCCTCAGCTCCTACATTTTACACTCGGCATCTGAACAGCACTTCGCAGCGTCAGACGGAAGCGGCGATGGGGCTGCCAAGTATTGCCGTAATTATATAAGGTGAAAGCAATCAGTTTCACCTAAATTAAGAAGCGCTGAGCGGGAGCACGGGCCGCCCGCCCGACGGGACTGAGCCATGTTGCCCTACATTTTCAGAACCATCCACGATTCCGAGTACCTCAGCTCGCCCGAGACCGAGAGCCTCCTAACCAAAGCCCTCCTGGCTCAGGGGCCATGCCTGCAAGAGCTGTTTTGGGGTCACCAACTATTTCAAGCTCAGGGATTATAGTTTTTTTTATTGGGGGGGGGGGGGGCAGTGTGTGAATGTACTTTCCAGCAGTGACTAATGAACAAGGCGTAAATTAGAGGACGTGCAGGCCTACCGGAGAAACAGCCGTTCTTCATGTTTTGATGCCGACCGCTGTAAAAATATGATAAAATTCCCTTTATTGGGTTTGTTTTGACATGAAGTGCTGAATTCGGGTTCAGCAGCGTGGCAGGTGCCTGCACGGATCTCTGCGCTCCTTGTCCGGGCGGGCAGGGAAGATCCCGGCTGCTCCAGCCGGGACAGGAGCTGAGCCGGCCCTGCCCCAGCGGGGCGAGCGGCAGCGATGTGCAAAGTACATGGATGGGGGGATTAAAGAGCGGTCTTTTCCTCCCCCCTCTGAGCCTCCTTTAGATCTTAGCTATTTCTCGTAATAATCACCGGGAAATTACTAGTCAGGAGTGTGGTTCCTGGGGTTATATTACCCCTTTAATCTCTCTGACCGTGGTGCAGAATTTTAAAGGGGTTCCAGGAAGAACAAGCGCGAGACAGATTTTGCTGATGGACAGAGGGAACTTCAGCGGACCTGATTACAGCTCAAGAAAAAAATTTGGATTTCTATATATTAAAATGAAATCTTCACTGTTATCCCTTACATCAGTGAACATTACAGGTCGAATGGCTTTTGAAAGACTTTATCGGTACTTTCTCTTTTCCGCCTTTCCCAGAGCCGTGGCCGGGTTCAGGCAGGTGACCGCTTTCAATCTGTTCAGTCATTTTCGCTATTTCTCCTGCACACGCTGCTGAGATTTACAAATTCAGCTCATTTTCAGCCAGCCTTCCATTACCGTGTTTGTTTTTGCCCTTGGTCAGGTTTACAAACCTGAGCAGTTAATGTATGTACATTAAGCTGGAACCCCCCAGGGTCCTTACTCCGGGCGTTTTGGCAATGGCCATTTGATGGTGTTTGCAGGAGGAAAATCCCACTAATGACGGATTTTGAGAAAGCCCGGGACAGCGCAGCCAGGAAAGCGGGTGCAGGGCTTTCCCCTCTCTTCGAGGCTGCCCTCGCACCTCTCCTCGTGCCCAGAAACCAGTTCTGCTGCCCCCAGAGCAGAGCCCGCTCCCCGAGAACACGGCGTGCCCGAGGGCAGCGGTAGATGCTGCAGCGTTAGAAAACGGCCCAATGCAAACCGCTGCCCGACTGCATCTGCAGAGCACACCCAGGCCAGCCGCCTGCGATCCTCTGTAACGTCACCAAAAACCAGTGAGCGCGTTTACCCTACCTGCCACCTCCGCTTACATCCCGCTCGGCACACACCCGCGACTGGTAATTACACCACAGCTTTCTGCGGAGCAAATTATTCTAACGGTACCTAGGGCAGAATTTGGCCCAGGCAGTTAGTAAAATTAGTAAAATGTTTGGGCTATGTCCAGAGGAAACAAGTTTCCCTGCCGTCCGGTCCGAGTACAGAGGAGGCAGGCACCCCACTTTGCTGCCCTGGATGCAGATGGAGAGAGAGAGGGGGGTCAGCACTGCCGTGTTTCTGTCCCCAAACCCTCCGCAGTCAGCATAGCCCTGCAAAAGGGACTGACCACTTCACTGCCCCGTGTTCCCGTGAACAAAAGCCATAACCGCTTCACCAGGGACGCTCTGGGGGTGCGTTCAGTGCCTGAAGCCCACGGGTGACGAACCAGGACCCCCTGTCCTGCTCCCTGGGCAGCAGACAGCACCCATCTCCAAAGGTGCTGTTCCAGCCCCAATCCCCAGCCTTTTCTCCATACCGGGGAGAGTTTGCAGGCTTGCCCTTTGCTCCCCTTCTCTCTGACCTCTAATGTTCATGCTAAAAATCTGAACTCCCAGCAGACTTTCGGAAGTAGCTAATGAACTGCGAAGCTGACATCTGTAACTGCTGGTCAGTGGTAACATTCTCCCTAGCTGCACAATTAAAAGTTTGAGCATTTATTCCAATAACAAGCAAAGTTGCTGCTATCGATACAAACCAACCCAAATTCTAGACGGTAGCTCTGTAGACAGCCAAATTCAGGCAGACCACATCTGTCCATGTACTCATATAGCACCTACTTCTCATTTACAGGTTTTAGCCGCACTGATTTCCTTTTGATATATGGCAACTCTGTTTCAGATCAGAGACTGAGATGCAGAGTTTGTTAAGATAAGCATTTATAAGGCTTAAGCGACATATGACTCCAAATCTCACTGAAGATGTGTGGGTCCTGAGAGCTTGATCCCTGAAATAAATAGATCTTGGGCTCCTAAACCAGCTAGGGGCCTTTGGAAATACTATGCCAAGTAAGGAAGCTGGCAGCTGAGCTGGGTGTAGGTCCTAATCGCCCACGTCGCAGTCGTGTGCCCCAGCTGTTTGGACATCTTGTCTGTGCCGTGCAGTGATGCTGAATGGCTGCATCTAACTCGCGCTGCCTGGAGAATGAGTTCATCTATCTGGTGCTGGAGAAATCTGCATTTATGTTTTGTATGCTCTATAAATTCAGTGTCATAATAAAAAGGATCTAAATCTTTACTGAATAATTCATTTTCATGCACAGGGAAGAAATAATGACCTATATTATATTCCATCTATCATTTAGTAAGTTCTTGAGATTGATCGGCCGGTGGGTTTCGGAAATCCCCGATGACTAACAGTGCGCTGCGGACTGGCCTGCCTGCTACCCAGATGTGGCTTCACCTGACAAACATTATTTAGACAGCATTACAGAGGGGCGATACGCTGGGGAGCTGCCAGGAAATCAAAGATCATTTAAAATGCAGAATATGTCATTGCAAACAATTGGTCTTCTTGAGGCATCTCTGCCTTTGGCGTTACCCCCAGTGTCTACGGCAAGCTACAGAAACACACTGGGAGATAAGCTTTGCCAACCCTGTCTCGGAGAAGATACGGCACGGAGGAAGGAAGCGACGTCTTCGGGGGCCGTGGTTTCAGACCGGTCAGGGTGGGGTGGGGGGGTCAGGGAGGGTTGGCCAGATACAGGTCACGTCTCCAAAGAGCTGGGAGAAGACTTTCTACATCCCCCCAGCATTCGTAACGGAGGATGGGCTTTCAAGTGCACAGCAGCTTTGTTGTGATATTTGTAGGCAAAATTTCAACAGAGTGCAGACTTAGTGGGTTAGGTATTTTTTATTTTGGTTTATTTTAGGCTGCCCATCCTTTAACATCCACCTGCCTTTCTAGTGGTGAGCTCTACCCGTCTTCCCAGGTTGCCAGTCCCTCTCTTTGTTACCAGCTGCTGAATCACGTGAAACGAAACTGCAAAACACAGCACGGAACGCTGCCCGTCCAAAGGATTTGCAGGTACCCGCGACCAGGCGCTGGCCCTGCTCCAGCAGCTTGCCAGGGAAAAACTAACAAAAGCCACTTGAATTTGGCTGCACACAAAGGAGTTAGTTACTTCAAAACATGGCGGCCAGTCCCTAAACCGAAACAGGTTACCCCAGAAGCAGTAATTTTAGGGAAGCAATACTGGTTCGCACCTCGCGCCCATGTGGCTCTAGACTTTTTGGGTAGACACTGAGGTTTTTCCCGGTGGAAGTTCCACATCTGCATCGCGTTATTTCAGCATCTTGCTAATGAAGACATTACACTGACCTTATTAAAAATGTCAGGATTTTCATCTTAATTGAGAAAACAGCATTTTTCAACTGTTTCAAAAGAAGAATAAAACCCAAATATTATCAGCCCCATCTTTTAGATGATAAGGGTGGGGGGAAGCTCTGTGAGGAAAGATTTCAAAGCCTGCTTTGTTTTCATCAGCTTTGAAATCAACAGACAGCCCTGAGATCTTGTTTTTCAGAACTAGTGTTTAATTCTATTTACTACTTCCAGGCAATTCTATATATATACACTGAAAAGCCCAACCAGACCACTTTAAACAAATCCTCCTGCTCTTTTCAGATGTGTCATTTCTCCTGTGGGTAGGATTGCAGGATACAGATCAATTAAGTTAGAAACAAAAACAAAATGGGGAGAAGAGGTTTTGTTTTGTCCCTGTGCGGCTCTCCCTGCTTGATCTGGCTCAGGTGACCATCCTGCAGACACCTTTACTTCACCCGAAGGAGGGGTTCGCTAAGGACTTTTTTCAAGGACCTTTCCTCAACCGCCTTGGCTGATAGCAGCTGGCAATCCCGCCACCCGTTTCTGTGCTGAGAAATATTTGAGCAACCGGAGCTATCCCTTGCATCGCCTCTCGCCATGGGACAGTTTGGCAGCAGTTTCCAGCAGACCGGCGCTCGCTTTGCTCCGCCGTACCTGGCCGTGCCGGGCAGAGGCCGGGAGCAGCAGCCGCACGGGGCTCCGGCACCGCCGCCGGTGTTCAGCCCGCGCCGTGCCCCGGTGCAAGCAGCAGCCGGACATCCTCGTGCTGCTCCTGTGGCCCCGGTCCAGGAAAGCACCTCAGAGCCTGGGCAATGCCACCGCCTCTTGCCGGTGTTGGGCTGCGGGGAGACGCACTTTTTGGGCCACGAATACTTGTGGCTAGAGTTATGCCAGGAATCCCATTTCCTTCCCTCTCCCAAAACGAGGCTGTTTACCTTATTTTTCTACCTGATTAATTGTTACCAAAGGCCTTTAAGATCCTCTGACAAACTGTTCCTGAAGTCCAAACTAATATTATTAACTATGAATCTTCTCCTATAAATAATTCCCAGAAGTAGATCAATGCTACAACTGAGCCAAGGGGTTCACTGGAATCATTTCTTCCTGTTACTCCTGGATTTTTTTTCCCCTGTCGCCACTAATCAATTATGATGATAAAACTACCCTGGAACACCCCCAAAATAAAGATAAACAGTGTGTATTATCAGAGGCTGGGAATGTGCGCAGCACTGAGGATGCGTTACCTTCTCTGTGGCACATTTGTTTTCCCCTACAGACAGTTAAAGGGAAAAAAAAAGGAGGCACAGTAAATGAATGGTCTGGATGTAACACAGCATTAATTCCCTGACCTTCTGCATTGAGTGACTAAGAATCTCAATCTCAATTATTCCTTTCATGATGGAATCTAAAATAGACACAGCAAGTCCTCACATTCTTGCTCAAAACCAGGAGAGGTGGAATGAGACGAGCCAGCCTGATCATTCGGTACTGAAACCACATTCATTATCAGCTCCATGTCATTCAAAAAAATTGACTGCAGGAGAAAGCAAGAGCATCCAAGGAGAATTACTGCAAAACATGCACTGGCAGTATCTGTATAAATACAGACACACAGTTATGTATGCATATGCACTTAAAATTCACAAGTCTGAAGCTGCATCAGGGGTAGGAAAAACAAGTCACTCCCCAGAGGGCATCATCGCTATAAATTTCCAACAGGCAGATCAAAATTGATGAAAACACCCTGAAAGGTTGATAAGCAAAGCTCACTCTCTGGAGGCGGTGGGGATCCCCGCAATTCTGTGCGTTCACCCCCACTAACAGGGACAATCTGGGGGAGCCCGTTACGAGACCTGGACGCACCACACGACCTGGCGAGGCTCAAGGATGGGAGACCACGTGTGATGAGGCCCAAGGAAAAGGTAACGGGAACCATTCATTCTGCAGGGTTAATTGCTCTGCAGATCATCTCTGCAGTTACGTCCCAAAGCATCTGCGTTCAGTGGCTGATCTCATGGTGAGAACAAAGAATTTTTCAGATTTGCCTGGCTGTCGGGAGCACGGGCAGGACACGTCCCGCCACGTCCCCTCGCCCAGACAAGAGGCACCACGGCAGCCGCTACTCTCCGTCTGGAGTATTTTGTCCCTTTAGCCGTCTGAGCCATACGGTCCTCTGGCCAATGGTCACGTGTTGAAGCTTTGGCATTCCTGCACCTCTGGCACACTGGAAATGGCAAAACCAGCAATTTCTGGTGTTTCCTGTCTGGACTTTAGAGAGTTAACTAGTTTATTTACTTCTCTCCAGTTAATCTAATAATTCTTAAGGCTGATACAGCAAATTCCATGACCATTAAGTTCACATCAAAGGAGATGCGAGCAAGAAAGTTTCCATGAAGCTTTAGGCTATCTCAGCACAGATCTTCAATGGGTATAAAATTGTCATAGTTACACTAGCAATGTATACTGGCTGAAGATCAACTGCTCGTGCATGCACCTTTGAAGGTATTTTCCTGCAGCTGAAAAGCAAGGACAAAAAGGCCCCCGACCCAACTGTGCGAGCCTCTCCATGCGAGGGGCTGTAGTCCCAGCTACAGTCGGCCCCGTTACAGCGTCACGGTATGGCAGTGTGCAGGCAGGAGCCTCGCTCGCTGAACGCAGTGGCTGTTACCAAGGCTCCTTGGTCCCCCCAGCCTGGATTTACCCTTAATGTAATTCACTGGCTTTCCAGCAGCAGATGTGAATTGGACTCCTAAGTTTGCCTTTCTGGCCAGGGCATGTGGGAAGGCTGCAACAAGCCTGGGGGACAAGAAGTCGTATGCAGCCTCTGGCCGTATCTTAAATTCCAGCATTGCATGCCAGGAAGAAATGTGCCTGGTAAATGTAGCCGTAACTACATTAAACCACCATAATTTAATTCTAACCACATCATTACGGAGGTGCAGATCAGATAAGCATGAAGAGCTCGGGAGAGACGAAGCCGGAGTTCGCCCGCTGCGCCGGGCTCATGGGAGCCGTGCCCCGCCAACAGCCGGCCAAACCCTGCGCACCACCGCACCCGCCGGATCGAGCGGATTTCGGGCTTGGAGAGCATCACGCTTCCTCCTCGTGGGATGTCGCACGTGTTTAAACTGCAAACCCACCTCTGCAGAAGGGCATCGTCTGCTCCGACCTGCCGCCCGGTGAAACCTCTGCACCTGAACCGGGCAGATCTCTGCACCCCCTCACCTGGGAGGGTATTTTGATCCACGTTGACCTTTACCAATCATGCGCTGTCCTTCTCACATCCGAGAGGCTTCGTCGGCGCATTCGTGCCGGGGGCGGACGATGGCAGGGCTTGCTGAGCAGGGGAGCACTGGCGGCCCATGGCTGAGCTGCCGCCCCAACAGCCCGCGATGCTCTCCAGCCCTTCGCCGCGCTGCCCAGGGATCTCCAGCATCCCAGCCCGGAGCCCGGCGAGGGGATGCGAGTGAGGAGTTGTCGCTGGGCCCCCCACGGCAGCCTCCTCTGGACTCGTCCATCCACACGGACCGCTGCCCGCATGTCAGCCTCCCTCGGGGCATCAGTGCCTTGGCCAAAATCACGCCAGACCACCACGTCTGGCCATGGACCAAAAAACAATCTTTGCGTTATGACTGAGAAATGTCCTCATACCAGGGAGCATTCTTTTCACATATTTAAGAAATTGCTCATCCTTAAGCATCCTCTTCCCTTAGATTTAAAACACTGATGCTCTGACTGTCAAGGTCCTGGATTCCTGGTCTGACTTTTGGGCAGCCATGAGATTAACTCTTTTTTTCCAAATCATCTTAAGCAGAGGTTAATGCTGAACTTGTGCTTGTGCCTTCGCTGAATCAGGGCTTTGCCGACTTCCTGCTTTATTTATTTGGCTTTCTATGATTGCTGAGCCAAGATGGCAAGGATCCTACCTTGAACCACCCCCGGGACTTCTTGTGATAAAAAGCAAAGGCTGCAAACACTGTGGAGTCTCTGCTGCATTAAAAGAGTAGTTTCATGAAGATTCATGTCTTTCATATTGTTCTATGAAATTAAAGAGCAGAGGAAAATCACTTTCGAGGAAGTGAAGATCTACTGCAGCAATTTAGATGTAAACATAATTAAGCAACTGGTCCTGACATACCCGTCCCTTCTTGGCCAAAGTTCAGCTGGAGTTTTCATCGATATTAAGCTCAAGCTATGCAAATAATTTGAATAGGCTTTGTCAGGAAACTAAGCTCCAAAAGAGATTTTGTGTGACAAGATCTATAATAATGCTCCCCTTGGCCCTTTCAAGCCTGATTCAGATCTTTGGGTCCTTCATTTCTCTTCCTGCATCATCCACCTGCCACATGGTGGCTTAATATTCACACTTAAACATGTATAAAAGCCGGTGCGAGCCACAGCTGACAACACAGCAAACCTGGTTTTCAGACTCCAGATACCAAATCAAGAAATGCTGCAATCACATGTGGAGCACTACCCTGTAATAAAGTCACTCTGCCACTTCATACTTATTCAAATTACTTTGATGCGTTAATTTCATACTGAAGGCTCTCGGCTGGGTCGGGCACCGTCTCTCTCTCCTCTACCTTAATGCCACATCAGGTATTGCGTGTCCTCCGGGAGGTGGCACACAGCCACGTTAAACTGGCGTAGGTGCCCTGCCGTGTGTTCTGGCTGAACGCGACAGCCCTGAAATCACGTCCCTCCATCCCACCCGCAGCGGTTTGCCTTACGGCGTGATGAGGTGGGCTGCAGAGCCTGGAGCTGGGGTGAGCCGGGACCCCGGCTACTGCGCCCCGGGAGAGGGAGACTTCTAAAACCCCTCTTAAATCAGTTAATCTACAACTGTGGGAGCCAGGTTGAGAGCTCCCAGCGTTGGATCAGAAACGCTACAGCCCCATGCCTCAAAAACCCAAACCAGTACAAAATCCACTCTGCCCAGTTAAAGTTAGTTCAAAGCACTGCATACGCATGACTGTCTCAGCAGACGTTGTGCCAGATTGGGTGCAGCCTTTTTTTTTAACACAGCCTGGGCATGATGAACGCACACCGTAACCAATTCAACCGAAAGAGGACTGTGTATTTACCCCTGATGCCGATTGTGTCCGTCCTGCCCGCCAGCCCAGCAGCACGCAGACCCGTCCCAAGGAGCTGAAAAATCAGCTTCAGGGCAGGTCTGCAGAGCTGCACTTAGTGAAGCAAAAGTGATTCAAACCCCGGTCAGCCACGGGATTTTCTGTGCAAGCTTTTGTGAAGTAGCTCAAAACTGGCTGGCACAGGGTTAGTTGTACACTTAACTGCCTGAAATAAGAACTGGGGATTGAACACTTGGGTTTGGTAACTTGTTTGTGAACAGGCACAACTACAAATGTGCAATTTATAAGTGTAAATACACTTACAAACTGGTTATAGCTAAGCAAAATCACACTGCTCTTAAGCTAAGCTGGAAGCATCGAGCTTTGGTGGTGATATTTAGAGCTTTCCTGAGTCCCTGGGTGTGGAGTGGTTTTCTAAAATTGCTGGGTTTTTTCTTTTCTTTTTGTTTAAAGTAAATGTATAGTCTTTGAAGCTCTGAGGGAAGAACTTGAAAAATGTGACCTTTAGAGCTTTGATACAGACAACAAATAAAAAGAATCCAAAGGACAATCCCTTTAAAAATATACGTGGCTATTAGCGAGCAGAGAAAGGAAATAAGGATGACATGTTTTGCTTGGAGGCCAAGATTGATGGCAGCTTCCTATGTTATCCTTAAAATATTGGTGGAATAACATGGTACTGGCAAACATCTGCTGCATGCGACATTGCCTGCCCGATTTTGCAGGACCAGGTGCTGTCTGGGTTCAGGGCTCACTGGGCTGAGCCACCAGCCGTGCACGGACCCGAGGCATCGGTGTTTGCAGCAGAGCTGGTGCAAGGTTGCTTGAGGAGGCTGAGGCTAAACGTGCGGCGGCACTCCAGAAGGTGACATTTGCTTAGCTGGTGCTTGAGAGCGTTTCAGCTTCACCTTTCCAAATCAAAACCTCCGCATCTTTTGGAACCATGCCTAGAGGCCCACCAGGATCCTCAGCAGCTACTCTCCACGCTATTTCTTATCAGGACGCTCTTTCAAGGAAAAGAAAAAAACTTGGAAAATTTGCACAATACTTAGCTGGGGTGGACAGAGTCTCCTGGACTTGTTCTTCCTGACTGAGGCCATTTTGGAGTAATACATCATTAAAGCTCTGTTGCTCTCATGATGTATTAGTGTAATGCATCATCAGAGCAGCATTGCTCTAGTGATGCATTACTCGTCACATAACGTTAGCCTCTCACCACCCGAACATCCACCAGCAAGAACATGTTCAGGACAGCCAGTACATTTTAATTTATTATTTTAAAAGACTTTTAGAAACTTGCGCTGTTTATTTTGAAACTTGGTTTTCTTTCCTTTTGAGTATGCAGCTGGAACCAGCGGTACCGTTTTCAGGTGCCTGCAGAACCATTCCTGGAGAATACCCCACAGGCTTTACTGTGTCATGCTACTTAAAAGGTGAAAAGGATTCTGGGAACAAACGGAAGCCAATGGAACACCCCTAAGGTTTCTTCACCTTTTACATTGTGTGTACTGGCAGCCCAGATGAGTTATGTCTGCAGTTTATCCAAAGAATGAGTATTGCAGGGATTGCAGTCCCACAAACGTCCTCAGACTCCCCCCAGCTGCCAAAAGTAGGTTGAAGCCAAGATTTAGAAAAACTTACAAGCCGAGGGTTAATTTATACTCAGATTCCCCACCCAGACACCAAACTCCTTGGGCCGCGTTTCCCACGGATCATCTCAAAGCCTTCGGTGGTACTTAGCCGGTGGGAAACGCTGCGCACAAAGGGCCGAGGAGGAGTTCAGTTTGCATCGTCTGAGCCCACATGCCTCCGCTTCCATGTTTAAGCCAGCAGGCTTTTTCTCAAGATTCCCAGCGTTGTTATCTGGAATAACCAGCAACTTGAGCTGGGATACAGCGGGACATTTAAGATCGCGACTGCCCCTGCGTCTAGGACAGAGGAACGAGGGAGACCAGTGTCACGTCTGACTTTGACCTCTTCCACATCAGCAGGTCTGCCCCGACGTGGGAGCTCCCCACCAGCCACCAACGACACTTGCGCAGCCTCAGCTCCGGAGCAGCCCTAAGCGGGCAGCACGGGCAGGAGACCCCAGACCCGGGCAGAGGGGACACTGCGGGTGGGAAGGGTGAGCATCACTCCAACGCCTCCTCCCTTGGCAGGGCTTTGCTCCTCTTCCCCCGGTGCAGAGACGTCGCTGGAGCTCGCGCCGAGCGGTGGTGGGGCTGGTCCAGGGACGACAGCCCAGCAGTGCTGCTCTCTGTTCTGCATCTGCTTTGAAAGACACCAAATAAACACAAACTGCACGGGACAGACCCCCATTCTTGCTGCTGATCTCTCTTCAGGAGCAAACCCCGGCATGACTCTGTCTCGCTGGAAACATCTTCCTCGCCTGCGCGGAGAAAGCATTGCAACCACCGAGGGCTCTCCGCATGCTTCCAGGTGTCTGTGGGATTTCTCGTAAAACCATCATCCGGGTAAACAGGCAACAACAAAGCTACTCAGCAGACTACTTTAAATATAATCTGATGAAGAAATCCGACCTGAAAGTTTAGTCACAGCAGCCCATCACACTGTTTTGGAGACAAATTTCTGAACCTTTCCCTTCAAACGCGCTCCTCCTGCGGTGTGTATCGCTCGTCAGTGTAGCTATCGGATCAGCAAAGCGCACAAAGCTTTTTGCTATGAAAGCGAGGGGTGGCTTACCGCATTTCAGTCACCTTGCTTGGTGGCCAGAGGGATAAATCCAGCAAGACTAAATGTCTCCAAAAGCTAGAGAGAGTTGTTTCCCAAGTTCTTTGATTTTTAATCCATTTTGCTTTCATTTTAGTACAGTGCATCTCTAAGACCCATTGCAGACAGTGCCCCCCATCACACATGGGGGAAGGACCAGAGGGAAATTCAGGAACTGCCACCGCAGATGAGGACACCGATCCGCACAGCTCAGTCCTGGGGGCGGAGGTTCAGCAGGAGTAATGCTGTCCATAGAGGTACAAAATTCGTTACCTTAGGGGAGAAAGCCCTGAAGCCTTATTGCTCCTATCCCTTTCAGATCGCTGCCTTTGTTTTTTAACCCTGGTTGCAACTGTCCAAATATCCCATGTTTCCCCTGAGAGTTTCTCATCCTCCTCTGAATTTCCAGCCCAGCACAGGAAGTTACTGGAGGCTGAAAAAGACTAGGAATTTTGCATGTCTGTGCCAATCCATTTCTCTCTGCATTGATTTTCCCATGGTCGGAGCATACCATACACACACAGAGTTATAGTGGCACAGGGATGGATGGCACCCAGACTGACATAAAACAAAAAGCCATCTGATACATAATGGACCCTTCAAAATATTTTGAATACATGGTGGATCAGGATGATGAGTTTATATCTGAGCACTTTCCATCCAGATTTACCGTACTGTCACATCAGGGCTGGAAAAAAAGTCCTGGAAATACCATGTGAAGGAGAGGAACCGTGGTCTAGAGGCTGAAATCCTCAGTTCTGTTTCAGGTGCTGCCTTTTAAATGTTGAGAGACATGAGGGAAACCACATTTTACCTTGCCGACTCCCTTCCTTCCCGTCTCGAGCGTTATTCCTGCAGTTTCCTGCACCGGGGGTACCCCTCACCACGCAGCCGAGCGGCTCTGGGCAGCAAAGGGCTTCTGCACCGGGACGAGGACCACGGTGTGTCCCTTCCCTCTTTGGCATCCCCGTGTGACAGCCCCGTGCATCTGTTTGACACAAGTATGATTTCAATCCCACCGTTAATACAAGTCACTCGAAGGAGCGGGTGATGGGCAGTAACAGTTATCAAAGCTTTCTCTCTTTTAAAGTCGTCTTTTTTAAAAATGCATGGAAGTTTAAAATACTTTTTACAGTTACTCCTCCCTCCCCTTTTTGCTCACCTCCTTGTACCGCTGTGGTTTACCGTAGGTATAACGCTGCTGGTTTGAATCAATACAGGGACAGTATTTAGCTGTTCTGTATCAACAACAACAAAAAAAACCCCAAATTAAAACCAACGCAAACTTAGCTGAGAAAGTAATAAGAAGGCAAACTCAATTACTGTTTCATCTGGCATTATTGTAGCTTTGCAGCTCTTTGTCAGGGACTTCTTCCAGGCAAAATTGGAGAGATTATCTTGTCTGGATGTTATGAAGTAGCTAATCCCTTCCGCAAGTGGAGGAGAGCCAAATGCTTCACGTTGGGCCAGCAGAAGTGTAAATATGGTAACAAAGTGCTGCCACCGGCTCTCCCTGGCTGACCCTCCCCTCCCCTCCAAACGCAGCCTTTTGCCAGGGCTTTGCTCCTCTCCCCGCACCTTTGCGAGATACCAAGATTTCTCCAAGATCGCCCTTTCCCGGCCCAGAAGCCGATCGGAGCTCGCGGCTCTCCCCGCAGCCCCGGCACAGCCCTCGGCGGCGAGCCCCAGCCGCACACCCTGCCTGCTCCACCGTCCCCGGCAAACGAGCCCTGAGCACAGCCGGCACGTCAAAGCGCACACCCAACAGCTCTGGTCACACCAACAATTAATTGGTTTAACGAGACCAGCATCACCACCATTAAGACAGCAACCGGCACCGCAGCGTGGTGGATCGGCAGCAAGCGGGGAATTGCTCGCCCAGCCCTGAAAAGGCAACTCGGGGTGAGAAGTCGGAGCCATTTGCGTGTCCCAACGCCGTTACCCACAGCGCGAAGGGCTCCAGCAAGCGTGGCCCAGCGCAGAGAGGGACGGCGAGGTGTTTGGGAACCGAGAGCCGCTGGCAGGGACAGGGCTTTGGCAGCAGGTGAGTAAATCCCCCCCGGAGCCGGCGGATTCGGCGCGCTGTCTCCTCCGCTGCTTGTGGGGGACAAGAGGGAAAAGGTATTTTTAGAAAAAAGAAAGGCCGCTGTTTAATGTCACTGTGCTAAGTGAGTTAGCTCCGTTCCAGCTCTGCCGGCGGCAGACATCCCCGCCGGGCAGCGAGAAAACTGCTCCTGGGATGCAGGGACTCCCCCCCCGCAGGCACCCCGGGAAAGTCACCGGGACTGGAGCAACACCACTCTTCAGGAGAATCTTCCCGGCGAAGAGCAGAGGATTGATCCTGCTGCGATGGAAAGGGAGGCAGAAGCCCTGTCCTTCCCGCACCGCGTTGTTGACCCCAGCAAAGCCAGAGGCACGCTGCCGCCTTCCCCACGGCATCGCCCTCGTCCCAGCCCGGACCACCCCACCGCAACCGGCTCTTTCCCCGTGTTACCATCGGTCTGCGTGAGGAAGAGGGCGGCGTGAAAGGACGAGGTCTGCCCCGAGAGCCCCGTTATCTGCCCCAGCAGACTGCAGCAGCTCGCTCTCCCTGTAAAGCTCCTCGAGCAGAGGTGAGGCTGAGCAGGACGCTCTGCGGCAGGGCATGGGGTAGTCACCTCAGAAAGCAACATCAGGAAAAAAAACTACCCACCTATGTTGTATTCACTAGATTTTGTATGGCATATATAAAAAACCTCCAAAGCCATTACTTCTAGTAAAGACAAAATCTTACTTTCATGTAAGAACGGCTATTTTTTTTACCACATGTAAGCAGGGTAAGGTTGCCTTAAACAGAGATTCGTGAAGGTCTAATCTTTAATCACACTGTACATTAACCCAGAGCAACATATTTATGTAAACAGCACTGACACAACTAACACCTTTCGGCTCAGCGAGAGATCTCTATTACAGCCCTGAGAAAAGGAAAATCACAAGCCCTCATACATCACCATCTCCAGGATGAAGCCCGCTTGCCCTCCCTCTTCCGTAACAATAACAGAGAGACAAAACAATCTCTCCCCTCCCCATCCACCCCCCACTCCCCTCCGAAACCCAGAAGCTCAGGTAAGAAGTATTTGCAAAGCCGGGGAAATGCAGAAGGTTGCTCAGCTGGAAAAACTGACCAGCCACTCAGCCCTGTACGTATGGATGTGTCTGTGTATATACACACATGTATATATTTAATGATAATTACTTCTTTTCAGCAGCAAGCGATGTGCCTGTTACAACCAAAAATGATTTTGCTATTTCGACGTTGGGAAATCTGCAAGTCAAAGGTGAGAGAACGACTGCACAGAGCAGCCAATATTAAAAAATCACAATCTGGCAGCCAGCAGCAGCCTGCGATTTCTGGGAGAGCTGGATTGCCAATCATTTTTATACCTCTGCGCTTTAAATAGCAATAATGTGTTGAATGCGAAATTGCCTGTGCTGATGTGGTTTGCTTCACACTATTAAAATACAAGCATTGGGACACATATTACACATTTGTGATTCTTCAGAGACATTGTTGGGGGAAAAATACAAACTCCAGTAGAAATTTGGGGGAGGGGGGACCCAAGAGGTAAAGGGGGAGGGAGAAGTGGACAATCAGGTCTCTGAAAGATCACAAGCATACAAAAGGAAACAGGGAGAACACTGTTCAGCTCATCTGGATATGCCCAGGAAACAGCCAATTATTTCAAAGTCGCTGGAGTACATTAAGTGACGGAGATTATTTCCTGTAACGTTTATTCTCTATTCGATTGCCATTTGTTTTGCTCTGGTTTGGCCCATTCCTGGTCAACGCTCGATCCAACACCTGAGCCCCTGTTTTGGAGCTCAGCTGCCACCGTGCTTTCCTACAACATTTTTCCCTTTACAGAGACAAAAGCACCAGCAAAAGCTGCCCGCTATCATTGCACCCGTTTAACAGAGGCAGAGAGCGGCTAAGCGATTTGCCTAAGAAACAGGTAGGACGGCCGTGCAGGAGGTGAGGGCAGAAACCAGCTCCAGCACTTTCTTTGTGGAAGATACCTGGGCTTGCCAGCAAGCCGGCCGGCGTCCCGTTACACGCTGGCTCGCGTCAACCTCCCGCGGAGCCTCCGAAGGACCGGAGGTGCCACCCGCACCGCAGCATCCCTCCGCGCAAAGGCTGCTGCAGCTCCGTCTGCTTACGGGTAATTCCAGCGAGCGCAGCCGTCCTGCCACGCCAGCGCCCGCTTCCATGGGAGCCGTTTAGCTGGTTCAAGAGCAAAACCGAAGGTATGATGAAGCATTGTGATACTGTGCAGGTAACCTGGCTCCCAACCGAATTTGGGGTTTGTAGGACTTGTCCTACCTGTGCCTGCTGCGGTGTGCCTAACCCAGTATCTTGCATCAGAGGAAGGAGCAAAGACTCCTGCAGGACCTTGGGCGGTTGCTTAAACTGCCCTCTCGGCATTTGGGTTGAGCACCCAAATCCCACCCTCAAATCATAAAACTGTTCCCATTACACACCTTCCTACGAGCAGCCGGTCAGTTTTGCCAGGACTTTCCAAGAGTGTCAGTAACCCTCTGGCAGCTTTGCCTGGGCAAGGACGCGGAGTCCTGAATCCTTACCAAACACATTGCTTCTGCATCTTCGTAGGAGCGTTTTTCCTCCCGAATCAGGTAGTCATTATGCACTCTGACAGCCACATAACTCTTTTTGGATGAACAGATCCCTTAATCTATGATTTTACAGCCTTACTTATATACAAGCACCCACGTATAATGCGAATCTGTATAAAAAAGTATGCAAGCCATCTCTGCATAAACAGCTATACTCCTGAAAGAGGAAAAAACTATGATATATGTACAGCATTACTTCTGTTCGTGTAAGAAGTTATTGCATGATTCATTAATCTCCACCCTGCTTTCTGCTCGCTACCAACACCCCTCTTCTCTGTCAACATATAAAGAGCCCTTTCTCAGTCACACCGTCCAGGTGCCAAACTTCTGCAAAGCCTTTCAAGAATAGGACATTCCTAGCTCAGATGTATAAAGACCATGGGTTGAGGGTGAATAAAATAAATGAAAAAACACACACCTTTAATATTCTCAGGATTAGTTTTGCTACAGCATCATCTAGCGCCCTGGGCCAGGCTGGGTGGCTGCTGTGCCGGGAGCGGTACGGAGGAGCAGCGGGATGGGGGGTCCTGCCGTCGGGAGCACGGCAGGCAGGCGAGACACGGGAGCGGGAGGTGGAGAACTGGGATGCACATTTTACAGATGGGGAACAAAGCAAAGAGATTTAAGGTCCTGTCATACTTGAGAGTTTTATTAGTCTGTCTGCAGCAGATAGAGGACTGATTTTTTTATTAATATTTTTTAAGAGAATAGGCATACCAGTGAAGTCCTGGTAATAAAAGGTGCCAGAATGGAATAAAAACTGAAGTATCTCTGTTCATCACACTCATGGACCCCACGCTCTTTACACAAGGTCACACAAAACCAGTACTCGAACCCCTATTTCTCCAGCCCCTTCACTGCCTCTGCTGGGCAATACCAGCCGCCTCCCTCCGGCCCCGTACACAGCACAGCTCCTCTCCTCGCCGTGCTCTAACTTCGCTGTGGTTTGTCGCTAGCAGCCAGCAGCGACTTCACCTTGAATGGCAGCATCCTCCATCCATCCTGCGGCACATCGCTGCCCGCCCGCTCGGGAGGAGCAGCGGCACGGACGGACCTCAAACCCAGACAGCCAGAGAGTACAACATAATCAAAATAAAAAGGCTGAGAAAATTAACTTTAAAGCGTTAAATGAGAAGAACAAAGACGTTAGACGCGAGCTGGAAGATGAATTGTGCTCAGAGGAGAAAACAGCCTGGGCGGTTAGGTACAAAGGTGTTATGTTTACGGTGGTTGCGACGCAGAGGAGATGGCAAGCGAGATATTGATTTGATAAGCAGATGAGCTGAAATTCTGAATGCGTTGGAGATGCTGTTCGGAAAAAAAGAGGTAGATGGAGAGACAGGGGAACGCAAGAGAAACAGCTGGGTACGCTGAGATGCATGAGATGTTATGGAAAATAGAAGGTCATCATGATCCATGAAATTCTCAAAAGAAATAGGAGAAGTGGAGATCGCAGGCAGACAGCAGATGTTTTCATGCCAAGACAATGATGGAACCATAATTACAGCGAGATAGAGCATCCTGCATAGTCACAGCAACAAAGAAACAAAACAAAACCCCAAACCAGACACGTTTGATTGGTAACTGGAAAAGGCTACAAAAAAAGTAATAAGCATTTAGCCCTTCTATTACACAGGAGTCGTACAAGTGGAAGAAAGACGGCACCTCTTCAGTGCAGAGCAAGAACACTGCCCAAGAGGTCAAGCTGCTAATAAAAGTCCATGTATTTATATGGGTCTCACACACAATAGGGCTGGGGGCACAGAAGCAGTCTTCTCTCCCCATTTTCAGCCGGGGGGGGGCTGAGGCTGGGATGTTCGGCAGACAAGGGGACAAGTGCTTCCTCACGGTTCCTGGGCAAACCCATCCCAGGCGTCTTGCTCAAGGACAAAACCCGAGCGAGCAGCAGAGCCAGGCACAGACCGTGGCTGCCAGGGCCCCCGCGCACCTCGGGGGGGTCTCGTCCCATCTCAGCTGCCGCTGGCAAGTCTCCAGGGTCCAGAGGAGGACGAGCAGGGTCCGAATCTGGGGTCGGGGCTTGTGTGCTTGAAAGCTCAGCTGCCCTTGCAAACTGCTGGCCCTGCGGGGTAGTGACGGCAACAGCACTGGGACACCAAGGGGACCGTCCCCTGCGAGACCGAGAGGGGCCAAAGCTCTTCAACCAGGAGCACCTCTGGCCATGCCCAGCACGCACCGTGAGCCCTCATCCTGGAGCCTTCAAAAGCATCACTAGGAGCACAACAGCCCAGGTATCGAGATGACGTTAAGCAAAGGCAACTTAAGGGAGGAAAACCAGAAACTCATGATGAGCGGTGCAGCTTAAAGCACTACGGGAGGTAAAAAGAGCACTCAAAGATGTGTGCCTGCATGAACATCGCCACAGGTTCCCAGTGTCTGACTCAGATCTGCGCAAAGGCCAGAATTCCTATTTTGCAAGACGGTTTATCCCCCCGTTTGCCGCACTCTGCGCCTGCTAATGCAAAGCTCACAAGGGCTGTCCGGGCAGACGTACATGGCGCTCGCTGCCTTCGGGAGGAGGAAGAAAAGGGAAAGGAGAGGGCCCTGGGATCCCACTGTTTTTATCAGGTGCCAAGATATACTTCCAAATACAAAAATGACCACAGTTGCAGTCAATATGCAACGTGCATTTAAAATCCTGGGCTGAGGCAGCGGCTGGGACAAGCCAGCGCAGCACCGCTGACTTCATTTGCTCCACATGACTTTAGACAGGCAAGGTCTGAGCCTTCACTTGTACGACGGGTCTCTAAGGACAACTTTTCCTCTGCTTACCTGGGGCAGCACCGTGTCACTTGACTCGCAGGCAGCGTTGCCCGTGGCAGGCAGCAGTCCTGCCTGGCTCACGGTTCTGCTCCCCGGCTCCTCAGGAAAACCGGGAGAGGCACAACCTGGTCCCTGTGAGTCTTTACTTCCTTCTCCCTCAGCGGTGAGAACAGGTTTGAATTATTTTTGTCGGGTCTTAAAAAACAAAGTAAGATTACAGTCGTGATATATGGCATTCTTTGCCTACCAAAAGGCTCCTGAAAGTGCTGGTTTTGTCTCTGTCAGAGGAATGATATATGTTCAGGTTGCGATCTGTCTCTAAAATACAAATGGGCTTGGAAATATGAAAATAAGGTTTGAATTTATTGCTAATTAAACAAAATAAAACCACTTTCATGCACTATCTTTGCAGCATCTCAACAGGAACATTTTTTCCTGACTCATTTGTATTTGTCTGGCTGTTGCCTCTTTGCAAAAAGCTCACTGAGCTGTATTTTTCAGTATCCACATCTACAAGTCCATTTTTCAGTGTGAGCACAATGATCTTGCTTCATTTTGGCTAGGGGGAAAAAAATTATCTGATAAAAAAAAAAAAATCTTGCTTCTGTGCACTGGGGTAGCTCTGCACAGAAAGGCATGCCACAATCACAGAAAAAAAAAAATCCAAGCAAATTAGGGGTCAGTCTCTGCAAGTGAAAAGTAACACTTTTTCTTTATCATCTCAAGTCCAGACACTGTGTAAGGACAAATCTGCACAAGCAGAGATACGATCTAGACCTGCGAGCAGAGAGGAACATCCAAAGCATGTAAATCAAGGTCCTATAGACGCATCTTATGGCTCAAGATTATACATCTTCCTTCAAGGACTGAGAGCCTGAATAGCTACGCTTCTCTTGCACTGCTTAGGCAAAAATAATTCCGACTTGCTGATCAGCTGTCGGCGGTGCGATGCTCAGCTTATGCTCGAGTGCCATCTGCTGCTCTGCCCTCGCTCCCAGGGCCTCCAAAATGGGACAAGCACTGAGCGACATGTTTCGCTCACTCCAGCTTTGCTTGGGAGCTGAGAGGTCCCTATTTTCCTGCTCGATATTGGCACCAAACGCTGGTGGTCTCCTGGGGAAGGAACGGGACCTGGGGGACGTGTAAAGGGGACAGGGTAGGTAGAAAAAACCTCCCAAACAAACTTCAAACTAACTTTTCTCCACTATGACTCTTTCCTCACTCATTTGTGGTTGTTTTTCTGGCCTCAGCAAGTGTCTGGGGGCAGGACTGGACACCTGCAGTGCTTCACGCTGCTGTTCCTCACCATGCACCTGCATACGACACGCTGGTTTACGCCACAGAAGCGCAGCCACGTTGCCCGCCCTGGTAGCAGAGAGGTTGTATTTTAACGTTCAGAAACACCGTAGAAGAATTAGAGCTACAGACCTGACAAGGCGGCCAAACATTTCTTTCCTGCTCCAACAAAACCATCCTTCCAGCGGAAAACACGCGTCTCTTAAGGAAGGGCTGGTTTCCCCGACGTCCCTCCCGAGCATCCCCCCCCACACCACGGACAGGAATGCCGAGGAAGAACCGGAGGCTGCAACGTGGACTGGAAGCAGCAAGAAGCACCAGCAGGCACGCCGGGCGATCGTGGGGCGGCTGAGGGAGCTGTCTGCTCTCCTGCGAACGATAACATCCCTCCATCACCCACCCATCATTTCGCTCCGCCTGCTGCCTTATGGCGGGAGAAGGGGAGCAGCGCGTGGGTCGCTGGCAGAGGCTGCAGGTCAGCAGAGCTCTGGACACCGTCAGACCCTGTGCTGTCTGGCGAGAGCCGTTCGGCAGCGGTAAGCGAAGGCAAGGCAGCAGGCGGAGAGAAAACCGGCTCCTGGAGGGGAGTCCGTGCAGGAGGGCAGAGCCCAAGCGCAGGATCCAGCTGGTCCCAGCTCAGCCCAGCTCCTTGCCCGCCGCGTGCGTGGGGGGACCTGCGAGCACTCGGGAAACAGGGGAAAGATCTGATGTGTTTCCTAATGGGATTTTGTCATCTTCTCTGGGCACTGACTTCCCGCAAGTGGCTAGTTGTCTGTAGCAAACCTCAGGGTCAGCTGCTCCTGCAGTCCTGTGCAGAGCTAAGTAGGGGAGTGTGATTTAACCAAGAGATGCTTATGTTGCTATCTGCTGCTGCAAATGAAAGAGCATTTCTTGACAGGGCCAGAAAAGTGGTTTACGTGCACTCGGAGAGACACACAGGCACTCGAGACCCAGACAACACACAGGAGAGAAACCCAGATCCACGTATTACTTCGAAAGTGCTGTTTTCCAGAAATGAGGGCACCTCACTTGAAACAGTGTGAAACGTCTCATCAGCGTTCTTGAATCCCAGCTGCGGAGTTCAGGTTCAAAAAAAGAACATCACACACAACACACGGAGTTTTGAAGCTGGGGCACGAACTGCACAAACCAGTGAGTCCCTTTGATCCCATCTCCCCTCTCCCAGGGGAAGGCTGAAACCTCAGCGCAGTCACGACTACAGCACAACTCCCATCATCTCCTCCCACGAGGATGGAGAATACCGTCATAAACATCCAACCCCGTTTTTAGACACAAAAACACATACCTGGGAATCTGCAGCAGCTCTTCTATGTTCTTAATTCAGCAAATGGAGGAAAGCTTCTGGTAGGCGCTCGGCTCAGAAAAGGTACTATAGGGCTAGAAAAGGTCCAGGCCTGGGTGTCAGGGAGGATGTATGGTACCCACCAGCTCCCACGTAAGGAGCTAAATAGACCTCGGACGCTTCAGCCTGGAACAGAGACAGGTGACAGAAGAGAAGTCTATAAACTCGCAGGCAGTATAGACAAGCCAAAGCAAGGGCCATTACTCACCTTTCCGTGGTATCAGGATGATGGATTAGCCAGGGATGCTTTCAGGCAATTTAGAAAGCAAACAGGAAGCACTTTTTTCACCCACACGTAATTAAGTTGTAGGACACATTGCCACAGGATGTCGTGAAGGTCAGAAGGACAAATGGACTCAAAACACCATTACACAAATTCACCAGAGGTAGTTTATATGTGTCTATTAAGTGCAACACTGCGTGCAGCATTTGGCTCAGAAGTCCCTGCGCTGCTCACAGATGGAAACCAGGAGCGTGTTGGGGCAAAACTGCTCTGTAGGAGATCCCTCTTTTGTACCTTTTGCCCAAATTACCTGGACTGCCAGAGTGGGTACGGGCCAGGCAGACCTCCAGTCTGATCACTGCGATGACCAGTCTCACACAGCAGAGCCCCATCACCCAGCACTTCTGTCTTACAAGAACCGTTCACGTTTCCCCTGGCAAAAAGCCCGAGCCCTGACACTCACCCCGGCTGCCATCATCCCGGCTGTTGCCCAGTGCAGCCGGCATTTTTTTGCTCTTGCTTTGCGTTGTTGCTGGTTTTTCTTTTGAAGGGGGTAGGGAAGGAAGGGGAGAGGAAACAGAGGTGACTGAAGCCAAAACACAGCCCCAAGGCAATAAACTAAACGCAAGACGCATGTTCTTTAATTCTAGCTCAGCAGCCTCCGACACACGGGCTTCCTAGGGACAGCACCGAGACAGGACCCGATAGATTTGTGTGACACAGTAGAAGGGAAGTAAAAATAAAGTTTGCATTTGATTTTTTCTTTGTTTTTCGGAAAAACCCACTGCCAATGAAGTTTCCACGATGGAACTGCAGAGCCAGGTTCCCTGCCGCGCGGCGAGCGGGCTGCACACGTGGCTGTGAGAGGGAAGGGGCTGAACCGCTCCTCGCGCCGGTGCTCCAAGTGCCAGTATCAGACAGGGGCACCATTATTCTCCATCTGCTCCAAAAACACTCTCTTCGCTCCTCCCCTCCTCCCTCACTAAGGAGCCTTTGAGTCCACGTGCCAAAGGAAAATCATCTCCGGGCTTTGCCTAAGGACTGGCCCCGCTCCTCAAGAGGGTCTGCCAGGAAGGTGCCGCTTGCCCCAGGGAGCAGCTCCTGCTCGGCTGCCCAGGGCAGGACGATGAGGGGGCAGAGGCTGCGAAGCGAGGAAGGCTCGTAGGAAGCACCCCTCATCCTAGGAAAGAGCCCGAAGAGGGGACGTCGGGGCTTCCAGGGGCTGCTCGGCGGGGGAATGCCGGAGCGTGCCTCGCGGCCGGCGGGAAGCTTTCCAGGCGGAAGTTATAAATTAGGCATCTCCAGAGAGCTCATTCATTTCACCCGTAATAAAATTACCACTTTTCAAAGGGGAAAACCCCTTTGAATGGCTTCAGTCAAACTAACCCCACGGGACGGCTTAGCTCAGATGCACGTATGCTCAACCTCAGGTTTGCGGGCAAGAATTATATAGCTGCTTTGGGGACGTGGCTGATATTACAAGCAGCGTGACCCCTTCAAAGCCCACCCCGGCTACGTTCCTGAGGTCTGACGGGGCACAAAGCACCGCCACTGCATCTCAGAAAGGAAGATGCAAATACAACTACCTTGTTTCAACCTCCCCTGTTCCTTTTTTGACCTGTACTTTTCCCCCTGCTCTTTTCCAAGCAGTCCATAGCCAACTCCCCCATCTCAGCAATGCCGTTCACCCTTGTCCATAATGAAAAAAAACCCAAACAACCCCAAAACCAAAAAACCAAAACCCAAACAAAAAAACCCCACACACCTGAAGCTATTAATGCATCTATTCAGGCTGAGACTTTTGATTTGCCTATTTGTTACTTGACAACACCTCCTTGTTTTGGTTAATCTCACCCTACAATGTTCTATTTGCTACAGCTTAAAAAAAAAATAGGCAGCTTACAACACAAATAGGGAACAGGATGTTTTTTCCATGTTGCAAAGCCAGAGGAAAGCGAGGGACACAGAGCAGACAACAGAAGAGGTCCCCACGCCAGCTGCCAGCAGTTGCTGCTGATTCCTGACTTTGACACACCCCTCAAAGTGAGGGAAAACACCAACTTTGAGATGAGTTAAACTTTGTCATGAACAATATGAAGTAACACATTCACCCCCATGGGTGCAGATTAAATAGTCCAGGGCTGCTCTAAGCTCCTGAGAGAAAAAAACCCCACCACTTCCAAACTAACATGCATTTGTCTGAATCTGATGACTATGGACTGTATCTTGGAAAGCTCTCTGGGATATGGGAATACAGCTGAGGGAGACCCATTTGCTTCCAAACCCTAAAGCTGCAGCATCTGCATTCCCTTGGGATGGTGCTACCACCTCAGGACTGTCATTCTGAATTATGTTCTTCCTCTTCTACTTTGACATTCAGTAAGCAAGCCTCCTGGACTGCAGCCACCCTGCTCCTATGTCCCACCGAGATGACAACAGCTCCATTTCACCTGTTCAGCAAGGCTCCAGCATTGGGACAGGCTTCAGAGAAAAAAAAAAGTCTGTTCACAGAGTCAGAAGAGCACTGGTGTGAGGTGGAGAAGGATTAAGACAGTACCTGCATAGTACCATGCTCGTGAGAGACCAGCATCTTCCCAGGAGGGAGGGGGCTGCGTTACCCACCTCGTGCGGAGCTGCACCTTCCCTGGGAGCAGCTCACCACAGCGAAGCCCCAGCCCAGCCACGTCCACACTTTTATTATTTTATACTCCCACGTTCTGACCAGGTTGCAGCTAGAGAAAGCCGCAACAGTTCCTCCTCCTCACACAACCACTGACAGTTTGTAGTTCTCTGACCCAGCGTGAATCTAGCCCCAGGGGACAAAGCTTCCCTGAGTAAAGAAAAAGCTGGGGAGACAAATTCAGAAGAAATGCAAGCAAACTCCTCTGGGCACTGCACCTGCATCAGACTGACACTGGAGTGCAGGGTTCTTCATTTTCTCTTGACCTTTCATCTCCAGCCTGTCCACCACGCCAGGCACTGGCAGGAGAGAGCTACAAGGTCACACCGCCTGAAGGCTGAAATGCAAACCCTCCTCAGGAGGTTGGCTCCTGCCCAAGAGAACTGGTTTAATTAGGGGAGACCTCACCTAGCAGGGAAGGTACTCGGCAAGGCACTGTTGAGCTGCTGAGCCCAAATTACAGAGCTGAAGGACAGACAACCTCCTTCACAGATACACGGCAGCTTTTTCCTCCCCTTGGCCAGAAACTCTGTCCGGGGAAAGACAACTGGCAGGCAATTTGAAACAGCAAATCCAGACAGGCTGCCTGCAACCATGGCAGAGCGCTCAGCATGCCACACACACTGCACTCAGGTGCTCAGGCTATCAGTAACGTTAACCACCCACAGTGCAAGAAGCCAGCTACCAAATTTCTACCTGGGAGATCATGCCTGAGGGTGAAAGGCATCCCTCAGCAGATACTGGAGCCTAGCAAGGACCGAGAAACCCTGTGAAGTGAAACCTTCTTCCTGGGGTGAGAAGCAGAAAGGATGGACATTCTCGAACTTCACTAACTTCCAGACCCACTACTCCCCCACCAAAACCCCCGATGTTTTATTCTTCACATATCACTTGCCTAAGCAGCACCAAGTTGTAGCCAGAGCATCTATGGGTTGTATGTATACTCTGCAGTGAACCCAATGGATTTGTTTTAATCCTTGAGACCTGGAAGACCAGTATCTGGAACTCTGAACAACTGTGTGCGCATGTGTACACATCTACAGACCACAAAGGCAGTATTTTTGAGTTTAACACACTTTGTTCTGTGCAGCCTAAGCATAGTTGGTCCAGCCCAGGCCTTTGCTTCTTTTCCACACAGTGGAATACATTCTACTGCAAGAACAGACTTTCCCAGTTGCAAGGTGCTCCAATACCAGGGTAAGGACAAACTGTTCACTAGGACACCAAATTGCACTGCTTGGCTTGAACAAGAAACCAGTCAACATTTTAAAGAGGGGATTTTATAGCCCTCACAACAGATTCCCAAGTTTCACTTTTCAACACACAAGTGTGACAAAAGGGACAACCCGAGTCTAGAGTAAATGAATTCCACAAATATGTAACAGTTTCAACAGCCTTGAGTACCAGTGCTCAGACTAAGGCTTTCTAATAAGTAATTCATCATAAAAATAAACCCAGTTTTCAGCTGGAAGTAAAAGGAAACCCAGGAGATTTGAAGCTTGACCTTTCTACATCTGTTGAAAAGCCATCAGGATCTTATCTGACCTGCTTAGCCCATGGAGCTCCCTTCCCAACCCTACATCGCAAGAGGTCAGGAAATGAAGGCTCTCAGTCATCACGGTTTGATTAAGATGGCTTAAAATTCGAGCTTTAATTGAAATGGAAATAAACATTCCAAAAGGATATATGTTTTATAGACTTAACTGAGTTACCAAATTTAGGTTTCATTGGATGTTATTGCAAACATGAACATTAAATCATAAGCACCGAATAGTAGAGAACTCAAAAAAAAAAAAAAGGATATAACCATATCATATCAGAAGGGATTGGACCAAATGCTTTTGTAGGCAACTATCCAAATGTGATGCACTGACACATTAGCTCATAGGATGTAAAGACATCCCTGAATCCACCAGAAAAAGCTTCTGAGGACTGACTACATCAACATTTTCCTGGCAAGTATCTTCTCTGCCAGCAATATATCCCAGCTCAATACATATCTAAAATGATATACATTAGAGGGCATGTGTTTAAGAGTATTAAGTTGGCTTAAATTACTTGAGCAAAACTTTAAATATGTAATAGAAATCTAAAAAGGAACAACAAAAAAATCGAGAACACCACTGCAATATTAATGCCAAGTTGTTACTTTTTTTTTTTTAAACAGATCTGTACAGCAACATAGCAAAGAATGCAGTGATCACAATTCAAACCAGACAGCAATCTAAGGGAATACTAATCCTGTATACAGCAGAGCTGAAACACTCCCAACATTCAGATGCTCCAAGTATGTTGGTTACCCTAATGCACTCCAAACCAGTTCTACCTACATAGGACATTTTGGTGTGAAAAAGTTTCTGTAAAGTTCCCTTTGTTTCCAGTGTTTTTCTTGTACAAAATATTACAATGTTTTTTTATATATATTTACAGACTTGCACAGCTAGAAAAATATAAACTACAATTGGGCTTGGCAATCAGTTCTTTTCTTTAAATACATGACATTTCAGAGCAAAAATTGTAGTGGTAACATATCCTGCACTTCAAGCATCTGCACAGAAAAGCTTTCTTCCTTAAGCATATCAAGCCTAAAAACCATGACTGCAGTGAGACATGTGCCACAGTAAGTGCAACGAATGCAATTCATCTACCTCCTGGCATAAGGAAGACACAAGATGAATGTTATTTGTGCAGGTTAGTGGCACAATATAGAAAAATCCATAACTAAACATTAAATTCCTTAATAACATTCATTAATTTCATAGGCAGAGCCTGTTAAAAAAGGACAACCAATGTAACTTTTAAGAAAAGCAGACGCTAACTTCATGGGGCATTAATACATCTTGAACAAAAATGCAACCACAGTTAACATTTCAGGGGCATTTGCTAGCTTCAAGCAAGCCCCCAGGTATTAAGGTTTTTTCCATTCAACTTTTAAGTAGAGGGCAGGGAGGACTTTTTGCTTTAAAGCTACAGTATCTGTCATTATGGCTTTTAACACCCCAGCTTTCACCGAGATGAGGTACATGTTTCTAGTGAAATGGTAACAGTTGAGCAAAATGAGTTTCAATGGACCACAAAAATCCTCACACAAGTGTAAACAGGTTGTCTTATGAAAGGTTGCCAAACCGAATTGTAACAGTGCAAAACAAGATTTCTTCTTTTGTTTTTCTCTGCAGAAAGTGTTGTCGAGGCATCTAGGACATTGCTAGTAGTCAAGCCACTGAGCAAACCCTCTTTCCACCAGACTTCTGTTTACTGACACCACCTAAAAGGAGGTAAAAAAAGAAGTAGAAAGGTGAACAAACTACTAGCAAGAAACATCAGCAAGTTCCTAACCAGCAATAAAAAGTCTGCATAATCATATACCTTAACAGTGTTGAAAAAAATAGGTACGTCAACATACCCACCTCATCTCCCATCAAGTTCCACAGCTGTATCAGTGGCAGACCTGTTGCGCTGTCATAATTTGTGACCTGGAAACACAGAAGAACATTAGTGTGCAGCAATTCTGGTCTGAGCTGTGGAGGGTGTGATCTTTATTGATGATTTGGATGAGGGGATTGAGTGCACCCTCAGCAAGTTTGCAGATGACACCAAGTTGGGAGGCAGGGTTGATCTGCTTGAGGGTAGGGAGGCTCTACAGAGAGATCTGGACAGGCTGGATCGATGGGCTGAGGCCAATTGTATGAAGTTTAACACGGCCAAGTGCCGGGTCCTGCACTTCAGTCACGGCAACCCCATGCAACGCTACAGGCTTGGGGAAGAGTGGCTGGAAAGCTGCCCGGCAGAGAAAGACCTGGGGGTGCTGGTTGACAGCCGGCTGAATATGAGCCAGCAGCGTGCCCAGGTGACCAAGAAGGCCAACGGCATCCTGGCCTGTATCAGGAACAGTGTGGCCAGCAGGAGCAGGGAGGTGGTTGTTCCCCTGTACTGGGCACTGGTGAGGCCGCACCTCGAGTCCTGTGTTCAGTTTTGGGCCCCTCACTGCAGGAAAGACATTGAGCTGCTAGAGCGTGTCCAGAGGAGAGCAACCAAGTTGGTGAGGGGCCTGGAGCACAAGTCTTATGAGGAGCGGCTGAGGGATCTGGGGCTGTTCAGTCTAGAAAAGAGGAGGCTGAGGGGAGACCTTATCGCTCTCTACAACTACCTGAAAGGGGGTTGTAGTGAGGTGGGTGCTGGTCTCTTCTGTCAGGTGGCTGGAGATAGGATGAGAGGAAATGGCCTCAAGTTGAGGCAAGGGAGATTTAGGTTAGATATTAGGAAAAATTTTTTTACTGAGAGGGTTGTCAAACATTGGAATGGGCTGCCCAGGGAAGTGGTTGAGTCACCATCCCTGGAGGTATTCAAAAAGCGAGTGGACAGGGTACTCCAGGGCATGGTTTAGGGGGCATGGTTAATGGTTGGACTCGATGATCTTGAAGGTCTTTTCCAACCGAAATGATTCTATGATTCTATGATTCACTGCATATCAGATACTCGGACTTAGCGTAGGCGAGTGGAAACATAGCTCCTGCCACCAGGCAGCTGGGACACCCCGCTGGCAAGTGCTCTCTGGTCGCTCAAATCCATGCCCTTGCTAGAATTAGTGATGCATTTGAGCACTGCACTAAACCAAAGGAAGCTACGAGATTGAGCGTCACAAGCTATCGGCTTCCCACTCGTCCCAACTGCCTTACGTGGATAGCTACAGCCACTATCAGAGACACTTCAGAAGAGGCAAGTGCCTCTTCACTGAGATCAGGCACTGCATGCAGAAGCCTTTGCGATGCTGCCAGAAGCCTTCCTTCTCCCTCCAGCCAGCCAGAGGCCAAGTCCTGGATGTCAGTCTTGCAAAGACAGTTGAGACTGGCAAAGCAGTGCAGACCCAGGTGAATACTTGATCCGCTGGACAACAGGCCACTTTGTGCTCTGTAAATCCATTCAGGTGCCCTTCCTCTCTGCCTGCATCAGTAACAAGAGGGAATACTCATCCCTTCCCAGCCAGGCAGTCCTGAGCGGTGCTGATGCCACACAAGGAAGTTTTCAGCACCCAAGATTTCTCGACAAAGATCCTGCCCAGCAGCCAGGCTTACAGGCTGTGGCTTTGTTTTCGATTTTAACACGCACGGTATGCGAGCGGGCAGAGAGGATAACAGCAGCAGTCAAATCGGCAACCAGACTTTTCCAGGCAGCTCTCATGTACCTGTGCCACTAGGACTGCGCCTCTGGTCATCTCACTAACAGCAGCGTCGGCTTCAGATGAAAAGTGATCCTCGTCTCGGGAAAGAAAAGAACAGGAGAAAACAAATGAGATATTCACAGGCTTTAAAGGCCAGAAGGGACTATTAAGCTAATCTTGTCTGACCTCCTACATAAGTTAGGCCAGAGAATCCTCACCTACTGTTGCTGTATGCATTTGCTGAAACCAGTCTATTAAGCTAGAGATCACACAAGTATTGTGCCTGCTGTGTTGCTGAAGGGAAAGGATGAAGTGCTTTCTAAAGCCACTAGCTCAGTTAATGTGAACATAAGTGGCTGATGAATTAGGAGGCTTTAAAGACAGAAAAGTATACTTCTGCAGTACATTTGAGCTGCCATTAGTATTTTGATCCTTAATAAACTAAGCTCAGGGGCCTCAGGACATTACTGACCCTGCGCAGAGTGCAATACTGTGAACGGGAACTCCAAAGCATTTGTATCACAGGCTGGCTGGCACTTGAACAGTGCCAAATGCACTCTTGGCAAGCACTGGCAGCTCAGGTCTCTCCACCTGCACAGCTTATGTGGGCACTGTTGCTAACTCCACACCTGTAATGCAGCAGGAAACTCTTGTGACCCAGGCAGTACAGTTACAATCTACACTGCAGACCAGACATAAGTATTTTCATTTTGGAGGAAAGTTGCTTATTTCCTACCAAATCACTGCAAAATGAAGTTTCTCCTTTGTGCTCCCCACCCTGAGACCGTCTCCAGCAGCAAGTGAACTCCTTACAAATCCTGAAGGAGGTCAATTACCTCAGGGAACATGCAAAACACCGACTTCTGCAAGAAGCAGCTTAAACCTTGCTATCCATCTACAGTCTTGGCAGAGCCTGTACCTCCTGGAGTCCTGCCAGCCACAAATCCCAGTGGTGAAACCTGGCCTGACCCCTAACACCTACAGACACCCCTTCCGCACCCAGAAGGGCAGCTTTTTAGACATCAATAGAGCATGCATCTCTAACACCACTAGAAAAAAAAAAAAAAAAAAAAGAAAAAAAAAAAAAAGAGGCAAACCAAAGCATTCCTAGGTAGCAACTGACATTCTTCCAGTGCTTGGAGGGTAGTCTTTTGAACACAGAACTATACACATCAGTCATTTTAGTAGGAAAGTGTCAGATATTCGTCTAGCAGATTAAAAACTAAGTTTGCGTTTACAGCTACTCTATGACAGAAGGCGGCAGAGTAGTTACATCTACTTCACCTGTACCCTGCCAGTCCTGCCAACTTGCTGTTTAGGAGAGTAATTCATTCTCTCCTCCATGCAGGAAAAAGCCTGAACATTTATCATCTTTCCCCTGGAGCCTGACAGGTTATGCCATGCTAGCACATTTAGAAGAATAAAATGCAATTTTTCCAATCTTGCTCTAGTCACATCAGAGGCTGCGCTTGCAATAGGAGGGAAAAGGTTTAGACAGAATCATCGCTTGTACACAGTTGGCATCCATTTAAACCTGCAGGAGGAGCACCAACGGTATGTCTTGAGAGCTCCATTACCTGGAAGTGGCACCACGTTGTCTAGTAGAACTTCTGCTCCTTGGAAAGGTAGTGATAAAAAATCAGACCTTAAAGAAAAGAGAATCAATCAGAGTAAGAACATGGCTTTAAGTTACTCTTGTATTCTTTTAGAGCAATTGATTAATCCATGTCACCTTACAGGAATTCAGTTTAAAATTGATGACAGTCAAAAAAAAAAAAAAAAAAAAAAATCAGACTGTTCTCCCAGCAATCTAAGCAGCAGCAATAAATAGTCTGATTAGCATGCCAAGTTGGACTGGGCTCCAAGCAAAAACCACCTCCATAATGGAAGCTGTACTGCTTTTCTCCCACCTCTGGGGCACAATCAAGTATTTAATGGGCTTGTGTAAGAAAAACCCCATCCAATACAGCTCTCCCAGCCAATGGGGCTGGGGCATAGAGAATCTCAATCTTATTCCTAGCTCATCAATTAACTACAATTTAGGGCCTCCTGAAGGCATCCTTTCACTCAGCTTCCATGCTGAAGTGGCAGAAGTTGCAATTTCCTCTCCCCCCCCCTTCAAAAAAGCCTTGCAAGAGCTTGCTGTGCTCCCAAGGAATCCACAGTTGCTGCTGAGCCAAACCTTTCCACCATTTCCCGCTTCAGCTGTGGAAAAACCTATAAGCAATTCAAATGATATATGAAGATTCAAGCCAGATATTGCCTCAGGCCACAGAAGAGGAGCTGAAGACCTGATTTGTCTGAGCGTGTCAATCTTCACTTTGTCATATCCTCCATAGTCCACGTATCTGAGCTCCACTTCACTGGTCTCTTCGAAGTAGCTAATAACTTGAGCCCGTAACCATGCCCCATCCAGGCCTGGAGCCGCGCAGATAATACCAACTGCAAAACATAGGAGTACAGAGAAGAAAGGCTCAGTGTAAGTGGATTTCCAGAAATTAGCACTTCAGGCATCAGTAGTTATCTACTGAGAATCAACAGCATTTCTTATGCTGCCTCCATCGTCTTTCACCACCACCCACACCCCCACCAGACAAGGCCTGCAGCTGGGACACAGGAGAGGTGGGTTTTACTCTCAAGTCTCTGTCTGCCACCACCATGCTGTTCTACCCAGGTATCCAGTTCCCTTCCAGCCTTCGGTCACTAACAGTGAGGTCTGTCCCCAAAAAGGAAAGTTAGCGCTAGTAACCCCTTTCCATGTGACCCACCCTCCACTTTACACCACGTGCAGACTCTGACACTATGAAGATTTGGGAGTAGTTCCACACTTTGTCAGAAAAAATACACCAGATGCCAAGTTGATTAGAAATAACCCGAGATGGACTTTATCTCATTCTGAATTTCAACATGCAACTAAGTGGCTGGGGAGGTACTCCAGGAATAAGTGGGGTAAGGAAGAGTAGAGCAACATCTGTAGTCTGGCAACAGCTTAAAAAAATATGAAATGACAGGTGAACTATCACATTCTCATCCACTGGGAAACTTCCCAAGCCTAACTCAGTGGCATCAGGTTTTCGCGTGACCCTAGAAGTTTCTCAGCTGAACAATTTGTGAGCAATCACATTACATGCCTTCTACTGGAGTTGGCAGGGTTGGAATTTCAGGTTGAGAATAGCAGGCGTACATCTGCTGGTCAAGGCTCCGCAGAACGTGGAAAGTGGGGTGCGTATGCTGCTGTAGAAACATGTGCCCTGCATCGACTTGGTTTGCCACAACCACCTCTACAGTGACTCCGTCTGGGAGGAAGAGCTGTCATGTGGAAGTAAAATTCTCATTAGCATTCACTGCAACCCAAGCTTCACTCACAGCAACTCCATGTTCCACCAGCAACTCCTGAGGCTTACAGCCATGGGTGGAAAAGCCCTGGCACTCTGGTATTTCACTTCCAAAAGCTACTCACTGTTACTCCATGCTGTTCTAACAGAAATCAGACTTGAGGTGGGGCCTGCCTTGCATACAAAAAGACTATTGGCATGAAGCAGTTGTAAGACTTATTTACCCAAGAGATCAGTGAGCAGAGTCAGAAATGATGCAGGTCAAGCTGCGCTATCAGCACAGTGCAACTTGCAAGGATTCCCTGCCCACAGGGTTTTTAAACATTAAGGTAATCTTCACAGAGATTGTCCAAGCTGGTGAAAGTGCTCACCAAGCTGCTTTCAATCATTTATCAGCAGTCCTGGCTAACCGGGGAGGTCCCCATTGACTGGAAGTTAGCAAATGTGACACCCATCTATAAGAAGGGCCAGAAGGAGGATCCGGGGAACTACAGGCCTGTCGGTCTGACCTCGGTGCCAGGGAAGGTTACAGAGCAGATTGTCTTGA
Source organism: Harpia harpyja (assembly GCF_026419915.1). Classification (NCBI taxonomy): domain Eukaryota; kingdom Metazoa; phylum Chordata; class Aves; order Accipitriformes; family Accipitridae; genus Harpia; species Harpia harpyja. The sequence continues at coordinate 1,740,647 of NC_068951.1, read as the reverse complement.
GTGCCATCACATGGCACATACAGGACAACCAGGTGATCAGGCCCAGTCAGCGTGGGTTTATGAAACACAGGTCTTGCCTGACCTGATCTCCTTCTAGCACAAGGTGACCCCCTTAGTAGATGAGAGAAAGGCTGTGGATGTTGTCTACCTAGACTTTGGTAAAGCCTTTGACACCATTTCCCACAGCATTCTCCTGGAGAAACTGGCTGCTCATGGCTTGCATGGGTGTACTCTTCACTGGGTAAAAAACTGGCTGGATGGCCAGGCCCAAAGAGTGGCGGTGAATGGAGTTCAATCCAGTTGGCAGCCGGTCACAAGTGGTGTTCCCCAGGGCTCAGTTTTGGGGCCAGTTCTCTTTAATATCTTTATCAATGATCTGGACAAGGGGATCGAGTGCACCCTCAGTAAGTTTGTGGATGACACCAAGTTGGGCAGGAGTGTTGATCTGCTCGAGGGTAGGAAGGGTCTCCAGAGGAATCTGGACAGGCTGGATGGATGAGCCGAGGCCAGTTGTATGCGATTCAACATGGCCAAGTGCCGGGTCCTGCACTTGGGTCACAACAACCCCGTGCAGCGCTACAGGCTTGGGGAAGAGTGGCTGGAAAACTGCCTGGTGGAAAAGGACCTGGGGGTGTTGGTCAACAGCCGGCTGAATATGAGCCAGCAGCGTGCCCAGGTGGCCAAGGCGGCCAACAGCATCCTGGCCTGCATCAGAAATAGTGTGGCCAGCAGGAGCAGGGCAGGGATCGCCCACCCAGGGATCAGCACTGGTGAGGCCACACCTCGAATACTGTGTTCAGTTTTGGGCCCCTCACTAGAAGAAAGACGCTGAGGTGCTGGAGTGTGTCCAGAGAAGGGCAACGAAGCTGGTGAAGGCTCTGGAGCACAAGTCCTATGAGGAGCGGCTGAGGGAACTGGGGTTGTTCAGTCTAGAGAAAAAGAGGCTGAGGGGAGACCTTATCGCTCTCTACAGCTACCTCAAAGGAGGTTGTACCGAGGTCTCTTTTCCCAAGTAAGAAGTGATAGGACGAGAGGAAACAGCCTCAAGTTGTGCCATGGGAGGTTTAGATTGGATATTAGGAAAAGTTTCTTCACTGAAAGGGTTGTCAAGCATTGGAACAGGCTGCCCAGGAAAGTGGTTGAGTCACCATCCCTGGGGGTATTTAAAAGACGTGCAGATGTGGTGCTTAGGGACATGGTTTAGTGGTGGACTTTGCAGTGTTAGGTTAATGGTTGGACTTGATGATCTTAAAGGTCTTTTCCAACCTAAATGATTCTGTGATTCTACATTTCTCAGCTCAGGCAGAATGGAAACAGCAGTGGAAGAACAGGTAGGTAAATCTGATCTGTAACAGTTACATAAGCTGGACAGCAGATAGCCCCACAAAATCAAACTGGTTTTGAGGGCATCTGTGAACCGGCCACGTTGACATAGCATACTACGACAGCAGTGACCAACAACAGCCTTCCACCCTGACATCAGCACAGCCAGCAATCTGGGACTTACCCAGGCAGTCATAAGGAGGGAATGAAGCGTCAGTGGTGCTGGTGGAGGTAGAGCATAGATGTTAGTGAGACACAGCTCTTTGAACTTCTTGCCAATCAGGCTCAGTACTTTTTCTACTTGATGCGAAGAGCCTGGAAGACAAAAACCCCACAGAAAGTCTGTAGCACAGATATGCTGAGGACACCCCCACCCCGTGAAGTGATATAGCTACCAGAAGCCTTCTGCGCTACATCAACGATTTAAGTTTTAATAGATTGGCCACGTAACCTGATATCAGACCAACATGAGCAACTCAGGCCCCAGTTTCAACAGCATTAGCCTCCAGTATGAACCCAACTCACTGGCAGATATTTTTCAGCCACAATTAATCTAACATCCTTCACGGTCAAGACCGCATTTGCTGATACACATCCCATAGCTCCTCCTTCAAGCCTGAAGGGATCCTTCAAAACGCGTTGGTTAAACTACAGCAGCTGAAGATGTTAAAATGCATTCTCACCTCTAGAACAGAGGGTTCAAATGCCAAGGCACAGGCAACTTGGCATACACCTCTACTGTAATAGCACCGAGCAGAAAAGTTTTGTAAACCACTGGGCTCACGAAGCCACTAAATCTGTTTAAATTCCTTGCCCATCTAATTAAGGCCCCCAAGCTACATATTAGACCATGAATAAAGAGACATTCTGCTTACCTTCGATGTGACAGACTTGGGAGTCACGGAAATAAGGTAGTGTTGAGACATAAATTTTGGCACCAGACGATTGCCTCAAGAAGCTCATAAATCTTCCTTGTTTGCCGATCAAGCGGCCAACTAATTCCTTTACGAAAGTAACAAGAAAGCAACAGTCAGGAAGAGAAACATAGATCAAACAACACTGTTCTCTGTGGCTTATTTCACCCACATTCCCAGTTCCTGTAGCACAGGGCCAGGCAGGATAAATATAAGGGAATGCTGGACCAGCGCAGAGTTCAGCTGGTCTATGACAAGTCAAGGTAGATACAGATCAGTAAGCACAGCTTGTTTTGATAGATCCGTCTTCATATCTTGTAGAACAACACAAAGACACGATGCCTTTTACCAGGTCTGGTAAAAGCTACTGTCTTCCTACAGTCAAGTGAAGTCACATCCTCTCCCAATCTCCTACCACTTTTTATTTTAAAAAAGCATGCTACATGCATTTTTCATTCAAATATGAAATACTAAGTTTTAGCAATTTTTAAACAAGCTAATTAGATTAGATAGGGAGTAGACAAATTCACAGGAGAGTAAACCAGGCTATCATGCCCATTAGACTACAGAGTCCCAGGACAGCTGTGCGGGATGATGAAGAGATGTCTTTGCATGCCCTATTACTTCTACTCTTCCACTGGCACCTGCCACCACCTACTGTCAGAGACCAGGTACCAGAGCAGAAGTGTTGGGCTGAAGTCAGTATGGATAATCCTATACAATGTAGAGTTGGCTACTTTAAGAAAAGTGACAGCCTGTCTTCACAAAACACTGAAACATATTTTTCTGCTGTAGAACTGCTTCTTTAGCCTGTGTTTTACTGATCCATTAAAATGCACGTTACATGTCTTCCCTGGGCTCACAGCACCCAAGCACTCAAGGCAGCATGCTTATCCTGCCGGGAGCTGCTGTCTCACATTACTGGCTGTCAGTATTCGGGTCTGCTGAGCAGCAGAACTGCAAGAACAATGCTGTGCAGGACAGCCACAGATGATTTTGCATACACAAAGCAGGGAAGAAGGTATGAACATAGTCCTAAAAACACAGTCTCTCTCTCAACCCAAAAGAAAGCTCACTATAAAGACAGAGACACAGCAGCTCTACAGAATAGCTCAGATGAGCATTCAGCTTGTGAGGAAGGGTTTGGACAGGCAGTTGAAACATAACCCTCCTACATAGCAGAAAGAAAAAAAAAAAATTCATCACCTGCCCTTAATAACTGTGTACCCTCAAAGCCTTCTGAATGCTTTCAGAGCATCGGACTAACAGATTGGGGTGGAAGATAATGGGGAATAATGAGTCCACCAACCAACATTACCCTGGGCCCTGACATGCCTCTTGTTTACAGTTGTATACTGGCTCTTCATTCCTGTTGAGTCCTAACGGGAACTAAATGCTTAAATCCTCATTGATTTGTTGTTGATCTCCCTGGGATGGCACTGACCCAGTACCAGGCTGGAAGAACCAGAAGATGGCTATGTAGGGCAAGGCAGGATGCACGAGCAGGCCAACGGCTGGTTACCTTTGGGACCTCTATTTCCCAGATAACGAAGTCGGACTTGCTGGATTCTCCTCTTAGCTTAGAGTTCTGCCGACTCACTGTCTTCCTCATGGCACAGCCACTGTCCACAAAATTCACGCTATTTACATCCGAACCTACAAGACATGCACACATGTCAGCATTCAGACAACCCACACAATCCAGCTACCAGACACAAGGCCATGAAAATACATAATTTCATAGAGAGGTTACATTGAGCTCTTCCTATGCATTCAGTTGGGATGATCCTGTATCAGGTTCTCTGGTATTTCAGAAAGGGTAAAGTCCCATCACACACAGCCTACTGCAAGTTTCCTTTTATTGCTGGAGAAAAACCTGCACACCTCTGGGAATGCAACAGAAGGAGGCCCAAGTTCAGCAGGAGTCCTTCAAACATGGTGACACCTTATGCAGCAGCAGAGACAAGACACTTTAAGTCAAAAGTTACCAGCTGAATGAGAGCTATGCTAACACCAACACTGAGCTGCTGCGGCAGCAAGGTATTTTGCATTTTCCCCATGGTTTAAACAGGGCTTTTCACAGGGATTTCAGCATGCAGGGAGGGATGTGCAACCTATTCGTCTGCTCTTTACATTCCTGCCCCAACGAGGGTTGCACGGTGACCTGAGCACCAGCTGTGTCCACTGCTAGCTGTGGTAGGGGATTGTCTCTTGCCCAGATTTGTCATATGCTTGAAGAAACAAGGTGCCAGAGCTGAGCTACGTTTTGTTCCCAAACCATCAGCCGATACCAGGAACATTCGTACTTGGGAAGGGGACAAACTCAAACAGCTTTCTCCCGGTCAGATCCCAGATACAGTCAGTGTAACAAGATCAAGAACAAGAACAAGGCTGATCCTTCCTCCAGATTAACAAGCAGAAACATGAAGATCCTCACTTGCTTGCAAGTATTCAGATCACCCAGTACAAGACCAAAGAGAAAAATAAACCCAACAGCTGCCTCACATTTGCCACATCTTAACAAGTAACACAGCACAGATGCCTAGAAAGTCAAAGGCAAACAGTGCAGCTGCTTGCAATAGACTTGCTAGACAAGGATGAGGATTTAAGTCTCACAGCCTGGGTGCGAAGGTCAGCTGTAGGACCTCTTATCCAACATAGCCACATTATCAACTTTACCTGCTATACTCCATCTCCCTACCTGTCTCCATGCAGAGCTTTCAGCCCTTGTCATCACCAGGCTCCACAACACACCGTTGTACCTTCTCATCACACCAGCATTCACAACAAGGCAAAACCGTTTTCTTCCTATGGTTACTCTCACTAGTGAAAATGTTTTGTGGGTTTAATCCTTAATTGTTGGCAAACTCAATCCCCATGTCTCACAACAAGCAGCGTTCCAACTACTTTGTAGCAATTACAAAAGACATCCTGTCATTAAGGGCTGTTGGCACCACAGGGTCCTATAAAGGATTTTAACATCCATCCCCAAGGTCACACGGGTTAACATTTGCTCAGATGTATTCTGCCAGGCACACATCATCCAGGATCTAGAAGGCAAAAGCAACACAGAGACAGATGGGGGAACTCCACGAACATTGCTCCCTGTTGGGATTTCTTGGCATGCACCTACCCTTCCAAGCAAAAAGGCTTCAGGGTAATTGGTCTGCAACCAACTGATTTTATCACAATTCATCAGAGCACTTCCCTGGTTCATCCAGCAGCACCTCAGAAACCTGCCTTACAGCCTCCTTTCAGCAGCAGCCCATAAACACAGATAAGAACCCAGTGCTTACTAGAGGCTGCCTGAACTGAAGCAGAAACCATTTGTATTAACAGGTCTCAAAACAGCAAGGTGTTCAACAGCCTGGCCTACATCCAGACACAGCCCATTTCACTGGGCTACTCAAGCACATGCTTAGCTTTAGACAATAAGCTTTGTGCTGAAAGCGGACCAGTCTGTTCAACCCTTTGCCGTATACCCTGAAGATCACCCAGCAAACACTGGATCCTACAGAGACGGGAATTCTGAGAGCAAATGCATACCCACCTGCACACGAGGCCTAAATATTCATCTACTGGCGAAGGTAAAGATGAAGAGGACTTATCTGAACATGTTCTGAAGCAGAAGGGTTACAGCACATAAAATGCTTGTTCACCACATTTTCGTGGGAGCATTTTCAAATCCCTTACCTCCTGAGTGATCTCCATCCATCTCTGCTGCCCTGCTACACTCATGATTCAAGTCTGGACCATCCTTTTTCAGTATCCCATTACTGTATGGCACTTCGCCACCTTCAGGTAGCTTCAGAGTAGGAGGTTTTTCACTTGGTTCTGAGCTCTGCTCAGCAGACGTGTCTTGCGTTGCAGGTATGCTCAGTGAGTCCGAGTGCTGGCCTGACACGCCAGACAGCATTGTGTTCTGCAATGGGTCCTCCACACTTGTCCCACCTTCAGATGTGTATGTGCTGTACCCAGAGTCCTCCATAACCAAAGATGACTTTTCCAGTGACCCTCTGTCGTTTTCCACAGGAGTCCGATCAAGTCCGTAGGAGTCACCGCACGCACCGTTCTTCATCCGACAGTCTTTTGTGCCTCCCTGAACAGGGCCGGATAAACGGCCGTGTGTTAAACAGCTGGGATCTGCCACACTCCGATCCCGTTCCTCTGTCCGCGGGGATGTCAGTACCCCAGCATCACTCATCGCAGCAGCGTTCTCGTCGGCTACTGTAGCTTCCTCCGCAAGCATCTGATCAGAGGAAACAACGCTTGCCATCTCCAGAGGTCTCTCAGCTCGGCTGGCAGCAGCCTGGCAGATCCGAGTGGACGCATCACTTGCGGAACCAGACAGCATGTCCTCACTGCACACACGGTTCTCCATCCGACAGTCTTTTGTGCCTCCCTGAACAGGGCCGGATAAACGGCCGTGTGTTAAACAGCTGGGATCTGCCACACTCCGATCCCGTTCCTCTGTCCGCGGGGATGTCAGTACCCCAGCATCACTCGTCGCAGCGATGTTCTCATCGGCTACTGTAGCTTCCTCCGCAAGCATCTGATCGGAGGAAACAACGCTTGCCATCTCCAGAGGTCTCTCAGCTCGGCTGGCAGCAGCCTGGCAGATCCAAGTGGACACATCACTTGCAGAACCAGACAGCACTTCCTCAGTTGCTGCCAAAATGACCTTGGAAATGATCTGTATTGCTACTTGCTCAATTTTCTCAACATCTTCCTTGTCCAAACTCACTCCACCAATCTTCTCTCTTTCCAATTCATCTCCATTTGGCTCTGCGTCCTCCTCCTGACACACAGGTACAGTACTGGCAATTGACTCGGACATCTCTTCTTCCCTGGACTGCTCCAAACAGGCAGACTCCAAACTATCTGGTAACATGCTCACTGCAGAATCCTCGTGACCTGATACAACTTCAGCTTCGTTATTGAGAAAGGCTTGCGGGGTATCAGCTTCCCTCTCCAATCCCAAGCAAAGGGCTGTCACAGAGCCAGCATCCGATAGCACCATTTCTGACATCTGGCTTTCCTTAGGGGGCTTAAATGAAGAATCATCTGACTGCTCTGCATTGCTGATCTCCTCCACGATTCCCAAAGACTCTCGTGTCAGTGTCGTCGATGCTGATGACCACTGATCGTGGTTTGCACTAGAGCTTGAATCCTGTATAAGGCTCACTGCAGCACCGCCGTGACACTCTGTGCTCTTTGAGATCAGAGGGAGAGAAACACAAGCAGGGACACCGCTTTCATCTTGAGATCCTATCGTTTCTAGTTTTTCACTGTCGTCCTCAAGGGTGCTGGGCTGCGTTGTCATTACTGACGGGTCTGGAAGGTCCTGTGAGAGATCTAGCCTCTCGTGAGTTTGACACAGAAGAGAGGGCGTCGTCGACCCTGCTGACGGCAGGGAGGTCGAGGTTTCATTCTCTTGGCATTCCTCTTCTGACGAGAGAGGCAGTCTTCGAGGAACACATGCTTCTGTTTTGGGTGACGAATCATTCTCTGGCGCTTCTTCCTGCTGCTCTTCTTCAGTGGCTATTGTTTGTTTATCGTGATAGCTTGCATGCTTTTTTCTACGGGAATAGATCCACCAGCAGCCAAGAAGTGCCAGCACTCCAGGTATGGCATATGGGATAATATTGCGGAACCGTGAAGCCATTTTACAGATCCTTAGCAATTATATCTAGAAGGAGAAACAGAAGCCATGTTACAATAGTCACAGGAAAGGTAACAGCAAGGCTAAAGTTTCATAAATGCCTTGAGGTATTTCTATTAGCATGAACAGACTTGTTTGCTAGCCGCTCCTTAAATTCACATCTCTGCTCCACCAACAGACCACAGAACAAGATCCTGACCTAAGACTAGGAATATCTGGACATTTCTCACCATTACACTCACCAGTTTCACCTTATCCCACCTTTACACGTAAAACAATTTCACCTTCTTTCTCCTGCCTCACCTTTGCAGGTCAGTACTACACACAAGGACAGCATCCAGCACTGCAAGTCTCTCCAGCATCAGGCTGGGTTCACAACACAGCTGTACCACAAGCATTCCCAGACACAGACTTGACACACTGCAGGTCTCCCCAGTTCTCTGCTTGAAAGGCAGCATCACGTTCCTGAGAGTTTCATAGGTTGACAACACACACTTCTCTAAAACATAATAGCTCAGTGAAGGTGAAGTGCTTTGCAAATGTTCTCATCCACAGCAACAGCAAGAGGCTGGTGAGCGGGCACACGACAGAAGTCTGCAGTTAAGTAGACGCTAAACAGCAACACGCAGCTACTCCATTTACTTTTATACACACAGTGTAGGAATTCCTAAACAAAGAACAACTACAGCCTGATCAAGCAAGTGTCTCCCAATAACCAGAAGTGCCTCTAAAAGATTTTGCAGTAGTGAAGATGGGAAATCTGCTATAGCGCCCTTACAACAGTGGTATTTATCTAGCAAAAGCAGCCCAGATAGGGACACTACTACCTAGTAACCCAGCTCCAAAGTTTGTTCTACATTACTATGTTGACAGCTGCTGCTTCTCTGACTTTCTAGAGTTGAAAGCTGTCTCTCTGGCTCTAGAAAGTGTGCGAACCCTTCCCCACCTGCACACCGCTGAGACTGACGTCCCAGTCAACGCTCCTCCATTTACAAGCCTCACCTGGGTTATCCGAGGCAGGGCTGACATGCCTTTCCTTTTCCTTAAGGAAAGTCTACAGCTGGAACACAAAGCTAAACAGTTACCCACATCCCCAAAACAGCCTTGCTGCAAAGCACTTACAGTTTATATTTTCGCTGAGCAGGAATTAAAGCAAAACATCACATGTCTGGTGATGCTTACACATGACAGATTTTTCTCCAAACAGGCCTCAAGACTTTTGCCAATGAGCAACAAAAATAAAGATTGTTTTCAGGAGATAGCAAAGTCCTAGAAACGGGAACGACGCACTGGAGAAGAGTATTATCTAGCTCCTCTTTAGAAGCATAATATTTCTGAGACAAGACAAGACAATCAAGTCAGTCTGTCAACTATGCTTAGTCTGTCTCAACCGGAAAAAAACTTGTTATCAGAGCAAGCCTTCTGACCACAGCTTCCAAATACAACTCTCCTTTAGGGCCTTGATTTTCACGACAAGCCGATTACATTCTAGCCAAGGGACAAAAACATGCCTCCCTCAGGCTCAAACCGAGCATCCAAGCCTCAGAAAATTTAATATTCACTCCAGATTTCTCACCTCCTCCAGCCACACCCCCCCAAGCCACAAGAGCAAATACACAACTTTATCCAAGCTAGCTCAGATGCCAGCCTTGCTTCTGTGCTGTTTACTACAGAGTCCTAACGACTGAGGCAAGTAAATAAATGACTGGCAAAAACAGGGACTAGAAAATTTCTTGCTTAATCCCAAATCAAAGGTCAGCTGCAGACACGATTTAAGAAATCCAGTAATATCTCCAGTATATCACAAATGAGGTATTTATGTTGTTCTACAAAGGAAACTTGAGTCTGTGTTAATTGGACATTCATAGCTGCTTTCTTCTAAATCCAAGTTACTTCCAGCTGGCTTTATACAGTCAGGTAGTAGGGCTCACTGCTGAGGATGAACTTTCAGTTAATGGCAACATCTGAGATTTGGAATTAAAAAAACAAAACCAACAAACTCATGCAATAATTTGGATGTTTGGTTTTTGGAACTTGGTAAATGGAAAGGGTGAAGTCTGTACATTCCCAAGACAAAAGGTTCACGTTTATGCTCTCCAGCACAATGGCACATTGTGAGCCACTGCGAGTGCTCGTCTGCTGTCTGCTTAAGTTGTTATAATTAATGCAGAACCACCCTACAAGCTGTCTCACAGGCGTACCACAAACTCAAATTAAAGTAGCTCACAAGTCCATTCCGAGCAAGCTTTCCTGATTAAACAGACAGCCCTATTATTATCCGATTCCCTATTAAGTTGCACCAACTGTACAAACAATAGTCCCACACAATTCTGCAGCGCAGGAAGACAGTAGCAGGATGCCCCACAGAGGGCCGGGCCTGTCCCAAAGCCTGGCAGACAAAACAGTTCTAAGAGTCATTTTAAACATTAATATAATTTAAGATAAAGATCTTCACTCTTCTGTGATATTTAGATCAGTGGGGACTGGTGGATTAGCTGACTGCTCCTTGTGAAGCTCATTTAATTTCATGTTTTTAATTTGACTAATTTTAGCAAGAGCTGCATTATACTATCAGTGATCATGTTAAATGGGAATTCCACATCCTCCCATCAGCTAGAAAGGGATAAAAGGCAGTGGGTCTGTACAAGATGCCAGCAGACATCCTAAAGCACCGGGTTGGCTAGGGGACAGCTAACACCAACAAACATCTCCTTACATAAACGTGATGGGAAGACTTCATTGGCCTGATTTTGATATGCTGGTCACAATGTCACTTTTTATGTGATGCCTAGAAGATGGCTGATTTTTAACCTGCTCAACCCAACGGTTGTAAGATGCAGCACATACTTCTCTTTCGTCTCCTCCACAGGAGAGCTCCTAAAGCCCACATCCCTTTTCCAACACGTTTAAGAGCGACAAAACCCGCTCTCCATTGCCAATTTGACAGCCAGTTCAGGACTGCAGGGGCAATGGGATCATTTAAACACATGGGGGGAAGAAAGCCTGCGATTCTCCTGCCAGCAGCACAACAGAACATGGCAACTTGTCAAATCACATGGCTTTAAACGCTGCCAAACTGGAGGGAGCCTGGCCCGACAGTCCTTGCACTCTCCAGGCAGGAGGAGCCAGCTGGAGAAACGCAGCAGCTCTAGAGGCTTTGGACCGGAGACGATCAGCTGGTAAGAGCCAGAACCAGTGTGAAGCGCTGGATGCCCCAGTGCCGTTTCCCAACACGCAGGGCCCCATGCAGTCCCGCACCAAAAATAGCGTGGAGCTCACACGCTGTACGCGCTCACCCCGCACCACCAGCCACTTCCACTTCCTTCTGGCACGTCAGGAATCCGGTCTAAATGTCACACCTTCCATCGAGGCAGGGCCAGAGAGCTGCAGCTAGGACATGAGACTTTTCCAACTTGCTAAATAATCCGCACGGTAGGTCAGGATGGGATTAAGACAGCAAGGGGAGAGTAGGGGTCAGTCAGCTCTCCAAATCTCTATCCTGACTTGATTTACGGAAAAATCCTGGTAAAGACCGGGGAGATGAGAACAAGAAGGAACGCACACACTTGCCTAACTCAAAAAAAAAAAAAAAAGCCAAGGACAGTCAACTTATTCTACTTGTTCACATTAGGGTCCCAGAGCAGTTTTAAGCCACCTTGTTTCTCTAGCCAGGACAAACAACCCTTCAGTATACACATCCTTATTAGGTTAGAAATGTTTGCAGCATGAGGTTCAGAGAAAAGCCAGATAATTCATTCTCAAGGTTCGAGAGGAGAGTTCAGCAAGCACTTGCTCCGGATTTTCAGGGCTTTCTACACACAAGAAGGTCTGTTCTGGGGGCAAGCTGCTTCAAGTCTCTACAAGAAGAGAGACAAGGACAAGTCCCAAGTGACTGAGCTCCCATGCTCCGCAGGGACATACCCTACACCGCTGCCAGTCCCTGCCGCCTCCGCTTCCCTTCCGCCCCAGCACTTGAGAGGTTACACTTCCAAACCCCAAAAGCAGTGGAAATCCAGGCTGGAATTAAAGGCCATCCTGAAGGACCACAGAGCAAACAAGCAGGCAGCTAAATTGGAAATGTAGCTTCAACAGCAAGGCTGGGATGCCTCCCTACAAACCCTATAGTTAGCGATACAGCACTCAGGAAATAAATACTGTCTGGGTGAAAGAGAACTGGACAAGGTTGGCACAGTTAAAACTAAATGGGACCACGTGGGCTCTTAAAATTTTCCATGCTAAAAATAACCAGTAGCACATGCTCTGCCTTATAGGAGACATAAGGAGTTGACAAAAACCTAAAGAACTGGAGGCCCTACCATTAAGATTAAAATAAGAGAAATTACTGCAGAGAAACAGACATAGACTTACTTGATCTACCTTTGGCATAAGGCTTTTTTTTCCATTGAAAGCCCAGTTGGCATAGGGCACTGCAGTATCTAAACTGCAGCTTCTTTGCTTTTCATACAAAGATAAAGGAGGCAGTCAGCAACAGAGGGACCACCTGCTTTTTCCTACTGGAGAGCCTCTCCAGAGTGCAGTTCAAACTGGAGAGCAAAGATACCTTCTACCCACACAGGTTAGCATCACAGAGTCTGATCTTAAGGGACAGATCTGTGAAGTCACAGTGGCCTGCCATGTCACCGGGCTGCAAGCCCTTGCATAACCCACTCCTGATCACCAGGGTGTCAGTCGGCCACAAGACTTTGCAGCCTTTCCCACACTCTTTTCCCAGGCCAGCCTGGTGTACCACCATCAAAACCAACATCACCCAGAGGTGAGAGCTCGGAAAACATGACTCAGTAGCTACAAACATCCAAAGACAGGTAGGAGCCAGGCAAGCAAGATCTCAAACTGGATGGCACTTATTTTAAAAAGAAGTGAACAGGTAAGTTTCTCTATACTTAAGTAATTAAAGTGTTCTGCAGCCATTTCTGCTTCAAACAGCAGCCAGCAGCACTGAAAGACAACAACAGCAAGAGATACCCCTTAAGCAATACCACCTTTTCCCAGCCCAGTTAACATGGGCTACAGAGCTCCAGAAACAGGCTCCTCTGAATGAAAACTACTAATGAAGCCTCTCCACAACCTTAAAATATTTGAGAACCAACAGTCCTATTTGCAGAGGGATTAATTACAACATCAGTAAAAGGCTGAAAAAGCTGGTTGCTGTAGAGCAAAACAAGAGCTCTGGAACAAGAAACACCACCAACACCAGGCTGTCTTTTATCTCCAAGATAAAAACTCCTTTCAGTGTAATCAGCTTCACTGGTGTTCCCACAACAACTCAGTCCCCTTCTTTGCAGCTGAAGCTGCTACACTGATGGCCCAGGCTTTATTAGTATTTCATTTTACAGTCACGGCCAAACAGTGGCCCAGCACAGCTCCAGCAGTACCACTTCTGGGCCAAAGCAGGACTCAAAACGGTTTCTATTTACACTGGAAAGCAGAGGTTTACAATAAAAGTATCAACCTAGCCAAACTGTAGGGGTTTTTTACAGGTGTTTTGGAAATCACCAAGAAGCTCATATATATACAAACACCGACCACCAGCAACCCTCACTACCTGCACTGCCTAAAGGATTAATGCAAGGCCCTGGGCTGATCACTCCTGCTATGCCATAAGTCACAGGTTACACTTTGTAACTAACATTAACCCTATCGGATTATCAAGCTCCTTACTGTACTTTATATCTTATTACCTTCCTGCTCCCATCGTTTCATTATTTATAGTTTCCTCAACCAAGCTAGAGGATTCACAGGGAGAGACACTATTACAGAGGAAGGCAAGATCAATTTTTCACTGCTTTGCCAGAAAGGTATTTCAGATACAGGAGCAAATTTCAGAAACTGCTTCTGCACCACTTTACCAATACCACCACCTTTACCTTTCTTGGCTACTCCTCGAAATTTGGTGGAGGGTTGGTTTGTTGTCTTGTTTTTGGTTTTTTTTTTTTTTTCCAGTTTTGGAGTCCACTCCAGAAACAGAGCCAGACCAAATGTTCTGCTTCTTCAAGCTAGCCAGAAGAGTTTAGCACATAAGCCAGAGGCCACACCACCTTTCTATTATCACCCAGCTTTAAACTGCAGAGAAAGTCCTCTGATTCAGACTAACCCACTCTGTGCACAGGTATCCCTGCCCAGGGAACGAACACTGCTTTTACAGCCAAGAGGCTAAGACATCAGTTGTTGCGATTCATTCTTTCCTCCTCAACACACTTACCAGTCCAGATTCAACTCTTTTAAAAGCATTTTTCATAGAAGACTAAAGAGAATCAGTCCTCCACAGTACAGGCAAAGCAGCTTTTATTACCTTTATAATCTACCAACACATTACAAAAGTTTTCCCAAATCCAGATTTTATTGTCTTTCATTCTTTCTGCATTTTCAACCCAGGTTGGAGAATAGAACAAGTTACTTTCCAGAATTTCAGAAAAAATACATCCAATACTTAGTATTTTGTGTTTGCTTCTACACCAATGAAGCTAATACAGCCCTTGCTATGGGCAATGCTAACAAGTGTAGTGTCCATTACCGGTGCAGCTTAAAAATTAAAATTTAAAAGCAGCCAGCTAAGTCAAATGTCTGGCACCTACATCAATTGCCACAAAACAGGCATGTACAGCACTCAGGAGCAGAGACTAAACTAACCAAAGTCTTCCAATATACTCTGCACATTAAAAAAAAAAAACAGACTTGAATTTTCAAGGAGACAGAACAGTGAGGTTTACATCACAACACACTGATACTGCTGCAAGAGACAGTGAGAAAAGAGGCAGCACTGAGACCAAACAGGTATCTGGAGAACAGCATCAAGAGCTGCTCACTGGGAGGTTTACTGTGCACAGCAACAAGACCTTGATAAGCAGCTTCTCAAAACAAAAGCTGGACTAGACTTAAACAGAAAAGCAAAAAGCAGTGTTGTTCAGTTGGAAGCCTTGAACCCAGGGCTTGGCTTGCTGAGAATAAGTCGCAAAAGCACACAGAGAGGAAGAATATCAAATATTTGTGAAAAAGGCACTCCACGTTCATCTGCGCCAGGAAGGAACAGCAAAGATTTCACTAAGAGTCATTTAGACTGAACAAGCAGAAAGATAACTTGTATGCATTAACAAGCTTGCTACAAGAAGTTACACAACATATTTGAGACCTAATCAGAGAGAGACATGCTTCGCTTTGATCTGTATTACAGTAGCACCGGCAAGCCCTCGCCCAACTTACACCAAGGGGCTGTTCTCCTACACAGAAAGGCTTCCCCCAAAGACTGCAGGCTGCCTCCTCTCCTCAGCTTTGGCAGTCCTGTTTTTAAAAAGCCAAGCCAAGACACAGATCAAGTGACCTTCCTACAGTCACATCAGGTTGTAGGAAACACAAGGAACAGAAAATAGGTACTCTTAACTCAAGAGATAGGAGCCCATCCCCTTTACCAGGCAGCAAACAGAACACTACACTCCATTCAACTTGAAATACTTTAGGGAAGTGATGTGCAAGTTTCTTTCGTGCACCCCTGAATACCAAAAAATTCTTCCTAACCCTGCATTTCAACAAGAAGTGGAATACAAGTCCAAGCTCATAACAAAAGGGGCTCCTCTTTAAGGAAGGAAAAACTGAAAGGTCACAGCCTTAAGATTTATGGGGGTACACACTCCAGTCCTTGTCCCAGAGACTTCAAGTTTCCAATTCACAGATTTATCCCTATGCAAAGCTAATACTCCCAATACAAGAGACACATGCAGATCATGAGCTTTTGCCAGGAACTGCTGCTATTTATACACAGGGAGTCAAAATCAGCTATAGCACATGGTAAGTTTCTCATCCTCATTGCCAGGTGGCAGCAGAGGTCAAAGGCAATCAGGACCTCTTCAGGTCTACAAGCAGTGATTTGTTTGCTGAAGAATGATTTTAAATGATCTTTCATGAAACATTCAACTCTGCTAATAGTAATGTATAGGGCCCATAAATTCAGAGACAGCTTCCAGCCAGGGTACAAAATGCAGGAGCAGCAAAGTTAAACAGAATCCCTGTAGTGGACAATAAAAAAACCACGGTAAACCAGCTGAAGACAGATCATCTGCAAAAGCAGCAAGTGACATGCAAACGTATCACCTTCAGCAATCCTCATGAGAAGCAAACTCAACAGCCTTAATTTCCAGGAAATATTAAGCACCTGCTGAATAAAATAGCTTCTTCCAAGTACCTGAAAGTGGCTGCCTGAAGTTAATCATCACTTCATGAAGTTTAACCAGCCATTTGCATTAAGAGTTCCACAGAAGCACTGTAGTTAGAAATCTGGATTTAAAAAAGGCTAGTCATTAGATCTGAAACATTAAACAATTAAAAGTAATTAATGTTTTAATTAATGTTTTTTATTACTTCTAGATGTTGCTAAGGGCACATAGGATACCAGCCCTGATCTTATTACAGTCTCCCTAGACACTAGAAATACCTTAAATAATTTTTCCACATCAGTTAAGTGCACATGAAAGATGAGAGCCATAGAGAAGTGGGGTATGTTGCTTTTAAAGCATTATGCTCTTCAGATAACTCTCCTACTGCAAAAGCGTACTTGCTCCCAAATACCCCTGAAGTCAGCCTGCAATGTTTTCAAAATGAACACAAGAGTCTCACCATAGCAAATCAACTGCTTCCAGCTCTGAACAGCTTTGGCTGCAATCCTCAAACAAACAAACTCCTGTCACAGTTAACTCCCAAGAGAACCTGCAGGAACTGGGAACCTATGTACCATGGTGGATCTGAACTGCAGGTAACTTCAGCTCACACCCTGGGTGGTGAGGGGAATTCCTGTTGCCTAGTTTCAGCCATTATGGAATGTCTAGGTTAAAGTCAAGGCTTTCTAGGCAGTTGATGATTTTCAGTATTAGTATCTCAAAGTATCTCCAGAGATCTTTAAGGAGGAATCTGGTTCCTAGGACAGGTATCTAAACTCAGTGTGACTAAGGAGAGCACACCTAAGCAGCAGCAACCAGAACACACAATAGCTGGGTTCCTGCAGCACCGTCCATTCAGACCCTCCAAACTGAACAACATGATTTGTCTCATGTCCGAGAGCAAACAGCCTGTAGCCCTGTTGTACAAGATACGTTACAATCATGGTGAGATTCACCTGCCTAAACCCCCAGCACAGTGTCCCATGAGAGCTTTTAAAAGTCCTTCAAGAGCTCAATGAAACATTAAAACAGAAGCTGAAGGACTGTCAGATGAGTGGTACCAGGACAGCAGGCGACGCAATAAGAAGGCGGATTCTAGCAAGCTTTGAGCACAGCTCAAGTTCTACAGGCTTCTTGCTCCTTTTAACCTACAAAAAAGTTGCCATTTCCTTCAGTGCACTCGGCAGCACATGCAAGCAAACCAGTTCATCAAGAACTAAACTGTGCCGTCAAGATACATGTAGTGAAGCTGTACTACTCTTTTTCAGAATCACAGGTACGTTGACATTACTAGATGACAGGTACTGTAGCTCTGGCAGACGCCTGCACAGTATTTCACCCTTTACACAGGAAGCTCATTAAAGTATGAAGAGGTTAAGTGACTTGAACTGGGTCACACAGTGACCCCCCGGCAGAGGAGCAAGCTCAGCTCAGTCGCTCTGACAGCTCTGGTCCACGTGCTACCAAGAAAAAGCTGTACCTCCCTCATGAGTCGTGCTGCTCTCCAACATGTCATGTGCTCTTCCTTGGCTATACTGTGCACACACGTAGGGCTGTAACTCAGTAGATCATTCACAGGCACAAAGCAAACAGGAGAAAAGTAAAGTTACCATCTCCTGCTACTACTTTCCCCAGCAACAAGCCATTTCTTTTCACCTGAGACAAAGTCCACAGAGGCCCTGATAACACTCAGCAGGTGCTAGCACAACCACCGACCCGGCCAAGGCAGCACACGACCCTGGAAACACAGAAAGTCAGAATTACTCCCATTCTGCATCCCCTTCCTTTTCCATAGCAGACGGACTGTGGTCAAATGCAGCTTTTGTTGCCATTTCCTACTATTACAGATAACTAACATGAAAGGGATGCCCTTATGGAGATGCCTATTCACTTTGTGTTCCCTGCTGCACGGTATAACTTACTAGACTGCGATAAAGAACTTAGCCAGGCAGAGATCACGTTGTCCAATTCTGGAACGAGAGTAACTTAGATCTTACTTGCTTCAAGGAGAGGGAAGAAGAAGAAACAAGAAAAGAAAAAAAAAGTCAAGCAACAAGGATTCTTCCAGGAGAGCACGGCTACTCAAACATTACTTCCTCAGTAGTGATGTAATTTAATCCCTTTGCTCCCGACTATATTCCATGCTGGCTTACAAACAGAAGTCACCGCAACATATGAAAAGTCTGCTAATAACAGTTTTTATCGGCTATTACCATAACATAAGCGAGCCTTGCCATACCAGGCGTACAAGAGACAACACAAGGCCTCCTCAATCTTTACTCCCGAGCCTGCAACGCTCATGTCATCTCTCGCTTTTCATTTCTAAGTAGCTGCAGCCCGGTTCGCAGCGGGAATGAATCACGCTTAATACCAACTCACACAATCCCTGGGGCCGGCACAGCTGTTTCTCTCACGAACGTACCGACAGACTTCGCTGTTGCCGGCTAGGAAAGAACCAGCGGAACGCAGGAACGACGGCTGACGGGCTCGGAACCGCCGCTTACCCGGCTGCGAGAGCCTTCCCCCCCCCCCGCCAGCCCACCGGGGCCAGGCGGCCGCGTCCTCCGCTCCCCGGCCCGGTCGGGCAGCTCCGCTCCGCGCTCCGGCCAGGCCGGCAGCCGCCCCGCCGGGGGACGGGGGTGACCGCCGGGCCGGGCCGGGGGGGCCGAGCGCGGCGGCGCTGACCTTGGGCGCAACCGGGCTGCGCGGGACGGCTCGCCGCCGCGGCCTAACGAGAGCAGCCGGCGGGGAGAACCGGCGCGGCCAGCACCACCCGCCCCCCCGCCGCTCCCCACTCAGGACCGGGCCGGGAGCGGCGGCCCCGCGCTGAGGGGAGCTGGCCGGCTGACAGACCGGGGCAGCGGGCCCCGCCGTTCCCCCGGAGGGTCGGACGACGGCCCCGCGGCGGTACTTACGGATGGCCCGGAGCAGGGTCCCGGTTCCCGGTGCCGGTCCCGCCCGCCGCCCCGCCAAACCCACGTGCAGCCCGGCCGGGCCGCCGGGCTGGGACATGCAGCGGCTCCCGCCGCCCCGCCCCGCCCCGCCGCGCCACGCCCCTCTCGCGAGAGCGCCGCCTCCCGCGAGACCCGCCCTCCCCAGAGCTCCGCGCCTGCGCACGACGCTGCCTCGCTCCCCGCCGCCATTACCTGAGGGAGAGCGGCGGGGCGGGCGTTGGCGTTCGCTTGCCTTCTTGTTGCCGTGGTTTGGCGGAGGACGTTCGATCCGCCGCCTCGCTCCCTCCCTCCCTCCCTCCCTCCCGGCGCTCGGCATTCGCGGGGATTCGGCGCAGGGGGAGCCTCGCTCCGTGTCGGGAGAGCGGCGAGGAGAGGTGCCGCCGAGGCCCAGTCAGCCCCGGCTGGGCCGGCTCCTGTGGTGTCCCTCATCCCCGGGCGGGAAGCAGCCCGGCGCCTCGCCGGGCCTCTGCCCCAGCAGCCCGGCGGGGCTGCTTAATAGAGGGTTTTCCGCTCGCCGGCGTGGCGCAGCCCCGCCGGGTTTCCCTCCAGGCCGGCGGCGTGGCGAGCGCTCCCCGCCCTCCCACAGCCGCCCGGCCCGTCTGGTCCCGGCGCTTTGCCCCGCGGCTGCTGCGAGGTGGCGAGCTGCCTCCTCTCTTAGTGGCGGGAGCTGCTGTTAGCTTCGGCTTCGGCCAGTCCCTCGGGTACCTGATTCACCTCTTCAGAGGGCTAGGAATGGCTCTTTGCTCCTCTTTTCCTCTGGTAGTCCTTAAAGGCCGCATCTGAGCACCCTCATCTGCTCTAACTGCTCAGCCCTGTTTTCTGCTGGGATCACCAGGCTCATCTCAGCCCCGGAGCCAAAGCCCTCAATTGTCTCCCAACACAGCCAGATGCTGCTGGCTTCCACCGTGCTGTTAAGACAAGTAAACAGAGGTGAATCTGTGCTTTATACAAAGTTTTAGACACATGCTGCAAGTGCTTAGCTGATGATGAAACGTTACGACAGTAAGCAAACGTATTAGCTAGCAGCTACAGCAATGTGGGATTGGAGATGCTGTCCGCCAAGGCTGAACCAGAATAAGGAATGAAAATCTGTGTTCTGGCAAGGTTACCGCTTAGCTGCAGTAGCACAAAGTTGGAATTGATGGAGACTTTTGTTTTCATTTTATTGTTAAATAGGTGGGACGCTTCCCTCCAGAGCTTTTTGCATCCTTAAAGAAAATACAGTGTGTAAATGATTTCTGTGTCCCAAGGAATCTGAGGCTTTGGCAGGGGGAAACACAGTAGAGAAGCGTGGCTTGTGTTTGCAGGCGCCGGAGCGCTCTTTGGGGCATAGGGGCTTGTTTGATAGTAGCTTTCAGGACAGCTCTGGGCAAGTCGCTTGGAGGAGACTGTGGGAAATAATAGTTGTAGTTATTTTAAGGAGCTTGGGAGTTTGCACAGCAGACTGGTATGAAAGAGGAAAAAGGATATGGGGTGTGGCTGGAGCAATCTGAGAAGCAGCCATGCCTTGGGAAAAGTTCTGCACTGACCTTTACGGGGGATCATTGTTAATTTCTGTGTTAATAACACTGTAACACCCAGGTGGGGAGGAGTTTGGCCTCCATGCTGGGTCTGTGTGGGAAGAGCCGTTTGGGAGTGGTGTATATTCTCTCCAAATAATTCAGTTGCACGGAAAGGCATGGAGTCACCGGACTCAGCTTTTTCTGGGTGCTGCTTCTTCCTGTGCAGCCTGGCACTGCATTGGCTTCTGCTGCAAATCAGAGGGCACTGGGGTGGCCTGTGGGACACTGCTGTACCTGCACTTTCTCAGAATTTGGTTCTGCGTTGTGTGCAACGAAGAAGAAACTGTTCTTGGTTTGTCACTGGACCTGTCTTTGTGGTAACAGAGATGGCTCCGGATTTCCCAGTGGAACAACGCAGGCTGCTTTTTTTATCTTTTGGAAACTCGGGGGCAAAGTCAGAGGGAAGAAATAGGCCAGGGACAGATGGCTGATGCAAGCGTGCTTTGGGGCAAGAAAAGGTAGCAGGGAACAGCAGAGCAAGGAGAAGTGAGACCATTAACAAGAGTAATTCCTGGTGGCAACCAGTGGGAGCTGCAGCAGTGTATCAGTCTCCTTACAGCTGTGAAAGCCTGATCTTCCTTTTCATCTAGGTGTAATAGATTACTCCAAAATTAGACTCCTTCCTTTTTCCAGTAACCAAGTCTTTCATTCTGCAGAGCCTTTTCTGTTCCTGTGAGCTTGCCTGGCTGTAACCAGCATGCTCTACGCTATGTAGTGGTGCAGGAAATCTTCTGTTGTAAACACCTCAAGAGCAGGACACCAGAGTAGTTTTATTGGCCTAACTAACCAGGCTGGCTGGAGTTAAAATTGCTCAGTTGTTTATTTACACATGTATGCAGCAAGCGGTTAGTACATTAGAGAGTGTAAATGAGTAACTTGGAAAAATCACAGAATCGTGTTTGAGCAGGATTGTCCTTCCTAAATTGCTAATTTGTGTAAGTATTTTTCCATTAAAAGTTCCTGAGTTGCCTCCATCTTTTTGTTTAGAACAGTCAAATTAATAATAAATGTCTGCTTAAAGACTACCAATTGCACCATGCATGAAGTAGAAAAAATACAACAATGCTAAGACTTTGCCCTTTTAATGTCTTTAATTGGAAGATCTCAGAAGTTTGTCTGTTAGGAATTCCGCCAACTGACGGCCATCCTTGACTGTTAGAGTTGGGCAATTCAGGCATTTAGGATGCCTGATCGCAAGATGTTAAGGATTTGTGCAAGGTCACAAGGACGGCCTGCGTCAGACACACATGGTGACCATGAACATTTTAAGCTCTTGGGACAAAACCGGTATCTTGCTCTGTGTGCAGTGCATAGCGGAGATCTTACAGCAGTCAAAGTCCATAAGCTTTGCTAGAATGAAAAGAAAAATATATTCCATTGAGTAACAATAAAATTATACTGATGTCAAATAAACACTGCTAACAGAACGATTAACTGCTTCCGTGTCTGACGAGTCACGTTCTTCTTACAGAAGCAGTTCACGTCTCTGAATTTTTCGTGAGTGGGAAACAGCCTTCTAGACTGCTAGTTCAATTTTCATGATGATTTAAAAAGCAAACAAATGTTCCCGGCAAGAAAAATGGGCACCATACAAAGTAAAAGGATTACTGAAAACGAGAAAAGAACAGGTAAGGTATGTCAGCATCCTCGAGGCCCATTTATTCTTCTTTGTTGTAAATTACAGGTCTACCCATTAACATCTCAAACAGAACTGGAAAATTAAGGCCAACAGAACTTGTACTTGCTGAGCTGCTTTGCAGGGTATTTGATCCAGTCCTCAGAGTGCTACAGCAGGTTCCTTGTGCTCAGTGCGAGCCTGGTTTCATCTGTCTGTAACTGCTCTCTTCCAGCGGGCCCGGCTGGAGGGAGAGCAGAGGAGAGTCCACCCTGGAGAACAAGATCCAGTGCAGCCTTTGGAATGACAGAGTACACAGAGCTGGCGATGGCCTCCTCTCCCCTTTCCATGAGCATCTCTTTGCGTGAGTAATTCAACACACAGCAGGACTCAGAAGCACAGAGGCAGCCTTTGCTCTTTGATCCCTACTGCATGGAGACCTAGATGCTAAGTGTTTTGGGCAAACGCGGAGATTCCTTCCCTCGTTTTGTTGTGCTGCCTCAACCACCCCAGTGGCCTCACTTGTGTTTGTACTGTGGGGCCTTTAAGCCTTTGTGTTTTGCATTGCTCTGAACCAGCCTCTTCTTTGGCTCAGAGCCACTGTTTCTGTGCTGTCTCTGGCCCACGTTCGGTCACGCCTGTTTGTAGATGGTTGGGTGGGTCTCTCTCACGCTACACAGAACTTTTCATTTCGCCCTCTTTGCATGTGCTACCACTGCGAGGAGAGCTGAAAGCTTCCTCTTCTACTTGCCTGATGCTGCACTGAATGCACTCCAAGCCATTTGGAAATGAGCACGGCGGTCTCACAGTGAGCTCCAGGAGGGGTAGGGGGCAGTTAGTAAAGGGAAAGGGAATCACCGAGAAGGGGGAAAAAAAACCCCGTGGCTGATACTGCAAGGAGCTGGGGAGCACAGCCAGCAAGCAGAGGAACTTCATAGAAAGCAAATAAGGGCAAAGGGAATGGAGCCCAGAAGAGGTGAGGCAGAGGCACCCACTGCCCAAACCGCCTGGCATCTTACGTTGTAAATGTAAGTAGCCTCAGGAAGCAGAGTTGATAAGCTAGAGCCTGGAAAACTTGCTCACAGTGAGGCCTGTCCCTGATCCACCTCTTCTGGAAAAAAAAAAGTAAAATACAATTTAATAGTTCAGTGGGATTTTCTTGAACATGTAGTTAGTTGCTCATCGCTATTTATAGCACTATCGTTTGAATAGCCCTAAAGATGCAGTCATCAGACTTTTTTTCATTACTGCTTTGAAGAACAAACCCGTACTTGTTTTAACAAGTCACATCACAGGAGATGTTATTCTACACTCTCCACCCACACAACCCTGGGATTTATTTTCATTTGAGAGCTTGTTAAACGTAGCAGCACTCAGTTGAAAAAAACAATGTTCCAAGACACAGGATTCACAGCTATAAATCATGAACGTTGGTAGTAGGAAAGGACCATCGTTGCTTTGACATGGAACCGTCAGTAGCACTCTCCATCACTACAAGAGGTTGGCTTTAGTTTTTAGTTCTGTGACACTGAGTGACTAATTGCATTACATCTATTTAGGGTCATGTGTTCTCTGTCCACCTTTCCTGGACAGATGGGGCCTAAGGAGAGGGTAGAAAAATAAAAAGCATTTGACAATGGCTGAAGTGACCAACTTGCAGTAGAATTCAATCCTATGGTAGGACACGAGGGACCAGATTTTCACCCCATCTCGTGCACGTGGGCGTTTGTGTCGCTGTAGTGGCAGTTAACCCATGCCAACGTGTGGTCACTCACCCTCACAGATGGCTCCACACCATTCTGGGGTCAGCCAGCTGCAGCAAAGAAGAGGGCACGCTTCTCTCTCCCCAGCCTCACAGCAGCTCACTGCAACAGACAGCTCAGCCATTTCCCTTAGCACCTGATGCATTTTCTTAAGCCAGCTGCTCACAGCCTGAGATGAAGCTAATCCTAGCAGTGATGCTGACAGAGGTATCGAATTCATCACAAGATTTACATCACAAGTTTAGTATGAAACTTCTGGGATATCTAAAATATGAGTATTGTGAGGAGTTGTTATTCCAAGTCAGAGGTATTTAGAAATATTTATGCCAGTCAGAGAGACAGCTTAATATTTAGGAATTAGCCACTCACATTATGGGTCAGTCTCACGGCCCGTGAATAACAACTTCCTTTCTATCCCTCCTTGTACAGTTTTGCCCTACTTAACTCTAGAACAGAATTTATATCCCTGCAACAAGAAAGTTCTGGATTTTTACTTTGCTAATTTTTTTTCCTTTGTAAAATATTTTAGCAGCACCAGCATCAGCTGGGCAGGGATGTTGAAACTATTTCCTAAGACAGAACTGCTTGCTCCAAGGGTGCAATTTTTCCCCTAAATATAGCTTTTCCAAGTGCATAAAGACGCAACTAAAATAAAATTCTTTCTCCTTTCATTCCCTCACTGTGGCCACAGTGTATTTTGTGATCTCAAGTAGCAGGGAAGCTCAGCTGTCCAGAAGAACTTCAAAAATGTTTTTAGCAGCAGTGATCCAGTATGTGTTGTTCAGGAAACATCTCCTGTATGGCTCCCCACTCTACAGTCAGTGCTGCTACTTCTGATTTAGGATTAATGAACGTTTCCTCTAAGGTAAAGAAAATGTGCTCCTGCAATTTAACAGTTCAGAAGCTGCAGCTCTTCCATTCATGCAAGCCCTGCTGGCAACAGGAGCGCGGCAGCAAGTCACCAGGTCCCTGTGCCCGCACCTCTGTCCTGCCTGTTTTCAACTGAGCAGGCCGCATGGTATGTTTAGTATGCAGGAACAATAAGATGTCTCAGAAGAAGTCAATGCAGTCACGCTTTAATGTGTTTTTACATCCTTTTACGATTCACAAAGCCAGAATATAAGTACTTATACATTTTTAATAGGAAAGTAATATATTCCCCTAAAAGAAAAATAGATTTGATTAATCATTTGTCATAAAAGTTGCCTGACAGTTGAAACTTCAAGCTTCTAAGCTAGAAAAGCTCAAATAGACAAATTATACTGAAATGTTCTTTAAAGACCAAGCAGCTGTTTTATTAAAATATTAAATTTACATTTTAAAAAGAAATATTCTGATTTATTATTCAATTATGATAATCTTATTGAAGTGACATGAAATTCATGACAATGGGCTTTATTCTGTCCAAATTCTGTCCTCAGTTATCCACGGGCAATCAGTTTTGCCAGTATTTAGAACTGTGCAAGATCACACACACAGAGAAGCACCATTCTTTAAAGACAAATCCGAGACACTGGGTTTCAGCTTGATTCTTATTTTTCCCAGAAAAAGTGGGTTTTCAGGTCTGGGACTAGGGCTGCATCCAGCGCCTGCTGCGATGAGGCCCTCAGTTCAGACCCAAAGAACCCATCCAAATCTCACCGTCACAAGAAACAGAAAAAGGATTTCAGAATACACCAACTGCGTCCCGCAGCACAAGGGAATGACCTTCGAACAACTTGAGGCAGGTTGAATTTACATTTTACTTCAAAAAAAAAAGGGGGGGGGGAAGTACATACATGAGGGGAAAATGGGGTGAACAACAATCATCTGAAACCGGGTTTCTACCATTTTTACCTACAGTTACCAACTGCATTTGAATCAGCAGGGCTCTTGCCAGCTGTCGCACACTTGCTTACAGTATGAATAGGATTGTGGATCAAGGAAACATTTTCAAAGTTGAGGCCCAAATGGAAATAGTAAGATATCATACACAGTGTAAGTTTATAGTACACAGCATTTTTTTTTTTTTTAAATGACGTAACGCAACAGCAGGAAGGAGTAGTAGTAGTAGTTAACAGTTACTAACACTAGAATAATCAAATTTGTATGTTATACATATACAGCAACTAACTGCTTTACAAAAAAAGCAAAATAATACAATATATTGTCACATGTATTTACAGTGTAGTAAATATACTTTTCTGTCAAATTTTACACAAAAACTATTTACAGGTGAATATACTGCATTAAAAAAAAAATTGTGGGACCAACACTAAAAGTGACTTTCTGTGGTAAGTTTGTTGCATAACAATAAGACGTGCTTCATTACATTTGAAAAAAATTAACCTTAGAATGAAACCGAAAAAGCCCTAAAACCTACAACCCAGTTAGGAATAGAGCACTGGAATGCTCCCAGGTGCTCAGTCCACAATACTTATTTGAAACGTTTCCTGTTCTTGGAAACCTCATGCACATTAAAGCAGAAACATTGGCATAATTAACAGGTAGGTTATGCACTATTCAAATACTACTGAGTTATCTTTAAGTCAGGGAAAATACAAACACAAACAAAATGTTAATCATCTTTACAGTACTTAACTGTAGTTAGTGCGAAATGGGTAACGTGTTCTAAAACAGGGGTGTCAAACATACAATCCCCATGATGTCGTTACATGGTCCACGTGTTAAGATCAGATTTTTCTGAATCTAAGTTTTCATTTCAAAGTACACAGACTCCACAGCTGCAGAACCAGACTTCAAGAAGCGACTCGAGCAGCCGACGCAGCAGTGACTGCCTGGTGGTCTGCAGGCTGCCTGAAACAGCGACTCGAAGGTGGGAACTCTCTTAGATCAGTCTCCCACTCGTTAGATCAGGTTTCAAGCCCACATCGTCACCAGCAACCACCTGCTGATCACTAGGAGCGTAAATGGAGTAATGGGATGAGGAGGGAACGGAAGCAGGCTGGACTGGGAACCAAGAGCGGTGCTCACGGGAATGAAACGGAGCAGGATGGAGAATATTCAAAACGGGGAATGAGAACAAATAAGGGAGGGTGCGAGAAAGGACACAACAAGGCAAAATAACAGCCACGGCTGTTAGAGGGTGCAGGCGAAGTGATGAATGTGACAGTAAGGCACTGAACAACTAACTAATTACTAATAGAAGTTTAATCATTCAAGAAAGGCCGTGTTTTCCCCCTTGATCTAAGCACAAGCTTCCCAACTGCTGGTACTGGGAGAGAACGTTCCTGTGTATCGGGGCGCCTGTGATCCTGAATTAAACCTTGGCCATCGACTGTAATTACACCCAAATTCAGCCCCCATTACCTAACATGTTTGACACCCCTGCTCTAAGAAAGTTCAGGTCCTCTCACTGAACCATGCAGTGAAAATATTAAATGACTCCCCCTCCTTCCAGGAAATAGAATAAATTAAATTTTGTTGACTGACTTCATGAAGATATCAGTTTTTTTCAGCTGGGACTGAGAGCCCAGAGTAATTCTAGTTCTCACATGAAAGGTAATTTTAGTCACTGTCCATTTTGATTCCATATCATGTATTTCAAAGACTGCATTAATTCTAATTTAGGGACGCTTTTTTTCTATAGACAATGGAAAATGTTGACAGAGTTGCTCTCAAATGCACCCAGTCCAAACAAAACTGATTTGGTAGTTCATCTGGAATTACTATTTCTGTTTAAAGAAAATCTGCTCGTAGGAGAAACAACTGACAGCAAATTACCTTTACAAGAGATTCTTTTTTCCTCCTACCTACAAATCTTCAGGCTTCTACAATTCATTGTCTTCAGCAAAACGGAAAGGGCTGGAATTAGCTTGATTCAGTACAACCAAGTGCAAACTGGCAGTGACGCTGAAGGTGGCTCTCGGCAATCTGATGCATGAGATGAGAACGGGTTTTAATCAGTGACTCCCGAAGTTTTACATGCATAGCAGCTTAGGACGTGGCACAAGTCACTGCTCCATTCCCACATTCAGTTCTAGCCTCACGATCCCTTTCATAGTCCTGTATCAGTTCAGCAACCACATTTCTACTGCAGCTCCTACGCCACCAAGAATAAAAAAATTTAGTTAATTGCACGAGTCTTCATATTTTCCAACACGTCTATTTCAAGACTGCTAATTCTAAGTTTTCCTCTTGTTTTGGCAGACTATTTGCATATTAAGTTTGTGTTCATAGTTTTTCCAGGACTGTAAACAAATTAAAGAAATTAAATTGTTATTTTATGAATCAATACAATAAAGGTATTTTTATTTACATAAATGTTACATTGTTACTATGTGGATACATGTGAATTATGTGCTATATCAATAAAATCTGAACACTTAATTGTACCATTCTCTAATAATTTAGCTGTGGAGTTTGATTTACTGAAAGCCACTAACAAGATTGCACTAGAGGATTTTACTTTATATAGTGGATATGCTTTTTTGTCCTTTAAAGCCACTTGTAAATTGTTAATTTCTAACACACAACAGGGATCTGAAACTGGGAAGTTTAACTGTTCTTCAGCAGGAGATATACGTAGCCCTCCAGTGAGCACCCAGGTGACAGGCCCTTCTGTCAGAATTTCTGCTCGCCTCCGAGATCAAACGCTCTGCACGTTTTCAGTCCGTGCAGGCAGCGTCTGCAGCACCCAGCGCTGCACCTGTACACGTCATCAACATAGCAGCATGTTATCACAGTCGTCCATCGCTGATACACGACTGTAGCTGACAAGTCTTTCACAGTGACAGCAGTTTCAGTTTTGTGTAACCCCCAAGTACGAACCCTCACCAACTAAAACCCCTTGAAAGTTCTGCAAGACAGGTTTGACTGCAGACGTCTGTACTGATACCAGGAATTGCACTGCAAACATTCAAACGTAACCTGGATTTGACACAGTGTCAGTTATTTTTAAATTCATGTACCTTAAGCAAACATTGCTGTTTTTATATCACTGCTTGGGCAGCACAAAAGCAGCTTCGCCAAACACAATCTCCCAGAGCTGGAAGTTAATTCATTAAATTTTCCCCTCCATACCCCACTGGTTATTCTGCCAGGAATTTCTCGAAGGTGCGTGTTGTTGGAAAGGGCAGAACTAAAGCAAATGCTAAATGGAAGAAAGAAGCAATAAATTTTCAACACTGCTACAATGACAGCGTAAAAGTCAGTTCTCGATGATTTTCTTTCCACTATTCAACCTTTTTTAGTGCAGTTAAAGTACAGAAAAAAGAAAAAAAAAAAAGTCTGCTTTGGAAAAAAGCCAGTTTGTCCAGTCTGGTCCATATACAGTCCAAGTATGTGAAGCTACAGTCTGGGGAATGAAAGAGACTCGTACAGCCTCCTTGTCCTCTCAAATTTATTGCTAATTACTAGAAATTTAACCTAATCAACCACTTCTGGTTAAGCTCATTGTACTGCGGCTATCCTAAGTTTCTTTTAAGTATGGTAAAAAAAAGTCCACAGCTAAAAATCTTACAGGTTTGAATTAAAACCAGGATTATAGTAACTGCCCCCGGCTCATAAAGCCACTACCTTGAAAAGTGTGCAAACAGGATTAAGGATTAACACTTTCCTTTAGAGAAGAAACAAACAAGGCAGGTAACAGAAGCAAGGTAGAGCTGTCTATGGGAAATGGCTTTCGTATTTGGACAAGATACGGTTCTGCAGTGTTAAAGAACTCCACGCCTCCTCCGGCTGCAAAGTCCGTCAGGATCTCTATGAGCGGTTCTGAAACACTGGCTTAAATCAAAAACAGAAGGAAAGAAATGAAGGCATTAAAATTCAGGCAATGTTTCAAGAGTTGATCATCTGGCAACACGGCTGACGGGATGGGAACTTTCAAAATTAAGTGCAGCATCACAACCGGCGGAGGGCCCTTTGCGCGGGGCCCGCGTGTGTCAGTCAGTTTCCAAAATTAAAAAAAAAAAATTAAGAAATAATCACACAATCTTTTTGATGCTGTGACGTTTGAAACTGCCAGCACTTCGCTGCTTTTGCACTTGGCTGGCGGAGCCGTGGCGCATCCTCCCGCTGTTGGAGTGTCCGGCGGTGGGCGAGAGCTCCACGTTCTCCTTGTCGATCCCTGGGGAAACACAAGGACCGAGGTTACCCCTCGATGCTTTTGGCCACCCTGTAACTTAACGCTTTAAAGGTCGGCTCTTCCCGCAGACGGACGGACGGACAGGCCGGCAGCGACACCCGACGGGAGAGACCCGCCCGCCGGCCGCCAGGGGGCGCCCTCCGGCAGCGCCGGTCCCGCGCGCTGCTCCGGGACGGGGGGCGGGGCCGGTCCCGCTGGGGGCGGGGCCTCGGCCGCGCTGGGGGCGGGGCCAAGGCTCGGTCGGAAGGCGGCGGGACCCCGCCGCGCTGAGGGGCGACACCAAGCGGCGGCAGCGCTGCCTGCCTGGTGAAAGCGCTGCAGCACCCGGTCACGACGTGGGTTTTGTTTTAAAAAAAAAAAAATAAATAAAGTGTTATTTGTGGTGGCTTCACCCCGGCAGGCAGGCAAGCACCGCAGACAGCCCCCCTCGCTCGTCCGCCTCCACCCCAAGTGGGACAGGAAAGGAAGAGTAAAAGCCAGAAAACTCGGGCGTCCCGATTCAAGTAACAAGAAAAAAATCTAGGTAAGGGAGGGATTTGTGGAAGACAGACAGACAGCAAAACAAAACCGGTGATGCAGAGGTAATCGCTCAGCACCCACCCGCCACGGGTGGACCGGTGCCCACCCAGGTCCCGGGCAGAAGACGGCCAACCTCCCCCCACCGCCCTCTTCCCACTTTTATTGCCGAGCCGCGCGCCGTCTGGCACGGAAGAGCTCTCTGGGCATCCCACCCGGCTGGGTGCCCTCCAGCCTACTGCCCACCGCCGTCTATTCTCCGGCACCGTTCGGTCACAAATGTAGAACACGGCCCCACGCCAGCTGCTGTGAAGGAAACCGCCTCTACCCCAGCCAGGCCCAGAACGCTATTTTAGCCAGGCGTAACACAATCTCGCTGTCAATGATGTCTCAACAACCACTCCGATACAGCTATTTCATTGCAGTACTGCAGCATGAAAAATAACTTTTTCAGGATCAGATGTATGACCCCGTGTTCAGCGAGAGCCCGGACTTTGACCAGATAAAACACCTCCACGTGCTGAAGTGCGATGCTCGATCTACACACTCACCTACACACAGCTTGTCACATTTCAACATGACTCGTTCAAATAATCTTTTTCTCCCCCCCTTAAAGCTGCAGACTGAATTTGCTGTTAGTTTAATCTGTCTCCAACAATAAAAGACAAAATACTGTGGCCTATGGGCACTGGCTGATCTGTTTCAATCTACGCTGCTCTCCTACAACAACATGGAAATAGATGGGGCTAAGAACTGTTCACTGAGTTCACCCAGTCAGCTCTTCAAACAGGAACAGGAATTTTGTTTAACAGGGAAAATAGGACACAAACGTTCACACGGCAGATCAAGGTTCTCCTACATCCTCAAAGCATCCGTACCCACTGAAAACACTGAAGTCTTCCAGGCCACAAGACCTTTTCTGGCTCTAGTTTTGCAAAGACTGAGTGAATGAAAGAGTTTGACTCAAGTTTCTTCTGGCTTTTACGCTCTCTAGGAGGAAGAACTGACAGACTGTCAAATCTATGGGCTTCTTCCAGCCAAAAATCAATGACTGCTGTTAAACAGGGGAACGGCGGAGTGAGGAAGGTTCATTTCTGAACCTGCAGAATTCTGCTGCAATGGCAGAGTCTGGTTCTTGCTACCAGAGAAGATTCATGTGTATTCAAGTACCTACAATTCCCCTCAACGCTGAATCTCGGCTCACAAATAAAGATCAGTAAAAGTACATAACATACAAATCAATGTTGGAGGACGCTGTCTCATTGCCAGGAGGAATGAAAGGCTTAGCTGACTTATTCTGCATACAGCAGAAATAGAACTGATGCAGGCATTCACTTGAAGAGTTAAGTGTCAAAGTGTGGACACCAATTATAATGATTTAAACCCTGACAAACAGAGTAAAAAAAAAGAATCAACAATTAACTTTTAACAAGGACAAGTAAAGAAACAGTTTTCTAAGCAGGGTATTAACAGGAAACACACGTAGAACAGGCGAGTCTGGAAATCCTTACAAGAGCTGCTATTGCCTAAGTTCAGCTCCTCCAAAGCCAGGAGGCGGCTTACGGAGTACAAGACGAGGATGAAACCAGACAGGCTTTATACCCAAGTGAATGTACCTTTCTGAGAAGCTTTGGATGTTCTTTGCAGGACTAGGTAAATCTGTTACATTTTGCTAAAAGAATCACATCAAACAAACCTTGAAAATGAACTGCTTTAGTGTAAACTTCATGCTGACATGATGACAACACATGAGAGCCTTGGGTTATGAGCTGTTACTCTTAACAGCTTTGGACACAGTAACTTGAAGATACAAAACCTGAGACTTCTGCTTAATGCAGACATGCTTCCAATCAATTACTACTTTTACGCTGACACTACCATGAGTTAATCATTCCTGTAGCAATATCTTAGTGTAGCTGTCACATTATTTCTGCAATAAAATGAGTATGTTTGATGTGCGTTTAGCAACACTCTCACCACTTAAAGTACATGTGCAGCATTGGAATGAATAGCAGGAAGGGTGTTTTTGTGCGAGAGGCTAAAAGTACAATCAGCAGCAAAAATTAGGATGTCTGACTGTATAAAAAGGTTAGAACAAAATCCTATTACTATAAATGACATCTCCCACGGTTATGTCTCATTCCTATAAGAAACTGATTCTCACTGGCATTAGCAAGAATAAAGAATACACTCCATATTACACACACACATAGGGACAATTTCAGAACTCCAGCCAGAGGCTGGCTGCAGGCTACATCATCCTTCCTCTCCTTGTGTGGGTGTGAGCTTACGAAAACCACAAACTACGATGAGAATAGGAAGCAACCCACGGGTGTGAGCAAAAAAACCCTCTTCTGCAGCTTTTTTCTTACTTCTCCAGACAGAAGCAGAAATCAAACGGTGTTGAGTACCCATTTTATTGAGCTCTATCTGCTGCAGTTTAGTCCAAAGGACTTGTGTCTGTTTTCCGGTGATGTGTAATTGAAGTTAAAGCTGACTTCAGTGAATCTAAAGAACTCACATGAAATAGTTCCTCATTTTAGCTTAATACCTGCAACAGAGTAATTTCACACACACGAAGCCATCCGCTACTCTATTACCAAATTTATCTTATTCTTAAGGATGTGATTGACTTTCTTTGCCTGCTCTATCATCAGATATTAATTAGCATCACACAAGAAATGCAACAGCTTAGCACTTACACTGAAGCCATTCCCGTGTCAAAAGGATCAGTAAACTACTTCTCATGCCACAAGCCCAATCCTAAAGCAGATCAAGCAGTATTTCGTGCAAATATGATGAAAGTAGAATGTACCTTGATGAGGAAGCTGCATGAAAACTGCAGATTTAGAGCAAGGCAGAGAAGCTTCACAGACACAGAATGAAAGAAAAAATGTAAGTGAATAATGTCCATGACAAGGGGAAGGGGGGGGAAGGGAGAAGAGATGACGACAGACAAAACATTTATAAACAATTATCTCTGCTAGTTGTTTCCAGATGCAAGGAAAGAACGTTTCATGTATCTGCAACTTAATCTATTTTTAACCATAATAAAAAACTCACTTGGCTGAAACTGTTTCTTCGTGGGATGAAGCAACTCAGCACTGCTAAATACTTGATTTTTTCGTTTAGTAGTTCTCAAATCAGAGTAAGTGGATGATAGATCTGTATCCCTTATTAGTCCCATAGTTGCCTTGCTGTTTCAAGAAATCCTGTGGCCAACCTTTACTTCACATTCTATAATTTTTACCTTGGCAGATATTAGGTCTTCCACCACTTTCTCCCTGACTCATCTCTATAGTGTAAATGCATGCAGCAATGACAACGCCATCACACACCTCTAGGCACACTTAATGAGAATGCAAAATTCATGTATGCAGCTATGGAGCTGTATAAAGTGCCAGAAGACCAATTAAATTTTTAATACAATTAAACAGCTTAAAAAGCAAAGCATGTTTTATGCAAAGTTGTACTGGTTAACATAGCAGTTTAAACTAGTGAAATTCCATGTTGATTAAAGTGGAGCAATGTAATAAACGCGGGACCAAGGAGCAAAATGAAAAGCTCCATGTTGTGACCTGGTCCACGGTTTGAGAAAACTGGAGATTCCCTGATCAAACCCCAAGTCTTTGTATTCAAATTGCTAGAATGAAGCGAGAATGCTCAAGGAAATAGGCAAGACACTAATAAAAAGTTAGAGATGATGGGAAAACACCACTTAGATTAAACATTAAGCACACGGCTTTCATAAAGTAGTAATCACTTAAGGCTACTTCACACTACCTGGAAACAGCTACAAAGGCTGATTATTTATAAAGATGCCTCCAGCCTGGTTACACAAAAATGGAACCATTAGTAATCTCCTGGCTTTCATATTGGTCTTTTAAAACTTAATTTCCAAGCAAAACATGCACAGGCTGTCATAAATGCATTATTACAGACTCACTAGTATCCTGAACAAGTTCACTAGTTCCTAACTCCATTTGTGGACATGAGCTCTTAACCAGCATTTGATAAAAGCCATCTGTTTGCAGAACACTCGAACAAAATTTCTGATGAGCTGAATTAATTCCTTCCTCTTAGCTAACAAAGGAAGAAGGAATAGAAAGTGAGGCGGAAGGAGGGCAGACATTTATACAGCAAAATGCTTTTTTCGCTAGTAGAGGGCCTAATCCTGCATCATCACTTCATCCTTGCAAAAAGAACTGTTGGAGTTGCTACCAATTCTACATTCTAAATGGAAAGATGCTGCCCATAATGTACTTATTTTCACACTGACAGCAATGGCTATTGTTTTGCCCTTTGATTTTATCCTTCTCCCTGTTCTAATATCACAGGTAATTCTTAGCTGTGTGTTAAATAAGAAAGTTTCTGTGAACCACTTTCCTTTTCCATCATCTTGGTTGTTATCTGCACCTGCAGTCAATTAGGAGCTTTTATGCAGAAATATTTCTATATACAGGACAAATTGCATGATAATACAATATAGAGGCTGCATTGATATATTCATACCATATAATGGACATTGTAAAATGTTAAGTAAAACAGCACTCTCTAAAACTTCTTCAAACTCAACTGTTACCCATTCTTATTACTCAAATCAAATGGGATTCCAGGATGGCACCAGTGAATCCCTTTCAGGCCAATGTTCTTTTACTTCTTCTTGGGCAGGAATACAAAACAAGGAAACAATGGCAACAACAGTCTCCTTTAGGCTAAAAGTGCTATTAATAAAGTATCAGAGAGAGAGGTAACAACTGTGGAAAATACGCTTCACGCTTTCTCTCCTCACTTGGGACAACATTATTTAACGTACTAAATCATCCTGAACTGGCAGGAAATGGGAAAGCAAATCCTAGTTTGAGCATATTTAGACTGACAGGCATCTTGAACTACAATTCTAGAACACAGCATCGTATTTCAAAAAGGTGATCTCCCCAAATTTAAACAATTTAAGTTGGCTTCTCATACTGGAAAAAGTGAGTTGTAATCACTTTTCACTGCATGAAATAAAAAAAAGAAATCACTATTCCCAAATTTTTCAAACACAGAGCACTGTTTCACCTCTGTTGCACCTCTGCACATGCCTTACCTCCGCAATACTCATCATATTGAACAAAAATCATGCATAGCATCTGTGAGCAAACTGATAATCTGGAAGACCAGATTTCTTGAATAAAGCTAAGTACAGCTAAGTAAAGTTTATCTCGGGGCAAGCAGAAACCAGTGAACAACAAGAGAGTGAAAAAAACCAAAACACCTCCGTAAATATTATACCTAAATAAAAGTGGTTTCTAGCCTTCCATCAAGGTTAGAAACAAAGCAGAAATAAAATATTGATTGACTTCAGTGTTCAGAACTGCAACAGTTAAATCATCATTTAAGAAGTATCACACAGTGTAATTTTTATGACAAAGAAAGTAAAGAATTTCCTCAATATACGACACTAATCCAAAATCACTTCAGAAAGAGTCTTCATGCAGATTTCTTTGACATAACTTCCATTTTCTTTTTGTATTTAATTTCCTCTAGCTTATGCTTCATCTGCTATACTGAATAATTTTTACTCTCTTTTTTAATTTTTCACCCTGAAAATCTACGCTGTTATATTTAACCTCTGCATTTCCCTGTAATTCCCTTCTCCCCAAGCCAGAAGGAATTTAGTGGTTTTATGCATTTACTGCCTTTGATGACTGTTCTTTTCTTGAAAGCCTTCATTTTATCAGCAGCATATTTCTGACAAAACAACAGTCTGAACTGACCCAGTATTCCACATGTATCTATGTGAATATTTATTTTTCTTCAAGGGAGAGCAAGACCTCCATACAATGCTGCCTACACGAGCATTGGCCTTAAATCATATAGTCAACTGAAAGTGAGTCAGCCCAGACATGCTATTCCACAGCACAGTTCTGGATTATTTTTCCTAGTATGTGCGACCTTGTAGTGCCCAGATAGGTATTACTCTCCTTGCAAAATATCATGATTATATATTTATATTTATTAAGTTTCAAGGCTCCACTGCTGCATATGTTTCATATTAAGATGCAGCTGTTATTCGTTCTGATGCACTTAATGCTATTTCCTTCATGTATAACAACTTGGAGTACAGCTTTTGCGCTGGACAAAATCCAACATCCGAAATAGCAGTGTAATAGCTTAGTAAACAGTTTAATATTCATTTGACTCAAGAATGCAATGATGTTTGATGCATAAACACATCCGAAGAGACAACGAGGCTCAGTGTTTGGCTACAAAACCAGTAAATTCAATACATTTCCCTTACCTATGTAGTACCAGAACAGCTACTGACCTGGGGAGTGCTGGGAAGTTGCAAGCGAGGTCATGGAATTGGAAAGGTTAAGGTTAGCAGTAATGCTAAGTTGGCTCTGCACTGCGGGAGGATATGGAGACGTGGGTGTCAGGAGAGATTCTTCACTGGTCTCCTCATCAATTCCAGGCAAATACGTGTCAATCAAGGCATCAAGAAACTTCACTATGAGCTCAGCATAGTCTGGGATTTGTGTTTGCTGTGGGTGATGGGGGGCGGGGGGGAGAGAGAGAAAAATAAATTGGTTCTTTTCTTTCTACTTTGCTGTCGATACGAGCTTTGCCCCAGAATTCACTCTAATATCACACTGGTTTTGCCTGAAAGTTTTAAAAAGCATTTGATGTATCTGTAAAAACCAATTTGTGGTCTTTTCCAGATTAATCTAAATGTACACATTAAAGACCACTTGTAAGTGTAATTTCAGTAGCGCGTGGACGCACAAGGTCAGAAAAGAGGGGCCGTTTCATCCATGAGGTGAACTGCCACAGCTACCTGCACCTAACATTATTAGAAGCATTGGCCTGTGCCCCCAAAGCCTAAGATCCAGAATGCTGCCTACTCTGCTCACCCAGTTCTTGTTACGATGACTAGAGGGAACAAATGGCAGCACAGATGGTCAGCGCTTGATCTATTTCTTCTGTTGTAACATAAAATTTAACCTTATGGAAGTACCATTCTTAGCAAATTAATCCCCTACACTGCAAGATAAACATAATAAACTAAAGACTTTCTGAATGATACTGTATGTTCAAGGCCCCTTAGTGAACCTGGGAGCAGTGAAAAGGTGCATTTACCCAATTTTGGTAATTCGACCTTACCGAGTCTATCAAAATACCTAACGCAGGCTCAAAAACTGTTTTAGCTATACAAGTGAGCCTTATATTATTAACTTGCTCATATAAATTCTATGACTTGTAATTTATCTGCATCTTTCCTGGAGCACCAATGTGCTTTATACAGAAAATGAAGGCAAAACACTCATGAACTTACATAAAGTATACTGTTCTTACCTTAGAAAATGGGCCAGCAAACCTCCATAACCCATTAAATCCAAAACCTACAAAAACAAATTGAATGTTACCACAAAAACACAGTTCTCAACTGACAGAAAGCGACTAGAAAAGTACACGTAGTACATCACTTGGATTTACTTAGGCATGGAAATGAAATATTTTGATTTGGAGATGCAACACTGAATTTTGTCTAAACCATGTATAACAAAATTAAGGCATTTTAATTTGTATAATTTGTATAATATGTAAGCTGTAAAAACCTCAAAATCTCAGAACCGTCACACAAGAAATTCTTGATGATATTTTAAAAGATAAATTTAGCATGTGAATACACACCTCATTTTAAAAATTATGTCAACATTTACCTTTTTCTCAACTGTCATCTGTTTCTTATGGATCTTCCTGGAAAGGTTTTGATTAAGGACCATAAAAAAATATTTAGGTTTTAAGTGTTCCAAGTGTCACATGAAAGTGAGCTTGGGCACTGAAAACCAAATGTTAGTCTATGGAATTTACCAATAATTAAATCAACCCCTAAATTACAAGGCTAACTTAAAACTCATCATTTATCACCACCATTCATGTTTTGTATTGCTTTAAGCTGGTTAGTGGAAGCAGAATACTGAGTTTCAACTTCTTTCTACTCACATAGATGGTGTAATACTTTTGATATTTGGTGCACAACTGCAGTAAGCAGTTTTAATATTCATGTCAGTATGGTTTTTTTAATATGCAAACTCTTATTTTTACTAGGATATATGAAGTTGGAGAGATGCCACACAAGACTGACTGACTATTCCATTAGGGCTGCAATTCTGAAACATTTTCAGTAGTAAATCTTACTTAAAATACAGCAGTTCTGAAAAAAATGGTAAAATATTTACTCTGTAGATAAGAAGTTTGGTATTGGGGTGGAGACTCTTCATGATAGACAACACTCTGAACAATCCCATGAATTGGATTCAACAAATTTGGATCCTGGCACAGCGACAAAAGGGTATTGATCTTCGAATCCAATAAATTATGCCTGAAGAAAAGAGAAGTGGCTTATTTTTTGTTCATTAAATAAAATAAACCTGCAGTTCCCAACTGACTTAAGCAAACAGCAGTTAAGGTGGGATTTTCAAAATCTCAGTGATTTTGGAACACAATTCCTATGTATGTTCAGCGAGGACTCTTACAATGTGTAACACTTTCAAAAAAATTGTACTAACAATATTAGCCATTAAAGCATTTACCCAGCACTTTAAATTGCAAATATTTTAATTATTTTCAACCCCAAAAATTATTCACTCGATTTGTGTACATGTCAGCGCTGGAATTTCAAAGCAGCTTTTTAAACTTGTGGGAGTACCGTCTCATCTGAGCTCCCTTGCAGATCTTATGCATGTTTGATTTTTTTAATACAAATGCCAGTTACAGTTGTGGTTTCAGTAACTCACAGAACTTGCATGTACTTTGAATATTACTTTATAAAGCCAGAGAAAGGTAGCATCATTTTTAAATCATGCTCAGGTCAGTTTTAAAAGTCTACTCATCTTAATTTCTGATAGCTGAGTTTCCTTTACATATACTGACGCCAGTGAATACTACTTTTAAACAGGTATCTGAAGAAATACATCCAAAGAGTATCTTGAACTACGCTTTTAATCAGTTTTGATATGCACTTGGGGTACTAATTAAAAAACCTGAGTCTGACTGGGGTGAAAATAATACTTAAGAGACAGTATATATCGACTTGTATAGAAAGGTACACGGATGTATTAAAATGTAATTTGATTCTCCGCAGTATCAAACAAGCGATAAAGCCATGCTAAGTCACTAGACCAGGGTAATGGCAGCAGTGACGCTGGAAGCTTTTGGAAGAAACTCATGGCTGCAGAGACAGGCTCCCTAGCAACAGTGGTGCAGAGTTCTCCCACGCTCTGCCAAACTGCCTGAAAATCTGATGCTGAAGAGTGCTTTTGAGGACCATCTGTAGCAGTGGTATCTGAGGATGCCTATTCTAGTAAGAACATTATATTCATTTAACATAGGGAAAAAGGACGATTCTCATACTGCTATGGACATTTGTCTCAACAAGCCATGGACAGATGGCAGCTAGTAACCTACAAATGAGTAAGGACCTCGTACATGCTTGTCCTGGTCCAGAGACCTTTTAAAGGAAGGGCCAAGTACAGAGTTGTCATAAACGGAGTTTTAGATACTTACACAACAGGAAAGACCTTTGGGAAGACAACACTGGCTTCTGCTAAGTACTCATACAGAATCCGCTGGTCAAACTCATCAGTAGTGTACTTCACTAATGTTGCCTGTCATAATGTAAAGGATTAAATCAGCACGCTTCTAATTTAATTTGAGTAGTTCAGGCTTTTGTTGTTGTAGTTTAAGGTTTTAAAATTTCTGAATAGCAGAAAGCAGCATTACAAAAGATTAATTTACATCCTCTTTGGACATGGAATCGAGTTATTTATGTGTACGTAGGAAACAATAAAAACAGTTGGCAATAGCTTCTATTTTGGCAAAAAATTTAGCTAGTCAGTTTTTGACAAAAATGCGCAACTAAGTCTTTCTGAATTGTATCAGGAATGGTAACTGTATTGGTACATCTGAAGAAAGCACTGTCATGCTTTACTTATATTACTAGTTAATAATTTTTAAACTGAATTATGCTGGGATTCCAACAATATTCACTTCTTAAACTTTTAAGTATAGTATATTAATATGCTTTTATTATATAAAATAAGTTTGTAATAAAAATCTGCCAGGGAAAAGGGACAATTGTTGGACATCATCTACAGAACAATACAGGTAATGAAAATGCAGTATTTGCTTTCAAAGAGCATTTAAATACATTTCTAAAAGTGATTCCTAGAAAGTTGGAAGAACAGCAACAAAAGAATAGACTTGCACATCACAGTCATTCTGATCCATCTGAATTTAGAAACACTGCAAGGAACATGTACGCTTCTTTGGAAGATAAAAGAATATCAGAATATAACAGACAATACACAGAAAGAAAGCTTACAAGAACTGTAAGCAGCAGTGCTTGGATTTTTGGGTCAGTCAGAACTTCTTCATCTAGGAGGACATTTGACTCAGAAACAGAAACTTTTCGAAGATGTGGGTGTTGCTGCGGTGATATTCTCTGGGTTTCTGCCAGATAAAAAAGACCAACTCATCCAAAGCAAAATAAACCCAAACCAAAATAGAATTAGCTCTTGCACAACAAATTCAGTCATATGCAAACTTCAGAGTTCACCAGCCTTTTCATAAAGTATAAAAGCAACAACTATGCTGGAATACTAGCAGCGCTAGATCATTACATGGGATGTATTATCAAATGGTAAACAGTAACCCCAATTTCCTATTCAGTGTAATACAGGCCCAGGGGTGGTAAGTACCATATTCAGGGTCAGGCAGCAGACCGACATCAGATACAACAGAAGAACCCTGGTCTTGCATTGCAATTGGGGATGGGGGCACAGGAAGCGGATGTGGGAGAAGATGAAGAGAGGCATTCTAGGCATTAGGTCACGTTCCATCTCCTGCAGAAATTTGCAGCTAGGGCTTATTAACTTACAAAAAGCCAAATTTTATTTATTTAATTTCACTCCTGTATGCACTACTTTATAGCTGCCCTTTATTCTGCGTCTGCATACTGAGCAACTCTAATTCAAACCTCAGTTGCCAGTGATATGGAAGACTCTACTCTGCAGAAGCCACTGTTAAGAAAGATATTTCTCCTTTACCTTATAGTAACCTAGGCAAATAAACATTGAATTTAGAAATAATCCTTTGTATATGTATACAAAGCATTTATAATTAGTATTATTCTTAAAATGTTAGTCCTGTTTCTCACCCATTTCATAATCATTTTCGGCTACTCTCCTCATTTTGGGAGGCGTTGTGATTCCAGATTCCATGTCTTGCCTTTTAGGAGCCTTTGTGTCCGATATCAAATGGTCAAAACTTTTCCTTGTACCTAAAAACAATTTATCAGGCAATTAAAAACATTAAACCTAAATCCATATTCTAACTTTTTCTGATTTTCTGGGCAAGCTACTCTCCTATCTACAACATATTGATAGGAATCTGGGGACATTTTCACCATTTTCAGGGATGGTAGAGAAAATATGATCACACCATGCCGCTCTCCATCACATTTTTCAAAATGCTTCACAATACATATGAGAAAAGCATGCAATTTATTCAAATATGTAAGCTGTGGGCATGCTATGGTTTCCTGGTCAACACATCACATCAAATAAACATGCCAAAATGTGATTACTGAAAAGGAAGCAGTAATAGGATTGTAATGAAAGAAATGTCCCTCTTCTTCCATATATACTGTATAATGTAAAAGGGTACCCACAAGTTATGCAAAGCAATTAATCTTGTTTCTCTGATATTAAGACTTTGCTTGTAAACATGATGCACTGAGAAGCCATGAATAAAAATCAGATTGCTTACAAGACATCTAAAATGTTTTGGGACCACCTCTTTTAGCATAAGATAGAGCATTCAATATAGTAACTAAGCTAAGGTATTCAGCTTCTTGGTTTTGTTGAAAGAGGGCTGGTAGTAGAAAATTGGCACTATGAATCTTTAATATCTGGAATATCTTTTTTTCTTTTTTTTTTTTTTTCCTTTTTCCTCCACTTTAACACACACATTTTGAATGTCACTCTTGCTTCCCCCCACCTTCATGATCAAAAGAACTGAGTTAGTCCTCTTCACTGTACACTGTTCTATACTTTGTATTTTGTAGAAACTGCATATATTGCTCTGAATCAGGAATAAGCACTTAAAGTCAGAACAAATACAACTATAATTTTTCTCCAGTAACACTTCCTGGGGTATTCTGTAGACAAATTAGTAAATTGGTGATCTTAATAACCTAGAAGCTTTTTAGTGTTCGCTTGTGAAGGCTGCCCCATATCCAAACTCATGGATTTTCGTGTTCGAGGGCTTATCTGTCCCACTGTCGGGTAACTGGCAGCCAGATGTCTGTCTGACCCCTTTGGTGATGACCATGGTTGATTTTCCTTTAGTGTCCTGAAAGTGCAGAGAAATTAAATTAAGAAAATCTTTAGAACTGTGCACATTTAGGCATAAATTTTTGAATTAGCCAAACTATCCTTTATTAAAC
Organism: Harpia harpyja; assembly: GCF_026419915.1. Lineage (NCBI taxonomy): Eukaryota > Metazoa > Chordata > Aves > Accipitriformes > Accipitridae > Harpia > Harpia harpyja. Next base: position 1,697,592 of record NC_068951.1, on the reverse strand, counting down.
CCATCTTTCCTAACAGGTTAATCTCCCCAAAACACATATTAAGAAATAGTAATTACTTTGCTTGCAAAAATGTCTGAGCTAGTGAAAACTACCAATCTGATATGAATGTAATGCTGAAGAGATAAAAAATAAAGCAATGAAAAGAACACAAGCAAATCAGCCTATGAGGCAAGATGAAAGATACTTAATAATCAGCTACTGCATACTGGATGCTAAAAAGAGATAATGAGTAAAGTGCTCCCTATTGAGAGAAACTGGCTCTCCGTGTCACTTCTAGGCTGATTTCTTAGCTTATCTCTGTGGCTGCTTATAGACAGGCTATAAGGTGTCAAGGTTTTCCAGTGACACAGACCAAATGATTACTTCATACGTGCCTTGAAGCTCTTAAAAGGACAAAAAAAATTTTCTTCTAAAATATAAACGAAAAATAAGCTGAAATTAGGTCTTGCAAAATGACATTAACAAAAAATTTAACCACCTCCAAAGCAGTTAAGCTCTGAAATACCTTTATGGATCTCAAAATTAATTCTATACGAATTCAATACCCAAATTTCTCTGTGACTCTTGATCACAGTATAAGCAGCATATTGGTCTGGAACCAATAATAGAACATCAACTTAGTTTTATGAATGTGGGTTTCAGTTTTCAATATACCACAGGTTACCTTTAGATAACTTACTAAAGGAAACAGACATTGAAATTTGGATAACTTATCTAAAAGTTAGACAACCAACCTATAGCTAGTGTCACTGTGATGTATGGGATATGTATCCATAGGAACATTTTCCATTGAAACGTCTGTCAACAAGAGAGACTTCCTATGTTTTAGGCTGCAGCGACTTCGAACTTCCTCAGATACTGTCAGCAAAGCTAAAAATTCAAAGAAAGCTAACGTAAGTTTTCCACAGTAGGAATACATTGAAGAATGTAAGCAATATTCCATCAATTTAAATTTTTTACTTAGTACAAAGACCACCACTGAGATGTAATTACACCTTACTGAAATGTACAGGTTAAAAGTAGGTCATTTAAAAAGAATTATATTCCCCATCCAGTTACAATTACATAGTTCAAACATTTGCCCTCACATGGTCACCGTTTCTATTTCTAGACCATTAGAAACTTGAATCTTAAGGCACACAATTCATTCAGTATTTAAACCAAGAATTTAAACCAAGCTTCCCTTAAGTATTTGCAAAGCTGCCCTGCAGGTCCTGTGCTGGCAAGCCTTCAGTCCACAAAAAGCTTTCACTGATGTACCCCAGCCTAGCCCAGACTCTTATCCATCTCCAGTTACAAGTTTCCTTTATGTTGGTACAATTTTATCAACCTAAAACCATAAGAATTCCCACAATAATCCATTCCTTTTCAGTTAGCACAAATTTAAAAGAATGTCTGTTTGTTTAATTTTACCTGCTAGGTAAGCCACACTCTGGGTGTTCACCTCAAACTTGTCACAGTTCCTATGTTTGTTAACCAGAGCTAGCAGCGTATGTAAAATCCTTACTGTTCTTGCTACAGTGGTAGGAGAAGGATGCCTGTACCCTAAGAAGTGAGGTTAAGAAACCAAATATTGTATTTAATTTTTTAATATGTATTTATGAAGCATTAATATTTTGAAAATATTTATAAATATTTTTCAGCATGTTCTCAGGACACTTCATATAAAGGGTAAGGAAGCACAACGCTAACAGAAGTTGCACTTTCAAGACTAGTTCTTTCTGTCCCTTCCCCCAAAATCACACCATTTCAAATGTCTGTGCATATATTATATCTATTATCTCACAAATCGGCCTTCTAAAAGAAACAGTGAGCCTGAACACAGGCAAACACACAAAGACAGCATTCTTGGAGGAAGTAGTAAAGAACTGCAGCAAATGAAGCCACACATCCTGTGACAGTTCAGAATTTATATCATTAGCACTAAACAACTTCACAGGACATGTATAAAGGAAACCTGGCAACGTCCTTTAGTCAATGAACATTTAATTCTGTATTTATTCTGTAATCCAAGTTACTTAAAATCCACCACCCAGTTTTTCCCCTTTTTCCTTGAACTTGTTTTTATTTCTGAATTAAGGGTGTTCACCTAATATGAACAGCAATATGTATTCCTACCTTTCAGGAGGTGTCCCACTAGTGCAAAGTTAAAGTTGGAGTTGAAATTTAGCCCAACAAAATGATCCATCTGCTTGCAGTGCCACTCGAGTGGTCTCCTGATCTCCATAAACACCTCTTCTGGGCTCTGACCCAGAAAAAAATAAAACCAAGAGTACCTCATTGAAAGTTACTCATTATATCTCAAGTTTTTTTTAAAAAGGTGACAAACCAGTAATTTTAAGAGCTTACATGAAAATACCAAACACTCTTGAATAGAACACAACTATACATTTCTGTTCCAGTTTAGAACAAAATAATAGGAGCTTCATCTCTACATCTTAGTTTCACTGTTGATATTACCCAAGTGAAGCAATTTCTAATGCAAATTTCAGTTTTAGTTGCTTAACTAGTGTCCATGAGGACAAGGATTTTTTTTTCTAACAGATCTAACTGCTTACATAAACTAAAGGGTAGTCACAGCTGATTGCTAACAGCTTACCTTATCATTGAACACTCGAAGGCTATCCAAGGTATGCAGATTCTGTTCAAGTAGTGCTGTACCTGCTGAGTACAAGTTTACTTCATCTAGCTGCAGTACTGCCATAGCTACCCAAAAGAGGGCCTTGTGCATAGGAGAGTCCTAGAAAGAAAAAGAAAAGGCCACGATTTCACTTTCAAGTAAATTCCCATAAATGAAAGACAAATAGGACTGACACATGGGTTTGTATATGCATTACTGTCCTTGTAGCAGGTTCTGTCCTCTACCACATCCATTCCAACAAAACAGGTGTTCATATGAACCTGTAGCCGTAACGCACTTAACAGGTGAACAGCAGAAAGTAAATAAGTTTCAAGCCATTTCCCCCCCCGCCCCCCCCCCAAGCCATTCCTTCTCTCTTCTGTTCCTTCCCTTGCTCACAAAAATGTCAGACACATATTGGCCTACACCGGACCGAACAGAAATGTGTCCTTTGTTATCAATTTGAGAGCACATGTTGAAAATGGATTGCAACTCTGCACATATAACTAACTGACCAGCCAATTTCTTCTCCAAATCAAAAGAGCATGCAGGAAGAATTGGCATTCAACAAATCATGGGTCTCTCTATGCAGCAGATTTTTCTAGGAACAAATTTTAATTTACTAACAGTAGATACATGAGGTTCTTCATTACTGGTGTACCTATTGCTATGCTGCTCAAATAATGAACTTGAAAGTAACATACAGATGGCTAAATGAATAGCAAATCAGGCAAGACTAACATTTATTACAAGCCATGACCTGAAAGGCATATATTAGCAATCATACATTTGAAAGCCAAGAGTAAAAATCTTTTGGAAAGAATTAAGACAGCCCGTGGTACAGCTTTGCCTATATTGCTATGGCCCAGTTTGGTGAAGTAGAACAGTACATTCTAAAAGCACTTTTAAAGCCTTTGCACAGGTCCCACATACAAACTTCTGACATATATCCCATATGTAGTACTTCCGAGCATGAGTCATACCAGTGAAGTGTGAACTTCACATACCACAACACTCACTTATATTTTCGAGATTATACCCATAATTATAATTTTCATTTACAAAATACATTCTCTCTTTACCCTAAAAATCCAGTTGTTTACCTTATTAAGAAGAGGCTGCAGCTTGGTGAGTGCTATAACTGTAGCTTCTATTAGAACTTGGCTATTGTAATTATCAGGGCCTTTTAAACAGCTCTCAAGTCCCTTTTTGTAGGGGGGAAAAAAAAAAAAGTAATTAAAAATACAACCACAATTAGATTTTGCTTTGTAAAAAGAAGATCAAAGCTCTAAACAATAACTGTTGCTCTCAATTAGTTTGCAAAGCTTGAGCTCATTTTACATCAGTTCTCAAGGACTTTTACAAATGCAGATTTACACAGAAGTGATATATGCATTGCTGAAAGCAATTGCACAATGTGTATTAAAAAAGTAAGGGTGTAGAACAGGGTGCAAGAATTAGAGAATAGCTCTTCTACATGTCAGATGCTGTCCAATTAAAGTTCATGTCCATAAAACTCTAATAAAATGCTTAAAGAAGACATATTTAGCACACCGTTTACTTGCTATGGAACGCAACCTTCTTTAGAAAATATGGAATGTCACTACCAAGTTAAGGCAGTCTGTTTCAAAGTTTTCTTGTATAAATGTCCCGCTCTTTCTTGTATTTACTTATAACACATTAGATTATTAACTTCGTTTAAAAAAAGGAAGTTGTGAATCACGTGCATGCAGCTAAATGCTGTAACAGAAAAATTCTCATTTAAATACTGACTTCTGGATCAATCTCAGTGTCTCAAATTTTAAACTCAATATTGAAAACTACTGTTACTCTAGAATTTGCAGCAGTGATGAAACTTATTGCCACCAAATCGATTTAAAATAAAAAGCTTGGCCTACAAAAAGTGTATTTCCAATCAGATAGTTCTATATAAGAATATGCTTGAAAAAATATTTATCCTCAAATTACACTGAGTTCTATATTTGATGGGAAGATAAAGCTAAAAATAGCTAAAATAGCTATTTTGAGAGTCACAAAGGAAAACAGACATAGACCCATATACCTTGCTAAGAATTCGGATTATTTGTTTTATTTGTCCATGAGACACACGTTTACTTATACAGCCGAAGACAACAAGTGCTCTTGGTTGCAGGGATGGGTTATACTGGAATGCAAACCTGTGAAGAAACAGAGTACACTATATTAAACAAATACACAACAAACAGGCTGTATAACAAAAAGCTGAGAATTCTAAGTGTACTACACAGGCAGGCAGGGGTTATGTTTTGAAATCTATGACATACTTTTGAGCTAGTTCAGTCCACTGGTCCAGCCACTTGCACGTTGGAATATCCCTCATACAAGCCTAAAAAGAATTATATTGTTTGAAAACATGTAACACTAAGAAAACGTATTTTTAAAATTCAGAATATGCAGTTAGTTTAGTTCTCAGAAGTCAGCTACTTAACTATTTATTACCACATCATAGGAGGTACATCTCACTACACTGCTTGGCTGTAGAAAGTGTAAGCAGTGCTATTTTCCCTTATGGATAATTTGTTTTGTTTTGAACCACATACCTCCATGATCTCCAACAAAGCTTCAGTAACAGTTTCCAACGAAGTCAGTGCAAAAGTCTCCCTTTCATAGGAACCAGGTGAGAACGACCTGTCTCGATAGCTGGATCGGAATGCTATGACTGCGGCCGATTTCACTTTGCTGATTCCAAACAGCAAATAAAATTTGGGCAGAGAGAATTCAGTCAAGCTCAGCCTTAAAACTTGCTTGGTCTCCTCTGTTGAATAAATTTTTACATATTAGATTTAAACCACTGAAATTCAATCCATATTTTAAACACCCTGAGGCTCACCCTCCCATGAATACAAAAGTAGATAATCATCCTATATGTCACTTTGCACATTCTAATATGGTTTTCTTTGCTACTTCTCCCAGAGTATACCACAACAACGGTGGTCTGTTGCACAGACTGTTGAAATCAGTCACCAGGAAGATGCATTCTAAAAACAGGTAGAAAGAAACTTGTTTAAAGATGTGGTTCTGTGAGACTTCTCCTCACATTGATTGAGCAAATGGAAACCTGGAGAGTTCCTGCTTTGAAATACCAACAGTACTGTAAGTTCAAACTGCAATCAAATTCTGCTTTTGGCTCTGGCACTAAAATGAAGAAAGCCACTTAAACCAGAAGAAAATAACAGCCCTGCTCCTAGCACTGAATATTTTTACATTTCTGAACTTTCAGTTCATTTCACTGTACTTCAAATTCATTGTTTAAACAGGAAGGCTTGCCCTTCTCTCTGTGCATCAAAGCAAAGCTTTTCTTTATACATATATATGTGTGTGTGTGTGTGTGTATTCACACACTCACTCTGTCGATATATATAGATATAGAATGAGCTTTCAGATACTTAAAAAAAAGACAAGATTACGTAAAATTTTCTTTTTTTTTTCTGCACAAAACCTAGACTGGTTTTATACTGTACTTCTGTGGTAAGAAGTGACAGCTACATATTTGCTAATACCAATTATTTTAGGACTGCTAAGATACAGCAGTATGCAAAATACCTGTTTTAGCAGTATAGTTTCACAATCCCCTTATGCAATTGATATTTTTGTTACCACATTATGCAACCATTCAAAAGATGCACATCAGTCAGTTTTAGCACAGACGTGTTTTCTCCTTTCTCTGCGTTACAGGAACTTACTGGTACTTTCTTCCCTTTTTTTAAAATCCGTTATACAAACAATTTACATTATGCACCTGCTCTAAACCAGATAGTAATTTTTTAATTCCATACTAATCTGTTGTAGGTCATATCCTCATTCTGATTTGTATGCAAGCTGAATTACAACACAGTATTTTCAAACTCTCAGAATAATTTAGAGAGAGAAAGACAACTCAAATATTTCTTAAACAAACTAAGGAACAATCAGCTTAATTGAAAATCTGTAAAGAACTTACCACTAAAGTGAAGCTGTGAACAAGTGCAAAGAGAGTGAATGATGTTGATAACGAGACCATGAGTGGAAGCTCTGAGAGAAAGGGGACCAGTGGCCACCAATAAAGTAACTACATGGAAGAGGTAGGGTAGATGTGCTGCCACATCCAGAGAATTGTTAAAGGAGAGCATCAGCATGTAACGTGCTAGAATAGCAATATCATCCCACATCAGGTGCTGTTCCAGTGTAGGAGTTGGAGACAGACAAGTCTTGTCGATTATTTTACACATCCTTCCAATCACCTGAAAAGAGAGCAACCATTTTGTTTTACTCAAACAAAGAGCACAGCTCAAAATTTCAGTAAAAACCATTAGAATTTAACACCAGAATTATTCTACTGCTTGGAACCTATTTTATCACGGGTTTTGCATTATTGCCTGTACTGAGTTACCAGAAAGCACCTCAGTGTCACATTATTATATAAGCTGAAATTATTATATAAAAGGATATCAAGGCAAAGAGGGAACTCACTTTACTTGAAACCAATTTTACATTTCCAGAAGCAAGCGCTACAGCTGTGTCTGCCATAACCTCAGCTTTTATGGATCCTAAGCCCCCTGTGGCGCTAGTTTTGATGAAACTGTCCAGCACTACATCAAGGAGATCTGTTATCTGTTAGAGAAAAAAAACCTTTTTATCAGTCAGATTAACTTTATTTTCCACAGTAAACCACCTTTTAAATCAGCAATCATTCATTTATTTAGTTAAAGATGCATAACTACCATAAATTAAAGCATCAGTTTTAGTGATTTGTTACCCTTTTGGAAAAAAGCGTAAATTTTAGAAGTGTAAAGCTGAATTCCATCAGGTTTTACTCCAGATCAAAGTGTTTCAGAACTGTGGAGAAACTATAATTTAGTTTGTATTATTTTTATTTTATTTTCCATTTTAAAGTATAACTATTCCTAAAATGCTGAACCTAATGAGAAGAAACTGGATTTGAAGTGGAAGAAAAAACATACTTCCAAGAAAATAAGCAAGATTTCATCTGTCAAAGATTTTGTTTAGAGCACTAGCCATGCGTGAATATGGCTATGAGCAAAACAAGTTTCTTCTCATGTTTAAAAAAAAAAAAAAAAAGAAAAAACAAAAAAGAAAAAACCCCACACATTTAATATATGCAGGTAAGAATCAAATCTGTCCAAGTGCACAGACAACTCCAAATATAACATGCAGGCTAAGATTCATGCTATTTCAGTGACAGTTCAAATTCAGCTCTCATTATATTATAAAAATTGGTTGGAATTCTGGGTCAACTAAGTCAATGATAAAATTTCCACCAACTGCAGTGGAATATTTAATCTTTTGTGTTCTCCATATTTACCTGTTAACAGACTTTCATACTGGACATAACAGTCATATTGTTCTCAATGCGTTTTAAGCTTTCAAAATACACTGGGTTTTGTTTTGGTGTTTTGGTGTTTTTCTTTGCCAGTTGTACCAATCAAGAAAATGCACTCATGCAGCTGTTTGACAGTTCTCCCACATTCTCCAAGAGTAGCTTTGTGATGCTGGGCTGCATCAGTTTGGATGACAGTTAAAAAAATAAAAATAGTATGACCACAAGGAAGTTGATACAAAGCTTGTGAGCAAGCCTGGTCATGGCAAGTAAAGCTGGTCTCATTTGTCTAGATGCCTCCTTCATGAATGGCATATATGACATCATCTTTATTTTTTTCATTTTCTTTATTTTGCAGGGAGGATGAGGACAGAATTTGGCTAAGTGTTAAGCTAATGATCAACAGAAGGATTGATATTCTATTAATTGTAATCAAAACACATCTGTTTCAAAAGTGCAAACAGAAAAAGGAAAAAAAAAAAAAAGAACACTTCTTTCAATGCCATGTGCCTAATATACCTCTGAATGTTAGTACTTTGTTCTTTCCATTCAGTACCCACATGTTCAGGGGTCTTGATGAAACAATTACTACTAATACCAAAGACTTAATTCTCAATTCTCAGTGAGGGCCAGGAACACATTCCTAGAAGCCAGAGTTCATTAATGATTTTATGAAGTAATTTATAGAAAGGAAACTTCAGAAGAACTTGCGCACTACTCTCCATACAGTTAATATACTTAGGTCATGTCAAGATGATTTTTATTTCTCTGCAGTAACATTTAAGTGGTTAAAAACTCTATAATCTGCTTATAAACGAATTGCAATAAATTATGCAGAATTTGTACCTGTCCAAGACTTCCCCATATCTTAGCTTGAATGGAAGGATACATCTGTTTTTCATTTATTGTCATTGTTATAAGCTTATCAAGAATAGCAGTGACTCGCTGGCGCTTAGCATCATCATTGTGTTTACAGAATCGGACCAGATTGGACAGCCAGGGAGTCATATACTCCAGACAAAGATGTTTCAGTTCAATACCTGAAATAAAAATTCACCTTGTAACACAGAATCAGCACTGGTCTCTATTGATGAGTAAGTCATTATTTGTGAGCACTTTTCCTTTCAATTTTATTGTCTAAAATAATTACTATCAGAGCTGAGCAAATAATACTGGGTAAACAGGCAAGCTTCAAAAAGAAACGTACTCTAATAATGACATCCAAGAAACATCTGTAGGAATCTGATACGGAGATGTTGACATTTTAATATCTTATTAAAAGATGCTGCAAAGATGTGTACATTCAATATTAGGTGAGACTACTTTTTAATTTTGAGAATGTATTCTAAACAGCTTCCAACAGTAAAGTCAGAGCTGTGTTATGCCTGGAAAAAAAGGATGACAAAAGTAGTGCAACAGAACCAGATGTACAATTGAGAGAGATAATCAGTCTGAAAAGATTAATTTTGATATGACTAAAGAACCCTGTAACTCTTCTGTGCATGTATACTCTAGAGCTTAAACCTTCACTATCATGGACCTCAAATTTTTATTTTTGTTCTGCAATATCTCTACTTCTGGTGAATTAGTAACAGCCTGATAGAGATCTATCTAAAATACTCACTGTACAAAACTATCAACAGTGATATGAAACAAATAATTTGTATTGTGATCTCTCTGAATGAACTTAATCCTCTAAACGAATGAAATGTCTAGTGAAACTTGATTTAACATTAATTTCAAAGCTTAAAAGGCAGTTACTTTTTTTTTTTTAAATCTACTTCATGAGAAAGGAAAGGGCACATTCAAATGTGAAAAGTAATGTTTTTGTTCCAACAAATGCCATTCCAGTTTGTGAAACTGCCTGGCTTCAGAGTATTATATAAATGAATAATCTTGAAAACAGCTAAAACAGCTCGAAGAAGCATTTGCAATTTAAACTTACTGTGACTCAGTAACATGAGGAAGCTTAATTGATTTAGCTAGACAGCTACCAACGTAAATCTTCTCAAATTCATGGTTAGCATTAAGGAATACTAGTGTTACTTACTAGATTTGCTAAATCCAGAAATACACTCTTCCAAGAACTCTAAGGTAAGGTGTGGTTCGTTAGCTGCAAGAGTCTTACTAATAGATACAATAAATAGCGTGTTGTTGGCAGGAATACACAGACCTGAAGTTTCCAGTAACTGGCCCTCAATCTTTAAATTAAAGGTACAGGTTAAGGCACATAGAAGATTATAGGCAGCAGACCTGTAACAAAGCAAGCAACATGACTTGTAATAGTTTTCTTGTACATTTTAAAATATACGCACAACAGCAAGGCATCACAGTGGTAGTACTGATGTTTTAAAAATCAAATCAATACTGCTATATAAGAGATTACATTTAAATCCTGAACTTTTTCCCTGCACCAGTTAAGATTCAGAGACAAAAACATTTGCCTTGGAGAAATGAAAGAAATTACTCCTCCACTTGCTTTAAACAATTTCTGATGAGGTTAAAGAGTATGCTTGAAGGACTTTGTACTGGACTTCTCAGAACAGCTTTCAGTTCCAGGAAATTCTAAATATTTCCACATGCACCTGAGCTGCCAAGGGCCCCAGAGGCTGCCACTGAGCCAGCACCCAGTCTGAAGTAGTCCTTTCTGACAAGATTCAAGACCCTGCTCTAAGAGGTAGAGCTCCCACATTGTTAAACAAGAAGTTCAACATGATGAAAATCAAATGTACCTAATAAACATGTATTGCAAAACAGAAGTATTTCTCCTTATAAAGAGAAATTAAGCTTCCTGCATGCCTTCAGTTACTCTGACAGTATGTATGCCTTTCTTCGCCTACAGAAAACCCAATCTTACTTTGTATTAAGTAGTACATTTTATGGAGCTACATTTTATGGAGCTGTGGTGAAAGAAAAATTGTTTTGTTCAAGAGACATTTGCTAACACTAAGAAAACCTTGGAAAGAATTCACATTTTTTATCAAAGTTGATACTAATTTAAAAGATCTGTACCGCAAACTGGGGTCTGAGCTTCCCAGGTTGAGCAGCGCTATGTTCAGTAGTGTTCCAGGGACATCCTTAGGACGAATTTTAGTGTGCTGAGGGATGGAGTCTGGTTGTGACAGCTCCCACCGTGTCCGTATATGAATGATGGACCTAACGATGGCTTCACACTCCTGGTGCATGAAGGTGAGTGGTGTGCCTTGGTTGGCAATAGTTAAGGTAAACTGGTTCTCATCAACAAGACATATTTCCTCAATTTCAGAGGCATAGTATATATCATTTAAAAACACTGTTTGTCCCAGGACTCTTGTTCGTTCTGCTGATGTCACCTGCACAGCTGTTGACCCAACCTTCAAAAGAGAATAGAAAAATGGTTCAGCACCTATTGTTAAAAATACAAAGAGAGAGAAAAGTCTGATGCTTCTGATTTTATAAAGATAAATGTATGAAATTTTATGCTGCCTAAAGAGACATACTAATAAGTTGTGATTTCTCCTCAAGACAGGAGCGGAAAATTAAAAGACAGTAAAATCATATTCAAATCCTTATAAAAATGTAACAATTCACTAGGAACAGCATTAAAAGGACTTACTTTAATAGAAACTTTGGTGTCTTTATGAGCCAGTTTGAGAGCATTGTGAAACACTTTCAAGTCCTCCTCCAAAGCCAAGGTAGCTGCTGGGAGTTTCTGCTGGTCGTGTTCGATGTGCTCTGCCAGTTTCCCTGGAGAGTCTATGAAAATAAGCCTTTTGCTTCCTTTCAAACCTGTCAAGAGCCTTTCATGGTATTTGGTGTATTCTCTGACCCAAGAGTTACAGTTATAAATAAAAACTGCTGAGACATTTTCATAAGCAAAGCCTGGAAAAACTACAAACCATTTAGAAAGAAAGTCTGTTTTAAAGCGGTTACTGGGGCCAGCGTGTGTGAGGTCCACTACAATTTCATATGGCTTTGCATAGTATGGCTTCAGAGTTAGCAGTACATGGTATATCAATAAATCTCCATTGATCTGACCAGTCTTGAATCTGTAAGAAAACAAGACAGGCGTTGTTGGGTTTGCATTTTAGATCCACGTTACAAACATTTGAGTGGTGTATTACACATACTACTACTACACTAAACCAGACCGATCTTTCACAGAGTTCTAAAAATACCATTGATCCAAAGCAATGACACTGGACTGGCAGCTACAGCCTAAAGGCATCTGTTACTATCCTGTCATAGCTCTCACTCCAGCCAAGTTTAGTGCCCAGGATGATGAAGCTTGACTTGGGATTTAACTCAACTTCATTTTCAAGTGCCATGCAACCTACCACAGCCAAGCAACCTCCAGACAGGCAGGTTTACTCAACTACAAGAAAAAATAAAATCCATGCTGGAGAGCAACAGTGCATCAACTGGATCAAAACTGGATTACATGAAAAGAGGTCAGAGTTTCTTTAAAAATAAAAGTCCCTCAAACTAACTTTTTAACCTCCTTAGAGATACAAATTATAGCTATTTTTATATGTGGAAAAATACATTTATTTCAGAAGTCTTAATTAAGACTAATTAAGCATCCACATACCAACTTTCTGAGGATCTCAAATACATTTCATTTGCTATATACTGCAGCGCACTCTAATGCCTGGTTGAGTGTTTCTAAGGATGGTCAGTCCTCTGAGTAGTACAGAGGATTTGCCTACAAAATAACTCTTTCCAAAAAACATTCAGATAATATAAAAATATTGAGAACCTTTTGTTCTCTTTAACAATTCTCTGAATTTTATGGGACTGCCCAAACCAAGTCTCCAGAGCTAGCACAGCAGACAAAATTCTACTAGGAAGAATTAATTAAAAATCAAACTCAACAGTAGCTCATGAACATCTAAGGTACTTTTAAATACCTATCACTGTTTCACGCTAGCATTAACTCTTTCAAGGCAAACCAACAGGCTACGGAAAGAGCTAATAAATATCGTAAGCACGTATGTAGTTTTAAGTGTATTGGGACACTGTTCTTCATAACATCTGAGGTAAACCACCTGAGCATAGGATAACTGAGGAGATAAATTTCATGAACATAGAATATTCGTCTGCCGAGGATACTTTTTTCCGCTGTTACTTCCTGTTGTTCTGAGAGCTAATTTGGGCAAGTCGGTGTTTTTCCCCCTCTAACGTGTCATGGTATAGTTGTTACAAAAAGGAAGTGTGTCATCTCTGTGGTTTTAGTTCTCCACTTAGAGTAAACGACATATAATTTCAGTTACAGATTTGCTTAAAAAATACCAGCATTGTCTAAATCTACTTGCTTTACATTATTGGTCGTTTGCACCCTAAGAGCAAATATATGCACAAAGAAATTTTAGTGTTAAAGGACTAAATATCTGAAACACCAATTTTCTTTTGACTACATCTTGGCAAGGTAAGTACACATTTTCCTTCTCCTATTTTAAGTTCCACTTCAAAGTTTCTTAGATTTTCTAGAAAATTATATGCAAAAGTATTTTTAAAGAAGTTCAAATAACTCAAAAACAGTAACAATCTGTACAAATATTATCTTCACCTGAATTAAGGAAGCTGCTATAACTATTTTTAGTAATGTTAAAGGTTATTCACAATCAGACTCCAAAGAATTAACAGTGACAGTCACTACTTGGCTCTGTTGTTGCTCTTTAATGATCAGTTCCTTTCCTCTCATGATTTTAAGTGAAGCCCTTAACAACATCAGTTTGTTTATTTTTAAGAAAAGCACATCTGGTCTAGTACGCTACAATTAACACTGGACTTACTGTAGTCTTGGAGGGAGTGGGCAGAAAGAGAGTTGCAATTCTCCGACAGTAACATTAAATGTTGGAGTATATCTGTACTGGCAAATGTATCTCAGTTTTGCATGTCATACAGAAACTTTATGTGAAATGTTGTTTTGTTTCAAAAAAAAAAAAAGGCTTTGCTGTTTTTTGCTTTTCTTCCTTTTTAAAGTAAGCTACAAGGCATCTTCCAGGCAACCTTTACCACATAAAGATAAAAATTCTACCTGAGCTGTAGTTCATTACTAAGGTGATTTCTAATTCAAACTTAACAACAAAGATTCATCTCAGAATGGAGTCTAATTTTATGTTATGGGTGAACTGCAAAGTAAAAAAGGTACATTTATCTTTTGCTGCTCCTTTGTCATGTAAGGAGAGACACCCAGAGTTTGCTCCCTGGTTACATACCAGGCATATCACTTCTTTCACTTTCCTGGAGGACTTCAGCAGTTCAACACACTGCCATTTGGGTTTTGCAAAATAGGCAAGTTCACCCCTCTGATTTTTGGGGGTGAATATATTAAGTTCTTTGGTAGGCATGCTAACTTTTGACTATGATAAAATAAACATTGTCTGGAATATTTCAAAATTACCTAGTCTTACAAACATACAGATATGCTTCATTACTTTTAAAGTAATAGCTTCAAGAACAAATGTATTTATAAAATATAGCACTGTTACTTTTGGTCATTCTCTACAGTATTTATATTTGAACCAAACATGGTTCTGTAACATTCAAAGGAAACATTTTGTTCTGCTGATAGAGACAGGTGAAAGTGAGACATTGGATGGGATAATAAGCCTTAAAACTCTGAACATGTCTGACACATGCAAACTGGACAAAGTAGCAGCAGTGAAGTGGTTCACTGCTTGTCTAATTTGTCACTATTATTTTGAGGTTATTATCTTAGTATCAGACTAACCTAAAGATCAGTTTCCTGTCTGCCAGACAAATTCAACAGGTACAAATTTGAATACTAGAAAAAATGTGAAACAGAACATACTAATGGTAATATCATTTGCATAATTAACTCAGGCATTTTAAAGAAAATGTCACAATCTGTAGCATGTTTATGAGAAAAATTTGAGAAGTACATTTGTGATAAATAGCCTTTTGTATAATAAAGCAGAAAAATTAGAGAACAAAGATTTTCCTAGACATTTATGAAATACTCCAGACAGCTGTGCTAAGAAATATAAACAATTAAAATAAGTTACTGCTGTCACTTACAGGAACATTTTAGATTAAAGTTTTTCACTCAATCATCTTTACAGGCACGGTTACATTTCCCACATTCAGGGGAATACTGGCGAGTAAGAAGCAGTAATCTGTAAACTTTACATGGGTTTCTCCTTTCACTGTGTAAAAGCAGAAGTGATGAACTTAAAAGTTGTAATATGGCCAGCTTTAAAGAGGAGGAACTACCACAGAGTCTGACTCTACATTACTGAGTAGTTCATAGGAAACACTTTCCTTTCTGCTCTATATTCTTTTTTAATCTTCATATATTTTCTATAAACTTCAAACTGTCAGAAGTTTGGGACAACCTATTCTTTCAGAATACCAACTGCTTGAACTCATCTGCCTATATCCACTAAAAATGGGGTCAAGTTACATATTTTTTCATCAAAAAGGCTGCTGCCTACTATTCCCTGAGAAGTCTGATTCAAACGTCTAAGAGCTAGCATTTACTAAACTAATAACATAATTTGTATTTTTGTAGGTGACCAAATAGGAAGATGAAGACAAAGAGACATAGTAAGCTACACTTTGCCCTCCCTGTCACAATAATCTTTTCTTTGTGTCTGCAAGCAAGTGCAAACCATACTGATTATCCTAGGGTTGTAAATGAAACCTGGAATCCTATCAGCCAAAACCTAAGCGGAAGCCAGAATATAGTGGAAGCCAATACAAATTCTCCTCTGAGCACCAATTTCAGCAGCAAAATGACTACTTCCAAAATGCAGACAAGTACCCTGCAATCCTTATCCTCCACAATGGCCCGAAATCCAACATCTTCCCCTGCCAGAAGTGCTGTTTCTGCCACTGCAGGACCTAGGAATACCAGCAAACCCAAGAGTACAATGACAAAAGAAACATGTGAATACAATAAGTCTCTTATACTGATTTGCTTCATTATAATAGCAGTACTCGTGCTTATCTGCACCTTCTTATTTCTGTCGACAGTCGTAATAGCAAACAAAATGTCATATCTCAAAAAAACTCAGCAAGGAAAACGTAGGCCCAGGAGCAATGGTGATATTCTGGCGACTAACAGTTTATGGCCAACTGCAGCAGGAACGTGGCAGAGGATGCCTAAGGAGACAACTGGAACTGACTCGACAATGGAAGACTTAATATCAGGGAGAGATGCTGCAATCCAAAGGAAAACCAAAGATGAAACTACCGAGAAACTCACTAAGGAAATAGATAATGAACAGGAAAACAAAGAACCATCAAAGTCACACAAACCCATTTTAACAAATTTTGTAGTTGAGATTTAATTCATACTCAGGTAAAAACTCATCTGTTGCCTTTATGTCATTAATATAAGGCAAAAACTTAGCTTTCAAGTAAGAAGAAGAATTCTAACACAGGAAAACTAAATTCAAATCTTAACATTTTTCCTTTTATGATAGTGGGAATGCTATAGCAACTTGTAGATCTAGAAGGGAGCAAGATTGTATTAAACAGCTTTCTATAGTGTCAAGACCGGTTTTACTCCTTTGACCAGAAATCATGGTGACAGGGGCTGAATGGGATAAAACAAAAGGACAGAAGTCTGCCCACTCTCAAAGATCATTAGGGGGAAAAAAAGGAAAGGACTGTTAGTCTAATATACCATGCCATAAGGTGCTACACAGGTATAACCAAGTTGCTTTTTTAAGAAAACCGTAATTCAGTCACAACTTTGTTGCAATTACTGAATCAGGAACTAGTCCCTCTCAAAATGCCCTTTCAGGTTTTTCCAACACAAACTTCTTAAAGCAGCTTAATTGCTTTCGAACCAGATAGAGATTTGAATCATATTTATTATGTTTCAACTTTGTGTATGAATATATGAAAGTTTGTATTATATGTTAGAATATGAAAACAGTTTCAATTTGTTACCTCCAATAAACTAGCAACTTCAGTTTTCAAATAATGTGACTTCTGTGATACTATTTCTCTAACTCAAAATATTACATGAGGCATTTTGGAATATTATATTCCTATAACATTTGCTGAAGGTCAGTAAAGGTCTTCTCTGATGGCTAGCTGTGATTTCTTCCATCATGGAAACACACTCCACTTTGTCCTAATACAACCAATTAGAACATGCCAAAAATTTCTTCCAAACCACCAAAACTTTTAGCTTCTCTAGTCTCATATAGACCTGATTTTCCCATATTTCTGAGGAGATGTCTGTGTCTGGTCTCACTACAGCAGAGCTTTGTTATTTTAAGGAAACACGAGAAGCTTTTCACAGGCTACTTCTTGGGTGGAAGATGATCTGTTGCACCATGGTTACAAGTGCTAAAACTGCATAATGACAAAGCTCTAAACATCCTGTGCATCTGTAATAAACATTTTTGACACAAGAGATGGTTGTATGAGTTTGAAAGAACCAGGACATGACTGAATCCCCAATTCATATTCCATTACATCACCCATAAACTTAGCTGAAAGGGCAAGTAAAGAAGCAGCAGAGAAGCAAGAAAACAGTATCATGGAAGCCAAGAGCGCAAGAGCTAAAATAATGCAACTGCCCGTATCAAAGGTGGTTTGTGTAGTAAGGAAGATAAAGTTGGAAAGAGTTTGCAAGCTTAGCCCAGAACTGGAAGTCATTAGTAAAAAAAGAAAATACAGGGCAAATTCCAATGAATCTGCCATAAACCACATATTCAGACCTTAGCGCTCAAAGGGATGAGGCACAACGCACAAGTAGAATGGGAGGACAAGGGATTATGTCAGGCATTTCTAAAACATGAGGAGAAAGGCGAGAAGAGTAAGGGCAAACTGTGACAGACCAGTGATGACAACCTAGTACTTAGGAGGTGAACTGAGAACATCTGACATTGGTGACAGAGAGCTGAAGGGCAGGCTTGGGGGATGCTGCATTGCGGTTACCTTTTCCATCCCCAAAATGACCACAAGCACAGGAGGCAACAGCAAAGGCTGTGCAAGTACTAAAAAAGGAATCTGAGGCGGCAAATGTGAGAATCTAACCTGGTATAAAACTGCTCACAGCTAGGAAGGTAACAGAACTAAAACAGGAGAATGAATCTCTAAGAGCTAGCCAGTCTGCATACAGGACCATAGTAAATTGTTAGCAGGCAGCGGATTAAAGGGGTAAACCAGCAGTGTCATGAAAAAAGCAGGCAAAAAAGGAAAGAACCAGGATCATATCAGTGGAAGGAAGGAAAAACAGGAAGGAAAAAGAACTGCCAATGAGGTGGGAACTGTGGCAAAAGATAGGTGGAGACTATGAGGGTTGAAAAGAATGGGGATGAGATAAAGGAATCAGACAAGAAATTAGGAGTTATAGTGTGAGTATGGGATCAGGATTTGTGTTTGCTGCAGGAGCAGGGAGAGTCTGAAAAAGAAAACTCATGCAATCAGAAGAGAGGCACAACAGGAAAAGCAGGAGATGAAAAGCTGCAGAAGGATCTGGCAGTAGCTACTTGCACACTGGCAGAACACACTTGCAAAATGCCGTGAGGACATATTTGTGCATGTTTCTTTTTGCCAGGCAGACTTTCTAGGCAAAAATGCTCAAGGAGGCAAAAGAAAGTAGTTTGGGTTACACTAAACGGTATGGACAAAGACAGACAGTGGGAGAACAGCTGCTCAGAGAGCACAGCCCTCCATTAACGATGGTAGCCCGTACCAGAGTCATCCAGACAGAAAAATAACATGGGAGGGGCAGGAGAAGGGTGAAATCTGTAGTTATCTGCCTTTTAATGCAACTGCACAAATGAAGATGCGTAAGCAAGCCAGCATCCTGCAATCAGATAGCTTTCTATGACTCACTGTAATGAACCTAAGGTTGATTTTCCACTAATAGTCATGACAGTGCACCAAACCCACCACTGAAATTAAATCAGTAAGAACCAAATCCAATCCAAACTTGCATAATTTTTGACTCGCACAGAAGTAACTGTAACTATTTTCAACAAAGACAGGCAAACAAGTATTTATGAATTTCTACATAATAGGGGCATACTGGGCAAAAGCCACAAAATTTGAGTTCTATAAAAATGGCAGAGCTGAAAAGTTTGCTCACAAAGCATGCAAACTCCGAGATAGGACTCTTAGTAATCTCCCCACTCTTGACACTTCCTGCAGCAAGTGTTGGTAAACTTCCTCTTCAGCTGCAGAAACCTACTTCAACATGAAACGAGCCATTTTAAGTTACTTGACTTTCAGCACACAGTCTGTCTTCCTAAGGCTTCAAACAAAAAAGTAAGACGATGCTTGCCTGATAGAAGATAAATGTGCAGGTAAGAATCAACTTCAAGATGGAAAAGCTTAATATTTGTATTATTTGGTTTGAAATGGAACTGCACTGTGTACAGCACTGTGTATGTCCTGACTTCAAGATGTATTCAAAGCTCTCGTTGAATGTCTGTATCTTAAAAGTATTAGGGTTTCAAACATATGTTGTTTGATGTTGTTACTATGAACTACCATGAACTCTACATGTAAGTATTATTTAGCCATATTTTAAGAAGAGCAGAATAAAAATTAAATTGAATCATTTTTAACTGTTATAAACCTTAGAGTTCAGATCATAATGTTCTCAAGAAGCATTAATTTATTACTCGTGTTTAGACTGTTGCATCTGAAATTTAATTTTGCATATTTGTAAACCCACAAAGATGTATGCATATTAATTTCCCAGAAACAGCTTCATATGACTAGCATTACAGTAACTAATAAATTAGCTCAAATTGCATGAAAGTAACTTCAGATAAAAAAACCACTATGTAGTAGATGTATTTTATATCATTTATTTCATACGGAGACATTCAGAGACCTGAACTCTAAACAGTACAGGAAAAAAAAGGTATTTGTTTCATGCCAACAACTTAACATTAACACAATCTCCTCCACCACAAAAAGCGTTCCGCATGCCTGAATATATTTATAAAAACAGTTTAACATTAAAGTGCTGTTCCATTACAGCATCAGTATTTGGAAACTTCTTAAAAATTAATATGCTCTACCCTTAACTGCTGAAGAGAGGCAAGAACAGGAAATAAAAGTTTAAGAGTAAAGACCCTTTAAACTTAGGTCTCAGCTTATATCCATCAAAACAAGACAATTTTCTTCACCCATGACAATCCTGTTGTTAATACTGCTCAAGTGTTTCATATTTTGTTCCAGGTCCATAATCATTTACATGATTGATAAATGTTATTTTGAAACACTGTTAGGGCTTCTCTGCTGATGCCTTTTTCTGATAAGGTGAAAAAAGGTAATAATCAAGACATTCCCTTCAGAAAAATCACTTAATTAGAATGATCAATAATGTTGAAAATCTGCTTGCTGTTGTCTAGTCAGTGACAAACCTGCTTTGCAAATGGGAACAGGCGTGAAATTTTAAACATTGGGTCTAATATTATTTTCACTATAGTATTAACATAAAATTGTCTGGTGTCAGTAAAGCGTAACAATACGACAAACACAATTTTCAAGTTAGTATGTTCTATTTCATTCCTGCTATAGGAGAGGACATATTTAAAGAGGCTGCAGGAAAATGGCCAGCAACCAAGTAATACTAGTTCTCTTCTATGGAGAAATCTGGAAATCACTTTCTACAGCAATACCTCAAAATGTTTCCATGAATAAAAGAAATGCATATACCAGTATCAGGAACCCAGTAGAAGACAAAGCTCCTCTACATCAGTTGCAAGCAACTGGACCCAGTTTACACAAATCTGGAAGAGCACTGACTGTTGCGACACCACCTCAGTTCCCTAAAGCACATGCGGAACCTAGCGATGGAAGCTGGATAGCAGCACTGATAATTGGTATCATTTTGGTTAGTATGATAATGGCTATTATTTTAATTCTTCTGTGGAAGTGCTGCAAGAAGCCAGTTCTAGTTGATTCAAATTGGGCAGGTCGTTCTCCATTTGCAGATGGAGATGTACCAGATGTCTTTATGGACTCTGACCAGACTACCAAACGTTCATCAGTTTTATTTATGTTGCCTTGGAAATTGAAGCAAGACTCAAACTTACAGCAGGATCCCACTGCATCAGAGAAACCATCCCACTGCACTACCAGTAATGAAAACAGGCAATTGCCTCCGCCAGCCGAAGCCTGCTCTGTAGCCGGTATTTCAGTTTCCAACACGGATGCGTCTCCAGCTCCCACCTCAGCAGCAGCAAGCTGTGCACCCGACCCCGGTCCTCACCCAGCGGCATCACCCGAATCCCCCGACCTGCCACCTCCACCTGACTGGCTCAGGGAACCAACAGAGGATCACAGTTCAGATCTCAGCAAGCACCAGGAGTTTCACTCAGAAACAGAGGAACAATTTCCCCCCCCCACCCGAGTTACATACTCAAGAGAGCCAGGAACCACTGCCCCAGCCAGAACACCCTTTGCAGACTGCCAAAGCTGATTTCCAGCATACTTCACATTTTTCTTAAATGAAGTATTCTTCAAATAACTGAAAAAAAGGGGAAGTTGATGCAGGCAAGAACAGTGAGACCACAGCATGGGCATTTCCCCTGTGTTTCTTAACTTCAGCTTTCACAAAAGGCAACAACTTGCTTCTGCCTGAAGGAAATCATTACAAAATACAATACGGATTGTGCCCACTAATTATTTGTAACTAGTGATTCCAGATTTTGGAGATTACAGAAAACAGTATGCACACCTTTGTGTGCCAGTATATACATACACGTAACTACACATAAACACGGAGCTTTCAAGAAACAGTACAGCTTTAGAGGGACTCAGAGCTTCTAAAAATTGTTTGTTCTACTAGGCTGTATAAGTGAATGCAATGAATTCAAGTTCATTTTAATAAAGCTTTCTAATTCAAAGATGTTTCGGTCACTTAAAGCACAACTGAATATTTGCTTAGATACAAACCTCTGAATTCAAAACAAAGCCTAAAGGCCTCGACATGCATACATATCAACCTTAATTCGAAGACCCGTTTTCTGCATATGACTGGGCAACAACTTGGTAACAATGGATTACAGGTACCTGAAACAAATCCTCCTAACAGCCATCAGTTGTTCTTTACTAATAGCAATGAGATTTCCTTTAGATCAAGTATTGCCAAAAAGTTCACTGGTATAAAACCTCCAGTGGCTTCACACTATTGTTTGGTAAAGCAGAGAACAGTGTGAGTAAACAGTTAATATAGTGGTCACTAAAAAGCTGAAATGGCTCCAAACACTTGAAGAACAAGTACACAAAGGCTTTCTTTTACCTAGATACTTTGGATTTTTATGAATAAAACAGAAACAGTTTGCAGAACACCCAGGCAAATGATTAGCAGAATTAGTTGTGCGCATTCACTAACTTCTTCCTCTGAAGCAGTATTTTCAAAATGCCCTCAATATTATTAATATAAACTTTAAAAATGTATTTAATGTTGTGTGGGTGCCAGATTCCTTTTAACACAAGGTGTCTAAGTGTTTTACATGTTCCTTTCTGGGCCCTAAGTACAAGTGAAGCTCACTGTCCTGTCTAAAAGAAAAAATGCATTTTGATGAGCTAACTTTTTAGTGGGAAGTAGGAGGGAGGTCTTAGAGGCAAATTAATTTCTTTTTTTTTTTTTTAACCAGTATTGAACATTTAGATTTATAGAAAGAAGCTGCTAGATGCTGAAGCTAGCTTTCCATGACATGTCTGCAAAATGGCAAAGAGTTTGTAGTTTTGAGTTTGCTTGGGGAGAGAATGTATCTGTGGATGTTGCACAGAGCACATGTTAGCACATATTATAACAATAAACTTCAAAATCTTTAAATTACCACTAAAAATTAAAGTCATAAGTTATGCAAATGCAATTCTAGGCTGCTGTGCATACAATGGACGTAGGAAAAGATATTTACAATTTTTTCTTACTCTTTATATAAGCTATATGACTGTGTATGCCTTAAGAACAACATTCCAATTACGCAAAGATTTTTTTTAAGGCTTGTTGCGTTACACCATGTTAAAATTAACAGCATTATAAACTATATCCACTCTTACCATATTGTTTCGAGAAATTCAGATAAAGATTACCTATAGAAATCTGTAAAATCCTACAAGCTGAGCTATATTATACCTGACAATATAGTGACAGCCTGATCTGAGGAGTAGAAAACTGAGTATTTTAAAATGATGAAAAGATATTCTGGCAGCGTAGCTTAAAAAAGCTTAAGATAGGAAGCCTAAATTAACATTAACCTTTATTACAGGAGGAGAGGTTAACCTAAGGTAAAAAAGAACACAACTTAACATGACTTTTTAAATAGGAACATTTAAATGGAATCACAGCTTAAGCTAAAATAGCCTACAGAAATTTCATTCGGTACTGTTTATGTAGGCAATCTTACATGTTATGTTTTGAGGCATTAACATAGCATAAAATATAGAAACGGAGAAGTTAACTAATTCAAATTATAAAAACCAACTATTTTATTGAATATGCTCGCTTCGCAATAAATTTGAGTCAGCACCAACGACAGCTCTGCAGTCCTCCAATGTAGTGCAGATCAGGTGGTTGCAGAGCCCCAGCTAGCAGCAATACGATGCAGCTGAAGAGGCAAGCACAATCCACAGACAGCAACTGTAGCTACTCTCTAGAACAAGACGACCTCTAAGCTTAAATCTTTCACAGAAATGATGTGCTGATATTGCAGAAGAGATTACGGTAAGTTTGTTTTTTGTTTTTAATCACAAAAACCTACTACAACAATAAAGACAGAAATAAGAAAGAAATTATTAGTTGATGACAGATGCTTGCACCAGAAATTTGCTGCAGTGTCAGAGATTTCTTACTAACATTAATCCAGCTTTCAAACATGTGTTAGCAGCTTTGAGAATGTAATTAACACTATAATAAGGAAAAATAATAATGTGCATGATAGCATGAACATGGAATTTGGGGTTCAAACTAAATTCCTAACAGTTTAAGATGTATTTTAACCAATTCTACTTAAGCAAATAGCATGCATGTATGGGGGGGGACTGCTACATTACTGCAGAGATTTGTAAAGCAGATCCAGTTGACAGCCATTTTTTCATCCTGTATAAAAGAACACATTATTCCAAACATAATATAGGCTTGAAATCACTAAAAACAAGAAGCAGACATTGTATAACATTTGGAAGAGACTTGCATTTTCGGAAGAAAGCCCTCATTTGAGCTTGAGGGGGAAAGGGAGATGAAAAAACAAGTCTCATTCTGCCAGACAACATGACAGTCTATGAAGGGATGCTT
This sequence comes from Harpia harpyja, assembly GCF_026419915.1. Taxonomy (NCBI): domain Eukaryota; kingdom Metazoa; phylum Chordata; class Aves; order Accipitriformes; family Accipitridae; genus Harpia; species Harpia harpyja. Next base: position 1,673,385 of record NC_068951.1, on the reverse strand, counting down.
TGTAAAGTCTCTCTTGAACAATTCTAAAAAGGACCATGCCACAAAGGGGTTTATTCATATTTTTACTTAATTTCTCCTGCAAGTGGCCATTGCAAAGACAACCCTTATAAAGAAATAAAATATATTACATGGATTTAAAGGGTGTCATTTTGGTATATTTGTTTTCAGGCAACAATGGAATACCAGATATTGAATACATCTACCTGTCTGCTGGTCCTTCTGTTTTTCATACCCACTGTTCTGGGTATCTGTCCTTCTAACTGTACATGCTCAGGAAACGACAGGAATGTGGACTGTTCAGGCAGAAACTTAACTATACTGCCACATGGACTTCAAGACAACATTACATATTTAAATCTGTCCTTTAACCAGTTTGTAGATCTCGATCATCAGCTGACGAGATTCACCAATTTGAGGACCCTTGATATTTCAAATAATTGGCTCAAGAATGTTCCTGCTCATCTGCCCAAGTCCTTATGGGAATTATATGCCATAAACAACAACATTAAAGTTCTTCAGAAACTTGATACAGCTTACCAGTGGAATCTTAAAGTGCTCGATGTTTCCAGGAATATGGTGGAAAGAGCTGTTCTGATCAACAACACACTGAGCAGTCTCAAGTTTCTCAATCTCAGTAGCAACAAACTTTGGACAGTTCCAACCAATATGCCCTACAACATAGAGACAGTGGATCTATCCAATAACTTCTTGTCCCAGATACTTCCAGGAACACTGGTGAGACTACAACACCTTACAAGCCTCTACCTGCACAACAACAAGTTCACATACATTCCTGACAAAGCTTTTGACCAGCTCCTTCAGCTGCAAGTGGTAACACTATATAACAACCCATGGTCCTGCAGTGACAAACAAAATATCCCCTATTTGCTTAAATGGGTGCAGGGAACCGCTGCCAGTGTTATAGGGGCTCCCTGTGCTAATCAATCTGTGCTTTGGATGGATGCCACACCAACTTCAGCAGCTCCCACAGTTATAGACTCTAGCCTCATGATTAAAGGAATGAAGGCAGCAGACAAAGCTACTTCTCCAGTGGCAGCAGAACCGACCAAAATGACAAAAATGCATAAACAATTTAAAGCTAAGGAAGTTACTACCTTGGCAACCTTAAGCCAAACTGTAGTGTTTACGAGCACAGACCGACCACTACTCCTCTACCCAGAAGATCTGACAACTAGGAAGGTTAGTTCTCAAGAAGCAGCAGCCACACACACAATATACATCAAAGATTCAACCGAGGTGAACTCAAGCCTGACTCGTTCAACAGGATCAGCCACTACTCCTATGACTTTAAGCATCACCAGTGGAATGCCAACAAACTACTCCAAAATGCCTCAAAGCACAACTGCTACCTTAAGGAAAGAGGAATCCACTACAAATATTTTGAATACTCATGTGCCCTCCAAAGCAAGTATCTGTGACATGTATTTGTTTTTTGTTGTAATGCTTAATGCAGTGGCAATGTTTATTGGCTAAGGGCTTGTACCTTGTGAAAATTATTGAGTTTATTCCTGTGATACATAGCTGGAGTTAAGACATCCAGTTGAAATAATGAACCAACATACAAGAAATTCGAAGTTCTGACTCTGATCTAAAGAAAATAACAGTTCTTAATTAAAGAAGTGCACACTAATGTCTTGATACTAAGCTGCTACTTATTTTAATATGTCTTGAGTAAAACTAACCTTGATTTTGTTTTTAAAAATGTGCTTATTTTGTATTTAAATTTTTAATTTTACTTGCACAGAATAAAACATCAGAATTTTAAGTACTGATTTTATGTATGATTTTGTCATTAAACAACTGGAAAAAAATAGAAGGCCTGTATCATATCTGCATTGTCTTGCTTGACTTGCCAGTGAGCAATTCTTGTAATATAGCAGCACAGATTCCTTGTAAGTTATGACGACATGCAAAAGGAAGGGAAAAAATAAAGGAACTAAACATAGCTGTTTCACTAATCAGAAGTTATTCCTGAGAAAAATTGCTAGCATGTGTATCTATGTTTGCTTCATATGTATTAGGATATTTTATATATGAAGAACAACAGTTTTGAATTTAAGAATTAAATATGACAATGCCATGATGTCTACTAAGAGGGTGTAAACTGAGAAGGCAACATGGTCCAACTTCAGCATGGGAAAAGTGGTAGGGGCTGATATCTTTTTGCTCTGTCTTGACTTAGAGATTGCAGGCAAGTTATTTCTCACTCCATATTAAAAAAAAAAAAAAAAAAAGATAAAAGTAGAGGAAAACAAAAGATGTTCAATGCCATGACACTCTCCAACAACGAGGAGTTATCTACACAAATATAATGAAAGGGAACTCCTTAACTTTATTTCAAGTGACATCCAAAAATCTGAAATGTTAATACATTATGCTCAAAAGAATATTGCAAATCAGCCAGAATGTATCAAACTACTACTTTTTGATCAGTAAAATGAAATACCAGCCAATTTCTAAGGCCAGTTATGTAACAAATCAATTAAGCAATTAGTTGTCAAGCTGTCATTGAAACGGTCCTTGAATCTTGTGACTTAAAAAAAAATTAATTCAGTCCATGGCATTGAACATGCCCAAATCCTTGCTTTATAAGGATGAGCATGAATGCTATTCTCCTTGACACCTGCACCATCAGTGAGTAGAAATAGTTGCACGCATGGTTCTGTCCACTCTAGGAAAATAATTTAAATTATGTGGCAAAGGTACTTGATATACTACAGATGAAGTTTTGCAAACAGCATGAAATGAAAACTGAAGAACAAGTTCATTGAAAAAGTATTATTCACTTAATATTACAAATCTTTATACAATGTTTTCCATTCATTTCAGGCCATTTAATTTCCAGTTATTGTAGCATGAAGGTGCTGCAAAACCCAGAAAACCTCACTACTGAGACTGGAGTCCTCTACCTATTTCTCCTAGGTGTCAATGAGGGCTGTAGACCATTTACAACCACTGGTATCAGAGAAATCACAACTTTGCAATTGTGAACAGTATTTCTATAACCAGAAATGTGTTTTAATTTCTAACAGTAAATGTTACACAATGAATTTGTACAGTTATTTCATTGGCATTTAAGTAAAAATAAAGTTACGTTTGTATTGAACTGAATTAGTGATGGTGCTTCTTTTCAAATAAGCGTAGTAATAACACCGAATAGGTAATATTTTATTATACAAACCCATTTCAAGCAGACATTTGGCTCAATCTTCATGTCTTATGGGGGGAAATTATGGTTAAATCAAATTGTATTACTTTAATACTGCTGTACCCCGAATACTGTTTATTGATAAGCTGATGAGATAATAGTAACATAGGGTTTACACTTCCCCTTCCTACCCTTTAGAACTTGCAAACATCTAAGGCACTCTATCCACTAGAAAAAGGCAGCTCTTTCTCCCTCTCAAAAAAAAGATTCTCCATGTTTAATAGGACAGAAAACTTTAAAAAACCCCGAAACCAAAGACTGACATATACGTTTTAGGTAGATAGGGATTAGTTATCCAAGTGAAAGTTTAGACAAGCTAGACCGTAAGCAATATGTACACGGTAACCTTCAACAGCCAGTGCAAGTGCCTCATTATATAAAGTGGCTACCAGCAGTCTGAAAGAGTTGCCCACTTGCACAAGTTCCATATATTTTCCCCAGGTTAAATCAGCTGACATGAACTGATAAATTCCACTAACTAGGACCAGTATTAAAAAAATGTCACTGCCTGCTGCTCTCTTTGGACAGTCAATGTATTTGCAAGTACTGACTGACTATAAAACAGTATCAACCTACTTATGTTCAGAACTAGGTACTTCCTAGAATTATCTCATCCATATGGTTTCATCCCACACAGTTTAGAGCAGCTTAGCTTGCAAGGTAGGACAGAGATCACAAAATGAGGTGCTATGACTAAACTGCCTTGAGTTGAGGAAATTACATGAAATACTACACGTGTCTTTGCTGAACAATTCAATACAGGATGCCAAATGCCACTGCATGCAAAAAACCTACATGGAATCAACTTTAAATGTTCTGAGAATGTTTCACCCATAGCAAGACTATTCGGTCAACAGCAATTCTATAAAAAAATACTGTTTTCCAGAAGTTGTTTGGGGCAAATGGCAAGCCCCACACCGAATGACTTGCTAGCCAGACTTCAAAGTCTCACGCATGCTGATAAAAGCCTAGAAGTGGAAATGGGGTCATGCGGTTTTCCAATACATGTACAGGATTGGGAAGCTAGGATACAAAAAAATTACAGATGGGTATGAAAGTAAGATGGCACTCCCAAGTTCTAGGGCTGTGCTCTCTACCCAAACCTTCCTTGCCTGTGGTAGGTGCAAGCAAGAGGGCTTCTTAGTCAGACTGCTTTCAATAAAGCAGGCTGAAATTTAGGTTTCCTTGTATTTTTCTGGAATACAAATGAGTTGATAATGGAGCAGAGAGTAGGCAGGCAAATGTAGGAGTCGTGCACTTGTTGCTTGGCAACGGTGCAGTCAAACTGAAATAAAACTGATAGGCATGGATGTGAACATGACAGCATCGGTTTGTGTTGTCTTAAACATGCTGGTCATTCAGTCCATGATAAATATAAAATAATCTATTTTCAGAGAAATTATTTTTTCCAAAATAACTATTTAGCATTTCAGGACAATATTCAAAATACCCAAAAAAGGTCTAGCGCACCTTGTAATAGAAATATGCTTGCTTTTGAAAGGTTAAAACTGCTGTAGGGATAGCTGCGGTCTGAAGCAATAACTCAGAGTTTTGTATTCCTATTAATTAATTTGGGATCAGCTTTAAAACTTAATGGCAGTACTTCAGGATCAGTATTTATTGATTTATTGATCATTTTAGTAACAGTGTAGGGATTAAAAACAGAAGAGAACTGGCTTCAGAAGTCAGGTTGTTGCCCAGGAAACAAAATGTGAAGCAAAATGACAGAAGGAATTAAATTTCACAGCACAAGAAGGATATGAACTGATCCAGATATATCAGTAAAATGACTCAACAATGTCCTAGCAACAAGATCTCAAAAACCACCAAAAAAACCCCAAAACAACCCCCCAAACCAAAAAAACCCCAGCCTGCTGCAAGCCCTCAAACATCCTGGCAGCTCCAATCTAAACAGTCTTTCTACATTTCACACCTTTAAAAATGACATCTAGCACAGGACCACAAGACAAACACCCCAAATAAGCACCACTTAGCCACATTCCTATCAGTAGAAAAGATGTCAGAGCATCATTCCAGAGCAAAGCCCCACCTGCTAGGTTTGAAAAGGCAGCCTCATGGAACAAAACTGAAGAATTACAAAGCTGCTTAAGAGGACACAAGCAATAAAAAGGGAGGTAAAGGCAAGCAATATTCCACCTAGTAGCAAGGCTTATGTCAAAGTATAACAATATTTTCATTAAGTATCCTGTACCTGGACAGAATGTACACAAATCTGCTCCTTACCACTCCTTTATGCAATGCAGGAACGCATATCTGACTTGTACCATGATCACTATGGTTTAGCAGTGATTTTTCGTCTTCCTTTGAGGAACTGAGGTTTGTGTTCATTTAAAAATCCCTCGGACACAGTTTATAAAGCTATTTTATTGAAGACAACTTCTCAGATTGTTAAACTGCCAGGTAACTTGGTCAATGATTAAAACTTCATAATTTCTGTAGAGTTCAGTATCACAAAACTAGGGAAATCATCTCCATTCTCCTAAGACTGAAGAACAGCAGATCTGCAAGAGATCAGAGGCCATTCTGGAGCTCATTTGTATTTATAGTCTCTTTTCACCCCAAAACCACAATTCAACAGCAGACAGTTTGCTGACTTTTGAACCCACCAGCTGGGTGGGGCATACAGATCGTAAAGCAGCATTAGAAAAATGCCATGGCAAACTTTTATAAACACTTGCCTCCAAATATCTTTCTGATGGCCAGTTATGAAAGAGGATCCACTTCCACTATTGTCTGATGTTCAAGCTTTGTTTTTAGTCATCCCCTCCTTTCTGCTGAATTCAACAATCCTTAAGCATCAGTTACTAAATAAAAGGTCAGGGCTATCCATACTACTTTGCCAAGTAAAAGAACTTAAAAAGCAGAGTTACACACAGAATAGGTATTTTAGAGTTTCATAGCGATCTAAACAGAATTACATACATAGCAGTGAGATACATAGAACTAAAGAGTTCCCATGCCAGGAATTTTATACTGTCTGAACAGCTACTAGTTAATACAAGATGGTTCAGAAAGATGAAGATGGCATAACTTATTTTGGGCAAGTCAGAAGATGAAATATTTGACTATCTTTTTGTTCTAAATTTGTGTTATCTCTGTGTGATCAGCTACTGGTAAGCTGGTAATGAAAAAGTACTTTGCAGTGCTTTCTATTTAATGTTCTCATTTTTCAATTTTTACATCTATTGTCTCAAACAGGCAAACTCTCTTGTGGACATATTTCACAGCCAAATTTCAATATACATCCATAAAAGAACAACACTGTAATTAATATACGTACACTCAGTAGCTACTGACATGATAAACAAGTGGCATCCTCCTTTATTATTTATATACTAGCTTTATTAGGGCCCATTACTGGCTTGTCCAGACTTGGAAAGGTTTACTCTCAAATATCTGTGTACAAACAGTCACCCACTAAGCTGGCATTTTTTTCCAAGGAATATCACATACCCAAATCACAATCAGTATTTAGTGATGCTAATGATTGTATAATTTCTCAGTTAAGGAAGCAAGCAGAAAAAGTTGAATTATTTGCAAGTAAAGGGCATGAAGATATCAGTCATAAAATCTCATAGTTCTCACAAATAGCCCTTATGCATAATTATGAAAAGCAGATTCACCTCCACTGGATTAGATATTCTGCAGAATTCAGCCCCAAAATGAATAGGTATTATCACTATTCTTTTAGCTCACAGTATGCTTCACTCATGACAATTAGTATATATACTTAAAAGTGAAATATGCTGTAGCCTATTTCAATGTCAGATTATATATTTTTGTAAACACGTCACCAGCTTCATTCTTGGATGTGTATAATCAAGTTCCAAGGAGTGGCTAATCAATTCCCCAGCCTTTCTGCCGATGTCAGTATTTGATTGTGTGAGAATTATGTATTTCCTAACTATATGTAGTCCCAAGAAATCTGCTGCACAGGATTTGAGATGCAAACCACACAATGCTGAAGGAACAGGATCATTATATATTGATAACACCTTTCCAAAAGCCTGTAAAAACATGCACCAATACTTACTTTCCTTCCACTCACCGACATTCTAACAGCACACTTAAAATATCACCGCGCCTTGGACCAGCTAACAGTAAAATGTCAAGGTTTCAAATACCAAAATAAGCACAAAATAACCACTAGGTAATTTTCATTTATGACAGATTTATATATAAATAGTTTGCAGGCCTCAGCTCAAAATACTGAGGTAGTTTGTAGCATTTAAACAACAACATAGTTTTGCTGAGATGACTTCCACATGAACTCATTAGTAAGTCATAGCCACTATACCTGTTAACTTCCTTACAGATACAACACTGCTGTTAAGTTAGCCAGCTGTGGATAATTTTATTTTCCTGCTTTTAAAGAAAAGGTAGGTAACTGATCTAGCAAGCATGTGTTGCACACTTTTGTATCAATTTATTTCCAGAAATTCTTTCTTTACAGACGAAATAACCGTTTCTTGCTCTGCAAATGAAGAAAACACACTGCATGTCAAGTCTTCACAGAATACATAAAGATGCCTTGGATCACTGCCAAACACAGGAAACTTTTTGAAGATGGGTTATCACTATTCTTGGCATTTGTATGCCTAATTTCTTGTCTGAACGGGACAGGATAACAATGTAGGCATTTTATTTTACTTGACATGAAATAAGACAGTGTCTCATGGAAAAAACTGGAGGAGAAAAATGTGGCAAGCAAACACAGAGAATTTTTTAAAGAGAATTCAGAAGACTACCATGTCTTCTACCTTTGTGTATGGAAGGGGCTTAAACATCTTGGGGGGGGGGCGGGGGGGAGAGAAGGAAAAAAGCACACAGGCTTCCCTCAGCAATACCCCTTTCTGTCAGTTAGCCCTGCAGGTTCATGAACTGTTAGCTCCACTCCAAGCAGGAACATACGTGTGTGCCTCTATGATGACACTGGCCCCCCAGCCTAACTACAACAAAATCCTCCTTACAGGAGCAATGGCACCATCAATGTTGAATGCCTTTTGCCTAGACCACGAGTTCACTTTAGCACAGATGCTTCAAATCATCCTTTCCCATAAATCTTCCTAATGCTGTTGTCCAAGTGGCTTACAAAGGAAAACAAACCAGATAAGAGTGAAAAACACCAGTTTACTTCTGAAGAGAACTAGTCAACATCCCTTTTCTCATTAAACTGCAACTAAGTCCTTCTGTTGAGCATGCAAAAGATACCACACTTACTGAAGCAGACACTGAAATACCACCCTCCTACCCCAAATAAAGCTATCAAGCATTCCAAGTTCCCTTCAAATACCTACTTGTGTCCACTACACATCTCACCTGGAGAAAAAGAGAAGACATCTCATTGAAACAGGCTCGCTCATACTAAAATTAACCATGCAAGGATACAACAGCACTTTTAATATTAATATATTAATACTTTTGTTGTTGTATATTCAACATAACTCATGATAGATGTGAGAACACCACCCCCCCCCCAACGTTTGCCTTAGAAGAGGTGTCTTACTAAGTTGAACTATTCCTGAAAGTATATATTCTACTTCTTTTTTCATCCTGAAGAGAAGGTATTTTGTCTCGTGATATATACTTGCATGAGTCTCAGAAAAACAGTTTCTGAAATTACTCTGATGGAATTGAGGGGAAAAAGGGAAATGCAGGTGGGAGTGGGCAGATAAAATTACTCCAGCTGATCCTTCTAATTTGCAATAGTCTAACAACTTTTCAAGCTTACTCCATTACAACAGTGAATAAACAACAACTGGGAGAAAAATTCAGTTTCCAAACATCCACTTTTATTCCTAAATTTTCATGATCAGTCTTTTCTTGTGACAGCAGTACAACTAGTTTAGAAGGGGTCTGAACATAATACATTTTATATTCTTCAAAAATCTACTGACATTCAACTGCATAAAGTTGCCTGAAACAATCAGCATGCTTTTTAAAAACAATTTATTTAAGCTGATACATGCTGTCCATGAGTACATATCCTTTTTTAAGCCTATGCAAAAATCAACTTTAGCAAAAATCATAATCCAAGGATATGTAACTTTCAGTGTTCACAATGAGTTAGTCCCCTACACAATACAGCATTTAAAAATGTATCCTTATTTAAACTTTTGAAACTTTGTGTGCACATTTAGTGTCAGGAATATCTAGGGAAAAAATGAACTTTAACAGAAGACAGGCAAACTAACTTCAGTTTTGGCACTGTATGTACTCACTTTACTGTCAACTCTATATCCCCATTGAATCTTTAAGGCATCACTAATGTTTTTTCTACAGCCTAGCATAAATGCAATGCTCAAACTTAACATTCAGTAAATCTGTTCCTAGTGCAGAATTACACGGAACATTCAGATATCCCAGTAAAGTCACTCTACAAGTCACATGCTGTTCAATGTTTTCCGAAAAGCAGAAAACAGCATTAGATGCTAGATATGCAGATACATGTTTCACTGAAAACAAAACAATTTTGGTTTTGTTTCAACAATGATCATTAATATTCCAAAAGGAAAATTTCCAGAAGCCATCCCTCTTCTCAACCATTTGTTGTAACATGTGAAGGATACACGATAACCAATTTAATAGTAGTTAATTACTGTTAGAGACTTATATAGCCGTTTATACTGCAAACTGAAGTTTCATATAAGATTTTATAAAGGCCCACTTCAGTCAACACAATAGGCTCAAAGGTGACTCAAAGACATGAAAGAGGGGATGGCTTTTGAAGACAGAAGATCAGGACAGAAGATAAGTGGTACTACTCATCTTGTTTTCCTCTACGGCATCCAAAGAGTCAAGGGTGTTGAAAATGCAGAAAAGGGGTCAAGTTAAAGGAAGGCAATTTCCCAAGCAAAAGAAAGGGAAAGCCAAAGGCTGACTTAGATAAATGTTCTCTCATATAGATCCCATTTCAGAGCCATAAATCATTGGGAAAAAGCTCAGATAAATTTTGTTTTCTTACCTACTTCTATGTAATGAGACTTTCTTTGTGTTGTTTAGTATTGCTTTGATTAGCATGAGCTTGCGGATTCATTAAGTGTAGAAATGACAAAAAGCACAGGCACTTTAATCTCATTCACACAAATATTATCTCCAAATGGTACCAGCCACGTTACACTTTCTTTTTTATTTTTCCACCTTTGGACTGCCTTACACATAAAGTCTTCCTAAGAGCTAGCATTGAAGCAAGTGTTTGAGAACTTTCACAGCAACAAATCTAAGAGAATGTAAGCATTTCCTCCCTACATTACCAGCCTGAAAGCAAGTGGTTTGTGTTGGTTTTTTTTAAAGCATGAAGAAACCCTTGGCATGCCTGTACAAAATTCCAGAAGAAGGAAACAGTTTTGAAATTTATTTTACCTTCCACATTGATACTGAACAGAAGTTTTGTTTGTTTGTTGCTCTGAAAAATCAAAAACATAATAAAAGAAATGTGAACAGATATATGCATTTGTTGGATCTCTGATTGCATCCTGGCTAGGAAACCATATTTAAGTAGCAGAACTCAACCACCAAGTTAGAGGTTATATTTGGAAAGGTTCTTCAAAAGCTCACTCATTATTTTAGCCTCCAACCTGAATTTAGAATAAGGTATGTTTATTATCCAGTGGTAAAACAATAAAATTTTCCCATCATTAAAATTGTTCCTTATTTGAAAATTTCTGAGAGGAAATGACAAAAGTCACACGGTATAACAGAGCACAGATTTTCTAGGAAAATAAGTTTGTAACTCAATCTACTGAGTAAAAAGCACTACTGAAAACAATGAAAAACTATGAAAATTAATAAAATTAAGGATCTAAAATTTTAATTAATCGAAAAAAATCTTACATGCCTGTTGGGTATGATTTTCATTAGAAATATGTAAATTTGAAGAATGCCTTGATTGCAAACGTGTATTGACTATGTACTTAAATTGTTGAATACAAACAGAAGATACTGCTGAAGAAGTGATTTCCTCTGCTTGTTTTCACCTTCTTACACGAACTCAAAGGGTCTGCAGAAGGTTCACCACTGATGACATCTCCTCAAATCACGACAATACTTTTTGCCGTAAGTGGCACCGTCAACAAAACCGCCACCGTTGGCACCCCAAGTAGCAGTGCCAGCACCAGCGAGGAGCACACCGTGGACAGCAGCGCTGGCACCACCACCAAGAGCTCTCTTCCCAGCCTTACCCCAACAAGCAGCTCAAGCAAGAGCTCCCCAGGGACCACAACCATTCCTAACCATGCCACAGATAAGCACATCAGCAGCAAGGGTACCACAAGCAAGCACCCCACCGGTGCAGCAGCCACCCCACTGGCATCACAAACAAGCACCCCACCAGCAACAGAAGGACCAGGAAGAGCCAAAGCAACCGCATGACTTCTACCAGCACTGGTGCCACAGGCAGCTCCACCAGCATGAACTCAGCTACCACCAGCAGCGCCAGCAGAAACCATACTGGCAATAGCAGCAAAAGCAAAACCAAGAGCCCCACTGCCACAAAATGCATCGGCAATAATCTGACCATGAACACCCATACAGGATCTGCCAGCATCCGTTAAGTGCCACACTGACGTCAGGACTCTCACTACCACGATCAGTGCTGGTGAGAACTTCACAGACTTGGACAGCACCACCACGCACCCCAGCAGTCCCACTGCCGCCAGCCAACACCTCACCAGCAACAGCAGTACCGAAAGCAAAGGCACCGACAACACAGCACAGAGAAAAGTTCCAACAGCTCTAATCTTATCTTTACAGCTCTCTCTTTGACTGCACCTGGTTGTGAGCGCAATGATTTTCCTTTTCTTAAAAGGACGAAGAATGACTTTTAGTAATGAGTGTAATTGCTATGGAAACTGTTTTGAACATGCTGTCGTCCGTGGATTTTATGGTGCAGATAGTTTCAGCTACATTCTTACTCTAGTTCCAGCTTTACAACTGCTAGCATTAATTCAAATAAAACCAGATGGTGGGGGTTTTTTTTGTTTTTTTGTTAAAAGAGAGAATTGTGACTAATTTGACCATAAACTGACTAATATTGATCTTGGTATATTCTTCCCAAATTCTTCAATACTGCAGCATATGTTACTTGTTGTTACGAATCACTATCTTCCAGAGTAGGGAAGACAAAACTTTCAAAATTTTGCCTTATTGGAAAAACACAATCTTTTGCAAAGTTCACATGTCAACATCTGCTTTTCTTATTACTTTAGTGATATTTCCAATTATTCTGGAATCTTAATCATTTTCCAAAATCATGGTATTACTGTCACTTAGAACATAACGGTGAAACTGAAGCAACATCATGGTCTTGACTATGTGTGAAACTTCTAAATAGTTGTATTACTCTTTAAAATGGGATACATGGACCATTTTGAAAAAAATTTTATCCCATGTTTTAGCTTGTTACTCATTTTATACTTCAGAAAATGAATATGCTAAAATCACTGATAAGGGGCTAACAGTAATGTGGTATAGATGTAGTTTACTTGAGACAGTGAAAAATTAATAAAATGTATTTAAAATTTTAGGTATTTTTCCACAGATACTCACATACTCCTGGGTGGAAAAACTATGACAGTTCTAATTTAGGAAACAACTCAATTAAAAAATACTGTTACCAAAATTTGACAAATAAGCTATTTTCAGATTGTTGTCTGTTACAAAGTTGGTGTCCCTTTCTTATATACGCTTGATACTTTTGATTTTACATGTTTATTTCAGACAGAGAAGGTGAAAGATTCCTTACCGCCGCGCAATGTAGTAGAAAACAGGATTGCCAGCTTTTGATGTCCCAGCTTGGTAGAAAATATTTAATGTTTTCAGTGCTTTGAACTCCTCTTTTTCATGTACCTGATGCCTAAAAAGCAGTACATTGACATCAACTTTTCACAACTGCCTTTCAAAAAAAAAAAAAAATTTAAAAAAAAAATCCCAAACCCTCTTTATTTGCATCTTTAAACAAAAGTATTAAGTTCACACAATCTTGAACCTTTGTTAAATCACAAACATTACTGCTGTCTCTGGTTCTCAATTTAATCTTTTAAATTAAAATCTACTCAGAAACCTAAAAGGTATATGTGGACCCAACTTTTTAAACTCCCCTTCAAAACTAAAGCTAACTACTTATATTGCCTTACATGCTGAGGTCTAGAAACCCACAATGTGTGTCCCCACCACAATAATCTCATTACCTTGTCATAAATTCTTCAAATTTGGAACTAGTGAGATTTAAACTGGACCAATGGGTATCTGCCACAGGTTTGTGCTCAGGAGGACCCAGATAGGCAAGAAGAGTAGCCATCTTGTCAAAAGGTCGTCTTCCAACAGCCTTGTGGTCCCTAGAAACAGCATATTACTTAAAAGAAAAGTCCTTCTTTACTCAGCAATTCCTACTTTTTTTGCCCACTACCCTTCCTTACCTTGAACAGGCTGGATTTTCTTTTGTAAAATTAAAAAATAATTTTTAAAAAGTGTTCAACAAAGAAATAAGCGTTTGTTACACATAGAACAATTTTTACAAAAGATAAGACAACTATACACTTGCACAAAGGTTGACAGTAAAGTGGGCAGCAAAGATGTTAGGCATATTCCCAAAAACGGCTTGTCAATAAGACAAGCTTCCAAATGTAAGACTTTTCAGCCATGACATTTCTCTTCGTAATAATAACGGAAGCATCTGAAAGTATTTCCAAATATTCATATCCCATCAGCAGTTCCCTTCTTTATAATATTTCTGAAGTCTTACCTGTTGCTGGAAAGGTACTGGCCAATTTTCTCCTGATTGTTCCACAGCAACCGGTGCAAAGCAAGTACATTGCCATCACTGATGAAAGACAGGCTGTGATTGACAGTGTCGCTAGCTGGGCAATCAGAGGCAATATCAAGGAAAAACCTAGAGTTCAAAACCAGTAATAACCATAAGCGTGTAAGGGAAATCTGCCAAGTAGACTCAATGTAAATTAAAAGGCTGTAAGAACATTCTCTGCTTACTCTTTACACATGACACAGACTCTTTGTGCAAGTTTCCAAAGGGCCTACCTTCGTGCTGCATCAAAATTGCTTTTTACAAAATCATTAAAAGGCCGCATATGTTCTTCTTTTGTAAACAGGACATGGTTGGCAATACTCTGAAGTATCTGAGTAATAAAAAGATGGTAAAGACACAGAGAGGTTTAATGTATTAACTGTTATGGTAGTCAGTGTAACTTCACTGTCAGAAATACTCATTTTAACTTGTTGTGAAACCTCAAGACAAAAAAAGGCCAATAAGCCAACTAATTTGAAATGCGTTCACTTTCAAAATATTTTCTTTCACATGCTTTTAAATACTAGAAAATGACTTCCCTTATTTATGAACTTTATTCGGGTTTAGACTAGGAAAATAAATCGCCTTTCAAAACCACTCTTTATTAAATGTTAATGATTTCTTCTGGAAATGATATGGCCATATAAAAGCAATAGCATATGCATATTTAAAGAAAACTATAATTTCTCAACATTTAAAATGGGTAATATACACAGGTCACAGAATTTGTACACATCATTAAATCTTTTTTTTTTTTTTTTTTTTAATTTTTACAGGAAATACCACGAACTGAGATTAAAGATAGGAAAAATAACTTCTTTAGTGCTAGTATGAATTTCTTCAATACCTGGCTGCCACTATTCTCACTGTGGTCAAAGTAACATTGGTTTCTTTGTTTTCAAATAAGGTTAGAAGTTCAAGTGAAGAGCCAGAAGGCATTCTGTTATCTCATACATCATTTTGGCAAAGTGGTTTTTTTCCATACAGACTGTTCCCCACACTTACATCGCTGTGAGCTATAACATTAATGTCATGATGTATAAACGTAGTATAGAAACTGCACTTTAAATAAACATGATGGTTGCTACCAAAAATGACAAGTTTACCTAAATTTTCTCATCAGGTAGAAATTACAATATGGCCAAATAAAAATATTTATTGATTCACCTTTGACATCAGTTTCAATCCCCTTTCAATTCTTGGTGGAGGCTTTTTATCTAAAATCCCTGCCTCATAAGGGGAGACGATCGCAGGATTGATGAACCGAAGGAACATCGCACTTCCAACTGCTCCAATGCTGTTCTGAGGAAATCGCTGACTAACAACCTATGAAGTTGAGAATTATAAAGAATATTTTTGCATTAAAGAAAAGGGAAAGCAAGCTGAGAAAAGCCTTGTATGGTAATCCAACTTTAAGCATTCTCTCCATACCAATCAAGCTCAAAACATTTGAGTAGGACTCTCTTGCCTTGACAGATCTTGCATCATAGGACAATCAGGAATGAGAGGGAAACGCGTAAGGGGAAAGGGGGGCTATCAGACACTAGCTAGCTTTACTTCAGCTTTTGTACAAACTTTCTTGCTAGGGTGAAATTGCTACAATAGCTATTGGATAAAGATAAGAAGGTATATTTCAGAATTACTGAGCACTTAATTCCAGGACCCTGCCACTGACTGTAAAGCAGACAAATGCCATATGTTCATACTCAGGTATGCACAGTCTTCCCATCAAATACAGATAATTCTCTTTAAATTAGTGGGTCTTTTAGTTGTGTATTTATAATTTCACTATTGATCACAAGAGTCTGTCCAGCAATAAGACTTATGCTGTAAAGTTTCAGGAGTAACTTTAAATTTGTGGGAAGGAGATATTTGTAGAAATACTCTTCAGAACCATCACATCTCAACAGATTTGCCAAAGGAGGCAGGACAGAATGAGCCAGAGCTGAGTGGCCAGTGTACTTCTCTGCCTGTACATGCACTGTCCAAAATCACTTAGCAGGAATTTGCTACAACTACAGATTCAAAATATTGTTCTTTGCTATCTAGAAAAAAACCCATATTTTCTGAAAATGTTGTAAGAGAAAAGAAGTCTCCTTTCTTTTTAGGAAATCAACTATGTATTACTAAGAGGACAGTCTATTCTCTAGATATCCTTCATTTGACTTTGAAAAGTTAAAGCTCTTAAATATGCTACATGTGGTTCTATAGAGATTCACTATCTATATTTTCTTATGACTAACAATGGTTAATCAAAACAAGTCAGATTCTACCTTTTCACAGAACAAAATTAGCAAGCTTCATATTTTAAGTTATATTGTTTGAAATAAATAAAAAACAAACCAATCCCATTTTACTAAAATACTTCAAAACATAACTAGTGCAATCTGAAATCGTGCTTCCTAAAACAGATAAAGCCATTGGTACATAATATATCAAGAATCACTTTGGTTCAGTAGCAACTTCATTCAGTTACCTTGTGATGCAATTACTGATATTTTCTTGTAAAATACTAGTTTGCACACAGATTTTGCATTTAAACATGATTACTATTCTGCTCAGTTACAGCAAAAAGTAAGGGAGTATTTAATAAAAGTCTAAATTTCCATTCTGCCTCTGTTTTATTCATACTTCATATTTAGAGGTCACTGCCAAAGAAACGGGTAAGTCTTAAATTTTAATAACACCACTCTATCACAATCTACATATCTAAACTCTTTAACACAGCAAGTTACTTAAAATGGGAAATATGCTTTTCCCAGTAAATAAATACAAGCGCTAAATTTTATTGCTAGTCACAAGGCAAACAAAAGAAAATATATCAGAAACAAGTCATAGAAGCCTCTTTTCTTTCCAGTAACTCATATATATTAATTGTTCTTCTCCCAGGATGCAAGCTGAAGTCAAGTTATCTGCCAGAGTGTTAAAACAGCTAAACAGACTCAGATTTTCCCCAAAACCAAAGAAAACATTTTTCTTCCGCATTTTTTTTAATCTGAAGATGGTGGCAAGGGTAGAAGAATCAGAGTATTAAATACTAAGCAGTAATGTTAAAAATGTCTTTTGTTTACTCAAATAGGCACACAGAGAATATTTTAAATATAACTTAATTCCAGTGTTAATTGAAATGAAAGCTATTTTGTGCCAGAATTAGTAGAATGATTTTACAGTGAGGTCAAATAGACTGAAGTGAAGATGTTTTGAACAAACAGCAAAAGACTTCTGTTGTGCTTTGAAAGAAATGGCTAAGAAAAAGGTCTCCAAACTTACTGCTTTTTTGTTTTCCTTTTTTTCTTTTACGGTAGCTTTATTCAGTAGAGAGTGGCAAGTTGCCTACAGAACAGAGATGAGCACAAACAAGTCACAGCACCAACTACATACAGCAACAAAAAACCAATGTTGACTTGTACATAAATTACACAGTAAAATGTAACAAACATAACCAACAGAAAATGAAATATATAAACTAAAGACTGATGATGGAGTTTTTATTCCACAATTTTATTACATCTTATTTACAAAGCACTAAATACAAAACAAGCAAATGTTGCGTTTCAATCATTTCTACTATTTCTGGCTAGATTAAAAGTCAAACCATGTTTATGTGCTCATGATACACAATATTGGGCATTAAATGGTATATTCAGCTTTCAAATGTATTTCACCATCCCCAAATAATTTTAATAGTAGAAATAGTAAAGTGTTATACCTTTGAAATGCATATTACTTTTAAAATAAATTTAGAGTTTTAAATCTTCCCAATGTTTCTCTGTGTGTCCTTCAATTTAGTTAGATCTGTGAATCATCACGGTTATTACTACTTTGATAGCTAAACACTGCCATAAAACACTCTGTGGAAAAAGGAAGAAAAAAGCCAGCGGGTCTACATTAATTTATTATAGATTTCCAAATCAAGATATGACTTGATTGTGCTTATTTCTGCATTTCATTTAAATGCAAAGGGACCCACCAAGAAGCATCGCATTCTCTTGTACTTCCCATCAGGATTTGAGCAAAGCTATAGTACATCAGCCTTGTGCACTGCTCCCCTGTAGAGAGGCACATTTTGGTCTTGGAGCTCAATCCTACATCCTTCTTATTAGCTGTAACAGTAAATTAACATCACTGAGAAGCCCCACAGCAAGCAACACCTGGAGCTCTATCAATAGAAAGCTAGCAATATTTAGCAGTTTGAGAGCAAGCACGCACCAACAGTTCAAATGATCTTTAGAGCATCACACAAACTGGAACTGGAAGAGAATTTCTACAACTTAAAAATGTGAGAGAGTAAAAAGCAAAAAAAAAAAAAACAAACACAAAAAGGCCCCCACAAAACCAAAACCCACAGTCAGTAAAAACTATTCTGCTAACCAAACTAAATTTAAATAGTTCAAAGTTGTGCAGGACCTATCAGTATTTAACCAATGGTGCCTCTGCCAAATTTATGACTTTGTGTAATTTCTACAGAGTTAGCTTCTGAAGCAGTCATATACATACTCTGTTCATCACACTACTGCATTTAAAGCAAGTAAAATTTCCACCTCTCTTTATTAAGAAAAATCATGTATGTTTGTGTGTTTTTATGAAATAGCCAGCACAAATTCTTTGTATGAGTTGCTTTGATCAGGCTTGTTCGTTACCACACAGCACTCCTGAACATACATTACCTGAAAATGAGCAAGGGTCAATCTGTCGCGGTAACTAGTTATATGATGTTTCCAGATGAAAACACTTATTAGGGCTCTGTTCCAGTAACAGAAACGCCAGCCGGGTTTGACCCCAATATCCAACTAAATATACTGTTTCCATAAAGTTGCTACATTGATTAAAATTACACAAATAATTTACACAACACACCTGATGAGTATTTTTTACATGTACATTTACTTATAAACTCTAAGCATAAAAAGACACCGCAAAATGCAGTCTCATTTACTCTTACACTATTGCTTGGGATGGAACACATTCACCTTATAAAAAATGAAGTTACCTTATAAAAATCACCTATTTGGTTCTTATGATAAAAATCAATTAATACCCCCCAAAATTCAGATTTTAATTGTACTTTCTTTCAGAAAAAGGCCAGACTCTGGAATCTGAAAGTACAGAATGAATTATTACACTGTTTGCAATGAACAAACATTTGTACACAAATACAGGTGCTACTAGAAACACTTAAAGTAGCAAACCTTGAAGCTGAGTATCAGTTAATATCACTTGTATATGTGCCAGTAAATCATCTCTTTCAGGAAAAAATTACCCTTGTTACCAAAATAAAAAAGTAAAGGCAAGAATAAAACCAATAGACTTGATATGCTTCCATAGAAGAATCTCTGGCAATGCCCACTGGTGAGTTCACTTTAGTAATACCATTTCATGTAGGAATTAAAAATGATTTGCATAGAAATAATTCCTAGCAATGCATCACTGAAATGGAAATAAATCTGATGCATCCTAGTAACAGCATATAAAAGCAATTCTAGGAAAAGATGTGGGACAAAGTAACGTCAAATAACAGAAGCAACAGTCAAGGTTGCGTGTGACATTTTCAGTAACACTCAAATATACTCCCAGTCAATGTCTGTGAGACTGTGGCCATTTGAACTTGAAGGAGACCAACTTGCCCCCTTTGTTTCCCAATTTAAAAAAAACAACCAAAAAAGCCACCCCAAAACCACCCCCTGCCAACCTGAATACAACCACTGTCAGAAAGAGAAACTGATGACTTTAGAAGCCATTTATACAAGCCATTATAGCAGAAACAAAGTCACATCATTTGCACACCTAATTCATTCCAACAGCTCACAGTAACAGCTCAAGATCCACAAGTCACAACATACAATTCACTGTTTCTCACTTCTGAGTTCTGAGAACTGCAGCAGTTGCATTTATTAATACAGCATTCAATGTAGAAATATGACTAGACTACATTGCGTAGAAATTTTGTCACCCATAATTAGCTGGCACAGCTCAGAAAATCTATTTTCTTTGCTTTACTTTAGACCTGAGAGACAGACTCCATGGTTGAAAGGCCAAAAGCAGCTCTTCCAGACCACTTAACTGAGACCACAGCTCAAATATTCTGCCATGCACAGCTCTTCTGTGACAGTCCTCCAACAGGACTGGAAATTGTATTTCCTATGAGCCCTGAGGGCAGCAGGAGTATCCCCCGCTGGAATTTTTAGCAGCAGCTAAATCCATCAGAAATACACAGAGAGCAAGGGAGAGACCTGTAAGCATACTGGGCTCAGCAACCTGCTGCTGAGCTGCTATAGAAAGCAGCAGAAACGGGACAGAGCAGAGGAGTCGGGGATGGAGACGGGGAATGCTGGTACTTGAACGCAAGGCAGCCAGGAGGGTACTGCTATAATAGAACTTACGCTACAGCAGACAGTGCACCACTCAGGAAGGCTTCTTCTCTTTAAGCATCATTTATAAATGGTACCAGAAACAAGCAAGAAGAGGTTGGTCCCAGCTTGGTAACTTTCCAAGGTTTGTGTGACAGCACTGAAGTTTTAGCCACAAATAGAAGTCAATCTCTGTAATCTGCCTCATTAAAAGAACTCTATAAATACATTTGTCTGTCTCTTCCAGGTTCTCTTCCTCCTATTTACCTGTTGAATTTCTCAACACTGTGTTTGCAGAATGTTTGGTCAGCTGCTTAATCAAAGTACAGCAGCCCTTTGCATACAATAACATAGTCAGGCCTCTGACAGGCAACAGGACCTCCATCAGAATGTGCTGCCCATAGGAGACGGAAGATGTTTTACTTCATAGACCAAAATGTATTCCTGTTGTCATTCTACCTCTCAAATACAAGAATCTATCATCCTCAAAAGCACAGAGCATCTGCAGCATCCCAGTTACAAGGCTTATGTTATTTACCAAATCATATGCCAGCGGACCTCCTTCCCAGTGTAAGCGAATGGCTTTCCTTACAGTTGTCCACAGCAACCTAGAGACTCCTGCTTTCAGAACATGATTACGAGACATGACACTGAGTGTGATCAGAATAAAGCCTGAATGATGTAGTGTCTTGACCTCACCCACAAATTACTTTCTTTAGGGAAGCACATATAACCACAAACAATTCTCTGCCAAATACAACCAACAGCATTTTATACGTCTATTTCCTTTCATTATACCCAGCTTCAATCCACAGTTTCTAAAATTTAGGACTTGTAACGACTGTGGTCCCACTGAATAGCATACAGGTTTTTTCTTATGAGCATCTTACACCCTTCTTAACCTGCTTTTCTATCAAAGGCAGAAAGTATAAGATTGTGCCCACCTTAATGGACAACTAAATAACATTCCTGGAGCAATGACCTGAATAATACATTTCATAGACAATTTTTGTAAAAATTTACTTCAGAGAGAAATGCTTTTGAAGAAATTGCCTCTATTTTTATGTGGAGAACAACTATCTAGAGTCAGTAACTGCACAAGTAGCTATTTTATTCACAAACTTAACGTTTATCAAAGGCATGATCTGTAAGACTTTTAGATAATTAACTTTATTTCTGATTTAATTGATCCTGTATAAAAAGTAAACAAGTACACTGCTTCTATATTCAAAACAGTTCTGCATTCTTCTTAACCCAGCAGTGATTATTTTTTTATTTTCCCCTTTTGCTGCCTTCCCTATAGATGGCCCACATGATAAACTGATAAAAGCAAGTATAACCATTACATTCTTAGTTATCCTTCAGTCTCCCACAGAGATGCTAAAGCAGAGATCATTGCTACCTTATTAGGTCTGAGTTCTTAGCTGTGATTCAACTCCTTAAAAAAATAATATTTAGTCACCCCCTCATTGCCAACACAAGTCTTTAAACACCATTCAGTCCCTACGTTTAGATTCTTGTTATTTAAAAAACGTCTGAAAACAGTCTTTAAGAAATGCCCACTATGCACCCACTAGTGGACCAAGCTCCAAACTGCTAGAATTATAAAACCAAAGCCCAAAGTTTAGGGGCAGGCAACCATTGCAGGCATACCTGGTATAAACAATGGCACACACTGCGAAGTTGTGGTGGGAACTCCGAAGAAGAATTAATGATTGCATGAAAAAATTTTTCTGTCATTTGCAAAAGACTCCGCTGGTTCTCTTCAAGGCTTTCTGTAGGCTCCAGCCTGAAACAGACCATGCATGACCAGCAATCAAATAAATGATACTAGCTGTACTTATATGTTTGGTAGTAATCTTATTTCCCAGGGTAAATAGAAATCTTACAGAAATATTTATGACCGTTTACACAGAAGTTTCCATCAATATTTTAAACCACGTAAGTTACAAACATAAGGTCATTTAAAACTCAGTAATAAAGAGAGAGCTGAAAGTGTGATTCTCTCACATCATTCCATACAAAGACATGCATACATAATTCCAACTGACAATTACATTATCAGTTTGATGATGGTTTCTCTGAAAGGAATTTTTGAGGTAGACACAGATATTTGGGAGTTAAACTATTAATAAGAAGGCCTATCTTTTGGTAAGCTACTTAAAAGATGATTACTTAAAGTTTTTCTAAGTTAGAGCTAATTCAAAGCCACAGAGCAACAGCTACTAAATCCAAGTCTTGAAGTGATATAAGAGAAATTAAAGCAAAAAACCTACATACAACAGGTACATATTCCATCTTGTTTCTGTAATTAATTCAATAATCTAAAGCAGATGCTTTCTGCTACTACTGGAAATCCCCACATTAGTGGCCTACATAAAAGTATGAAGCAGCAAGTAAGAGAGGTCCTGCAAGAGCTCTCTATCTTCCTTACTCTCTCAGGGCTTAGAGGACATGCAGCAAAACTCATCTCACTGTGTTGGACAGCTCTATACAATTCTCCCTGGGTATAAGGATTGCAGATACAATTAATGTGTCTGGGAAAGTGAGGAGTGGAGAACTATGAAAGTATGAGAAAAACATCTGCAGCAAGGAAAAAGGAATCCTATCATATTTACAATGACTGGGAAACATGTTTACAAATAAATACATTTGCTCCCCCCCTTGAATCTCAAACCTTGTTGGATCCACCTCAAAGCTAACATGCTGCCATTCAGGGGATGTGATCACAGTCCTTAATAAAGGTTCCAAAAGCTTCTGCAAATATGTAGCACCATATACCTGTGTAGAAAGAAAAATCAGAATAGGCGGCCAGATTAACATAGCAATTCACAGGAACGCTCCAAAATTCTGTGTTAAAAGAGCCTGAAAACACTTTATTTGTTTTAGCATAAGCCAGATTTCTGTAAAATTGGTGTTTCTATATTATAGTTTCACTTCTGAAACATAGCTGTGATCAATTTCTCTAAGTATTTTAATTCATTTCCTATTTAGAGAAAACTATAGGTCACTTTAATAACCACAATAACCAAACAGGATTCTTTCTTAGAGCACACTGACTCAACACTTCATCTCTGTACACAACTTTTTAAACTGAAATGGAAGCATGAACAAGACCTAAGATTTTTGTCTCCTATCTCTAAATTGCGCGTTACAAAAAGACAATAGGAACAGTCTTCAAGCTGATACTGGCCTCATATAACTAAACTAGTCAGAAGTTTAAAGACCCTTACTATGACTGAAGACTACTTAGGAAAGGACTTTAAGATAACTAAAACATTTGTAAATGTTTAGCTGTTTCTATCAGTTGTGTTTTATAAATAACTAGTAATCTTTGTTGAAATCTACAAATATTGCAAACATTTTTGTTACTGTGACCAGTTTTCTTCTTTACTATGCAGAATCTACAAACTAGGCAAGATGAAACATTTATTGCCTTGGAAATTTTCAAGAGGACTAACTGCAAGCTTAAGCCTAACTGGTTGAGTCATGAAGTCTTGGCAAAAGGTTAGTTCCAGAAGAATTTGTATTTTTTAGTTGGGCCTGAGCATAAGATATCTACAAGATTTAGTTCATCAAATGTTAAAACATTAAAAGCAAAACTCCCTAAACTTAACAGATGTGAGGGCTGATACTAACTTAAACCAAGACCCAAAGGCAACTCTGTACTATTTTCATCTAATCCAGTTACTCAAGTGCTTAACACCACAGACTGGTAATTTTGTATTTTTGTATTACTAAACTTTTCCTGTTATTGAAGTGATCTGCAGCAGAGAGAAAGATTAGATAATATACCTTAAAACAGAAAGTCATTATTTTACTGGCTAAGCTGTTTCCTCGGAAGAGCGTCTGCATGGAATCTGCTAGTTCAACTTCCTTTGAAAACATATTCCAGAGTAGCTGGTAGAGCAAGTGCCGGGAATCAAAGAGTGTGACCAGGACACGAGCTAGCTCATCCTTAAAAGAAGCAAAGGAAATGTTAATCTGACTAGTAGTGAGCCAAAGCAAGTACAAAAAAAAAAAAAAAAAAAAAAAGGAAAAAACACAAAGCAGTTTGTACTAATGTTTTAAATCTGCTAAGGAGTCTTACATGTAAATATCAAATTAAGCATACACAATCTCTGTTTAAATCTTTCCTACGCTATTTCTTTTCTAAAAATCTGCCTCACGATATCCAGTCATACAAATTCATAATGGTCAGTCCAGATAGATAAGCAGTTATATTCTGCTGTATAAAAAAGCCCAATTCATCTTGCTAAAATCTAGAGCAGCAAATACAGTTCTGTTTGTCTGCATTACAGCACACACAATCTGTAATAAATAACCAGCCCAAACAGATGCATTTATTACAATAACTGTATAATAAACTATTCCTAAACATTAACTAAAAATTTACTATAAAAATGCAGTTTATAATCAAGATGTCTGACAATTAGGTTCAGTACACTTTTCAAGAATATACTAAGAAAGGCTAGCTATGATGAACAGTAGATCTAATCTCTCTTTAGCAGACTGTTGTTATACCCTTTATGTTTGCACCAATTTTTATTTCAAGTCTTAATATTTTCAAAAACGTAGGAAATAAAATGCATGAATCAACTTACCCACTGAGAACAAGGCACCACATTGGCTAAAGCCATAGCAATAGGAAGCTCCCCCTGATCACCCATCATTGTAACCAACTCCACCAATCTCTCAAACCGATCTGCTAGCACTGTTTCTGCTAACGTATCAAATTCTGTTCCCTGCTGCAGAATTTTGGTGAGGACTTCCATAAACGTAGCTCTTGTTTGGAGGTCTTTATGATAGCCCAAGCCTGATTAAAAAAACCCAGAACTACTAAGGAAGATGTAAAAATAAATTAAATACCAATGTCTTCATTATGTATTCATTTATGCACAGTTATCTCTAACTACTTTACCTATTGAGTGCATAAGACCACTGTCCACATTTGCATTGAGTAAATTTGACATAGCAAGAACAGTGCAGTGCCGCAGCGAAGCTAGTCTTCGAGACATTCCCCGTTTCCTGCCACCTGTTTGTGCACTTTCATCTTCAACTTCACTACAGTCATTTAGAAGGTTCATAAACAGCGTGAAGTATCTAAAGAAAAAAAAAAAAGACTTGGATAAGTACAACAGATTCTGAAAAGGCAACCGTCTGAAAAGATTTGCATACAGTAGCAAATAGACAATAAGCCTCCCAAAAGATCTCATAACTGCCCCAAGTAATCTTTCTTGTAGCATAGTCCAAACTTTCAAATGTGTTGTAACAACCAGAAGGCACTGTCCTAAAATTTGTATGCAAATTTTCTCAAACCAAGCAAGTGAATTTCACAGGTGTGCCTTTACAAACAGATGTCTTAAAATCTCTTTCAAGTTTCATGGATAAAAATATATCAAAGCAAGCTAATCACTCCCATGAATTAAGCATAGATCTGCATTAAGCAGAAACAAAGCCAAATTTTATAATTATTTCCTAAATGAAAATGTTTCCATAAACCTAGGAGGCAGAGATTTGTGAAATGGGATATATAAGAGGTAATTTCTGCTTGGATAATAAAATTATTTCTGCTAGAAGAAAGAACATAGTTTGTAATAAAGGTCATATGCTGCATCTACGTAGAGTCATTGTATCAAAAAATAGTTAAAAGTCACTATTTACTTAAGAAATAACTGAGATTTTGCTTCCATCAACTCAACACCATCTCCCTCTTCAGGCTGTAATGGAAGCCCAGCAAGAAGAGAGACCACTGCTTCCATACTCGCTTGGTCCAAATCTCTGAAAAATAAAGTTTAATAAGCTGTGAATCAGTTCAGCAGAATTAGTCTCTCCTTCCCCTTGATAATTTTCCCACCCAGTACCACGTCACTTTTCCTTATATATCTAACTGCAGATGAAAAGAATCTTTTTAAAAAAAAAAAAGTTATTCTAGTAAAGTTCTGTCCATCAGGAAAAAAGCTACTACATTTTGTGGTACAGGTTCAAGCAATATATCTGCTAAGGACAACAACTGCAAACCAAATTTGTCACTAAAAAAAACAGTTAAGTACAAATTCAACACTATAATGTTTGATGATTTTACTCTTCAGAACGCATCATGTGAAGATATAGCTCTAGCAAATAAGATGTTCAATCCTAATACTAAATCAGAAAAGGTATTAAAAGGAATTAAATAAATTCAGTAAGTAAGAAAAAAAAAAACTACACACCAGAAAAAACACTTCAAGAGCCACTGTAGTTAAGACTATGCATTAAATATAATTCTGTTGTTGCTCACCAAAACTTAAGTTTCAGTTTTTGTCTTTTTCTTAAAATTACTACCACTAAAGGAAGTCCACAGGAGCCAGCTCATCTGTGGATATCAAATGCCACCTGGAACACTGTTAGCAACTTCAGCAACTGTTTAAGAGTAGTCTTTCTTACCTTGTCAAGCATTTCACATCCTCATCTGTTGCTTGATTAGATGTTCCCATAACCCAGTCTGTCAAATATTCCACCATTTTGTTCCTGTTACATACAGATATATTGCTTTAGCTTTCTTTTTTTGGTTTTATTTTTAACAACCCTTCCACCAAACACACTTACTACTGTTGGCATCATTCGTAATTATTACAAATTCAGTGTACGAACTATTTGAACCCCCACACACTGAAGATGAACTGAACTCATTTTACTATACCAAGTAATACTCCAGTCTGTATCACACACAAAATTTTTACATGTGTTTAGTATCCCCACAATCAAAATAAAATTTTAATGCAGCACCAGGCTCTAAATTATTCTGAAGACAAAGATAGGAGTACTATCCCTATACCAGCAATACTGGTGAGACAGTTTTTGGTTTACTTTTTTAAATAGGTAACCAAACAAAGTTACACTTGTCCACATTACACTATCCTAGAAGTTACATAATGCAACACTTACCTAAATTTCATTTCTTGGCAAAATGAAAGGTCATCTCTCCTCTCCATCATTACTTCTACTAACTGACATAGCTTAGTTTTTATTTGAATTGCATGTACCAAATTTCCAAGCACACGCACATACCTGAAGAAAAAAACAAAAAGATTGATTAAATGCTTCATAGTACAAGGCCCACACATATGACAAGTCTTTTCAGCTCCGTGCTGGAACCTACACACTGGCCGACCCAGCAGACTTGGATAATGGGTTAGCAAGTGTTTGGGCTACCTTTTTTAGTTTCCAAGTGAGCAAGTCAGCCCCTATATCAACTGAAGACCAGCACCAAATTTCTTCTGGCCAAAGTCGTCTTCCATTAGTATAAAATTGAACAGAAATCTGCCCTTCGGCTGCTTTTTAACCACTAACACCATTGTACAGAAAAGAAACCAGGAATGCTTACAAGAATGAGGCCAAGCTATGGAATGGTTAGTTCTTTTAAAAAAAAAAAACAGTCACCCCCCATCAGCGTACTTTATGCTACAGTATAAATGATCTCCATGATTACTGAAGTTGTTAGAACGATAAGGAGGAAGACCAGAAAATCAGTTGCTGCTTCTCCATGGATGCAAGTAGAAAAGATATAAACTAGAAGGGTCTACCTCACTACTTAAACATATTAATTTGTATAGGAACGTCAACAGGATTTCTTACCTAACCAGATTTAGCATCATTGTCTCAATACTAGCTTGTCCAAGATGTTCTGAGCTCCCTTCTGTATGATTGTCAAGCAAATTCTTCATTATAGCAATGGTTTGCTCTACAAATTGTGTGTTGGTCTCAGTTAACAAAACCTACAGGAAGAAAATTGGTGGTCTTAATTCTTTACACAGAAAACCAAAAAAACCTGGTATTTATCAAATATACCGCAGCATTTCAAAAATCTAATGGACAAGCATTTTTCTAGTATCACCTAGCCAAAAGAATTCCAATATATGTCAAGATTAAATATGTCAATACTACCAGCCATAATGATTCTGAGAACATTCTCACAGATTCTGTACTCAGAGTTCATTAAGAATTCAAGAATGTTTTCAATTACTTGATGTTAAATATAGCCTGGAATCACAAATACAATAATTATTAATGCATGCTGTGAAATACAATCACAATGCTTGCAGGTTTTTTGTACAAAACACGAACAGGTACCAATTTCAATTACCTATGTGAAAGACAAGACTGACGCTTTTTATTAAGACACAAATGTGAAGGAATATATCAACACTTTACCTGTCCTTGAGAATCAAAAAACTTGCTGATGGTATTCTTCAATTTGTTAAACAGCATTGGGTAAAGTGCTGGACTCAACTCCAAACCCACCAGATCTTTAATATTAGTCCGTATCTGAAGTCCCACTTTCTCATGGTTACAGACCATCAGAGTCAATAATCGATCAATAAATTTGCTAACAGGAGTCTCTGCATTTCCCTCAGTGGACACCATAGATATCATGGAGCCCTTACGCTCATTGACAGGGCCCATAGGTGGACTGTAGGTTGCTAATCCCGCATTGCTACGATGCTGTAGGCACACTCCTCCGAGGGCACATAAGAACCCTGTCATGTTGATCCACTCTTGAAGAGAATCTGTGTCAGACAAGTCTATGGAGCCTCCCCCACTAACGTGCGACATTCGTCTCTTAACAATTGTCTTATGAAGACTTTCAGTAACCTGAAAAAGAATGGCTGAAGATGAAATATCTTCAATTAAATGTAACTAATGGAGAGAGATCAAAATTGTAAAGTATTCTGTAACACATCCTGCCATTTACAATTCCAGCCTCAAGAATTTTGTAAGATTCACCTTTTACAGTTTATTGTGATAGCATGAACAGAAATCTATACAGAGGCACTGTTTTTAGAGAAGCTGAAAAAGCAAGGCTAAAAAGGACTGAAGGGGGTTGCCTAGTCAATTCCCTACTCTGCACCAGGATAAAGCATATTTAAATCATGATAGCCAGTGGCTTGTTTAAAAAATTCCAGTGAAAGGGATTTCATAATTTCTCTAGTAGTATTCCAGAGTTTTCACTATTCTTTTCTTCAATTTCTTTTTAATTTTTAAGCTCAGCCTCCATCTGCCTTACAGCAATTTACATCAAATTACTTCTTGGTCTCTTAGTAAGCATAGTGGACAACTGATTACCAGTATTCTTTTGGAATACTTAAATGGAGCTTAAGTCTGCCTACAAAACTCATTTTCTAGATTAAAATTCAATTCCTTAAAATAAGCAAGCTTAAATAGTTATTTTGAATTTCTAAGAGTTGAACCTATGGAAAAATTCATAGTCACCTGCCCATCTTCCATTTTGGTCTTCGGATAGTTAAGGATGAGTTTTGTAGCTTGTTCCCATTTTGCATGTGTATCCTCCCAGGCCTAAAATAAGATATATCAAGATTTAACTTCAAAATTACTTGTAGCAACAGTATTTTCTGTTTTCAAAAAAACAGGCATGCAAAGAGTATATAAACTCAGAAAGAAGTTTACCTCTGTGTTGCCTGCAGTTGGATGTTCAATGCGTCTTAATAATGCCATCACTCTCTTCTGAAGAGCTGCTCTCCCTACAAAGGAGCACAGAACATTTAACCAAGTTTTCTGAAAACCCACCTACATTAATTATGAGATCTTTGAAAGGAATTATTAAACAGAGGAACATATCCCCTTAAAGTGTTTAGAAAAGGATTCTTCTTGTTACACTTTAAAATCCTCATGAACTGAGTCACCTAAATTCCCTACTCTTTCTAGGAATTCCAATGATTAAGATATTTCAGTGAAAGCAGGAGTAGCAATCAAATTAAGAATCTCAACCTGCTTAAAGAACTCAAACACAAATAATAGTCTTATTATACAGGTAGGTATTTTACAGATTCATGATTCTTACCTGTTGACATCATATTGCTAACAGATGCAAACTCCATGAAAGTATTGTAGTTTGGCAAAAAATTATGCACTGAGACTTCATCTACTCCACATCTGATATCTGCTTCCTCACAGAGGTGACGGAAACAGGACATTGCAACAAGGACTGCCTCAATATCCGGGCTCCACAAAAACATGTATAAGGCGACTTCCAATTTTGTTTGGGCTTGGCGACATATCGGTGTTCCGCTGCATCCTGCTGTACTTTCCTTGGGAAACAGAAAATTCCAGATTTGGTAATATTGCTTACGAATACAGCAATTTTACTAAAATTCAGCCTTACCCAAATTGTTCTTTAAAACTGCTTTTATTCTAGTAGGAACAAGCAATCCTAAACAAGATCAGAGCTCTTATGTGCTGTTGCACAAACACAGTGGCTAAGAACCTGCTCCCTTCCTAAGGATAACCATGTACTTAGGAAAATCTTATTGATACTGGAAAAGTGTACATTAAAAACCAAAATGAAGTTTTGGCTCACGAAAGATGTTCTAAATATCCTCTTCATTTTTTTCCTGCAGCTAGAACTAGTACCAAAACTAGGCTTGAGAAATTTGTCTGTCAAAGGGTATACCTTACTAAAATGCTTGATTTTATGATCCTTCACGGTACATTCAAACTGCACGCGATACTTCAAAAAGTGAGATTTCAGATTTATTACCAATAGACTAATGTGTAGGGATGCTATGTGCAATCCTATGAAAAAAAAATATTCACCAACATTTTAACTTGAAAAAGGTGTGACTTTCTAAAGTCTGAAACATCATTATTAACCAGCATATTAGATACATATGTTATGTAGGACACAGATATCTTTTCCTCCCCAGAAATAGTTAATTTTATTTTTAAAAATTACTCTTACAGTAATTTAATTTCTACTTCCACACAGGTTTTTCTCCCCAAGTGTTAAAAAGAATTACTATTCTATATTACTTACCATGGAAGAATTCCCTTTCCCTTTCCTGAGGGTAGCTCCTGGAGCACAGCGTATCATCTCTTCATGGTCAAGAGAAATTTGACTGGGTCCACCTCCAGAGACATCATAAAGGAAGAGAAAGTGGCAGGAACTCCTATCTGATTGCTATAAAGAGAGGGAAGAAAAATAATAAATCAGTTTATTTTTAAAAAAGGGTAAAAAGGATAGATTTCAGGAAGGTAAAAAGCTCTTCAACATTTACACAATACTTTTCACACTGGTGCTTTCAAGGCTTTATAAAGTTACCCATATTAATGGTATCTTAGAATGATATTTCCCCTTAAGAAATTAACTGGAGAGTCATCTTCAAAAAACATCACCCTGAGGTAAGCACAAATGATGCCTTTTCCTCCGTTCCTTGGAGCCTCCTGAAAGCCGTATAGGCTTCTTGGTTTTACTGCACAGAATACATACCAACATAAATATAATTATAATTTAGATGTAATTAAGTCTAAAGAAGCCAAGCTCAGGAGTACTGTACATTTTATTCCATATATTTTATTATTTGATCAGAAAAGCAGGAACTGAGATTGCAAAACACAGTTCTAATAACAAGTATTATCTTTTTCTGATCCTGATATTAATGAACACCTTCTAAGCACTAAGATTTTTAAAAACAACTAATTACATCTTAACTGGAAGGAGAATGGTAATATTAAGCATACTCTCTACTTGAAGGACAGTTGATTTCCACTTAGAGGCCAAATGTAAGTCTTCCTGAATTCATAGAAAGCCAGAGTGCCTACGGTCTTCAGCTGCAACACGTGAGATCATATTTTACAAATATATATTAAACTGGAGATACCAAAGGAAAAAGCCTACTACTCAGCATCAACACAGACAAAAAGTAGTGTCCATCGGTAACAGAGCTACCAAAGTTGAAAAGAGAAGAAAAGAAAAACTCATTTAAAGGTAAAAATCCTGTTGCTGAAAGGCAAGCATGCTATATACTACACATAAGACAGTATCCTTCTCATGTCAGGACAGCTACTTTCTAGTCAGATAGAAAAAACAGAGACCCTTTATTTTTTCTAGTAGATCTTTAATTCCAAAAGTAATATAGCAAGTCTGGCTTTAATTCTAGCAAATATAGCATTACAATGTATGTTTGGCTAGGAAAAAGTCACTTGAGATTATCAGAAAGAAGCAAGTCAGAATTCTAGCCCTCGCATGAACACGAAATCCAAAAAAAATTTTTATTTCATTCATGAAGAAGTATATTTTATCATAACTAACTTTCCCTTTTTCTCACCTTGTGGACTATTTCCCTTTGTATTAGGCAAATCATAGAATCATTTCGGTTGGAAAAGACCTTCAAGATCATCGAGTCCAACCATTAACCATGCCCCCTAAACCATGCCCTGGAGTACCCTGTCCACTCGCTTTTTGAATACCTCCAGGGATGGTGACTCAACCACTTCCCTGGGCAGCCCATTCCAATGTTTGACAACCCTCTCAGTAAAAAAATTTTTCCTAATATCTAACCTAAATCTCCCTTGCCTCAACTTGAGGCCATTTCCTCTCATCCTATCTCCAGCCACCTGACAGAAGAGACCAGCACCCACCTCACTACAACCCCCTTTCAGGTAGTTGTAGAGAGCGATCAGGTCTCCCCTCAGCCTCCTCTTTTCTAGACTGAACAGCCCCAGATCCCTCAGCCGCTCCTCATAAGACTTGTGCTCCAGGCCCCTCACCAACTTCGTTGCTCTCCTCTGGACACGCTCCAGCACCACCATGTCTTTCCTGCAGTGAGGGGCCCAAAACTGAACACAGGACTCGAGGCGCGGCCTCACCAGTGCCCAGTACAGGGGAACAACCACCTCCCTGCTCCTGGTATAAGGCATATATCCTGGTATAAGGCACCAGGTTTCTGCAAAACACACATTTTCCAGGCAAATAAAACAACCTGGGGTAGCTAAAGTAAAAAAAAAAAAAAAAAATCCTAAACCTAACTTCGGTTAACAATTCTAATCAAGGGTGCCTCACAAAGCACCGTCTCTCAGCAGAGAGGAAATCGGAAAAAAGAAAGTGTAGGTATAGCCATTAAATCCCTTCCAATCATAAAAATAAGGTGGTAAAGGGAGTGACAAAATAGAGCGTGGTTCATTTTGATGACCCTAACAGATAGCTGTTAACATTTACTTACTTTGTTTTTTAGAAGAAATTTATTCCTACAGATGAGAATCTCCCGCAGCCACTTGAGGATTTCTGTACTGCTGAGCATCTGATGACTAGTTAGTTTCTTGCAGATATAAAAAAGCATTTGTGAACTGCAGCAAAATGAAATTCAGCATTAGCTTTATAATCTAGTAACAAAATTTTTGAAGATACTACTACATTTTACATAGAAATAGGCAATTAGCATGAATATCCTATACATATACTAGCATCATCTTTTAAAATGTATAATAGATACAATACAGGTGTGTACTTTAAATGACAAGCTCCCCTCTGACCCTTCCCACCGCCCAGCTGGCCTTTTTAGTTCCCTAGAGGAAGTTAAGCAATTTGGGTACTTGTTAGAAGTCCAGACTCCAGGGCTGTCGATTCAGAAGTCCTCCATTTATCCACAGAACAGATACAGCACAGACAGTGGCAGTACAAGTTTACCTACACTGCTCTGATAACGTGTCTCAACTCTGTTCTGGAAGGAACACATCTAGGGATGTTCCTTCTTCATATCCATTCAGGCCTCACACTCTCTGTTAAAACTGCCAAAGGGTCCAAATTAGTGTCAATTTTAATGGGTTTTTCCCCCAGCCCGAACAGACCACAAACTCATTTCTACTATTAGAAATTACAGCAATGAGTTTCAGTTATTGCCCATCTAGGTAGGCCTCAGCCCCAAACCTATCCCGTAACAAGCCCCTTGAGCCATATTTAGCAGTCATGCAGGCCAATTTGTTGATGCTGGTAAGAGTGTTCCTCCTAGACTGTTGTTCCCTTTCTTCTAAAACAAACATCAGTACCAATTCAGATTAGATCACTTTTTTTTTTTTTTAATTTAGCTCATGCAATTCTTAGAATTCTGATTTTACAGATTCCTATTTTTTGGTTTAGTGTTTTGTGTAACTTTGACTTTTTTGGAACTTCATTTCCCTTAATATTCTCCAAGAAATCAACTGCAACAGCTGCTGTGAAGTTATAAAAAGCAAAACAACTTTACTGAATTAAATTTCTCTAAATACACAGGAAAGACAAATGGAGACCACAGGTCAGGACAAACTACTACCTTCTTTAGGTGAGGGCTTCAGAATCAAGATTAGCAAATCCACACTTCTAGAATTGCTTAGCATTACCCTCCCTCAGCCCCGAAAGGATAAAATAGAATTTAAATAAGTAGAAAACATTTGAATGAGGGGGAAAAGTCTCTAACTTTTCAAACTAATAATCATTTCTACACCTTAACATCAGGCTGAAAAGAGTCATTAAGAGAGCCAGCAAAATGTTTATTATATTTGTTAAATTTGTATAGTATAAAGAAGATATAACTTTTTCATGAATACACATAATAATTTTGACTGCAGATTCATGCTGATGTTGCATAGCTTTCCCAAAACATTCACAGCTCTTTCAAAAGAAAAGACAAATCAAAAAAGCTATTTCTCTAATTTACAAAAGTTAACTTACATACCTAATTTCCCAGAATGTTTCTATAGGTGCATCAGGATTCCACAAGTCAATGCTGTCTAACTGGTGAAGAACTAGCAAGGCCTAAATTCAAAACAAAGTAGAGTTTCATTTAAAGGCAGAAATTTACAAAGTACATCAGCATAGGCAAAGAAATAGGTGCAATCACATATTAGTTACACTGTTTTAAAAACAATAAAAGATATAAAAAGCATTTTATACAAACAAGAGTTCATTGTTAGTCCATGTCAAAAGTATTTAATTTTAGTCTTTATTACATATTTATAATCCAAACGTAGAGGTTTTACCTTGTATTTCCATACAAATCCATAGCAGACACACAGATAAAATGTTTTTAAAAGATAGGTTTGGGCTTTAATATTTACTTAATGTCCAGCTGCAAAAAAATTAATGCAACCAATCCTACAGATATAAACTTCTAGTGACACCAACAAAACTTCTGCAGTTCAAGCTCTTTGCCAACTGAGGACAGGCAAATACTTTGCTCTTTGTAACCATTCCCTGCACAAGCAAAAACGTGGATAAGAAGAGGTTCTGACCATATCCAAGAGCATACTGGTGAACTATGACCAAAACTTTAATCTCTGCTTTTGATTTAGTTAGATTAACTACAAAAATTTCAAAAATCAACTACTTATAAATTAGTTGAAGACAATTTTCAGAAGAAATACGTATCTGATAAAAATTAAACTGGTCAAAGGCTATAAACAAACAGAAGATTATTGATCAGAAGTTGTTTATCCTCAATTATATCAACCAACTATAGCAAACAAAATCTCTCCTCTTATGTCACCTATTACTTGGGGCTGCCCGATATGCAGGCAACTAAATTTTCCCTTTGGTGAAAATACAAGTTAAAGACAGAAATGTAGAAAGTCTTAGCTATTTTTTCCTGATAAATTTAAAAAAATAGTTTGGTGCAAAGGGATTGTTGGAGTACTGTTAAAAATGGCATTAAAAAAAACCCAAACAACCCATAGTGTTCTCCAACAATATTTAAGTAGTTATTTTAAGTTGCTTCCCGGCTTAAACAAATACTCCAGAACTTATTTAATAACCTACTAGTCAAAAACAGACATGAGAGGCCAATCCTCAGCTAGTTATGCCAATAATCAGGTAGATTAGGGATAAAGATCAATAAAAAAATCAAGACTGAACACCAAAATTAAATTACATAATGGCCAAAACTTTTCAATCTCTAAGTTCCTGTAAATGACCATAAGGATGTCACTACCCAACATAAACTTCCCCAGAGACTTTCACACTGAAAGGGATTATTCTTATATAAGAAATATGCTTGAATTCTACCATTAAACTATCAAGAAATAGGTATTTCATGTATCAATAGGTAGTAGTATATTGAGACTATTTGTGGCAATTCTTGTTAAGGCAAGGTTTAACAAAAAAGCCTTAGTTTACCTACTGAAATTCAACTATTTACGTAAAGCTTTAATAGCACATGGGTGTCGTTAATCCTTTTTTCAGCTATCTGTGAAAACCTAAAACATGAAAGATGTCAATGAAGCACATATGCTACAGTGCACTTTTTAGAATGGGAATCTAAAGATGGCAGGATAATATAACTGGCATGATGGATTAAAAAAAAAAAAAACCCACAAAATCTTTCCATTCCATTATGCACAAGGAGAAGCTGAAGCCTGCCGTCTTTGTGCATGAAGTGCTCTGGAGACCCACCGTAGTGAAAAACATACAAATGTTACAACTGAACTGGCAAAGTCACAGAATCAGCGACTTTGCATGGAAAGGCTAAAAATCAGAATTAACTTTGGTGATTTGTTAGCTTCTTCAGTCAAAGCTGGTGGGAAGAAGATTTCAGTAGCCTTAAAGTGTCCTATCCATCCCTCCCACACATACAACCTCCTCCAATTCACAACAGAATACAGGACCAGCCACTGCGTTAGGCATTTTTCTCACAGCCATTTAGAAAACACAGAAGAGAAAGGGCAAGCTTAATGGTGCTCTCTGCAAAGATGTAACAGAGGAACTGTCAAACTGTGTTTGATCAACACCAGGGATGAACAAACCATATGAAGAGGTGCAGGGTAGTCACAAGAGGCAGTAGGAATTGCTTTTTTAAAATTTTCTTACAGGCTTCTCCTGTAAAACTTTCAGTGCAGAAGACATTTAGAAAAAGATCAATAGAAACCAAACTCTAAAACACAGGACTTCACAGCTAATCAATACTCAGAGCTTCTACAAAAGCCTTGATTTGTCTGTGTACTAATCATTTCACATAGAGAACATTTACCCCTTACCTCCATGGCTTCTTGTGCTATATCTGGCATGCTGGATTGGGGAACAAGTTGTACAAGGCCTGTAATTAATTCAGCCGTGCTACCTTGTGTTTCAGGCCCTTGCTTCCTTGGATTCTAAATAGCAAAAAGGAAAGCAAGTTTAAGTTATTAAACTTTTTAATGACTGACCATGTTTCTGACTGCTACAGCAGCATTCCTGTAATTAAACTAGGTGGATTTCTGGATCTCTAAGAGTACCTCTTTTTTTTTAAGCTATGAAAGCTATGATACCCCTTGCATATCATATCTTTGACAGAATTGAAATATTTTTAAATTAAACAATAAACAGATCTGAGAAAATGGAAGATCTAAGACCACATCTGCCTTACTCATTGAAATTATGACTAATTTCCCCCCACCTCTCATTTTAATTTTCTTCTTGTTCTACTCCCCTCTCCCCCACCCCACCCCCCTTCAGAGTCAGAGCTTTATGCTCCCTTTCATTGTATTGCTCTGGTTCTGTAAAATTTCTTACAGTTTCTTTTTGGTTTTGACTTTTTCCTTTGAAAGCACAGAAGCATTACAACCAGAGAAAAGAACAAGTAGCGAAGTATCCTACATGCTAGGTTTATGGTTTTAATTTTTATTCATTTAGTAGCTTTAAAAGTAAATTTTACTATGAATGAATTGTATGATATACTTACACACAGCAAAAGCTTTGGATCAGCATGGATCAGTTTTACCAAGGATAACAGCAAGAACTTGTAGCTTCTAGTTTCCAAATCAGTAGGTTTTTCTTTAAATTTAAGGCTTGTCATTTTCTCCTTAAATGTAAGACTCTGACAGAAGGAAAAATCACAGTCATTGTCAGTAAGGTAGTCTACATAGTAGTTAAAATTAAACATCTTATGAAGTGCATTGCTTTTATAATCTATAATTCATGAAAAAGTTTAAAAGTATATAAAGTTCACTCAAGTATAGCTGCATAGCTTTCTACTTAAAATGCCCTTTTACATATGCATATGCTATCACTTTATTATATCTTTAAAGTTTCCTTAAGAATTGTTTTAGTGAGCTGCATGTGGACATAAGAAAAGTTTTGCATAAGACAAACTGTAGCAAAAGAAAAATGGATAAAATGACCAGAAAGAATTTACAGGGATTTTCTCTGGTCTGTGAAAGAAATAAAAATAAATGCTTCCAAGTAAGCTTGAATACATGAGAGGGTAGGGAACTTTTTTCCCAAGGCAAAATATTCTCTTTATTTTCTGCCACAATCACAGTCTGGATGATAGCATTTTCATCTCTATGACCTCTGGAAAATGAACCTTTCAGTTTTCACAAGGTACACCGTGCATCGCTTAAGTAAAACAAATCTAGCTTCATCTGAAAAATCAGTAAACTACTTCTGTACCAGTCAACTTCCTTATGCGAAATGGAGGACATATTAAGGTACGTATTGAGAGTTCACATAAGGTATTTCGGTTTGACTCCAGTGTGAACTATATCATATTCTACCACTGCTGTTCACACAACAGAATCCAGGTAGCAATATGACCAATACATTTAACAAATAGTCATACAGAGCGTTGGCTGTAAAATAAATGTATATGGATGCTACTGGTTGAGAGGATTAAAAAGTTGAGTTTATGCTTCAATCCTACAGTGTGCACAACCCTTCAAAGTGAACCACCCTGCTGTATGGCAATAAACTGCAGTTTCTGCATCTCAACAAAAATAATCTGGATGCATGCTAAAGTCTGTGAAAAATTATATATATATAAAGTATATACATAAGTAGTATAAATATATATAAATTATATATATAAAGTATATATACACACATACATAAATACATATATTAAAAAAAAGTGAACTTGCATTAATTGGTCCCCAGTATGTCCAAAGAAAAAAAGATTTTCATCTCTCTCCAGTAAGTTTACAAAATTTATAATTTCATTGATTTTAATCTTATATCAGCAGGGGTTAAATTAATATTTTTGCTTCCAGCTACCAAAACAGTTACGAGGCAGTAACTTGGACAAAAAAATTGTCATTGTGGATATCAACACAAGACAGAATACAATGCTCTTTAGAAACCCAGCTTTTTAAACTATTTTGTCTAGTTTACTATTTGAGAAGATCTCAGTAACATGAATTTGTTTCTCATTTTCACTAAGCTTATAAGTTTTGAACAACAACAACAAAAAAAACCTAGCTGGAAATCATCCTCAAGGTAATTGAAGGAGATATGACATTGTATAATCAAATTCTACAAGAAATTAGAACCTCATGCTATTTTCCTAAATAGTTATTGTGAAAATATACAGAATAAAATCTGCCACATAAAAAGCATCCAGTCAAGAAATTGATACCACACTGGTACAGGTAAGTAATTCTGTGCTAACCTTAGTTTGCTACAGTTAAGGGAATTCTGAGAAGAGGCACGTGGCAAAAGAAGCTGATTCGTTTCTGTGAAGCGATTTATTTACTTCATACAATCAGAACTAAAGACTATCAATAAACAGAGACATGACTGCTCTCTGCAAATACATCAAGGGGATAAACACTGATCTGAAGCTAAGAGACAACACTGGAACAAGAACAAATGGGGATAAGTTAGACATAAATAAGTTTAGGCTGGAAATTAGAAAACAGTTCTAACCACCAGAGCAGGGAGATTCTGGAAGAGCATCGTGATGTCAAAGTAGGGGGCAGGAAGAAAAGAACAGAACCAACCAAAAGCCTTTCCTTCTACGAAGGAGCTCAACTGGTTGCGAAAGGGATTGCCTTGCAATGGCCAAGAGCGGCGCTGAAGAGGTCTCCTCCAGTCCTACATTCTTACGTAAAACATGCTACCTTCTGTATCCCAGATGAAGTGAGGTGACTGCAGTGGTAACTATGCACAGAAAAGTCAGAGCAAGGAAAGGCTTTTCTGCGGTAGTTACAATGGGTCATACTTACAGCAACAGAGGCCCACTGCCATGCAAAACAGTGACTGGTTGGCATCTGACCATGTGAGCGACAGCAGCCAATAAGAACAGAAAATAAGAAGCAGAAGACAAAGCACCACCAATCAATGTCAGAGTTGCCATTACAATACCCCTGGTATTTTCTCAACAGATGAATATATACATGTAAAAAGCAAGTTAAACATGTTGTAGCTTTCAACTAAAGGTATTTTGATCATTTGCTTTCATTTGAGAAGCCCAATAGGAATATTGTCATGTACCATTTTAGGCCTTCTAAAACAACCGACCAAGTTCACTTGACACATCGGAAGTCCTACATGGAAAGTTCAAAAGAAAGGCAACGCAGCTGCATGTGGACTTACTAAAAAAATTTGGATGATCTACAAATTTTAATTTACTCAAGACTTTTTCCAAGACAACCGAGAACATTGGCTTTATTTCATAATGCTTGAAAAATCTTTTACTTTGTTGCTGTCACCAAGACCAAACAGTCAACTTGCTCAACAGAAAGCAAGCAAGACAAATGAGGAGATACTCATGCCAATCATGGTAAAAGCATTGCAGTTTTCAGAAATTACCTTCACATACAAAATGCTTTTGGTTTTCATACTAAACAAGAACGGTCATATTACCTAGCTATTCACACAGCAAGAA
Organism: Harpia harpyja; assembly: GCF_026419915.1. Taxonomy (NCBI): domain Eukaryota; kingdom Metazoa; phylum Chordata; class Aves; order Accipitriformes; family Accipitridae; genus Harpia; species Harpia harpyja. The sequence goes on along the minus strand of NC_068951.1, from coordinate 1,632,603 downwards.
AGCTTAAAATGAACAGTTAGCCACAGAGGACAGTTACAGAAGAAATACTTCTATGTTGCCAGTTTAAAAGCAGCATGAAAACCGAGAAACATACATCACTCACTGACTAGAAACAGTTAGTCAATACACAAAAACCTGCAAGGTTTACCAAGCATGTATGGCGCTCTGTTGCTTTTTGGATTGCAATGTTCTTCCCCCCTCTAGTTTCCAGTCTAAAGTTAATGAATAAAAAAGCTGGAATGGAGACACAGGAGAAACAACAGGTTTGTGTTTTAACAGCTTCTTTAGAAGTCTTACCGGAGTCATGCGAATTGCTGGATGTGCCCCACAGCCTTGAATAGCTTTATGAAGTGTCTCACTGAACATGCTGCGAAGCTCCATGGAATGGCAGTACACAGCATCGATCTTGGGCCACCAGTCCAACGCAGACTAGAACGAAAATACAGAAATGCTCAAATGTTAAACTGGTAATATGAGAGTTAGATTATGATTTATTTTAGACCTGTAAAAGTTACAAAAACTGTAGTATAACTAACCTTTACACACGAGTATTTTACACAGTATTACCGATATGTTAATTTTGCATTCTCATGCATAAAACTCATAATATTTAAATGAGTTGCAACAGAAGCAGTACTTCCAACTTAGCTGCTTACTGTATTACCCTTCTTTCTGAACAAGCACAAATGCTGAATCTGTAAATGCAGGAAACCATGGTAGATTTCAGGATACTGAACACTACTAAGTAATACTTCAAAACAAACAATGTACACTCAATTAATTGTGATACAGCTTTTCAGACACTATCAAGCACTTGGAAGTACCAATTTCCCGTTTTGTTTAGTGTATTTTTTGTTTAGTGTATTACTCCACCACAAAAAACGCTACTGTAGACATGGTGATGTTTCTCCCCTATTTGTCAAAGTGCCTAATACTTTTTTTAATATAGTGTTTTCATTATGATGTTGGGATAAATGAAATAGAAAGTGTTATGTAAATTAAGTAAGGCTGTTTGCTCAACACTGACTGATGCTGTTTTCATACCGATCAGGAAAGTATTTCTGAACAGTACAAAAACCTGAAGTTGTATTTTAGTGACTTGAAGTACAACAACAAATTGAAGATGAACAACTGCACAAACTTTCAAAATATATTTGGCACTCAGCATTTACTACAATTTTACACTATTTAAATTCATACTGGATGAAATCCCTGAGCAAAACCACGAGGCCAGCTCTTCCCCCAAGTTCCCCTGTCAATACACCAGAAGTAGCAGAAGGTGGTGTAACTATGCATGTCCTGGGAGTGTTTTTCATGTATCAGTAACACAGTAGCTATTATAAAACCAGGGAACATAAGATTCATTTGTCATCCTACATTAGAGGGTATTAAAACATATTTGTACTGAAATTTTATACTGGAATACAAGCTCTCAAACTGGGAATCCAAGTGGTGGACAGTGTGAACAAAGATTTTTACGTCCTTTCTTACTAGCAAGCAACTCTTGCTGCACGGATACAGGCAACAAGATTTGGTCTACTATTCAAATTGTATTTAACAAGCAGATACTGATCTGAATAAAAGCCACAGATTGCTGGGCTGATTAAATACTTTCAGAACTTACATTTGTGATTATTCGGTGGAGCGAATTTACCAGCACATAATGAAATGTTGATGGGGAATTCTGTGCCAAGCAGATCTACAATAAAAATACATAAAAGCCACTTAGGAACATCTTTGTCTTTGCCATCTCTCTTATCACACTGAATAACACACTGGAGCCTTTTTATTAAATTGACAAAGCTGTCAAATCTAAGCAAGAGCAAGTCTAATAAGCTAAGAAAAGGTTTATAAAAACATGCACGGATTTATTACTAAGACGTATTTATATAGTTGAACTTATTTATGAGCTTCCAGCTGCTGTTAGCGTATCTTTTATAACTCACAGGTCATCAATAGTATGTGGAGAATGACTTACCAGTAAGTAGTGTTCTCACCTTAAAGTGTTGGTTATTGTGAGGGTTTATGCGGAAGCAGGAAACTAAGCAGTCAATCATAAGGTCTACATCTGCATTTTGATTGCCTCTTGAAAAAGGTTTGCTTGGATTAAACAGCAAATTCTATATATTTAAAACAAAACAAAAAATATATGTATATATATAGATCAGATGCCAAGATTATTCTTGTCTACTTTCAATACAAAACTTTCCACTGAAAAACACTATAGTATTCAATTAAGGAGAAATTCAAAGTTTATTTCAGTATTTTAAAATTCAAATTTCTTCATTGCAATTAGGAAACTGACATTTTTACCTTAAGATCTACTACCATGGACTGCACTAGTAGGAAAATGACAGAATTGTCTTCCCAGTTGATGTAGGTAGATGCTTTGCACAGTTTAACACAAGCAATAGCAGCACTTTCAGTCAGCTGTCTGCTCCCACTGTGGCCCGCAAGCGCTTTCCTGAGATTGTCCAGGAACAGTTTCTGCAGAATTCAAAAATCAGGAATAGTTATAACCAGAGCTTTGGTAATCTGTGGTCAGGGTTTTTAGATCCTTAAATATTAAAAGCAAACAACGCTGCATTTTCTGATGAGAAATCATGGATATTGGGATTGCAAAAAACAACTCGATGCAGCATTCTGGAGAAACGTTATGTTTATTAAAGACATTTATTTTTAACAATCTAGGGCAATCAGAATGGCACAAAGATAGATGGTTGTTTACTCTTAACCATAACATTTGCAGCCACATCAAATTAAACATCTGCCACAGGTACTGCAATTATGGAACACACAGTACACACATTGCAGAAACTGAGAACAGTACAATACAGGCCAGCTAGAAGCAATGCTAAGTTTGCTACTGGTGGAGGCAGGGGAAATCACAACACTGGGACTCAAATCTCCAAGGAGATGTAAAAGTTCTGAAATAACATTGTTTGGGACATACTATCTGTATGAATTATTGGCAGTGAAAGAACATATGTTAGGTGAGAACTTAAAAAGGGTGCATAAATTTACATATGGAATTGTAATGTGCTTTTTAGGCAGGAAAGACAAAATAAAATATACCTGAAATACAGAATAAGCAAAACCAAGCATCCTCTAGAAATCAGAACCAGAATTCAGATACTTTTCTTCTCTTACCTTGTTCATTTTAGTTTCCTCTACCACATCCTTTGCTATATCTTGGATTATCTCTGGACACAGGACCAGGAGTATGATTTGCAGTGGCCAAACTGCTGCTTTACGTTTTGTGCTTTCAGCAAAGCCATCCACTAAGTCAAACAACTTCTCTGCACAATCTGCATAAAATGTAATCCCAAGTTCAATACCAATTTTAATTATGAAAAGGTAAAGAATAGGTATAAAACAGCAGAGGGATAGCTCCACCTACACAGAAAAAAAAGTTCTGTTTTGCACATTATTGGCATGCTACTGGGGATAAAATGGTCTCAACCCAGTTAAAGACATGGTTTACCAGAAAACATAAATTTTCCTCTCTTTCTGACTAGTGACAAATACAGGTGATGCTCTCTTTAAGTTTTTCTCCTGTATCAAGATGAAAAATATATATTTAAAGAGCCTCCATCTTTTGGGTTTTCTCTCTTTGTGTTGTGAACCACAAAATGAATCTCTTTAAAAGGCGAGTCAGGAGAGAAAACAGACAGCAATATATCCTTGCCTGCCCTGACAAAGGTTGACAGAAATTTGTTTATTTGCAGGCTGCACAAGAAGCAAAGAGGGCACAAAATGCAAGTGAATGCGGGGATGTCTGAGAAACCAACTTTTGAACACTATGTCATTTGTTATGCCTTACCAGCCATATCAGTCTGTGGTGTTTGATACAGCTTTGTGAATTCATCAGGATAGTTTTCCACCCAGTTCCAAAATGCCTGCAGATAATGCAAAACATCTTTACATTCCAGAGCTTAAAAATATTTTTTCTGAATTATGTATTTAAATGAAGAGAGATTTTACTCTTACTTCTAATCACTCAACATTTCTTACAAAACATATATGCATCAAAGGGATGCGCCAACTTATATTTGATAGTAAATTACTGAATTGTAACTATTCCTAAATTAGATAAAGTCTGCAAATAAGCAATGAAACCAAATATTAAAATACTTACCTTTTCAAGACTGTTGATAACAGCTAACTGAGCTACTTTCTTAAGGGCTTTAAACTTGAAAACAGTCTCTGTAAAGGTAAAACATTTCTGCATTTAGAAAAGAAACTTGGTTCTAAAAAAGCAACACATTATAAAAAGACATTTGAAGTGCAAAGCAATTTTTAAACCAATGTCTTTATGCTACTTTTTAAAAATATTTTGGTAAATGTATGACTATTTGGAGTAAAACACAGCAATGAAAAGATACACATATCAATACCATTGTGTCATCTCTAACTAGACATGTTCAGATAAAAATATCTCAAAACACAGGCTCAAATCATACCTTGCAAGAGTCGTTTTAGTTTTGAACAATCCACACTGATGTACTGTAAAAGTTCAATATCATGAACATCAGCATTATCTTCTGAACAAACAGTCAGTTCCTGTAATCTAAAAATATGCAAAGTAAACTAACTTCTCAATCAGATTACGTCAGATGTGTATGAACACATACCTATGATTCTATACATTTGAATAGCAGGGGAATATTATATGATTTCCTCATGTAATACGACCTCCTCAGATAAACTTTTCCAGGTTTAGAAATGAAAGACGGATCTTGCATGATTAAGAGTTAATATTATCGTCTTATTCCATCCTCATACTGAAAATGGATCTAGAAATACCAGTGATGAGTCTTACAAGATACCAATACCATCTGGTGATAGTCTGTTTATGCCCAAGATTTGCCTAAATCCTTCTGTTATCTACCATGTTGTAGCAGTAATCTTGTCATCTTTTCAACTAAGTATTACATTCATGGCATCATAACACCTTTAGACTACTGCTCCTTAACAGCAAGTCTTGCCCCAGCTAACTTCTCAAGAGTAAAGCAGTGACTGATGGTACTTAATATCACTGAAGTGAGCTACAGCAACTCTTTGTAAGCTAAAGAAGGTCCACGTTTTTCTGGCCTAAACAAACAGGATGAAGTTTCATCATACCAGTTTAAACACAATGGCATCTTTTCACACTTTTGTATTAGATGGTTTACTAAACATCTCATCAGATATCAAGCCTCTAATAACTAAATCATATGTTCTCAAAAACTAAAGATTGCCCTGTCTTGTTCCAAAGCTACAGATGTGTTTTAGACATGGAATGTGATTTCTAGTACTACACACAAAAGCAGTTCTTCATTTCTTCAACGCCAGGGAAACTTAACAGCCCTCACTGGGAATGGGAAGGTCCCCACTGCTGTGCTTTTCGTGCCAAAAATCCCCCAGCTGCTGTACAAGGCCTAGAAATATGCCTAAACAGGAAGCACAGGTCAAAAGATCAGCAATGCTAACTGTCGGCAAGCTGACCCCTGTGGAGATCAGCAACAATTGGTCAAATATTTAACTATTTATGTACAAGCCATCTTGAAGTGAAAAACAGGTTAGGGGAAAAGCACTATGTTCCAGCTCAAATGGACGGTAAGAAGGGCTTTGGAGCTTGAGAACTAAACCATGCTACAGACATACGAATAAATACAGATCCGGGGACTAGATTCAAAGACCATCAAAAAATGTCAACTGAAAAATACTTCCTACAAAAGGAGCAAAAGAAATTGTTTCCATTTCCATAAGCAACAAAACATAATCAACCTATTGTGTGAAACCACATCCTCCATGCTAGCTGCCAAGTCCATGTTCTTGAAACAGAAGTTATTAAAGGCTCAGTAAAAGTTTTTAAAATACTTAAAATTTCAAACTATTAAATTATTTTAGACTGATTTCTAAAATGCAAATGTCTTCCAAAATGTTGGAATGGTACTGTTTTACATTATAAGGAATATATAAATCTTTGTTTCAATTAAATTGGCACACTCATTGCTATGCAACCACATAAGGCTGCGCAAGCTCCACTTCTAACAAATCAAGGATGATGTCAGCTATAACAACATGTGATAAGAGCTAAGCTACTTCAAGCAACTTTCAAAAAACATCAAAGTATTTCAGTAATAAAAAGCTTAATACACAACTCTAGTGGATTGGCAAATGCTGAAGCATCAGAAGGATCTGGAACAGGGCAAAAAGAGCAAAGAATAGATGGAAACTTTGGGCCTGTCTCCTCACTTAGAATAGCAGAAAAGACAGTTATTTTTACAGTAAATGTGCTGTGAAACTCAAGTCAGTCAGGAGACAAATGGGTCTTTTCCAACAACTAACAAACAGTCTAGCTGTTTTGTCCCCTTCAGGCATAAGATAGATTTAACATAAAAGCCTTCAAGCAGGTAAAATTAGGAAGGAAAACAGCCTGGGGGCTCCAACAGAGCTGTAGACAATCAGAAATTTTGCATTCTAAATTCATAAGTAAATGGATACAACCCGCTATCTCCAGCATCGTTTTTTTCCACAACACCTTGCACCCACAAGAACTTAATCGACTTATTCAGCTAAGTTATCATTATTTTCACCCTACAACAGTATTTGACTTGTACTTATGAAAGCAGATTAAAAAAAGCAATAAATGCAGCTCTCAGAAAATATGCTGGCAGTAACCTAAAGTGGAAATGAAACAGGTTCGTTTTGTAACCTGAAACTCAAGTAAAATTTTGAAAGGTAGAGGGAGTTTCACTTAAGAACTATCTTGTTAAATATCATTTAAACAGTTAACTTTTCTGAAATTAGAAAGACTACAATTCATTGCAGATGTTCTAGACACCAGTATGCAGCAGATCTTCTAATACACCAAGTTAGGCTACTGAAAAACACCTACCTGGTGGAAATGCGGCTGAACACAGCATTAAAGTTATTGCAGCTAAGAGAAAAAAGAACCCCAGAGGCAGAATTACGTAGTTCAGCTGCATGCTGGTTCCCTTCACGGTAAGTGTGGATGAAGTGGCAGATTTCTGGCAGCAACTGTTTTACCAGCATAGTCTCATCTAGTCGCATGGTATCCTTTGGTTGCTAAAAATAAACATTCAGTATTTCATGAAATTACGTTTTGGAGGCTTGGAGGCAAAAAAATGGAGCATCTGCCACTAGTAGGCACAGGACCTGAATTTAAACTTCTATTTCTGCCTGCAGGCAGACCACTGACCATAGTCTAAGTAGACTACACAGAAAAGGTTTCTTTCCATTTGAACAATAACTCATATCATTCAAACCATCTTACATTTTCAGTTAAGTCTCCAAAATATGTAGGACACCACGTTGATCAATGTCATCAAGCATCAAGCAAAATATCAAACTAATTTTTTAAGTAAAACACATTCCTGTTTTGATGAATGTCCTCTGTTGATCTGTGTAAAGTATTAGCAGTAGAGCATTAACTACCTTGGCTTTGAATGGAAGCTCAAAGGGCAAAGACCCACCCTTACTTCTCTTTTGGGTAGTATTCTAACCACTATATTTTGACAGCAAATACTTAATATAAAAAAATGAACCAAAAAAGAGGTGCTTCTCCCTTGCTCTTGCCCAGGATTGCTCTATATGAGTCAAAAAAGGCTTAACTTTCCTGCAAAAGAAAAAAATAATTTTTGCCAGTTTGCACAGTATGAGACATAAGGAAACTATTTACAAAAGAATTCAAAGTGAAACTTTGCTCTACTAAGAGCAACTTTTAACAGAAGGGTCAGCATTAAAGCTTTCTAAAATTCTACCAATGAATTTACCATAGGGAATTGGGAAGTTTCAGAGACTCCCACTTAGTTGACCTGAGTCCTGTTGCCATGAGAACTTGATGAAACATTGAGCAAGAACAGCGAGCAAGAAATAGGTCTGAAGATATCACAGAACACAACGCTCTTTGTATAGAACTTTGGCTCAGTCTTATTAAACATATACTGGCTCAACTTGCTCTCATTTGAATTGACAAAGCAAGAAGTATTCAGCACAATTTTAGGCTGTTCAAATATCATCATCTATCAGGAAAAAACCACTAACGTTTCAAACAAAAGGCATATAAGAAATATTTTAGAAGAACTGATTTCTGAAGTTAAAACAGTTTTTTTGACTCAGTGCATCAAAGACACAAAGTGCCCAAAAGAGGTATTTACTCCAGCTGTAAAAGCTGAAAATTATTCTGGAAAATTTATTTACCCGCATCTTTTGTGAATTTAGAAGAATCCACAATTATTCAGACTGTTTTAGTACTGTAATATAAGATATGCCGCTTGACAAATCTAACCATAATAAGGTCATTACCTTATAAAGAAAGAACCTTCAAAAACTGTTGCAGTGAAACAGCAAAGAGCTTAGATGATTTCATGACATTCATCCAGGAATACAGCTTTAAAAAAAAACTCCTTTCGTGTTAAAGGAATAAAACATTGCAAATTTTGGTCACAGTGAAGTTTGGCTTTGCAATTATACGGTTTAGCACAGTAAGTTGTACAACCGTTTACATCCCAAAGGTAATAGCAAACTGCCTTGCAGCACAGCTCTGATTGGAAACCTCAGGACTGGACTCCCAGTGGAAGTTCGGACATGGTCAACTAATGTACTCTAGGAAACACCTGCAAAAGTAATCTTTAGAATAGCGATAGCAAAGTTTCTGCTGTATATACAAGTACATGAAAAACTACTTCAGCAAATGAAAGTTTTAAGAAATGTAAAGAAAAATCAACACTGCACGCAGAAAACTTAATAGCATAAAACTGAAATACTTGTATGGAATTATCTGCTACTTTTAACATGATTTACTATCGCATTACTTTTTCTGTTTAAATTGTGGGATGAAAATGTTTTGATGCATGTAATCAAAAAATACTGAGCAGAATATGCCACAAGCATTCAAAACTTATAAAATCTAGTGAAGCTTCATAATCACACCTAATTCTTCACTTGGGTTTGTGTCTTCCCTTACTCCAGTTCACGCACGTCTCTGAGTACAGTTGTCCAGTTGTCTGCAATTCTTTTTAACAAATTATTAAAAGAAAATCATTATTTTATAACTCCACAAATTAGTTGAGTAGTGGGAAGGGCAAATTCAAAAGTTTACTTGAATCTATTTAACTGAAAAAAGATCACTAATTTTAGGCAAGAAAAAAGTACCCCACAAATCCTTAATTTATCAATTATATCAACTACTTGCACTTATAGGAAGTTTTAGTATTTTTTAAATCGCATTAATCCTCCTTTGCTCTAAATCAGATGAGTTTTAACTTTAGTACCAGTAATAATAGATACACAAGCATTTGACTTGTACTCTCTAACTCATTTGATTCCAACTTAGCAATTGCTTATGCAAGCCTACTCACCCCTGCCAGACATTTTTCCAGTGTATCCAAGATTATCAGCTGAGACAGATATAAATTTTTTTCAGCAGTTTCTCCAAATATTCTCTAGAAGTAGAAAGGATATGGATTCATCTGAGACACAGAAATTTGACTTGTAACGCACTAAAGTAATGCAGCAAAGTGGCACAATAAGTTATGGCTCCTTTACTGCTCTTGTTTTGAGTTTAGAAATAAAGCCAGCAAAAATTAGATTAAAATAGGAATTAAAACCTTATCACTGAAGAAAGATCTTTGTCCAGTCTGCAATGCCAAATCTAATGAACAGTTACCGCAAAGTAAGACGAGGTACACTGCAGCCCCTTACCTTCATCAGGCCTATAATTTATTCAGAAATGAAGGTTATACCTTTTCAGAAACTATTTTGGTATCAATTACTGCTGACTCTTTTCCAATTATGTTCTTCATTGCCAACATCTTAATAGAACTGACGTTACAACAAATCCGTATCGACAAGCTTATTAGAGTGTTGCAAAATTTAGCACAGACGACAAGAAGAAACACAAGACCCTCCAAAAAAGATGCCACACTTCAGATACAGGATGAAGGCTGAATTCCATCGGGTGTTTAAGCTAGCACCCAATTTTACTGCCAACAATAGTGACTAGTTCCAGCAATATTAAGGCAGCAAAATAAAGCAGAAAAGATTTAGCCAAAAATATATTGGTACTATTGCCTACACATGGCTCACACGTAGAAGTCACCCAAAGAACTTGTATTTTAAACCACAGGAGAGGTTAGCTCAGCTAAGTCTAAGTTTCAGCAGACTGCAAACCCTCAAGACTTTTTTCTAAACTAAGACCATTATGACAGTCTATTGGTCTGTTTTGTTTCAGCTACAGAAATCCTTCAAAAATATTGCTGATCCATACAGCAGCTCAGTCCATCAAACATAAAAAATGTTAAGTCTTGCTCCTCAGTGCAAAGCAAATCTTGACTTTTTAATTGACATTTTTAGCTAGGTCCTTCCTCTCAAAATCTATATAGCATATACAGAAACTTGCTTTAACTGTATAGTTTTCTCATTTATCAATTATCTTACACATCAACACATTCCTTCATGCCTATGGAGTTTAATTAAAATAAATTCTCTCTCAAAAGGGATTACAGGTAGCTTTAAGCAGCCTAAAATCCCTAGCAGGAGAGCAACCTCTTTTCTGATTTTATCAATCCTTTGTAGTGTTTTAGCAGATGCATATCTCTATACAATCAACATCCAAAAGAGCTCACTACAAACTATCTTACTAAAACCACAAAAAAAAAGTACTGCTAGAGTTTGGCCAGTTCTGCTACCTGTTTGTGGAGATTCCACACGATCATAAATCACATGGCTTCAAAACTCAAGGAACGAAACTTTTCTCATGACAAATCTAAAACCAGACCTTCCATTAAAAAAAAAAAAAATTCAAACTACATCTTTCTCCTCATAAAGGTTCCCTAAATTTTCCATTTACCCAACTTGATGGTAATAGTTATATTTCTAGAGTCAACACTATGGACATCCACATTCTTTTTTTTTTTTTTCATTTTCTAGGTTTCTCTTCTCTTTGGTTCCACTGAGATCTATTTTAAATGACAGTTTTAGTGATGCTCATGAGTCAAATATTTTGATGGATTTCAGGAATCATTTTATGGTTCCCTTAGAGGCAGAAGAGAAAACCAGTATGCAGAAGGAAACCATCTACCAAGACACCTGGCTCTAAAGATTTCTCTTTGGGAACTCGTAGAAAAATCACCTTGAATCTCATCCCTTCACAGCAGTCTACTGCCCTCAAGTATCAACATGAAGTGGTTTAATGAGAGGCTGCAATCCACATCAAACAATAAATGGAAGAGATGCGTATCACTCCCACACATTTTTCATTCATTTTTCTTACTGACTAGTAAGGTATCCCTTTGGAGGTATGAGTCTATAGTGACAGTATTAGACAAGAGACTGTTTTCAAAGATTTTTCTTACGAGGTTCTCACTGAAATTCATCTGGTTGTTAAAATATATATGTATTTTATATACACACACAAATGCTAGAACATCCAATCAGCCTGGAAAATTCAAATAGCCCAGGTTTTAAATCCTTTTCCCTTCTTTTTCCCTTCTTACTTTCCCAAAACGATTCCTGGCAAGTCCTGCTCTGGCAGAACAGATGGGGGGGCGGTGGGGGGACCAACCTCCTAGTACTGCTGCTCAGCAGCTCCTTTGCCCTGCCACACTCCTCCTCTAAAGACTTTGCTAGCACTGCTTCCCTAGAAAACTGAAGCACCTTTCCATGTGATGGCAGACATCCTCCCCTGCCTCCCAACAAGCAGTGCATTCTACTGGTATCTAAACATTGCTCAGAAACCCAAAATAGTATTAGGTACCTTTATGTACCCACTCCTTAGTTAGCCACACACCTTCCCAGCTACTGACCGTTCCCATGACTAACAGAAGATTCCCCTTAATCACCACCTTCCTTTAGATTTCTCTGCCGCAACTATCTCATTGCCTTTATATGTAACACAGCTCAGCGCTGTTGGTGAACTTTAGCACAGGAGGATGAAAAGAAAAAGATTAAGTGTAAAAGGCAAGCAACAATCTGACTAAATTTCAAGTGAGACTCTACAGATTGTATAATATGAATAAATAACAACCATATTGAAAAATCACCTAACAATCCAAAATTAGAAAACTTACCATGTTATTAACATTTTTTAAGATATTAGTGAGACCACTGATGACGAGGGAAAACTTGTACTTGGAAATGTTTATGAGACATTCCTTGTTGTGCTCCGTACTGACTTTGGTGTGGGTATTCTGCTGGCCAGCCTTTATTGGAAGCTACAAAAAGAGATAAGTATTATAAGCTTTTTTACATTGAAATTTACAGCTTTAAAGATGAGTTAAAAATTTTTAAGACAACAGAAACAACCTTGAAAAACATTCTACAAGAGACAACTACAAACACATTGATTAATTTTCTCTACATTCATCTTTCTATTATTTATAAAAGAAAATACTGAAGTTCACCTATTCCTTTTTCTGAACTGAAACTAAACCGCTATTTTGTGATAAATTTTCTATAAACCAAATGTCAAAGCAGTCAGAAGGAGCAGAAAAATGTAAGATAGAATGCTGAGAAAAGTTTCTTTATTTCAAAAATTGGCTTGTTAAATACCAATAATCTTCACAAGGCTAACACCTGCAAGAAAAAAACTGCATCTTGAAACCTGAGAGGAGGTAAAGTCCCAGTAGCTCACAAAGCAGGTGAGTTCCATGCGCGTCCTCTACTCCTTTGCAGGACAGAACTGGCCAAGAGGTACAGCCGAGTGCCAGGAAGAACCACCACCGCCAGCCTCCACAGGCCCTACGGACTTGGGTTACTTTGGGGTCCCCACACAAACACACCCCACTGCTAGCCAGGAGATGAAGTCTCAGCCGCAAACACGCTTCCAGCACTTGTGAGCCAAACACCACTTGTGAGCCCCGCGTTACCTGCCCTTGCCCAACAGCCAGTGGCAAAAACTAGACTTGAAACACATCTTTCCCAGGAAAGATAAGACTCAGTGACTGCACAAAACTGAGATGTTTCTCCTACTGTGTGAACACTAGGCACTTTGTTTCATGCTGTACCCAAATTCTTCAAGGGTCACAAACGAGTCACTTCCCAAGCACGCACTCACTTCCCCTGCACTCTCCTCACTGGAGTCGGCCCCTTACGAACCACCACGCGAAAATGTGAGAAGCGATTCTTCAGAAAAATTCACTCTACTGAGGATTTATGTTTTTAAAAAGAAAAAAAAAAGTGGGAACAAAGAAGGAACCCCTTTTTCTAATTCATAGGTGCCATTTGTATTTTAAAGCATGACCTAGGAATTCACTATCTATAGAAACTTTAATTGCTACTGCAAGTTTTAACCAATTTTGACTAGAATTCTCGATAAACGTGTATTCTGAAAGACACTAATAGCTCAAAGTATATGCCACGATGTAATATTTTTTGCATTAGAAAGGGTATCTTAAAAAAAAAAAAAAAAAAGAATAATTTAAGAGAGGTTAAAAGAAGGATTCCAAGGAACTACGATCAGCTTTACAGCTGCAAAATGCTTAAAGAGCAACCTTCCAGGCTGGGGGCCTCTGCAGACTTGGTGAGGGTACTTTCCATACTGTCACCCAGTTAAACTGCTGTCAGCAGTCAAAAACATCTCTGCCAACCATTTAACTTTATTATCTTTGTTGATAAAAGTTTAAAGGCCCATATTTAAAATGCTAGATTGTGTTCAAGAACCCCAAATTTGGAAAAGTTTTTTCCAACAGTTTTGACTGCATCATTAAACGCAGTCTACTTAACACTGACATCTTCCATTTGTAGGGAAATGGACCTCTTTAATATACTATCTAGTTTTTATGCCCAAGTGTAATCTCCCCTTCATATAAACCATAGTTTGGTTTAGGTTTTAAGTATCAGTTCTTTTGGTACCCAGACTAGGATCACAATGGAAACTGGCTCATTTTTTCCTAAGGGAATGGTTGACTCTTAAAATGACTGAACTGCCACGCTAGATCACACCGAAGACCCAACAGCAACAGAAAGGTCCATCAGGAACGCTTGCTTTCAATTCAGACAGTGGCTTAGGGATCTCTGGCACCAAGTGTTGCATCCAGGGAACCACACTAAGGACTACCCCTCCATAAGAAGGTCTGATGCTTTTCACCTGCACAACCTCCTATAGCAACAAGTTCCATAGGGCAATCAAGGTAATTTCCACTTCATTTTTCAAGTCTCTTGCAAGTGTTCAGATTGTAATGCTTTAAAACAGTGCCATGCATTACAACGTGCTCATTTTAAAACTGGAAAAAGCAGAACAAACAGCATTTATGACTCAAGCTTTGTTTTCATTGTTGGATGTTATTTTTACAATACATTTTCGGAAGTCATTAGGGGAAGATAGATACATTTAATTAAAAATTTCACCATTACTAGTACTTTTTATTTGAATTTTCAAGTCTCTGTGCTGACAACAGCAGAAAAGCTCAATACCACTGAGTGATAAAACACTTCAGAAGTGCCTCTCAAAAATTGTGTCATAGATCTAGTTCTGTATGCTTCCATGCTATAGAAACATCGCATTATACACTTTTGGAGCTTCCTGCCATAACAGCCACTGCAACAAGGTCACCTAGAAGTAAAACTGCTTTTTATACTACCATTTAAAATAGGAAACTATATAAAAAGGAAATATTAGCACTGTTGTTTGGGTTGGGGTTTTTTTTTTTTTTAGCTATTTCCTTTGTTCCTAACATGCTGGAACATCATATGTCCCCTAACAGAATGCAGTGCCAGTGCCGAGTGACCAAAAAGAAACTATTTAACTTCTATACAAATATCCATCAATCTAAACATTACAAGAAAAAAAAAAACAACGGGGGGGAGTTGAAATTTTACTTTCATTGCCTTTGATTTTATTTTAGAAAAAAGAAAGACTGACACAAATGGTTTCCTGTATAGCTTTTATTTGAATTAGAAACAGAAATTAAAGCACAAAGCTTAAATATAACTGGAGCTTCAAACTATGAACACATGCACCATTTTGAACTCATCCCAGTTTCACAAAGGGATAGTCCACTACTCTAATTCAGCTATTTTCACCGTTGAAATAGGAAGCAATAGTCAAAAACCTTTTAACTACACCGGTGCACGTACGACCCACACTGAGGCATGCTGCCATATACCCCCTCTCTCTCTCTAATCCAGTTCGACTACATCTCATTAAGGTGTCAAATAAGCTACAGAGGACAGGGAACAATGGCATTTTGGTCTATAATTTGCCTTATTTTATGCAGCGGACAAAGACAAAATAGGTAGATGAAATCTGGAATCTTCCCAACTATCAAATTTTAAATCTTTTAAGATCAATTAGAAAAGAACATTACTGCAAAAGACAAAGAAAAGCCATTAAGTAGCTGAGCCTGACAGTTGCAATAATACAGTACAAGACCCAGCGTATCCTGAATTCAGGATACACGTCATCTTGTGTATCAGGTATCGCTGAAACAACTAGAAAAGCAAATCTGTACGACGAAACATCAAAGTATTTACCAGCTTACACCAACCATGCAAACTCCCCCGTTGTTAAAACACATCTTTTGACCACATAAACAGTTTAAGCCAAACTTTGCTTCTAGAAATGGATTTCTGACTTCAATTTAAGAAGCCCTGCTGACCTATCTATAGCTTCTCCCAAATCTGCTACTGATACAATACTGAAACTGAACCATTCTCACAAGGTTTACTAAATGCAAAGTGATAACAAAGCACTATTAGTAGGAGAAAAAGCAACATAGATCATATGAGATTATTATTTTCTTTACATTTCCAAAAGGCATACAATAACAGATAAATAAACCTTAAAAATAGAGATCTGAACCACACACCCTCAAGAAAACAGGATTGTTAAAACTAATCCAGCTGAATTAGTGGCTACTAAAAGATATTTATTTTTCTAAATCAATATTTACTACCCAAAAGATGCAAATTCCTCTCTCAACTTGCCAAAGTAAAATTAAATTCTTCCATCTTCATGAAAACAGTAAATTAAATCACTAATCACAAATATTATTAAAAAATAATACCATTTAAGAAAAAAATGTGACTAGACCAACTCACAGATACACAGAATCACAGCATATGGTCAGCTGCTAGCATCTCAGAAAATAATACTAAAACAGCACTTCAAAAGCTTTTTCCACACACAAGTTTGGCATCTGAAAACTTACTGCCCCTAAGCATTAATATGGCCTACGTTATTAACCATTCTACAATGGTGTCTGGCAGCCACAAGTCGTCTGGTCAATTTTCTGTCTACAGTGATATCCAGGAGGTCTGTAATCCTGCTGAAGAGAGAAAATGCAAAGGTCTTCCTATGCCTAGTCACTATCTTTCTAGAGATAAAAGCATTTCAGTCTCTTCAGACTTATGAGACAATAACTTTGCCAATTTAAAATTAAAAAAAAAAGAAAAAAGAAAAAAAAAAAAGGCAAGTGCTTGGCTATTCCAGAGGAAGAAAGAAAAAAGACTTAACATGCATTCTTAACAAGATCTTTACCGTCAAATTATAAAAACTGGCTTTGAAACTTCAAAGTGCTACTACAGAATTGCAAAGCTGTTTGAAAAGTGAAAAGCATTGTGATAGCTGATAGCATGGAAGACTGTCATATCTTTGGAAGTGGCCTCAGTTTAGAGACTGATGTACTTTTATCCAAGAACGTTCAGTTAAGGAATCCTTCTTTGATCATAGATGTTAGTTATTAAGAAAAACGGGTGTTTTCCATGTCTGTAGAAGAGATTAGCAACTGTTTCAGGTATCCTCTAGTCTGATGCAATAAGGTACAATCTTTTGCTAAATGTACATGGACATTGATTTGAAACTAACACCACAACTATTTGAACATCTGTGAGATATTCCACTCAGTCTGTTGAGAAAGGCTAACATTAAGCTATGGATTTTTCTTTATCATCTGCAATTAATGAACACAAAGTGTAATCATCTCTATTTAGTAAAAGACTATTTAATGTTCTTATTTTCACAGGTTATGAAGCAAGTGTAAGTGCTTTATCACTTCAAACAAAGTCACTATTTCAACTTTTTTGTGCAAGATACAACTTTGCAGAACATTAAGAATCCAAAATCTGACAGATAAACCTAGTCTGCCACTGGACTCAGAATGACAGCTGTTGAAATCACCATCCTGACAAACCTCTTAATACAGACAGCAGTCAATACCCAACCATGCACAGGTACTCCACAATTCAGCACTTTCAAGTTTCAACTTCACGGTGGTGGCAGACAGCAGAGTCTCGCTGCCTCCACTACCTCTGCCTCATGGAAAACACTGAGGTCTAAATCACCTTTGGAGAGGGGAAGGTGAGAGACCATCCCAGGGGATCCACCTCAGTGAAGGAAATTCTCTGCTTGTCTGTAATGGGCTCATCATTTTCAGTAAGCAGCTTGAGATATCTGAATGCATCTGAGCCTTGTGCCTTGCCTTTGATTCAGATTCAGGAGAAATTTATGTTTGTTAACATAACATCTAGAAAAAAATACCTAGTGCAATCCTTAACAGCATAGAAATCTACCTAGCTTTTCCCTTTCAAATAATTTTTTGGAAATTCTTCAGTAGACTGTCACACACAGATGTACTGGTGACAGAAAATATGGACAGCATCACACTTTCCTCAGCACCAGTACTGTCAGAACCAGATACAAATCTCTCTCAAAGTCAACAGGCATCTTCCTCCCAACTATAAACATGCACTGCATCACCTTCTAAAGAGGCATTATTTAGTAAAAGAACCTCACAACTAAGCCTTCAGAAGAACATGGAACTCTGAAAATATTATATATAGGTTGCTCTAAAAAAAAAAATATTATTTTCAAAAGGTTCACTAAAAGTTGATACTGTGAACAAACATGTATTTACCCATACATTAACACAAACTGCTGTGTTAAATAGGGAAGGATCATCAAATCATCTCAATGCTTTTCAGCAGCTCATTAATGAACTCAGGTAACATCTGTTGCATGTGGGCCATTCCCTTATCTATTCTTTAGGACACCATCTGAGTGCAGTATAGCACTTTATTTTGAAATACATTACACACACTTTTTTTTTTTTTTTTTAGAAAAATAAGATCGAAGCTGCTTCAGGTTTATGTTAAAGAAAGATGAAATGGCACACTTTCTGCTTAAGAGGAGTGTTATAGTCTGTCTCGGTTCTTAGCTCCTGTGGAAATTCATTTCAGACAGAGTAGTTACGGGAAAAAGTTCCATCTTCTGCATAGACCAGCCTTACCTTACAGCAAAAGATACAATTTCACTTGGGGAGCAGAGTCAGCAGAACTCACGTGAAATACTTTAAAATACATCTTATTACTACTAGCGATTTCTTAACAAGCCGCAATGAAAAACACAAAGCTGGTACTTGCAGCCAGCGCTTTTTCAGGTCTCTGATGCTGTATAGATTTCAAATGCTGCAGAGAGAATCAACAGGAGGAGTGAATATTTGCTTTAATTTAATGCCTTTTAACGAAAGTAAGAATGGAACATTCCTACTGGCTTTCAGTTTTTACAAAAGCTTTCTTAACTGAAAGCAATCACAACTCAAACTACAAATGGGGAGCCTAACCCATAATCCACATAATAAAGGGCTTCTTTCTTTAAAGCATATCATAATAACTTAAGTCACCACAAGTTTATACAGGATTAATACCTTTTATTATATCTGATAGTTTTAAAACAGTCTAGATTTAAATGGCTTAGGAAGTGAGGCTTCTCTGACTATGCTTAGAACTATTTCACTACTGTATCAGCCTTCCCATGATTTCAGCTTGTAACACATTTAAAAATACTACAAAAATACAGTACATAAAATTGTAAGTGAACATTTCCATAAGAAAAAAAGAGATAATTTTATTTTACAAAGACCTCATTATGTCTGAAATCACAGAGAATTTTACTAAAACATAGCCTAGCCTCTTTGTGCTACTGCAGCCTAATTCTATCCTGATCACTGAAAGTTTTGAAAAATACAGTAACTAGTACTACATACAAAATCAGTCAAGAGATTTCATATGTGCTATATAAGAAATGTGATCGAGCCTCACATGTACCATCAACGGCTTCTTTCTGCACCAGCTGAAACCTTCACACAGTCTTCAAGGGTAGCTCAAAGAAGAGTGCATTGCAGCAGTTGTAGTCTCAGAAGCGAGCGCAGCTGGGCAAGACTGGCAGTATATTTGAAAAATTTATTCAGTGAGCCAGTCATTGGTTAATTCATAAAACTATGCTTGCCAGTCATTTCAGGCCCACAGAATTGTACACACAAAAGCAGATTTTGGTTAAAGCAGCATTTATAACAATAAACAAGAGCAGACAAGAACAGACTGGTTTGCACTGATTTTTCTTGTTTTCAATACAGATTAGCATTCTCTCAGTTTGTTGTTTCATCTGTCTTAAAATGAATACAAGCACTTAGCAAATGAATGAAAAGCCTGTCTACATCTATAAATTCTGGTGAAAGATGGTTACATTTTCCTGCTTTGTAAAAGAAGAAAGAAACCCTGAAAAATTTTGTCTTCCCCCACTCAGGAAAAAAACCACAAAAAAAACCCCAAACCTAAACAACCCACAACAAACATGAGCTCCCCCTCCTTATTCAAACATACCAATGATTTAATAATTAGTGGCTCCCTCAGTGCTGAATCGAGAGGTCCTGCATTTAGAAGGGCAGGCATAGTATGCAAAAACTCAAAAATGCATTATCACCGCTAAAATAATGTGCATATATTCAGTATATTTTCATGAAGTATGGACTTGATGCTCAAATGAGCAGTCTAAAATATAACAAGTAGATAACTTAATAACCACATGACTACTCAATAATGACACAAAGGTGAGGAGTTACAAGAAGCACATAAATACCACCATTGATTGACAATGCATTTAGTAGTAGCAATGGTGTCACAATAACCTGGCATTTGGGTATTCTGTTAAGAACAGCCACCTTTCCACCATGAAGATCACTGTCAGGCTAGGCAAGGCAGAGGAAACGATGTCTTAAAAGCAAACAAACAAAATTAAGAACCCCGAGTTGAAATTAATAAATGAGAGAAAACTTCTCACAAAAAAGTAGAGATTAATGTCTCACCCTTGCTTCACTGCTTCATTCACTTGATGATACAGTATTTTAAAAAAAATAAAATTGCACTGGTTAAACAAAAATATGCAATAGACTAATCAAAATTTTGTAAATAGCACCTATCATGCAAGCTACACTACGACAACAATCAATACCATATTTTATGTATATTATCCCTGCAGCTCCAATATTTTAGCATCTCAAAAATCAGAACAGCTTCCTTCCTATCAAGAGAGGATTCCTCCCATACACCTATATGTAATTATCCCATAAAACGTATAGAAAAATAATTCTGTTTAAAAAGCTGAAGTTCTTAACTCCTAACAGATGTTGGCAAGCCCAATTCCACAATATACATAACAAAGCAAACGACAAAGCCTAGGGCCTTTTAACACCAGTACACAAAGAAACATTTTCTTGCATTATTGGGAGCATAATCAGTACCATGCTTTTTAAGCTTACGGAAAAAATGATCTATGACTCAAGATAAGGGGGGGGGGGGGGAATAAGTTAACTATGCAAATATGTCTAAAACGTATTGGAAAAATCTGCATCATTTTAATGTCAAAAGACAAAGTTTGATATTTTCCTTTTTTCAGATAAACTTCATTTACAGCAGCTTTAATATAAATGTAAAAAGCAACAGCTTATGTTTATTCAACCAGGTAAAAATCTTCCTGTGGGTTGTTAAAAGCCAAGCATCACTGCGAGGGACATACGATTGTAAGGCAGGTGAACGAAATTCTACCTATAGAACCAGCTTAACGTTTTTGATAGATGTTACACTGAACAGGGTCTCACAGAGCTGTGTGACACAAAGGCTGTACTCACAGTATAGCAAATTGAGACAGAAAACACAGAAACTGATCGTTCAGCCTAAACTGAGCTCACACTTGCACATCAAGAAAGCATCCTGGGAGTAAAAACGCAGAGTCTAAGCACTAAGCTCAGCCCCACTGAGAAAGTCACGCCACCTAATCCCAGTAAGCAGTTTCTGCAGGTGGATCAGAGAAATACAAAGTCTAAGGCCAACAAATCCCTCTTCCTTCCATTCAGAAAATCCCTCTCCAAACTACTAGCACTGACTTTTGTAAAGAGAAGTAAACGTCTATCACTATAACAACACTGGCTAGAAAACCCTCTTCATCCCATACAGCTGTGCTCCCAGCGATGCGGATGAAATTTCACGCTGACATCCACCGTTATGCTACGGGGAACAAGGTGGAACTGCCTGAGCAGTTTCACCTAGTCCTCCTCAGACTCATTCTTGAGGCTTTATCTCCTTTCTGATGAACGAGAGGACGTTAAGCGAGGAAGCAAATTTCACAGGAATGTCTACGAAAAGCCAGCACACTTTTGGAAGAGGTGGGGGAGCAGAAGCGACGAGGAACCGGGCATCTCTCACCCCCCCCCCCGGTTCCCTGTACCGAACCGATTGATACGCCTCCGCATCTCGACCAGACTGGCAGAGGGGAGGCCACTCCACCACCCAGACTGGGACCCCCCCACACACACACCCCTCCAGAAAAAGGTGGGAAGCATCAGGTTAGCTGGAAGGGATACCAGACCGGCAAGCAGCACCCGGCCCCACCCAGCCACCCTCCCCAGCACAATGGGCGCAGCGAGCCGCCGCCGCCCCCCCCCCCCCCGGCCGGGGCTGAGCGGGGACCCGCCGCCGAACCGGGCGCTGGTGTGGAGGTGGGGAGGGGGGGGGGGACACGCAGGTTCCTCGGCCCCCCAGCACGGCCAGAAAGCCGGCGGCGGGGGGAGAAGACAGGAGGCAGCGCTCCCACCCGCCGCCGCCTCCGCCGCGGGGAGCGGGGCGGCCTCCCCCGCCGCTCGCCCCCTCCCCGCCCGCAGCGGCCCGCGCCTCCAGCCCCCGGCCCGCAGAGGCCCCTCACCTCCGGCAGCGGCCCGCCCCGGGCCTCCCTTCCCCGCACCGCCCCCGCCGGTCCCGGTCCCGGTAGCCGCGCCGCCGCCGCCGCCCCTCCCCTGCGGCCGCCCCCGCTACCTGCTCGTCGAAGCGGTTCACCACGGCCTGCACCCACTCCACCGGCTTGTGAGCCGCCATGTCCCCCCCCCCGCCTGCCCAGCCAGGGAGGGGGGGCGGATCCCCGCAGGGAGGGCGGCAGGAGAGGCGCCGGGCGAGGGGACGGGAGGGTCTCCGTATCCCTGGCGCGCTCCGGGGCCCCTCAGCTCCCCGCAGCCATCAGCGCCCAGGGCCCGCCATGACACCACACCGGAAGCGGGAGCCCAGGCCGCCCCCGCCCGCCCGAGCAGCAGCGCCGCGGCCGCCGCGCCAGGGGGAGCGCCGAGACACTGGCGGCGGCGGGCGGCGGGCGGCGCCTGCGCGGACGGCGGGGACGCGCTGCGCCTGCGCGGCCCCGCGGGCGGGGCGGGGAGGGGAGGGGCCGCGCTGCGCCTGCGCCCACCCTCCCCTTCCCTCCCCTCCGCCCCCGCCAGGCTTGCGCCTGCGCCGTAGAGGGGACGAGCGGGAGGCGGGGAGCGGACGCGGCGCATGCGCCGGCCGCCGGGGGCGGGGCTTCGTGAGGGACGGGGAAGCGGCCGGCAGCCCGGCCCGGGTCCGGGGCTGCCCCGTCCCCGTCCCCTCCGTCCCCCGGTCTGGTGTGCTCTGCCCCGGGGGGGGGAACCTGACGGGTCTCGTCTTTGGCCCCTGAGTGTCTCGGCTGCTCCCGGCGAGGGGCGGCTGGGCCTAGGCTCCCGGTTGCCCCCGAGCAGCCTCGCCGCCGGAGCGGCAGCCGCTCCCCGGTTCCCCCGGCCCTGGTAGCGGCAGGGATGAGCGCTGCTCCTACGGCCGGTGACAGGAACGGGCTGGGGGGGGGGGGGGAGGCTCGGGGCCGCATCCTACGGCGGATCCTCCGGATTCCACAATCGGGGGGTTGGCAGAAGGAGCTGCCTGACCCGCCGGCGCTCCCGTGGGTACAGGCAGAAGGGGCCTGACGAGGTGGTTCGTCTCCTCTTGCCAAGAGAAGAAAGGCGTTTGTGCGTGAGGCTACACGCAGGAAAACTGGCGAGGGGCTGTTTCCCCCTGGCCCTACCGTGTGTGAATATTTTCTGTCACCTACCCTGCAGAGCCAGGGAAAGAGGGAGAGGCAAAAAACACTCCCAAGTTAAAAAGTACCGAAATCGTGCACACTACTCTGCAAAACAGAAGGTTGTTTTTAAAAGTTTCCCTAGAAATTATTTATTCAATACATCCCTGTAAACCAGATTTCTATCCTTTGACCACAGATCATAAGGGAATGTTTTGCCTCTCCGAACTTGAGGCGTGCATTGGCCTAAAGTTAGAAGGATTTTACGTGATGATTTACGCCTTCTCTTGGCAGGACAGGACAGTTGGCAGATGCTTACTTTATTGAAATTGCAGTGGCCGTTTCAAAGCCACTGTGCCTGCCAAAGATTATCTACAATTTTGATACCATACACAGACTGGAATGTATAGCGGTATTTTACCTTTTAAATTTAAAAAAAATAGTTATTCTTTCCACAGATTAGTTTATTTCAGTTTAAGGCTTCTGTTACATCTCCAGGCTTCACTTGCAGAGCTCTAGCAGTAACTAAAAATATGTAATGTAGCACACGAAAAGCCTTCCCCAGCCTAGTTACACAGTACCCAGCCAACTGTTTATTCTTCGTGACTCAGAAAAGTAGGATACACAGATAACAAGACAAACAAACATCCACTTCCAGTTTCCTTCTTGGGAATGTTAATTTGTTTTCCTTCTGGGTAGACAGAAGCACAAAATAATGTCCTTTCATGCTGGAGTCAAGTTAAAATTCTGACAATATAAATAAAGATGCAACTTGAGGTAAGACCTCTTGAACATAGGATTTAAAATTGTCAAATGCATAGTGAAGAACTGGAGAATAAAATGGACTTACTTTCTGTTACTCTACTCAGCAGGGGCCTTGTTTTGACTTGGAGACTCTTGCTATTATCATAGCACATATTAATTATTACCAGCAATAGGAATATGAAATACTTTCTGAGGTAACTTGCCCTGTAAATAATGAACAATGAAATTCCTGTAATTCAGATTTACAGTATGAACAATTCCATTGCATTCTAGCAACAAATTCAGGAACTTTGTTCATAGCAAATATTTGAAGAGGCAGGTGTTTTATAAAAAGATGAAAATCGATTGCAAATATTTTATTTAAGAAAAAAACAATTAATTGGTTGAAGAATAAATAGTAGGTTTCTGTCTGTACAACTTGTGGTACTATCTTTCAGGAAATGCAAAAAGCATTCTGATTTATACAAATTGTGAAGTCTAATATTGGGCTGTTAAGTGCACTGAATTTTGTATTATTCATTTGCTGGGTACAATAAACTAGCTGTGGTGTAAAGGCTATTGATTCCTTTGCATTAGAGTGCATTATAATGGTCAGCATTAATATGTTTCAAAAAGATTTTTAAAACTAAATGTTGTCTTATGTTCTAGAAAAGGCTTCTAATGTATTGGTTATATATACTCATATCCAAATCAAACCTACATGATACGTGTATATATTTGCTTAATTATCAAAATCTTAACTGAGTTGGATGGCGAATGAAGCTGGTCCCTGGAACCTTTTCTCATCGTATTTGTATGTCTCAGCACAAAGAAAGGCTCCACCAATAACCACATCAGCAAAAGAGCAATTTGCATCACAACACCATTTTATAAGCATTTGTTATTCTCCCCAATATTGCCCGTGAATAGGTAAATGGTTACTTCGAGCTCTGGAAAATAGGATGAGGCTAGGGGTCTGTCCTCCAAGACTTCCAGCTGCTGCGGGTTTTCTTCCCCGTACAGGTGCACAGGGTATCTGGGAGATGACAGAGCCGCAGGTTCCCTGAGATCACAGAGTCTGGTTGGCTCCGCTACACACCCAGAAACTGTTTGGACCGACAGAAAAGGCTTTGTCACAGAGAGTATAAAAGCAGAAACGAACGCAAAACACCCGATGGATTCAGTGGAGCAAAGATCTTACCTAGAACTGTTTATTAACTTATGATTAAAAAAACCCTGAGGGCTAGGTCTCATCCCTTCTCATATTCAGTAACTCCTCCAACGGTCCCTCGGGCTGGCAGAGAAGTAGGAGGGGTAGCATTTGGCAGAGGGGCAGTGACAACCAGCTGGGAATTACGGCACCTGCAGCCAGCTCAGGTCTCCCTGTTTGAAACATCAGCCTTAAAACCAGTCTAAATCCGTATGGAGGGAGGCCTTACTCAGGCCACAGACGTACGCTCTCTGCCAACACCGTCGTGGCCGGAGATGGGATCGCTGCTGGTCCTTGACCAGCACCTGCCACTGGGAGGGTTAGCACGAACGCTCCCTCCTCCACCGGGCACCAGGCAAAGTCAACCAGCTTTATCTCACCCTCACCTTCCTCACTGGCTTGAACTAAGTAGGCTCATTTTGCTGATGGTAGATAAGAGGGCATGCCTCAGAACAATTATCCATTTTTCCCGGCAAGTCTATTGCTGTGCTTACAGACAGTGCCGATACAGCACAGCACTGCAAGCAGAGCACTCCCTCCGCTGACATACCTTTCACATTCCCAGCAGTCAGCCGTTCTGGGATTGCTGGAGGCAGAACCGCTCCTGCTGGGCCCTTCCTCCACGAAGCTGTCAAATCTCCTTTTTCAACTGTTTATATATTTGACCTCTAAGTATCCCATAGCAATCAGGCAGGAATAATACCCACTTAAGGCAATACAGCCACAATCTTCATAGGGATCTCTACGTTCTGCCAAAATCTAAACAATAATAATTCATGTAGGGGGCAGGAAAGGGCTTCAGCTTACTGATACGCTTATGAAAAACATGTCTCAAAAAGCCAGAAAGAAATCAGGGGTGATAAGATTAGCTAAGGGAGAAGCATCTCGGGAACACTTCACTTAGGTAGAAAAAGACAGGCTATTTCTTCCCTTCAAAATTTACTAAACAAAACAAACAGTGCTTCTTCCTGTTTCTCTTAGTGTTTTTCCCAAAGCAAATCTGTTCCCTAAACCAAACATGACTTGCTGCAGTATTCCCAGATTTTAGATGGGGGGGAAACTTTCAGAGGTTGAATGGCAATGTTGGAAATTCTCACAGTGTTTCCCCAAAACTCTTTGGAAAATTCCAGCCAGTATTTGGTCCAGATCATTCTTTCCCAATGCTCTCTACTTTCTTTTAATTGCTCCTTCTTCTTCCGAGGTTCAATTCAAAGTGCCCTGAGACCCACTACCCTGGAAGTGATCTGCTGTCCTAGAAAAAAACCACAGCGTCTCTACTATTAATTTTTGTGCTAGACCCTGTCTGTTGGATATATGAAAACCCACATGATTTTGTCCTCCAACAGGCAGACACATGACAGTTTATAACTGCTAGTTAGATGTTATTTGAACATAAATCATTCCAAGTTCCGTAGCTCCAGATAACTTCTGAGTTGTGGTACCATTTCTTTAGCAGCTCTTGACAATCTCATGCTTCTTGGTTATTTTGGTGGATTTTTCTTAAGACATTTTAGCAAGAGCTTCCTAATGCAATTCCTTAAGCTTATATGTAAACTAAAATAAGAAACTACAGCCTAAGGCATCCACGAAGTCTTGTCAGGCTTTAGTGTGAATGCCAATGGTTTTTCCTCACTAAAAATTTCCCATTGTGGCTGTCAAAGTGGCACTAGCGGTAGGAGTCACATGTAAGAGAAAAGTCCCTGCTATGTCCTCTGCTATGTCCTCTATTCCCTCTCAGCGTAGGTTTAGACCTACTAAAACCTGAAGAGCCAAGCCACTAGAAGTACGAGTTGGAAATTTATCTGTGTGGGAACAGTCGCCCTCATTAAATTTCCAGACACCAATGTTTCTAGTCAAGCCAAAAAATGCCACTTGAGTCACTTCCTTGGAGGTATTCTGGCACTTCTGCTTTTTGCCTGACTAAGAGGATGGGGAACCAGATGAGAAAGTCAAGGCACACAGAGAAAATGACCTGGCCAGATCTGTAGTAAGATCCACACTAATTCTCAACACACTCACTTTGTCCTTTGCTCCAGAGTAAAGGTGTTGATCCTATGTCATTAGATAGCATCATTTAACACACAACTTCCAATAAAATTCCCTTTAAAATTAGAAGCCCTTAAGTATTTCCTTTCTTTCTGATGTGTTTTGCCCTTTAAGATTCAGTTAATTTCTAGATATCAACTACAATTTACTCAGGTCTGGGCCTCTTTTTTATTACGCCTGAACTGGCTCTTGGAGGTGATACTTTTCTCTTGGCTTCTTGCCAGAGAATATGGATTTTCCCCTCCCACATCTTTGTCTTTTGCTTTTCTCTACTTCGTATTTTCAACTCAAATTATTTATTTATTAACCTATCTTTTTTTTTCCTCCTACTCACTGAAGTCTCTGTTTCATACTTCAACTTCCTCTCTTCATTCCTCCCATCCCACTTTCTCATTTGCACCAGCATTTGTCAAACACCCCAGCAGTGGCTCAAATATGCTAAGTGATACTTTCTAATTTCTATTTATGAACTTTGGTCCAGAAACCTACCATCACTTACAGAGGCATTCCTCTGTAAGGCACGTGTTTGGTTTCAGTTCCTGATGGATAGGGTATCATTCTGGAGGAAATGTGCCAAATCAGGGATCAGCATCAAAAATATTTTCCTACTCTTCTTAAGTGAAGCTAAACAAACAAACTTAAGTAAACGAGGAAGGAAGGGAGGAAGGAAAGGATCTGCCAAGTTTTTGGTAAGAGGTGACTTAATATTTCTAAGCTACAAACCCCTTAAACGTGGGTTTTAATCTAAGAGCTGGCAGGCTCCCAAGGAAAGCTGTGCAGCCTCACTGGCAGCGCTACAGCTCTTTCTCCATTGAGATACTTGATTGTTTCACCCCCTTTTGCAGGGTCTCGGAGAGGATATTGCTCCAACAGATTTGTCCATTAGAGGGCATTAGAGGCCACTAAAATCCCTGGAGTTTCAAGTAACTAGAGGAGAGGAAAATAGTCCGTATTTCTTTTTGTTTGATAAATGAGCGGTGGATTTGTATACTTTCCACGACATGTATCTTATTGACTTATCTGACATGTGCTGGATAGATTTCAAAATGTGAAGAAACTTTTTCTGAAAGATTTAGCCATGGATTTTCTTTTGTATTCTCTGCTTCCCAGTTCCTCCCTGACTGCAACAGGATATGTTAAATATGAGCAGAATAAGCAAATGATCTGACTAGATTAATAGTAATCACAGAATGATGGATTATACATTAGAGAAATTAGAGATTCTATACAAAATATTCACACTGGAACTTTTAGCCCGGAAAGTCTCATCAGCGAAGAATAATTAAAATTGTAGCACATTGTTTCACACAATTTCTGAATGCAAATATTTCTGTTCCAGTAGAAATCTCATTTGGATGCAAGACACCAGGAGTTTAATCCCTGATACTCGATCTGATACAAAGAAATAGTCAATTATCAAGATGTCATAAGAGCTAAGACAGTCTAAAGGAACTTAATGGAATGGAATATTTTCTGAAACTGAGGCTTATGCCATGCACTGGAAATGGATAAAGACATGTTAAGTTAGTGTCTGCTATTTTGCCTTAGAGGTATAAACAAGCTCTTTGACAAATCCTAGTTGAAGTTTGTTTGATCACAATCACTCCCAGTGTATGTGTTTATGTTCTAAAAACTTCAGAGGAATGAGATCATTTTGTGTATCTACTTTTTTCTTCCCCTAGCAAGCAATGCCTTTCCCAGATATTGCAGTCATTTGCAGAGGTTAAGTTACTTAAATATTATAAAGCAATATTTTAATTGTTCTGGATGACTAATCAGCTCAGCCTAGATTATCACATTGCCCCAAAGGAT
Source organism: Harpia harpyja (assembly GCF_026419915.1). NCBI lineage: Eukaryota > Metazoa > Chordata > Aves > Accipitriformes > Accipitridae > Harpia > Harpia harpyja. The sequence goes on along the minus strand of NC_068951.1, from coordinate 1,603,660 downwards.
AATTCAAGGTTATATCACTTCCTCTCCCTGAAATTCTGTTTCCTTACTCATTTATCATACAACAGGGGTCAAAAAGAGGAGAGATTTCACAGGAGAGATTTCACAGGACAGGAAGACCAGGTAGACTGATATTTTCTGGCTTCTTTTCTGGTGATCTCATAGGAAGGGCAGGAGTTCTAGTCACAGAAAGCAAGCTGGAGGTCTGGAGTGATGCTGCAACGAGACCAGGAGAGAAAAAAATGCAGTAAGAGCTGCAAGCCAGTCATGAACCTCCTGGGCTCTTTCACTGTAAGGTATTTTCATTAGATTCAGTCTTCGAGGTGAAGTGATTGTACTGTATTTCCTAATGGCACTGAAATATGTCAGTATTGTTTTTCTCCTTCATAACAAATCAAGAATATTGCAGATATCACAGCTCTGTTACCGGGAAGGTGCAGATTAACTCCCCATCAACTCCCCTATAGTGGATGCTACTATAAATAACACAAACCTTCACCTCCTTCTCTTGGTTGTGCTGTGATTAATTTTTTTTTATGTTTTTAATCTTTATCTGTACCTCATATTGCTGTGTGCTACTGCAATGTGGGACGGCTGCCTCTAGCCAAAGCTTTGGGTGGCTATAGAATATGGTCATCTGTGTGTAATGACCAACAATACTCATTATCTTTGTTGTTACTGTGTCTGTGGCTTGGGACCTTTTAACTGCTTACACAAACTGCTCCCCAGGGAAAGCAATCTTGGTTTTCCAGTCTGTGAATTTCTGTTTGGGGCCCTGACTCTGATTCATTAGGAAAGACTAAATGGTACGTGTTCCTTCTTACCTGTTGTTTTTTTTTCCAGCAGCCTTTTGCCTTTGCTGTTCACTGCTCTCCTGTTTTTTGTAAGTATCCCTAAGGACACCTTATGCTCCATTCCCATTTAGAGCCAAATTCTCTGAATTCTGCAGCAATGCACTAGGTCTTATTACCTGAATGCAGATTTTAAGATATGGTAGACCTCACATACAGAATTTTTCTGACCATTACTCTTGCCAGAGCATCCAGCATCTTTCCAGCTCTTCCCAGAAACCGGATATTCCTACATGTTCAGTAAATTCACCCACTGACTCATGCAAGGCATGTTCCTATTCTCAAGCATTATGTGTGTATCCATCTAAGAACACCCCTCTTAAATCTGTCAGTGTTATTGTCTGATGCCTTTTAAGCAAAATCTGCACACCTCTCACTTGGTAGCAAAGCCAGCTAACCTGCTAAGGGTACATCCTCCTGCAGCATGGCCCACCTGGGAACATGTAAGCTCTTCCTGTCTGTTTTTTGCTGGACGATATACATTCACTCTCCTTTCAGCTTGCTTACTGTCTCCATCTACTCTGCATTCTGTAGGGTGTAACCTGCACAGTGTTTCCACTGTAAGCAATGCTCCTTCTGGGTTATGCCTTATCCTTATTTCACCAGGCAGGATTCTTCATAAAATCACATGACATTTGCTTGAGTGCTTGTCTTCATAAAACTTTCTGGTGCCTCGTGATCAGCTGTGTCAAAGGCTACTCACACCCAAACCAACCTACCCAACAAGTCACAGATGAATGCCCATCACTCAGATGAACTGTGAAATTAAAACCGGTCTCAACTTGCACAATAAAAGACGGGGCCTGATGCTTTTTTTCCCCTGACACTATATAAAACCCCATGTAATTTCCATTAAGTTCAGCGGAATTATTTCTCAGTTAGATCAGCTGATTTTAGATTATAATCACATAGTGTCAGAGCCAGGATTTGGATTCAGTAACATCAGCACATCGATAAAGTATGTCTTTTGTTGCGGCATCCGAAGTCTAAGCTCTGCTGACACAACAGCATTTGTACCACACTCCTGCTCAATCCCATAATGACAAAATGGCTGGTATCAGAAACATATGATTTACTTCTACAGGTATGAGTCAATGGTTTAGCAAAGATCGGCATAAATTCACAGTTGGTTTATCCATACTGTTATTTTAACTTACTTTACACACAGATACTTGTGCAGCATGCAGAAACGCCACTGAACCGGTCCGTTCACCAAAGATTGCCTTTTTTTTCCTCCTCTCTCTTCTTAAGTAACCAGGTGTACAAGAGGGACTGAAGAGGGAAGGAAAAGTGTCTGATGGAAGGATAAGTCTTTAAGAACTGGGAGAATCTCAAGACTGGAATTTAGTTTTGTGCTTCTTAAACAACCATTTTGTAAGCCTCATGTTAGCCTGTATGAATTTATGAATATAAAGACTCTTTGTTACTGAACAGTTTTTACCAACTGCTGCTCTATTTCCTTCCCATGAGTCACACTATTAGCTTATGCTGCCCTATTTAATTTCAACTGCTGCTTAAGCCCACTCAAGCTTTTCTAAAATCAAATTTTAAAAAAGCTTATTTGAAATAGACATCAAGTTGTTTGAATGGATGGTACACGGCACTGCCCTGTGGATACAATACATGCTGGTTTGCTGGGCTTCCAAATAAGGCTGAACAGCATGGAGTCCTCAGTTGCAGTGTCTTAGAGCTGCTGTTAAATGAAGCTGAAAATTGAGAATGAAGCTTACCTAGGACAGAAAAGTAACAGTACTACTATTTGAAAATCCGTAAGGAGAAACATAGGAAGGTAAATTTTAACCCCATTGAAATTAATTAGACTTGAGGGTTATCCGTTACCTGGGTTATAGATAGATAGATAGATAGATAGATAAATGGGTATTTGCTAAATGTACAAATACTTGCTAAGCAACCAGGGGTTCTATTTTTGTGACTGTCTTTGAAGCATTGCTATACTTGGCACTGCACAATGCTTTTATCAATGGCAAATCATGACCTGACTGGCACTAATGTCAAGACCTTAGTCTAAAGTAATAATTAACTGCCTGCCTGCTACCTCATAGTAAAGTTTTACATAAACTCTAGGAAGCAACGCAGAGGCCTATGGTATCACCTTCTACCATCTTTTCTTTTGTATACATAAAGCCACAAAGAAAAAGGATAGGAGGAAGGATCTGTTGGACATGTTCAGGGGTGTTTCTTGTTTCTGCAAACAGTGGGTATCTAATTATTTTTAATCCTTAAAGCAACAGCATACCTGCCACCGTGAAGGACCCCAGAGCCATGTCCCTCTTGTAAACACCATGTTTACATTTGCACTTCCCTCGTGAACTCTCAGCTGGTATCCAAACATAGGTCCAGTCTTGCTTTTTTTATTATCTTTTTTAATTATCTGGCCACAAGGGCAATGAAAATGTTGGTGAATCAGACTGCTGGCCACTAGTAGCTATTGTTGCCCTAAACTTGAACCTGACCCTTTAAGGATCTGGGGACTCATTAACCCATTTTGCAGGGCACTTATTAACCCATTTTGCACTTTTGTAACCTTTTTTTCATTATGGGTGTGATCCTGCAGTACTGCAGGTCCACAGATTTCCTAAATATCATCATGTGACTTAAAAGCAGCAGTGAAACAAAGACACCACCTCTGCCTTAATTGCAGTCGTAACAGGGATTGAGAAACAGGACGAAAGCATTCCAAAGCTGCAAAGGGCAGGGAAAAATGCCAAGCTCTTTTGAGAGTATGTAGTACGACAGGAAAAGCCAGCTCCAAAAGAAAGGAGAGAGAAGGCACGAGAGAAAAATACTTCCTAGCTCAGTAACAAAGGAAAGGAAAAGACAAGGTTACACCTGTGAAGCACACGAACTTGCCCCAGCTTAATCCTGTAATGGAATTGCACTTAAAATATTTTGCTGTGTTAGACTGGTAGAATTGAAGTGGTCAGTTCATCTTTTCTTTCTGTATACATAATTAGTTACACTGCTATAAAAGTCTATTTCTATCCCGAAAAGCAAAAATATTATGCAGTCCTGTGCACTTTCACAGCTGTGTAGCTATATCTTCATCAGAACTTTCACTGGCACATTGATCTAAGTTAAAAAAAAAAAAAAATTACATCCTTTCTTGACACAGTCATGGTAGTACAACCTTCAGATATAGACCAAAAGGGCATTGATTGAGCTGTCTTGTGAGATAGAAGGCTTTATCACACTAGGATGGAGAAGATTCTAATTGCAGTTTAAAGATTAGAAGCTGCACAGACATAAATTGAGCATGAGTAAGTCTCCCCAGCCTCCACGTGGCGGCTTTATCACCCTTACACTGAAGTTGTGTAACACAACTCTTTACTATACAATGTGCTGTTTGCATTGCAGTACCTTGTAAGGACTCCCACTGAAACCTAGATCCCTTTATATTAGGTGCTGTACAAGTACAGATTAAAAAGAAACCCCTTCCTTGCAACCTCAAAAGATGAAACAGGCAAAAGTCAAGAGAGCAAACAGAAGCACAGAAAGCTGGTATGACTGACTCAGTGGTCACACAGCAAGTCAGTAACACAGCCAAGAGTAGTACATCAGTCTCCTAGCTCCCAGATCAGTGCCTTCCTTTCCTGCTGGAAAACTGTCTCTTCACCAGACCCTCGGAGAGCAGCTGAATTGTCTCTAGAAGAATGTAGGCTTGGAGCTTAGCAGCATAAGTGAGGATAAACACTAAGTAGTAGCTTATAATTTGGACATTACAGCAACAAAAAGTGAGTTTAGCCATTTTTTATTTACTACTATAGCAATGGAAGATATTCTATCATTAAGATCTACCCTCATATAGCCATATGGCTTGACAACACTGCCTCGTGTATTCCTACAAACACTGCTATCAGCCTTCTAATTGCACTGTAAACCGTGTTTGGTGGCACAGGATGTTTACACCGCATGACGTTGCATCGGTGCCTGACAAGGCACTATCACATGATGCCATGGCATTACATCCTGCGTCGATTCTACCACACCAGCTGTGGGACAAACTGCTCATCCGAAGCCCTGGTTTCTGTTTCCAGTGAAGCAGCAGCATATGACGGAGTCCTCTCCTCTTGCAGGGGCTGGCTGATCTTCTGCACATCTGCAAGGGTGGTGAACGGGTTTGGTTTTCTTTAAAATCCCCACATGATATTTACATTAGGGGAGAGGCAGGATAGCCTCGTGATCAAAACACTAGTTCTTAGCAGGATTGAGCTGATGCTTTGCCACTTCTGGAGCGACACTGGGCGTGTCACATAGCACAGGTTTTGCCTGACTCATCAGGTGCCCATGCAGTACACAGAAAGGTCTCACCTGAGAAGGGAAGACCTGGGGAGATGACGGCGGCTGCCCAGACAGGCCACCTCCCAGAACAGCTGCTGCCACATCCCCCCTGTCCCCACCCAGCAGGAGGGCCAGGAGACAACCTGGCTTTCAGAAACTTGGGCATTAGCAAAGACGACAAAGGAAACACAGTCCTTTTCCATCTGCATTAGCCTGGTCAACAATATGCAGCACTGATGCTTACAGCTGCTGCCATGCAGGGCTTCTTTGCAGGAACCTTACTGGTGTTTGCTGCCTTCATGGGAGAGTTACTGTTTGACAAGTGCTTTTTGCTACAGCAGCATGCCCTACACATGGGTTCCGGCCTGAAGTGAAGCACCAGCTAAAGAGATCTACTGAGAGTATCCAGAACCCACATAATCCAGCACCCTGTGTGTAAAGCTTCTGCCGTCAGCCTCAGTAGGGATAAAAGGACAGTCTCTAGGTTGAAGTACTGGACTCTGGCTCTGGGGGAGTTTTAGTTCTTCTACAGACTATTCCATACAAACTTTGGTAAATACTTGATCTTCAGTCTGAATTTGTGTATTCATCTATAAAACAAAGCTAATAACAACCAGTAGTCAAAGCCACTGTGAGCCTTAAATCTTTAATGTAATAATTTTCTGTTTGCGGGAGTACCAAGTGTTATCACCGTCACAGCACAGGATGTCTGACTGAAAAGCAGAATTTATAGCCCAAATTCCACAATGTATCTTTTTAATGTACAGTGTGTTACTGAATTTGGATATGTACTTCCTGTGCATGGCTGGATATAGGCTTAAATTTCAGGTCTTGCAAGAATACTCTCTCTTTCCTGTGTCTTTATTTAACAGCAGCCTTTTCCTGTTCAAAACTCCAGTGAGCAGACCATTCACAGAGCCGAAGAGACAGCATGCAGCTGCTGTGAGACAAAATGTTCAGCCGCAATTACATTTGTTCTGCAGCTGATCAATTTGTCTGTAGGTCTGAGCACGTACATGTCATTCCCCCTGTTTATGGTCATCAAAATGACATCTGGCAAAAAGGTAAATTATGCTTCCCCAAAATCCTGCTTTACTTTGGTGGGAAACCTATTGCTATTGTCAAGGCTTATTTATTACACCTTTTCTGTGTAATCTGTGACTTCAAGAGAGATATAATGAGTGTATAAGTAGAAATCTCGTCAGTGTCTTTCGGGAAACATTAATAAACGGTACAAAATAGACCCTAGTTAAACTTGAAGTCATACCTGTGTACACACTGCCCACTACACTGCTTGCGCAAGATAGTTATTATGTACCAACTTGTGTATTTTCAGTACTAATGGCAACACTGAGCTTTTACTTTTAGTGCTACAGAGGCTGCTGGAATAAGGGAGCAGCACATAATTACATCCAGCAACTCTTCAGTACTCAAATTACAAAACCAGATTTCTGTGCCAGGCCTTCAGGAAGTAAGACATGGAAGGAATCTCACAAATAACCTGCAATTACATTAATGCAGAGGGCAGGTCCTTCCCTTAAAAGCTACCAGATTCACTGGAGTGACCCCATCTGGCTGATTACAGAGCCAGACGTGACACTTCAGTGGAGAAAAAAAGTAATGCAGGAGGTAAATTACAACAGTCACAGTTCTGGTGCCTCTGTATCCAGGTCTATTTAGAAATAATGAAACAAAGCCTGCAGTGTGGAGGCAGTTAAACAGGATAGTTGTGTCTGTATTGCTATAGCTTATTCCTTTAATTTACAGGAATGGGCTGTGCTCACATAAGGTACTTTTTACATGATTACAGCTCTGCTTGCAGTATGAGTCTGCAGTGTTTTAACTATGTCTACTTCCCAGATTGTTTTAGTTACAGTCATAGAAAGCTGTCTGCAGACTAGCACTCAGATTTCCACAGATCTAGCTAAGCTGTCAAATGACACTGCTCAACTGCCACATTACAGAAATTTGGATAAAGTGAACAGAGATGTGGTGGGGAAGCCAGAACTGAAGATACCATTACTGAAAGGCACAACATGGCTAGCTTTTCTTAAAACTACATTACTATGTGTCTGTAGAAGTGGTATTACCACATACTGACTTTTTCTAGGCCAGGAGCTCCCTAGGTAGTCTGCAGAATGCAATGTTTGCAAGAAAGGATAAAATGTACAGTGCGAAGGAAGCTCTGTTAACCCATTCTTATGAAAGGAACTAGATAAACCTTTTCTAAACACTTTCTAAACACTGTTTCTACCTCTGGTTATTAATGGACCTTTACTCATTTGCTTGAAATCTTTGCTGCTTATATGTCCTTCCTTCCTTTTTCTTCAGCTTTTAAACGTTACCCCAGTTCTTCAATATACCTTTCCTTATGGATTTCTCTTCTGACTGCAAAGACCCTGAGAGATTGCACTGCTGGACTGTGCTGTTCCTGCTACTGTGAAAAAGAGTAACAATCTCTTGCAAAAAAGCTACGATAAAATACCAGGGTCATGTTTGGTAATAAACTCTCCCAAATCATTGACAGATTTTATACAAAATCTCATTTTCATAATTTTACCCAATTTCTGTTCCCCTAACCTGTTTTTCCTTCTTCTCCTGCCATGCTTTGATTCGAGATTATACATGTCTATCAGAAATGTGAGTTCTGAGTCAGTGATATAACTGAGAATACTCTCATTTACTCAAATGTCACTAGTTACCTTTACTAACTCCACCTGTATTGTATTCTGAATATGCCTGCCTGGATAAATTCTACCCTCTGAGCTTCAGATGTGTTTGCGGGAATTTTCCTAAAAGCAATGAGAGGTATACACGTTTCCTAATAAAGAAATTTGGTCTTAGGGCATTACTTTTGTTTGCCTTAATATCTGTCTTTACACTACTATTTATTCAAGTTCATACTCTAATATTTACTTTAAGACTCCTTTATACCAGTCTTACTCCACATAGAGCAGGCAAACACAGGCACACATTCTCAGTGTAACGTAAAAGGCTGCATTGCAAATAAGCGAGTTCCCATTTATCTCCCCTCCCTCTCACACCTATTTCCAACATTTTTACAACCCATCAAAAATGGGGGCTGGAAGAGATCTTAAGAAATTATCTTGTCCAACCTCCAGCTTCAAGGAACCTCCATTTCTCTCAAATTCTTCATCTTTTCCGTAGCTCTGCATATGGTCCCTGTAGCAACAGGCCTGGATAAAAGCCACCCAAATATTTGCAAGCTCAGTTCCACATCAGCTCAGGCCCATCTCTGATCTGTAAGCAAACACTCTTTATCTACAAGCAGCCTACTCTTTCCCAACTCAGCTGCAGCAGGAATGCAGCCTCAACTGTTTCCAGGCAGAAGCTGTCAGACACAATCCTGTAATTCCCCAACATGCTGACTTTTTCTGTTATTATTTTATTGATCTGCTTCACAGAATGTAGGTAGTCTATCCCTTTCATTTTTCCTATTAAATTCAACTTGCTTTTCTATAAATTGGCTTTATAGACAATTTATTGGAAATTTACAATGACACCCTTCATGCAATTGATTTTCCTTCTCTTTTCATAATCCTGCTAGTCCAATGCCAAAACACGGATTTCATAAGAAGCGAAAAATATTCTTCCTGCTGTAAACACATTCAGCAGTTCATTACTGACTACATGCTAGGTTAGCATAAATCACTGGACGTTTCTGCCTTGGGTCAGATATTTAAAAAAAAAAAAAAGAAGGCTATTTCATATTTACACAAAAGTGTATGGGTCTGGAACGATTCAGAATATTCTCTGCTATCTTGTTATCTGTTACACTCAGAGTCTGCCAGGACATAGCCCTTATTCTGACTTGTTATGTGACTGTTCCGACATTCCTCTGGTCTCACATCAGCTTCCCAATCCCAGCCCTTTTCAGCTAATGCGTGATTGCACCAGGCAGAAGAGAGTACACATCCCCTTAGCACTTGCAGAAGCAGCACTTTTGCTTTGAAAGGTGCAGCTTGTTACCCACTGGGACATTCGGCTCTTCTAGCTTGTATGTACCAAATGCTCCTGGGCGCTTCCCCTTCAGGACAGTGCATGCTGCTGAGGAGCCAGGACGAGAACTGTCTCTGCCTCAGAGTCGACCCCAAGCGCAAGCAAGCGCTGAAGCCAGGGCTGCAGAGACATGCGCTGCTTCCTCATCGCCTCGCCTTGCCTGCCCAGCCAGGACCTCTGCCCCAGCTGCTTCTCTCCAGCAGTCTCTGGCTGGAATATTTAACTGTGCTGTACTTATCAGGAGCAGGCAACAAAAAGCAGGACGGAACAATAAGCAGTCCAAGAAAGGTTATTTTAAATCTGTCAGACAGGGCTTGTTGCAGACCAGAACATCAGCTGGATAGATCCTCCTCCTCCATATCAAAGTGAAATGAATGTTCTCACAAGGTGGGTCTGTCTCATCTGACAGCAATGCTGTGCTGAGAGCTTTTTGATCAGCCCTGCCAGCCAGACCTTGGTGCCCTGAAGATGAAAGTCAAGTTAGGAGTCTGGCATCTTGGGGAAGGAAGGGGAGCAAGTTTGCAAAACGAACAAGAAACGGAGGGAACTGAAGTATAGCTCTCAACAGCCAAACTAGAGTTAAGCCACGTCTGCCTGGAGTCTGCAGCTGTGCTGGCAAAGGCAAGGGGGCCAAGAGGCATCATCCCTTAAACAGCTTCTGGGCTGCCTGCCTATGCTGCTTTGTGGCGGGAGGAGATGGCAGGAGAGAAGAGGCCTGTGCTGAAGCTTTGCATTTCTTTTACGTGCTTTCAACAGGAAGCAGGCCAGGACTGGACCTTTGCTCAAACCCTACCAAGCATTGGCAGGAATTTGTGTCAAGGAGCGTCTCTGCATTCAGTCAAATGGCACATAGTGATTGCTGAAGGACACTGTTCCTGTCCTCACCCTGCATGAATACCAGTATGTCACCAGGCCTGATTTTCTATTGTTTAACACCTTTGCCATAATTTATATTATTCCCTCATGGTACATTTTGCTTGGATGTAGGAGGCTTCTAAATCTACAGGGTAGAAAAGAAACTGATCCACAAAATAATTCCGTATTCAATTGTAATATTTTGCAGTTCTCGTAAGACTTAGTGTCTCTGTCTCAAACCACTATGTTACCATTCCTGTACTGAGTTAGTTGTATTTAAGTTTGGTTTAAGTCTGGGCTTAATCACTTATCCAAATTCACCTAGGAAGCAGGTAGCAAAGTTAGGAAGAGCAGCTAGTGCTTCTAACTCTACACGCCCTGCTTTGGCCACAGGCCTTGTATCCTCTCTGATTTTAATGAACCAATTAGAACATTTTTAACCCTGGTTATAATGAGAGATTTGGTGGTTTGCACCATTGTAAATAATCAGATATAATTACAGAGCAGAGTGAGACAACTGAAGCCAAAGGAATACAAAACAGCTCAGTAACATTTTTCACTGCACAGTGGAAAAGAACGTCCTTTCAAATCACATGGAAACACTGCAGACTGAGTGCCTGCGCCTGTCAGGCATCATGCACCTCCTGCAAGGAGCCTGAACGCCTTCAAACAAATTGAAGTTATTGGCAGCTGCGTTCAGAGGAAACACAGGCTGAAGACGAACACCTAAAACTAGTATGTTTTAGAAAGGATTTTTTAAAGAAGTAGTGAAACAGCTGTGTGGTAGAGGTCAGTGACATTTGATATTATACTGACATATATTAGGGTGTGGGTACAGTGAACTCAAGTGAGGCTGACTTGCTTTCTCTGTAACACAGGGACCATTTTCTACTATCCTTGTTTAGGACAGTTCAAGTTCAAAACTCTCAGCATGACCTTCAGCCATCCAAGATAACAGCTCTTGTAACTTCAATGGGTAAATTTAGCACAGATGTTTCTGAAAACAGCTCCCTTACAAGGTACCCATGGCTAGCTTACAAAGAAGGAATGGTTTTGAACCTAAAAGGAATAAACCCAAACCTCTGTATCCCTTATTCCCGTGCAGCTACTCATCACAAAAGAGCTGAATTCACCACACACACTAAGCTATCTATCTGCTCTATTTATTATACCCAAAGATGCGGTCCAAAAATTATAAAACCCCAAAGAGACCAAAAGAATGCAAAGAAAAAATTACTGTAGTCTATCTCTGATATTCCATCTGTGCAACTTTTCCACAGCATACTCTTTTCGCAGACCTTTAAAGATTAACTCCTTAGGTACCAGATGTGCATCAATTTATGACCATCTACAGAAAACTGATTCTAATTTTCATGATAAGCAATGGTGAATAAGCTACAGAGCAATGGGGGAGAAGGGGACAGAGAAATGACAGCTCAGAATTTCAATAAGGGAGGCAGTCTGGTGTAGTGTGTGAGGTAGATCAGAAGATCAGAAGATTATGCTCCTGGCTGCTCCATGATGACCCTGAGAAAGTGGCCTCATCTCCGTTTCCCCTCCCAACCACTGTTTATCTTGTCTATTTAGACTGCAAACTCTTCAGGGCCAGAATTCCCACACCAAGCAGCTTGAACTGTGCCAATATTACTTGTAGTCACAAGGCAAATAACAACACATACATGAAATGAAGTAACAGCTGAAACTGTGCCAGTCACAGCAGCATTTCATGGCCAGGAATACGCTATAGCAAGGGTGGCAAGGAGACACTGAGAGGGGCAAAGACCACTTAGAGTTTTAAAAAAATATTTACAGTATATGAAATTGCAAAGCCTAGTACACAAGTTTTCATACACTCTTAACATTTCCTTGCAGAGCTGGGGTGTTTCTTTATTTGTATGTCAAGTTTTTTTAACCCTTCAACTTGTGTTGCTGTCACTTGGACCACCTTCACCTTCTGCTGAACTTTAGTGCTATTTGATCACTGCTTGGAAAGTCCATTAACCCGATATTTTGGCCTAAAGCTTTTCAAAGAGAAAAAGGATTTTTTTCACTCACTTCCCATAATAATTCAGTAAGCACTGAGCACACAACTCTCGGTGCTTTTGAAAATAGCTTTTTGTTAGAGTCGGACCTTTGTTACATTCTCTCACAAGTCCATAATCCATCCTTCTTTACATTTTTCCTCCTAAGGAAGATGACCACTAAGGCCTGCACAAGCAGAGCACAAGGCACCTTCCTCTCACAGCCACATAAGAGCTCCCTAGAGTCCTAGCTCCTGTACCCTGCTGAGGACAGAGATGGGACCTGGCAGTGACAATTGCTGTAAGAAAGGCCAAATGGAAAGTCATATAGGGTAGACTGCAATTCTCTCAGCGTAGGTCTGTACCTACAGGGTAACCCTTCCATCAAGACTGCAGTTGGCAGATGCAGTTCCCAGTGATATCTGTAAGGGCTATACCCACCCAGTCTCTCAAAGGAAAGTTTCAAGCTTTTGCTGCTTCCCCAGGCCCCTGGAATCATTAGTCAGTCAATGCTAAGTTTTCCAGTGTGCACTGTGGCAATAACGGCAGCTAATCTATTTTGGGACTCTGACAGCACTTTCTTCTCTAACTTCTGTGCTGCTCAACATTCTCTCCACTGCAATCCCTTTTTCTCTTCAACTTTCTTTGCCCTTTCTTTCTTTCTTCCATTCTGCTTTTTCCCTTCACCTTCTCTTTTGCCTCCACAAACTCATGCTGAACTTTCTCCGTCCCAAGGAGGCTACTCAAAACAAACAGGAGCTTGTGAATTATTAACAGTGTAATAGTGTAATTTTTAATGATAGCCAGACCACCAAGATACAGGCACTATTGCACAGATCAGCTACCTTGGTCTTAGTGTGACTGGCCTTAATTGGTCCCTCACCTATCATTTGTCAGCAATGCTTTATAGAATGACAACTATGAAGAGGAGGGGACATAACTTGTGGGCCTGAAAAAGCACCATGGGCTTTTCTAGTACTTTGCTATGTATTTTACTGTGCTGATCTAACTTCCAGAGGTCTGTCTGTGCAATCCAAACAACAACTAACAGAAACCGATAGCCTCGGTGGTCCCTGAACAGAACAACCTTCTTGGGGTGTGTTGTGCAAGCTGAATGGGGAACAGCACAACAAGCAGAACTTGGACAGAAACTGTGATCTAAATTCACTGTTGATCTGTACTAGGATTCATAAAGCAGAACTAACAGCCTTTTGGTGGTGGAAGCCTTCCAGCAGGAAGCCATAGCAATGGAAATGAAGCACAGCAAGCACACTGCTGAGAGTCTTGCAAGTAGCTAGAAGACAGGAAATGCATGAGGCAAACACCTAGGCTCATTTTACAAACCCCACATAATATTACAAAGGGATACAAAGAGAAAACGGCACCCAAACCTATTTCTATAAAAGCAGCACACTCCCTTATTTGGGATACGCGCTAATTTCAGATGACTTTCCTAGTCCAGTCTAACGACTGACTGAGTCAAAAAGACTTCAGCAAAGCTGACTAAGAAACATACAATCACAAATCAGTTTAAAAAAACAGAGAAGAAAAAACAAACGAAATGGGTATAATTAGATTCACCATGTCAGAATACAAGAATGTGAAATAAGCAGATCTTGGTGCTTCAGCAGCCTGGGGAAAAGCTCCGTAACTGGATCTTGGAAAGCATCTCCAAGCCAGGCAGACAACGAAAGTCCTTTCATTTGTGAAAGCTTATTGCAGTAACTAAAGTCTTGATGGAGAAAGATGGCACTGAGTTTATTAGCTTCCCAGCTGAGCAGCACTGTGCAGACTTGGCAGCTGCATCCATAAAGGAAGATAATGGAAAACACATAAATCAGCCTTGAGTCATTCGTGCAGCCTTGCAGGCCCTTGCAGCATGTGACTGTGTGGGGTATGCAGCCTGGTGCCACCCTTGATTCCACAGCTATGCCTCACCAGTGAAGAACAGTAAAAATCATCCGAGAAATCATCCAGTGTGGTTCACTTACAAGGAAAATAAACATGCCAAGGGTGCCGCAAAAGGGAAGTGTGAGTTCTTTATCTCCTCAAGTTTTGACTGAATTTTAGAAAGATATGTTTTACCGAACAGAATGGATGAGTTGGTAGCTTGCAGGCAGAACCCAGCTTTCCACCTCTCCTACTCTGGCTTCAGACACAAGACAACAGCCCTTCCAGCCAGGCATGAAAAGAGAAGGTGCTAACAATGTCTCCAGAACAGCCTGTGACACCAAACAATTTCTAATAAGTTTGCAAAAAACTGGGAATTTACATATCACAATTTGCCTTTGTGTCCATAACACAAAAAACGTGGACTGGGAAGTTCAAAGATTGGCATTTGGACTCCAGTGTTGTAAAGGCTGAACAACAGTGTAACTGCTGGAAATCCTCACTGTTTGAAGGTGCGTTAAATTAGATTAAATTATATTCCTCTGTTATACAAAGACCAGACTAAATGACCTAATCACCTCTTCTGGCCCTCAAATCTATTACATTAATGAGCAGAAAGCACACTGAAGAAGAAACACCAACTATTGGAGCAGTACTTACAGAAATACAGAGACTTAAAGAAATAATAAATTGCCAAATACTTTGCTGCTTTAAAAAAAAACTAGCAAGAAAGCCAGCAATGTGGTAACACCCCTACCAAGCTGTGTAAGTCGACTGCTATCTTTCCCTGGCTATAACAGCCCCCCAAGGTAAGCAAACAGAACCCAACCTTATTCTGGCTGTATGTGAGGCTCAGACCCTCAGGAGAAATCTTACGAAGTGAGTCATCTCAACTATGAGATGGCCTGATTCAAACATTCACAACTTATGAGTAACTCCAAAGCAGTATTTCACAATATTCACTGGCTACAAATCTGCCTTGTTATAAGAAGTTGTTGAGGGATTAAGTGAAGATAGCTGCTTAGGGCTTTTCCATCGGCAGGCAGCAGAGGATTGATAGAACAGGAACAGGATTATGCTGCTAAGTAGTACGGTGTCAAATTAGTGCTACCATGTGCTAAAAGTGTTTGTACAAACCAGTGTTAATCCATGCTAGTGTCCAGACCACCAAAAATACTCAAAACTTCTTCCTGCTCCTTTCTTCGACATTGTCTCACTACATGATTTAAAAAATGCTTTGCTGGCCTTGCTTACATAAGGGTAATTTCTGGGTGTTGCTACAGCTGAATAGCTAATCCATACAACACTTTCAGTGTATCTACCAGCTAGGCCACTACTTTGGAATGAAATCATAATTATCTGCAGTTAATTATCCTGCTATGTGCTTTTCTGAAGTCCAAAGAGAGAACAAGGAAGAGTCACCTAGTCCAGAAGAGGGGCAGAAATTAGATATGCAAAAGGAGAAGGAAAGAGGAAGAGGGAGGGAAGGAGACAGGGGAATACACAGGCATTAATACAAACTCGCACAGAGAATGAGGTGGCCTCAGGGTCTCTTTCTTCAAGTTGTTTATGGACAACTCCATTAACTTTAACAGTAAATTCAAAACTTTATCATAAACCAGGTCTTGCTGGATTTAGATGCTGAACTATACACATTTAGAAAGAAATATCAAACGGTAGGAAAATCCCAAGAGTTTTCAAGCCCCTGGTTAGGGAAGATGAAATCAACTGCACACGTCACTGTCCTACACGCATTCTGCAACAGAGTCATATAAGCTTTCACATATTTTTTGGTTTACGTGTTGCCTTGTAGTCCCATGGTCAAACAGACATCAAGGATGTCACAACCTGGCTTAAAAGATAATCTAACTCACTGCGACAGGAATGTTAACTGCTGCTGGTTGGGCATTTAAGCAACATAAGAACATTTCTTATCCCGTTTGAGGACTCTCCAGTTTATCAACACAACTTCATCAGTACATCCACACAACAGCAGCTATAAAAAGCCTTTTGACTGCAATATTGGGGGAGTCACCATGGTTCTTCTCTGTACTCTGAACCCCCATGTTTTGAGGGAGCCCGGTCACTACAGATTTAGTCCCTTAGTAGAGTTAAAATGTGACACATCTTTTGGCATAGATGGGATTGGAAGACATTGGTAAAATGGCCTGTGACTGTAGACCCTGCCAGGATGGCGCCACAGCCCAGGTCTTGCTACCGCGTTGCCGTGTCCCGTTTTCCCCCAGACACAAAAGGAATGGGGTGTATTTTAAGCATGTCCCGGAGACTATTCTACAGCAACGGCTGGGTTCCTATCAGACCACGTGTTTTGACCGTTCCTAGGACTGCAATGCTGGACTTTGCAGGACGGACGGAGCCAAGCTCCGTAGGGCAGGGAGAGAGAGCCAAAGCGATGCGGGAAGCCGGGAGGTGGCCGGCCAGCACGGGTGGAAAGGACGAAGCACCGGGGCCATGCTGCCGGCCGTCGGTAACCAGAGGGCTGCCAGGGCCGTGAGGAGGCGTCGGGCTGCCAAACGGGATCCCGAGACCAAGGAACAGAAATCGAATTAGGGGTGAAAGCGCGGAAGGGCAGGCTAGGAGGAAGGGCAGGGTGAGAAGACCGGCTCCCTTCGCCAGCGGCCCCCGCCTCGCCCGGAGGCCCCGTCAGCCCGCGGGAGGAGCGCGGGAGGGCGGCGTCCCCCGGCCGCCCACCCCCGGGCAGCGGGGCGAGGCCAGGCGGCCGCCTCCCCGCCCCGCGCTACACCCCGCGCCGCCGCCGCCATTTTGTCCCAGTCCCTGCGTCTCCGGCGAGCGGCGGTCGTTCTCGCTCCGTTGCAGGTCCCGAGCCGGTGCGAAGGGCGGCCCCGTAGATGGCCAGCTTTCCCCTGAGTGTTAACGAGAAGCTCATCGGTGAGGGGCGGCCGCTGCGGGGCGCGGGTGGGGTTAACGCCGTCCGTGACCGGGGCTGGTTCCGCGCTCGGCCTTTCGGGGTGGCGGAGGTGGCTGCGGGAGACACTGGCTGTGCGGGCGGGGGGCGGCTGGGGCCGGGGCCGGGCGCACGGCCGAGCAGGAGGCGAGTGCCTTCCCCTCGGCCGCTCTCTTTCCGATTTCGTTATACGCAGCAGCAGCAGCTTTCACCGGGGGGGAGCAAACCGCCTCGGTCCCGCTGGGGTTTTTATAGATCGGGATGGCTGTCGGTTACACACCCGTTTTAAAGTAACCGAAATGCATTATTCAAAGAGGCGTCCTTCGGCTGAAGCTGCTTGCTTCCATTAATGGGCAAAGTCTTGTTAAATAGCATCTAGGTGACATTGTTCCTTTCACAGCCCTTTCTTCCCAGATGGAAAAAAAGTAAGCGGGTGCTGCCCGGCTGAGAGCGCAGGGCCGGCGGCAGGGCCCGCCTGCGGGGGTCCCCGGGGCCGTTCCGCTCCGCCCCGGCCCGGCCCGGCCCGGCGGGCCGCGGCGGTAGCGGCAGGGCCCGGTCACCACCCTCGCCTGACACCGGGGCCGCTGCCCCGGACAGAATTAGTCCTGTCACATCCGCGTTCCAACAGTCGGGGCGGTGGACGGCGTCGGGAAGGTCTCCCTGCAGCTCTGGACCTGCACCGCAGCCTGGGCTGCAGAAAGGAAGCGGGGTACACGCAGTTACATTGTAAAGCGGGGGAAAAGTCAACTAATCTGGTGGCACAGTGCTAACTTGGTTCCTACGGTTGTTGCCTAACTTATTTTTTCTGAAGGAAGGGAAGATATTACAGTGTGCAAGTGTACTCACATTTTTTTCTTTAAAGGTAGAACAAACAAAATCATTACTGGGGATCTGATTTGCTAAACAGTGAAGTATTAGGTCAAGTTGGAGCATAGTTCTACTGCTGTCTCTAAAGCTATAGTTACAATAACTGAAGTAATAGCTGGTTTCAGTAAATTTTTCATTTGAATTCCGATTCTGATATCAAGATGTTATGTTACTTACATGACGACCAGGGCATTTTAACACTAAGCTGTTTCTCTTTAGTGACTCAAATCTCTTTCGCAGCTGAGGCTTAGTCTTTTCACTGGTTAAAAAGTGACAATAAGACCCCTTCCCCAATTACTTTAAATGTCATGAAATGAAACCAAAACAATTAACGTATTGCCTGGTTCCCTTCTAACCTTTTAAAATATGCTGGCTTTTTTTAAAAAATGGAATTTCCTCTTTGTTTTCTTTTTAGCACGATCACGCACTGTAGGAGAACTCTTAGCCCCAACTTCTCCTTTTGACAAGAAGTGTGGACGTGAAAACTGGACTGTTGCATTTGCTCCCGATGGATCATACTTTGCTTGGTCACAAGGGCATCGCATAGTGAAGCTCGTCCCCTGGTCTCAGTGCCTTAATAACTTGTAAGACAAACCATATGGCTTTTAATTCATCCGAAAAACTTAAGAATTTCAAAATAGGAGATAGCTTTTAATAGATTAAAACACATCTATTGGGCTTTTTAGGCTTTGACATCTTTGGGAAAAACTGATTCTTTAAAGTAACGGCTGCTGTTTTATCTCTTCCTCTGTGGTCAGCAAGAGAAACAACTGTATTGCAACCTCACAAAGGCTATGGAGGAGTGATTTATTAGTTGATTCAGATGCTCTAAAATAAGAGGAAGTTAGAATGAAAAGGAAATTTAAAGACTCGGGCAGATCTGGACTTTTAAATTTCCTATCAGAAAGCTATTTCGTTTTACCTTTTAGGAATTTACTCATTCTTATTAGAGTGCAAGTTAAGTTCCAAAAGACACATTTTATTTTCACTTGCAGGTTGCATTTTAATGAAGTTAGTAACCAGCAGTTGCATTTTTGTAGCTGGTTACATTTCCTCTCCTAGCAAATCCCGCCTCCCTTTTTTTTTTTTTCTCTCTCTTTCTGGTGGTGGGTTAATTTGTTCTCAGTATCTCTTCCCAGTATTTAACACATGTAAGTGAATTACAGGGAACTTCTTGCTCATTTAGCAGAAAGCCTTAGAAATTTTTGTAACTAATTTTTCTGTAAGTGCTTTAAAAATGTTGGTTTTCACAGTGGGCTAAGTTAATATGTTGCTCTCCACAGAGGTCAAAATGTGTACAAAAGTATTATATTGTGTTCTATACAATATAGTAGTTCTATTTATTTTTCAAGACACTTTATGCTATTTTTTTGTCTTTTTTGTTTGTTTTGCAGCTTGTTGCATGGCACAAAGAATGTTGCAAATTCTATCAGTACAAGACTTCCAAGGCAGAATAGTGACAGTGGTCAGAAAAATAAGCCTTGTGAACATATAATAGACTGTGGTGATATCGTCTGGAGTCTTGCTTTTGGGTCTTCAGTGCCTGAGAAGCAAAGCCGCTGTGTCAATATAGAATGGCACCGTTTCAAATTTGGGCAAGACCAGCTTCTACTTGCAACAGGCTTGAACAATGGGCGCATCAAGATATGGGATGTATATACAGGTAGAGTATGTGAGAGGAAGTTGGCACTTCATTGTCACTTTATGCAGTAGTAACATCATTAATACGCAGATTGAATTGCTTACAGAATTTTAATTGGGAACTGAACCTTGAATACAAATTAAGTAATCTAAAACAAGCATGAACTCCTGCAGCCAGAAATATTCAAATACTGCTAGATGAAGGAGCAGGCTCGGGTCATGCTTGAGATGTAAGTGATGGAAGATGAAGCCTTGTTGCTGCGAAATGGTTAAGCATGTGATTGACTTCGTGTATATTGGTTGTTTACTCTAAAATCTGCTGGATTGTAGTTTTAATATACTTTCAAACAAAGGAAACTTTCAAAACATGAAGTTGCTCTCTGTTCTTGAGTATGGGGAAGGATTATGTTGATGAGGACCTCTTATTTTTTTTTTAGAAGTAAGTAATTGTTCAAATGATAAGAGACAATCTGAAATTAGGTAATCTCAGTTTAGCTGATAGCACAGCTGCTAGGTTGGGAGACAACTTCTCAGCTTTAAAAAAATGAAACTAATGACTTGAGTAATTGTTATCTTGTAAATTTAAGCTTAGAACAGATGCCTATCAAAAGACAAGTCTTGCCTTATTTCTGAGGCATATGGTTTTAGTGTATGGATTTACTAGCTTTTCAGGAAATTGCCTCTCGATACAGAAGAGTCTAAAAGGATACACATGCTTCTTACTGTAGGGAGCGTTTCTACAAAGAAAATCTGGCTTTACATGCTGTAATTTTGTATTCTGTATTTGTATCTATAAAGCATTTGATCTGAATAAAAGTACAGTCCTTCATTTTAAATTGTGGTGTTTTCATGTAACAGGAAAACTCCTCCTTAACCTGATGGACCATACAGAAGTTGTTAGAGATTTAACCTTTGCCCCAGATGGCAGCCTGATTTTAGTGTCTGCGTCCAGAGACAAAACACTGAGAGTGTGGGACCTGAAAGATGATGGTATGCATTTTAAGTTCATCTGCTGTAATACATAGGAGAAGTATCCACATACTCTCCTCTTGTATTGCTATAAAATCAGTGAGGTCAGGATTTCTTAAAAAAATAATTTTGTTCTATTAGTCATTCACTCTGTATGCTCTCTTGAAGTTCTTTATCTATACATACTCTAAAGGTATAAGCTGGTATTGGGTTAAGTTAAACGAGTGCGTGAAGTGACCTTTTTGAATAGGCACATAGGATTTAGAGGCTGTGTGCCAGAATTTTTATTTCTGTGTAGAATGACTCTGCAAGATGTTTGGAAAAAATAGTATAAAACTTTGTAAAGGAAGAACTAATTTGGAAAAGCTTTTCAATTTGAATTTTTAACATTTAATCAATTCTTACAGGAATGTTTCTTTGTTTGTTTTTTTTAGGAAATATGATGAAAGTGTTGAGAGGACATCAGAACTGGGTATACGGTTGTGCATTCTCTCCAGACTCTTCTATTCTCTGTTCTGTTGGAGCTAGTAAAGCAGTATGTGTCAGAGTTTCTTGTTCATTCAATCTACTGAATTGTGTGCATAATCATTTTAAATCTAAGTAACATTAAGCTTGTGCTCGGTGTCATGAACTTCTAATGTTTTATGATGATGTAAAAGTGCATGAAATTAAACTAGCAAATGGTGCATTGAGACACTGATTTATGAATTGAACTTGCACTGCTTTTAGTTGAAGAAACTGTAAGCATTCTTTGAGAAATAGTTCTACACATCTGCACGTGTTCATAGTACAAAACCAAAGAAGACTAAAGCTTCCAGTCTTAAAAGATACTTAGATTAATGCATAAAACTATTTTGTTATTGATTTTATCCTTTCTATTTCCTGCTCAATGAAAAGGACTTTTCAAAGTCTGAGCCAGTCATGGTATCTCCCGCTGAACAAAAATGTTTCTACATGTTTTCCAATAGAAATGGCACTCGTGTCTAAAAGATCTAGAACGAAGAACAGCATACTGGTTTTGTTTTCATCCGTGTTCTAATGCCCTGCTAGAGAACTGAAAGCAGTGCAGGTAAAGCACGTATGCCATAAGCTGCTTTTCTTGGCACTGAAGAATTAGGATAAAACAGAAAGGGGAATTCAGTCTAGTTACAGGGGCTTTGTAGGTAGTTTAATGAAGCCTAGTGATGCTGAGTAAAAAGCACAATTCAATCATTGGATACCACTTTATATGGATGACTGTTCAAATGCATTTTATACTTTAAATTACCAGTGCAGATTTGATAGAGAATAGTTGAGGTCTGGGTTTTGTTTTTTCTTTAAATAGAGCAGATGAGGATGTATACATTGATATCTTTAGGCTGTGTGTTTTCCATAAGCTTCTTGCTTTCCCTGTCACAGGTGGTGGCAGCAATATTGGTGTGATTGAGGTTAAGCTGGCACCACTCACAGGAGCACAATGGTGTTAGCTGGGCAGAAAGAGTGGCATCTCTGGCTACCAGGCTGGGGGCGAACTTTACCGTAGGACGAAGTAACCTTGCATTCGACTGCAAGGTGTACTGTACGTACGCAGGTGCTGGTTGATGTCCACTTTCTGCTTTCTTTCTTTCTTTTTTTTTTTTTTTTTTTTTAATAATTTTCACAGCAGTGAAACACACTGACTCCTAAAACTTAGTTTCCAGTTTTATGGAATGTTGGGGTCGCCTTGGAGAAATTGGTCAACACATTTATAACTGATTGTAAACTGGTTCAGTTTTAGGAAGTATGTGAGGTGCTAAGGCTATGTTTGCTTTCGTCAAACAAATTTATCCAAGATGCCAGTATTTAATCTGTGCAGTAAAACTGAGTCGGGAAAAATCAAGGACCCTAATGAGCTTTTTTAGGGACATAACATCTTATGCTAAAGACTTACATTTTCTATAAAATTATGCTTCAGTACATAGATTGTTCCTATTAAATAATTCTGCACAGTCTTTATTTTGATTATATATAATGTACAACTGCACGTAAAATCCCAGAATACTATCATCTCTTATCAATTTTTATAATACAATATGCAATTAGCCGGGTAAATTGTAATATTAATGTTGTTTTTTACTGTTGACTTGATTTAAAATGCATAAATTTCTAATAATGTGGTTAGACTTCCCTATTGTTTTGCCAAAGACTTAACTTTTGGCTGTGAAAATTCTTTTTGCTTGCAGTATCTGTTTCTCTTCCTAGGCTGACGTTGGTGATCCAAGCCAATTGTAAACAAGTGATCTTAAACTCAAAGGGATGCCACTGGAGTAACAATATGTTAACCTTACATTTTCTGTCTGTATATTTCTTAAAATTTTGGTAGTTACTGAAAAGAGGGGACTGTAGAGTTTAACCCTATTTATTTCTGCATATTTTAATAAAATAGTTTTGTAATACATGAATTTCAGTAAGCTACATGGTTAAATTGTATTGCCTTTATCTTATATTTTGGCTTATTTTGTTAATAACATTTAACAAACTTGAGTTAGAACTTGCATGTCTGCTTTAATTATTTTTAAAAAACTTGATTTTAATCTGAGTATGACACTGAGCATATTTCTTAATTGTAGTAATTCATAATGCCTGATTTTAATATAATCCTAAATAAGACTAGCAGCTATACTTAAAAAAAAAAAGTAAATGCTTCATTGCCTCTCTGAGCAGAGCTATAACATTAGCTTATTTAATTGCAGGTTTTTCTCTGGGATATGGATAAATACTCCATGATACGGAAACTTGAAGGACATCACAATGATGTTGTAGCTTGTGAGTTTTCTCCTGATGGAGCTTTACTGGCTACTGCATCTTATGATACTCGAGTCTATGTCTGGGATCCACATATTGGAGTTATTCTTATGGAATTTGGGTGAGTAAAGTAGTCAAATCTGGAAACTTTCTCCTAGAGTGAAGATGACTACTGAAATTAATGGGTTTGTGTATTTAACTCCTAATTAGACTTGGGAAAAATCTTAGCAGTGGCTGATGGAAATCCTGAAGTGGCAGAGCAGTGGAGATTATTCTTCTATCTGACAGAGAATTAAAGCACTGATATTGTAATGTGCACTAATTTAAGCATCTTCAGCAAAGCTGAAGTGTTCACTACTACAAAAGATACAGTAATTCAATCTCCACTCCTGATTTCATAGTTAAATATTCAATCCATTTTTAATTCCTCAGCTTTGCTAGTCATAGCTGAAGGAAACACTTCCATAGTTCTTAAACATTATGCCTTCAGCTATGTGTCTTTCTATCTCCAGGCATCTGTTTCCCCCTCCTACTCCAATATTTGCTGGAGGTGCAAATGACCGATGGGTCAGATCAGTATCTTTTAGTCACGATGGACTACATATTGCAAGCCTTGCTGATGATAAGTAAGTATGAGGAAAGGTTTGTTAGCCTCCTCTAATTCTTCCCATATGACATGAACTTTTAAATATTAAGTCAGCTTTTTTTTTTTTTTTTTTTAACTGAGAAATGACTTCTAATGGTCTTGGTAAAAGTAGATGAGTTGTCTGGTATATGTTAATGTTCATTCTGAATGTAGAAATAATTAGTTGTGTACAGAGTAAATGATCTGAAGAACTTAAGTGTGTAACAGCTGAAAACAGAAGAGGGGTTGTAAACAGTGTAAAATGTAAATGGAGTTAATAATGCAGGTAAGTCTTCTGTATAGTAGTAGATTCCACAGTAAAAAGAAAGTATTCTGTGATCTCGTATTCAACTTCTGCTAACACTGCAAATAATATTTTGAAGAACTGTATTTTAAGAATATGAAGAATGCTTTCTCAAGATGACAGCAAGGGTATTAAACTATCTACGGGAGGGTTTTTGTTTTTTAATTAAGACAAACATTGTTGGGATTTCCTAGCACATATGACACTTAAGAGAGAGATTGTCTAAATCTATAGTTCAGGTTACTGCTTTCTGCATTTGAAGGCAATCTTTTATTTTAATTGGCAGAGTTAAAATGGTTGAAGAAGTACAGATCAAGGTATATATCAGGATTGAAGAAATCATAGCATTTCAGGCTAAATCTGCAACACCTTGTATGCATATTAAAATCTTTATAAAAATTCCCTGAGCTCTGCTTCAGACTAGTTTCTTGTGCAGCATCAGAGAAAATATCAGTCAGAATTAAATGTCTACGCTGATAACTTACTACTTTGTTCTTCCCTTTTCAGAATGGTAAGATTCTGGAGAATTGATGAAGAATACCCTGTACAAGTTGCACCTCTGAACAATGGGCTCTGCTGTACTTTTTCTACTGATGGCAGTGTTCTAGCTGCAGGGCAAGTATATACTTTTTTTTTTTCTTCCTAAAATATTAAGGTAACACAAAAGGTTGAAAACAGTGGCTAAGTGTTCTAAAAATCTTCAGTCATGACTTGCAACTTGATGCTTCTGACTTGGTTTTACTTCTGGTACTATTTGTTTAAACATGCCTGGAATAGCAGTAAAATCAAGAAGCTGATAAACTCCTTTCTTATCTTTGAGAATAAATAAAAGACAGACCCACAAACATGCAGATTGGAAAAAGACCATTAGATAATCAAGGGCAGTTATTCTGTTTCAGGTGGTACCCTCAATAGCTGTTGGAAGATCTGCTCAGGCCTGTCACATAGATAATCAGCAAGTTGCTTATTGTGCTGCTATAGCTTAAAAGAATAACCGGCATCTAGTGTAAAAGAGTCTGGAACAGCTAGAACTAAGCAACAGAAAGTCCAGAGCACGTTCCCCCTAACTAGCAATGTATGTGAGAATTTGTACTAAGTCGAAATAATTCAGGTGGGATAATTCTGGTGGGGTTTTTTGTTCTCTTTTTTTGTGCAGGACACAGGATGGCAGTGTGTACTTCTGGGCAACGCCAAGACAAGTTTCTAGTCTCCAACATCTGTGTCGCATGGCAATTCGAAGAGTGATGCCCACCAGCCAAGTCAAGAACTTGCCTATCCCATCAAAAGTGGTGGAGTTCCTTTGTTACCAGATTTGAATTTAAAAAAAAAAAAAAAAAAGCAGGTGGCCCAGCTGCTGAAACTGGCTAAACACTTTAAAGAATCCTCAAACTTTACAGCCTTTAAGCTTAAAACTCTACAGGTTTTCAAGAGCTATTTAAAGTGATAACCTAAATACTATTTTGTCAAAATGCCTGACAGTAAATTTTTAATATTTATGGAAAACACAGTAGAAGTATTCCTCGTGTTCTCAATTTTCTAAAATATAACTGTGAAAACATGTACATATATAGACATAAGCTGCTACATGTTATCAATGTACCTTTAAAAATTGCTTTTATGATTTTTAATGTGTATCATGTATATATTGCTTTGGTAGAGCCATCAGATGCATCTGTGCTGTAAAGTGGAAGGATAGCTATTATTCTGGGACACTGAGTTAGAAAAAATATTGACTTAAGGAAGCTTAACTGCTCTGTATGTATGTATGTTGGTTGGCGTTCAGGAAACTGATCCACAGATAAGAATTCATGCTAGTTTATTTCATGAAGAGGTACAGCTTGGCTTTTTAGAGCAATGTGTGGTGAAGGGAAGTAGGTTAAGGTAAGGGTTGGAATATATCTAATGTAAACCCAGGAATGTTGCCTGTGCATCAGCTAAAGAAGGCCTTAAGTTCCATAGCAGCAAACCAGGTTAAATTCCAGTATTGGGCAGTGTTAAAGAAATATTTCCTTACATTACTAAAAATCTAACTACTGTATTATTGCCTGATACTTTGTCTGTAATGAGAGACGTTTACAGACTCGGTTTATTATTCTTTAACCCTATAATATCTCTTCGGGGGTGATTATTGGTTAATGGCCAAAGATAAGCAAAATACTTGGTTTTGCCTTCTGTTATTTATCTGTACCTGCAGATACAAAGAATGTATGCATTGCATAAAATGCCTGATTATATATATATTTTTGTTGAATTTTTTTATTAAAAACTTGTATAAAAGTTTCCTGATATCACATCTGGTGACTGATTTATCCACACTACCTGCATGCAACAGTTCTGGTGAGAATCCAGTACTGCAGGACTGTAGTTTTACTTTTCAGGACCACAGTATGCTAATCTTGGTGAAACTTACTGTGGGGAACTACAGCAAGAATCTTCAAACCTTTTATATGGTGAAGGTCAAAGGCGTGTTATGTAAGTGTTCCCCTGCTCTTGCATGGTACAGAGTGTAGGAAATGGAGTTTTCACTGCAACATATCCATGGTGGCCACAGGCTGTAAAACTGCATGCACTGAACATGGCTCTTTACTCCCTTACTCTTCGAGTGTACTGTTTTGGTAAGCCCCTTCTTTATCATACCAAGTATTACGTAATTCACGTGACGTAACAGAAATTTTGCAACTCGCTATCAGGAGACCCAAATTCTTTTCCTCACAGGGCCAGTGGCTTGTTACAAATTAACTGTGCTATAGAATTGCCAACTACCCCAGTTCCTGGGTGGGTGACAGGTATGAGAGGGGCTGCAGATCCCCTCAGAGCACAGAAGCTTTTGCTTAGGGATGAGAAGTAACTCCTGTAACTGGGGACCAATGCCCAGGGAAGCAGCCCACACCTCCTGAGGGGCTGACTTCATCCTCATGATGATGGGTGGGAGCCAGAGCAACAGGAAGCCTCACATCTGGGCAGAAGCACAGTTCTCCCCTCCCTCACTCTGACAAATGGCAGAACAGCTTCTGTGCTCCTCCCATCCCAGTAGCGCCTGCCTAGAAAGAGCAGACCCTTGCAGCAGCTCCAGCACTAGCGGAGTGGTGAAGAACTCTGAGGAAGAGAGGTGAAACTGGGAAAGAGAGGACTCACGAGAACTGTTATTAATGAATTTACCGCCTATGGGCTACTGGCAAAAGCTCTCCAGAACTAGCAGACTCATGTCATCCCATCAAACAAGCTGGCAAGGGTGCTATGCAGAGTAGGCATCCTTTTGATGATGCCCTGTTTGCACAAATCTGTTAAAGCAAATATGTTTGGTTTTTCTCTATTATATTGTTTATTTGGACAAGAGGACAAGGTCAATCTGGACGAGGCCAGATGCTGAATCATCACAGCCCAATCAAGTCCAGTACAGTTAAAATTGTCTAGTGACCATGACATATGGCTTTGCAACCTTTGGTAATTCACTTCCTTTGTATTTGCATGAACTTCCCACATGGCAAATCACAGACTGAAGTTGGTAGGGAAGGAAGATGTGCAACTCCCACTTATCTGTCAAAAACGGAAAGGAGCTTCCACCCAACCCTATTTGAAATAGTAACACATCTTTTTACTTTCTGTGTGGATGATACTAAATGCCTTCCTGACCTCCTCTAGCTTAGCTACTATATAAAATAAGTAAGTATAATGAAATAAATTCTTTCATTCTCAGGCACGCTATTAGCATTTTAAGAGCCTAGAATGCCTTGGAATTGTAAAGGCACTTTTCTACTTCAACAATCTGGTCTCACTGGCAGATGTATTTTCTGATTGTGGCCTTGTTTTCTTGGGTGAAGTACAAGGAGTCTATGACAAGGCACAAAGAACTCTTACTCAGCACAGCCCAGCAGGCTTTAGCCTCAGAAGAGTATAAATATCCCTGCTGCTCTGTGTCTATATTGCTACACCACTGTCCAGTGGCAACACTTGCATGTCAGATTCAGTGGAAGAGAAGTAATGTGGTATTTCAGTCTATTTTCAATGTAACTAACTTACTTATTTTATTTGCACATATACAAAAGAAGAGAGAACCACCACCAACAAGCAAGCAACCTTGTCTTCTAGAAAGCTCAGCCCAGACACTCAGGCCTACTTTCCAGGAAGATTTCCCTGAACACTGTTTCCAAACACCATAAATCAACTTTCCACTTTCCAAGGAGTACTACAGAACAAAGCCAATGGGACAGAACCTCTTCAAGAATTAAAACCCAGCTTGCAAGGAAATAGAAAGTATATGTGTTACCATGCTACTTCATGACTCGCTCATTTGGCACAATATTTTTCATAAAAATACTGCACCTAATTGAAGCAAGTATTTCCCTCTTCTTGTTTGTTCTAAATATATGTATGATTAAGACAAGCCTTCTCATACATTCCCCAGTTGAAGGAAGAACTGGCAAGTTCTGTGCCCCCAGAACATCTCATCTCAACTTGAATGCAGATATGAGTGAAGAATAGCGACCAGGCATGAAGTTTTCTGCAAGGAAGCTTCCTAATTTATAAACATGTGCTCCCTCTAAATGCAGTCACTCAGATCACCTCGAGCACTGTGTGCTCCATTCTGCACTCTTGGCTCGGAAGTTCGTCCCAAGGCAGCAGAAGCCCTTCCCATCAGAGACTCCAAAGCAAAAAGCAAGCTGTGACCAATATCGCTGTATCAGCAAAGATTGGGCAGACGGATACAGACAACTCTGATTTTAAAGTATGTACTTAACAGCTGTGCCTGATGAAGGAAATAAATAATTATTCTACAACCTTGGAACAACAAGCAGAAAATCTGCTGGGGCCATTACCATTGAGTGTACAGTCAGGAGTAAAGGGAATAAACTGCACCTACAGAACATTGTTAAGATGGGTGGAAGTGGTTTGTAGACTTAAAAGTATGCTTTGCTGTTCTTTACCATGCTGTAAACAGTCTGGCCTAGTTAAAAACAGTTCATAAAGAGAAAAACTGAACTAAGCAAAGCAGCACCTTTGTGTTGTCGGTGTGCTGCTTAGCTGGGGCTGAGCAGAACTTTTTTTAGATCTGTTCACAGCCATCTAGAAACACATTCTGCATGGCAAGTCTTTCTGTGGTGAGTGTAATTAATGTCTATAAATCCTTTTGCAATCCTCTACCGAAGCATGGTCTGGGTATTAAAGTCAACAAAGTTGACAGGAACCGAGTCGAGGGAGGCGGAAGCAAAGCTAGTCCTGCAATACGCTGACGCGCTGCTTGCATTACCCAGCTATTGCAAGCACAGCCTCACCAGGGTAGGCAGCAAAGACAATTAACGGGAAAAAGGGATGATGCAACAGCTTGCAAAATTTCCTGACAGGAGCAGAAATATAAAGCAAGGGAAGACAGAAAGACACAAATAAAAAATTGAGAATCACTGGGTCAGAAGCTCTTTTTAAAAGGAAAGCATGTTAACAACACAAAAGCAACAGAGGTAGTCAAAATAGGCAACAGGAAAGTGGAAATTTCTAATTCGCTGAGGAGGAATTTGGTCATTTACTCTGTGGCTGGGCACTGGTATAAGAAATGTTGAGTGGGGTTTTGATTTTTATTGTTATTGTTTATTAATCCCATGCAGCAGTATAGAACAGATGTTTCTACTGGGGGCAGGACATTGTACTACATGGAGTATTTACTGATCTGCTCCATTCCTCTGTGTCTGAGCACAGTAAAGCCTCAGTATCACCATGATACTTGACTCTCTTTTCTAGGACACCTACGCCTCAAGCCCTGAGTTGGCAGACTCAAGTGTCCCTGAGCTGAAGGAAAGACCCAGATTTCTTTCCAAGTACAAATTTGGCTCATATGTGCTTGCTTATACTGCAGAAGCACCTCCAAAGCACAGGTAAGAATGATGGCTCTGTTGCACTAGGCACTACACAGAGTTGTAGGAAAATTAAGAAAAGGTGATCAGGAGTCCAAGACAATCCAGAATAAATTTCCTTTCATTAATGTTCCCAACTTTGAGAGGTTTTGTTTTTTTTTTTCATTTTAGAACACTTTGCTTCTCAAGCAGTATGGTCACTGGATTTCGTCCCCGCCCCATGTTCATATCACACCTAGCACACTTGAGTCTTGGTCTATAACCAGGACTTCTTGTGGCTGCCACAGTACAAACAAGAAAATAACTGAAATATTGTAAGCCTGTTTGTTTTCTCTATAAACAAAGTGTCCCACTGGTAGAGGTTGGCCTGCTACTAACTATATTTATCTGTCCCTCTTTGTCTACAGCATAGAGGTAATGCTTTTCATTTTGCCATGCTTGTTAGCACAGCATTCAAGGCTGAGCTTTTAAGACATGTTTTGTGCTACCACACAGATGCTTACAGAACTTTCTCAAAAGGCATTAAAGTATTATAAGCATGTGTGAGCTGGAAACATGCTTGCTTAAGCACCTCCATGAACTGAGCTAAAAGCTAGGCCTGCCGAGTGCCTGTTTCTGCAAGATCACAATTCCAGTCCTGAATTAGCAAGAATGACTTAAATGTGGAGTCTTAATAGGAGAGGCTTATTGAAGGGTCCCCTGAGGTTGTGTTCACTAAAAGCTGTGACTTATGGAAATGGAGGAAGAAGACAACATTCCTGCTTCCCCTCCTTCATCAACTCTGAACACTGTGTCCCAGCTATTCCACAAGGAAACCGCCTCCATGAAGTCTCAGCTTGCTTCTCCTAGCTCTGTCTGCATCAGTTATTCTGTTTGTTCTAACCTTCTTCCCAGGACATAAATGATAATTTTAGACTAAGTACACAAGCTTACCTCATTAGTCAGGGTATTTATAATAATTTAAAACATTTACAAGCCTCTGCCTGCTATGGTGGGATACCACAAGGTGAGGCTCACAACTGATTCATCCCCAACGTCATCCAGGAGTTGCCAGTTCTGACCATTGTACAAACCTGAGCCCATCAATAAGGCCAGGCATGCAGCTTCTCCCAGAGATACAGAAATAACTTCTCAAAGCACAGTACCTTCTCTGTAGGGCAACCAGGGAGAGGGACACTGCATCCCAAGAAGCTTAGCTGGGGCTTAACTGTTGATCCAGATATGCCTAAATGTTAGAGATGTTTATGTGTGCACTTTGCAGCTGTAGGAAGGAGGGGTACCCCTAAGGATTTGTCTAGGCTATCACTACATGACTAACTTGAGATATTCCTGAGGGTCATGCTAGTATATCAGGGAAGACACACCTCATTAGCTGAGGCTAACTGAAATAGAAGCTGTGTGGCATTGTGAGTTGAGGACATTAAATTTGGTTGAGAAGTGCCACGAGAGATGAGTTACAAAGCTGCTGGTGTTCCTTGTAGCACCACAAGACTCAGGGACCTTTGGGTGATAACATACTTTGCAGAGAGATGTCTAGTGCTCTTCTGGGAATCTACCAGTAAAAGACTAATTTTTGACCAGTGGGTATTTATCCTCCCTTCCACTTGCTCATAGCAGCACTTTCTGACAGACCTGGATGCCTGAGCACCACAAACTTTGAGGACTAAAGCTGCTGTTATAACTTTGATATTAACATTTCCAGAAGCACAAGAAACCCACAAATGACTTACAGGCAGAGGAACTGTGGCAGGCAGGCAGGCAGCCTGGTCTAGGGAATCACTGGGTACCAGCACGCAGTCAGCAGAGAAGCAGAAGAAGCATCTGAGGAGAAGCAGCACTCATGTAGGACACAAAATGGGGTATTCCCCAGGAAATCCCTTCCCCAAAGAAGACTGGGAGGGACGAACTGAAGGATTAAAGGTATAGAGGAGTTTCCTCAGGAGGACAGAGCTTGGGCTTGACTGCAATTAAACCTATGCCAGGCTGATATCAACTCCCTCCCAGCTGTTCTTAAGTAACAGCTGTCAAGTAGGAGAAGAAGGAAAAAAAGACAAAGGGAAGGAAAAAAAAAAGGAAAAAAAAGGAAAAGGCAATCTGAGCTAACCATAAACCCCCTGTCCCATGTTCCAGGAAGGGACTAGTGCTGAGCTGGGTGCTCTCTGCTTTGGGGGTGAGCCCTGGCCAGAGCAACAAAGGCTGCAGCAGGCTGGGCAAAGAGATGCTGTTACAGCCCAGCCCTTAACAAGCAGCTGTGACCCAGAGTAACTACAGAGAGGAAGCAGGAAGGAGCATTTCAGACAATGTGCTCCTCTTGTTTCCAAAATAAACCCCATATTCTGCTGCCCTGGAAAAGTCTGTGCTTTAACTGCCAAAGTCTCTTCCACACAGTCACTAAAATTATTAGGTTGGATTCTCGTGGTGTAAATACCACGAAGCTAAGGAGATTTTCATCTGAAAACCCAGCTCTGCATAGCTTCCTTCTAGCTCCATCCCCACAAGGCCTTGGTGTTGGCCTTCAGGTGAGGGGCAGGGTGAAGGAATGCCTAAAGATGCAGGGACAGTTTGCAAACTGGTCCCCAGTAACTGCCTGCCTTGGGAGCCCAGGGGACAGGCTAGCTTCTGCCTAAAAAACTGGCCTGCAGTGGCTGTCTGAAACTCTGCATCAGAGAGAAGCAAATCCTAGAGAAAACTAAAGCTTCAGTGAGAAGGAAGTTATTTCTCTGGAAATGCTCTGAAAACAGTATTTATTTTCCACATTCATATACAGCATTTTAGTTGAATCACTTAGGGAGAGACTGAATAATACTGCTAAGTATTTTGTGTGATTTATTTTTTTAATACTGAATGAGGTCTTCCATTGGAACAGTTTAGAAATAGGGTGAATTAATCCCATGACCTCTTTTCCTTATATATTACAATATTCTCATAAAGGACAGAGGTTATGTAAGATCCCATGGGAAATCTGGTAAAGGTGTCAGGCAGAAACTGTTTATCCAAGTAATTACTTCAGATTAGAACCACCTGAGTAAGGTGAATGGGTTTTATGTGTGATGCTGGCTTCTGCACAAGGCTAATTTTGTTTTATAAACACCACTACACACAGCACACAAATTCAGCTGCAATAAGCTATTTCAGAACAGCTTTAATTATTGATGTACTAGAACGAAAAGAAAGCCAGTGTAAACTTCAGATAAGTAATCAGTAACTTTGTTTAAGTCATTATAACAATATTAGTTATCAGCAAGGTTGTGGCTTGTATAACTAGTTGAATTCCAGACAGAAGTTCTGGGGCAGACATTATTTATTTCTAACAGGAGATTAGAAGATCCTGAATCCTCACTTTTATTCCAGATGGCTGAGTTCTTTGTTGCATCAAGGAGAAAAGTATTTATTTATGGGCTTTTATATTAGAGTTGCTAGACTGGGGTTACATGACAGAAATCATAATCCCACCTCCCTCTGACCTCACTTCTTAGTCTACACAAACTACACAAACATTAAAGATAGCTCAGTTTACCCCCTGCACACTAGATGAGGGCCTTTTTTTCATTTAATTGGAGTGTACTTCACACTTCTATGGGTGTCTAAGTGACAACACAAATTTAGCTTATGCCTGTGCAGTTAAGGACAGCTTTTCACTCACATGTAAACCAACTACAGTTCCTGCCTCCATGGTTCTCTGTGTACACGGAAAGAAAATAATAAGTAGAAAAACCTGCAGGTGAAGTCATCACATTGCAGCCCTTTGTAAGCGTATATCTGCTTTCCCTGGTGTTTCTAAACTAAACACAGAATGGCAGCAACTTTCTAATGATAGCAAAGGAAGACAGAAGCACAAGACTCTGTGTAGTTATGAGACTGCTGAGATATTTTTGCTGTCTAATGCACAGAACTGAAGGCAAAAATTAGTCCTAAGCACACTTCCTCTTTCCCCTGCCATCCAGCAACATTGGGTTTCATGAAGTAGTCAAATACACAGCATTTAATTCAATAAAGCTCTCCATTTTCCTGTAAAGCTTGTGAAGTATCCTCAAACTGCTGCTGAGTGTCTTGGTGGGGAAGATGAATTATAACTGAAAGACACTGAGCAGGCAGAGATCTAGAGGATAAAAGTCATTCTGAGTGCAAAACTGCACTAAGCACAAACACAGAATTAGTTTAGAAGTTGGGCTAACATCTACTCCAAGCCGTCCCTGAAATCAGAATTTTCCAGCAAAAGCTAGCACCCTATATAATTTTAAAATCTTATTAAAATCCTACTTGCATTTCCCTCTACAGGCACATGTAAACATCCAAGCAGATAGTTCAGCTATAAAAATAACAGCCTTCCTGTCATTACAGGACTTTATAACTCCTCATTCACTTAGTATTGAAAAATAGTGAACACTTTTATAAAAGTCTTTGCTAACATACAGACATTATTTTAATGCTTTCTGGAGCTCATATAAAGCCATGGAGTATTGTAGGAAAGGAAGGTATTGTGGTGAGACCATGACAGTAGAAGTTAGCAGATACTTCGTTATTAAATCTCCAAGAATCTTCATGTAAGAAGGGGAACCTCAAGAGATCGATGGCCTCAGGGCCAATGTCAGGTTCCATCATTCATGACCATCTGTGAAGACTTAAGTACCAGTGGCTTACTTTATCCTTGCATTTAGAAAGAAAAGCGCCTCTTTGCTGTATTTAAGATTTTTCAAAACAGAGTTTTGGCCTAGGGCAAAAGTTGATGTGGATAATGAGTTGCTCCAACTTGTCACGACTGATTTGAATCCTGGCATGAGGGAGTGCAGTATCTGAACTTCAGTTCCCCATTCCCTTAACACCCCTGCTTGTACCTCAGTCTACATATTCCTGTACCTGCGCTAAATTAGAAGGCACCCGCTGCTAAAATCAGCCCACCGAAGGCACAAGTGAATAGTGAATAACATCCCAAGACATGCTTTGCCTATGCTGTAAATGCAGATACAGAACAGGTCTTGATTGTTGTTACGCTGGGGCACCTGTTCCACATTTGATCTCTAGGACAGAAAAGGAGATCTGCTTTCTGGCTAATGGAGTAACATTCCTATTGTCAAGAAATTATGAAAACTGAACTCAAACAACAACAAAAGATTTGTTGCTGTAACACATTAAGTGAGATTCCTGTGAAGGAATGCATTTTTGTGCATTACAAATTATTTAAAACCTGCAGTAACTAATATTTCAAAGCTGTGGTGGTTTCAAAATCTCAGCTGAATTGGGAAAGAACAGCTCTGTTTACATTCAGGGCTGGGACTACTCAAAATGAACGATTATAGGACTGTTGGGATTCAAACCCACTTTCTAAAGAAGTACCTAAAATAAACGTATTTTTCAGTCTGTCCTCTGAACTGGCAAAGCTATAAGCATAATTTTCAGTCTGGCAAAAATCACAGGGACTTGGTATGGGTAAAATGCATACACAATTATTTTTTTTAAACCCAGAAAGGTCACAAAGGCTTGGATGACATTTAGGCACCAATGCTGTGAGTTTAGTTGCTACATGAGAGCTGTATAATGCTGAAGAAGTTAAGAGTGCAGGAGAGCTGAGGGAAAAAGTAGTGTTGCATTGCTGGTGCTCAGAAATTTCTGAAATTGCAAAGTACAAGGGGGGAGTTATGGAAGAACTGTTACTTTGGAAAGAAACTCTGACTGAAGGCTGCACTGGCAAAGAGCAGACCTGGCCTGAGTCCCACTGAAATGAATAGTATTAATCATGCAAGTGTGCCCTACGGATCCCATTCATCATCATGAACAAATGTGTATTATACTGCTATAAATAATGATAAGCTGTGCAGAAGTATGCCCCCATTGCAAGGTACAAACTAGCGTTTTCAAGGAGGCATGTTAGAAATTATAATCAAAGACAGGAGTTTAGGAGTATTTAAAGCTGGAGAGGAAAGATGTCACTATGTGTTTCTGAAAGACAGACATAGGAAGCTTTTCCTTACTTTCCACCGCTTTAAAATCTGAACTGCCATTTATCTGTGCTTTCTCCCATCTATGATCTTTCCAAATCTTGTACACTCTGCAGAAAAACATGGTGGTTTTGGCATGCCAACTGGTCTCTACCTTGAATTCACCCTTAATCTCTTGAAAGCGTAAGGGCAGAAATAGCTACTCTGATGGATATGATTCAATTTAAAAGCATCACTCACTAAGACTGCATTTTTATTACTCAGATCAGAAGTTCACTACAGATAAGGTTAATTGGAGAAATATCCACGCAAATAAAAGCTTTCAGTTCCTTTTTATTTTGTCAATAAATATCAGAGTTTGAGAGACAGACGGCTGAATACTAATTCAAGAACTAGACTAGAAATGTATCCTTTAGAGGTGAATTATAAATGAAAATTGTATATATATGGTGTCATTTAACATTCTATTAGAATAAGCAATTTTTTCTGCTTCTTTTTATGGCTTTTTTGTTATTATTTCAATTATGTTAGGCCACAGAAATCCCATTGTGCTATGTATACATGGCAAACCAAAAAGCTCATCAGGTCAATGATATGTGGAAACAAGTTTCCTTTTTAATTATACCAGTATAACTAAACCACTAAGATTTTACTGATGTTACCTCCTTTTCTGTTACCTCCTGCTCCAAAAGACAAGCATCTCTTTGGGAAGACTATCTTAATCTGCTTTCAAATTATATAACATCAATTGCAAAAAAGCATCTTGTACCAAAATAAATACCAGGATGGAAAAATTAAATTGAAATTATATGGAAAAAATATATCGCTGTATGCTATTAGCAGTGTAAATGCACATCCTCCTGTGCACCTGCACAGGAGCCATTAGGGTATGTTTTGGTGGTATGATTAATTATTGACTAGCTCCTTGTGGTCACAGCAGAAGAAACACGTCCAGAGGAAAGATTCAAAAGAGAAATATTGCTTCATCTTAATTGCATCGGGGAAAGAAAAAAAAAAAAGAAAAAAAATCCAAGGTCCACTGCAGATAACAGTAGTGAGAAGACTTTAGTTTTGGAAGAACTTTGATCCTGATGTGGCATGTCACAAGACTGAGATATCTGTTTGCTGCTATCCCAATCCAGAGAGCTCTTCTGGTTTTTGTTAGGCCATTGGCATTTCTAAAATAAGGATCCCTCCAGGAACCGGGCAGCTGAGAAACTACCCCATGCCTAGAGACCTCAGCAACATGTCTGCAAAAGAGCAAGACATCCTAGAAGGGCTATAGGCCACCTGGCTTCAAAGGGAGGTTTCTAATGGGCCAAGTGATTTTCTTGACACCGATTCCAAAGGTGCTGTTCATTCAGTTCTATTAATCAAGTGAAGCAGCTACAATTAGCACACTCAGGAGAACAAACAAGAATTAGGTGGGTGGCACATTTTTTCTGTTGTTATATAAATCTGGCCTGCAATTTGCTAATGCCATTTCTCTGATCTCAGTACTATCGTAGGTGAGTTTGATCTACTGCATAGAGAACCATCCCCTGACTATACTCCAACACAACATCATGAATAAAAATTGAGCTAAACAGAGTACATCATGACAGTAATGTGATCAATGAATGACCAGATCCTAATGAGTCATATTCATAGCGAAGAAAGTCTTGCAATAAAGAAAGGGAAGCTTGATATATTGATTGTGCTATAACATGGATTAATGTGGGGATGAGTGCCTCTATCCATGTATATCTGTGTGGAACTCAAACATGGTGGTGCCCACCTGACCACCAAGGTTTATTTCCTGAGCCTAGGAAAAGCTTGGTACTTGTGCTCTAATTGGCACGATAATCTTGTTTCTGAAGAGGCGGCAACTGTGTAGGCGTTTACTGTGGTGTCCCAGGGGAAGGTACAAAGACCGCTTGGCTTCACAAGGTTTATTTACTGTGTCCACTGGCTCATGAGACATTAGAGAAGCTGGAAGTGGACTGACCTGCTTACAGGTTTGTGTTTGGTGAAGAGCTGCCAGGATGGCATGCAGCCAAGACAAGTGTTGCATCTTCTGACGTGATCCTCTTGTGATAAAGGCTTGAGCCACTAAATATCAGAAAACAACCTGCCCTGGCTTAATACTCACCGCTGCAGTGGAATACACATTGCACAGACAGCCTTGTACTTGGCGAGGAAGGGTCTCTTTGCAGCTAATCTGCATAATCAGACCTGGAGGGCTTGATTTAAACAAAACTGCTACTGTCTGCAGAATAGTATGCAGGCCAGATCACGAGCTCTTTTGGCAACAGACTCCAAAAGAAATGAATTCAAGATGTCCATCTGTGTGGATGTAGAACTTCTTAAATTACCCTTTTCCTATGGAGTTCTTTGCCCAAGAAAGCTAAGCCAGCACCAGACCCCAGATTCCCCTCAACAGAGATCCTTATATATCAGCCGGGAAGATGTTTTGTGCAATGTTCTGTGTAGAGAATGATTTCCTCTTTTTAGTATCAGTTCTGTCTAGTAACTCATAAGAAAAGTGGTGTTGAGGGTTTTTTTAGTCTAGTTTTTTTCCTGAATTTATAATAGTTCTTGGCTTCAATAGCAGATGTTATTAACTGCTTATTATTCAGAAAAAAACCCAGTATTTTGAGTAACCAATTATCTCAAATCATACTTTAATCAAAATGTAAGTCAGTAGCATATACGGAGAAATGTAGGGATAATAGCATTCAGAATGTTTGTGGAAATCTGTAAATGTTTTAATTATCTTCATTTGTACAATACAGTAGCATCCAAGCCTTTAATAAACAAGTCTCTCTAGTCCAAAGAAATCCTAAGTCAAAAAGACAAAAGACAAAGCTGTGAACAGAAAACGTAATCCCTCACTTACAGGTAAATAAATGAGGCACAGAAAGGGACTCAAAGGAAAACCGTGGCCAACCTCAGAATTTTATTTTCCTCCCTGATGTGGTAAGAGAGTACCTTTGGCACATGCCTATCTCACATCTCAGAACAAATATCAAATGCAAATACAGTTCTTTAAAGTCAGTCTACAGGGACTGCTCCAGAGATTTTACTTCATTCATCACAGATGTAGTTTTGCTGCTGCCTTGATTTTCTCTGCTCTTTCAAAACTCTAGTCTTGTGATTTCACACCAAGTACCAATGCTCTTAAAAGCTCAATTTCCAGAGCAAAATGATCTGAGCTGAATCTCATCTCAAAGCAAGTGGAGCAAAGTTTTGTTATATTTCTAGAGAAATGTTTGAGAAAATGATCTCTAATTATTTCTGTACCAAAATCAAGAGCTACCGAGGTACCTGGATCCTGTTATTTTTAAGGCCACCTGCTCTTTAAAGATAGGCTCAGCATATTATACTGACCCTCACACTTCAGATGAGTGCAGCTGGGAGCCTTACACCCCGCTCTGACCCTGTGTGTATCCTGATGAGTTTTTACTTTCATGTATGACCTTGGCTGTGATCTGTTCAACTTCTCCTGAAAAGCTGGGATTGGTTTGACTTGTTGCTGTATTCATTTTCCAGCGGAAAAAAAAGCATGGGAAAGGAAGAAGAAACCCCCTTCCGAAAAAAATAAAATAAAAAAAAAAAAAAATCCAGTTAAATTCGACTTCCCCCCCCTAGACCAGAACCCTTTCTGGGTCTGCAGTGCTCTCTGCTGTGTGACACGCGCTATTGCTCACCTGGTGTGAAATAGAAATAGCCTCTTCGGTGGAAACTGAGGGAGCTGCTGCCTTCCAGGTCACGTCCCCTT
This sequence comes from Harpia harpyja, assembly GCF_026419915.1. Taxonomy (NCBI): domain Eukaryota; kingdom Metazoa; phylum Chordata; class Aves; order Accipitriformes; family Accipitridae; genus Harpia; species Harpia harpyja. The sequence continues at coordinate 1,564,090 of NC_068951.1, read as the reverse complement.
GGGTCATAGTTCTGAAAAAAACGGTGAACTCTGTGTTGTCAAGCTTCAAGGTGCCACCTGCTCTATAACTGCAGCAATCGCTTGCAAACAAGAGAAATGTGGCCCAAAATACAGCATCCTGCTGTTAGCAAATGTCTGCTATTCTCCATCTGATGTGCTTGGTGTCAGCTGGCATGGGACCAGATCCTGGAGTGTATTCCTGACTCCTACAAGCTTTACTTTCTGGAGTAAAACTTGACTTTTCAGTAATTGCAATGGTTATAATACTGCTTTCTTCAAAAAGTATCGTGAGGCTGTATGACAGCGAAAGTATTCTCATATAGACCAGCTGAAGGGGCAAAAATTCCAGTCTCTCAGGCAGTCTGTGGACATGTGGGGAAAGGAGGCCGATGGGGGAGCTTGAGAAGGTGCAACTGACTCCTATCCCAGTGGCTTTTCAGTAACTCCAGAGCTGTTAACATTAATGCTGTTGCAGGACCCTGTGGTTCCTTTATACTGCAACTGTCTTTAACTATGATTTGAGGCAGTGGAGTTCTGGATGGGGACCGGTAAGTCAGCTGCAGAATTGGTTCCCCAAGCAAGTGTGCTTGCTCAACTCCTCAGGCTCCTGGGAGAGGGTCCTGATATTCACTGGTGACCTCCCCATGTTTATGCACAAAGGTAGAGACTCAGGTCAGAGTGGAGAAAGTAGCTCTTTAGCAGGTAATAAAACCACAAGGGTGTGTTTGCACGGGGATTTGCAGTTTGGCCTGGCTTTGGAGGTAAGACTCCTACAGCACCTCCACTCTGCATCGTAACAGCCATTCGCATCCTGCTGCAGATAGGATTCGTCAGCTTTAGAGAAAGAAAATGAGCTGTGTGGGATTTTCTGTCCCGTTAGTGTCCTGGCTTCTTGTAAGTGGTGAGCTGCTTGTGTACACTGTAGGCAACAGCAAAGAGCATGAAAGAGTTCTGCCAAGGCTGGGAGACAAACTTCTGACTTCTTTTGTTTCCCCTGCTTTAATTTGGAAAGAACCAATGCATGAAACACAAGCAGTCCCAGAAAACCAAATAAACGTAAGACATCAATGCTTTCCGTTCCTGAACACACATCTCTGTCAGCTCTTTAGTCTCTCATCCCTTCAGAGACTAAAGGTCAGTTGGGCCACATGTGAACTGCTGCCCTCAGAGAGGAAGAGGAAGGAAATCACATATTATGCACAGCTTTCTAGGCCTTTCTTGATACACTTTGTGTATGAATCATCAGAGCGTAACGGCAGCCTGATGGTGATTAGACACTGGCATCTATCAAAACTTGGTTTCCTCTTTTAAAGTTGCTCACTTGACATCTGCAAGCAGTGTTTTTATGGGCCTGTGAACAATGATGCTTTTGTTTGGTGGGGCTGTATTGGAAAACTCCTTTTGCTGGAAAGTGTCAGGAGAGTTCCAGCTAAAGCTGCTTATTTTCATCACTTCTGGGAAAGACCAGACTGGCTCCCGGCCTAAGGAAGAGTGGAAAAACTGCTCGTCCAGCAAGTATTGAGGAATTGCTTTCTGAAACTGTCCCAAACACAATGAAGCCATCAGTCACCACTTCATAGGCTTCCAGCTTCACAATGACTTTGTTCCTCTGTCACACATAGATGACATTTTATTAAAGAATTGAGGTTTTGTTGCAACTTTAACATCTTAATGTTCTGTTTTGCTCACCATCCCCAACCCGAGTCTTGCAAATAACATCTTTCACTGCTATAAGGTTAACAGTTCCTTTTCCAGCAAGGCAGCTGTGGGAAAGCTGGATTTAAGATGCTGGTAACTTGATTCCACTTCCATCTCTGCAACCATCTTCCTGTTTCATGTAGCCTTAACATCTTGGTGCCTCAGTTCCTAATACTGTCTCATTACCTTATATATGACCTGTTACATGCATTCAAACATCTGAAAAGTGATAGGAAGCTAACTTTAAAACAATTAAATAAAATTGTGTTCTTTATTGCATTACTCTGGGACCCATGCAGTCATATGTGCAAGCTTCTTTTGTTCTTTTTTCTGAAGTCATGAAGAATTCGCTTATTTTCTGTTATTAAAGTGAAAGCTGAGGTTTACATGAAACCATGTGACTCCAGGAAATGGGGCTTTTAAGTGAAAACACTGTAACACTAACTGTATGATTATGAGACCAGGCAGATGAGTATGAGGGGCTGAGTTACTCAGGTGTCAAAGGCAAGGTCTGTAGATGAGGACTATATCTCATATTCAGACACCATCCTTCTCTGTACCATGAAGGTTAACTTTTCAATAGCTGCTCTAGCAATAATGTTTTTGTTGCTTTTTAAAGGATAGATTTTGGTATCAAACACTTTCCAGGGATGAACAATGGCAATCTGGCCAGTAACAGGGGGCAAGGATGTTTGCTTCTATTAAAAAAAAAAAAAAAAGTCAAGGGATTTTTTTTAAGCAACCAGTAATGTCGCCACTTTTTTTCACATCTTATCTGAAGTAAACTGGGCACTATGGCACAATTCTCACCTGATCTAATGCTGAAATGCCTATACTGAAGATAGATTTGAACAAGATTTGGTAGACACCCCCCCAACAGTACAGTAAGGCAGAAGGTCAAGGAAGGAGCAGAGCACCCTCTTTTTGTTCAGAACTATCATGTCTCCACAGCCCTTGTGCTCCTTAGAGGTACTGCCCTCCAATACAGCCCAAGCAGCCTATCTTTGTTGTTAGCACAAAGTACTTCAGTGGGCTTATAACGCCCAGCGCGTAAAATGGAAGAATTACTCTCATTCAGCACGAGGACTATATTTTCAAATATATTTTTTTCTAATATGGCAGCATGGATGTGAACAGCTGTTTCCCAGACTTACAGACAAGGGGCTACTACGTTACAGCTCTGGTAAGAAAGTAGTAATAGGAAACACTGGCAGGTGAGGAGGCAAATGTAAAATAGGCGTGGTAGGAATGCAGGGTCTCTTGGAATACCTGTATCAATAATGCTGTGTTCTGCTCAATGGTTATCACACTCACACATAGGGACAAAAAGCCTCTTCCTTGTTGACAAAGCAACCTCAGGCTTGCAACATCACACACGTCATTTATCTTTTAGAAGTCACCTTAAGGAAGTGCATTTAGGAGAGGTTATAACTGGGTAGTGCTCATGGTCAGGAAAGAAGTTCCAGGAATAGCAGGTATGAAATCATGTCTCTAGCCCACATGCAATCCAAGGACTATTTTCAGGAAGAAGCCTAAACCGGAAGTTTAACAGCGCGTCTTTTAGGACTTGTTTCTGTTATAAAGATGAAGATAGTTAAGTGAGCACTGCCTGAGTTTACACAGTCACATCAAATAGCTGATGGTGCCAGAGAGACCTTTTCAGTGGAGTATAGAGGCTAAAATTAGCAAGGGCATGGGAGAATGTTTAGGAAAATGCATGAGAATGGTATTTAGAGAGGGAGGGGACCTTGGATGACTTGCATGACATGCACTGCAAGTCAGGGCAAATGGTGCCTGAGCACCTACTGTGCATTTGATATTCCTACCTTTACTTCTGCACGTAGTATGACTATCATAGCCTCATTAATAAGGCATCTAAGCATTACCTACTTCAACATCATGATACCTTTGGAAGGCAGAGAAGTTCTGAAGTACATTTGAAACACAGAGAAGCTGGGGAACTTACCCAAAGACACACATGAAGTCTGTCACATCAGACGTGTAAACATAGGTTTCCTGTGTCTTTCGTTAATACTTGCATTATGGAAGTGTGTATTCTTTCTTTAAAAACAAAAGAAACAGGACTGGCTGCTAGTAATGAGAAGCCAGAATTTTAACGATGCCTTATTTCTTAGCAAATGTGCTGATTATTTGGTAACCCTTAATTTATTAATTGAGAAACAGAATGAATGGAACTTGTTAAACTACTTTATCTACTAATAAAATGTTAAGATCTATGTAAAATAATGCTCTCCTGTTTTCCTTGGCCTTTTAATTGAGGCCCAATATTGCTCACCGGCATTTCTTTTGAGTTAGAAATTTTGTTTCTTTACTTATGCTCAGGACTCGCTTGCTGGGCCAGAGAGACCTGGTGTGGCTGCTGGAGGTCAGTTTCTTTAAATAAAAAAGTAATCCAGATCAATGTGGGATTACAGGACACAAAATCTCCTCATGGCTAAGCAGGGTCAGTGTTCTTGGATGACAAAACTGCCCTGAAGTTTTAGTTCGCAATAAAATACCTGGCTTCTTGCTGGCAGCTGGGTTCCCCTCCCAGCAATGAAATTGCCACAGTGCTATTTTGCTTTTAACTAACTACTGACCTTGGTCCAGCTGAAAGGATGTGCTCCACATACCCCCAGGATTCCAGCAGTCACAGCTCAATGGCTGCTTAGCCACTGAGCTCAAGAGTACAGATACAGCCCCAGGTGCTGAGCCCTACAGAAAATCTGTCTTTTTCTTGGGTGCCAAAAGGTCAGTTGAGCATGCAAGAAAATCCAACCCAATAAAGTTGGCATCATTATTTTCCTCACTGCTGTTTGGATTCACCAGTGTTTCTGGTCACAGCAGCCAACTTTTGATGTTGTGGCAAAAGACTGGATCTTATCTACGTTCAAAGAAATTGTAAGGGAATTCTCAGTGTGTACACAAGGCCAAATCCAGAGTTATGCTGAGCCAGTGACTTCCATGGGGAGCCAAATCTCTTTCTGAAATTGCCTTAACACACATACATAAACACCCCTGATTTTAGGGTCTCTGTGTTAGGACACATTGTCATCATAAAATGCCCTTCCTGTGTCTTGTTTGTTTTTCTCTATTTATTTTTACCTCCTATGAAATCATCGCTAGCAGCAGGAGCTATTTTAATTGCCTCCATGCTTCTGACAGAAGGAATAGGAACATTTTGCTCAGACTGAGGCTCAGCAGAGGCACCAAGTCAAGGAAAGTGTTCAGAGCTCATTTCAGGAAGAATGTTTACATTAGGATTCCCCACCACAGACACAGAGGGTGTTACACTACAGGATGCTATGTGCGTGCCACAGACCCCTTAACCCCCCAAGAAAGGAGGGATGCCAAAAGTGACTGGGGGTTCTGTCCGCAAGACAAGTATCCATTGTGGCTGCTGAAAGACACATCTGCCTGATAGAAATAGACTTCTGATGAACCCAGGGAGTTGCGAGCAAGCTTACAGCTGGCTGCCAGCCTGAAATTACTTCAAAGCTCTGAGCTGGGCCCAAGGGGTCCAACATCCTCTTCCTCTGAGCTCGCACAACACCTGTGCTTAAGCAACAGCCACCACCAGGAGCTCCTTTTCCTGACCAGAGATGCTAAGACCTACACATCAGGGGCTGAAGGCAAAGCTGTGCCAAGAACATCAAAGTCAACTTCTATTGGCAACCGTACCTTTGAGGAAAGTGGGATATTGGACATAAGCAATGATTTTAGAATAGCTGTGTTTAAAAAAAATAGCAGCTTCAACAACAGGAAACAAAGAAGGGAAAGATCTGAAAGCAAAGCTCTCCAACAGAGAATACATTACAGCATGGGACTCCAGTGATAAGACTCAAACCACTAAAACAGCCACCTGAAAAAATATTTCACCAGGACATGAGAGTGAGTAACTCTCAGAGATTGTTAGTGCATAGTGGAGATGGTTTGAGGTCACCCCTCACAGTTACCTCCACATTTCAGCTATCGGTAGTGGAATGGGCAGGTACCATTCCCTTCAGACTGATCCAAATCACCTGAAATGCATCTTATTTCATCATGCCCACAACAAGAGAAACTTTATGCTCTCACAAGCAGTGCTGAGAAGAAAGCAGATTTGACAATGATTTATGCAGTGAGTCCATCAAGACAACTGCTGATTTACTCCATCTTCTCAAGCACCCCAGAGTTTCTCGCTCCTGAGATTTTTATATACAAGTATTCACACCTCTGCTATTTTATAAACACACACACAGACAGATTGTAAATATTTTTGGGCAAGAACCAATTTCTTACTCTAGATCTGTCCCTAACTATATTCCCTAGTGACCGAAGCAGTAGGGAGGCAGTCCCTGACTGAGGGTCCTACGGCAAAAACATGAATAAATGCATGGCACAATGAATAAAAGAATATTTAGGTTCATAAATAATAGGTCCACAGAAGATGCAAGAGGCTTGTGTAAGTAGAGGGACTGGATGTGGGGAGAGCAGCTTGCTCTTGCGTTTGCCCACACTGTAAGTATTCCTTGTGCATGAAACAGCACTTGGACACAAGGGGCAAGAGGACAGGGAGCAGAACAGGTCTGACTCTCAGCTTATTTATGCTGCTGTTATTCCAGAGGTTGCAAGAGGGCTTCTCTTGATTCAGGTACATTTAAAGAAAGCAGGTTCTTTATCTGTCCTGCACGTGGCTCAGTTAAAGCACAGAGGGGGATCTCTAGGTTGTATTTTGCAGAATTCACGGACGGGGGTCGAGAAAACACAGAATATAAGGGATAGAAAGAAGTACATCCACCCTCACCCTCTAGCCCCGTGTGTACACACATGCATGGAAACTCTCCGTGGCTCCCTTTCTCGAAGGCGGCGGCGGCCTCCGACACCCGGAACACCAGCGCGTGAAGTTAATGGAATGAAAATAGCTCTCTCCCGGCAGGATTACATTTTTTCATTTCCTGCGATTGTCTGCAGTTCCCGTCGGGAGCACCGCCGCCCGCCCCGCGCCGCAGCCGCTCCCCGCACACCTGCGGGAGACGCTGGGATGCTGCCGATGCGAAGGCCCGCCGCCCTCGGCAGCCCTCTCCCCGCCCGGCAGCGGCCCGGCCCGGCTGGCTGCAGAGGGCACCAAAGCTTCGGGAAGCAATCCCGCTGCAGCCGAGGCAAACGGCTTGCTTTGCTGGGGGCGGGGGGCGAGGGAGATTGCGAGGGGGGCCGGGGACAAAGCCCAGCCCCTGCTGCAGTTCCCAGTTGTATCTGTGCGGCGTTACCAAGATACCCGGAATCCTGTTACGAAACTCTTCCTCTGCCCCAGGACCATCTGGCATCGCTGCTACCGTGCCGGAGAGCCGGTGGTACCAGAGAGAGACCACGCCACCGTGCCGGGGAGGAGAGAAGGGGATTTACAGCCCTGAGGGACCTGGTTCATCTGGGTAGTGGCTGCACGCCAACAACAGTAGCAACAAACACATGGGCCCAAGCAGCTCAATTTCGTACTTAAGTAATTTCCCGGACTGGGAGAAAACGCAGAATTGCACAATGTTATTGGGTGGCTGTTTTCTCACTGTCGTGTCACCTCAAGGCTCAGGGGATGTCACTAAAAGCTGTGTATGTTGCTTATCTCTGAGAGAGCTGATGAAGCCTCAGCAACCACAGGTGAGCTCTGGCCTTTCTGCCTAGGAAGGTAGAATCCAGGTGTGCAGAGATGAGCTTGCAGTAAGGGCTGTCACCTCCAAAGCAACACTAACACTGATGTATACGTAACCCACCCTAGCTCAGACATGCTTCTGTCCCTGGGTTTGCTATAGCGATGAACAAACGCTCTCATAAAATTTGCAGAGATGTAAAAGGGGGTTAGGGGCTCATACTCACTGCTTTTCAGAATACGTACTACAGTCCCAGTGAAAGTGGGCCATCATCCTGACTACTCTCCTTACCTATGCATCTGAACGCTTTAGGAAGCAAAATAACCCACCCAAGAAGGACTTTGTCAGGACACATCACAGTCACTTTTCTGACAATTAATCACACAGCTAACTTGTTTCTCCCCTGGTTGACAAGTGCTCACTCCACCAGGGAACTAAGTGGTTGGTGTGAGGCAAGCCAGACCTATAAAAAAGCTGAGAGTTCGAGGTGTGACCATATTCTTTACCTTCTGATAAATTCAGTGAGTCTGTGTCTTTCTCTGGCTTACTGGAGGATGCTCTTCATGCAAGACAGGGAAAATGGGTTAAAGAACTATGTCTACTTTTGGCAGAAAGAGCAATAGGTTAAAGACAAGTCAATTGGGAGCCTTTTCAAGACTTCAAGAGACACTGGATCAAGCCCATAGGGAACGGGAAATAAGCACTACTCTTATCTGCAACATCAATGCTTCATGTTTAGCAGCCTCCACAGATAGCTAGCATCTGTTCTGCAACTCTTCTTATGGTACAGAAGTGTTTACACATTTTTATCCCAGCATCCTTAAATAGCCCTATTTTGTGTGAAAATTTTTGAACCTTTTACTGCAAATTCCAAGTGGGAGACAGGTAAGATCTCAGCCCTGAACATCCCACACGTGTCAGTATTTCAAATTTGCATCTGAGTTTAGCAGACAAGATCCTTCACTCGCAGTGACAGAAAAGGGTTGCATTTTCCCTATGACTTCATAATTTAGTCCCTTTGTGACATCACTGCAGAACAGTTATCTAAGTAACTCGATAAGCCCCTCAGGGTTGGGTTTTTTTTCACTTTTAAATCACTAAGGGCTCCATTGTTGCTACAGATAAGCAGCCATTTTGGGTTATTTGAGCGCAAACTGCAGATAAAATGACTGTCTCCTGAAGGCTTTTGTCGTCTCTTTTTGCTAGTGGCTTTTTTTTTTTTTCCTCCCTCTCTTTATAAAAAAGTTCTCTGAGGTTGTGCTGTGCGTATGTGAAAGTACAGTGATCACAGCTGCTTCCAGAAGTGGTTGTGGAATCTGTACTGCCCCGGGACTCCCAGCCTAAATTTGCAAGTCTTACCTCCATATGTGAGCTGGCACACCCCCCTACTGCAATAACTCAGCCTTTCCTCAGCACTCCCGCAGAGAGGGTTGAAGGCTGGGCAGATTCTTAAATGGCTAATGCTTCTCCGTTAAAGATGCCTGTGACAGAATCTGGGAACCAGGATAGTTCCATGATGAAAACAGGTCCAACTCTGTATCAGCCCTGGAAAACACCAATTCTGCGAGCTTACAGCAAGATACATGGGAAGAGAATCCTTCACCTTCTATGTGCTTTAGTAAATTAATAGGGAGTCTAGGATTTGGCAAAGATAAAAGGGATTCAATTTCAGTTATAAGAATGGAATAGTACTGCAAGCTGGAGAGAAAGTTTTAGCCAGGAATACAGGATTCATCCAGCAGGTTCCGATTCCTATGATTCAGCTGTGTAGAGGTCACTGCACCTCCTCACTTCCCTGCTCTCTGAAATGCAGGCTGATACTTATTTATCCGCCCTAACACAGAATCAGCTGACTCGGTGAACAGTAGCAGAGTGCCAATAGCCATTATTTCTAGAGCTTAGAACTTTTCAACTGAATCATATATACCACAGCCCAGGTCAGGTGGATTTGATGTGTGTCCAATCACTTGTTTTCTTCCCCTTTGCCAAATAATTTAAAATCACAAAACTGATATGAAGAGTGTTTGTATGTGCATATAAAGCTTGTGTCAGAGTTGTAGCATGCTACACTGCTTTTCATCTAAGTTTTCGCAGGTCTTAGGAACAGAAGGGAACTGTTCTGACCATCCAGCACACCTCTTGGACAGCCCAGGTCTGAGCTTTCTCCTGTGATACCTTGACTACATTCCTGTTCTTTGCTGTCACGGTCCCAGGTAATAATCAGAAGGGAGTGCCCAGTCACATGGGGGATGAGCCAGTCCAGTCTATTTCCTGATTTTCAGGGTCAAGAATTCTCTCTAACATTGCACAGTTACAGAGCATTTCCCAGGCTACCAGATGAAACAGTTGCAGTCCACTTTCAGCTCTGCCAGTAACCCACAGCTTAAGACAGACAACTAGCTTTCCTTCCTGTCTTTCCTGGGTCCTGCAAGGCTTTGAACAGCACTTGTCTCTAAAGTCAGTTTAGAGCCTTGCCTATTAGGACCGCTGAAAAGTTCCTCTAAATAGAAGTCATCGTGATAAATTACTCGTAATTAAATCATCAACCTTTTCAAAAACCTTTTGAAAGAAATAGTTAGGTAAGTTTTATCAGCCCCAGTTTACAAGGAGATCACAAGATTACCTGTGAGATATGCCCAAAGCTACGTATCACATACAACTAGAAGGCAAGCCAGAACTGCATTCCTCTCCTAATGCCATGCTCTAATCTCCAGAGAGTGCACTGCCTCCAGAATCAGCCTTTATCATTAGGGCCTCACTCTCTTGAAAGAGTTCTCTCTTTTCTTACCTTTCTGTATTAAAGATTTTGCTTCTTTAAAACATGCTGGAAGAGGCAGTCCTAGTACTTGAACTGCACTTGACTATGAGGAGTCCATCCTTGTCTACAGGTAACTTCAACACTTACTAAACCTGCCTTGCACCTTGGTAGGTCTTACAGCAAGCACCACCATAAATCAGACTGACCTCCAACTACAAACTCTCCCAGCAACCCCCCTGATTCAGGCAGCTTAATTGAGCCTTGAAGATAATCAATTACAGCTGGTTTGTAAGCATCTGAATTGATATTTCTCATTTGCTAAGCTTTTTTTTGTTCCCCCCTCCCCACCCCAGATGCATGTGCACAGGGCTCCATACCCTGTTATTTTTCAGTCTGTTTTTCCATACTGCTTTCCCCATACTGCTTCATCCCCCCACCACACCTGCCATCAAGGAAACACCTAATATATATGCGTGTCTTCTGTTGCCTGCGATATTTTAACTTAATTCATCAGGGCATCTGTGTTTCCTGAGAAGTGTGTAAAGAAAATGTATCTTCCAGAAGGGTGGTGTTATAGGAGGTTGAGGTGATGGACTGCTCAGCCAGTGTTCTCCCTATATCACACAAGTTAGACAGCATTTCTCATCTCTCCAAAGAAAAAAAAAAAAAAAAGGCTGTCTTAACATGTTTATAACTGTCGCTTCACCCTAGAACATAGATACCCTGGGGGAAAAAAAAACAAACTAGCAGGTATTTACTATTTCTGTATCTCCTGGTATTCTTATTACTTGTTGTTGTGGTATCTTTTTGATTTCTCTGCATGTAATTGCCTCAATGTATATACCTTTGAAGCACCTATTAAAAAGAAAAGGTTAAATAAAAACACTCTGTGCAGCAGATAGGCATTACGATGACTTTGCTAAGTGTTATGCCTCTCCATTATTCACAAGCTTCTACCAGTCTGCTCTCAGCAGGAATGTCATATGTAGGATTAAAGGAAGCAACAAAACAAGAACAAAAGTCAGGTTTCCCTGGCAGCACAGTTTATGTGCCTTTCTAATGTGTTGCTTTATCTGTCTCACAGAATAGCGATAGCCCCTGCAGAAGACAAAAATAAATTATAGAATCGTAGACTCATAGAATCATTTAGGTTGGAAAAGACCTTCAAGATCATCGAGTCCAACCATCATTCATGCCCACTAAACCATGTTATGGAGTACCCCGTCTACGCGCTTTTTGAATACCTCCAGGGATGGTGACTCAACCACTTAATTATGCCTTAATTAAGCACTTTTTTTCTACTTTTCTTGTGTCCCCAGTGAAGAAGGCTGTGTCTTTCTAACTGCATCCATTTAGAAAAAAAACATGTATACTTAGAACCTTAGACCCTTGGAAATATTCTATAAGGCAGACAAGTCCCTAACATACCCGATACATTGCAGTCCACGTGGTTATTTTTCACTTGCTCAAAGTGCAGACAAAACCCTGTGTTCTTTTCTCAGCTCAGCTGCTAATGGGTAACTTTACTTTTTCTTCCCCTCTGTAATTCCCAACTGCTTCTCTGGGAGCAAAGCTACTCCGTTTGGGGATGTCGGCTTGCGCTGACGGCAAGAGCCTGGATAACTTGATTCAAGGAACAAGCATAAGAAAGGACAGCCATTCATTTCCAGTTTACCTCTGAATGATCATGTGGCCTAATATGATTAGTTGGGCTGCCTGTGCGTAACCTTTCAGATGTGTCAAGTAATTCTGTGAGCAAAAAGCAATTTGGATTTTGTGGTTAACTGCATGCTCCAAACGAAGCATTCCTTATGGGTAGGACATTGATGAGAACTTTTCTTTGGTATCTAATCAGTAATGAGTCCATGCTACAGCTTCGTGCTTTCATCATAAGATTCTCTTTCCCAAACAGGTAGGGATTTAATTATCTCTAGTATCTTCACCCTTCTATGAAATTTGCTTGAAATCAATAAATACTTTATTAGGGAGTTGCACAAGCTGCCTTGTTCATGCGGACAGGCAGCATAGCATGTGGAACAGAAGCTGGTGCACCCCTGCGCCACGTTCTGGTGCACAGTCCACCTCCTGCCCGTATGTCTCATGCATTTAGACAGTCAGTGGTTTGGACTGAGAGCTGTCTATGTAATGACTAATGTAATCAGAAGCCAATCTGGATTAGTCCCTCTACACATCACTGTATGAAAAAAAGAGCGCATTAAGTCTGGACTGCTAAAAGCTAGGTTGAAATGCTTTGACCACATCACAGTAACAACAATTAACAAGGCTAAATGTCTCCTGTCATAGCCTATTCCCAGCCTTCCCTATACTGCTGTTCTAAGCAAAGCAGCCTGTTTGTTTTTCTAGCACAAGCTGACCTTCTGTGCAGTCAATATCTAAAACACATTGTCTGAGATGAGGGAGTTCACAACATTGAATTATTCAATTATATGAGTGCACCCAAGCGTTTAGCAATGCAGACTGCATCCATTCCTGCTGACTAGTTGCGATTTTCAGATACATTGGAACTGGCATGTCTTGAAATGTGAATTCTTTGCAGATGGCTGTATCTGCTCAGCATAGAGCTGTAGGCAAAACTCCACTGTGATATTCTGAACAGCTCTCCCGTTGTGTAGCTCTGGGGCATGTGAGAGAGGGAAAGATGTGAGCAGAAAGACATTTGCAGCTCCCGTTCTGCTGTTTTCCAGATGGGCCAAGGCCGATAAGTGGAGTTGGGCAAATTTCTGTTAACAACCTTTCTGACTGTGAAACTTTCCCAGTTTGAAGGGTGTGGGGGGGTCAGGATGTAGGGGAAGTACAGGGGGCATTGGCTGGGCTAAAATTCTTAGCCTCACAGCATAGGTGAACAGCACATGCTATTCTGAAGACATCTAGGACAACCAACAACTGCTGAAATTCTACAGACATATCACTTTTTAACAGAAATACAGAACTGAAAAGTACCATATGGGTTCTTTCATAGCTTGAACACTTACATAAAATTATTAGCAAGTCCAACATCCTGATTATTCTTCATGGAAACACTTGAATGCTTGTGGTTTTGATATTTCAGATTTCTTATTTTAAATGTGAAGAAATTAGGGTAAATTACGGTGTTTATGGCTTGAGGGGAGCTTTTTCGTTTCATGTTTTGGTAAAAGATAGGCAATATGACTGAACCATGCTTTTGAATTTGGAGGAGTTTGCAAATCTCAGAGATGGTGCAGAACTACAGAGCTAACAGGCTGAAACTGAAAAGAGGTTCATGGATGGATGGGTGCTGGAGACACTCTGTTTCAAATAGGTATGACTGCAATCCCATCAAAGAGTAAGAAACAACATGAAGCACTTAGATCTAGTATTATAAGTTCTGACTTCATTTACCTCAATGAATATGTGGAGTAACTCCACTAAACCAATGGAATTATTTTTTATTATGCCCATTGTAATGGGCAAAATTTGACCTTTTGAAAAGGATTCTGGGAAGTACAGAGGTGGATCACATCTACCCTTTTCATCCTTGCAATTTTAAATCCTAAGTGCTCTGTACGGTTTAAATAGACATGTCAGACAGAGGAAACATTATCATCTCTACTTCATGGGGGAGGCAGACAGATTAGATGATTTGCCCATGGCTATACTTTCTGAAGGAGCCAGGAACTGAACCAGACTGGTCCAGTCTCAATGTCTCAACCACAGGGTCATCATTCCCTTTCTTGAAATGGTTTCGGAAATCATGATTATACTGACTGGAAGCCAAAGTAGTGGAAACACGTACTCCCAATAAACCGCAAGCTACAGTTACAGGCTCTTTCCTTGCACTGCCTAAATAAAGTTTGAGCATATTTCCCTTAGTTCTTCAGGGCAAAAAAGGCGTATTCTGACTTGAAGAGGAGACAGATTTACCAAGACGACTCTGTTGTTCTTGAAAGCCGTTTTCGATTTTTATTGAACAGGACTTCCCCATGGGAAAGAAACACAACATGCTGCTTTGTGCCAACATCTCCTTTCCCTATAACCAGGATTTTATTTGTAGGGAAGAGGGGGATTCATCTGAGCAAAGAACAAACAGAAAACTGCATCGAGTGGTGGAAACATGAGCACCTGAGATGTGAGAGACACCATGCCAATCCACTGGTTCTTTAGTCCAGGTAGCTGACCTATTTGATTCCTTGTACTCTGCCACTTTCCTCTCATGGCTTAGTGTTTATGCTTTGGGTTACTCCAGTTGTATTTTTAAATTATATAGGAGGAGGGCTGCTGCAAACATGTTGCATTAGTGTAATGCAAGTGACCAGAAACTGCAAAAGCTGGCAACTCAGAATCTCGTGTGGTGTGTTTGGAAATACATTGGCTATAAAAAGAGTTGAGAATAAAAACAAGGAAGGAAGCAGGAGAGGCATGCAGATGGCTGTTGTAGGACTGGTGTCACTCTATTTCAGTCAGAAAGAAATTCCTCCCTGTTTTTTTAGATAGCGTTGCAAAGAGGATGTGCTAGTATTACTTCCTGACACTGGGGGTTTGTTATCAGTGCGTATGACAAGAGACAGCATTCCAGAGAGGCAAAGGTCTGTGTAAACTGGTTGTCATCCCCAAGTACAGATCCAACTTTCCAATTACCTCTTCATGATGATCAAGCTAAGGCTGAAAGTCCTCTCTCTCTTCCTTCAGATGAGTGTCCAAGCTCCCATAGGACATACCACATGGGAGACACAGAAAAGCTTTATTTTCTTAAGACAATTATATTCTATGGTTTTTTACAAGTTTTTGCCTTCAGAGAGATTTGCCTCTCCCCTGTTAGTATGCTCAGAAAACAGAGTGGCACCAATTTTAGGACCCACAGTTAGAATTCCTGACTTCTCAGTCAGAAGCTGTGAATCATCTGCTATTTAGTGATAAGCAGGTCATTCAGCCTTGTGGCTTCTGCTCAGAACCTGACCATGAGCTAACTGAAGTCAAGGGGAGTTTCTCCCCTGGTTTGAATTGGACCTACACAGCTACTTACAGACACACTGAGAAGATCAGTGCCCTATAGAAGTACGAAGTCTTCTGGGTTAGCTTTTTCAACTCACTTGTTTCTTCTAATGAAAATAACTTACAGTTTGAGGTGCACAGGGATCATTCCAATGGTAAAAGCTGGGTTTCTTCCACCTTCCATGAATGGAGTGAGACAATCCAGAGTGAGAAAACATACTACAACAAGCTCTGATTTAGCAAAATACTTATGCCTGTGCTGGTTTGTGTTCCTTTCCAAGGCAGCACCTGAAAGCATGCTTAGGCAAAGCCTGTGCAGTAGCAATTAAAATCAGATACTAACTTCAATGTAAATGTTTCTGTCGTATTGACTGCTGTAGCACTTAAGTATGGGCTTAAAATTAACTCTATGCTTATGCAACGTCCTGAATAAAAACACTTCCCTGCGCTGAGACCTCTGTCCTCATTGTGATCAACTGCTCAGTTCTTGTCAGGCAATATTCCCCATCGGAAAACAATGGGGACTTTTACCTTGTGAACTCCAGAAGCAGGCAGTAGCCAGGGCCAGCTGACTATTTCTCAGCTGGCTGAATTCTTCAATTTTGCAGTGAGAGCAGAGGTAAAGAAACATGTGAGCTGCTGGATCAGGAAAAACTAAGCTCAAATATGAGGGAAAGTGGTAAGGGTTTACTTTGTCCTTTCCTGTATATTTGTCTGCCATGAATGCAAAGGGCTTCCTATTTGGTGCTGTGGGGTGAGAGCCAGAATTTTCAAAACTTTGGCTCAGCTCCTGCTAGCATTCATGTTCTGCTTATCTTGCTTCCGGTGCAAACCATTTCCAGAGATGGTGTTATTGAGAAAGTCGATGATTGTGATGGAAACTGAGGAAGAAGAGTTAGCAGAAAACCAAGAGACTGAATTCAAATGCTGACAAGAACTGGCCATGACCATTCTCTTTCCAGACATTATCAGCAAGATTAGACTGTGCATTTGTGCAGAACTGGGGCAGCTGAGCCCTACCACACTAGCAGCTACTGACAGAAGTAGGGTAGTGAAACAGGCTGCTCTTTCTAGCACTTTCTGTCTAAGGAGATTTTTCTAAAATCAGAGCAATGCCACCCATCCCAAGTATCTGTATAAGCCTCATCAGCAGGCTATGCTCTTCTCTGCTGGGAAGCAGGCAGAAGAGCAGGACTGCAGTACTGAGATTGCAGTGGGACTGCAGCGTGCCCACTTCAGTCCAAAGCTGTGGAATGCAGCTCAGGAATAAAACCTTGACTACTGCAAAATGAGAATCAGTTCAGAGCTGGATTTCTAAATCTCCTTGTTATGTATGTGCCCTGATTCAGCAAGACACAGAAGTGTTATCTCCAAGCCTGACTTTAGCATGACAACTTATGTTTAAAAATCTTGGCTGAGTCGGGACCAGTATCAGGAATGATAATGTAACACCGTGCATCTCAGTTTCACAGCCCAGGATTTCAGATTATCTAGACTTTATCCATCCTGCCTCCCCAGAATGTTCCATAGCACTGAAGCAGGACCGTGAAGCACTTATAATGATCAATCATAACTATAACTGACTAACAGTGTCTGCTAGTGCCTGTTGCAGGAAAAGGTGAGTAAAAGTGTCAGCACAAACAGCTCAAAGGCTTTTTGACGCCAGAGGGATCAAAACTCGGCCTTCCGGGTGTATTGTTTTAAATTGCCTCTATTTGTCTGAAATGGTCTATTCTACAAGACTTTATTTCGAATATCATGATTACATGTTTAGGAATATACATTATAGCCACAGAACCAAAATGGAGAGCATTTCTACCATGGTATGCTTTCAAAATGAGAAACTTAAGTCACATGTTAATGTAAAAATTATGCCCATTGGATTTTATAAAGACTTTTTTACTGTGTTTGAGCAGACTGCAGAATACGTGGTTCACTATTTTTTGTAGCATCATCAGAAAAAGATTTATCTGCATGTACATTTGTGCTTGGTGAGTAGTTTGGGCAGCGACTATCTGCTGTGTGAAGCTCTGGCTCTTTACACTGACTGAGGCAAATGTTTCCAGTTAAAGGAAGTTTTGCATAGTCTTGCACAGAAAGTTTAGGCTATCTTATTACTTCTTGCACTCATGCTAACGTATGCTGTTAGCTGGTTAATTAATGGATGCACTAAATAGCTTAAATATGGTATGACTACCATAACCCACAGTCTGAACTGTATGCAGAGTTCAAGCAGGGATTTGGATAGTACATGCCCTTAAAGGTGACTTTAAAAAAAAAAAAGTTAGAAATACTTGTTTGCTGAAAACTAAGGTGTATAGAAACAGCCTAAAACTATTTTAAGGATGTCTCTTCTTACTCCTCTTTCACCTGACAAACTCCTGTTCGACCAAAATTGTTTACTATTTACAAACATTCCGTCAAGTGAAGATTCCTGGTACAAATGTCTAGTGACTGTCCACACCCTAATGGGAAGGGAGTATCGTTCTGTGAATATGAACAGTACCTTATTGGCATTGCTTCATGCTACCACAGTAAGGCAACAAAAAATTTGCAACTCCCAAGGGCTCACAAATCAAGACACAAACCTCCTTTATGTCAAGAATTTGGCCTACAAGTCATCATAGAATAAAAAGGGTAGTTCTTTTCTTTGTCTTCTACTTAAGAGCTTAAGATGGCAGATTCTTCCTGCTGCTTTTGTTTTCATTTTAGTCTGACTTGCCCTCTCCCTCCAGGCTTTGTGTTAAAAAATGCAATGGTCCAGTGGATGCTCTGTCACAGTTTCTCTGTGCCCTTCAATATTTTCCTCTTAAACTTGAATCTCAATCCATTGGCTACCTTGAGACCTGACCCAGTTTTACACAGCACGGTACACAGAACCCTTGTTCCCCAGGGACTGTCACTGACTTGAACAGAACCCAGCACACAGCTTATATAGCAGCTTTGGGTCTCTGGCTACTAGTCTGCCATATAGAATGAAAGGAAGGGGTTAAGTTTTTTAGGTAGTTCTGAAAAATAGGGTGCCACTGTGAGCCAGAATTAAAATGAGAATGAATCCAGACTGCAGTTCTTTAGGATACGCAGTATTTTCTATAGATCTCCCTTTGCCTCTTCCCTTCAAAATCCCACTCTGTCTTTAACATATATTACAAGTATTACACTGTTTTATAGAATTCTAATTAAGAATACTTAAGTAATGCCATGAAATCTGCTAGACCAGAAACTAAGATTCTCCCTTCAAATATGTTTCTCTACCGACCGACTCAGCGCTACAGTAATCACGGTGAACAAAGAAAAAATGCCAGACCCTAATCAGCACACAGCAGGGATGGGTCATGAACACATTTATCTTTTTTCTCACAAGCCTCCCCTGGATAAAGGAAATGCCCTAATACTCAAGGCATCTTGGACACCAGATGGCTGATTATTAGACATTTTAGAAGAGGAAGGAAGTAAAGAGAAACAGCCTGAATTTTCATGGTACTGTAGGGACAGGGGAAAGGAAGGCAGAATGAGGACCTAATCCAAAACTTACTGACTGGGACGACACTGATTTCAAAGGACTTTGAATTGGAAGAAACAAAAGATCTGTGTTTGCTTTTCCTTCTGCAGATTAATTCTCAACTCATCAAGAGGCAGAATGATTGATAGGTGAATAAAATGTCCTTTCTATTATCATCACTGTAATGACTTACAGCTGAGCCAGTTTTTTTGCAGGGGACAGGTTTGAGTTTTTAAATATTCATAATAATGTTGCAAGTTTTCTTTAGACTACCCGCAGGCTTTTCATAGACTTGGTCTCCAAGAGCCTGACTCAGTAGAGCAGGAGCAGGCTGTGAGGCCAGGAAGAACACCAGAACGCACAGGTGGTTGCTTGCAGAATTCCACCTCCTATGAAGGAGCTCAACAGGTAATGCCAATCAGATGCATTTGGGCTGATCCTCCACTGATATAATTTGGTCCAGGCTGTTTTACAGTGTCTCAACTTTTAGAAAGCTGTGAAAGCCAGCTCCTTCCATTTTTATCTACTGCGGGTTCTTGCAGCTCTTCTAAAACAGAGATGTTAGTCTATCCAGGCTCTCCCCAGAGATGACTACGTAACTGAAAGCTACAAGACATGTGCACCAGAATGCCTAAGGGAAAGAGACTTCACGGGTGTTTCACAAGTGGAAGCTGGCAATAGCTCCTCCCGGGTCCCACCATGCACAATGGAGGGACACAGCTACATAAGATGTGCAGATGAATCTTGGGAAGAATGCGGATGTTGGATCTAGTGGTCTTTGTGGTCCTGCTCCTCCCAGGGAAAGGGATGTGGATTATCCAGCAGGCCCTGCTGATCCCAGGACAGCCTGCTTGCTAGGTATGTGATGAGAGACATAATGAATTGCTTGAGAAATATATGTGGTCACCCCACTTTTGAGGCATTGCACATACAGATGTGGAAGAAGGGTTGCAGAACTGGAAATGAGGCCTCCCACAGAACAGTATGAGAACTAGTGGTAAAATCTCTCTCCACACAGAAGAAGAGGCTGCATCAGGAAAAGTTTGGGGTTTTTTTCCTTTTGCCAGCAAAACTGGCACTGACTCAGAGCTTTGCTGACAGAAGTACGACACACAGGGGTGTGAGGAGTTTTTTCTCATTTTACTAATCAACATAACTACATTGCCAAAACCCCAAGTGCAGGAGAAGCCTTATACAGGGAGTGCACAGCAGAATCTGGACTCATGTCCTCTCTATAGCCCTGTCACATCAAATGAATCCAAGAGCACAGGGTATAATGTGAACAGATGATTAACCCATCCAACTCCTTCCCCTTTATTTAAAACAACAACAAGAAAGGGCTTGGGGGAATGAAGCTAATAGCTATGTGGGGTAACAGCTCTGAAAAATGTAATGATGGACCTTGAGCCTTTTTTCACACAGACGAAAGAAGGGCTGCTGTGATGCAGTTCAGCAGCGTGCTAATGACAGAGGTAGCGGCAAAATCAACTAAAACCTTCAGCCGTGTTTCAGACTCAGGGCTGTAATCTCCTTATGCAATACACTTGACAAAGCTCTCTTGTGGAATATGAGCCTGCTTTTTCCACCACAGTATACACCCCCTCCCTCGCCAGACTGTGGGCTACCAGACTTTATTTATTTATTTATTATTTTTACTCTTATAACATTTAACCAAATAAACTGGTTATTTTGCTGCAGATAAATCAAACACGAGGAAGCTCTGCCTGCAGGGATGGGTATGCCTGTCTGAGGGGAAGAGCAGCAACTCACCTGCTGCAATGTTTGAGAGGTAAAGCTGCCTAATTATTTTTTATTATCCCTGTGTTGTTTGATTAACCAAATATTTGTCTTTTTGCCTCACACACATCTAATGCCAATAGACAAATTGCACAAGGCAATTATGCCAGCATGAGTCAATCTTGGGTGTGTTTATCCTCAGAGAGACATAAGCCTCTGTTTCTAGAGGCGGGTGTTTCTTATCCTTGTTAGACCTATGAATATCTTTCGCCAACAAAATTTGTCACTTTTCACTGTTGGCATGTCTGCTGCTAGAACAAACCCCGCAGACTGGCAGGCCTCCAAGTGGGGTGGGGGCTAAGTCCTCTGTGACTATTATTTAGTATTTGCATTACAGCAGAGCTTAGAGGCTTCTAGCTGAGATTCAGGCATTGCCGTGCAAGCAGACAGTAAAAGACACTTCCTGCCCCAAACAGTTTATAGCCTAAACAGAAGAGACCGGTGATAAATAGCAGAGAAAAGGCAGCATTATTGCAACGCAGCTAATGCTAAAGCAAGACTGCAAATCCCACGAGATTCTTCTAAAAATAAATGTTAAGTTTTGTATTTGTTTTATAGACTATTAAAATTTGTATATTCAAGCTTTCTTAAAGCTAGAAAGCTTTTGCTTGCTGTAACAGGTGCAATTCTTGCTTACTCACGTGACTCCAGGAGGTGAGGTCTTATAAGATGAACACATCACTCCAACGATCCTCCTTTCAGTCCCATTTTGAAGTTCCTTTCTGTTGACCTGTCTACAGAAAACAGTGAGTGTAGCTACACAGCTAGTTTCTTGTGTCCTCCATTTGTGGAGCTAGAATTGTTTCTCTTAGATTACCCAAGCATAATGGTTTTTCCCCACGCATGAAAGTTATTTTCAAGAACAACAGTAATGTTTAGTCTTCACATCTCTTCCGCCATTATTCTCAGCATACGGCTCAGTTTCCTGCATCTATCCGTGTCTCATTGGTATATACTACTGTCAAACCTGTGGATTTGTTGTTCCATCCCTTGCTTTTGACCTTGCCATTTTAACCATCATAACACTCCTGTTAAATTCCTGGG
This sequence comes from Harpia harpyja, assembly GCF_026419915.1. Lineage (NCBI taxonomy): Eukaryota > Metazoa > Chordata > Aves > Accipitriformes > Accipitridae > Harpia > Harpia harpyja. The sequence goes on along the minus strand of NC_068951.1, from coordinate 1,542,696 downwards.
TTCTCTGATGACAGGTGATACAAAAGAAGGAAAAAATAAGCAGTCAGAAAGGAGTGGGTGTTTCACTTGCCCAAGGCGGCCTCTGCTGTAATTTGTGCATGAGGCTCACCAAATGGGCAGCTGAACAGCAAAAAGTCTGTGGAAGAAGTGGACCTACAGTAAAAATTTTCTTAAAGGTGCAGGCCAAATTTTAGACTGGTATGAATCTGTTTGGCTCAGTTGCAGGCAATGGAGGTATTTAAACTGGGGAAAATGGTGAGGATTTGTCCCATGATCACCATCTCACCATCCTCACTTTCTCTGTATATCCTAAAAAGAATATCCAGCGGCATGTCTAAAAATAGGACTTAAGTTTCTCAACTTCGCAGCAGACAAGCATGCCAGGACTACTGTGTATTATTGTGCTGTGCTGCAGTAAGAAAGGAATAGTCTTACTGTCTGTGTAGGAGGAAGCCTTTGAGGGGAAAATCATCGATAATAAAGGCCTCTTTTATTGAAACACCTAACATTTCAGCTCTTCAAATCCCAACACCACATTTTCTTAAAAGAGGTTTCTATTATGTGTTAAACACATCAAATAGAGTAATTCAGTCTCATCATCTAAATTCAGTGTTGTGATAGCTGAATGAAATTGGGCCAAGCTAGCTAAAAAGGTAATAGAAGCTTTTCATAAAAGCAGCATGTGGAATGCATCAGTGCTTTTCTTTCTTGAAGAAAAAAAAGAAAAAGGTCTTTACTTTTCTCCAGAGAGCTTATGTTACTGAGTTGAAGACCCTTGATACAGTCTATAGGGCAGGACTTCCTAAAGGCAATTAGCAAGATTAGGACATTATTGTGGTAGTTGGCAAAGGAAAATTCTTGTCCCAGAGAACTTGGTCCGTGTGGGCAAGAGATATGGGGGGCAGTGGGGAAGAGAAATTCTTTCAGTTCTTAGGTCAGTGGCTTAACCACAGACTTAACAGTTTTCTCCGGTCCAGTTTAGGCACTCCACATTTTACTGTTGTCTTCAAAACTACTGTTGTTTTTTGATATGCAAAAAAGGCCACTGCATACTTGATATAGGAATGAAGTACACACTGTGTTTGTGGTTCCCCTGATTCAAGAAAAAAGTGGTTGTTTTCCTCTACAGAATGCAGTTCTTATGCCTACCACACATACACTGTACGTTCAAGAAAAAGTCCTAACAAGTGCATCAATAAATGTGTAATGTACAGCATGAAAAATGTTACTTCCCTGAATCTCTGGGCGAAACAGCTCATTCAGTGTGCTCACATGGTCCTTCTAGCATTGCCCAGCCACAGTATTTCTCTTTTCAAAACCTCTGATAAAGCAGTGTTTTTATCTCCTTTTTTTACAGACAGAGTGCTGTGATTTCAGACAACTTAAATTATCAAGATGACACACAAAGGTTGTGATGAAACAGCAACAGAATTCAGTTGCCAACTGACATGCTTTCCTTCCATTTCTTTCTGTATCTTTGTTTTCAAGGCAAAGACCAAGAAAAAAATCACAACAGGATCAACATGGTAGAATTTTAAATTGTCTGTACAAGATGCAAGATGCTGGGAAATACTGCTCATTAGGCACAAATGCTAATGAAGTTGGAATAATTTTTTCCCCCCATTCTGAGCTGCATTATCCAATGCACATTCTCAACACAGACCGCATATGAAACACAGCACGTTTAAGGAATTAGGTAAAGACCCTAACATAGATCTGTGTGACAGTTGAATAGAGTCTGTGTCCCAACACAAGAACAGTATATGGGAATGCTCTGTCACGGCTGGTCTTATGGGCCTGGAAAAAGGGATACATTCCCTGTGAGATCCTGCTAGCCTCATCCATGAAATCACAAAAATTACACTCCCTCCCCACCCCCATGGTCACAAATGTCTGCTGCTGGTATCTGAGCATCACATTTGTTCAGTGGTTACCCTGGATGACGCAGGCTGCAACTCTGTGGGACACCCAAGGTTGCAGTCCCGAGCTAACACAGCTCTGGGTTCATCTCAGCATAAGACAATGGTTCCCCTGTGGTTCAGTGTGTGCAGCTCTGCCTCTTCTTTCAGCCCTGCTACTGGAGTCAAAGCAGCTAGCTAGAATGAGAGCAGCTCACTTGCGTGTAATCTGCTTCCACAGAAGAGCACTCAGAGATTCCCCATTTCTCCTGTGGCTGTGACAGCCTCACGAACATGCGAGCCATCGAGCAAGCGAGCAATGCTGAGCCAGGGACATGAATGCATGGTGCGTATGGAGTGTTTAGTCAGCACATTTTTCCATGCAGGCCCTGAGGGCAGTCGTGTATGCTGGGACTGGAATGCTGCCCACTTATGGTAGCCAGTTAATGAGGCCGGCACTCCCAACGCGGTACACAAACACTTGCAGAGAATGCCAAGTATTTTGTGATGCACAGCCCACAATTTTCCTAGTTTGCTTTCTTATGCAATACACTCGGTTTCTTGTCTATCAGCAAATGGATGTTCTCAGGTGGGTATACAGAGAATGTCTACAAGAATAAAATCCCTGTTAATAGTATTTCCCACTTCCACAGTCACCTGTATTTGAGGGTTTCAGTCTGTCAGTTCTGCAGACTCAAATTTCCAGGGCTAAACTTCCAGTGTTCCTAAGAGGAAAGGGGGTAGATAAAGACTTTATCACAAGGTCAGAAATATGGAGGTAATAAGCAAAGTAAGTTACTTTCCCAAAACCACAGGACTCATCAGATGGCAAACTAATTAAACCCTAATCCAGCAAAGCCCTTAGTGTGTATGAAATTTACAGCATGTGAATAATGACAATGAAATCAAATACTTAACCTGACCCACATTCTTAAGAAAATTACTAAACAGCATATGCTACACTACTTGATGCAAATGCATACAAACTAATGTGGATACCAGTATCCATCTAACCATGAGAAAAACAGCTCAGTGTCAGCTGATTTGCCCTGCTCCACTGCCTCATGTCCTATATTCATATTGTTTCGCCCTTTTTTTTTTTTTGCATGAAACTCTCTCCTGTACTGCCACATGTGGCTCAAATGACATTTTAGCTTTTAAAACCTGGTGTCAATCTAGTCCAAATTAAGGCGGCTACCTTCTTGTGTCAGCGAGATGCAACCAAATTGCCTTTCTGAATACCTCACGTCAGATGAACAGTCCTAATTCTTCTAATAATTGGGAGATGCGTGGTTCCTGCACTGACATCTCAGTTCTGTGCGAGCCCATCAGACAACTAGGATATGCAACCAAATGCACCTGTAATGCAGTTACCTGTACCATTTTTCTAGCATTTCCTTTGTGAAAGCTGAAACCATAGTGGTACCACAAGGCCATAATGAAGTTCCCTCCCACTCATGAAATGAATGAACCCACACAACTATTGCACTCAAGTGTTTATATTTGCTAAAAGATATTTACAATAATGCCCACTTCATGTGCTAGACCTGCACTTATTCTTTACTAAGTAAACGTTTATATCAAATAAAACACGTGCCTGATCGATCTATAGAACATTTGGGAAAGGCTATTTTAGGAAAACTCTCTATGGCCTTAGTGACTTGTTTATAGCTAGCACTTGCTTTGTGCCAGTGTAATGGCACAGACGTCACCAGTGTCAGTGAACTCCATAACTGCTCACACCACACCACACCACAGACTCCCACCCCAACAGCTCCGGCTGTGCCATAGCCGCAGCAGACCACCCCGCCCGGAGATGCACAAGGGGCTTCTGTGGGATGGTACTGAACACACGCAGCCTCTGGAACGTCAGGTCCTCGTGGCATTTAGTGTCTGCAGACACACAGATGGGCTCGTCTCATTGTGTTGCGCACAGTGCTCCTTCCAGCGCCAAGAGGTGCGAGGGGCTTGGCTGGACCCCTTGCCCGCAGCCAAAGGCTGCACCCGCCAGCTGGGCCCTCACACCTCCAGGTTGGTTGGCCAGGCCCAGCACTGCACCTGACCCTTTTTCCTTCAGTGGACCGGTGCTGGGGGCTCCTCTAGGGTGGCCTACAAGTCCCAACATACCTGCAGGAAGGCCGAGGTGTGCTGAGAGGGCGGTGAGAGGCTGAGGCAGACGGAAGGAGGCGTTGAGGCGGCAGCAGAGATACTGAGGTGGGTGGCGAGGGGCTGAGGTGGGTGCTGAGGTGGGCGCCGAGGAGAGCAGAGGAAGGTGCTGAGGTAGGCGCTGAGGGGGTGAGGTGGGTGCCGAGGGTCTGAGGTGGACGCTGAGGAGAGCAGAGGAAGGTGCTGAGGGGCTGAGGTGGGTGCTGAGGAGCTGAAGAGAGCAGAGGAAGGCGCTGAGGGGCTGAGGTGGGCACTGAGGGGCTGAGGTGGGCACTGAGGAGAGCAGAGGAAGGTGCTGAGGGGCTGAGGTGGGCGCTGAGGAGAGCAGAGGAAGGTGCTGAGGGGCTGAGGTGGGTGCTGAGGAGAGCAGAGGAAGGTGCTGAGGGGCTGAGGTGGGCGCTGAGGAGAGCAGAGGAAGGTGCTGAGGGGCTGAGGTGGGCGCTGAGGAGAGCAGAGGAAGGTGCTGAGGGGCTGAGGTGGGTGCTGAGGAGAGCAGAGGAAGGTACTGATGGGCTGAGGGGGGCGGAGAGAGATGCTGAGGCGGGCGCTGAGAGACTGAGGAGAGCAGAGGGAGGCGCGGAGGAGCTGAGGCAGGCGCTGAGGGGCTGAGGCGGGCTGAGGAGAGCGGCGGGAGGCGCGGAAGGGCTGAGGCGGGCGCTGAGAGGCTGAGGCGGGGAGGGGCGGGCGGAGAGGCCGCCGCGCCCCCTCGCGGAGCGGCCGCGGTCGCGGTCGCGGTGCCTCGCCGGCGTGCATGTTAATGCGCGGTAATTGCCCGGAGAGGAGAGGCGAGGCGGGGCGGAGCGAACCGCCGGCTGCCCGCCCTCCCTCCCTGCTGCTCCCCCCCGCCGCCGCCGCCTCTCTTCCCCGGCCTCCCTGATGCCGAGGAATGGATAGAGCGGCTGCCCTGCGAGCCGCCGGCATGCTGGAGAGGAAGGAGAGGAGCGGTGGCGAGGCGGCGGCCGGCGGCGGCGGTGGCGCGGGGCCCCGGGCGGGCGCGGCGGCGCGGGGTTTGCCGGCCGTGCGGAGCACGCTGCAGCAGTGCGGGCTGCTGCAGGACCTCATCGACATCTCGCTCTCCAACCTGCGCGGGCTCCGCACGAAGTGCGCCGCGTCCAACGACCTCACCCAGCAGGAGATCCGCACCCTGGAGGTACGGGGCTCGGCAGCCGCGGCGGGGCCGGAGGGAAGCCCCGCCACCGCCCCCCGGGGTGCCCGTTCCTCACAGCTGGGGGCCGAGGCCTGCCCCCCCCACTGCCCCGGCGCTCGTTCCCCTCAGCACCGGGGGCTGCGCGCCCTCACCGGTGTCTGGGCCGTGAGGCACCCCCGCCCTTCTCCCCCGCGTGGAGGGGGATGTACGCGGAAGGGAAGGACCCCCCCCCGCCCCGCTGCAGCCCTGTCAGTAGGGGGTCGGTCCCCTGCCCGGCGCGGCGGAGGGGCCAGGCTGGCCGTGGCAGGGCCCCCCCCCCCCACGCAGCCCTCCGCCGCTAGAAAGGCGTCCCGCGGAGCGTGGTGCTAAAGGCGAGGTGAGGGCGGGGGAGGAGGACAGGTGCGGGGGAGCCGCTGGGCAGGCCCGTGGGTGCCGCGTCCCGGGGCGGGCGTGGGGCGCTCCGGGCTGTCGGGCGGGTTCGCGGTGGTGGTGGAGCGGGAGCTGCGTGTGCTCGTGGTCCGGCGCCCCCCGCCCTGCTGCGCGGCCCTGGGGCCTGTCGCTGGGCTCCGGCGTCACCGTGAAGGGAGATGGGATGTGAGGTGGGGACCAGAGGTGACCTGAGGTTCCCTAGCAGAAGGTGCGTGGCCGCATCGCCTGTCCTGGGAAGCTGGATAGAGTCACGCTTCCCCTCAGGTCCTTGGTGTTGGCTTCTGATGATTCCTGCCCTCTACTCCAGGCCTGTCTCTCTAGCCCTGGCTCAGTTTCACTGATCTAGTCTGATCCTCCTTTTCATGCCGTTGGTGTGGCTGACAAACAGCATCACAGTCTGGGTTGGAGAGGTGTTTTGCTGTTTAGAAAGATTATATGAAACTCTTTAAGCAGAAAACATGTGCTGTTGTGATGCTTTCGAAGAAGGGCTGAATCTGTACACGGGTCTGCCTAAGCATTTAGAAGGGGAATGTAGATTCATTTTTGCTTGATTTGTTTGACCTTTAGATACTTAAATAACATTTCCTTTTACCTTGTGTGCAGGTAGTGTAGCTCTAAGCGAGAGTAAGCAGTCCCCCTTTGGCCCTTTCTTTGATAGAAGTTTCACGTAAAGGCTAATGGTCCTTTTCTCTAGCCTGATAGTAGAGGCTGTGAAGCTAGACCATTGGGCCTTTAGGAAGAAAGATCATTACAACAGTGTAACCAACAAACATATATGCAGCAAAATCCATCATGTGAGAAATGAAGGTTGGGAAAAAAATTGTGAAACAATAGGTGGTAGGTAGCTTTTGGCACAACCTCTTGGAACCCTATCGTTCTTCCTTTTTTCTTCCTCTGCCTTTTTTTGTGGTTTTGTTTGTTTGTTTTGTGAGGTGTTTTGTTTTCATTTTTTTTCAAATTTGTAACACTTTTTCCTCCTGCCACCTCCAAATAGCATTCAAAAGGCTATTCTTTCCAAAACAATATTTGTGTAGGCTTTTGGCAACCCTACTGATGGACTTTTTAATGCTCAAACAATGTCAATCAGCATCATTTTGGAAAATGATCATCAGTATTTTGCTGGTGGACCTGTTCTAAAAGGAAACCTTTATTCACAAAGGGTAAAGGCCTGCTATCATCTTCAGGTTCTTAAAGCAACAAAAGCTGTTTCTAGTGATAGTTGTCGAGTTTGTGCATGCATTCCTCTTAAACATTTATCTGCTTAAACAAATGGGTGCCGCATTCCCTGATGATCATAAAATTTATGATCGGGAAGAAATCTTGGCTGAAAAAATTCTCTTTGATACACTGTCCAGTATATGATTTCTCTGGGAATTCTACCAAGTGCTGGATCTCTGCCAACACATGAAGCCATGGGCGTGGATATAGACTCTGTGCCCTTTGCTCTGTTCAGTTGCCTATACCAAAATACACGTTGTCAAGCATAGCCCAAGTCCTTGTGCTTAACTCTCTGCACCAGTCTGCAGTGGGTCTGTCTACAGACGGAGAGCAGAGAACCAGACTGTAGGAGATGAGGGTCTGTGTTTACTTCCCTAAGTTGTAATTTCCCATGGTGCACCAGAGGGTGGTGGGCTGCAGTGTTGTCTCAAGTACCAGGTGGCCTGCCTGTGGTGTTCCGCGGTGTAATTATCGTGCCTTGGTTAACATGTCAGAATTGTATGTGTGGTCATAGGCATTTGCCTATCAGATCGTGTCAGTAGAGACAGGTGCTCTGATACTGCAGAGAGCCCACTAGTGTTACTGATGGTTTGACTGTGGTGCACAGCTCTGTGTAGACTGTGGGCAACTCCTCAAGAGTCAGTAGTTTAACCAGAAGCCAGGAGGTCGGAGATCTCCAGTGCCTGCTGTGGTTCTCTGGGTGGCTTTGACGAGTCACCGAATGGCTCTGTGGGTCATGATTAGTGGCTACTAGTGGTATGGTTGCTGGGCCTGCAAGCCTCATCTGTACTTTGGATTTGAATCTAAACATCTTCTGTTCTTGTGCAGAAACTTTTTCATGGAAAAAGAATTATGAAAACTTAGCTGCAGCAGTATAACTGGTAAACTGTGTAGCAAAGCCACAAGGAAATGATAAAACGTGAGATAGATAAAAGCAGCAAACTGGAAGCAGGAAGTACTAGTTTGGGAAAGGAGGGGACTTGACTCTGGAAGTTGAAGAAGTAGCTCCTGAGGCCAAATGCGAGGCTGCACGTGTGTGACTTGAAGACAGTCCAATATACCAAGTCAAAAATCAGTTTATTGATGTCACTTTTTGTTTTTATTCAAAGGGACGAAAAGGCAGGGAAGCTTCTATAATACGATTTGTATATAGCTCATACATCTCTGAAAGTTCTGTAATGCCTAGTTTTGGTGTCAAAATGGTGAACTTAACAGGTGAAGGGCTATCTGCTTGAACACTATTTTCTATATCAGTAAACCGCAGGCATTCAGACCACCCGTGCATGGGGGTGAGTACTGTCAGGTGGATGTGGCTCTCTAAACTCTATACCTGCGCAGGTCAGACAGCAGTGCATGCTTATTGCCATTTCTAATCCCAAGGTTAGCACAGCCCTGAAGTAATGTGAATGGAATCAATAACCTAAAACACCAGTGCAAATTCATCTAAATGCTTGTGTTATTTTATTTTGTCCACTAGACATACTAGGTTGGTCCTTTTGGCACCACGTCCCTCTGTGACTGTTCACAGCTTAGACAGCTGTCATGTATTATACCACATGATTCATAATGTGTGTGTGTTTCGAAGTCAAGAACATCAGCCTAACTAAAGGTGTTTGAGTGCATGCTTATGTCCCTCCCAGTTTACTGAAATGCTTTAAGTCCTTCCTCATTCCTCTTGTGTATAAGATCTTCTCAAAATAAAGCACATGGTAGATAAAGATTTCAAACTGGGACCTTGACAGGTAAAGACAAGCACTCATGGTAGCTCAAATGAGTGCAGGGAGAACTTTCTGTAATACAGAAAGAAGGGGGGGTAAAGAAAGGGCTATGGGAATTGCTTGCAAATAATGTGTTGAGTGTAGATGTGTTACATGAGCTGACCCTGTTTCACATGTAGGAAGACTGTTTCTTAGAAGGGCAGGGAGTTTCCCTGTAGTGGAAAGTAGATTGTGTTAGTTTGGTTATTAACAGAGTAGGTTCTCTGATGCCACAAGGTCTTGTATTTTTTTAAAAGTTTTATATGTTCTACCAAATAAGTGCTTGAGTGTTTTTTCTCTTTACCCTACGCTTTGGTATATGGCTTGCTTTCAGTTCTGTCCTAGCAGGTTTACTCACTTCTCAAGTCGACTACAAAACTGAAATGGAAAATAATGGTCATTTTAACCCATACGCAAGAGAGCAAAAAATGTCTTGCTGTGTGGCGAGCATCCAGTGTTGCTCCAAGTATCCTTGGAAAGAAACAACTCTGTTGGTCTTTAACTCTGTCCCTACACTACTGATCCCTTGCATGACTCTTAAATTGGTTTTGCAAAGTTAGAAGTATATTATTTTTAGCCATGTTTCTTTGTAAAATCAGTATCTTTCTGGATTCATTTCTCTGGTTAGGAAGCTGATAATGGGACTAGACTGGATGTCTGTAGTGAAGCACATGAAACTTGTAATACTGCAGCTCAAGCCAGTCTCTTGGAGGTGAGGAGGAGAATATAGTCCTATGTGTGGGCTGCAGGGAAGGTTCCTATGGTTTCTCAGTCTCTTCTCCTGGAAATAGCATAGGTAGTTCGGTAAACTGGGAATTACCAGACTAAGTGGGACACCTTTCCCTCCCCTCATCCCACCACCACTTTTAACTGCAGCAAAGATGTGGCAGGACCAGGCTGAACTGAGACCTAGAGTGTATATAGATTGCAGACGTATTTTCTTTCTACCTTGGTTCTTAAATCATAAGAACTAACTGCAGTGTTTCTGGTATGGAAGCTGCCTCCAAACTGGTTATGGTGGGAGTGTCAGGGTGGGGCGGTAGCACGCATTTCTAAGATCTGCCTGCTCTTTAAGAAAAACTGTCCTCGTTGCTCTTTGGCCAGACTGTGTCTGTGATAGAGACACTCTTGGCCCCACGTGCAAAGATCACTTTGACTCCTTCCTCAGGAATGTCTTCTGTTCAGCACCTCCAGAAAATACACCACCAGATCTGAAAGCCTGACTCCAGCTGTTCTGTGTCACAGATAAGTAAATCTACTATTCCACAAATCAATCTTTCATATTGGCTGAATGATACCTGTAGATTAAATATGTTTGAACTTGCTTTGCCATTATCTCGAGTCGTTTGGCAATTTGGCTAGAAAAGGCTTATCTCTTACCAAGCAATCCCTAAGCAGAAACAAATGCTTTGCAAATGGGGGGAAGGCATGAGAGGAGAGGAAGAAGAATTGTAATTGTCCAGACTTGCAGACTGGAAGTTGGGCATGTGGTATGCATAAGAAAAGGAAGACTGTGTGTTTGTAAATTGGAAGTAGTGGGAGTAGTGAATTTTTCAGGCCAAACTGCAACCTGTAGCCACATGTTTATGAGCCTTGTTCAGCTGAAAAGACTTCCTTTTCCAACAGGTCTTATGTAAGAGAAGGGAGTCTCTTACTTCATCTTACTTTTTGCACATATGCAACACTTTTTTTTTTTTTCTTAAAGGTGTCTTCTTTTTTTGTAGGACGCTTTCTTTTTTCTTAAATTTGTGTGCTTGTTTGTATAAGATAGGCTTCAACAGAGATTCTGTTTGACTTGGAAGGAGGGAGAACCATATATTATTATGAAATCTCTAGACATCATCTTTTCTTTGTGACAGTGTGTCTCTGTATATGATCAGAATTTGCACATCATAATGGAATTTAACTCATCTCCTACCATTGATTTTGTATAAATGTTGACAAAAAAAGTCAGCAGCAGTGTTACCTGGAGTTTCCAGGACGAGCTCTGATGAGTAGGTTATCATCAAGATGAAGATACGACAAGGGACTCTCTTCTGTTTTCTGTCAAGGTCTGTATGTGCTTCTCGCCTTGGGTTGGATTCTACGATGCACTGATTGGGAAACAAGAAAACAAGTATCAGAGTAAGGCTTTACGCTGCCTCTGTCTCTCTAAGACTGCTTGTGTGGTCACTGGGTTATGTTAAAACAGAGTTATTCCTGCTCATCTTCATGCAGAGTCAGCTTGGAGACCCTTTTCAGCAACTGACCTCCAATAAAGAAGTTTAGCAGAGCGTGGAGTTGAGACCTCTGTACGTACGTGCCTACACATAGTAACAGGAACCCATAGTCTGTTGTGCCAGACAAACCTCAGTCTCCGCATACAATTTCTGATGTTTATTGCATGTTCAGAATTGATCTAATCAGTGAAGTAGCCCAACTTGAACTTCAGCTGTATCTAACTAAACTCATGGATGTAACCGAGCTTGCATAGATACTACCTGAGCAGAACCTGGTCTACCACTCAAGTTCAAATGCTAGCTATTAACTGCATTTTAGACAAGGAAAACCCCAATTAGTGTTACAGCTGCATACTAGTGACAAATTTACAGCTATGAGTCAGCATGGTGGTACACAAATTTATCACCTGTTTTTGTTCATAAATAGGAACATATAACAAAAGAAGTCATGTGACACACCAAATTATTTAGGGAATAGCTATGCTTAGAATGATATTTCCAGCATAGACCATGTAATATTTCAGATGCTTGAGGGATAAATCCTCACCTTTCCTTTCAGGCTAAGATTTCTTATCCTTATTTTCAGCCCATGGGGAATTTTTTTTTTTTTTTTTACTAGAAGGAAAATTGTAATGAAAGCAAGTGTGGCTATCTCTGTTTTGGGGGTTGGAGAATGTATTGGCTAGATTACTGCTGTGGTGAAAGGCGCAGAATGATGTATAGATGACACCACCCAGATAACACTGACTTGGAAATCTCCTAAGAGACTTCCCTCCCTGCTCACTTCTTGCTCCCATGGAGTAATCCCACACAGTTGATCCTACCAGTAGCACAGTGTTGCCACAGCTAGCAAATTGGGGGAACAGAGGCTCTTTGAATCTGGAAACACATCTGTTCCAAAAGAAATGGGTAGGTCTTCCAATACATAACTTGTGAGCAGTTGTGCATAGAAGTGTCGTGGGCATTCCTGCTTCTTGGCGAGAGTCTGACCCTAGTCAAAGACTAGCTTGACGTGATTAAGAAACAGTTTGGCCATCTGGCTTGGCTTTGACTGCAGCTATTCCTTAGTGGCATAGTTCAGGTGAGGGCAGTTGGTGGTTGTAGTCCATGCCCCCAGAACCTAGGACAGGATCAGTCCCAAGTTAAACTAGAGAAACTCTGTATTGCTGATAAGGTGGGAGGATGACTGAGAACCACCAAAGTATATAGGTGGTCAGGTATGTCTTTTGCCTTAAGCCAGAGCTGCACAGAGCTCCTGTGCCACCTACAGATCCCAGAGGCATGTCCCAGCCCAGCTGTACTCCCACTGTATGCACTCCAAGGAACATGAAGTAATCATTGGTGCAGCTGTAGTGTTCACTTGAACCTGTGCTAGTTGATGGTCGCCAGTTCTGTGGCTGAGCTCACTGTCTATGTTGTAAACCTGCTTTTTTGCACAAGCTGTTTAAACTGAACCCTGGAGCATTCCTGAGGTAGAAGCTGAAACCCTAGCTTAGGCCCTAATCTCTCTGGGCATGGGTGTATCACAGCCCAGTCTGATAATAGATTTCTTTTGTTCATCTTTCTCCAAGTCCAGCACATGTATCTTAAGTCTGAGCTGTTGGGGCTGTAGGCAGGTGGAAGATGCAGATCTCATTGGACTTACACACCTGAGCTGAAGTCTGTTCCAACTAGCAACATGACCTATATAGTGATGCTTTAAATTGCTGTGCACAGGAGTTGAGGAGCTGGCTAGTGGTTTTGCTTCCAAGAAGTGAGTGTTTTGGGGTTTCTTTTTTTAAAAAAAGCGGGGAGGGGGGTGAAGAGATACTAGATGGAAATACCTTGCAGCTGGCTGCAGAAGTGTAGAAGGTTAGCCTAGCAGAGGGATTGTGATGTTCAGCATAGTGGACAAAGCACACAATAACAGAAAGATGTTAGTGTTAGTGTGAAAAAGACTAAAACAGAACTCAAAGCCAAAATATTTACTTGCTTTGGCTCTGTTTGAGCCTTCTCAGGTGTTATTCAGGATATCATTCAAAATACCTAAAATTACTTGTTTCCTACAAAGTAAAGCCACAATGGCAGGTAAAAGCAGCCAGCTTTGCAGTAGAACTCTCCCTGCCTAAATAAGGGCTGTGAAATTTGTAGCTTGACTAGCAACACTTTTGGTCAGCCAAAAGTGATTCGGGGAAGGGGGTGTAACAGATGGTGCATACAGAATGTGTGCTTAGATGGCTGTGACTTGAATACACTTTCCATGCTTTAATGAATGAGAGGAAAAAAAGAGGCAGCTTCCTGTTGTGGGGTTTTTTTTAAGCAATGATTTTCCTAAAAGGAGAAAACAAGGGGTTTCATGTGTTTCTTCTGGTTATCCTTGGGGAGGTGGTTGGAGGGACAGTGTTGAGGGCTGAGGCTGAATCCTGTTGCAGGCCCTTGGCATCCTTTGTCTAAGAATAAGATTGGTGACTCCCTGTCACTGTCTTGGAAGTTTTTTTCTGCGAGTGTGTCATTTTCTGAACCCTCCCCTTAGACAGAGATAAAGGATGCCCTGGCCCATCAACGGTGCAAAACAAGGCACTGACCAGGATGTCCTACTTTTAAATTTCAGTAGGGAGAATCTGTCTTGATGCTCTATGTTTTAAAGGACTAATTCCAAATCTACTGAGGCTCACCACTGGGGCTACACTGCATTTGCATGGGAAACGCTAGCTTACCTTAAGTTAGGGCGGTGACTGTCCAGAAGACAGTTGAACAGTAGTTATTATTTTAACGTCAGCGTAAAAGGAATTACAAATATCCTCTGCAGAACCTCCCTGGATATTTGATGGTATAACTCAGAGAACAGTTGCAATGAAGCTGCTTCATGCCCATTAGCTACCCCCTGTTTGATTTCAGGGTTCTGCAGGCAGAATTGGATCCACTGCCTCCCTCTTGCTTTTGGTACTTTTAGATTTGGGTTTAAGTTAAAATATAGCTGTCTTTTATCTCAGGATGTATTCTAAAGTGAAGAGAGGCCAGGTCTCTGTCAATCCTTTTATGCCTAGAGAGAAAATCTAATTTGTACTACGTGCATCTTGGGAAAGCAGAGAAGAATCACAGGACACTTACTTAATCAGTAGAATAAGGAATCATGCTTTGATCAGGAGCTACAGAGTGCCTCCGATATGATGATTATTAGTTATCCTAAATGGAAGAGCTCTAATAGCAGAAGCTGTAAGATCCACTTTAGAGCAGTAATTAACATGACACTGAGGAATCTTGCTGGGGTGCAGCAGATCCAGGCTCTGATCTGGTCTGATCTGATGCTGCCAAAACAGGTAATTGACCACATTTTTCAGAATGTAGCCAGGAGCCTCAGGTCTGGGTTGCTGAAAATCTTCAGAAGCCTTTTGCAAGTAAGTTTAACAGGGCAGGTAAGCACTTTCCTGCCCAGTTCTACTCTCCTTATGTGCTTCTAAAACATGGGTTTGTTGATTTATCAAAGAACTTTCACTTCTGTTTGAAGCAATCTAAATTTAGAAAGGAAGTCTTGAGCTTCTCATTGCTGCTGTGTGTGTGGGCTATTGTTGAGGCTTGCAGATTCCAGTATGAGGTTTTATTTTTAGTTATTAATGATGCTGGATAAACTGGAAAGAAGAAATAGTATGTTTTACAGATTGAGAACTTCAACCAGGCATCACCACTAAAATATATTAGATAGTGGAGGTAAATGGATCTGTCAGTAAGTACAGTTGCTGGCAGACGTATGTCAGTGCCCCTTAGGCTGCCTATAGTGCTCTAGAACCTCTCCACACCTGTTTCCCTACCCATCCTTAAAGCACAGAGAATCTTCTAGCAACAATTTTCATCTTCCAGAGCAGTGTTTTCTTCTTCTTCTTACCTTTAGAGTAAGCTAGAAGAATAAATCGTGCTTTAGGATACAGATGCATAGCTCCACTGAAATAAGCAGAAGTAGTAAGATCTTGTTTAAAGCTTCCTGACTTTTTTAGACATATCCCTCTTAAAAACTGTTCTTCATCTGCCAAGCAAAATCTTTCAGTTTAGGGGCCTTTTGTCTTTCTGACCAAAACCGAAACTTTCCACAAACTAAAACATTTCTTATGAAGACTAATAACTTTAACTCTCCCACAATTTCTATAGAGACAGTTCTGAATGCCTCAGACCAACACCAGCTAGTAGTATCAAACTCTCTTGGTGCAGTAGTATCAAACTCTCTTGGTGTAGATCAGATGCAGTATTTTTTTCCCCTCATTTTATTGAATTCTGGAAGCTATGCCCTTGTCTATTCTCCATTGTTTTAAGGAAACAACTGACTAAAATACACAAGTATTGTTATCAGGAGACTGATCCTTTTGGGGAGATGTGCATAGGCCTTCAACCTGCTCTCTTTGGAAAAAGAAAGTTTTTTTGTTTGGTTGGTTGGTTTTTTGTTTTTTTCTCTTTGAAATACAAGGGTGTCTGTAAGCGCTCTGCAAGGAGGAGGTCATAGTGCTGAAGTAAGCCAAGGTGAGCACAAACACCAAAGACTCTTAGCATTTGCTTACACAGCTAAGGTGGGAGAAATCCCAGAGTAGATATCAAAGGGCTTGTCAACCCTGTTTGTATTAAGCCAGGACATTATGTGTGTTAAAACTGGTTTGGTCTTGCTTTGTGGGTCAAGT
The DNA here is from genome assembly GCF_026419915.1 of Harpia harpyja. Lineage (NCBI taxonomy): Eukaryota > Metazoa > Chordata > Aves > Accipitriformes > Accipitridae > Harpia > Harpia harpyja. The sequence goes on along the minus strand of NC_068951.1, from coordinate 1,527,219 downwards.
GTAGAATTTGTAGAACCACTGGCTGACTGCTACAGGCCTGATTTAAGCACTGTTGTATTGGTGGCATTTCGTATGGGTATAATGAGGCCAAGTTTCTGTGGGACACTTCTCAGTCCACCCTAAATTTCTGGGCCATTTGCAGTCATGGCTAGTGACTTGAGTGGAGTCTGTGGAAACTAAGGTTTGGAGGGAGAAAGGAGAGCTGCTGTAAGCCCAGGTCTTAAGCTACTGCACTAAAACACCAGCTGGATTTGTGCTGAGACTGCATTTGTAGGAAATATAATCCTACTTTTAAGGAAGATGTTTTTTATAATGTTGAACGCACCTCTGTAGCAGTAATTACCTATTTGCATCTAACTCAATGGGCCTTATCAGTTACCATCTGCCAATCTGTAACTGGAGGTGTAGCTAACTTAGCAAGATCTAGCTGATCAGTCACTTCTGCTAGGGTGACACTACTATTTAGGTTTTGATTCTTACGGAAACTAAATCTACAACACCATTCTGCTGCCAAGGCATACTCCAGTTCCACTGATGCGTTCTTTCCTTATTTTTTTTCTACTGTGTTATTCAAATTGCCTCGGTTGCCAAGAATAACTAGTTTGTGGTCTGAGGCAAAGAGCTTTGAAGTTAATGGACACCTCACAACATAAGAGTTCAAATTGAAGGTAGTAGCGTCTATCCTTTCATTTGAGTGAGAAATGAATACTTCGGCAGCAGCAATGCAGTGGTGATGCAGCACTGCTCTTAGCTGAAGTCCGCAGTAGTGTTAGAGTGCTCCTTGCAGCTCCTCTCTGTAGTCAAGTCAAACTGCCTTTGCCGTGTTCCTTAATGAAGGGGCAGATCCTGCCTGTAGCATTTTACTAACAGATTTTTCAGTGTCCTTTTGAACTGTTGTGCCAAGAAGGGTGACTTGAGAGAGTCTTAACATCTGGCTTCAAGGCACCTAGTTTTTCGCAGCAGGACAGGGAAGAGAATGCAGAGCTGACAACTACAAGATGTTCCTTCTCAAACCCATGTACAGAAATTGCTTTGATCGTTGCTGTGGTAGTCAACTTTGTGAGGCAGTGGAGCAACTAGGAGCTGTTTGGAACCGGGGAGTGAGGAAGACTGAGGAGAGGAAGCATCAACCAGTGCTGGTGGCTCAGGTGTCTCTGTGACAGCATGCCTGGTCCTCCCGGAGTGGAGTAGTGAGAGCTCTGAAACACGCAGACCATGCACTGTGGAGGGTGCTCTTGCCCAGAGAGTTCAGGGTTAACACTGCTGATGTACAGGTCTTTGGGAAGAGAAGGGATGTAAAATGCCTGTTACCTGTCTAGTTCCAGAAGCCAGTTTTTCTTAATGTCTTGCCTCACTGAGTTTAACATCTGATTAAGGCAGCTGAAGTTCTGACCAGAATGCTGGCTCTTCCTTGCACGGGTAAAGGCAGCCCCTTTTCCAGATAGACTGCAAGTGCCGGTGATGTGGGAGCGTGACCTCTGTGGCAACAGAGACCTCCTAACTGCCCGAGGCACGTTTTGGGGCATCATTCTCAGACTACTGCTGTATGTCAGAAGAGCTTTGAGCAGACTGGGGGGGAGCTCACAGAAGCAGCTGTGCTCGTTTCTGGCTTTTGTTGTGCAAACTTAGGCAGGACTAGCTAAATTCTTCTACTGGGCTTAACCTGCATCCTCTTTCCAGTTCTTTTAATGCAAAATACTTCTGGTTCTTAATCTTTCCTAGGCAAGGTTCCACTATGTACCTTCAGCCTAGTGAATCCTGCTTGTGCCTGCAGTGGGAGCATCATACCCCTTGACTGTCTCTAGCCTGCAGTGTCTTTCTAGCTTCTCAGCTTTCTGCCTTGTCACAAGGCTTTGTCCTCGGGCTGAAGCGTTGCCTCTCTGCCTCTGAGGCCCCACAGCGATAGCCTGACTCAGCAATTTTTCACAGTTCTGGCTTGATCTTTCCTGCAGCTGTAAAACTGAGGTGCAGGGGGGAAGGGGAAATGCACGAGGAAACGCATGGTCCGATCCCTGCCTCTCCCTTTCACTCCTTGTGGATCCTCTACATAAATAGGCTGGCTCAGCCTTTTCTGTCTTCCTAACAAGAGGAGCCTGGTGTGAGGTCTCTTCCATACCAGGCATGGCCTCTTTATACTGCAAAGAATAAAGTCTCCACGTTCAAACTGTGTTTTGCAGGGTGGGTTAGCAGCATGGTCTTTGTCAGCTTTCCTGACAAAGCCTTAGTGGTGTGGGAACAGTATCAGCAAGCACTGCGAGTCTTCACATTGCTAGAATTCTTTAGAGTTCTTCTAAATGTTGAGCCTTCAGCCCCTTAATGCGAGTAGCTGTGGCTCTGAGATTTATCTGGCCTCAAACTTTGGGGCAGAGGACATGGGGAAAATTGGAAAGCCACCCTGATGGATGAGGGATTTTGAAATTTATCAGTAATAAAGGTTCATTTCTTTGGGAAAAATGATTTTGGGAGTTCTTCCTCTAAGAAGTCCTGGTACCATCTCTTTTTGCAGTATTGGCATATTAAGTAGTCCAGAGTGCCTTCTGTTCACGGGAGAATGTAGTATGGTTTCCATGCTGCTGTGCAGATGGTTGCCAAGTTGTCTAAGGATAAGACTTTCTAAAGTGCGTGACCTTCCTGTCCTTACATGATAGTGATTCCAGGAAAGGTACTGTACAAGTTAACCTGCACAGCAGCAGTTATGAGAACCACCAAGGAGAGGGCTGAGTTTTGCAGTGTTTATTTTCAAAGTGTGAGATAGTCTAACAATTTCCCCCTTAACAAAAAATGGCATGTACCCAATCCCAATGTAACTGACTGCAAACAGATTGCAGTTTCTGTGAGATCCATGTGGATAACATGGTGTAGTTTTGCTTTGATCTCATGTAGCTGCACCAGAATCATGTTTAATTACTTTGAAAGCCTGTCTCTGAGCAAGAGAGTCTCTTACCCCAACTGGGATAGACAAGCTCAGAGACTAGACTGAACCTTCATTTCTGCAACTTGTGGAAGAGTTACTGTTGTCTGTCTTGTTCTGAGGTTGCAAAACAATGGGGAGATCTTTCACAGCTTAAAAGCTGAGGCTGATGGGCAGAAAGAGGCAGGTTGATCCAGTGGTTACTGTCCCCACTCAGGAGGGATGGTTCAGTTCTCATGACCTTTCCAAGTCACTTGGGCAATTGCGGGGGTACAGGAAGATTATTTGTAAAATGAGAACAATGGCACTTAATACTATCAGAGCACCCCTCCTTCACCGATCACACTGGTGACACAACACACACATTCACTCAAGAGGGTTCAAATCCTTTTCTTGTAAGGATTTCATGTAGATTCATGTGAAATAGGACCTATTTGCGTTAGCTAAGGGTCTGACCCCAAAGCAGGAAGCATTTCCTGTTTGGTTTCTGCTAATTTGGGGATTGCAGTGCCCCTGCCATTGCAGTTGCATGTGCAGCAGCTAACTCCCAAGTGAATGACTGGAAAAATCTCTTGCCTTAATGACCATTGTCCACTTGAAGGGCTGTTTTCCAATCTTTCTATAAATGGTGTAGTTGGGTACCTGCCAAATTTTGATTTTAATATATTTTAATGTTGCTTTCATTTCCATTTTTGTTTATGCCTTTGCTGTTGGGCAATGCAGTTAGCAATATATACCCTCAAAAGAAACCTGTTTCCAGGTGCTGGCAAGTTGGGCTATAAATATGCATTTGTGGCTAAGGGCTGGCATGAACTCTGAATGAGGAAGGTATGATTTATTTTGGGTATTGCATCCTCTAATGTGGGCTTATATGGGCAAGAGCTATTCTTCTGGGTGTCTGCATTGCTAACTTTTTTTAAAGTATTGGGGACTATATTAGAGCAGTTTCCACTCAACTTTCTGCACTCAGCCCGATCCCTATGTTTACCCTAACTTTGTTCTGCTACTCAAAAAATCAGCTCAGTTTTACTTTGCCCAGTGACAGGGACCCACCCTGGAGGTGTGTATCAATTTATCCCAGCCAGAAATAAGCATGACTTCTAGGCCAGAGTGTTTGTCTCTTCTGAAACTCCACAGCATGTCTGCTGCTGCCTGGCTGTCCCAGTTTGACGTATTTGTAGAATAGGATTTAGGGCCTGCATTGTGACATACCAGTAGTGCAGTCTGCAATAGTCTGTAACATGCTACAGTCTCTATTTATTAAGATTATAACATCACTCCTCTTTAATGGCAGCTGAGAGACCTAGGAAGCGAAACTCACTCAGACATGAGAATGAGAAGAGAGGCACATCTTTAAGAGATGAACTTTGATTCTACCTAGGCTGCCCTTCAGCTAATGGAAGAGAAATGCCTTATTTTTTGGGTCTACCTTACTGGAAACAGACAGTAGCATTAAAGCAGCATGCACATGGTTCATGCCCTTCTTATGAATTGTGCTTCATTCTACAGAGTACAAAAGTCTGTATTTTCTTCAGTAAGTTCTTAGTTTCCAAGCAAAACCTTGAACTGGGTGATACACATTTGAACTTTGGGGCTACTGCAGATTACTTAACTCCCTGATGTTAGGTTTGTGTACATGTCTCTTAGATGTGAGGTAAGAAATAAAGCTCTTTTCTTCCTCAGAGGTTGAAGGACATGGAGAACATCTGCTGTGAGCTGTGTTCCTTTATCTTAAAGCACATATGATTTGTGGCAAGGTAGTCATTATGTTCCTATAATGTATTTTCCAACAATTAGTTAATCTGTAAGACATATCTTTCACAGTACAGCAGATACACAGCTTTAAAACTTTGCAAGGCCATTAGTTTTATAGTATTGGCTACCAAGTACTGTACTCATTAATGGCTTGATTGCTACCAACAGTCCTTTATACAGCCTTTATAAAAAAGGCTGCCAGTTCTATGACGCATGCAGTTCCTAACTTTACCTGCTGTCTGCTGCTAATCACTAAAAGATGCAGTAAACGCTTTCTAACCTGGCTGTCTAAGAGACTAGGTACTTACCCTACAGGTACCCAAATGCCACTCATGAGGACAGCCAGTACTCTTGCTGTCACTTCAGATGCCCAAAGGCAGAATGAAGGAATGACCTCCAGAACAGGCAGCATCAGACAGGTGGAGATCACCACAACTCAATACAGATAAAGTACCTTCTTCTAAATTATTTTCTCGTGTTCTGATGAGCTTCTACTTGCCATCTGTCCTCTACACAGTCGTCATATCATTATCTGTTCTTTCAGAGACAATTTAATTAGATCTTCTTTCAGTAGGTTTTAATCAAGTGTTATGGGGTTGCTGGTAAATTATTTACAGACGTATCACTTGATGGAACACTTGGTCTGCTAAAGGTATCACGTAAGTGACCTAACTGTAGCAAAGAGTACAGCTGGCTTTAACTTAGGACCCTGCTTGTGTTCCTTGGGGTTATCCAGTTGACATTAGACGAATGTTGGGTTATGTGAGCCCACTTCCCTTTACAATAGTAGAAACTGAATGTCACTGTGCTGAAACAAAGGAGTTGAAGCAGTTTAAAACTAGGGTAAGAGCTGAATTTAGCTCTAGTCTCTGCTGGCTCAGTTCTTTTATAAGTGCCTTTCAAGGTTGAATACCTTAAACAGTGTGGCCTTGACCCTCACTTGAAGCTCCAGCTATTTAAACAGAAGTGCTGTTGTACTATCTTCAGACTTGGTCTACCTTGAATGGGCAAGGTAGTAAAAAACAACACTCAAGGGGTAATAAACTGAGAAAGTGGATATTTTTAGAATACAAAAGGGTTCTTTCTCTGCCTTATTTCACCTGTCCCTTAAGGTGGTGAAAATTTTACAGCTATAAGATATCCTTTCTTCTTTCATCTTGTTGGATGCTTCTTTCAGCAACATTACTTTTTTCCCAGTTCAGCTCACATTCTTTGTGAGAAAGCCCCAGCATGGGAGGATACCAGCCTGCCTGCACCCAAGTATTCCAGTAAGTTTGCAGCAATAACTGTCTTCCATTTATTGTTTACGTAGCCTCTGAAGTAAAATGCAGTTTGAAGATATATAATCAATGTTACAGAACTGTCACCTATGGAAACCTTATTCCAGGTATTTATTATGCTTATTTGGTATTTACAATGAGCATAAGCTTGGGTATATTTTTAATGCTTAGTGCGCAGGCTGGAGATGCAACTGAGGTTCCATTCATTACTGGAAAATTACTAAGTACTTTTGAACATGAGTTTGTCTTTCTTGCTTCTGTCAAATTCCTTCCAGTGTAGGATTTAAAAGAATAGTTTTGCAGGTTCTTGGTGGTGTCTTGCTTCACTTGATGGATTCATAGTGCTGAGATAGAGCAATACTGCTCAGCTGAAGCTTTGTGATCTGATCCAGAGCAGAGGACAGTAATACGCTTTCATATTGAAGCACAGAACTCAACTGAATGTATGGAGAAAGGATATTTGATGCACTATGGAAGACCGTATGTGACATCAGGCAAGTGACTTTACCCTGATTTTATTTCTCCCATATGCATGTTAAAGAAATGAATCGCGGCTTGACTTACGGAGTGCATCTGATCTATAAATGTTAATGCAGAAATTGTCCAGACTTTGTAGTTGCACAAGCAAGTACAAAATTTGATGCAGTTACCTTGCACAATATTTAAAACTGGGCTTAAAGGGGAATATAATGATTGGCAGAGTCCTGTGTCCAGCTATTCTGCCATTCTGCCATTGCTGGTCTCCAACCTATAAAAAACTTTAATAATTTATACAAGAAGTGTCCTGCTGTCAAAAGGCCCATGCTTCCAGATCAAAAGTTGCAACTTACTACTTCTCCACACCACTGCACAAGGACAAAGAACTGTTACCAGCGTTACAAGACCATGTGACAAGGGCTTCTAACTTACTTTCCTTGCATCACATATGGGGCCAATACCACAGTGAATTGGCATAATATGTTGGCAGTGATAGCATAACCATCAGAGCTATTTCACCTTTCAAAGCCTGTGTCTTGCTCTTGACCATTCTCCATTGCCTTCTTCCTTGTTCCTCTCTTTGTATTTCAGCTTTGCTGCTCCAGGTCCCTTCATAGCATCCAGAACCACCTCTTATACATGTTTCTTCCTTTTAAGCCATATATGTGACAAGAAATTTCTTGCATGATGCTCTCATCCATGCCCCCATAATAGCAACTACTGCTACCCGTGACCTAAATAACATTCACTGTTTGTATAAAGATTTCATTTGTTCACACCTAGCTTTAAAATCTCTGCCACTGAAATGATTACAGGAATGCTTTAAAGTGCAATTACTCTTAAGGTCTTTCTCTGCATTTTTAAGAGCTTGAATCTTTTTCTGAGGCTGATAATGAACTATTAGTGTAGTTAAGAATCAAGAATAGCATGTGGGAAAGTGACTCTGCCATTAACCCAAGCCATGCATTCTTTCAGTGGATAAGTGCAGATGTTTGACTTCAAGACTTTAGGAAATGATGTTCAGGGAGGTCCTGGAAACCCCCCAAGAGACCAATAGACAATTTAGCAGGTCATTGTATCTCATTGGAGATCATCATTTGTCATGAGCCTTTTGTAGAAGGAAAAGACTAATTTACAATCTTATTGTGTAGATATACTGGATGTGTCAGCATGTTTTGAAAGGCTCCTCAGAATGAACAATTGGGGTGAGAAGTTGTGTCCTCTACAATTCCCCCCTGCAATAAGAGGGAGGACTGCCTATACTGAACCCATGTTCTTTTATCCTTCCTCATTCTCCAGAATGACCAAAGACAAGAAGGGAGTTTTTTAATGTTTGTAAGTGAAAGCTTAGCACATTATAGTCTCAGTTGAAAGGAACTGAAAGCAGTCCACCTATTCATGAGAGCATTTATACTACCCACAGTTTTTCTAACCTCTCTTGGCAAGTAGCTAGGGCAGACACGTTTCAGAGAAAGTGCTTGTAGTCCTGATGTTATTTAGTATTTGGGAGACAGGACAATGTGGCAGTTGGGATAAGAAGGGACTTAACTGCACTTTTATTGCACTGTAATTCTCACATTGGAATGGCTATTACAGGTGGCATGGTTATGAGACAAATGGAGCCTTAGCATTGCTTATCTGGACTGGATATCTGAAGCACACTCCTGACAAGTTATCTGCTAGTCTCAAGGTTCAAGCTCAAGTGAAGCTATATAGTAGTTGGCTTTATAGCCTGGTCCCTTTCCTTTCAGCTGCTGTGTAACCCAAAGTTTTTTACTCTCTCTTTCTCCCATTGCTGTGTTTGTACTGGTCTGAAGTTTTGTGCAGCTGCTAGAAGAATATTTGCCTTTGCAGCAGAAGGCAGGTAGCTCTGTGTCACTGAAGGTGTTCCCCTCCCCCAGACTTGGCTATTATTTATGCAACATGATCTAACACAGAGTGGCTGGGAGCCGATGGTCCAGAGTTCATTTCCAGTTATTATTGTAGTACAGAGTCAGTCTGGTTAGAGGTACTCATTTCCAGGACAGAATATATACCCTTTGAAAGCATAAACAAACTTTATGTCAGTTTTACGTAGCTTCATAGTGTTTCAGCTAAACAGGAAGAGCAAGCTAGAGTTGAAGCACTGCAAGACGCTGTTTCAACAGTCATCCATACTAAACTAAGTAAGGTCCATTCTAGTAGAAGAGATACACGGGGAGGACTAAGCTCTAAAACAGCAGTGGAAGCTTCCCCTTTTAGTCTCTAGAGATGTATTGAGTACAGTTCTGAGCTTTGCCTCAGTATGTGTTTGAACTCCTGAGCTAGGGAATAGTTGAATAAAACACATGCGGAATTACCTTGCTAGGTTGGGGGTCAGACTTCAGTGGCCCTAGCAGATGTGGCTATCCTGACTTCAATGGCCTGAGCTATTACACCTGCTGTCACAACCCTGTTATAATGTACGTGCGTGTAGCTACTCTGGAGTTCAGTCATACTAGCTATCACTAGCCAAGCTAGTCATCTTAACCGCAATGCTTTTTTTTTTTTTTTTTTTTATTATTATCTAGGATACTACTAGAAATTCATCATAGACAAGATCACCCAAGGCTCTGGCTTTGAAGGCAGGCATGTTCAGAAGTTGTTGGCGTGGTCTCCTTGACTGGAGATTAAAGAGGCTGAACTAGGTGAATCACTACCCTCAAAGTATGAACTTCTAGCATTGGGGTACCATCTTTGGTGTTTGTACAGTCCCAACAACAGTAATCCGATTGTAACTATAGCCAGCATGGGAACACTGAGTTAGTAAGGGTGCTTGGCTACTAGCAGTAAAGCCTCCCTCAACTGTACTTTGCTGCATGCTAATACAGCCATTGTTTGGATTTGAGGCTGAAAAGACACTTTGTACAGCTCAGCATCTGTACTTGGAGATGAGACTACCTTACAGTAATTCATTGCCTGGTTCCAGTTAGTAATCTGTACGCTGCCGTGGGAGACAGGGTGTCAGGCAGCTCATGGAAACAAACCAGTGTCATAGGCTGTTAAATTCAAAAGCAAAGTTTAATAGGGCAGCACAGCCTGAGTGGGGAAGGGGAGCCTCTGAGCTGGACAAACAGGTCACACAGGTTTCCAGACATTCTGTCCTGTGCAAGCAGAGCACCAAGGCTGCAGGAGCTGGATGCTCTCAGGTAGGAGCAGCACCAGTACTTTGCAAGATCAAAGTTTAGCAGAGTTGAGGCTCCTTCAAGTACTGGAGTGTTTGAGCTTTGTTTAGCAAGAGTCCATCAGAATACTCACTAATTTAAGTTCTTAGCAGTTAATGATTAAGTTCCTCCTACAGAACACCACTGATGTCATTAAATTCACAGTTTCTAACCCAAGATTAACAGCTTCACTTTGGTCCTTGCTATAGTCTTTCCTTTAGGGAGACACCACCTTGGATATCATGATCCGACTATTTGTGCCCTATTTAGGGAACAGAGGTCACATCCTGCTTTGTCTCTGCAGAGGCAACTCCTACTCTTCCTGTTGCCTCACTCTTTCTGTTCATGTCCCTGCAGAATAGCAGGGGGAGTAGGAAGGAAGGAGAACTAGTCCAGTACAAAACCTCATTCAACACACAGTCAAAGAAACCCAGCAACTGAACAGCAATTTTATAGCAGAGTAAAACAGTAGAGCTTATGCACATAGCTCACCTCAGTAACTCCAAAACAAAATCAGGAAAAAGGCAGTAAATAAAGCCTTGCTGCAACACCATTCTTCTGCTTCATAGCATTTCCTCATATCTCACATTAAACCCAAACTTCAACTAGTCCTTCATTCTCATTGCAATAACAGTAACTCCTTCAGTAGGATGGTCGTGGGGCTTCAGAGAGTATTTTCTACCTGTAATCCACTGCAGGGAAGTCCCTCCTGTGTTTTTGGGTGATCAGCTATCCAGAATGCTGTTCTCCCTTGTTCCTAATTGCATAGAAGTAAATTTCTCAAACTGTGTTAAATCTCGCGAATCTTTAGCCTTCTGCAAAGAGTAGAGTTAAGTGAATACACTAGGAGTGTGAGTACTTCTATACTAGGAAATCAGGAGTGTTTTGGAGAAGTGATTCTTCAGCTGAGGATACCTCAGGCATAACTGGAATTTCTGTGTGCATTGTACTATAGCCTAATTGTGAGATGTGCTTACTCACTGTGTTGCATGAGAGTCGGTTTGGGGATACTTGCCTGATGGGAGGCCTGTCTTAGACCTCATGGGCTAGGCTCTCTGTTCCCTTACATTGTCTTTGCACTTGTAAGTCAACTACACTTCACAGAAGTTTGCCTGAGACTGTCATGTTCCTGTATTTGAGACGGTAGGAAGGCTAACCTGAGGACACGTGAGACTGCAGAAAGAGAAGGAATTGGAAAGATAAGCTGTGTGGGTTTATATGTTTGTTTTCTGAGAAGGAGAGCGAGCTGAGCAGGGAAGCAAACTCGGTACGATTCCCACTTACTAATGGTACACCCAGACCTAGAGGAAAAGTAAAGAAAACTCATACAATCCATTTACTCTATTTTATTTTTTAATTGTTTTAGGAGGCTTTTCTAGAGCTGAGCTGTGGGTGACCTGCTTTCTACTTGGCAGCTGAATCTCAGTTATGCTTGCACAGATTTTTCATTCCTTTATTTTGTGCCTCAGTGCATTGTACATAGCGCTCTGGAAGCATTTTCTAAAATTGATGAGCAAACTGGAAATCTCTGATCCCCACTGCATGGCAGAACATACCAAAGTTTTTATTTTTTTCCTCTTAAATTCTGAAATAAGGAAGCTTGCTTTATAGGTTCAAAGCATTTTGAACAAAGCAGGTTTTAGTGTATTGTGTTCTTTCTGACAATCCCAAAATGCAGTCTCATAGCAGCTTGTTAAAATAAAGCTGTTTTGCTGTTTTAAAAGACACTTGCAGAGAATGTGGCAAGTTGCCACATTCCAGTTAAGCAATTTCCTATAGTTGAAATATTTTATTTTATTTTTTTTTTAAACACATGGTTTTCTCAGCCATTTCCCTCCTCCATTTTCACTGCAAGAAGCAAAAAAAAAACCCCCACCCCACAACACAGAAGCCCCCAACCCCGTATTAATACTTATACATTTGAGGTGAGTATTCTTTGGGAAACTATGGAAGGACAATGTCTATCAGTGTGTTTTGATTCATTGTGTAATGCAGAGATCTTCTGATTGTCAACATCTGATCTCTTAGAAACAAATGGTAACATGGAGTGGTGGAGAATATTTGATATCAATTATGGTGTAAATAAAAAATATTTTCTTTTAACACTTTTTTCTTTCTGAATGGGTTACATACTTAGAATCCAGTTACAGAGCAGATCCCAAAGGTTTTATAGCTGCATACCTCTTAGTCGCTCTGGAGAAGTGTGTTACTGGTGTATTACATGCTAGTATAAAAAAAGTGCATGATGGATGAAAGAGGCATAGCAATAGAGAATCTAATCCCAGGAGCTGAAGTCTGTTCAGCTGTGTGATGCTAAATTATTCTTAGACTTAAAACTGTTGGCAGTACAAACATCTTTACATAAAGAAATAAAAGCTTTTATGTGGATTGTTTTTTGTCTTTTCCCCCCTTTTATATGGCTCATCACCTGTTCTCCTCCAATGATACTCGGATGCATTCAGAGAATCCACTGCTTTTTGCTGAGAAGTTTCAGTGGAAGTAGTGCTGTTAGCAGTAGCTTGGAGCAAAGTCTGCTTGTCTCATCAGAACAGAACATCGAGCCTTGGCACTGGTGTCTGTAACATACATGGCAAACTTGAATTTTTAAGAACTGTGGCTGTTCTAGAAATAGTATTTTCCTTCATGAGGGTAGATTTGCCCTTTTTTACTGCAGCAGACCTCAAAAGCAACTCAGTAATAGAATCTCTGGGAATCCTGCCCTTACAGATTTCAGCTTGATAGAGGTATGAACGAGTAGCTGTTCAACCGCGTATGGCAGCACTGCTCTATCTGATGCTGTGTTACAGTTTGAAGTAGTGAGGCTCACTTAAAATGCCATGCTCTTTCTCACTGAAGCAAGGGGGTAGCAGCAGCTGCCTTGCTGAATTCAGTGGATGGATGCATGTCCTGCAAAATCAGGTTTTGGCAGGTGCATTTAAAAATGGAGTAACTGATTTAAGAACAGCTGCTGAGTAATCGAAAAGGAAGGAGTAATGCTATAGCTTCCTATTTTTGGGTGACTGCTCAGTCCTCTCCCTTTCTCTTATCAGTTGAAGAAAATGATTGGCAGTGGCAACGTTGCAGATACAAGATTCAACATGCAGGGTTTTTTTGCAGGCAGGTTATGGAAATGGACTCCAGAAGATGAAACACTAGGCTGAGGACCAGCTTGGGCAGCCAAACTGCTTGTATTGAGCTACGAAATGCCAGTGTTTCTAACCTAACCAAGCACAAGGCTCTAATGTCAGCTGTACTGTTAGGGTAACAGACAACACCAACAGGACCTAATCCAGCATTCTGGGAAATCAGTGAATCTGGCAAATCTGTTTAAGATAACTTCAGTATTCTTTGAATTGGGTCACAGCTGGAAAGCTAGTAATAGTCTGCTGCTTATTATTTGCACTTTCAAGATTATACTGTAGACAATCTGGTTGAATTTATAAATTCCCTTTGCCAAAACGCAGAAGAGAAGTAAGACTATGAAGAAAGGATGGAGGTGGAAAGCTTTTTGTTTTAAGATGTTTTAGATTCAGAAGCTGGATAGTAAAGAAAGTGCTGATACTTCGGGAATCCTGCTATTTTGTTCACTCATCACATGATGGCTGAGCAGATGTAAGTTTTGTATCTGTGGAAATCCTCAGAACAGCTGAGGTTTGGAAGGAGAGCTGAGGTGCTCCATTTTCAAACAAGCCAAATACTAGGAAAGTTGTATGCGGGCACTGACTTTGTGCCTATAAGATAGGTAAGAAGCTATCTGCAGCACTGCTGGATCCCTCAAATGTTTGTAGGCCTTTGCTGTATTTCTGGCCTTGTTACTCTGGAGGAGTGCTGTAGGAAGAATTACTCCCAACAGTGTTTTATATCACACCTAGCAGGAGGTGTAGTAGAGTATCAATGGCATTTAGAGTCTTTGATTGTACGGGTGTGGCATTTCAGTGTTCAAAAGCATCCTGGCAAAGTTAGTATTTTCAGTGATGCCTAACTTATTCATGTCCCTTTTGGAAAGATCAAGATTAAATACTGTAAAAGAAAGGAGTCTGAAAAAAACACGAGTGATCTTTGTATAACGATGGAGAGTTGGTTGGCTGCAGTGAAAAATTCCAAAGCTTAAGGAATGAATTTGTATCCAGCACTCAGAACTGTCAGTTTGCAGGCAGAAAAATACAACATAGAATCCCTTTGTCTTTCCTCTGCTCCTTAGGAGGGGAGTATTTCCATTACAAAATAGCATACAGGCTTGTTACAATGGCTTTTTATTTTCTCATAAGCAGTCATATTTTTTTCTCGGTTCTGGTCACTGTCACTCAGTGGAGTCCCTCCTCTGATGCAGTCATCTGAGCAAGAGATTGAGCAGAAATCCTGAACCCCAGAGGCTGCTGAAGTTACTGTGCAGTGGATAATCAGAGGAGATACTTCAAGACAAAAGGGATCTAGCTAAGCACATGTAATACAAAAAAGGGGTGATGAAGTATTTTGAAGAGTGTTTCTTAAGGAGACTGTATAGCATGAAAAGTGAAAGATGTGAAAAATTGCAGAGCTCAGCAGGTAAATGGAATGAAGGTGAACAAGTGTATAAATCACTTTGTAGAAATATTTCTCCAGGCTGACACTCAGGGATTGTTTTCTGCATCTTGGAGTGATCAGGAGTTCTGGGTGGAAGTGATGGCAAATGTGAGAACTTTCCTGCTCCAAAGAGCTTTTTCCAATCCCCAATTGGAGTGAAAAGTCAAGCTCAGATTTTTCACAGGTTTTGCATAAAATAATTTTTGGACACACATGCAAAATGCTTAAATTCTGATCCTGAACGGGCACATTCCTTTCATTATACATTTAATGCAGAAGTGAAGTCTTTTTAAATGCAGGTTTTTATTAGAAAAATTTCTTTTGAGAACTTCAATTTGTTTTCATAGAATGCTTTGAAAATGAATCGCATGAAACTAAACCGCTTTCATGGAAAAGTCTTGGTTTTAACAAACTATTTGTGACAATACACTTCTCTTAAACAAACAAAACCAAAGAAAAAACAACCAAAAACCCCCCACCTCCTTTTCTGACTAGGCACAGAGACAAATGTGCTGTGTGGAGTATCTGGAAATTAACAAAAGTAATGGATATTGTATTGGGCTTAAAGATGCTAAACTTGGAGCTTGTTGTCTTTGTACGTGTGTGTGATCTTTTTTCAAGTGTTGATTAAAATCTTTCCAGGCTGTTGTAATGATGCCAAATAGCTGTTGCAGCACTGGCTGTTGTACGGCCAATTGTTGCTTATCAGTCTCCTGTGTATTTTTCCTCATACAACGATTACTAGGTCAGCAACTATATTTTCCTTCACTTTCTAAGTGGGCACAACCTGGTTTAGAAGAAAGTCTCAGAGTTACAAAGAAAAAATGTTCTTTGTGGGGTGGGAATCTGGATTCAGGTGTACTATATTTGTACTTAAGCTAATGATTGAAACCCCATGTGGTTGCTATAGGCAAATGTTAACCAGTAAGACAGAGCCCCAAAGAGATTTTTTGGAAAAACAAAATGTGAGCAGTGAGCCATGGCAGCTTTCTCACGCAGTGTCTGTGAAAAGAGAAATGTGACTCCAGTCCTTGCCAAAAGAGCTCCATTCTTTCTAGCGGAAAGCTAATAATTTGGAGCATTTCACAGAATAAGGTTTCTTAGCTAAGATTTCCCGAGGTGCAGAGACATAATGACTTCAGCCCTAAGACCTGCAACCTGCTCCTACATAGAGTTAAACTTTTTCAGTATAAACCTCTTCCCCAAAGCCCAACCCAGCAGCAGTTTGGGGAAGTGTGTGTGTCAGAGGGAGGAGGGGAAGATGGAACTCCCTAAGTGCTCAAATAATTGAGTCAAACAAGCAAAGGATTTGATTTTGTTGTGTTTTGTTTCTTTCCCTTGGTCTGCTAGTAAGTCCAAGTGCTGCAGAGAACAAGCTGCTAATCTGTCTCATTCCCCAGCCAGTACCTGAGGGAATGAAGGAGACAGGAGGTTTGTGAATGTATTTTATTCTTTGAGGCTACAGAAACAGAAATGTATAAGACAAAAGGGAGATGGTTGGGAAGGCAAGGGGAATAGAAATGTGAAAAAAACCTTTGGGATTAGGGACAGCATCCTGGGCTTTATTAAAGGAGCTCAGTCCCTTCAGACAGAGTACTGGGAGCTCTCAGGCTAGACATCCAAGGTATTGCCCCTTGGTCCCTCACTGTCTCTGAGAGCTGTGGGTGCTCAGTACCTTGCAGGATGAGGCTTGCAGTGAAGAGGAAAGGGAAGTGCAAGAATATGACGAGGACCTAGAATTAGTCATTCCCTTCCTGACCTTGCTGAAGGAAATGTCTGGCTTTATATTTCTTGCTGTAAACTCTACTTCTTTATTTGTGCTGCAAGTTTACATGTGCACACGCTGTTGGTTTCTTTATTCCCACCTCCGCCAGCATACAATCAAATATACTTGAGAGTTCTTTTACAGTTGTGTGAGAATGATTAGTGCAATCATAAAAATGAAGAGGATATTATCTGTAAAGGCATTTACAGTTTTGAATTTTAGAGAGAGATCCATGAGTTGTAACACAATCTCTATCCCCAAAACATGGCCTGGTGTTTCCTCTCCAGATTATGAACCTTTTGTAGTCTTTCTGTCACTTGCTGCTTTCTGGCTGCAGTCATTGTAAAACCAGCAGGGGATGTGGGGTAGTTGTTTTCTTTATGGGAGGAGAGAGACAATTGATTTGCCAAGACACTGAACAATTCTAGTTATACGGAGAAGTGTAGTATTGGTGTTATCTTCAGGCTGCATTCACCTCTGTATAACTATGGGCTACAGCAGATAAGTTGGGCAAGTAATTGTTTACCTGCAATACTTTGAGAAGCCTGTGTTGTATTAGGGTCTGAGCACCTTACAAACTCCTCCCTTTTCCCCATCTCGGTGAAGTAGGGTAGCACTGTGTACGCTCTAACAAACCAGGAACTGAGCCTTGAAGGCTATAAGATGCGGAACCATTAAACTATGTAAGCTCCTAACTCACTATTGAAGTCTGCACAGGATCTGGCTTGCAGTGGTTTGCTTAGGAGCGTGCAAGAAATAGGAAGGAGAGGAATCTGAGCCTAGGTTTCCCCAACTGTCAAGAAAGATTTATTCAGGGCTGATCTTTTCTTGGGGCAGGGAGATGGAAGTCTTTGATTTCTTGAGGCTCTCCAGATTTCTTTCAGTGCTGTTACAGTGCGGGTCAGTGTCTCGGCCAATGTAGAATCCCTGGAACAGATCTCGGGAGATCCTTTTTGCTGTCTTGCCAAAGGCACGAGTAGCTCTGCCTGGTCCATTTCTGACAGATGCTTGTTAACTTATTGTTGAAGACCTTGGTTGAGGGTCAAGACTGTTGAACTAGGCTTTGTGAAGCCTTAGCTGTTGAGGACCAGGTTCTGGACTGGTGGTGATACTCTTCTGGATGATCACTCTGTTTGTTTGAGCTGTTTGAGATTTGGCTGCATGTGAACAGATAGAGGATCTGGGGACCCTGTGGAAGGAATCAAATGAGTGAGAACAGGAGCTGTGCTGTGCTTGGACAGAAGTATTCTTCATAGCAGGGTAAATCCATAAGCCTGCTAAGTGGCACACGCACTAATTTCATGAGCAGATAGGAAACCTTAACAGGTCTGTAAGGCCAGCTTGGAGTAATGATACCTTTCAGTATATGCTTTGTGCAAGAGGAAGTATTAGTCTTCCTGTGTTCCATATGGAAATACAGTTAAGCCTAATGAAGCATGGTTGAGCTAAAGAAGCTAGATGGGTGCTGGAGAGAAGTCTGAGCTGAGAGGAGGTTGAGCTGCAGATCTGATGTGGCAGCAGCAGGGTTGTGCTCAGCAAATGGTAAGTACAATTCTTAGTCTTGCAGAGCGCTCTCAATCATTCTGTTGCAGTTGCATGTCCTCAGGTTACACAGGAACGGGGAAGGCTTTCATTTTTAGTGTTCAGTGGGTGTGAAATCTTTGATATTTAAGCAGAGGACTGTTCCTGTAGCTGCATTAGGCTCAGATACCCCCCTAGGATGCAATCTTTGAAGAGAATCATGTTATCAGGCACAGGGAACCACTTGATTGTGCAGTTTCATCTTCTCACTCCCACTCTTAGCTGGGGAGGCCTCAGATGAGTGTTCACAGTTCTCAGTCACTGGGATTGTGAAAAAGGAAGGAGAGGAGAGAAAAGGGGTGGTATGTGGCCTCCAAGTGACCCAGAAATGATGCTGTCTGCATCATCTGACAAAGCAAAACTAACATACTGTAGTGCTTGGGCAGTGGCTATTGTGTCAGCCTCAGGCATGGCTGAAGGTTCAAAGGAAAATCCATCCATGTCGTGTTCCATCTCTCCCTATCCCTCTACCTCTCTGTGCTTTTATTTACTGATTTCTCTTAAGGCTTTTTTTTTTTTTTCCCCCAGAGCATACCTTGTCTGTGTATTTTTCTACTGGCTCGTGCTGGGTCCTGTTTTGCAGGGTTTGTTTAGCAATGCATTGAGAAACTATTTCCTTTTCTTTTATAAGCAAAACCAAAAGTCCTTAAGTCAGCCCAGACACCCAGGTTTTGCAGAAGCAGCAGGCTTTCAGTTGTTTCTGTTCGGACACTGCTGCAAGTAGGGCTGGCATCGAAACTCCATGCATAGACCCTCAGCTGATGTGAGCTAGCACAGCTACCTCACTGTGCACGGTGCAACTTGCAGAGTGGTACCCCCAGAGTGCAGCTGTCAGTCAGAGTGCTTGTTCCCATCCATGTCCTCGTCCTGATTTCCTCTGCTTTTGAGAAGCTCCATCGCAGTCAATGCTGCCACGATCTAGTGGTT
The DNA here is from genome assembly GCF_026419915.1 of Harpia harpyja. Classification (NCBI taxonomy): domain Eukaryota; kingdom Metazoa; phylum Chordata; class Aves; order Accipitriformes; family Accipitridae; genus Harpia; species Harpia harpyja. The sequence continues at coordinate 1,508,778 of NC_068951.1, read as the reverse complement.
AGATCTGAGGACTGAAAGTTAGGTCTTCCGTGACCTGTTTTAAGAATTGCTCCTTCACTTTGCACAAATTATTTTTAATCCTTCTTCCTCTTTCTTATTTTTAATAAGGTCTTACTGCATGGGGTCTTGTGAGTATGTTAATGTTTGTAAGTTGTTTTTGGCATTCAAAGCAGTGACACTGTTCTACAAGCTGTCTTTTTCAAAGGGGACTGTGCCTGTGGTCCAGCATAGCAGTAATCTACATACCTGGTGCCTTTGATTGCACTTGTGTAGTCAATGGAGAGGTGGATAGGAAACAGACCCAAGGAAGTGAGTACTCTGGCTACCGTTTTAGCAGAGCTAGAACAAGAAGCCAGGCCTCACATCATGGACCGGGGTCCTGCTCACTCTGCCATGCTCTCTTGCTGAATGATTCAGCTGGTCTCAAGTAAGAGAATGTGAATTTCACAGACTGCAAGTCAGTGTCTGACATGTATGTGAGCTCCTTTTCTCAGATACCGTCTCAAATAAACAAATGAATCTGCTACCAGTTATTTCTTTGTAATGTTTTATCTGCTAGCTTGGCCTTACTCATATATGGCTGGTGAAGATAAATGTCAAAATGTCATCCTTTAGTGGATTCAGTTCTGTTGGTTTTGAGGGCAAAGCCATGTGGGTGAGAAATAGAGTGACCTCATTTTTTAGGATACAAATAATTTCTTGAATCTTTTTTTGCATCTTTTCTTCTTATTTTGGGTTGTGCATTTTGCTCCTGTGCAGCTCTTGTGCTTGCCTTGAAAAGAGCTGTTTGAATTCCATGCTGAATTCAAGGTAGCTTTGAAGTCTGTGAGTTTATAAGACTCTCCAGCTGAATCCTGCATCATCTGAGTGTTCCTAATAAAAGCACAGATGGGAAGGATGGTTTTCTGTGTGGTCGAACGAAATGTTCTATGAACAGGTTTGGCTGAGTTTTCACTACAAAATGAGCATATGTCATGTTAAAAGGGTACAGACCCACTCCCTCCATTTCACCAGGCAGATTTGGTTTTAAACCAGTCAAAAACAGGCATTGGTTTAGTTCTCCCTATACCAGAAAGGGAACAGTCCACATTGTTATGATCTATCTTTATACCTATATGCACAAGAAGCTCTGTGTTCTCTGAAGACAGAGGGGAAATGAGAATTTCTGAGACTTCAGTTGCTGCTTGGTGATGCTATGATCGGATGACGATAACAATTCAGATAGCTGGGAGCATTCAAATGAGTCAGCTGCTTAAAGCTTAAGTTCACAAAAGGAACAGCTCAGTGTTGGGTTGTGTGGTATACAGGAGTTGCAAAGACAGTTGATTTGTTGTTAGTTGAGGGGCTTTGCAGACCGTTACTTTGAATCAGAACAGTTCAGGATGGTTGGCTGAACAGCAGTCAACAGTGGGCCTCGCAGGCATGCATGAAGTGGCTTGCCCTGTGTCTGCAGATCCCTGGCAGAGCTGAGACTAGAAGCTGTCTTGTGATCCTCCATCCATCTGCTCCTGGCTCTGTGCACAGTCTGCAGGACAGACCAGGAAAACCTCAGCACTATTTCTGCGTAATGATTCTTCAGCCTTATTCTTGTCTCCTCTGGTTGGGCACTTTGTCCTGGTGTATTTCTTTGGGTCTCCTCTGGTTCAGGCTCTACAGCACTCTGATCACAAACTGTGATTGCCTTGATTACTGCGTACCAGGGAAGGTTCTGCTCTGGACACAGCATTGCTGCATTTCAGTCCTAACTGGAGAAACCAACCAGCACTTCTACTACTTTGGTGTTTGCTACTTTGCACCAATTTGGTATTCCTGCCCTGTTACAGTGGTATCCAGGTGACTTATTAGCTCTGGTGTGATCATCTTTCCAAAACCTGTGGAAGAAGGTCTGCTCTTATGGCCTTTTCAAAGATGGGAATCTGAGGCAGAGCGGATGGTGACAACTGTATCTCAGAAGTGCTGAACAGTTACCCTCATTGCTGGGCTCTACTTATGAGCAAGCTGCTGTGCATGCCTTGCCTCGGCGAGGTCAGGAAGGTGGTGTTTCGGTGTGCTGGCCATCTGCACAGGGGCTTTCTGAGCTCTTGTTCAGATCACAGGCTCTTCCCCAGCTCTCAGCTTTCATACCTCAAAGCAAGCAGCCTTGCAGACAGAATAGCTTGCTCTGTAAAAATGAAATACTAGTTCTTTCCTTTGGATGGATCAACTCAGTTGCACCTTTTTTCTTTTTTAACTCAGATGACTTTGAAAAAAGTGTCCTGAAGTACACTCACATTGCTGCTGGTCTCCAAATGGTTGTTGAGATCTTTATCAGTTTCTCACATGGTTGCTGAGCATGACTTCAGAGACAAATTTGGCAAGTCAGATTCTGACCTTTTTATGTTCTCTTCAGTGCTCAGGTTGCTCAAGATTTTTTTTGCCTGACGGTAGGGTTTGTCTATATAATGGCACTGGGGGAGATAGATGAGAGTCAGCTAAAGGTGTGAAGTGAATCTACTTTCACTGGATGCCTTAAAATGACTCATCTTACTTTCCCTAGTGTCCCATGCAGATAAACTCTGAGTTCAGAAGTTTTGTCTTCTGTTTCTGGAGGTAGAAATGCAGAACCTCCCTCACTGTATGAGATACTGATCCAGCTAGTGCAGTGTCCTGCTACAGCAGTAGCTATTGTCTGATGCTTCAGAGAGCACACCCTTGCCCTCTGGGTCCTGTTCTTGGCAGGAGGTTAATAGAGGAGTTCCTTCCTGATTAATTCCTGTCTGAAGGAAGATAGATTATTAGTATTTCTCTTAGCCACATGTAAGAGCTGGGTCATACATTGATCTGATCCTTTGAAAACTTCAGCCACCAGCTTGTTAAATTGCAAGGCAGTAAGTGGTGGTAGGCTTGGAAGTATTGGTGTAAGCTCATATTTATCGTCTTTTCAAGTGCTGCTAGACTCCATGAGATTTCAACTCCTGGGACGGGAGAAACATGGTCTGCTTTTGAACATGTGCTCGATTTGTCGGTTAAATAATGAAAATTGTTTGGTTTGGGTATTGCAAAAACCCCTCTTCTAAACATTGCATATGTTTCAAGTCATCAAGAAAAGTTGTAGGCATCAGTGAGCAGAACATTGTAAGTTTTATGAAAGTGTGAAAACATGGCATTTAGTTGTGAAATGTATGACTGAATCAAGCTTGGTCTCAAACTGTTGATACTCTGAAGAAATCTTGGCTGGCACTTCGGTATAGCAGAGTCCCTCTGGCTGTCCCTAACTTGTTTAACGTATAAATTCCATCCTGTGCCTCAGTTTCCCTTTTTTGTGAATTGAAAATAACTATCCTTGCTGCATTTATAGGGTATTTCAAGATAGATGGATTAAAAGCATGAGAATAAGCTAGGGAAGATTTCAGAAAAATGCAAACTCTTCTATCCTCTGCTCCTTTCTCCCTGTTTATTTGGATCAATTGCATTGAATTAAAACTGATTAGTTTTTGGCCAAGCGCAAAAGCTGCAATACGTTTAATGTGTTTGCCTTTTAATGACTTCTGGAATAAGATGCCACTTCTTTAAACATGAATAAAATGTAATTGACAAGAAACTGAGAGACGGTTGACCCCCAAATGCATGAAACTTAATTTCTCTTGTTAGGGACCATAACTATTAACATTCTCTGACAAATTAAGTTAGAATGTGATTTCTGATCAGACCAGAGGTCAGAAATATTTGGGCTGCAGTTTGAATACTGAATTCTTCCAACTCATCCTTGCAATATCTCCTTGCTTGCCAAGGACTCCTGAATTTTGCACCCTTATGTCAGTGAACTAGTTTTACAGATGCCATTGCTTTCTTGTGCCATGTCTGCAGAAGTGCAACTGAAAAACTTGTGGGTGTTTGGTTTTTGTTCATCATCATTTAGACTCCCAACTGTTGGCTTGAGGTCATGGATATGGGCAACCTTGTATCTCAGGAGATCTACTGTTTATTTTGTATAAATATATAAAAAAAGTACAAGCTTGGCAGTTTTTTCCTAAACATCTTGGGCCTGATTCTCACATATGCTGTAAAGGGATATTAATTTTAAAAGTGCTGTAAGGAGGAGATAAACGTGTATCCAGGAGCATACCTTGCAGCATGTGCAGCTCTTGGAGCAAATGAGAACTGGGTGTCCTGGCCATCAGCTACACCAGACAGAGAGAAGGAGGGCTCTACTGGAGCACACCCTGTAAACAGCGATTTACTCCAGCTGCTCCATATCCTGTCTCTGTTCTTGTTCTTTCCCATCTCTGTGGGTTTAAGGCAGTTGGAGTATCGCTGCTTCTGTTGTGGGGTTTGCCATTTGTGATGAGTGGGATGTGCCGTTTGGCAAGCAGGCGGTGAATAGCTTACTATTGGCTTTATCTTTCTGTCTAGTTTGTGGTTGGAGACCTGCATGTTGTTTGTGGGTTTTTATGTGCGTCACTGAACCCAGAAGTTTTATTATATTCTCAGAAGAGGGTTTTGCAACAGCTCAGCTATTAAAGCCAAACCATGTAGTTTAGTTAAAAGTCTGCGCAGGAAATAACAAAATGAAATTCATCCTGGGGGAGAAGCGTGGTGCATGTAGGGTGGGAAGAGAATGCAAACATACTATTTATAGGACTAGGGGAAAACAAATTTGGATTTGAAGAGTAAAGGCGAAGGAGTTATCATGGGAAAACCAGACTTGGCCATCTAAGATACTCAGATCTGTGCTGTCGGACTGCTTTTCCATTTTTGAGAATTGTATTTTTGTTATATTCCAACGAAGAAGAAGTTTGACATTGAAATGTGTGCTGCATAGAGTACCTTCCAGCAGTATCCTTTTAGGAGTTTATGCTATAGATGAGACTTGTCAAGTGAAAAACCCATATTTTTTTCAGCAGTATGAAAAATAGTTGAAGACAGTGCCTGCTCCTAGGAGTTTATGCAGTACGAGCAGGCAGAGCCACACACAGGATGAAAGAGGAGACAGATTATTTAATTTGTTCACTGTCAGACAGCAGGTCAGTGGCAGAGCTAGGAGTGGAGTCCAGCTCCCTTGAGCCAAGGTCCGTTCTCTTACTCATTAAATGTGATGCTTGTGGTGTTACATTGAAATTGGTGAGGAGAACTTCTGTGGGGAATGGAAGAATAGTGATTGCACCTCAAGAATATCCTTCCTCAAAGCAGCATTTTCTTGCCACTGTCAGTGCTTGCAGTTCCCCACTTTATACCGGGTCATGTGCTACTTTTAAGGTGTTTGCATATAATTAGTGTTACATATAACTAAGCGTGAAGCTCTAGCTTTAGAGAGTGTGCTGATATCTCATCCTTCTTCCAGGAAAATAAATCTTGCCTGATGAGAGGTCCTACAGTAAAATAACAGATTACAATCAGACTGAGGAGCTGAGCTGCTCCTTTTATACATAGGCCTGTCACGGCTGGCTGTACCAGTTTCAAAATCACTGTGCAATCTTGCTTCTTTCCCTAGGTGCTCAGCAACCTTGAGGTATGCCCAGGAATGGGGAAGGGGTGAGGTGACCCGGAGGGAAGAAGCAGTAACATACCACAGTACCCTGGGAATTCTACATACTGCGGCTTACAAATGCGCAGCTCACTTGTTTGCCTTTGGCTGGATTTTGTGGTTGCAGTTTGTGTATCAAAGTGCATATCGTCATTGAACCTTGCTTGGAATGGCCTCCAGAAAAAGAGAAGGCTTGGGTGATTTCTGTCTTCCTTTTCCTTTCCATGACAGATCTATTGCACAGCTGGGAAGCTGTTTTTCATTTATGTAGGCTGACTTCTGGCATATTGGGGGCTATTGAGTAGTCCTCAAACTTCCTGCAACCTCTTCTTTCTGCCTCTTACGAGGGGACCTTCCCCCTCTATTCATACCAGTTCTTCATTGCTCCTATTGCCTCCATTCCCAATCTGTGTTCTTGGTTAACCTCAGTTCTAGCCTGTGGGTTGCCAAGATCCCCTCTTCTTTGAGAAGTAAGGCAAATGTGCTCCCCTCACTTATCCTGTCAGGGCTTTGACTATCCTGTTCCTGTCTTTACCTGCAGCAAAGTCCCTCTTTCCCATTCTAATCTCTTCCTCCCTTATGTCTTTTGAGGGAAAAAGTCAGGATGCAAACATGATACATTTGGAGGCAATACAAACAGAACCAAGTATCTTGAGTGGAATGAAACCCTAATGATGAGAATGTAGGTCTTTTCTGTTAAAAAAGGAGTTTTAGGACAGATAGGCAAAAGTCACAGTTGAGATCCATGATAGCATTCAATTTAAACTGTGGAGCAATTGCTTTAACTGTAGGAGACAGTATTTCTAGCTCATCCCCCTAATATGGGAGTTACCCCGTAGCTGTGCAGACTCACTTGCAATGGCTAGGTAGATCTGCAGAGTCACACTGCATCTAATGTGGGCCAGCTGGCCAAGCCATGAGGTGGGGAAAAAACACAATGAGAAGCAGAAAAAATTTAAACCAAGCACTTAGCAGGAAAATACTTGGAACAGCATCTCCGAGCTCATTTCTGACCTGACTATGAACGGGAGAGCTTGCTGGATAGGCTGTTATGGGAAAATACGTATGACAGTGAGAAAGCAGAAGGTCATGACTAAGCCACCCAATGACATCATATGTGCCCCTTGCCTGCACTGCGTTAACTCTGAAGGAACAGAGCACGCGTACTCCAGAGACATCTTAATTTAGGGGTGTGTACAACTGAAGGTGCAACTGTGTAGGAGAGTACAGCTGACAGCAAGTTTAAGAGTACGAGCACAGGCAGAACAAGCTGCAGCAGTGTTTAAAAGTCACATAGTCACGCCAGCATATGGCACTATGCTGAGGGAGTGAGCTGACTTGTGTCTCATTGGCACAGAGTGCAGGCACAGGCACGTGGCTGTCAGTGGTGCCCAGGCCTCTGCTGAGCCCATCACCAGCCCCTTCGCGGAGCCCAGCTGGCTTCGGCAGAACTGCGGCTGCCTGCAGGGGCCTGTCCTGCTCCGCTCTGCAGCGTGGGGTCTGACTAGAGAAAGCAGACAAAGTGTGGAAAAAAGGAAGTACTATCACCCCCTTTTTATAAAAAGAGGTACTGAGACTGAGAACGATTGAGTGGGATTTCCAAGGTAATTTCTTTTAGGTCTTATGCTCCAAAGCCATGTTAGGAAGTTACGGTTAAAAGGTTCTTCTGGTTTCAGCTGGGTGGTCAGACTGTAAATGCAAAGGGATGGCTGGGTGTTCAGACTGTAAATGCAAAGGGATGGCTGAGTCTTCCAGACCGTGGCAGTCCTTCTATTGCACAACTGCCTCTCCTAAGAGTGGCGCTGCTTTGCATTTCTGTATTCATTGCATGAAGAGTTTGAATGACTTTTGTATTAACCCACTTTTTGATAAATCTCAAACTTCATGGCACTGCTGTCTGAATTCAGAAGTGAGTGGGCAGAGACAAACTTGTTATACCTGATAGTTGTGAGGAGTCAAGATTGCTCATAAAACAAAGCCCTCAGCTAACTTTACAGGAAAGCACAAGCTAGAAATGCCTTATCAAAGCTGCTGGCCTACTTTGTTACACAGAACTGGTGGTTCTGCTGCTAGAATGCAGCCAATCTCCAAGGAACATCCAGTGTAGTGTTTTGGTTGGGGGCTGGTGCCGCTGCTTGGCTTCCACTGGCTTCAGCTGCAGCTACAGTGCAAGTGATCTATATGCTGCTTCTATTCAGATGGAAAGAGCTTAGTTTTGAAGTTGCAGCCCCAAACAGTCAGCTGGATGTGCTGGATTCCAACATGGAGGTGGGGTCACTTCAGTTGAATGTTGCTGCAATCTGTTGCCATGCCAAGGATGGCCTTCAGGGCTTTTCCTACTCTTGACTAACAGTCTTTGGCCATATGCAAAAACCGAGGCCCACAATGGCTTGAGTCCCAAGAAACTGTGGCCATAGCTAGAAACATGGTCTCATCAGCCATTTTTTAAAGAATAGCATTAGCAATGTAATAACATAGCAGCGTGTAGTTCCTCTGTGCAAGTACAGGTCCTCCTGCTCAGTGCTAGTTTATGGTTAACTGTGTTTCTGTTATTATGCATGTTCTGTTATTATCCCCTGCAGAGCCTTGCTAATTTAACAGGGTTGTGTGTAAGAGCACACGGATCAACCTCATGTTTATACGTTTGCAGGACTGGGTCACAGTAAACAAGATGAGAGGGAGAAAGAATTTCCCCCCTTCAACAAAACCAGCGATTCCCATATACTGCCAAGGAAGAATTTGCATTTGTTCTAGGACAGTTACTATGAAGTAGTAGCTTTTGCAAACTGATAAGCAGGCCAAAAGCATTATGCTCCCTATGGTGGTCATTCAGTTGAGATCAAATACATTATCTATTTTTCCCTATAATATCTGACATATCCTTTATCTGGGGAAGGAGGAGATGATCTAATTCTCTTTCCCATGTATAACACAGATTGTGCATACAAGTCATGTATAGCATCATTCAGATACATAGACCGAAAATATTTTGAGCAGAAACTTAAGAGGAGAGATACGACAGTGGTCAAAAGAATCCATGTTTGTTTTTTCCTTTACATTTGTAGTCTGATCTTGCCGCAAATGCTAAAATTTGTTAACTAAGAACATGTTTTGGTTTATAAATCACGGATCAACTAACTTGCTTTGAGGCATTGTTTTGTTAGGAAGGTTTTGAAGCTCAGGTCTGCCCCACAGGAATGTGTGACATAGTGAGAAATCTTTTGAGAATATTTTCTTTTTGATAAGCAAACATAAGGCACAAATAATATTCCTTCTTGTCATTTTATTTTTCTGTGCCTAAAGTGACGGTTCCTGTGTAGTGCATTTGGCATGAGATGGTCAGGTGATAAAAGCTTTGGGATAAAGCTTTAGAACAGAAGATGTACGACGATCATCTAGTCCAGCTGCCTGAATTTTTGTTCTTTTAAGATCATTGTTTTTAATGTTGATTTTGTGATAGAAATGCCCATCAGATAATGGGCCTCAGAGTCTTTGGGTACTCTGGCTATTCCTGCCTCACTGATCTTCCAGCCCAAATGAAAGCCAGCTGTAAGAGAATATAACAAACATACAGGACCAATGGATGAATGGGCACGTAGTCCTGCAGGTTAGACTGGCAATACCTACAGCATCCAGAATGAGGTTGCATGTACATGTGCAGTGCCTTTAAACTGAATGTAATTAATTGTTTCAAATGGTTTGGATGCCCTTTTGTATTTTGGCACGACACCCAGCCTCTGCATAGAACTTTTGTTGACACGGGTTTAGAGAAGAGCCCTGCATGGATGGGCCCTGCAAGGTCCTGTCTTCTGCTGAAATATTGAAGAGTAAAGATGCTTGGTGTGAGGGAAATGCTTCCCTGTATGAATTTCCCTGAGTGCTTGTAAGAGTGTGTCATTTTTATATCCTGAAAGAGCCCCACTCACAAACCAGCATCCCCTTTGGCTAGGTACTGTACCAACATTGCCCAGGGAGATGACAACATATCCCAAGGAACTTAACTGTTTACTTTCTGGATCCCAACAGGTGAAACTGATTGACTACATCCACAGACAACGGCAGTGTAAGCTGAGTGTGCCCCTGAATGACAGGACAGCAGAGCTCAACAGCTACCCAAGATTCAATGACTGGTTAGACATTGTCAATGTGAGGAAAGAAGTTGTACAGGTAAGGGGAAGACAACCCTCAGCACAGAACCTTCCTGCCTTTTCAAGACATTCCCAGCTGCCTGCTGGGTTTAAGTTAGTTTCCTGAACTTACTTTCTGGCAAGGTGGGAGTGTGTGGGTACACAGAGGGACCTTTGGTGGAAAGCGTGCTTCCTCTCTCCCAGAAGCAGTGATCACCCAGCGGGAGTGCTGAAACACTCCCTTCACTTTGTCCTCTTCCCAGAGTTGTTAGGGATCTTCTCATAATAGCGTTTGAAGCAACACCTCACACCTATTGCTCAGTATGAGACAAAGGTCCTGCATTACCAGGACCTCCTTTCCTTCTGCCTGCTAGGCATGAGGATGACGCCATAACTTAATCACTTACTACCTTTTAGATAATAGTACTGTACCATACTATATTCTGTGTCCAGTACTAGCCAAAAAAGGACCAAGAGTTACAATTTTGTGCACTGACATATCCAACAAATGGACAAAAATGCTGAGTTGTTACAGCCTATTTATTTCTAAAAGCATACATGCCACAATTATAAATCAGTAAAGATCCAAAAATAGCCAATAGCACCGTCCCTCTCTAAATTTAGACTAGCAAAAGAGGTCAGAGTTTACAAGTTTGTCCCAGACTGATGGTTTTGAAACTGTATAGCCTCACACAGCACTCAGACTACAAAATCAAGAGAACTGCAAACCAGTAATGGGCAGGGGGATTTTGATCTGGATTTTGACTGGGTGGGAGTCTTTGCTCAGAAACAAGAGAGGTTTTTTCATTTTATATACACACACACACACACACCATGAGTAAAGTCTCTGGTTCGAACTGATACCAAAGAGCATTGCATCAGTGTAAAAGAATGGAATGAATAACTCTCCTGTGGTGGTCTTTGTGGTGGCCGGCATCAGCTGTTCATGCTCGCAGACCATGGCTCCTTCTGATCTTTACAGTTTAATTCTTAACATGCAAATCACTGGAAGCCTCTTTACTGCACAGAATAATCTGACACTTCTGCTGGAATCAGAAACAGCCAGATAAGCCAAGGCCCCCAGCTCCTGTCTCTGACACTTTTTTGGGGGGAGGAGGAGCCTGAAATCCCAGCCGCATTATGGGAACTCCAGGACTGCAGGGCACTGACATCGGATTGTTCCCTTGGGTCTGGACTGTGCATGGCTTCCTCATGCTGTTCTGTACTGGGGACACTTCAGTTCAGTGTAACGTTAATGGCAATATAAGTAGAGCTCAGTCCACTGATGGCTAAACAAAGCAGAAAAGGTCTTTTCTATTCTTTTTCCCATTTTTGGCTCTGCAGGCTAGATCACAGTGTTCTCATTCAGTTTCCTTTGATCCTTACACAAGCAAAAATTTTCTTTGACTTCAGCAGGAATCTGCCTGAGTGAAAAATTCAGTAAATTTTCATGGAAGTTATTCCAGCTTGGTCCTGATGTAACTAAGCAGACTCTGGTGATATAGGATGAGTTCAGGACCGAGTTGTTCCTTTTATTTACTACTATTTATTTTGAATGTGGTGCTGGATATTGCCTTCCACCCCAGCAAGGTTTTGGGTACCACAGCTAAAGGTGCAGTAGTGACAATGAGAGAACAGAAAAGCAGCCTGTTGCTGTGGCCAAACTGCCAGGCTCCCAACTATTGTTGGTTTCTAAGGTTACTGGAATTGCCTGAGCCTAAAAGAATGTCTTTGTAGCTCTTTTTTGAATCCTTTGTGATGCCTGCAGAACTGGGGGAAGGGAAGAGGTGAAGAAAAGGGGTGGAGGAAGCGGGGCGGGAGGTGGACAGTTCAAATCTGCCACAGCCTGCTAATTAAGGGAGCAAACAGGGTTGAGTCTGCCCTTCCATATATGTGGTCACTAAAAAGGGTGAATAAATTTGGTTTCTGTCCACGGCAGGAAGAGAACATTTTCCAGCTGTTTATTATTTTTATTGGTGCTCGCTTGCTACCCCCTCCCAAGCAATGACCAGTGTAATGAACTATGTTTCTTCTGTTCTCTGGGACAGAAATATAAGAGGTGTACAAAGCATTTAAATTCCTCTGTGATTCCAAATGTATGGTTATTTTTTAAAAGTTCTGCATCCATTTCATGCAGCTGCAGACAGCTTCTGTAGCATTTATATTAGCTGGACAGGAGAAATGCAACACCCATTGGGTCATTAAAATTATTTTTGAGTAGGCATGCTGGAACAGGCTGTAATCTGGGGGAAATGGAAATAGCTGGGCTAATAAACTAATTGCTTTGTTCTTGCAGTGATTTTTTTTTGTCCCATTATTTCACTGCTTAGAAAATAGCAATGCAGCCACTGTTGGTGTTTGTGGCATGGACATCAGCAGACAGTGCAGAGGAGATGTTTGTGATGAGTTGTCTTTCAGAAATGTTACAGGTATCATGGGATCATTCCTGCTGTTCCTTAGATTTCATACAGCATGTGAACTGCATTTCAGCTGAATGCTTTCAAAATGGAAATCACTGACAGACGGAGCTTTAATAGGTTAGTTATTAAGAAATATATAATGTTTTCCCTTAGCTTTGTGCACACTGCCTGTGACATGACTGGGGAGAGAGGTGGTTAGGGAGCCTTTAAAGACAAGGCTGAGTAGGTCAGACAATGAAAATGGGAACACTCGAGTCCCATACCTGGTTCTGTGGCTGGTGTACAAGATACACTGGGGAATGACTTCCCATCTCTAAGATACTATTAGCTCACTGTAAAACTGAAATAGTCATACTGGGTTTCCTTCTTAATGCTTCCAAAAAGTGCTACAGAGAGAAGCAAAACCCCACAAATGTTGTAATAGTGTATTCATGTTAGGCACATAGCCCTCTTAGGCTCTGAAACTAGTTGGAGAAGTTGCCAAGTACCTGTAGAGTCTGGGAGAATAGCTGCAACAGAGCCCTTCCCTGGCCACCTTTGAGATCTAAATAGAAACAGCAGGTACAATGTAGGAGGTGCGTGCAGGTGGAGGGCTCTCCTGTGGCCCACTGCTTGTCAGGGACAAATTAGGAGAAAGGCCTGAGTTCATGTTTTTTTGCTTTTTTAAATGGTTCTGATTCCCTTTGCATTTCTAGTGTTGCTGGAGGGAGTATTTCAAGATTGTGCTAATCTGTGACATAACACCTTTGAAAAACAGCCTAATTGCAAGCAGTTTTTTAGCTCAGTGGTTAGAAAAACAATGCTCTTTTTCTCTCTCTCTCTTCCCCTCCCCTCTCTCCCCCCCTCCCAGTCCTCTCCCAAATAAAGCTGCCATGCAGGGAAGCACAGAAGCTCCCAGGCTCTCCTGTCATAAATAGAGCACCGGCTCTAATTTAGAATATCTGCTGACTCCTCTAGTCCAGAGTAAAGACTATTTTTGCTCAGTGACTTGCTCTAGACATTGTGAAGCTTGAAAGCTCTTGCTGTTATAATTGCTGTCTTGTTGTTGGGCTCCTTTCTTTTTTTGAAAACCTATATTTAAAACAAGAATAATGACTACTCATAAAATCTTTTAGTTCTGGAAGAGATTATAGTAATAACAATGCACTGTTTATGGCATTGGGCAACAGCTAAAACTCCTGTGAACATGGATAACAGTCAGCCGGTCATGCTGCGTAGAGTGAAAGGGCTGTTATGTGCGGACCTAGCAGACTTGGAGGTAGGTGGTGAATACAAGCTTCGAGTTTGTGATCATGTTTGCTCTCTGAATACACAATTCTGAGGGGTAAGGAAACTTTGAACACCCACCCCAACTTGTGCTATTTCTGTTTCTTTGTTGTTGTTCCTCTAATCAGTTGCCAGACAGATTTTTATCATAGAAAATGGTGGCTAGTGTGGAGCAGGTTCTGCTCTGGGGCTGGGTTAATATTGCTCTGTAACTTTCTTTCAAAGTATTTTTCTAGGAAATGCTGGAATCCTTGTTTTTGGTTAGGAGTCCCAGAGATTGATTAGCACTGTGTACGTGTAGTTTAATACCAAAAATGATGCATAAATGGTTAAATATGGTGGATTGAAACTGGGAAAAGAGATACTTGAACTGAGAACACTAGAAAAGACAGCACAAGGAACCATACAGACAGAAGATACATTTAAGCTATGTAGTAGTCTCCAGTGGGTAAAAGTTGCTCTGAAAATGGACCTAGAAAAATATACTGGTCTGGATTGTCTTGCTCCCCTTGAGAGTTGGAGTCAAAAATTGAGAGGGGAGTGGGAGGGAAGGAGGATGTGAACATAGCGCTGTCCCCACTCTTGGGCTGATGGAAGAAGTGTCTTGCAGAGCTACTTACTGGGTTCTGGGCTTGGGGCATGTCTACCAAAAAGAAGAGATTAAAAAAATCTCTACTGGCTTATTTTCTTTAGCACAGAAAAAAACACTCTCTGCCTTTACTGTTGTTCTTCCCAGAAACATAACTATTATATTTGTTCCCACATACAACTTGTTACCATCTTAAAAAGTAACTTAAGAACATAGTTACCTCCTTATCATCTTCTGAAACATGTTTGAACCAGCCCTGCTCACCATGTAGCAGGGGTTCCAGTCAATCAAGTTTGGAAAGCTGTTTTTAGAGTAGATAACTGTCATGCACAGGGAGGGGCAAATCCTGCCCTAGTGATTGCTGGACATAAGCAGAACTTTGCTACTAGGGAGACCATGTGGGAGCAGGTGAAACAGTGCTGTGGCTGGGTCTGGTTTATGGCTGTTCCATTTGGGGAAATGTATTTGACTCCTAATGTATATATATTTTTTGTAATACCTCCTGTTTGCTTGTGAAACTTGTCTCGTTCCCCATTTAGCATTTATGCCAAAGACCTACTGCCTTGTAAGTAGTCGAGAGAGGTTCCTGAGCAAACCAGGGGCAGCACTTGGCTCACTGGGGAGCAGAACAGGAAAGGGTCATGCCTTGAGTCGGAATTGTCTGCTAAGAGTCTCCTGCTGCCCCTGTGAAAATCTGTAGAGGATGAGGCATTGGCATAGGGTTGATACTGTGAGATTGATACTTTGAGACCATGGCAGATGGTTGGTTATACTTGCATGGACTGTGATCTAGCTTGTAGCAGATCGTGCTGATCACTTGTTGGAGGAAAAGTGTGGGGTTTATGTGTGTGCATCCTTACTTTGGTTGGGGGAATAGAAGAGGCAGATCTGCCTAAGCCTATCAGGTTTCCACAGCTGTATCCTCTCATCTTTTTCTGTCAGCATATCTGCATGAACAGACTATGAGGACTTTAGTTGTTTGTTGGGGATTTCCATGGGTCTGGCAGCAGAAGCTCTGACTGGACTGCCAGATAGCAGAGACCCTGAATGTGCTAATTGTGTGTATGCAAATTAACTCTGTCCTGCAGGCTTCCTGGATCTAAAAGTCCATCCCTATGTTCCAGCTGAAGGCCCCTCCCCAGTGTAAACAGCTCTTGGAAAATACTCTCCACTACTGTCAGGGTTCCCTTCCCCTGCCAGGGGGTCCAGGTGCCCCTTGCAGCCTTGTCCCGCTGTGAATCGTTCATGGCTTGAGGTCAGCAAGAGGCTCACGCTACCCCTCAGGATCTGCAGTGAAACGCTGCAACCGCTACATCTGTTTTCCCACAGAAAAGTAGTAAGTGACAGCACCTATGCTGTCCACAAAGAGCAAACTGAATGGGAATGCCCTGAGACTGTCAGCTCCCCTCCACCCTACCTGTTGTGTGAGAGGTGAAACAGTGAAGAGGGAGATGTTATGTGAAACCATTGCCTGTGTATACTCACAGCTTAATGCAAGCTAGAAATTCATGTGAGAGGCTTTCCAGAATGCCCATACAATCTCCAGAAATGTAATAATACAACAATTTTTCAGTACCTTCTTCACTGGACACCAGAAAACCACAGCAAAATAACAACTAGCAGGCACAAGATGTTCTTAAGAGCATCCTTACATGCTTTGCTTAGAGCTATCAGTGGGAATTTAAGCACCTTATGTAATGGGCTTTCTCTTCTAGCATCTGGTGCTTTACAGGAGGATGATTGGTGAGGGAATGTATTGATTTAAGAGGAGGCATTTGGGGCCTTGACAACTGTCCGGCTTTATAGGAAGAGCCATGTCTACTAGGTCGAGGAGCAGGTCAGACTAATTTTGCAGAGTGCTAGCAGCAGCATTAGCTCCGTAGGCTTATCTGCAGGGAGGAATCTTTACCAAAAATAACCCATCCACTGTGTTAGATACCAGCATTTTTGCCATGTTTCAGGGATTTAAGTTGGACACCAGACAAGATTAAAGACCTTCTTACACTACTGTGAACTCTTCACCCTGACTAATTGAGACTAACCTTTGGATGGCTTCTTGGATACACTGTGATTTACTTTTCTCTCTTTTAAACACGCGTACCATGAAGTGCACAGTCTGTATGTCTGATAAGCAGGAGGGCTTTGTAGAAAAGTCCTCTTACCTGTTGTAGAGAGGAATGATTTTCTGGTTTGAGTTTTTTAGCATCACTTCTGCTGAGCAATGTGTGGTGAGTAAGGCTTTAGATTTTGCTGGCAGTTTTGAGGTGCTAAAAGATTGACAGCAGGTTCTGTCCCCCCCTGCTTGCTTGCTTTCATTTTTTTTTTTAATCTGACCTTATTATTAGAGTAGTATCTGAATATCTTGCAGCTTCCCCTGTCATTCTGTAGTCAAGGCAAGGTGTGCCCAGGGAGATGGTACTTAGCTTGGCCCTAATGCAAGCCTTTAAGCTGCATTTTTTTAAAGCTGTATTTTTTTAAAGCCACAGCACCCATGAAGAAAGAAATAAAGAGAGGTCTGTTGGACCCACATTTCTCACATTCAGTGCTGAAGATTGGGAGTAACCCCTCTGCAAGGGCCCAGAATTGCACTTGCACTGAGGGGGTTGGAGCCCACCACATGCTCCTCTGAGATGGATGCTGCCAGGGTGCTTCACAGGGGACATTCTTCCCCCTAACTCAACAGCTGAGTCAGAGCATCAGCAGCAACTGAACCTGTTTTAAGAGCCATCTTGAACTAGTGACCCTCATCATTATCACATTGGCTGGGGGGCTAACACAGAGCTAAATCATATCAGGCCAATCTTAAAGGGATCAGGTTGACCAGTTTTATATTAAGCCACCACATATGTGCAGCACAGGAGTGGCTGTTTAAAGAAAGCCTCTTACTTCCCCTCCCTCCCCCCCCTTTTAAGGCTTATTTCTTTTGTCGCGTGTCATGGGGGCTGGCAGCAGGTTCAGAAAGTCTGAGCTCTCCCAGCTCAAGGTCATTGGGATTGTTTAAATATAATCTCCTTTTCTGTACTTATACTTTCCTACAACTTGCTATTCTGTCTTTCTAAAATTAAACTATTGAGCAAAAGCGTAGACTGGACTTTACGTGCAGGCCCAGGAAGGGAGCAAGCTAGCAGCAGGCTGGAGCCTTTGTCAGGATGCGTGTCTGCATGAGATTGTGCTAGGGATGCAGAGCAAAGTTCGCAGTGAAGAGCTGGGGCTGCCCTTTGCTGCTCAGTAGTGCCTCATGTGAACCCTTATAGCTTTTCATGGCAGGCCACACATTGAGTGGTAGAGCACAGACCTGCTTAAAGGAAGTGAAACCAGTCAGCTTAGGGGTGATCAAGCCCTCCATAGTGATTGTGTCCTGCAAATGAATGAGACAAAGGAAAAAATGCCCTAACACTTCTAAAAAGCTCAATAGTTTAGAATGTTTTGTAATTTAAAAAAAATTGTTTTCAAGGTTTTTGTCTGCAACCAGGAAGGCTTAAAAATTAAGTAAAGGCTGGGGATTCCTGGTTGCAGGGGGTTGATCTTTAAAAAAGAAAAGCACTAAACACTATCAGACTTGCAAGAACAGGCAATCCTGGAGCTTAACTATCAAGCTGCCATGGGACAAAGATGTTACAGCTAAGTTCTCTCTGCCAGTAAGCATTGGGTTATGCTCCCCTCTGGGAATGAGAGAAGGACTTGTGAGGCTCTGAACACCACTGTGCAGGACCCAGGCCCACTCTGTGAATATTGCAGGACCCCATCCCTGCCATCCTCAGGCATCAGTACCTGTTGTGAGCTCAAGAATTTTGTGCTTGTGAGTTGTGCCGTGGGAGCAGTGAGTGTGTGTGCTGCTACGCTCAGGAGCTGAGCCCGGATGCCATTCCACATACCTCTTACAGTAGGAAATGGGAATTCCCCAGTTAAGCCTTGTCTATACTAGCACAACTAGAAGAGCTAATTTGGGGTAAGTTAAAATAGTCAATTCTGCCTTACTGATGCAAACTGAAGCACACATTCAGTGTATATACTTAGTTTTTTCAGTCCAAAGGCCTAATAGCCCATTTCTTACTCCACTGAGGACTAACTACAGGTACAAGGCTCTTGTCAAAGGTGCGGTGCCATCTGCCCTAGGTAACTGCTGTACTTCGCCCTCCTTGTGAAAGGACAGAAGAGAACCTGATTGCATCCTGGCTACTTGATCGGACACAGGCTTGCAGACCAGACTGATTTCCTCCTTTTTTTTCTACCCTCCGTTGTTTGGGGTTTTTTAAAAATTATTTTATTGGGATTTGCTTTACTAACTTTCCTGTGATCCCTAAACTGGGCAGGGAGAACCTTTTTCAGTACCTAATGCCACGCTTGCTTTTATGAAGCATTGTAGCTCACTAGCATTTCTGCCAGCCCAGATGTTGTTTGCTGCCCAGCCTTGATACCCCACTGTGTCAGTCACTGCCCTGAGTATTAACACTGCAGATCAGTGGTGCTTGTCCACTCTGGATCCTGCCACAGAGCAGGCACTGGAGACACCAGATCCCCAATGGTGCTGTGACATGTCCCATCCCTGCTGGCCCTGCATTTCAGCTGCTTGTGCTGGCCATTTAAAGTCTGGGCTATGGAACTGGCTGTGGTGGAAAAGCTTGCGTTCCCAAGGACATCTTAGTCTCTTCCACTTTTCTGATTGACTTACAAATAGCTCTAATAAGTTACCGGTCACATTTGTGTCACGGGAAGGATAGGGAAGTGAGGTGATACTGGGTAACGTGACTTGGTTGGTAGCTTACACTGGGATCTGGAATGCTGCTGCTGCTTAAAACAGTGGCTACGTAATCTGGGCTGTTTTCATAGTGGGGAGTGGTGGGAGTGAGGAAATGTTTCAAGATAATTCAAGAATGACATCGCTGTAATCCAGCTTACTCTAAGACCGTGTAAAAGCATGAAATGGGATAAATATTTTTTTAAGAGATGTTGGCTTTCCCTTATGCTTAATAGGGAAACATTACCTTCCCCACTGCAGAGCACAGGGTTGGTGGTGCAGAAAACTTTCTTCCAAATGACGCTAAAACTCATTGCATGTTTGCCCTCAGTCACTGTCCCTTTTAGAGCTGCTGGTGTTCCTGCGAGGCTGATATCCTGCGTCGCAGAGCCGCCCTTGTGATAACCGCTGAACAAAGATGCTTCTGTGAACTGCCCGTCTGTGTGCCGGGGAGAGGAATTCAGGGGGTGCTGGGGAAATAACTAACTATAATAAAGACTTGGTTTAATTCTGTTGTTATCAGCCCAGTTTGGCTGGGGCTGTGTGTGAGCAAACCTGTACTGGCTTCATGCTGGAATATTTGAGTTGTGGAAACTCATTCCAGTTTCAGCTCAGATGATCTGAACCCCTGGGGTTTTTTGTCCTTTGGAGTGTAATATCAGGTTAGAAATTCCAGGAGGGCAGAGTTTGCACTGCGTTTTCATTGGACTCTTTGTGCTTCCTGCATTTTATCCAAGTGGAAGTCATTCAGGAGCAAGCTTTTTGGGGCAGTCTTACTCCTGCATCTTGGTGGTGCAGCTGTGCAGAAAAATGAATAATAATACCCATTGTCAGCTGGGATAGCTGTGCTTTTGTTATTCTGCTAATATTAATTATAGAAGAACAAGAAAATTTACCCAAACTTCATTGAACTCTGGCTCTACTATGGACCTGCTTTGTGCTTACTGCTCGTTTAAATTCTTGGCCTCTCCTTGAGTCAGCTGTGTTTTGTGTTTCATCCAGTTCAGGGCATGTGACAGCAGATGCAGGATGCATTTCTTAGACTTCTACCCTTTCTTAATTTATTCTTTTTCTTTGCTCCATGCAACAGTTACTAAAAATGGAAACTGTGTGATTACTCTTTGTGTTACCACCTACAAAACTCCAAAGGTTGAGGCTGTTTCTAGCCCTGTCACAGTTAAAATCAAAAGTCATGCGTCAGATCTCAAAGGCATGAGTCTGGATTAAGAAAGATGCGATTGTTAAAGGACATTCAACAAGATTCAAATTTGATTTATAGTCAGAAGCGGGGTTTAAGAATCTGGAGGATTTCAAGCTTTTTGTTTCTCCAAACAGTGAGACACACTTTTGAGTTTCCCCTTCAAATAAAAGTTGAAACCCTTTTATATAGCTTGATTCCAGGAGTTGAAACTTTAGGAAAGAGGCCAAATATTGTGAAATTTGTGATCTCATTGTGAGAGTAGGCAGCAGTGAGGTTTGTTTAGGCAAAACTTTCAGGGAAATTCCTGGGTATCTGGGCTAAATATCCTGGTTTTGTTTATTAACCACAATTGCTGCAGACTTACACTGGAAACATTTGACTGGGGGAGGAGAGAGGCGACACAGCTCAGTTGTGTGTCAGGAAATACCAGATCATTTCATGCTTTCCAGTCTCTTGTATCTTTTGTGTCTGCCTGATCTAAACCTTATCACTTTTGGGGGCTTTGGTGTATTAAGATGTACAAGAAGTTCTGCACAAATATCTTTCCAAGCAAGATATGGGTAAGGCTAGTTCTCCAATGAAGGAAAAATTGCTTGAGGAGGAGGTTGCTATCTCTTTGTCAAAACATTTCTTTTTGTTTAACCAAAGAAGTAATTTTCCTCACTGTTTTTACTTTTCATTTCCCTACTGAAAAGCCAAACATCTTTATCTGACATTTTTTCAGGTTTTAGGCCTGTTTTGTTTCTGACTGCTATTGTTAATGAAAAAGTTAAGCTTTCATTAGTAGCTTTTCAAAAATACTGAGTGAAAACTTTCCACAAGGGGAGAATAATATTTCAATCACCTCTAATCCTAACTTAAATACCAGAGAATGACCATAACATCCTAGTGATCCAGAGCACACTCAGGCATACACCTGGTCTCTCATGATGTAGGGAGGAGAGAGAGCAGCTCTTGAGCACTGCTGAGATCTGCCGCATGGTCATTTCTGACCCAGTGATCCTTAAGAGAGGTGCGCTACCGAAATGAGTAAATCATGAGTCAGACCAGGCAGTGAGACAGTGGCACTATTTAAAGTACATCAGAATAACAAGTGACAGTTTTATTTATATATGTATATTAAAAAAAAATGAATGTATCGTCATGTTTTTCTGCAGAGAATACCAGAGGAGCTAACCTTAGATGCCTTACTAGAAATGAATGAGTCAAAGGTGAAAGAAACAATGAAGAGATGTGGTGCCAGAGATGAGGAGTGCTCCAGACTCAATGGGGCACTGAGCTGCTTACGGAAGGTGACTGAATCAGGTACAGACTGCCTTGTTGTTCTATGGTATTAGTTTCTCGGCAACCTGGCCCCCATACTGCTTCCTTTCATATGAGACAATCTGCAAAAACCCCTAGACAATGTCTTTGGCTATATTCTCTAACCAGTATCAGGTTATGGCTCTTGGATGTACATGAAGTTGCAGTGATCAAACGCATCTAGAGCTGTGGATTTGATTTGGTTCTGACAGCATGCCAAATAAATAAATAAATGGAAATAAATGTATGTAGAAATATCCTCTCTTAGTCAACAGACTATATCCTTATTCCCTCTCTGTTCAGAGTTATGTCTAATGTTCCAGTTAATCCTTCATCATTCAGTACACATATCCTTGACCTAACGAATATGACCAGATTTCTTGTAGGTAATCCCCTCCCCAAATATTGCCAGCTCAGAGAGAAGGTGTAATTCTGTTTGGCATTACGCTGCTCAGAAGTAATTGTTTAGCTCAATGCTTTGGAAGAGAAAAACATTGCTCTGACAACCCTTTATCACTGAGTAGCTTGTAGTGTGCCAGTTGATTCACTTCTCTTTAAAACTGCTTGCCTCCTGCTATCTTTGTTTGCTAGAATTCATAGAATCATTAACCAAATCCCAACAGCAGATTCAAGAGCTAGAAAGAACCCTGATTTACCTTGAAATTATGGAAAGAAGGGTACTGTGTAATTAGAAATGCATGTGTTCAGCATGCAAATGGATCTGACCAAGTTACTTAAGATCAGTCAAGCTCAAGATTCCCAGAGTGCTGTTTCACCACCTTCCCTATCACCTTCCCCAGCCTACTTTCAAAGGCATTGTAAAATCTGTTTGTGTGACAGTGTTTCTCACAGCATACTGGTACTAATGTGCATCAGATTGTTCTTTGTAGCAATTATCAATCTGTCACTGAAAGGTGATGTTTCCTGTTGGTATTATGACAGTTCATACCATTTGCAAATCATAAAGATTAGTTAATGGAAAAGTCAGCAAACAGCTCAGTTTCATATTTCCTTTTTTCTAATCTTTCTTGTCCTGGATTGTCACATATTTCCCCTTCATACTGTGGCAAAACAAGCCATTGTTCAGAAATCATGGCATTCACTTATTATAAAGAAATGGCATTTTTAAAAATCCAGGTATATGATCTCTTTTCAACCACTGACTGGTCAACAGGACATCAGGCCCTGGAGCTTTGACTTTTCACCTTGATTTGAGTCATTAAGGACATACTTAAAATTAAGCCAGAGAGTTAACCTGATGAATTAAGCCTCTGAAATTATCCCAATAATTTGTGCATTCCCGCTTTGCTGCCTGCAGGCCTTTGTACTTTTTTTTTCCATTTGTACCCAGAATTGGTGTACAGTTGTACTGGACCAATCTGAACTACGATGCTAGGCATTGTAGAAGGCAGTGCTGGGCTGCACCAGCGATCGAGCAGGATGTGGTGGTTCCTTTCTGTCCAGCTGTCTGTCCCTGGTGCAGCTTTAGGTAATACAGTCTGACCAAACACAGCAGCTCTGTGCTGAGTGCTGCTGCTGCCTGTAATGGAACAGCAGTGCCCCAGTACTCCAGGTGTCAAGTGAGTTCTAGGCACTGGTTACATGCCAGAGAGAAAGTGGCCAAATGAGTATCAGCAGCTCCTACATACTCCTTATTTCCAATCTAATGGCCTTTCTCAGTTTAAGTGGTATTTAGCAGTTCTGTTGGCTAATAGAAAATAGTTGCCTCTTTTTACCAAAGGCTGGTCTAAAAGCAGACAGGATGCCAGGTTGGATGTTCAGATTAATCTAAACAGATTGGCACTAAATCCACATAGGTTTGCAGTAGGGTGTGGATGCCTGTTTTATGTAGGCATGTCTATCTCACATTTTTCAATAGGGCCCCAAACTGTTAAAACTCAGCCCATCTTAGAACATAGGACCTGATTTTACCTTTTGAGATACATAGCTACAGATAGATAGGAAAGTAAGGGTAGTTACTGCCATTCTCGTTTTAAAGGTTACTTTAGCTGATGGGTGTCAGAGGAGGAGAAACTAGGCTTGCACCTTGGCTAGGTGCAAAGCAGGGGAAAAAACCTCACCGTATAGCCTAAAGCAGCGTGATGTAGTATGTGTATATACGTTGGCTTTTCTTTTTAATCAATCACTAACATTGCTACGGTTGGTGAGCAGGTGGGGAGTTAAAAGATGATGTGCTGATGAATCTTTCTGAGGCACGCCGAGAGAACAGCTCTACAAACACGATCGAATCCCCCTGCTCCTCTGCGCCCACATGGACTCCCTCTGCACTGCACCTTCCCAAGGGCAACAGCCAGCAGGCACGCTCCGTGTCAGTATCTACAATCCCATCCTCAGATTCTCTTGCCTCAAGTCATGGACCTTCTATCTATGCAGAAAACCTCCTGGACCCTTTTGCATTCCCCGCACACAGTGGAAGGTTAACACCAAGGACTCCTCACAGCATCACCATCACTCCACCAACCACTCCTCAAGCCAAGAGACGGCATAAGTTGAAGCCACCACGGACTCCTCCTCCCCCTTGCCGGAAGGTGTTTCAGCTGCTACCTAACTTTCCAACCCTCACAAGGAGCAAGTCCCATGAATCACAGTTGGGAAACAGGATAGATGAAGTTCCTCCAATAAAGTAAGCATGACAATTCCTCCTTCCCCACGGGCACTGGTGGGCTGTGTTTATACCAAAGGGCATTCAGTGCTCCAGTTCTGACTCTGTGAAAGAGCTGGTGTCCAGTTGCCTCATCATAGTTTCATTGTAGTCTGAGAATCTCTATCAGTGGGATATTCTAAGATAACCACAAAACCTGCTTGTTATTAGCGTACTTTACTTGAAATTTATTTGAATTTATTTGAAATTGCACCTGCTGGGGAGGTTGGGATGGCTGCTGCTATTAGAGGACCCCAAACAGTTTTTCTCAAGCATCTAGTAGCCATTCCACATACTAGAATTCTCTTCTGTCCTTAAATGTTCTTCACAGTTCAGGTGGCTGGTATTCTTTTATGTTTTTACCTTAAGATGTATTTTAGCTGCTAGTGTGAGCTTTAAAACACATATATTACAGTATAGACAACTATAGCTCCATAACAAGACAAATGGTCTTAGGCTACACCTTTTTTTGGACTGATCCAGGCTTTGAGATATGCTTTTTTTGTGTAGGTGCGATGGAAGGTATTAATCTAACATTTAACTAATAGTTGGAACTGGGAAAGAAATGTGTCTTCCAAAGACTGGCTATCCCTAAACATCTCAGAGACTTAGGTCAGCATACAAATCTGTAGCAGGCACTGGGTCATTACAATTTACCCTAACTCTTTGACCACCTGGAAGAGTTCAAAGAGCCTGTTCTGCTCAGGACCTTTTTGCCAAAATTACATTTTTCTATAAGGGAAACTAGCCCAGCTCAGAATGGAGTTGAGATTCTGAGTGTAAGCATTAACAGCAAAGGGCTGTGCTTTTTGGTGCTGCAGTATTGTATTGCCTGCTGATATGAAAGAGTTCATCATAAATGTGTAGCCATGTAAGCAGTACAGTATTCTTCCACACTGCAAGTGCATATGAAGTATTATCCTAAAACCTGCAAATTGCTGAACATCTAAATGCAGCAAGTAAGCATCTGTGGCCAATGCACAGCTTTATTCTGAAATTCAGTAGTAAGAACCTGGTTCTGCTGTGATCCAGGTCCTATTGGTTAAGTCTGATAGGAATTGCAAAAGGTAGCACTTCTGTGATTCAGGCACTTCCATGGAGTCTGCCAGCTGACTGAATTGCACAGTCCCATTAACACTTCTCGTCTACAGGCCAAAATTCAGGTGCATTCTTGTATGCTTCATTCACAGGCTGGAGCTACCCAGCAAAGACTACCATTTGTAGGCAGGAAAATATTGGCTATGCAGGTACCTCAGGAGCCTGTGCAAAACCAGAGATGTTTGTAAACCTGACATCAAACGCTGCAGGAAGGAGTTTCTGCTCTAGCAAAGTGTGTATCCTGTCACATGAATATGAATGTCAAAAAAAAAACAAACCCACTTTTTTTTTTTTTTTTCCTCTCTCTCTAGGTTCGGTAAGAGATTTTTACAGGGCTGTCTTCGTTTCATTGCTGAGAGAGAAGAACCTGTCCTTGTCAACTATCTGTTGATCATCCCTGTGCAACCTCTGGAGGTCGTCAATAGGGCCTTCTATCCCAGAGTTTCTGTTAACTTTAACAGGAGCTTGGCCTACTGGAGAACTGCAGGATGTTTACATGGTCTTTTTTGTACCTGGTATTTCTTCAGATGACAAAAGCAAGGAAAAGGACTGACGTTTAAAGGGTTAAAGCAAGGGGTTTGGGTGTAATTGCTTGTCTGTGACTTCAGACAGCTGTTATTGATGCCTCTTGGTACTAGAAATAACTTCATATCTAACCATTTAGTATCTTTGGATATTCATTGCCAAGTATCTCTGTAACGAAATTAGACAGTTGTGTGCAACCTTCTGAGAAACACTTCAGCATGTGCTTAAATGTGGAATGCTTCCTCTGATGCTGATGAGTCTATTCACGTTTAATGGCATACAGGACTAGGACTTGTGGTTTTTTTATGCAGTGACGTATCAATGCCATTTAATGTTTTAGCTATCCTGATGTGACTATGTGTGTCTGTCTCAGACACAACCTGTAACCCTGGAAGCTAATATAGAAAGATACGGGCATCTTGGAAAGAATCTCACCTTTTTGTAAAGTATAAAAGTCTAAATAAGGACATTATAGCACCACACGTATATCTAATGCCCTTTAAAACAAAAATCCCAGGAATTACTTTCAGAAATGAAGCAGCATAGAAAGAAAATTGTAAAATGAAAATGCAAGCAGAAATCTGAGCATTTCTCTGTAGAGATTGATAGAATTTATGCAATAAATAAAAAAAGCATTAGAATAAATTCAAACAGAAATGAAGAATTTTGGTGCTTCTATGCATATAGTCGTATTGTCTGTTTTAAAATCTATACTGTAGGCGCTTTCAAGTCCCATTCAATTCCAAACTTTTTTATATTCATTAGGACTCTTCAGTAAGGATTTAGCCTTCTTAACTGGTATTAACAGCCATCTTAACTGTTGTATTATGATTAATTCAGATCACTCTGCATTTGAATGGCCATATTAGATCATCAATATTCCTTGGAAAAGCAACTAGTCATTCCAGCCTATTCTAAGATGCCAAAGACCACAGATGCCTTTAAAAGTTCACTGGAATAATGATAAAAAAGAATCTGGTGCCATCTAGGGTCAAATAAAGAGACTTGCTTTTTGTAAGCATTGACAGTATCCAGCCTTGAAGCTGTGTTGATACTTGCAGATTTGACTTTTCTCCAGATTTCCAATACGGCTGTAGATTTAATTCAGGAAATATGCCAGAATCTTAGTATTTGAGAGTTTTTAGGAAGTTATGTGGTATAACCACTGGAGTGCTGGACTGGCATTTTGAAGTCTGGGTCTCCATTTCTGCACTTACCAGCTAGCTAAGTGATCTCACATAAATCTTTTTATTCGTCTGGGTTACACTGGCGCTGTCTATAAAACGGAGATCATAATTTTCAGTGTAAGAGAATATTCTGAAGTCTACTGACACTGCATGAAAACTGGGTGATGGTATTCCTGGTAAACCAATTGGGAGTAAAGTCTGACTTTCCACTTTGTTTTAAGAATGGCCTAGCCCTAATCAGATGGAATTCTGTAATCCCTAAATGTAAAACATAATGATTTAACAAAAAGAGAGAAAAATTATGATTCCACCACCAAATCTTATCTTACATTGCCTCCATATGAAAACAAATAGAGGAGTAGTATCTGGTAGTAGCTTTACAGCAGAAGGCAAACCAATCTCAGCTGTGCTACTAACAGTGTCATGGCTTCTAGTCCTTATCTATGACAGTGATCACTTTGTTTCTGTCTAGACTGGTAAGCACGCTTGTGAGTAATGCTTCCCTAAAGCATCCTTTTATTCTCCATCAGAACTCTCCCAAGGATCCCCTCAAACAGTACGAAGAGACTTCGGCTTAGCTGTAACACACAGGTAAGCCACAAGTGCTGTGTGAGCCACAAACGAAACAAACTGAGGGGTCAGATGAGGAAAGCATGCTATTTAGTGTGTTTGTAGCAGTCATGACTCTAAGATAGGTTTGAAGTTGGGTCAGGTGCCTCATTTGCCAAGTTCAGCCTTAACTATGTATTTCAGCTTCATTTCTTTTTAATATATACACTTGAAATCCTTTTTGCAAAGCCAGTTGACTCATGATTCTGTAATGACTAGCATACCAGTGGTAGCAATGTTGTGTATGGGGTGATAGGACCAAGCATGCCAAATGTGTAACAATGCCTTTTCTAAAACACTTCCAGTGCTACAAATGAAAGGGAAGCTGCTCCTTCCTCTCTATGTGGAAGAGCATACATTTCCCTTTTCCTCCCCTGTAGTTTCCTGCATCCCCCCTTCCCAAATCCAAACCAAAACTGGGTCAGCCAGTTCTCATGCCAAAGAAACCTATCAGTTTAATTTTCTGGTAAAAGGGATAACACTCCCACCACCACTCATCTGCCATAAATTGGGTCCCAGTTCTACAAAGATGTTCAGGTGAATATAACCAGCACCATGTGACATGTCCTGCTGATCTGAGGAGGGACACCAGCGACTGTTAGGCAGCACGTGCTCACAGGCTGGATCTGCACTTGGAGTGTGTGCTGGCTGCTCCCTCTTGCTTGTTTCATGAGGTGAAGCTCAATTCCAGTTTGAGGTTTTTTATGAAAAGAAGTGATATTCTATCACTTGGGTGTCTTTGCATGAGGCTTCAGATCTGTAATTGCTGACCTGCAGCTTTGAGGACCTTCTAGAGATGCATGTTCATGCACACTCTGTCTCCTTGTCAGAGACACCTCTGAGCACATCTTGTCCCTGTCCAAGAGCGGAGAGAAAGTAGCAAGAGGCCTGCACAGTTGGTGCCAACCTTCTTTCAGTTGCTTTTGATCAGAAAAGTGAGAAGTCTCTTCCACAACACCGCTTGCCCTTTTCAGAAAGAGCTAAAGAAGTATAGCCTGTCTGTAACTACCTACAGATGTTGATTTTCCTTTAGGCACCAGTTAACATCATTTTTCCCCTCTTGTCTCTACTCAGGTTCTCTACAAAGTCTTGGTTATCTCAGATTTGCCAAGTCTGTCAGAAAAGCATGATGTTTGGGGTGAAGTGTAAGTACTGCAGGTGAGCACACAGCGATGATCTTTTTCAGAGGAACTTTGGATTTGATTCATTAAAGTTTGCCAGTAACACGTATATCTTGATATGATGCACTCTTAGCAGTGGCATAATTTTTTCAGTCAGATTCTGAACTGGCAAAGGGATGCTTTGGCACAACTTATACTTTAGGTTGGCAGCCTGACGCATGGATGAACCAAATTTATTTCCCTGCCACAGGCTTCCTACCTGATCATGAGCAAATCTTGTAGTGGAAGCTGGATACCTAAATAACAGTGAGGACGTTAGTTTTTGCTTCTCTGTCTGGGTTGTTAATCCAGAGTGCTGAGATTTTAGTGCTTCACTGTGGCTGGATGAGAGTCAGTGAAGGTAACTATATTAAAAATGAATCAGATGCTAAGATATGTATATGGTTTTCATTAGCCTAATGACACACGTAATAGGATTCTTCATATGAATGCATGCTGCTTTGGGGCCCGAAGCATTCCAGAGCTCCCTCTGAGAATAGCATAAAAATTACAAATTAAGGGTAGGCTTCCTCCTTTTGGGAAAGAACAAGTTGCTATTTAACGTGTAATGTTTCTCTTTCAGATTAAAATGTCACAACAAATGTACTAAAGAGGCACCTGCTTGTAGAATATCCTTCCTTCCCAGTAAGTAATTATCTGCAAATTCTTAGCATTTTAATGTAATTGATGGTATTGTGAGAATAAAAACTCTGATTAAAGCTTTTTTCTCCCTTTTCCAACCTGTTTTTCAGTAACAAAAATAAGAAGAACAGAGTCTGTCCCTTCTGATATCAATAATCCAGTAGACAGACCAACAGAACCACAATTTGGAACTCTTCCCAAGGCACTAACTAAAAAGGTACATGGTGACTGAAGTGAGTCTTGTGTCTGTAAGTCACTGAGGAGCTACAATAAGGAGAGGTGGCAGCAGTATCTTGCTGGATGGAGCAAGAATGGCACCCTGAGCTTTCACTTCACAAGGAGACTTTGATACGTGACATTTTTTCCCTGCAAAACATAGGTTGTACACGGCTCCAGCTGCCTACTCACTTAGAAAAACCACGCTATGATCAAGGCTAGGGACAGCCTTCTTTTCTCTGTTGTTCAGTAAACATTGAGGGGAATTCTTTCTTTCTTTTTATTGTTTTCTCACGAGTGACTTTCCTTGCTTTGCAGGAGCATCCACCAGCAATAAATCATCTGGACTCTAGCAGTAATCCTTCTTCTACAACCTCATCCACACCATCTTCGCCAGCACCTTTCCAGTCTTCCAACCCTCCCAGTGCAACACCTCCCCCAAACCCATCTCCTATGGGCCAGAGGGATGGACGATTTAACTTTCCAGGTAAACTTATCTTTTTCAGGAGACCTCTGCCAAGATCAGAAAGGCCTCTATGCAAGCAGAAGCTGATCAAGACTTCATAGGTGGTTGCAGGTTTCTGAATACATGGTTGTGTCTTAAGCAAGGTGTGAAGGTGTACCTTGTTAACTGATAAAAGAAGATGGTCTGTTCTTACAAGCTTTTAAGTAGTATCAACAAGATACCTTTGCAGGAGACAGATTATTGAGGAATGTTGGCACCTTTCTTAAATGATTTCATCTTTCTATTTTCTCCTTTTTTGAAAAGGAATAAAAAAGAAAAAATTACATTCTTTCTCCTCCCTTTTTTGCATTGTATTGTAAAATGCATGCTGCAGCCTGCTGTGTTTGGTCACCCAGTGGCTTTAAACCATTAGTGAGTTGATCGCTAGAGCAAAATGTAAAAATGAGAACTGGAATGAATTACTTTACCAGTCCCTTCCAAAGGATAACCAACAATCAACACTCATTTTTAAACCATTGACATACACATATGGCGGAGAAGAATTTACCCTACATACTTTACAGATTAAGAACCCATATATGCAGTCTTTACCAAAGTTAATACAGGCAAGAATCTCTGACGAGGGCAAAGATTTACATAGTGAGAATAAATTTAATTCCTTTGATCTGGAAATGAAGTCACGTGCTGCTCAATAGCTGCTACATGTAGCCTTCAACATTGCTGTATTTTGCATCCAGCTTTTGATCTGTGAGTGAAAGTTGCTATTTTAGCCTACTCAAAAGGAGCAGAAGCAGACCCAGTTTAGTACAGGGATTCTGCTGTAACTACTTTGTATTAGGACATACTGCTCAAATTCACTGAAATTAAAAAAAAATGCTTGCAGATGGCTCATGAGCTTCAGCTTCTCTGGGTGCGTCTCTGAAAAGCTGAAGAAATGAGAGCATCGAAGCGCCAGCCTTTACGTGGGCCTGCCTTTTAGCATTCCTGGGTTCTCTAAATTTGTTTCTGCCACTTGAAGTCTGAATGTGTTGTTTTCCCACCAGACTGTTTGCTTATTGGTAACATAGCTTTCATTTGATAAGTATCATCTGTCATAGTCTTCCAAAAATGCATGTGCTGAAATTCACCCCCTCAAGCAGGCTGATAATCTACTAATCTGTTTTCCAACAGTGAGTTGGGACTAATTCATTGAATGCATATGGGGCACTTACTGATGATCCTCTAACTTGTTTGTGTTTTTTTTTTCTCCTGGTAATTTTTTTTGCTGTTCTTTTTTTAAAAACCAATTTTAAAAAAAAGCTGCCTACTACATTCAGCATAGACAACAATTTATCTTCCCAGGTGAGTTGATTGTTTTAATTCTACTAACCAGCTTCTGTTGCCAAAAAGTAACTTGTTTGTAAACTTCTGCATGCTGCCCAAGAACAATAATTCTGCTTAAAAAAAAAAGTATCTAAAACAATTCAAACTTTCTCTTATCTCACTATATAATTCAGGCCTCTTTCTCCTAATGTGAGGTAGTGATGTGATTTATGTACTAAGGTGAAACTTTGAATATTCAGTTGTTAAACAGTAGCTTTCTGCACACAGCCACGTTCTTTCTTTAAAAAGGCTCACTTTTAGCATTACGTACCTAGCTAGTATGAATGGACACTGTCAGTTCAGGAATGCTGAGCTCACCTTTATGAACCGAGGCTCTTGCTTAGGGGATTTAACCATGATGCAACACTATTCAGACATGGATTTGCATATACAAACTTTTCTCAGTCAACTGTTCGTGACCCCTTAGAAACAGCTTGTTTGTTTCCAAAGTGAGAATTTATGATGTAGGATGCCAGGTACAGAGTATTTATTTTGAATTTTGGAAGGATTTGGAACCCAAGCTGAATTTTCTGTGCACTCGTGACACAGGACAGACTAGGTGCATTTGGAATACGTGACCTGCAGTATAGATGAATTCAAACATCCTGGTTCTGTGAGGATTTAAGTATTTCTGATTGTCCAAGGCAACTTGAAGGTGTGTAAGCAGTTCACAGACAAGGGCTGACATTGAAAGACATTACAGATATGTAGGTAAATGAGAAGAAGACTGGGCTTGGTCAATGTACAGGCATGTAAGTACTAGGAAAGATGAGCATAGTTTAAAATTAATAGAAGTATAAAATCATATTGTCTGTGGTTGAGTTTACTTTATAATTCCTGAATAAGAAGCAAATAATCACTAGTGCAATGTTAAAACTTCCATATCTGTAAGAGATTGAAATGTAAAATAAGTATCATAAATGTTCTACTTTCCCAGAAATTCCCAGTCCTGCGCAAATAGCACAGCCTCCAGAAACAGCTGCAGACACTAAGTAAGTATAGTTTTAAATTCTTTTATTTGCATTGTGTTCACCTGGTAATCTTCAGATCAGTCTGAAAGTACTGTTATGACCAAAACTGAATTTATAATCTGAGAACTCACAGGATAATTTTAGTCAGCAAGGGTGATACTGGTATTCCCAGTTTTATAAAGCTGAATATGATATTTAAATGGGACAGTAAGAAGTCCATGCCTTTAATATCTAGTTATGGTTATGTGTGCATTCCTGAGATGAGAAAGGTCCAATGAAATACAAGTTACGGAGTTTTACAATTAAAAGAGCGTGGCGCACTTAGCTGCAAGCAAACATCTTTTTAAGGATCTGAATTGTAGGGCATGCAAAAGATTTTAGCCTGCATTGTCGGCACTCACAATTGCTTCTCCCCTCACTGTAGGTGTTCCAGTAGTAGGAATGGGGGTATCCATTACTGGAACACATTGTAATAACGTAGCCATGCCACTGCCAAATCAATTCCTACCACTCAATCATTGAAAATCAC
This sequence comes from Harpia harpyja, assembly GCF_026419915.1. Classification (NCBI taxonomy): domain Eukaryota; kingdom Metazoa; phylum Chordata; class Aves; order Accipitriformes; family Accipitridae; genus Harpia; species Harpia harpyja. Next base: position 1,476,205 of record NC_068951.1, on the reverse strand, counting down.
TTCAAAGTCTTTGTCCCTCATTTGCTAAAGTAAGCTTAGAAAGTCCTTATCTGTTAAGTGGAGCTGTAATTGTATTTTTATCTGACCTCCTATAATGCTATCAAGATCTGTTCTCTATTTGCTTCTTTCCACTCCGCTAATGGAATATGTAGCAGTCTACTTTTCTAAGTCAGGTGGATATGCAAACATTATTTTCACTGTAAACCTGTCTTCTCTTGTTAGTGCTGATCAACAGCCAGACACAGATGGAGTTGAATGTGAAGCAGAGGTGGGTTTTCTGGTTTGCCCTTTTGTACAATCAGAAATGCCATATTGAAAGTGCAAAGAAAAAGTTGTGGCTCTGCAATTATGAGTGTAAACTAGCTGTGCCTTACCTCAGTTCCACTGAACTGTTTGTAATGCAAAGATCTCAGCTGAAAATTCACGGTTTCTCTAGCAAGGCTGAAACAATTCAGTACTTGTAACAATACTTAACTTTTTCTAATCCGGCTAAGATGATATTTTTCAAACTTCTGGCTCACTCAGCTTGGCACAGCCATTTTTACATTACAAGAGCTGCAGGCCTGCTGCTGGAGTTATGAGGTCTAAATGCTCTGCAGACCTCAAATCTGCAAATAATGCATGTGTAGGTATTTCCAGTGGTCAGATTAGGTCACGGTAGATCCTGCAAAGCAAAGGCTGTCAGCATGGGTTTATGTTTTGCATAGGAAAGCCTTTCCATACCTATTCACAAGAGTCTGTGATTTTGGTAGTGCCTAAGCATGTGTTCAGCTTGTAGTATGAACACTGGAATGGGTTTCTGTAGGGATGAGTAAACCAGTAGAGATAGAGTCGATGATTTCAGCAGAGGTTACTGGATTTTGGATCAAGCTTGTTGATTTTTGGAGCGCTTCTCTCTAACAGGAGAATTTTAGTAATTTCAAAAAAACCCGTGCCCACATTTATTTGAAGAACAAGGAAGTCCTTGACCCTTCCTTTTAGAATGGTCTGGTGCATTTTGCCCCACACTGAAGGCCAAATCCTGAGATGCTGAGCGCTAGAAGTTAGTGCTGGTTCTACAAATTTAACTGTATATGGGATAAAGCCTTGTCTTCACCTGCATGCACTGACCTATAGAAGATGTATGCCTTTTTGTAGCCTTCTGAGATTATTTTGTCCTGTGAGGTGTATTTCTAGAGCTATAGTCAAATGCGTACATCCAACCCCCTGAAGTTCTCTCAAAGAAGCCTTTACTGCTGGCTTGTAGGCTGCTTCTGCCCCTCAGATGGGACTCTCAGCATATGTTTCCCTTCTCTTTTTGTGAACAGGTGGAAGAACCGGAGGCTAATAAATCAGAACCTGAAGATGATGAGGATGAGGTGGAAGATTTGCCAAACAGACGGCCACACTTGCAAGGGATGATTTATCGCAAACCTAGCCAGACCAGTGTCTACCTGCAGGAGTGGGACATTCCCTTTGAACAGATTGAACTGGGGGATCCTATTGGCCAAGGACGATGGGGGAAGGTTTACAAGGGAAAATGGCACGGGGAAGTGGCCATCAGGCTGTTGGAGATAGACGGGAACAATCAGGATCATCTCAAGCTCTTTAAAAAGGAGGTGATGAACTATAGACAGACCCGGCATGAGAACGTGGTACTTTTCATGGGAGCATGCATGAACCCTCCTCATTTAGCAATCATTACCAGGTAAGGATATAGCATCTTAGTGTTATTTTTAATATATACGTATTATATAGATAGATAATATTTGCTTTTTATATATAAAAATAAACCTTTTACTGCAGTCAGGAGGTGGCAGACATGAATGCAGTCTGTGGTGTTCAGAGTTTTGGACACTAGGGTTGTCTCCTTTTAGGGAACATATAATATTTTTTGGAAATTTTCTTTCTATTTTTGAACTCTTAAATAATAAAATTCAAAAAGCAGGAGAAAAAAAATATCTGGAACAGGCTGTTCCTCTGCCATCTACTTCCAGATGGTTCCAATTCAGCAAAGCAACAATAAACCAGTGTGTGAGGCTGATAATGCAACAGTTCTCTCTTCCTTTCTGTCCCTCTTAGAGATACTTGCTGATTAGGCAAAAACGTTATTATTTTTCCCCTCTCTTTCATTTTCAGTGTTTAGTTGAGATGAGGATCGTTTAGCCCCTAAATAACAGGGTTTGGGGATGTTCATATGCAGGCTGAATTTAAGTATGGCCAAGGGCATGCCATTCTTATAGTCTGGCAAAGAGGCACTCAGTCATTTCTAACTGCCAGTTCCAAAAGAAGTTTCCTGCTTAAGTGACCAGTAGCACCAGCAGCAGAAGCTAATGCTCAGGTTTTAAAATCTGGACTTCAGATGTCAGAGCAGTATAACAACAACTGGGTCTCTGAAGAAATACATAAGCATTTGTTGCATATGCTTGAGCATGCTTTAACAATAGGTTTCCCGTACATGCGTACACCCACACAGATGTAAAACAATTGGGTCCTTAAAGTTCTCTGAAATGGCATTTCTCAGCAGTGGAAGAGGGCTGGGATTCTGTCAACATGATAAGAAAACCAATTGAACATCCAGTATTACATTCTTATTTCCCTCCAATATTTTAAAGACCTTTTTAATGATTGTTGTTCCTCTTTCCTGTAGCTTCTGCAAAGGAAGGACGCTTCACTCATTTGTAAGGGACCCCAAGATATCCCTCGATATTAACAAAACCAGGCAGATAGCACAGGAGATCATTAAGGTAAGGGTATGTTATGCTAACGGTGACATCCGCTTTCTGGGCAGTGCCTCAGCAAGAGCTTAGAGTCTGCACAGCTGGAGAGGTTCTGTAAGTCTCAATAGCCCGACAGGGTGTTGCAGCAGGAGATACTCAAAGTTGGCTGAAAAAAGTGCTGATTTAGTGGGCAGTAAACTAAGGGCCTGTAAGGACAGAAATAGAGCTTTTGCTTGCCAGTGAGGCACTAAGGAGGGAGAATTTAGATAAAGGGAATAATGAAGAAAGGTATGCAGGACAGGTTTCCTTCCCGGTCTCTTTATTAGTAACTGCAGCTAAGGTAATGCATTCTGAAATAGATGGCATTTTCTCCCAGATTTGCACGGTGTTTTCTGTGCTTGCTTTCAGTATTTCTCAACTGAAGAAGCATTTCTAAAGCTGCTGTTTTCTTTTCTGGCAGAAATATCCTGTGAATTTAGTGAGCAAACTTGTGTCAGTTATTCATTTTCTTACACATACAGACTTCTTCAGAATTGTGAAGTCCACAGCCACTTAATGCTTTAACTAAGAGTACCCATCCAGCAGCCTTACTATGCAGAGGATGAAAAGCAATTCAGAGGTTGGCCACTAAACTAAGATCTGCTCTCTTGCAGACTTCCCTTGCACCCTTCCTGCATAAGTCAGACAGCTGGTGTGTCCCCACATACAATTCATTATTTATGCTGGAGTAATAAGAGTAAATATGTATTAGAAAGCAAAGCATGTCCAGGGTTAGAGGCTTGTAAATAATAAAAAAAAGTTAACATCTCTGCATATATTTCCCAGGGCATGGGGTATCTTCATGCAAAGGGGATTGTACATAAGGATCTGAAATCCAAGAATGTTTTCTATGACAACGGGAAAGTTGTGATCACTGACTTCGGATTATTTGGAATTTCGGGTGTGGTTCAGGAAGGAAGGTAAGTGGAGGTTTCAACGTTTGGTCCAATTCTAGAATAATAAATAGTGATCAAATAGGGAAACATTTTGATGCGTTACACAGTACAAGTAAGGAGCGTTGATTGCTTTAGTATGTACACACATTTTTGGAATATGCACTTTTTCTTTGTTTGTTTTTTTAACAGAGTTCTTTCTACAGTTCCAGTAGCACAGAGCTAGGAAGTTACGTATGGAGTAAGGCTCAGAACACAGAACAAAGAAAACTTTAAGCTCCAAGAATGAGCTGGAGAGTCAGGCTAACACATGCATATTTTTTAATATGGCAAGAAAATTAGAAAGGAAATGTCAGTGAAAACATTTGAGTAAATAAAGTCAAGGCATTAGGTGAAGCACAGATATGGTCCATATGCTGCTTCTTGGCTGAAGCAGTAGTGTTTCAGTACCACTTCTTTCTTTTGAACTCAGGAGGGAGAATGAATTGAAGCTGCCTCATGACTGGTTATGCTACCTGGCCCCTGAAATTGTTCGTGAGATGGCCCCTGGGAAAGACGAAGACAAGCTGCCTTTCTCCAAAGCTGCAGATGTCTATGCCTTTGGGTAAGAAAGGAACACCTAAGAGTACAATGGGAGCTTACTAAATGAGATTTGTTCCAGACCTGAGCCTTGTGAGTCAGTGGTCCTCTTCTCACAGACTCAGGATTCTAGCTAGGACGCATTTTTCTCACCTACTACAAAAGTCACGGGCGGGAGGGGTGTGTGGTGGGAGGGATTTGCTACACAGGCTTATACACCTTCCAGAGCTTATCTGAAGAAACTGGAACAGTGTCAGGCTTTTGTATCTTTCTCTTAAGAGCAGGCAAAGGCTTGATCTGTCTGTTGATGTTGCAGGACTGTGTGGTATGAGCTCCAAGCAAGAGAATGGCCTTTCAAGAACCAGCCTGCAGAGGCGCTCATCTGGCAGATCGGAAGCGGCGAAGGAGTGAAACAAGTCCTTGCAACTGTTAGTTTGGGGAAAGAAGTCAATGTAAGTACCTCAGTTGCAGGAATCCTTCCATATAGCTATTTATCAGGAAAAGAGGAAGCTGCTTAAAGACGAAATTTATTTTACTTGTATTATAACTCTAAAGATAAAGGGCAGGATTGAGAACAGATTAGAATGGGACACCAGGTTAGATACTGAGCCTCTGCCTGTTAACTGTCATACAGAAGTGGATATCCACTGGTACACAGGATACTGTTTGTTTAATAGAGGTCTTGGACATTCTCATAATCAGTATCTCTGGTTGGGCTCGTGCAAATCACAGCGCGCAATCAGTTGCTTGGTCTGCACAGTTGACCTGTGAACTAAGTGGAGATAATGAGCCACAAATATCATTTGCAGGAAATTCTCTCAGCGTGCTGGTCATTTGATCTCAGTGAGAGACCTAGCTTCACTGTCCTCATGGATATGCTTGAAAAACTGCCAAAATTGAATCGTCGGCTCTCCCACCCAGGGCATTTCTGGAAGTCTGCTGAGTGAGTATTTGCTGCTGTTAAGAATATTTATGCCACTCAGAATTTGCTAACTGATCATTTCTGTGCTTTTTTTTGCCTTCCTGGGGGCTGTCAAACCTCTGATGGGAGAGTAACAGTGTGCTGTTCTGCTTTTCTAGTTACTAGGAAATTATGCAATTAAGCTTACATGCTTCAGATAGTTAATTTCCTACTCTAACATATTCACATCCCTCCTTCAGCAGATTACTTATCTAGCTTTATGTTTGGTTTCAGAGAGTATCTATGAACAGTATTGGAAAGGGCCCACACTGACCTCAAAGTGGTTAGAATAATGGCTGGTAGTGACTGAGGAAGGGAAGGACCAAAGAATGTGCCACCATTTCCCTTTGAAACTGAACTGTCAAATTTTGGAAGAATCCTAAGTTTGTAGCCTTCCTCAAGGAGCATGTGGGGGAAAAAATCCAACCCCCTCCTCCTCTTTACAGAAAAGTGCCCAATTTGCACAGGCAGATAAAGAAATGCAGCGTTAGTCCTGACTCAGAATAGTTGATTTATGGGGAAAAACCAAAGTAGGTAGTAAGCGTGTGTCAAGTGATTTAGAAATCCTGAAGATGCAGTAAACTGACAGCTAGGAATGAGTGGCAATGTTTGGACTGAATCTCTTAAATTGGAATTATGTCAAGATCTGGACCAAGGAAAGAAATCACGTGAAGTCAGCATAAGTCCTTGCCAAATCGTGATACCTTCAAAGTCAGTTTCTGTGTTGCGATTGGGAAAGAAAGGTCGCATACAATCAAGCATCAGTACACTGTCAAAACTGGAAGAGGTCCCTCAAAACACCTGATTGTACATCCCATGACACCTGTTATGACAGACCAGACCAGAATATAAAACTCATTCCAGTTCAGACTGGATGAGCATAAAGCCACGAGGCCTAAAACTTTCAGCCTCCCTTCTCACGAATAACCTGTCACTCTCAGAGAAGGATGGTTCCCAGTTCCACTTCTACCAAAAGCAAGTGGAAGCAAAGCAGATAAAAGTTTCTGGAGCCAAGAGACTGAAACCCCCACCCCAGACCAGTTTTATGTCAGTTGTCTAATTTCCACTGCTGACTGCTGTTAGCCTGAGTAATTCCAATGGACTTCAGTGAACAGGCTGGGCCTGCAAGCCCCAGTGAAAGACAGCCCGTCTGGTTTCAGGAACACGCTTAGAGTTTCTGTTAGGCACAAGGTTACGTTTTGGTGACCTCAGTGTTTGTAAAGTCTGCGGGAGATCAGACACGTTTGCGACCAGTGCCCATTTACCACGTACTTTGCTCGGTGTTTCTTTTCATCTACTGAACCGCTAATATTTATTTTCTCTTTTCTCCTTTTTTTCATGTTTAATCTACCCTTTTCTTTCCCATAACTATTCACGATCTTCCTGCAATACCTTATTATAACTAACCAAACACTTCTGTTTGCTTATATGGTGACTGTCATGGCATTTTGTGCTTTGGTGGGTGTGGTTTGTTTGGGGTTTTGGTTGAAAATTTCACCATTTGTCTCTTGTGCAATTTGCCTAACATTTGTACTGGATCCCTGATACATTATGATCTCTAACAACTTTAAAATGTGGAATGCTTCTCCAAGACTGTGGCCTCATCTTTATACAAAAGGACACTATTATCATCAATGATTGAATGCTTACTAGCCACTCACTGATAAGTAGAACTGTCTGGTATTTTTTCCTCACACTAGACAGGTATATATGTGTATCACAGCACTCATTTTAAAAAAGTACAACAAAGGGTTGAGATAGCCTTACATTTGGCAGTTGTTCTTTGCATCATCAGTGACTGCCTTTGTGTGTTGTGGCACAGCTGGGAGGCAAGGTCTCTTTCTGCACCCCGAACGCTCACTACTCCAGCAGAGCTGTTATGGCTACACTTCAGTCCTTGTGATTTCAATTGTCTAGATTTTTTAAAATAAAAATTTAAAGAGAAACCGACAGAATCTGAGCTAAAAAATGGACCTGCATGTAATTACTGCTTCTTACCTGTCCTTCAGTCATAATTTAAGAGAAACAATTTTTTTTTCCTCTTCTGGCCTAAAGCATACCAAACCCAATTTCCAGGCACAGCTTGTGTTGGCCAGATCTATACCCAGCTACCTTGAGTATGTGCTTTTCAATTATCCGTTCCTTCAAGTCATCCAGCTTCACTTGTGACATTTCCTCCTATTTTTTTTAAAGTAATCCTCCCTTGCCTCAAAGGAAGATCATTGTATTTAAGTTGTGTTATGTTATGAAGACAGCAATTCTTTTGCCAGGAGATTTGCATGATACAGCAGTGTCCTTTGGTAATATTTTTTCCTTTCTACAGAAACACACTGTACTCCAACATTATGGTTCTGTGTGTCAACACTTTCACGCCCTCATTTCTCTATACAGTAAGATCCACTTGTGTTGGATCATTAACTCTGATGACTGATTTGACATCTCTTCACCTACCTAACCAGACACACAGAGCAGACTGAGAGCCCAGGCTGTCTACATGTTCCCATGCAGACAATCACACTTTCGCATTGTCCTCTAACATCACATTGGAAATGAACTTGAAGTAATGCTTCCCATTTGGGCAGTCAGTTCGTGAGAATGCTCAATTCCAGAGCAATTTGCCAAGTGATTATTTTGGATTAGTGTTTCCATAGGGAGTTATTCTTGAACAGCTTGTGGAACTGCAGAACCATGTCTTATGTAGTAGCTACCCTAATTATTTTTGCCTGGGTAGACGGACCAACACCCCCCCTGCCCCCCTCCACCCCCACAAGTGGTTCATGTTGATTTGCATACATTACTACTTTTTCTCTGCTCAAAGCATTTAATAGGGGAGAAGTACTTTAAGTGTCAGTATTAATTATCAGCATTGACAGCTGAATTAGCGCTCATTGAAAGGAAAGCGCAGGCAGCTCAGTTGTTCATCCCCTGCAAACTGCGTTATACTCAAGTCACACTTGGGAGGCTCTCTGTAGCCATGCCAGCCAGAGACCTACTCAGATTCAAAGCCCGTTAAAGACATGTTCACATCCCCTCTGACAAATCCTTTGAGAAATTTTGCACTAACCTTGTGCTTTATTCTGGTGTAAGCTTTATAATATGTAGTTCTCAAGGGCTTGCTTTAAATAACTGAAAACTAACTCTCATGGTGTCTTTTTCCCTTCCCTCCCATATTTCTTTGTAGGTTGTAGCTACTGGTGCAATAATGGGCTCCACCTTGCATGCTTCCATGTGTTGTATCCTAACCGGCAACTTGGACAATCACCTTCCATTTAAAAAAGCAAAAACAAACCACGAAATTAACCCATGGACATAATCAACACTTTATCCGAATTCTCCTTTTCTGCCTTTTTCCGCTTGGTGTGGGCTGTTAGCTTGAATAACAACTCCTGTCTGCAAGAAGTTACTGTCTAACAACGTGGCCATCTTTCACTTCTGAAGCATTTCAGCAGGCTGTCACTTCCTCCTGGAAAGGGTCTAGTGATCTGCTCTCTAACTAACCAGGTGCAAGCAACAGCGAGTGCTGTGTGTCCTGCCCAGCAGGTTGGGGGTTTTCCTGAAAGTGGTGTGACTTGTGCACGTTCTGCAAGTCCCGCGAGGCAGAGGGGTGCAGTCTCCTAGCTGCAGTCTGAGGTTATGCCTGTCATCCTTAGTGCTGGACTGTAGCTTTGTGACTGAAGGTAACAAGTACGTTTTCACAGGCACAGCCGATGACTGACCGAACACTCCACTTGCACTGCAAACCAACAAGAGTTAAGGGCCAGATTGTGCCAGTTCTCCCTTGGGACCAGAGCCAGCGTTGAAGCCAGGGTCAATTTTGTCAGGGGCTGGATGAAGCTGGTGCAGTTCTTGAGTGGAAAGAAGGATGGTCCTTGCTCTGCTGGGAGCAGATCGCAGTCCCTTAGCCTACCAGGGACCAGGCCACAAGTGGTGTCCAGAACTGGCCCATATGGGTCAGCTGGGATCAGCCACAATGCAGTGTAAAAGAGGAGGAAAGCAAGAGCACCCTTCAGTTCCTCCTCCCCTTGCAAATCTAGTGCTTTGAATTTTATGATTTGCTTCTGTTTACATCCCGTTCAGCAAAATGTCTGACTTAACGTTAGGGGCTTTGCAGATTTGTAGGTAACACAGCAAATATGTGCCTTTTTTTAGAAAAGGTCTTTTTTCATTCTTTACTGATTCATGATTTTGAAAAATACCTTGCTTCGAAGAGGAGAAGATAGGGACAGAGGAGAATATGCACCAAGAACCAGGGAGGCTTCTACTGTCTTCAGTGAGGACAAATACACCCACCTACTCATTCTCTCAGAAAGTCTGCTGCAAGAGCTCACTTATTCAGGCTGTCTGCTTTGCTGTCACCTGAGTGTGTGTGTGTGTAGGAAGGCATTTTGAAGTGAAAATATTTCTAGCTATGCTAACACTTTAAGAGTGAAGGAAAAAGACATCTTTATGCACTTGCTACAGTCTATAAAGAGGAGCAAACGGGTTCAAGTTTGTTCTGTTGGAGTTTTTTTAATCGATTGATGTACCTTGTCAAAACACCCCTTTCTCTTAAAAAGAAAATTCTGTAAGTCATTTTTTCCTTCCCTTCTACTTCAAGGAACTAAGTGCCCATTGAAAACAAGTGTTGGGCTTCTACCCACCTTAGGTACTTATAAAAACCTCCTGTTTCTCCAATTTGAGGCAAATCAGATTTGTGCTGTACATTTCCACTGATGAGGTTAGCATGAATACGTTCACATGTTTACTGCTTAATTACTTAAGCTTCTTTTCTGGGTGATCTGAAGTTGTATGAGATCAGGATCTAACCCATTTTAGTTCCTTTTATAGGACTGTAGCTTTGTAAGAAAAATTAAAAATAAATAACTCTTTCCCCTCCCTTCTCCTCTCCCTCCCCACTCTTTTCAGCATTAACAGTAGCAAAGTTGTCCTGCGTTTTGAAAGATTTGGCTTGGGAATCCTGGAACCAAGTAATCAAAAGATATAGCATGGTGTGTAATTGTCTTGTGATAATGTTGTCTGCCTACTTACACAAAGCATCAGAAATCTTCACTGAATCTACCAAACTATGAAACTGGTGCAGCCACAGCTGAAAGCCGCACGACCATCAGTTCACAGTCCTGTGTTGTTCGTAAAGTCTGAGTTCTGCCTGAGCACCAGCAGTTAAAGAATGTTTACATGATACTTTTGTGTGAACTATATTTTTTTAAACATAATAAACAGTGAATCAAGTTTAACTACAGCCATTCTCAAATAGCACTGAAAAAAGAACTATTTCTAGTTCCTTCTTGTGTCTATGGTAAATAGGAGCTATCTTCTGCCTTCAAAGCATTCGTTTTCCCCAAGAGAAATGGAACTGGCTTGTTTCAGAATGGCAGTGCACCTAGTACAAGGGGTTGGAGTTTGAGATTGCATTTTTCTTTCTTTAAGGTAAAAATCTATTGCACTGTGATTTGCCCAAACCAATCACTGAGCTCTGAGGTTTGCTTCAGCAGGGTTGGTCCAAGCTCTGGGTTACCTTGACTTAAGTTACACTAGTAGAAATCTACTTCTGATAGGAGAGTTTGATCATGTAAGCTGTGTCTCAGACTCAAGCATTCTTCTACACAGAACTCACAATAAAAGCTGCTTGTTCTCCTACAATCCTGTAGGAAGCTTAAGACTTGCTGGCCTTTGGAAAAAAAAACCAAACATGACTTGTTATAGCTCCGCACACAGGGGCCAAGTTCTTCTTCTGAAGTTTTGAGCACAACAAGTTCTAGCCCCTAAACTAGCAGCATTTCTAGAAATACAACAGTGACTGACCAGACTTGACTCTTACTGCCCCAATCACCATTTCATTTGTAGAAGAAAAGACATTTTCCAGAGCTGCAGGGAGAGGCAAGGCAAGGGAAAAAGCCATCCCTAAATGATGCATGAAATAAGGTCTTGATGCACTGAGCTTGTTAAGAGATTCAAAGTCATCCCCCCTCCCCCCCCCCACACACAGTGTTGCTGGCTCCTATAGCCAGTCGCATTTAAGTTTGTAAGCAAGCTGTTTGTTTTAAAAAATTTAGGACTAAAGCAGTTGGTTTTTTTCAGAAATCTTGCAACCAGGAAAGTTATATCTTGGTCTAGAGGACCTGACTCAACCCAACAGCTCAGACTTGTTTCAAAGGTGAATTTTAAGACAACACCCCCTCCCCCCTCCGCCCTCTCCAATGTGTAACGTGCAGGTTATAAAGAATACATCTGATTACCGCATTTAAGGTGATAGATGCATTATCCCACTGCAAGTGAACTGCAGGCAGCATTAGCAAAGGCTCCTTCGTGCTTCCCATTCATATTCCTCTGCCTTCTGCCAGCCAGGGCAGTGGGAGAACCCTCATTACACAATACACGTTCAGATCCTTTCTGGCCTCATAGTACTTCGTTTTGTTGAGATGGTTCATAAGGGCTCCCTGGAAGCCACCAAATTTCATTTCTCCAACAGCACTAGTACATTACGCACCCCACTCTGTTCCTTTCACTGTCATCACAAGGGCTTGACATGAGGATCACAGAGCGGAGCTCTGAATTCCTCTGTAAGGCAGGCAAAGGGACAGGCACTCAGTTTGGCTACTTACAGGTGGCTGATTGCTGTAGAAAATTACATGGCAAAGAAAATTCCTGAGTTCTGTTGAGCAGAGTGCTTCACTCCTACTATGTGCAAGTCAGTTACATTCTGTTATAAATATTTTTGATAGAGTGACTTTTAAAATGTGTCGCAGATATAAAAGAAAAAATTGGTTTGGTGGTAGCCAAGCATGGCATCACGGTACTCTCTTGACCTCTTTCCTCTCCCCCACCTTTATAAAGCAAATAAATCCCCTCCAACTATACCATGTATTTAACCTACACCACTTGCTTCTCTTCAAGACTTGCTACTGTTTGTTCTCTCACAATAATTTTGTGTCAGCAGTTTTAAGCAGAAGTTGTTTTCCCAGCAAGTACTGCTTAAATAACTACAGCACAACACAAACCTAAAGCGTGGAGAAATGTGCTGCTTTGCACTGGTAACATTACAAACCCATCGGCCGAAACCCTCCGTAGGCTTCACTGTGCATCTTGCCTTAGAGAAGAGCTGAAGCTGCTGCTGGATGCAAATTGTTGCTCTGTAGCCTGCAGTGCTGAACAGCCCTTAGGCTAACTCTGCGTTTGAGGGTGGCAGCAGCCTTGGTGTGCTCCTCACTATTTATTTCTGCCATCTGTGTGCATAAAACAGGTCCCGAAAGCTGGGACACGCAGAACTTAGTGTGGGAACCAGTGGCCCAACTTGCAAACAGACAGGGGCTCCTTGCCTGTTCATCAGCAGTAATGCTGCCGTGCAAATGTGCAAGAACTACGCTGGGAAAGCAATATATTCTCAATTTTTTTTCTAATAAGATGACTGGGTAGGAGGACAGCCAGCACCGGATGACCAGCCAGATTAAAACAAAAAAATTAAAAAAAAAAAACAAGAAAACTTATCAACCATTTGTCCTTCCTACGACTGCCCTCAGGTGCAATTCAAACACTGTCTGTGAAGACTTTCCAGACACAGAGCTGCATTGCGCCTTGCTTTTAGGCAGGGCTTCCTCGCCTGTTTCAGCAGGGCCACTTGCCTAGAACCCAACGTCCCTTCGTGCCGCACTTTAAAGCATGCTGAACGCTAACGGGAGACTGATCCCCCGCTGAGCACTGCCCGGTGGTGCCCCGCTGGGAATACTGCCCTACTGCTCCAGTCCTGGGTTTCAAAACCTGCCTTTAATCATGAGATTTGGGATTCTAATTCAACCTGACCTTGGCTTTGTGTTTAACACCCATAAATTGCTCTTGAAAGCAAAACCCAGCCTCCTGGACCCAGTATATCTGAGAGGAGAGACTGGTCACTGTCTCTGGGATGATTTTTGTTTTAATCAGCTGGTGTAAGACACATGGCAATCGACTGAAACCGGTGGGGTTGTACAGCTGTGAAGAGAGTGGAGCTCTCTTGTCCCTCAACATGTTGCAAACCAAGCGACAGTCGTTAGGTTGCATTGTTTTGTGGTCACACGTACTGTCTCCTTGTGTGCTGGTGTAAGGGCGTGAAGCACGGTAAGCCTGTACCAGTTTAGAGTTGTAAATGTGAAGCTGGCTGTACAATGCTGCTACAAAAGCCACACGTCAGTAGTGAATGTAAATGGAGTCTGTAATATGGTGAAAATGGACACGTTTTCTTTTCAAATGTGATGTAAACTTTGTACAGTAAAAAATTTTTTTTTATATTTTCTATCAACTGAGTGTCTTCCAGAATTGCTATTAAATTAATTAAAAATTGTTAGTATTAACAACAGTTTCTGTATTAGTTTATGCAACCAGCAAAAAAAAAGAAAAAAAAAAAAAGAGTGCACTCCATGCTAATGAAATTCTGGATATGTAGGAATCTTTTCGGTGAATAAATCTTTGCTCTGGATAAAGCAAGTGTTACAGAATTGTGGTTTGACCTTTCCCCCCCCATCTACTTGTAGCCAAACCAAAACAGGAGCAGTTTTCCATAGTGACCCACTAACACATCACACTGCATAGAACACCCGCTGCTGGAGGATTCGCAGGACACTGAAGCGTTACACATCACGCAGCGGGGAGGCTGCGAAACCCCAGCACGGAGGACTAGGCTTTCAGCTGGTGTCGGGTCCTAGGAAGGTTACAAGCAAGAGAGAAAGCCGAAAGCCGTGCTCAGTGCCTTTTCGCTTGCTCTCCTAGTCAAGTGTTCACCCTCGAGGAAATGATGGGCTGCCTCCCAGCCGAACTTTCTCTAAGTAGTGGGAGATACTCTCTGTGGTTTAAAGTTAGGAATTCAAGGCAATAAATTTAAAAGACCAGAAAATGTGGGAGGTGTGTAGGAAGAAAGAGAAGTGGATGTACAGAGAGGACAGTCCTACAGTGACGTGTCAGCTGATGCACAGGGAGGTCACCAGCTCCATCGTGACTTTTACTGCCGTTGTTCGCCCTCGCCTCCCTGCCCTTCGCTTGTCTTGAGCGAAGCAGCAGAAGGGGAATTTCCCGTCATTTCCCCATTTCCTTTGCCACTTTCAAGAGCCTGACAGACACGGGGCGATACAAACGGGACAGGTCAGCCTTTGGGGAGTCAGCGACCAGAGTGGGACCCTCGCGATGGCCTAGGGCAGCCCCGGTGCGCAGCCCCCTCCGTGGCACACACAGGAACCCACAGGAGAGCACAGACCCCCGGGCACTGCCAAGGCTGGGGGGCATCGTGCTGCAGAAGCCATCCTGCCCTGCCAAGCTCGGCGGACCTGGGCGGGGGGGGGGGGGGGGGGGGGGCACGACAGGGAGGCGACGACAGGGAGACAAATACACGTGAAAAACCCTTGTCTGAATTGGGCAAGAATAAGCAGCTATCGTGACAGACAGTGGTCCTGTTTCTAGAAATCCTATTGCAACAGAGAAACTCTTGGAATAATGTGCTGAAGCAAAGGGTGACAAAAGTCTCAGGTTTAGGTCATGTAAGAAAAAAGATTAGGAAAAAAAAAAAATCAGTATTACAGCCTGGTCTATAGCCCTTGCTGTGTCTTAGAGCTTGCTTTCACTAGACTGACTTGTTAATTTACGGCCTTTGAGCTTTCTTCCCATTATATTAGCTGTCAATCACTGACATCCTTCCACAAATGAGATTACAAGTGTGCGTCTTTTTGGCAAGCATGGTTCATTTTGTTTCCTCTCACAAGTCAAATTTAAGAGGCCTTCAGTTACAGTACAGCTGACAAACCGTTTCTTCAGCTTGTATAACAGGCTGAAGCACCAGGCTGTTCACTGCCTTTTTGCTGTAACTCGGCTTCTTACAACAAATCGCGTCAAAAAGAAAACGGCGAGAGGACAGGCGTGGGCTTTCTCCGAAGCTCCTGCAGCCTCCCGCACAAATCCTTCCCTGGGATTTGATTGCCTCCTCGTGGCTACTGCCGTTAATTGCAGCTCTCCCCCCCTCCCAGGCCCTTGCCGCTCTGCCCCCTGCCCCAACGTACGACGCCAGTTTAAGAGATGTTGAGCCCGTTTGCAATCACCAAAGTTTTCCCTCCTGGGTATGAATGAGTCACGTTATTTCGTGGTTTAAGAACGCCATCATTTAGTTTTCCTGAAGCGCTAAACTATGTTGAGAAGCTGCCTCCCACCCACATGCCACTCCAGGCCATTCCTCAGACCCCGCTCGCCTTTTCCCCTCCTTGCTCCGCACCCCACCAGCGCCTGCTGCCTGGCCGGTTCGCACGGATTAGCCCTCCCTGAAGGTAAACCCGACCTGGCGTCCTCCTGTCCCACGGTCATCCCTTCCACCGACTCCCCAAGGAGGCAGGAGCTCCGCCGTCTCCCCTCCGCCACCAGCACGCCCCAGTGAACGTCGGCGGGTTCGGTCACCCACGGGCTCTGCAAAAGCTCCCCGCGCACACGCAACTCCAGCCCCACACGACTACGGGGAACTGGGCACCTCCAGCCCCGCACGACTGGGCACCTGCCCGGCCGCTGGCCAGAGCCGCCGGCGGCACCCAGAGCTTCCCAGCTCCTGCCACAACCTTTCCACCTGCAGAGCCGGGGGAAAGCTCTGCCAGGGAGACACAGGCTGCTTTGCTGTCCTCAGTGGAAGTGACGTTGGAGTGTGTTAATTAATCCCGGGAACGTTACGCTGCTGCCAAACAGCTTTATGCTGAAAATAATGGCAGCATTGTACTGTCCCGCAGGGAAAAGGCCAAGGCATTATAAAAGCGCAATTTTACATTTCATCCATCTTATCTAGATCTTTCATATGCAAACAATAAAAAGCTTAAGGTAAGTTGAGCTTTGTTGTTTTTCATAAAGAATAAGAAATAATGAATTTAATTCTCAATTAATCTCGAAGGGCAAGGGTGTTCTAATTTAAAACAGAACAAAAACAAAAAAACATTGTCAAGCGTAAAGGTTCTATTCCACCAGCTGTGAACTACAACAGTTTGATATTTGCCTAGCCACAGTTACATCCGAGCAATTGCAGCCTGGTTGTCTGAAGCACCAACAAAGCAAGGCACCTCTCTCCTTAAAGAGCAGCAGCTAACGTGGCACGAAGGCAGCCAGCAAACGGGAACACAGGCAGCACCTGCCTACAGAGAAGCGGCTCCCTGTGCAAGTGCACTTGTCTTGGATCAAGAGGCACTTCAGTACTGTCGCTACATGCGGGGTGGCTCAAATTGATCTGCAGAGACAAGCAGCACATGGCAGCACCCTGGTGATCACTAGGTCGCCCTGCCAGCTTCTGTCAGAAAAAAGTTCTAATTCCTACCAAAATAACTGCATGATGCCCCACACCACCTTTATTCCCATTGAGGACTTACAGCAAGTGTTGGTCTTACTTTGATATGAGGATTTTGTGTCTCTGGGGTTTTAGACTCCTCGTCACTCTGAAGGCAGGAGAAGAGACACAATAAGCAAAGTCATTTTACATTGTCGCTTTTTGCACCAGCTGACCCTGGCAAAGTCTGTACGGTCACCAAGACCCCCCCTCAGCAGAGAGCTACGCTGGGGCCCTCTTTTGAGGCTTTCTAAAGTGACGTTCAGTTTCAGACAGGCCCAGGGCTCAGCCCTCGGGTTTGAGGCAGCTGTGTCGGAACAGCCTGAAGAGCCCAAGAGCTAAACCATTGAGATCCCATCCACCGTTTTTCAAGTTCACGACCAGGAGAGCAGATGGTATCTGCAGGTACGTTGTTAACCAGAACAAAGACTGGAACTCATCGTGCTTCAGGCAACAGCCAGGCATTTTCTGAGATCGTGCAAAAATCTCCAATGCCTGACAAGTATTAATGGTTTGCTGTCCCTTCCTATCCAGCCCTGCTGGAGGCAGGGTCAGCAAAGCAACCAAAGGTTCGTAACAACTCTAGTAACAAGTGGTAACTG
The DNA here is from genome assembly GCF_026419915.1 of Harpia harpyja. NCBI lineage: Eukaryota > Metazoa > Chordata > Aves > Accipitriformes > Accipitridae > Harpia > Harpia harpyja. Next base: position 1,459,124 of record NC_068951.1, on the reverse strand, counting down.
CCACACTAACCACTGCGGGTCACAACCCACCAAGTCTTCCCTAAGACCCACTAGATGACATGAGCGGCACCGGATTACTTACCTTACAGAGCTGGAAAGCAAAGGCTCAGATCAAACTTTTTTCTCCACTGCTACACAGCAAAACAGTGAGAGCTACACGCAAAAGCTGCAGTCCCTGAACACGATCCAGCCTGTTTAACGTGTTAGCCCTAGCGTAACGACTAACAGATTTACAAGAGCAACTTCACAGAGACTCAACAAACAGGAAGATTTGCGTTTACTGCCTGCCTCTTGCTTCCTCTGTTAAATCTTCGTTCCTCTGACCCAGAAGTTTTGCTGCAGCACTCCCACTGCTCTCTCCCCGTTTATAGATTTGGATCTACTGTGATGCCCGGTGCTTCAAGGTGGCCACAAAGGGATGCCACTGGTTTGATTGCACCTATGGGGTTCCTAGTCTGCAGCAGGTTGATATGCTCGAGATCGGAGGAGATGTTACTCTGACCCAGGCTCTGGTTTAGAGACAAGTTCCCACGCACAGCTTGTGTATTGGTTTTGTGTGGCAAGGTTTTGGTAGCAGGGGGGGTTACAGGGGTGGCTTCTGTAAGAAGCTGCTGGAAGCTTCCCCTGTGTTCGAGAGAGCCCATACCAGCTGGCTCTAAGACGGACCCGCCGCTGGCCAAGGCCGAGCCAATCAGTGATAGTGGTAACGCCTCTGCGATAACATTTTTAAGAAGGAAAAAAAGTTGGGACGGCGGGATTCGGCAGCCGGAGAGAGGAGTGAGAACATGTAAGAGAAACAACCCTGCAGACACCAAGGTCAGTGAAGAAGGAGGGGGAGGAGATGCTCCAGGCGCCGGAGCAGAGATTCCCCTGCAGCCCGTGATGAAGACCGTGGTGAGGCAGGCTGTCCCCCTGCAGTCCATGGAGGTCCACGGTGGAGCAGGTATCCACCTGCAGCCCGTGGAGGACCCCACGCCGGAGCAGGTGGGTTCCCGAAGGAGGCTGTGACCCCGTGGGAACCCCGCGCTGGAGCAGGCTCCTGGCAGGACCTGCGGATCTGTGGAGAGAGGAGCCCACGGAGCAGGTTTTCTGGCAGGACTTGTGACCCTGTGGGGGGCCCACGCTGGAGCAGTCTGTGCCTGAAGGACTGCACACCGTGGAAAGGACCCATGCTGGAGCAGTTCGTGAAGAACTGCAGCCCGTGGGAAGGACCCACGTTGGAGAAGTTCGTGGAGGACTGTCTCCTGTGGGAGGGACCCCACGCTGGAGCAGGGGAAGAGTGTGTGATGAGTCCTCCCCCTGAGGAGGATGAAGCGGCAGAAAATAACGTGTGATGAACTGACCGTAAACCCCATCCCCGTCCCCCTGTGCCGCTGGGGGGTTGGTAGAGAATCCGGGAGTGAAGTTGTGCCCGGGAAGAAGGGAGGGGTGGAGGGAAGGTGTTCTGAGATTTGGTTTTATTTCTCATTACCCTACTCCGGTTGATTTGTAATAAATCAAGTTAATTTTCCCCAAACTGAGTCTGTTTTGCCCGTGACGGTAATTGGTGAGTGATCTCTCCTATCCTTATCTCAACCCACAAGCTCTTTGTTATATTTTCTCTCCCCTGTCCAGTTGAGAAGGAGGGGGAGTGATAGAACAGCTCTGGTGGGCACCTGGCATCCAGCCAGGGTTAACCCATCACAGCTTGACAAGCCATTATATATCACGGTAAGATATCACTTAACATTAGCAGCCATCTAGGAAGTCTGTCAAAGCACATTTTGTTAGAAAAAACTTAAATACCTGTCTCCTGCTGAAAGCCTAAAAACACTTGTTAACCTTTGATCTATACAACGCAGCGTACTCCTGTTCAGATCATATTCTTAGATTTTTAATAGCCTTTTTACAATATTTCTCTTTCATTGATGAATAGTCCGAGAATTTTTTTTCTCTCAAAGACAACAAAAGCTTCCCACCCCCTTTTTTTCTGAAGCGACCAGTGTCACATCTCAATGGAGACAAATTCAAGCACAGAGACCATTTCTAGCTCCAGACACCTGGAGTGTAACACTCAACTGCATTTTAAACCTTAAAATCAGAGGGGACCATTTTACCAGCCCTGCTGGACCTTACTGGTCATTCAACACTCCTCCCTGTGCACATGAAACATCTCAGAAATGGTGGTTCATTCAGAGTAGGCACCAAATAACAACCCACAACACATAGATCAGGCTACAAACAAACTGACTGAAGCAAGGTCTGGGAAAGCTGGACACAACACATCACAGTTTCATCCTCTCTCAGAGCTCAGCCTGTTCTTGCCCACAAAAGGCAGCTGCAGCAGTTAAAGCCCTCTCCTCCTGGCCCAAGCCTGGCTTCCCAGCAAGGTTACTGGGGCAGGCAAGTCTCCCACCCACCCAGACCGCCCTGTATTTCAGAATACACGTTCAGAGAGGAGAACCTCTTTGCACAGCTATAACACAATATATCATTTCAATGAAAAGAAGAAAAAAAAAAGCCTTCCACCTACCTGAACTCATTCTGCCTTCCTTGCCGCAGAGCTGGTCAGCCTTGCACCTCACCACCATGCAGCCAGTGTCTGCCCCGGCTCTGCCCCGCAGAGCTCAGCTGTGCCTCATCACCTGGCCTGGCAGTGCCTGATCAGTGGCACCTGCCCAGTCCCGCTCCCCTCCCGCACACGGCACAGCCCGCACGGCAGAAACGCTGGAGACACTGACGTTTTCCTAGCGTTTACCCTCATGCAAGGCTTGAACTTCTGTCACCTCCCAGCTACGCAATAACTCGTCATACTTGTGTACCCTACCCACATGTTCCTTTCTTTCTCCTCAAGGAAAGAGCTTAAGTTGATACCTGTTACTTAAAAACAGGCTAAAAGTATATACAGACTGTTATTGTGATCAATCAATGTTAGATTGCTCAACAAATTTCAGAAACACATTCATATGGCCACGCCCTACATATTTATGGGCCATAAGGCAGCCATCAGTCTATCTCTACTGCAAGCCCAGTGACATACCCAGCCAGCATGGGGGCTGGTAACTCTCCATGCCAACCTGCAGTTTAGCTGGACCGATTTACCGGTGTATCTGAGAGTACAAGGGAATTTTACCAACAACCAGAAACGGCTAGAGAACCAGGCCAAGAAAAAGGTCTGCATTTCAGTGCCTTGGCATGCAGCCTGTTTTGAATGCTGAACACCATTATAGCCATGTAAGTTGGGCTTAAGTGTTGATGAAACAAGCCACTAATTGCTTCAGAAAGCGTTAATCTGTAATTCTCAGTCAGGTCCCAAATCAGCGAGGTGCATAATCATCTCAGCAACTTTTAGCCCAGAATAGTTCCTCTGCCTCTAGCAGCATTACTCAAGTGCTTAAACTAATGCACATGCTTAAATCCTGTACTGACCTGGGGCTGTAGTGAACACTAACAACCACAGAACAGGCTATTTGATCATCTTCAGGATTTTAAAAAGTATACTTTTTATCTGGTTTCTTAAATGAAGTTCCAGTTTTTATCTTGGAATAGAATAATTATCCACTGACCTTAACATCTGCACTTTATCTTCCCCATTTATTTCTGTAGGAAAAGCAATTATACACAGCTTCAGATCAGTGCTGCAATTGAAGTTAACTTACAGTTGGGACCAGTTTAAATAAAGAATTAAAACAGATCACTGCTTTTCTTAATCCTTTCCTTTAACTGCCTTCTCACCTCTCTGCTAGGGGGAAATTTTTGCAACAGTGGAATTAAGATGAAAAGGTTCCCAAATAAAACTTGCCTCATCAACTTACAATATATAAATGGAAAGTCATGCAACTTTTTTGCTGATACACAAACGCTTGCGCCTCTTGCTCTGACTTGTCAGAGGCCCATGAAGGAACAGATATTCTTGCTTCCCTGACTGGCAGTTTTCAATGGTCTCTCACATCTTCAGGACACGGCATTACCTAAGGGCACCTCAGCCTGCTCTCAACTTGGTATAAACAGCATGACTTTTTTTTTTTTTTCTCTGAGTTTCTGACCCTCCAGATGAAAGTGAACTACGGTCCTTTAGTACACAAGGAAGCATTTATAAAGGATTATGGTAATGCTTTCAAGTAAATGATTACTTTGAAAGACACCCGAGATACAAAGAAAGCATCGCAGCAAGGAAATTCACCTATTTAGTCATGTGCATGGAAAACGGGTGGTGCAGGGATGCTCCTCCCAAAACGGCACGGAGCATATTAGCCCTCTGAAGTATGGAACTTACTTCTGTTCCCTACTTTTGTTGGACTCATGTGAAGCCTAGGACTCAGTGAGCCCTGGGCTTATGGAGAACTTTCTTAATGGAAAGTACAATTACGTTGTTCCATTTCCATCCCACCCCAAGAATCTAAAATCAGAAAACATCAATCAAAGTATGAAATAACACTGACCAAGTATATATATACTAGGTGCCCATCAGGACTCCATACTTGCCAGGAACCTCCTCTGTCCTTTACTCTCTTTGCAGCTGTTGTCTGATATGTCCTGTTCTCTGCCATCACTGTCCACATTCTTTCATCTACGCTGTATTTTTGAGCTTGTGTCTAAGGCTGTCCTGAAGCACATGTGAAACACACTGTACGTACATGGCACTGTTGAGTTTTAAGCCTCAACTCCTCCTTCATCAGATTCCAGCTCCTGGAGACAAGGGATGACAGGAAAATCTCACCTTAAGCTTTTTAATATGATCAAATAGCCCGGGTAATTTTAGACAAAGAACTAAAAGCTCTGACATAACTGCAAGGCTCTCCTTGCTACTTTATGTTCCTGCAGTTTGCAAGCCAATCTCACAACCTATGGTGCAAATTCACACTTTCCTGGCAGTAACAAAAATGCATAACTAATCTTAGGCAGACTGTGTAACTCCTGGAGACGGGCTCTTTACTTTTGGAGGGAGTGTTGGTTGGAGCCCAAACCCACTTCACTGGAACCTGAGAACCTACCTACCCCTTTTTTAGGCTGAAGGCCAATAGCAAAGAGAGGTACATTTAATCCACACCAACTTGTTTGTCTCAATATAAAGGCATCTTTTATTACAAACAAATCAAGTAAATCACAGCATAGAATTCAAATGTCCAAAGTGCTTCTGAATTTTTCGAACCTTACTGCCATAGGCTCTGAAACAACAACAATTCAGGTTCAAGTACCTGAATCACACAAAGCAGAATTCAAAACTACTATCTCCTCATGTATACACGTTTGAAGTGTATGCAGCAGGTATTTCCACTCATGAACCATTATATTATTATCGCATTTGCAAATAGCGCTTCAGATTCAACAAGGCGTGTGACTATACATTTCCAAGTGACACAGCCAACCATTTACTTGCTTTAAAGTGAGGATAATATGCACAGTAAAACAATCTGATATAAATAAATTCACAAACAGTACATTTCAAAAAAAGATTTCAGTTCTAGCTTACATAGTAAAAAACTCTAAATTTTCCTTGTATTTACAAAAAATTTATACTAGCATAGACAGTATTAAAAAAATAATTTGCATCTTCACTATTAAGAAAATCTATTAAAAGAAGTCTCAGAATAAATAGCAACAAAAGTTAAACTGAATATTTTTCTTAATTAAGGCTGAGGTTTAAAAGTCAAATCCTACAATCATCTACATGTATATGATTTAACATGTATAAGAAAGAGGATTTGACCCTTTGTTTTTTGAAAACAACAACAAATGTGCAAATATTGTCTAAAACGTAAGTTGATTTGTTCTTGGACTGGTGGGTTGCAAAGCTCTTACACCTCTTTTGACTTCATGTGGGAATACAGCCCCAAATATATCTTCATGGTATCGCTTTTGGCTCTGCAAAAAAAGAAAGGAAACCCAAGAGATGAATTAAATACTGCTAGCTCCTCCTTATGTAAGAGTTAAGTAACTAAAATGTCTTTTGCATTTATATGACTGGTTCTGTGATAGTGGACTTTTGCTACTGTCAATAAAAGGAACCTATCTGAATCCCAGACACACGTGCTCCAGGACAAGTTCTGGTAACAAAAGGGTCCTAAAAAGCCAGCAGACCCAGGCACTGTGTTTTCAGTGATGGGTCCCCTAATTTCTTAAACTCACTTTCCCCCGTTGGTACAATAAAGTCTCAAATTCTTGACGTTCCAGACACACTGCAAAGCTAATGTCCAGGACCCAGACACTGGGGAAAATGGTAGATGTAAAAGAAGAACATCACATGTCACTCTTACACCCTAACCAAAGAGAAACTGTGTTTTAAGTCATGGTGGGTAGACTAAGCTGATCACTTAAAACTTTTTTCCTTGTGCAATCTGCTGAAAAGAAGCTCACAGCAGCCCGCAAGATCTTGAGTGTGACTTTGAAGACTTCTGTAAACAATCCTGGAATACTGTCTGACTGGAAACAATGCCTTGCATATCATAGCATACCTTTAGCTGGAAGAAATACTCCTCTGCCTCCTGCTCATTGAGGTTCAGGGTTTTTGCAAGCATCCCTTTCAAAGTCTGAGCAACATCCTTGGCCATGCGTACGTCTCCACAGACATAGATATGCCCTTCCTCCTTATGCAAGAGGTTGCACACTTTGGTCTCCAACTTGCTTTGAATAATATCTTGAACATAGACCTTAGAAATAGAAAAAGGATCATTAGACAAGGTTTCTTAAATGCTACTTTGGCTATTGGCTTTTCTAAATTCAATGTAGTTCTGTGTAGTAAGGTTCTAAATGCCCTATCTATTCTAGCTGTGTGTTGCACCACAGCAATGGAGAAGAAAAATGTCTTCGTGCTGTCTTTACAAGCCCCAGATTTGGAGGCTAGACCTGTCTCCTGATTAAACTAGAGCAGACTAAGACTCTTCTTTTTTAGAACCACTTACAACTGCCAAAGTCTCCTAACTTGCCAGGAGAGTAGGATAGCTATAAAGAGGATAGCTTAAGTGGTGTTGTTTTCTCCAATCAAGATGTCATCTAAGCAAAATTAATTCCCAGGGTCACTGTGTCATTGAAATGGTGATAAATGGCCAGAGCCAACTCATTTCTAACTCATGCGCTAATCAAATCCTGCAAAATTTAAGGTTTCTGAAAATGTTCCAGCTTCTAGTTTCAAAGGCTGTTTGCACTTAAAGTGCCTCTCTATATGGCGGTGAGTTTTACATTTACATAGCTTGCTTGTACTGAAGTGTACAGCGAGATTTTCCTTTCTTTTGAAGGAGTGGGGCCTTTCGTCACTTGCTCACAATACACTGAAGCAAAATGCTAAAATTTTTTAAAGAACATTGTTAAACAGACCCCAAATCTTAACTTGAGGGACTATTCGGGAAGGAACCAACCCTTAAAGAGCAAAGGAACCAGCCTTACTTTAGCTTGGCCAGGTTGTCTGGAGTAAGCTGTGTAGACTTCTTTGAGGACTCCCTTCCTCTTCATTTCCTCAGTTTCTTCTTTGTAGATGTGATCCATGTCTGGCCGCCGGCAGCCAAACAATAATGTCATGTCACCACCTTTGATCCCTGAAACAAACATTGGAAAGTTTGTCTTTCTTTTGTAAGGCCTGTTATCAACTATGACTATTCCCATAGAGGGCCCCGTTGTCACAGTAAGTAGCTGTGTTCCGCTATTCAGCTAAGTAGCTGTGTTCCACTGTATTCCACAGTGTTCTGCACCTGGAGTACTGTGCTCAGTTTTTGTCCCCGCTATACAAAAAAAAAAGATGTGGAGAGGCTGGAGATGGTCCAGAGAAGGGCCACAAAGATGATCAAAGGACTAGGAAGCCTGCTATATGAGGAAAGGCTGAGAGAACTGGGTTTGTTCAGCCTTGAGAAAAGAAGGCTTAGGGGAGACCTTATCACCATGTTCCAGTATTGAAAGGGTGGCTACAAAGAAGATGGAGACTCCCTTTTTACAAGGAGTCACATGGAAAAGATGAGGGGTAATGGGTACAAGTTAATCCTGGGGAGATTCTGATTGGACACAAGAGGAAAATTTTTCACAATGAGAACAATCAGCCTTTGGAATAATCTCCCCAGGGAAGTGGTGGATTCCCCAACATTGGACACTTTTAAGATTCAGGTGGACAGGGTGCTGGGACATCTTGTCTAGACTGTGCTTTTGCCAAGAAAGATTGGACCAGATGATCCTTGAGGTCCCTTCCAACCTGGTATTCTGTGATGCTACGACTTTCTAATTAGCCTTTCTCACTAAATACCTGAGAAGGAGAGTGTGCATGTGTGTGTGTGGTAGCTTGTAATTTTAGGGTTTTGCAGTAGGATTGAACCTGCCCAAGTCCTTGGAGAACCATGTGGAATCACCTGTTGGAGCAGGTTCCCCAAATGGGCTGATACAGGCAGGCCAAAGTGTTCCTCTCCATTATTGTGGCACCTGTGTGATCGTCTGGGGCAGTCACTGAACGTGTAGTATTTACAAGGACACAGGCTGCTCCTTCCGAGTGACCAAATACCTCAAGACCACCAGAATGGTCTCAAGTGGGATTCATTAGCTGTTTCAGTGCAGTGTTCAATCAGTCTTGGGATGACAAATCTCTATGGTGTTTACTTGGCTAATGTTTCTGGGTGTCTCCATCTGTAGAGGTTTTGTTTGGAGGATTAGGGATGTCTTCTGCTGCTGGATGAGTTATGGCCTCCCCCTCGTGGCAATCCCCACAAGTACCTTTCTTTTCCAAGTCATAGAGACGCTGCAGCCAGAAACTTCTGAAGGGAGCAATTCCAGTTCCTGGGCCAATCAGAATGCATGGCTTGGTTGGCTCCTCTGGGAGCTGGAATTCACTAGCACTAAAATGCAAAAATATGCTAATTAGGTAATTAGTTTATGACTGACATCTCAGTGTCAGTTTCCTGAACGACTTTGAGCAGCACAGCCTAAGTTACCAATTTGAAAACAGTAATGGGGCTTAACTTGGTGACAGTTGCTTCTTGTTTCCTTAGCTTTACTTGCTCTATATTGGATATGTTGACAGTTGGGATGGTGTCATATGGATAGAATTCTTTCAGAATTTTCTAATGATTTATGATTTTACTCAACATAAGACATGGTAAAGGATCTCATCTCTGGAAGAGAGGGAGTTACCTCTCTTCTCAAACTCAGATATTCCAGTTTGCACTCACCAGTCACTTGAAAATCGTATGCAAACAATGAAAAAAAACCACTGAAGAAGCTGACCTAAGAACCGTTGTTTGGGGTGTTTTTTTTCCTTTTCTTTTTTCTCTGTCACACACTCACCTCCGTATAAAGCACGGAACTACTTCATCGAGAGCTACTGTATTCAGCCATGTGCTGCAAACTCCATGGTGCAAAGGCCCTTGTCCATCTAATCAGAGCAAAGGAAAACACTTCCGTCAGTATTCAAAAGCTCTCCGTTTTTAAAAAAAGCACAGTTTATACTTAAAATTGTGGGTTTTAAATAAGTGTATATCTAGCAATGATTTATAAAATAAGGATACACTGGTGATGATGATGCAGGATTTTAGCAAATCCTGACACAGTATGAACACCTGCACTGCAGTATACTATTCTGCATGTATCATGATACAAACTTTTTGTTACAGATATGCTTCATGCCATATAGCAGACAGTCTTTTTCTGAACGACAATGCAGCCTAAATATCATTTAAGAGAGAAATGAAAACAACAATTCATTACCTCTTGTCCTGTAGTTTACAACTGCAACTGTCAGATGAATCTCTCTGGGTGTCATGTCACAGGAGGAACTGACTGAATAGTACCTGGGTTTCAGAAATGGCAGCTGAGTCAGTAAGAAAGCTGTTGAGACCTGAGCAGAACGAAACTCCTCCAGGACCTCCAGGATGTTCGGGCTGTTGTAAAACTTCCATTTATTGTATTCTTCTGTGCTCTGAAAGCCAAAGGCCATCATCACAATGTTACCAGGTCATACTGAGTTCAGGAGAGCAGGGATATTTGAAATGTCACTTATAAATAAGATTCCTGCTTTACATTCAATTAAATATGCAGGCAAATCAACAGAGAATTCTCAAAATTTTGCCTAGACCAATACTGGGGTTTCCTAAGAAATTGTTTAATTTTTGAAAACAGAAGCACAGAATATGCACTATAATTTTCTCAGATACCAGCTCTCTCAGTGAGGATGTAGAAACTGAATTAAAATCTGTTTCTCAGCCCCCTGCTATGGGATATCCACAAAACTGTATGTGCCCAGATCCCGATACCTACTGAACCTTGCTGAACTCAGCAGGAGAAGCAAGCACTTACCACACCTATGAGACACTGGTTACTTAAAGCAACATCCCTCTTACTCTCATGGTACTAAATTCTCTGACAAAAATATCTACCAGCTCCCCTCCAACCCCTCCACCCGCAAACTGCAAGGTCTTTTAATGGTGCTTCATCAGAAACCACCATGAGGCAGGCAAGAGAAACAGGCAGGCAAAATGACCCAACCCAGAACCACACAGGAAATACCAGATCTGAAGAAATCTCTTGATTCCCACACCCAAGTTGAGCCACAAGACCACCCTTTCTCTCACTGTGGTTGGTTTTACAAGCACACAGAACATGTAACAAAGGGATAAAAATCAAGCACCATCACTACAAAAATTTCTTAAGCTTCTGCTACACGGTAAAAGGGCATCAGATGGTCCAGTATATAGTACTTCTAACATAAATCTAGCCCTAATGCTTACCTGACATAAAACTTCCAGTCTCTGTTTGTCTCCTTCCGCTGTTACCAGCTGGGAGAGTTTTTTTAGCAGTTGTTGGGAGGGTGGAGTAGTTATATCAAGCAAGTATGTCAAAGCCTCGGTGAGTGTGCAAGCTGGAATCTTTTTGTCACTTGTCCAGTAGCCACCTGGAAATGAAGGAAACAAAAGAACACTTGGCAATTCCCACAACATTTGACAGCTGCAAAAAAAAAGCTTTGCAAAACTCAGTGTCCTTCAAAATATGAACTTCAGACTAGGTTGCAGCAGGTCTAGACAACAGGGCCCTTCTGAAAAGTGGTTAATGTGAGGTTTCAAACTTTTTTTAAGGGGATGATCTGATGCAGAGAATTGCATGATAACAAAACACCACTTTAAAATGAAAAGTCTTTCTTTTCAGGAAATCATCTTTCTCTGTGTCAGAATCCTGCAATTTAGCAGATTGTTTCTACTAACGTGGAAAAAGATGGTCATGACATCTAAATCTATTTTAGGACTCTGATATGTAGCAACAATAAGGTAACTCTGTTGATTAATTTAATTGCAGTCAATGGCCAATTCAGCAACTGAATTACAGTGTGAACCTAGGATAACTCTGTGAACCCTGGTGAAGTTACCATGGACTGCCAGAGTATGCAAAATCAGAATCGACAATTGTAAGAGTAACTAAAAGCATCAACAAAATCCTATTGAAACTTAAGAAAAGGATAACAGAATCAATTTCGGTCTATAAATATTCTCAGGAATTTTAGAGAAACCTGTCAACAATCCTCTGTTGTTTTATATAAAGAGAACCAACTTACCATCAGTGCAGGTTTCAAGTCTGATAGTCTGATCAGCTGGAGGGGCATCCTTGATATGTGCAATGAGGCCATGGACTAATTCTGGCTGGTTGCCGGGGAAAATCCCAATATGTTCTCCGGGCAGGTAGTGCACTTCCTGATTAGTCTCACAGGAAAGCTTAACTAGAATGGTAACACGACTAGATATAGAAAAAAAGAGATCAGACAGATCTTGGTTACGTTGACAGGATTTCCCTTGAATTGCGCAGAAAAGGAATAAATCTGAATTGATAGCTGGCAAGGGCTTACTTGTGTTCATTACCAAATTATCAGACCAGCTTAGTACTTATATTCCAGATACTTGAAGTACTTGGATCAAAACAAATAACATGCTGAAGTGCTGCCTGATCTCTCCAGTATAGAATAAATGTGCCTGTAATCAGCCAATGAAAGGAAGTGCAGCTCTACTGAAGACCGAATAGCTCACATCCTAAACCAGCTCAGAGGACTTCCCATAAGATGACTGTATTTAGAACAGGGATGAAAGAGACCTACCGGAGGATGTTGAAGAGCCATTCATAGATGCTACTTCTAAGACAGATGTTAGCACTGATTACCCTTTTGTATTTCTTTGTGTACTGTCTTTTCTCAGCTTGCTTTGCAGTACAACTGAATGCAGCAGCTTCTTGCACTATACCTTTTTGGGTTTTTTAAATTTTTTTTTCTGCTAAGGGGCAATTTTTCCCCTAAATAAAGTAAACATTTGCCTGGCATGTAGCATACCAAGCAAGGGAGAGGGACCATACACCTGACCTTCCACATTTAGTAGGTATCAAAGGGTCATATCACAGAGTTATTTATTTCCCTACACTCCTAGAGACTCTACTGGGAAGTCAGCTCCTATCTAAACCAGAGCTAAGACTACGTATTCTTGCGATCTTGTGATAACGGTTTACTTCTACTAACGATCATACAAAATTCACATATATTTCTTAATAACTGCAGGGAGAAGATGTTTATAACCAGGCATTTCAGATGTTTAAGGTTTTAGTAAAATGTAGTATTGCAATATTCAAAAGGATGAGGTATCGTACCTGGATTTTGAACTTTGAAGATTCTGTCTGAATTTCAACTTCATGGGAATTATATCCTTGGAGTGAATGTTTGCAAGTGCTGTTGAGAAAAGAGGACATGACTCATGGCAATTTTGCGATTAGGTTTAAAATCTCTTCAAGTACTATGTAGAAAAAGTACTGAACCATGCTCGCCCTAGAATGTGATACACTTTTAGTTATGTGTCCTATATGCATGCCTTCCGTGACTAAAAGTAGTTCATCTCAGCTTTTGTTCTTCTGGGGCTGTCAAAATGTATGCTAGTTCTGCTGTTCTGATGTTATTGCACCGGAAAAGACAATGACTTATGCTATGTAAACCAATGTCTTTTTGTCTCTGACCACTGTACTTCATTATATGCATCCTATCATCTAGCAGGACTAATATAACTTCTAGAAAAACCTTTACAGTTCAGACCTATCTGAAGCAAAATGGACAGAGGAAGTGGAAGGTGGGAGGTCATACCTTTAGCCAAGTTCATGGTTTGAGAGTCATGCACTATCCTGTAATTCTTAGGATCCCAGGTTTCATCAGAGGTATATATCTTAGGCAACTGAATACTGTTTCTCCCACGGATGTTAAAAATGTCACAGGCAGTCTAGAAAAAAGAAAAAAATAAGGCTATTCATTGTAAAAAAAAAAAAAATTCTTAGCATTGTCACAATCCTAATGAGCAGATACCAGTTTCACAGATTGCTATTTTTAATTGATTCTGTTGAGTTCAGTTATGTTATAGGGGTTCAGTGAGTTCAGTAAGGTTCCACTTCTATACCAGTATAGCTAAAAAACTGATCTACGTCAAAAAATTCTGATGTTTGATGCTGCCACCCTTGCTCATACCGAGCATTCCATTATTCAAAAGGTTTCATGGAACTTTATGTGAATATTAAAAAATATGAGAAAAGGGACCCAGTTCCCTCTTCAACTTAGGCAAGCAGTAGAAAAGAGGGGAGCTCAAAATTCAGATATAAATCCAGATGTTTGCTTTCCTTCATTTTCCCCCATTTTTATGGGATGCTAGTGAATACTGAAATAAAATGAATGAATGAACTAAAATATGAACTATTTATATAGTCACCTTGAATGCACTGACTGCCCATGTGCGAAAGGCTTCTTCTTGCCCATTGAGTTCATCTCCTTCACCTATTGGAGTGAGCTGAGAAGCCCCTAGTTGGGCAAGTTTTTGGTCAATGGCATGAGCAAAGGCACAGAACTCTGGATACATGCTGGACCCCAAACCAAACACAGCATATCTGCAGAAGGAGATAAAAATAAGATCACTATGTTATACTAAATGAAATGCAAAAGGACTCAATCCCATGCAAACCAAACAACAAAGTATTTTTACCTAATTTTTTTTCTCAGCAATTTCAGGGTGAGCAAGGAGTTCTTCAAGGTCTGTATAAAAATTCATAAAATACTTAAGGTTAGAAAAATACCCTGAGTTAAAACAAAAGTGAGACCCTGATACATATCTTACTCAAGTACATGGGACAAATGAAAGGGTTGTCTTTGGCCTCAGTCTTTGAGTTGAGCCTCATATATACTTCTGAGGTGAATATTACCTTTCCGTTATTTGGAGAATCTCCATTTCCAAAAGTGCTAGTAACCACTAAAAGAAGTGTTTCTTTTTCCAGGTCACAAATGTTGTACTCGTCCATGCATAGAATCTGGAAGGTATAAAGCTCATGAGAAATTGCTAGCAGACATAAGAACTAGCATTAGATATCTCTGTGATTGTCAGATGACCATTGACCAAATTTACAAGGCATTATGCTAAATGAATACAAAATCAAAGTTCTAGTCCAACTTGTATTTACTGAACGTTCAAAACATAGGTTTAGAGAATGAAAAAGCTTGCAGAAGCTTATAAAACTAGCCAAACTTCTTTCTCCATTTAGTGTGGATGATTTATACTTTCTTACCTTAGTGTTGAAGGCACAGTTGAACAAAGTGCACAGATTGTTGGCTAGTGTTTCAGATTTCCCAGTCTCTGTTGCATAGATTACAGTGACCTTGGACCTGGTTGCCATTGTTTGTCGCATGAGAGAAGATGCAAAGAGTACAGCCCTGGGGAGGAAAAAAAAAAATAAAAATCACATGTAATTTTTAATATAGCTACACAGTAATTCAGACTGATTCACAAACAAGCTAGGAAAGACTGATCTTGAGCATGGTTTTTCCTTGGAAGATTGTTCAGAAGCAATACACTATAGATAGCCCTGAATAAGAATCTTAGATATGGATATTACCTAACTGTGGACAGGTAAGTCTATGATTCAAACAATTCAAGTGGTCCCTACTGTAATAATTATTAAAAAAAACAACAGTGGAACAGAAACATCACAAGAATAGAATAGTTGGACAAAAGCATGAAGACTCTTATTTGAACAACTTACTTTGCCAAGATGCTAAACTTTATTTCTTTTTTCTTTGGCCTCCGTGTCTCATCATGCCAGACATGTGTTTTCCATGCATCCACCTTTAAAAAAAAAAAAAGTTAAGCTTTAGGTAAGAAATGTAAAATAATAAATACACAATTTGTATATCTTTGAAATGGCCAAATTAAATAGAATCTGTACATACAATCCTCTGTGTGCAAATATCAGATCAGTCTCTGTAGCATTAAATTGCATTTTACTTACAGCTTGAGAATTCAACAGAACTTCCATATTCATTCAGACTTCTTCAGATCCCATATTATTATCTGCACTGCTGAAGTTGTCTACTAGAATCATATTTTTTTGACTAATGCGTACCTGGTAGTAATAGAAGGGAGTGAGGACATAGTTCAACATCTCCTGGTGGAACACAGGAGTTATGCTCCCTGACATAGGAGGTACAATCCACACCCAGTCAGCCGGGCAGCCTCCTCGCACACGGTACTCATTCTGCATGTATTTCATGAAGGACTCAGCAGCTGAGTGGTGATCCATGATAGTCACATTTTGTTTCTAGAATAATTGCAAAAAGAAAGACATACATTAAAAAAGCCCATTCTGCTCTTCTTCCTGATGTAGTTAAAGTAATCCTTTTGCTTTGGTCAATATTTCAAGGACTTTATACAGTGCTGGGAAATAATTACTATCAGTAACCATTACATATATACAGATTGAGGTGGACCTTTGATTAAGGACTCTTACATCCTTTTTTTTTTTTTTTTTTTTTTTTTTTTAACATCAGCACTTTACCTCTCCAGCACTGGGAGTGCATGGTCAAAAGCCACTGACCATTTTTACCTTTCGTATTGTTATGGTATGTCAAATAAACTGTAGTTGTAAATAAAATATATAATCCAATGGCTCTACATAGATTTTGACACATAGACACACGTGCTAAAAGGATGAACAATATTGCCCTTAACTTCCTTTTCTTTTTCTTTTCTCTCCTTTCTGCCTTCACCTGAGATTTTTTTTTCTGGCAACAACAGGAAATATGGATTCCTCTAGTCTCCCAGGTGTAAATCAAGAATAACTCTATTGGAATCCCATTGATAACCTCCACTGAGCATTGGTTGACTGGCACTATATTTGTTTAAAGCTGTTATAAGTGAACACAGTATTCAGTGTCTCTCCAGGTACCACACTCGTTGACTTACTTGGAAGCTGTAAAGCACAGCCACATTTATCTCTACAACAGCTCGGTCTTTCCACAATGATGAAAGTTTGTTTGTTTCCAGTCCCATTCTTCTTCCTACCTCCTGCATGTGAAGAGAGAGAAAAGGGAAAAGCAAATTTACTATGTGGGACTTAGAGAAAAGGGAAAAGCAAATTTACTATGTGGGACTTAGACCTCATGATTTCTCCACCTCATCACATTAATATGCAGGTAAAAGTACTGTGGAAGGGGGAAGTCAGTCTTATGTTGGGGAAAGAGATGGCACCAGAAACACTTGAGGTTAGAGGTAAACTTGAGTTATGGAGTTCTGGTTCTTGAGGCTATTCCAGTTTGGTAAAGCAGGGAATGGTTCTCTCCTGGACTAAATGGTTTTAAAAGTAGCAGTATCTGGTTATAAGTCATCATTATTAATTTGTACTAATGAGGTGACTAAGACCTGCAGCTAACCACCAGGACTCCATTGCTTTGTCAACAGCAGACTGGAACTGACATAAATATACCTCTGAGAAATGTACAGAGACCAAAAGTCCTGAATCAGCAGGACTCAGGGTAAAATTGAGGAAGAATTCCCTTTAGACAGCATTTTTTAATATTTTTTTTCACAGCTCAGTTTCACAATTCTATCCGGGTATTTGGAACTGATACTATCAGAACACTGTAAAAACAGTCTTACAATCTGGCAGTCATAATCTTGGCAGAAATTCAAGATGACCCACAATAGTCAGGATAATGTGTCAAATTAGTGCTGAAGTGTTAGTGTGATGTAAATACAATGCCCATCTCAGCAAAGACTGACAGCATCTCTTTTTCAAAAAGCTCCATCCACCAAGTTCATTCCCTTCTCAGATCAACACAACTCTACTTCAGAAGATTACCTTCAGAATGTTGTATCGCTGTACATCACAGAAGTCTCGCACTCCTATCTCTGTCCCCAGGTACCAGCCGTTGAATGGACACCCAGTAAATTCCAGGCCTCCCACCTCAAGAAGCATGTTGGCAACAGCAGGCAGCGCATACCATTTCAGATCTAAGTCCTTAAACCATTCGTACCTGTTAAACAAGCATTTTAATTTATTACATTATGTCTCTTTTCCTCCTTTAGGCGATAACCAGAAAAATCCAGGAAGATAAAGAGCACTAACTCTAGGAGAAATGACCCATGAAGCACAGTCTGCAAAAGCTCATAGCAGTTTTCATTTACAATGTGGTAACTGGGAATTGCCTCTAAAGAAACTGCAGAACAGTATTAGAGAGTTCTGCAACCTGCAGGCCAGACCCAAAGCAAACATGAAGAAAAAACAAGAAAGAAAGGCAATAAACATGTTGTTATGAGCACAGCCATATTTTACATGTGTATTACACTGGCATAAGAAATGATGATTTTTTAAATTCTGAATATGATTGAAATGTAGATTGGGAAAAAAAGATTTCCAACAAAATTGCTGTTGGCTTCCTTAATTTAAATATCATTTCATTGTTCTAAGAGGCATTTTATCTTTCAGAACAATTTACCATAATTTCATCCCAACAAAGAACTCATAAAATGACTGCCACAGGCACAGGCTAACAACCTGCCAAGGTGAGGCAGAAGCAAAAATGCAATTATCTAAATCTTGTGTGCTTACTTTGGATGCTCCATTGGCACTTCGAGGACAATTTCTGGCGGGAATTCAAATATTTCTGGGTCTTGGCCGTTTGCTTGGAGAACAAGTGGAACTACATCAAAGCGGCCATATTTCGGCTTCCACCCAAGCTCAATGCACAACTGTAAATAAAGAAAGTACGTTTTGGGGTTTTTTTTAGGTTCCCCTGCCCCGGATTCGAAGACGAAAAAATGTTAACCCTCTAAAACCTACTGAGGTAATTTCTAAGTGATAAAGATTATCTTTCCCATTCAAACAATGTTGAGACATGTTGTTCAAGTACTGATTGTGTCTCTGACTTAAAAGGAGCATTAGCTTACTCTGTTCTGAGGTGGAGGGAAGTATTTTTATATCAGGATTGTAAGAAATTATTGCTCCAGCCTGCACCTAGAACCTGTGGGGCAGAACATCCCATTCACTCCTACACCGCCACACTTCCCTCCCAATCTGCATAAACATGCAAGAAAAAAAAAAAAGAAAAAAAGACAGATGGGTTCAACAAGATGGAAAGCATTTGTGATTCTGTATTTAGAACTGTACCTGTGTGAACTCCACACTGGCAGGGTCTCCTACAACAGACCCATCTGGCATTTGATATCCAGCATATCGGATGAGCTGGCTGTTCCAAACACGAAAATCATGTTTCCCATCAGTCCTCTGAGGGAAGATAGTGATGGCTGATCTGCCCAGAGAGACAATCAAATTGCATTACACCACAGCAGCACATCAAACACATTCTAATTATTAAGACATAAATTGTTACCAACAGCAATTATTTTATATTTCTAAAATAAACATCAGTAGAAATAAAATAATTCATCCTCTCTACCCACCTCCCTGAATCTTCAAATCATCTCTTTTCCCCAGGAATTACAGAAGATTTTGCAACATCAGCCATGAAAGTTACAAAATCTCAAAATAGTTGATGGTACACAAGAGGAACATATAAGTACCAGGAGAATTAAGAGCAGAGACAAGTCGTCAAAATATTTAGATAGAACATTTCAGGTCTTACGTAGAGTTTTGAATTCAGATCTGGATGTGATTTTTGTTGCTTAAAATTAAAATTAGAGAGACTTACCTTATATTTCCATTGTTTGTGGCATACTGAATATGACGACAGATATGCTCAAACATTTCCTTCGCTGTTTTACAATCACGTGCATCAAATACCTATATGTTTCCAAAAGAAACATAAGAAAAAAACCTGATTTTGAAACAGTAATGTAAGCTCATTATTTTTCTTATGCATTTACGGAAAGGAAAGATTAAGGAAAAAAGTGAAATGAAAAATCAGTATTTCTCAATTTAATTGTAGCTCCACCAGGAAAGGTTCATTTTTATTGTTCTTATATGCATCCTTTTTACATGTAACAATCCTCCAAGGACCAAGACATGCACCTGGTTCCACAACATAGCTGGTTCCTATGCTAGCACTTCTACATGTTTTCATTCAACTATGAAGCAGAGAACTACAAAAAACCCCATGTTGATCTTATGATATGTACAGGAGGGAGTAGCCCTCAGTTGAAGCAACTGGCGTATTTTACCAAATAAAGGACATTCTTCTGATTTACAGCAGATGACTATTTGGCCCATAATTTCTAGACTCGTAGGTTACCTGTAGATTGGACCACTGGATTCTCCCGATACACCTAGGTGCATTCCTCCAGGCCTGTTTGGCAGCAAAGACCAGTTCATCCTTTGTCAGATGGTAGGTTCCTGTTGTTTCTATCTCCTTGGTCACTGTTTCCAGTCGGACCAGGTGTTCTTCTATTTTTGGCCTTTTGAACAGGAAACAGACATGGAAAGAAACAATGAGAATTTAATTACTTAGAACTGATTTAAATTGCAGACATTCTTCTTATATTCTGGGTCAAGAAGAGCACAGGCATTGCTGAAGCCATAAAGCTTTTGAGCATCCTTTTGCACGAGAAGACTTCTACTTACATTGCTGATTTTATCTGCCAGGATGCAGATAGATTTCCAGGGAGGGGATTAGCATCTATATAGGCTGAGATATGGCAAGTTTGGATAAACATAAGAAACGTGTCCCTGTTAAACATCTACACTCTGTGGATGTGAAACAGGTCAACATAAAATACTCTATCCTTTATGAAAACATCCATCACCTCATGAAGTCAGCAATTTCACTGTGCTTCAGCTGTGAGAAGTCACCATCATCTGCTCCCCACCTCCCCTCCACTGCAGCACACTTTTGTCCCCAAAGCATAGCTGTTATCTATTGCAGCAGTCTAAGGTCCAAGATTTTTATCAAAAAGCAGGGGGTATTCTAGGCAAAGGGATCAGTTAAGTACATAGGACCCTGAGTACTACTGAGGAGAATTTTTCCTGGCTTCAGAATTTAGGAACTGTCCTTAGAGTGCAAATGACAGAGCTTACTAGCCTAATGAAGAAACTAACACACTAGAAATTTAAGTAGCAACACCATCCTTTCACCACCCAACACATACATGGATTGATCACAAGCTTTTCTGCATAAATTTTCAGTTTAAATTTGGATTTTCTAGATTAGTTTGGAAAAAATTGTCAAATCACAAGTAAATGGAAAGTAGAGAACATGCTAGCTTCAGCCCAGAAGTAGGATTACAGTGACTGTCCTCTCAAAGCTCTATTATTTTCACAGGGACACAGCTATTCTGAGCAAAGTAAGTAGGATTTTCATTCCTAAAAGGAAGTGCTGAGCAATTCCTTTGTCAGGGAAACCAACTCTAAAATTCTTTAGCTTGATAACAGAGAATGAAGTCAAAATATTAGGAAGTATTTATCACAGCACAGACAAAAATTGTTTTGTTGGCTTACAGATAGAATGAAAATAGCCTGCACTGTCTGAGAGTTTTCACATTTTCAACAAGATGAAAGATCAAGGGCAAGCATGTAAGATAGTGTAAATCAGTGTGATCAAATAGCCATGAGCAGAAACAGAGAGATGTGCAAATGTAATACGCTGGCAAGTCAGTACAGCCTGTGTGTAAGACAGGGACTTTCAGAAAGATTCAGATGGAAGAAAGCTTTGTAGAAGAGTTCAAAGTGTCTAAAGAAGTAGCCATTATGTGGCTGAGTCCCTTTGAAAGTCTGATAATGTTTTATAATGGGATGAGCAAACACTGAATTGTCACTTGAAAGCTTGTCATGTGAAAACTCTTGGACCTCAACCAGATGTTCCAGCTTTTCCTGCAACAAGACGTGCCTGCACCATGTCCATTTTTGTGAAAACACAAACCTCTTTTCTGAAGCTAGAGCATCCCTCTCAGCATGCTCAGTAAGCTTATGTTGATGATAGCACAGAGCAAGGTTGAGAAGCAAGAGACTGGCCTTCCAATCTCTGGCTAAGGCCTTGAGAGTCAAAACAGAGAACAAAAGAACACAGAGAAAAGATACTTGGAACAGCACAAACAAAAAGTATTATCCACATTATTCACATCTAAGACTGATCTGATTAGGAGCTAATCCCATTAACATCCAATGTTAAGAAAACAGAAGGTAACATTCTGTAAGAGAGTCCTAACCAAGCTGTTTATTATAAACGTACTATAATGTAACACACTCAGAAGGGATGGAGCTGAGGAATGCACTCTACAGAGTCCCTTTCTGTATTGACAAGACCTGGGATCGGCAGCATATGAAGTGCAGTAATAGTTTTATTTACCTTTTCTAATAGTCCTTATCTATTTTTTGAATGCGTGCTATGCATAGTTACCGATAGCTGTGAAGAAACCAAACACTCCTACAGTCTCACAGACAGACAGACAGAGGACTTTTATACCAAAAATGAAGGTAAAGTTGGCTTACTCTTTAAATGAATTGTAGTACTGCCTGATAAAGTCTATTGCCTGAGGTAAAAGCTCTGCCGGTGGAACTGGCCCATCTCTAGTACCTCTCACCAGGCCCTTTGGGGTCATGAGTGCCCCTTGGCAGGCTTTGGTCCGGCAGTTGATAACCTGAAAAATAATCAAATGTCAAAAAACAATGCTGCACTCTGTGTCTTTTCGAAGTTATGAAAAATCACTGTTCAGGTTTCCATATCTTACCTCCTTTGCTGTCAGGTGTAGTGTGTCGAGTAAGCTGGAACCATTTTCCAAGTTCCTTACTTTTACGTGTCTTGGACATCTTGATATTTGGTTTGAAGCTTTGATACCATTTTGGGGAGGGTTCTAGACAGAGAAAAGATAAAAATACATACTGTCTTCAGACCTACTAATTATCTTAAACCTTCATTTTATATTTTATTTGACCATTAAAATGCTACAAATTAAATTCAAGAAACTGGGTATAAATGTGATCTTCTCTAACGTGAGTATTTATTCGAGTACAAAACTATTGACCTAATCCACAGTTCGATATGAAATGCAAAAAAAGTATTTTTTTACTAATCAAACAATACCTACTACTGCAAACACCTCTTAAATTTCAATAAGGCCTCTTAATGTAATAGTCACAGTCTCAGGAAAACAGTGAACCGGACAAATTTGGAGAAGGGACACGTTTGTTACTAAAAGCTGGGTTTTCAAAGGTGAATAAAGGAATCAGGCACTCCAGTCCCACTGGGTCACCTCTTTTCCTTAAGTCTTACCAAAGCTCCTTTTCATTCAGAAAAGATTTTTCATCCAAAGATCTCACAGCAGTCCTAACCTCACGCAACCACAGTTAGTCCTCACATGAGAACTTTGAGAAATTTTGAGCAGTAAGCACAACCTGTGTGAACGGTTAGTATCAAACAATGACGCTAGAAACACACCTCTGTCCCATCACTGGCCTTCGCTGAAGTTATGATAGGTGGCATCTCTATCCGCTTCTTGCTTAGATCATATAATTTGGCATCATCATTTTCTAAGCTTTAAAAGAGAGAAAGACAATTCAGTATAATGCAATGTGCTTAGTTTTTGTTAGTTTTACCTGCAGCATCAGCAGGGAGATGCTCAGATCTGTCTCTGAAATATCTACTGAGTCAATAAGCCAACCATTCACAGCAGTGTGAGGGGTGGAGTGGACTTCAAGTCAATAGTAAAGCTACACTCACCCTTTCCAGATCACTATGTGGGAAGGAAAACAACAGGTATGGCCTGGAATCGTAAGGGTTGAATATCATTGCTGTAAGCTAAACAAAGGACATCTGTACAATTATGATCTGGCCAGAAAATCCTCAGCGGAATTAAAGAGGTTGAAATCTTCAGGGAAATGTGTGAAAATTTCAGCTAGGCCCAGTCTCCAGCTCATTAAGCAAATAACAAACTTTAATATTAATTTCCTTTGTTTTCTCCATTAAGTCTTACTTTCTGAACTCCTACTTTTTAATTTGGGTATCAGGTGTCAGAAGATGTTCTAAAACACCCGAGAGGCATCCAGACCACAAACTCCAAACAAAACCCTTAGTCTGGAGAGGGCAACGATGTGTTTTAGCTAGCAGAGCATATGTGATCACCCACTTCCACTGGTCAGCTTCACGTATCTTCACATTTGAATATAAACTACTTTGAGCAATGACAGGAAAGGGTAGGGAATAGGCAGAGAAAGAATCGTATGCAATAGAAAACTGAAATAAGTAACAGCTTGAAAACTGAGAAATGTAATATGCATGTGCAATATATTTTATACAGTGTCTTGTATAAATTGCATCACATACTTTACCAACTTAATTACAGCATTAATAATCACTTTACTAATTTTTATAGCAGACACATGCCTCCTAAGTCCTAGCATACATAAAACCATTATAACACACCAAATAAACGTAGAACTATGAAAGAGAAAGCAAGATGATTTCTTTCCTCAATGATTGTATAACTTAGACACAAAAGCTTAAATGTACCTTACCAAGTCACCACCACCCAGTGACCCCCAGGGACAACTGTTCTTTGGTTAATATTACTGCTTTGGAAACACATTACAGGTTTCTCCAGAATCTATGTCACTTAATATATTTTGTTTTCAAATGAAAGAGAAACTATGAAGCCATTAAAAGACAAAGATCTTACCCATGGATCTCCCTGTTTTTCTCCACGTTATTATTGATATCCTTCTCTTCAGAGGATTGGTTCTTAGCAGCATGAGATTTTAATAGAAACTGCCATGGGCACAACATTTTGTATGCTTTATTTATGATTTTAGTTCACAGTGCTGAACACTTCTGAGGAGGGAAAAAAAAGCAGCTAGGTCAGCTTTTGACTAAGATGGTAACTCCCTTTAAAAGGGCTGAGAAACTCACCAGACTAACTGATCTGATCTAATTAACTTCCTGTTTTAAAAAAGGAAAATTACTTGACTCTTAAGAGTATTGATACTAAAACTAACAGTTCTCTCTGTCAGCATAATGCTGCAGCCCTGCCGTATTTTAAAATACTGGTAAGAGAATTTCAAATGTCCCCCAGTTGCATAAACCAGCAAATAACAGTATCTAAGAAAATCAGATGCATGCTTTACTTCTATGAAAAGCATACCTTGACACTTGTCTGTTTTTTTAAGTTCTGTGTTTTTCAAAAGTTTGTTAAGTGTTATTAAACGTTCTGTTAATTCACATCACTATATGTTAGCTAGGAAAAGGGATGTAAAATGTTGCAGTGTTATTCACATAGTAACGAAAAAAAATTGGTCTGCAGATTAACCGAAACGTTTTGCAGTGTATTCATCTGCCAGAGCCAAATGGAATTCTGAGATTCTGAATTCTGTATTTTGTAAGATATATATACATAGCATATAGTTGTATGTAACATATATATAAGAACGTACAAAGTTTAATGCTATTCATTTGAACATACATTTTCTGCTAATTTCTGATCCTAAAATGGATTTTTGTGCCATGGAACGTGTGACAGGAGAAAAAGAGCAGGCTATTGAATTGCTAGGTAAAGCAGAATTAGCCTCAGCATTTGAATCTGGTTCATAACAGAAATCAAAAACAGATGTTTCAAAAAAATTAAAGATAAAGAAAATATACATTGTCACATATTTCTGATGTAAATTATGTATTATTTTGTTATTTATATTGCTTCTTCAGCAAAAGTAAAATTTACAGTGCTGGGCTCCCAAGATGCTGTCTGCTGTAAAATCACACAAGAAAAGAAATGCATGCAACTATCTGTGCAGAAACTGTAAGGTGTTAGGACTTGTCTGTTACTCCAGAGAAAAGAAACAGTGTGTAATAAGCATTTCTCTACAGTTACAAAATAGAAACAAATCTAAATTACTATTCTGCAATAAAAAAAATGCTGCAGTGTGCCTATACATTTTTGTAAAACACAGGGAAAAAAGAGAATGAAAGGATAGGGAGAAAGTAAGAAAGAAAAGAAAGGAAGAAAGAGAAAGAAAAAGAGAAAAAAGGAAAAACTAAAAAATTGTAAAGAAAACAAAAAACAGACCAGAAAAAAACCCAGAAAAACAATACACAAAAAGAAGAAAAGGAAGAAAAAATAAGAGTAAAAGTAAAAATAAAAATAAGACTAGAAATAAAAATAATAAAAAAATAAAAAGAGGAATAAAAAAAAAAGAAAAAAAAAAAAGACGACACATTTTCCATTCACTGGCATTCAAAGTAAGAAATTGCTTGCTTTCCATGTTCTTTGCAACAGCGTTCTTTAAATAACATTTACAATATTACCTGTTACACGCACAAACCTTTAAATCAGCAGAAAGGAGGATGAAGTTTTCAGAGCAGCAGGACAGCTTGGAAATAGAGCAGGAGACCGATTCCAACAATTCTAATACAATAAAAAAAAAGAAAACCCAGTTTGCCATATAATTACTTCACTTGCGAGCTGCAGTAAATGAATGGCAAACTGAACACTTAAACACAGTGCTGCCTTACCTTGCTTTTGTGAGAGATCTTTCCAAACTTGCCAGGAGATGGTCTTCTCTCTCAAAGTTTCTTTCCTTTAATCTCTCCTGCTCTGTATCTCTCCTGGGAGGCAAAAACTTTTTATACTGCAGGACCACGTATGCAAAATAGCAGAGTAAGGTTACACATGGATAGTGGACAGAAGGGGAATCCCAAAATGCCCCGTTTTTTTCAGAACTGGAGGGCGTGTCGCTGATGTGCTGCTCCAGTATTACATAATGTCTATGACGGGAGGGACAGCGGTGACTCCTTCCTGATGTTATGAGCATTCCCCTCCTTCCTGCACAGTGTACTATAGCCTTGATTTCTACATGCGCCCAGCAATAAGGACAGTGTATACATGGAACAGTTTTGGCAACCTTGCAGACAATGTTAAAATTAAAAACCAAAAAAATCCTGAAAGAACTCTTACAGATTTTGTCATGGGACGGCCATTCTCCTATACATTAAACTAGCAGCTGTAGGAAGAGAGTAAGCAACTTCAAGAGAGATTTTACAGAACCACAGAGCTTTAGGACATGGACCAGTAAAGCATTTAAACAGGTGATTATAACTAAGGACAGGTATTTTAAGTTTAATGTAAATATATTACTTCCTCATTTTTGATTAAGTTTTAAAGGATCTTTCTCAATAGACGATTCATAGAATTTTTTCTTCTCCAGAGCTCCCTGTTCCATCCGTTGCTGCCTGTGAGGTTTGTCCCTTTGTGCTTTTCCAACGTACTAGAAAAACTGGAAGGAAACTGCAACTCCTTGAAGTATAAACTATTCACACCGTATTGTATGTGTGAATACCAGAAGGACAGCTAGATGATGAAGATGGGATTATTGAGCTGATTTTCAATTTCAGACAACATGTGGACATTTACATATTACAAAACCAGGTTTATACCTGCAGTCTGAAAGCCACAAGCAATTCTGGAGCCAACAGTGGCATGCAGTACAAAGTGCTGCCAGGCAAGTGCAGACTCAGAAATGCTGTGGTACGCTAGTACACTCTCAAGGATTTTGGCCTGAGTTATTTGTTCATTGATGTTATGTATGACTATTTTAAGGAAACCCTTTAGACCTTTTCAAGTTAAAGACAATTCTTAAATCTGCTGACTAATACAAAGTCAAAATTGTTACAATGTTAACTAGAGAAAGATTTACAGGTGCTCATCAAAGATCTACAGAAATAAGGCATTAGGCTGCAAGAGAACCAAACATGCATTCTCTTTTCATCTGTCACATTTTTACTGGACAAGCTTGGGCAAGGCATTTTCTTCTTCCTGTGTCTAGTTTCTCCATTTAAAAATGAACATTAAGTGCATGTGTAAAGCACTCCTAAAGATAAACAGAGTTATGCATACATGTGTTCATGCATGAATACACCTGTATATATCCCATCCAGGGTTGCTAGAGATGAATCTCTTGAAAAATAGACCCGAGTTTTCTGCATTTGAGCATTCATCTGCTTGACTGTATCAAGCCCATGCTTCTTTGCATTCACTGCTCATGGATGTTCACACTCAGAATATTTTTTTTTTATGTGATGCCCTTCCTCTCATGAGAATTATCACTTGACATCCCTTTTTTTAAAATATTCCAGACATCTAATCAGCAGGCAGAAATAATGTGTGAGCGCTGTGACCCAATGCCATGCCACAAATTTCTACCTTGCTTCTGATCCATGACAAACCATATAGACAGATGTAATTGCTTGAATGTGAATACAACTCTATGTATCTCAAGGGTCAAAATGAAGGTGCTTGAACTGAAAGGAAACTTCAGAGTTCAAAGAACAAGGTTAAACTGTTCTTTGTATTTGCTGTTTTGTCGGGGTTTAAAAATTCTATTTGCATCCTTCCCTTTCTTATTCAATCTGACCTCTCTTTTCTACGGAACATGGGGAATCTTAATGTCTAGTACTGTAAAAAAGAACATATCTTAGCAGAAATTTAAGTGAATTCAATTATGTCCCATGGTTTCTAAGCTTTTATTATTCAGCCTCCTTATTTCCTTGTGTGTGGAGACTGCTAAAATCAAGGAAAGGCTATGTAGGGATTAGATATGAAAAATCAGATTTGGAATGACCAGAAGAGGAGAAACATCTTTCCTCATGAGAATTGTTTAAAGGATTGGCTGAGGCACAGCCATTCAGTGAACTGCTTAATCACTCCAGTTTTTCAAACAAGACCTGCTCTTTTACTTGCCGAAATCGATAATAAAATTCCCTCTGTATAATAAGAACAAGAGAGCACCATTCATTTCTTAGGTGGAGTCAGAGATTAACTAAACAAGCTCACTGTGCACTCCTTCTACAAATATTCTACACTGCTTGGAAAGTTCTTCCCTCAGAAAACCAATTCCACACATATTTCCTATTTTTGCACAACCACTTCTGCCTCTGCCATATCAAAATGCAAAAACTAGTTACTTTTCTTGCATTAACTTTGATGAAAGAGGTGCCCTTTTAGAGCAGAATGTTTGACCTATTCAATGGCATTCTGACCATGCTGTCATTTTGAGTTAAATTTTGTTTTGTTTCTGAAAACGTGACGGCCTGTAGCCTCAACAATAAGCTTTCTGCTATTTCATTCAAATCAAGTCACGTTCTTTGTCTGACTATAATATTCTGCATCAGCTCAAGAAGTTATATTCTGAAAAACATTTTAAAAAAAAGCTCTGTTGGTAAGGTTGTTCCTCTGCGATCAGGACACCTTGAGTCTTCAAAGAACTATTACACTGAGGTGAAGCTGATGATAACAAGGGCTGATTTTCCTAACTTCATGTAACCCTAAAGAGATGATGTTCAATTGTCCCAAATTTTCATAAGTTACTAGGGATTTTTTTTTCTAACTCCCTTTTCCTAACTAATCTAACTATTTTCTAACTATTTGAGATGTCTCCATGATGATCTTTCAGAAACGTTGCATATGACATCACAGATTTGAAATAGAACGTTGCAGTCACCTATAAACACTCGGCATCTTAGAAGATTCGTTAAGACTTCATATGTTCCTCCAGTGATGAGGATGAAGTACTCTATTTGCATTTACAAACTGATGGCTCTGTTCTTTATGCATTTCCTTTTCCTGAGGAAACATACTCTGTTTCCTGCTTTACTCTGTTTGATTAACTTCACTGGCTGAAAAGGAAATTTGGTCCTTAAAATACCAGTAACACATAATCATTAAAAAAGGATTGGAAAGGACCCCCACATGACACCTGGTCCATCTCCCTGCCCCATCAGCAAGATAAGCTGTAACTAAGATATTTTTGAACCACCAGAAAACAATTATAAGTCAGTATGACAGGCAGGACTTACAGCAAAAAAGCTGCCTTGTAACCTGAGATGAGACACCAAAGAGTAAGATAATCAGTCAAAATGAAGTCAGATCACAAAAGACCATTTACATCCTGGAAATGGGACTCATGCTTTTCAGTAAAAGGCTCACTACTATTTTCACATGTGACCAACCACTTTGTGGTACAAAGAACTTAACTCATTTGGTCCATTAAGAACATTCATTCACTTTCTGTTCCCTTTCTGGGCTGAAGTGCTGTTTTCTCTACTATGAGACTCCATTCATGTTTTTCAGCTTGCTATTACTTAAATGTAGAAAAGACATCATTTCCCTGGCAACACTTCAGTGTATATTACATACTTAAGTTATTTTAAGACAAGTATTGTCTCTTTGCTTGTGCTGTATCCAATGCCTAGTGCGATGGGGCACTGAGCCACAGGAAAGCCTCTCTGTACTTTTTCAACTCAGAGGTAAATAAATACATAAATAATGACAATGGTGAGGGTTTGTGTCATAGACTGGGTGCCACATACCACCCTGGGATAGTACGTACAAGTCTTACACTAAATAGTGAGACTACACTAAATATCAAACATACCAGAAATGGAAGAGAAAGCCTGTGACACATGGGTTGTGAGGGATCCAGGAGATATATGATAAGAACATTTTAAAGGTTATAGGTGACCCACTTCTGTTGGTCTTATTTTTCAGTGCTTGCCGGACTCCTTTTTAGTTTCTGCAGATTTAAGCTATATTAAAAGCAGCAGTTTAGGGTGAAAAGCGTAATGTTTCTTTTGCCACGTCCTGATCTAGGCAGTGTAAGATTGCACGTCAAGTGATGACAAGGCAGAGTGGAAAATTTCATAATGTGAATAACTGAAGGCGAAAATGAAAGTTAAGAAGTGTTAAATTTATACTGCTGTGCCAGTAAACCCATCCCTTCCTGTCTGCTAGTTGTAAGAGTTCAGCCAAATTCAGAAATGCAGTAATAACAAAATTCCCTCATCAGCCACCCTTTCAAAATTCCCATGTGTGCATATTACAAACATCGACAAGGAAGTGGAGGAGGGACAAAGCAATCAGACAACCAATAACCAGATTTCTTTGTGCCTGAACGCACGTTGTCTTGCACAGAAGTTAATTCTGAAACTTACTGACCCACCCACAGGATCCTCAGCCACAGCTGCAGCAGTAAAGACTAGCTACTAACAGATTAAAGCAAAAAAGTAAAATAGCAATTGGCAGTTGATTGGGCATAAAAACTGGTGCCCTGCATGTGGCTGTCTGCTGGGCTGCACACGTACTGGACTGTGTGCCCTACACACCTTGACATAATTTCATTACATTTAGCCTATTGAAGATGTCACTGTCTGGAGCATAAGGAAAAGCTGGCATGTGGATAGGGAAAATGTATAGAACAGTGTTTGTTACCTCTGATCCTGCAATTCATGCTTGTCACAGCAGAATATAAAGAAAGATGACCTGAAAATTACCATGTGCAAAAAGATTTTTTTGCTTGAGAAATAACAGTGAACTACAGAATTGCAAACGTGTTCTCATTTAGTAAAAGCATGGTCTGAGGAAGAAACTCCAATTTAAGTAACAGAACACTAGTTGATATCAGTAGGATACAGAAATTTCTAATCCAGGTCAGATAATACAAGAGATTTAAATATTGGTTTTCAAAAAACAAACCATAAATTTCTGGGCTGAAATGAAGAACAGAATATTGAAGTATGAAAGTAACTTAAGTTCAGAAAGTTAAGAATACCTTAAACAAAAGGGAAGAGAAGCTAAAATTCAGCCTAAAAAATCACAAGGACTATTTTTATAGGGTAAAACTGCATCCTGTATTTCTGCGCTGTTTTTCATCCAAAGATATTAAGATATTGCTAAAACACATACAAAATTTTGATCTCTCAGCACAGTCCCTAATCACAGTACGAAGGAACATACAGCCAATTGTATTATTTCTCACGGGAATATGCTAGAAATATCATTGAAACAATATACTTCCATAGAAGCTGCTCCAAAAACTGCAAAGTTGAACAGAGAATGCTATAGTTCTGGAGGTTGATTTAGCCACTCTACAAACTCCTTGAGTAAAGTTCTAAGTCTCTGTTATCATGGAGGGTGGATCACATTCTTCAGCTTAACAGGACTTGAAAACTTACCTGCAATTCACACCAAATAAATGTTTAAAGTCAGTCTGGGCAATGATGAGGGCTATTAATTCAGTGTTCTACCACTGATTTCTGAAATGTGGGGTTTTTTGTTTCTTACCTTTTACATAACTTTCTTCTAAATGACTGATTTCACATGTTTACATTAGACTCGAATGTAATTACAAAATACAGTCCATGCTTTGCATGAGATGTGAACAGAGACTCTTTCTTCAGAGTTTAATGAACTCTGAAAAAGGTTATTATTGAGTCTATTGGGAAGTCCACCAACATACCCAGAGCCTGAAGTTTACACTTAATGCAGTCTGTTTCTGCCATATTCTGTTTTGGAAGCACATAGGCATAATATTAAAATAATGAAAATCACTTTTTTGCTTAATACTAAAACAAGTAATACACACTCAGGATAACCTTAGATGCAAACAGAAGCAACAGTGCTCCATCCTGGATTAAGGAAGTAGGAAGATAAATCATTAGAAAATTATTAATGATCTTACCTGTATCAGGAAATAATCAGAAAACATGCTTTCAAGTCCCTTTTTTTTCCCTCACAGCATAATCTTTTCATTATCATTCCCTTGTTTACTGTAGACTCACTGTGAGCATAGGCAATGACAACGTTCACAGCGATTTCTTTTTCTCTTTCCTTTGGGGACTGTGCTGAGGTCTTTACCTCTGGAGCTCTGATCAACTGGAAAGCATGTTTCCTCTGCTAAAGCATCACTAATCCTCCTGTCAGCCTTTCCCACAAAACCTCTGCTGTGTACAACTGTAAAATTTTCCTTGTCCTCCTGCACTGGACCCAGAGACTGCATTTCTCATTCTTCTCAATTTCTCTCACTCTGCTTTTCTCCATATTTGAGTGCCTTCCTGACTGGCATGTTGACACTGAGTGCTGCTGTGCACATTTTGAAAAGATGCTGACCATCATTTCTTTGACTTGGGCCAATGGAAATTGGTCTTAGGCACAAGTTCAGACATTGGTTGAATTTCGTTCCCAAAGCAAGTGTTTGCATTCGCTGTACTATTGCATCCCAGTCTGAAAATTCTGGCTCTGAAGAACGTGGACCAATTGTGATATCCAGAGAAGGATGGATCATCATCCAGTTCTGTATTTCCCCACTGAGGGACAATCACGAAGCTGAATTTGAAGGGGACGAAATCAAGAGAAAATAAGAGCATATTCATAAATAATTTTGTCTTCTGAAAGTGCACTGCTTCCTTATTTATGCCATTAAACCATGTGCTTGCTTTATGAAGCAATTGTGAGATTTTCCTTTCATAAAGAGTCTGTGATGTGGGTTGGCTAAAGAACGCTAAAATGAATTCAACAAGATATTACTAAGTCATTATCAAAACATTATCAAAACTGCTGAACTCTTTACAATGTTTGCAGCAGTTGCAACTGCTGGAGCAGTTGATCTGCTTAACATTGAGAAAGAATCATTGGGCATCTTGCTCATTTGCTCCAAAAATCTTAAAATGACTCCACTAAACAGTCCAAATCAAGTAAAAAGAAACGATTTCAAGCTACTCGATCTGCATATTTACCATGTCTGTCTTTCTATCAAGTCATACTTTATGCAAATCTCTAGACTTTTTCTATAATTGATTCCTTCTAAACGACCAGCAAGGAACTTTTCACAAAAAATGCCTAATATTTCTATGTCAATACTGTCCCAGCCTGCTTATCTGTTTGATAAGAAAAGGCATTAAATGCATGGATAGATCAAGAAGGAAATAGCCACAGGAACATCTCCCACATCTAGAAATGATAAATCTAATTCTGCTGACCACATTACTGATGAACCTTTTGTACCCACTCTGACTGTGGTTGTGCACTGTAACTAAGCCCACAAATAAGCCTTCTCTAACGAAGCAATATTCTGGAAAACATCAGATGTGGAAATAGACGTCTGAGTAGTCGACAATTCATCCTCACAGATTGCCTGTGCAATGCAAAGCACTCCTTTTTGTAACCATGCATACTTCTTTGGGTCAAGCTGTTTTGCAAGACTTAAATTTATCAGAAGTGTTTTAAAAGTTTCTTAGTTTTTGTGACAGTCTACCATGAACGATGATATAATCTCCATATAAAGCCTGGCAGAGAGAGGCATTCATTATGCTAGCATCTCAAATATGTCAGTTGTATGACAAAAAAAAAAAAAAAAAAAAGAAAAAAAAGAAAAAAAAAAAGAAGAAAACCCCTCATCTGTTCTACCACTTTCTGGAATGGAAGATTTTCTTTGATTCTCTGGGTCCTGATATACTTACCAATATTTACTACACTAAGAGCCAGTGTGAAAAATTTGATAGAAACTGGTATATTTGGTTTTGGAAAAGGAGATGGGTGTGTTTTATATGGCTTCTAAATTTAAATTTTTTAGTCCATGTGGGATGTGTCCCTTTTTTCCTAATTAGAATTAGTAGTGAAGCCTTCCTGCCTCAGTCCTTTAGTAAATAAAAAGTGTTCCCTCCCACTACTATCTGGAAGAGAAGTACACCTAGTTAATGAGTTCATTTCCCCTCACATCAGTCTCTCACCTGCTAAATACAGTACAAGAGATATCTCCACCAGAAAGGGAGAATAATTTGCAATCCCTAACTACAAGATTTCCCTGTCCATTCCTTTGGTTTTTATTGAAACATATAGCATTGTTGAAACAATTTCAATAAAACTCATGTGCTTATCTTTATTGCTGACCTGTAAGTCTCTAACTTTTCCTTTACACCAGCCTTTATCTACTCCCTACTCAGTTTTTTTTTTGCTGCATACTCGAGCATCAAACTCTGGTCAGCATAGCTTAGCCTACACAAAATCATAGTATGTTCAGCTGCTTTCCATTGTTTCCTGGACAGAGACAGGGCTTTTATCAGGAAATTTTATGGCTCTGCTTTGTCTTCACGAGCCTTTTTACTGCTTAAGTTGTTTTTAATGACTACTTGCAAAGTACATGTAGTGGGTTGACCCTGGCTGGACATGAGGTGCCCACCAAAGCCATTCTATCACTCCCCCCTCTTCAAGTGGACAGGGAAGAGAAAATATAACGAAGGACTCGTGGGTCGAGATAAGGACAGGAGAGATCACTCACCAATTACCGTCACAGGCAAAACAGACTCAACTTGGGGAAAATTAACTCAATTTATTACCAATCAACCAGAGTAGGGTAATGAGAAATAAAACCGAGTCTCAGAACACCTTCCCTCCACCCCTCACTTCTTCCCAGGCACAACTTCACTCCCGGATTCTCTACCTACCCCCCCACAGCGGCACAGGGGGACAGGGAATGGGGTTTACAGTCAGTTCATCACACGTTATTTCGGCTGCTTCATCCTCCTCAGGGGGAGGACTCATCACACTCTTCCCCTGCTCCAGCGTGGGGTCCCTCCCACAGGAGACAGTCCTCCACGAACTTCTCCAACGTGCGTCCTTCCCACGGGCTGCAGTTCTTCACAAACTGCTCCAGCGTGGGTCCTTTCCACGGCGTGCAGTCCTTCAGGAGCACACTACTCCAGCGTGGGTCCCCCACGGGGTCACAAGTCCTGCCAGAAAACCTGCTCCGTGGGCTCCTCTCTCCACAGATCCGCAGGTCCTGCCAGGAGCCTGCTCCAGCGCGGGGTTCCCACGGGGTCACAGCCTCCTTCGGGAACCCACCTGCTCCAGTGTGGGGTCCTCCCTGGGCTGCAGGTGGAGATCTGCTCCACCGTGGACCTCCATGGACTGCAGGGGGACAGCCTGCCTCACCATGGTCTTCACCACGGGCTGCAGGGGAATCTCTGCTCCGGCGCCTGGAGCATCTCCTCCCCCTCCTTCTGCACTGACCTGGGGGTCTGCAGGGTTGTTTCTCTTACGTATTCTCACTCCTCTCTCCGGCTGCCATTTCTGTCTGTTCCAGCAACTTTTTTTTCCTTCTTAAATATGTTATCACAGAGGCGTTACCATTATCGCTGATTGGCTCGGCCTTGGCCGGCGGTGGGTCTGTCTTAGAGCCGGCTGGTATGGGCTCTGTCGGACACAGGGGAAGCTTCCAGCAGCTTCTTACAGAAGCCACCCCCGTAACCCCCCCCGCTACCAAAACCTTGCCATGCAAAGCCAATACAGTACAACAGTTAGGCCAGTCTTGCCTAAGCCTGCACAACTTTCAACGTCTGTGAAAATTACAACACATTTTCAAAACTTTCAGTGAGAGTGAAATTACCTTCCCTCTGTTAGTGTTAGGGGGAAAAAAGCTAGTGCTAGAGGGTTTGTGGTAATAAGCTTACAACTCCTTTAGTAGCAACTATCTACCTTCCCCTACCAAAAAAGACAATTTCCATGGCACATTCTTCTGCATCTTCAGAGTATTTTTTGGTCAGTTTTCATTAATTTTGAGCTGCAAGTCCAGCTAAATACTTATACATCAAAATACAGACAATTTACCCTATTATTCTCTGTTGATTATACCAGAAAGCAAGCTTCTGCCAATCTGCTGCCAATTCCAATTCATGGAGTAAATCTTTGGACTAATTTAGGAAATTTTGTCTCCTATCACAAATCTAAATAAAGACTTTAGTCTGAACATATCTTCTCACTACATCTTTTTTTCATTTGTTTGTTGATCTTTCAATGATTATATGATATGAATTGGAGAAACATTAATCCTAAACTGTCAGTCAGCAGGAAGGAAGCAGTCTTTAACCTGCAAACTCCTATTCAGGCAGTGCTGTTAAAACGTGATGCTTACTTGTGTCCTTGATGCTCTTTCTCTTCATTACGTACGAAAGTTATGTTCTAGGAATATGTTCACACACATTCTGACTAATTCTCCACCATTAAATAAAACAACCGTTTCCTTATTTGAAGCTGCCTAGCAAACAAAACCAACATGTAGGTGAACTTTAGGCAGTTGCTGAAATATGGTACACTCAATAGTGCTGGGATTTATGGAATATTCCTCAAACATAACTCCCATAACTCAAAGTCAGTAAAGAAACTTTCATCATGCATAGGATTATAGGAGAATGCAGGTTGGAAGGGACCTCAGCATTTCATCTAGTCCAACCACCTGCTCAGAACAGGGTCAGCTATGAGGTCAGACCAGGTTGCTCTGGGCTTGACCCAGGGTGATCTTGAAGACTCCAAGGAAGAAGACTGCACAACATATCTGTGCAACCTATTCTACTGCTAGACTGTCCTCTTGGGGAAAAAGTTTCTCCTTATACCCAGTCTGGACTTCTCATTTCAACTTCTGCCCATTGCTTCTCATCTTCCCACCATACACCACTGTGAAGAGCCTGGCTCCATCTCCTTAATGGCTTCCTTAAAGTTACTGGAAGGCTGTGATTAGCTCCCCTGGGTCTTCTCTTCTTGAGGCTGAACAAGCCTGGTTCCTTCAGCCTCTCCTCATGAGGCATATGCCCCAGCCTCGATCATCTTCGTGGCCCTCCACTGAACCCACTCTTCTTGTATTGGAGGCCCAAACTGGACACATTATTCTAGCAGTAAAAGATGCAGATATTCTAATTGCGCTGCTTTTCCTACCTCACTCTCTTTCTATAGGAATTCCAGGCTAGGGACACACCATTTAGCTTGTTTTTCATTCAGCAAGCAAACATACTGCTTATTTACACAAATCTTGACCATGCTAACAGAGAAGATTGCCTTTGAAGCTGCATTTGGAAGAGGGAACATCACTTGGGAGTTTGCAAAGTCACTTATTAAAGGTAAAAAATAATAGAGATATGGAAGAACATGTGTTGATACATAGTAAGGTCAGATTCTAGAAAGTGATAGATGGCTTTATAAAGTGGGTTACATCATAGGGTTTAATCTATACTAAGCAGTCCTAGTAAAAACATCAAAGGATTGTTACAGATTAATTAGCAGGTGCTATTATTATCCATAATAATTTTTGTCTCTATTCCCCATAGGATAAGATGCAAAATAATCACTTCATGCAGTCTAAATGCTTCATCTAACTATCACAGTAAGGGGGTATTTGGACCACAGCCACCAAAGCAAAAGGAGCTGATGTAGACTCTGTACTTCACTGTTAAGTGACAGAAATAGTAAGATTTTTGGTCAAAACCATGTTCTTGCCTCATCTTGTTTCTGTGATGATTTGTTTTGGCTTAGTCATCTGAAACCTGGCAGAAAGGAATGTAAATGGGAATTTTCTGTGACTTTACAACACTGTCCATAAGGTTAAAGCAGCTCAAGAGAGCTCTTTGACCAGCACAATCTGAAAACCACTATGTTATTTCCTTCTCTCATGTACCAGCTTCTAAGAATTAATTAGAATCTGAGTTGTTCATCTTCCTAGCAGGGCTCGCAGGGATCAGTATTTCCTGTATTTCCACAAAGCGTCAAAACCCTCATCCAACATAACATCTCCGATCCTGATTTCCTCCCATGTTTTTGCTTTTGAAATCCTATTTCTTTTCAATGGGAGAGCAAATCTGCATGTATGAAAGACAGATGACTGGCATCCTGAAATGACTTCCCAGTGATAAGAGATAAATCCTCACAGTTAACAATGTCTTGATTTGGTAGAATGACCATATCAGGAAAGATGACTTCTCAAGTACATAATGATACACCCAAGGTTTCTTTCTGCCTACACAATGCCTGATATCTCTGGATAAGGAACTAAGAAATGATAGCTCATGCATGATTTTGGTAGGTTTTTGTAATAAGTTCCTCATCTCAAATCAGTTCCTACCCAGTTAGAACACCACACCATCTTTGATTAATTAGCAGAAGTGAATGCACCATGGAGAATGAGTGATCATTTTCAAAGAGGTGTTCCAGGTCAGTGTTGATACACACAAATGAGCACAGTATAAACTAATGATCAGCAATCCATCAACTAATTTTTAAATAGACTGCAGATTTTAATTCTGATAAAGTTGAAAACGAGAAAAAGAGAATGCAGTTCTTCAGCACAGAAGACAGCAGCATAACTTTTAATATTTACTTTTCCAAAAGAACATATAAACATGGGAAATGAAAGAAACAAATTAGTGGTCAAAGAAACTTCAGAATCCTCTTTATGCCTTCCCCTTATTTAGCAGTTATAACTAGGAGTAATGCCTTTGCTTCCAGTCTCCAAGCTGACCTGCTGAAGGCCAATACATTCTCAACATCAGATCCACCTCTTGAACTTAGCCCATCTGGACTACTGCAGAGAGTACGCTTTGTAAAGCTGGATAAACAAAACTGTTTCACTTTAATTCTGGTACAACATGATTAAGCATGGTACGTTTCTCTAAGTATTCAAGGTAGTGAAAAATGGTGCATTCAGAACCCATAAACAGTATGAAAAGTAAACATCCTGATAAGCAATTATCTAGAATGCCTTTGTTCTTATAGACGAAGACAGAATTTAATAGACCATAAAGGCAAGATTTGTGTCTCCCAACTTTTCTTTTAACAGACAGTCCCTATGAATTCCAGAGGTTCTTGGAGTGTTACAGAGTTCTACAGAGCAAAGTTATATAATTATGATCTGTGATTTCTTTCAAATACTTATAAAATTGAAAACACTTTCTAAATAGTAAATAAAAAAATCCCCCACACATACAGTACAATAAAGTCAGCTGATTACAGGTTCAGTATGGTACCAAACCTGTTCCTTTCAAAGCGTCTTTGTTAGATGAAAGAGTTTATGGTTCTGTTCCTCTCTCAACCAGACATGGATTTCATTCAAGTTCATTTTTATGCTAAATACCACTCATATTGTATACATTCTTTGTATTATTACATCAGCTATAAAACCTGCACCTTCACTTATGAATTAACTTTGAGGATAATGAACAAGTTATAGAGGACAGGGATTGGCTCTCCATCTCTTCAGTTTGATAATACACACTGGATGCCTTTTCACTGCATTTAATCAATTAGAAACTACCAGACTTGGTATAGTGTAACTGTGAGATGCTATAGGCTGTATTACGTCAGTTGGGAGCAGAATTTGGAGATCTCTATATTTTTAAACCGTGTTTCTGAAATAATTGTAAAATAATAATTACCATTTTAGTACCTTCCTAATTCAGAGTCATGCTAGTAGGGGAATAACCATTTTACTGCTACTTGCCAACAAAGTCCCAACCAGAGAGGTGCTCTGTACACTGAAATCATCAGGCTAAAGGAAGATGGTGAACACAATACTGGGAGTGGGAATGAATGAGTATGTGAGAGAATCAGGTAGGTTAAGAGCTCTCATTGGTTCTTAAAAAAACCCCAGTATTGAGATCCACTATAAGTTGTTGTTTACTCTTGTCTTGCCCACAACAAGCCAATTGTTAATTATAGTTACGAGTATGCATCACTAGGAAGATAGTGAACCAGAAACCCTTGCACGTAATCCAAACAGACAAGACAGAGTATGAAATAGCAGTCCAAAGAAGTGATCTTATTTTCCTGAGGTTATACGGCAACACAGTGAAACACGTAAGACTATCACCAAGTATAATTTTTAAGTTCTCACAAATTAAGCAATTAAAACGAATCTGAGAATTACTTTTGAAAATCTTCACCATAAAGCTGCAAGCTACTCTGTGAAATATTTCCAGGTAAGAGAGGACAAACTCTACAGAGCTCTTCAGGGAGAGAAGTCTCCAAGACTCAAGAGGTGTTTGCACTCTGTACTGTAAACTGTGGTTAAACACACCATTTTGTGACCTCCAAAAAGAGGAGGAAAAACAGAAAATAAAAGAGAAAGCAGTCCTTGCAGTTGCACAACTGTGGAAAACTAAATACTCTATTTTTAGGCATGCAAAAAAATCAGTCCTCAGATTGGTGAGTATGAGGGAGGTGCTGCCAGCAAATACAGCCTTTGCCTGTGTCTGCCATCATGATATAATATTTTCCAGACTACTAACTTCTGTCTGACGTTTGTTTTGAAACACAGTTTTCCTTGTTCCTTGTTTCATACCATCTGAGATACAGCTGACTTTGTGGATTAAATGACTACTGAGAAAATTAAAAGTAAAACTGAGAAAATCCCAGATCCTGTGTGATGTTACCTAACAAGAACATGAGTCAACCTAATCAGTTACAAGAATTTATTGTCAATTTTGTATCTTTTAAAATCCATTCTGTAGAATGGCAGGAAATGTTAATCAAAACACCAGCATTTTTAAAGTTCTTTCAAGAAGGATACTAAAGACTGTGCAAAAGATAAGCTGTAATAATAAAAGGACAAAGTGCACTAGTTTTTAAACAGATGAAGCTGAACCCCAGCAAAAGGAAGCACACAAGTAATAAGGCTGTTCAATCTAATGTTGTGGGGCAGCATCTGAAAGAAAATATTTTATATGAGGTAGTAAAGCACCCAAAGTTGTCTCAGAAATTACTGATTTTAAAAAAAATTAAGTTAATCCATTTCAAAATGGATTAATGCAGAATATGAAGGCAGATTCTTCTGGGGGAAAAGGCACCCAGGTTGATAGTTACAGAAGAAGGAAGTTAACTTTTTCAGCCTCTCAATTCATAGGTGAGGACAATATCCTTTTCATAATCTACTAGTTTACTTAAGTGTGCAGGATTACTCCCTTAAGTGTGCAATGTCAGGAACCTCTCCAATCAATGATAAATACAAACATTTTTAAGCTCTTAGCTGCAAGTGACAGATGCCTGCATCTGCTTCTAAACTTTTAAAAACTATTTCAAATATCAAACACAATTATGAGGAAAACAGAAAATATTCTTCAAAGAACAGGTTTTTTTAAAAGTTAATGTGTCTGCCCTGATTAATCACAAGCTGAAAGGAGTACTTGATGACTAGAGTATACTTCAGTTAACACTATTTCATAAAACCTGGCTTGACAGAAGTATAAGATAAATTAATCAAATAATAGAAAAGTTGAAAGATGCACCAGCTGGCTCATATTCAAGAAGAAATACATCACCTCTGAACAGTAAGACAGACTGCAGTAAAGCAACTGACCAAATGGGCAGCACAGTACAGTGTCAAGCCATTTTCATGTGTTATTGACTTGCTTTACAACACAGTTCTTGACAGAGAGACTACTCGCACATTTCAAATAAACATATGCTATTTTGGATGACACTGATGGACACTACACTGTGGATCATAAAGCTCTAAAGACTCGTTCTTACAGTTTAAGGTCAAGGACTCTCATAATGAATTAATATTATGATATTGAATGTCTAAGACTCACAGCCACTGTGCTGCCTGTTCGGTTTGCATCTTATCAGAGCTTTATATGAAGGCACAATTTGTAATGCCAAGTTAAAAGCTATTCTCAAATAAGAAACTGTGTCCCTTAAAAAAAGATCACAGTGAATATTATTTGTTTCTCTCAGAAATACTGTGCTTACTTGTTCTTTACAGTATCGCAGTAAAGTTGCTTCCTTATAACATTTGAAAATGAGCCGAACACCGTAGAAGAGATGTTTTTGTTTAGCATCAAATTCTTAAGCTCATGTGTCTCTAATCAAAAGGCAATGCCTGTGACATAATGAACCAAATGAAAAAGAGTTTACAAAGTGCTAAAGCTAAAGAATGGTTTAAAGAATATTCAATTATTGACAAAAGGTGCTAAGCAAAGCCTGGCTGGGGATGGAAGTATTCTATTCAGTACCCACAGGGCTCAAATGACTTCCAGTGACAAGAGTGAATTGAAATCAGTAACACTTCTGACATAAGAATGTGATCAGAAATATATACATCTCTTTAACCATGTGAAGTGCAGAATACTACCCTGTATTTTAGATAAACCACAAATTTACAATCTTTCCCATACCAAAATCTTATATGAACAAAAAAAAAAAAAAAAAAAGGAAAGATTTTCACTACGCAGAAAGCTTCTACATCGAGGCTTCAAGGCTGGTAATAACAAAAGTAGACTCTGACATTTGTCTGTGGGCTTAAGAGCAAGAACCTATGCACAAAACAAAACACATAGACTAACCCACTGCCATTGTTCCAATTATGTTACTTCCATATTTGTAATGTACAGATTATTTCCACACAATTTCAGCTTTAGGTTCCTAATGTTTTATAAATGTATATATACAAAAGAAAGTATAGCACCAAATTTGGTTCTGTCCTTAAACTGAACGTTGGTAACTCTATAACCTGGAACTAATAACTAAGAACTTTTTTCTCAATTTTCCTTAGCTAAAACGTGATCTAAATAATCTGTTTCTCCATACTTCAAGAATTAAAAGCATGATCCCAAACTATTAAACAGAAGTCTCCCAACTGCCTTTTCCTTGTTCTAATGTTTGCCTTGCATAACAAGCTGCCTGTGAAACCCTCTCTCTAGCTTAACTGACAGAGTTGTCTGTACACAACCTTTGAACAATTAATTCCACTCAACTCTTCTAATTGTAGAGGAGTACTTAGAAGTTATTGACTCAGGTCTTACAGTAACCAGCTGCAAAACTTATTACCAGAAGGTAGTTATTACAGTTGTGTAAACACAATTAAAATCCTCAGGCTAATGAAGTGTCAGGTGATAATATTCCACGCTGAATGTGATGCTGGTAACTGAATGCTTACTATAGTGAATGCTTATCAGTGGGGCCAACAATTACTTACCAGAACTGACATGATATACAAGTACAGAAGTGGGTTCCTCATTTCAGTAAAAAGAAACTAAACCCTATGAATAGAATAGGCTTGTCCTTTTTTACTGACTTTATCCTTTGTTGCACCAACAGTTTAATAAGCTCTGTGAGCTTTTTTCTTTTAAACTTTGCAATAGTAATTACAGTATACAACACACTCTTTTACCCCCTATTACTTAATTTGCACCCAACATCTTTATTTTCAGAAATTCTGGATGACTGAATGTGGAAACACAGATGCACCAAACTATTTGGTGGTGTTTTCTTTGCAACTGCCACCAGAGAACCATGGAGGAGACTGACCAACGAAGTGCTCCCCTGTGAGCAGCGGGAATAAAGTTATGCCTGCGACTGTGTAAGTCTTTCCCACAGTGGGCCCTGTTAGAGCCACTGGCAGCTAATCATTAGCATAGTGGCATTACACCAAATGAAGACATTGGTGGAACAGAGAACAGTTCTTCAGTCTCAAGCAAGGCTGGGTGGCAGAGAGGCAGAGCTGCTCAAACAAAGGTGACCCAGGATACTAATGAAGAAAACTCAATTTACTGTATAACTCTCAGGTTAGTGAGTGGTAAACTAGGGCAACTCCATGATTAGATGACTTCTGAGTAGAAGTTTTCTGGATAATAATTTTGGTTGAAAGTATTGAAGGTCTGCCTAAATTCCTTTTCAGAGTTTCAGGTTCTCATCTACATCTAGGCTAATAATATATCTTTGGTCTCAAATTATGCTGCTGAAGAACAGAATTTGTATGATGTCTTGAAAATATAAAAGCCTCAGCTATGCAGCTGAATGACTCTTCAGCCCAGTCATTAGAGAAACATGTCTGTCTTAAACATTGGGGTTACTTTCACTATTACAAGGAAGTAAATAGTTGTTTGCATTGTGTCTCCCCACCACCAAGAAAATTATTTGCTCCATAACAGAGAAAATAAAGTTATCTTCACATTATATTTCCATTCTATGAAA
The DNA here is from genome assembly GCF_026419915.1 of Harpia harpyja. Lineage (NCBI taxonomy): Eukaryota > Metazoa > Chordata > Aves > Accipitriformes > Accipitridae > Harpia > Harpia harpyja. The sequence goes on along the minus strand of NC_068951.1, from coordinate 1,415,406 downwards.
AGGTTTGTTATTTTGAGAACAAGATTGTTTGTATAAAAAAAAAAGAAAAAAAAAAGACTCTGACATCTCATCATGCCCTACAACTGAATCACTATTGTCAAAATATTTAGTCATGGTGTCTCTTGCCCCAGCAACCATGTTCCCCCACTGTACCCTGCTAAAAACTGCATGCTCTACCAGTATCCAAAGACTAAAATTCACAAACCCCGGTCCTACCATATCAGCTACATCTATCATACCTTTGGTCTGATGTTCCCATATCTCAGCTGGCACCTCAGACATTTGGAGCTGCAGACATGCCGTGGTTGCACCTTCCAGCTCCTTGGTGCTTTCCTTCTTGAACTATCCATAAATTAAATAACAGGCATATAAGAATTATTTAGACACATGCAATTCCTATTTAGTAATTGAACAAAGTATTATGTCTCACACTACAAAAAGCCAGACAATTAAAGCAATAGTGGGTTGTTGAGCACACTACACTTGAAGTTCAGGAAACTAGTATGTTGCCATACGCTGTTAATCCTACTGAGTCTTCTCATTTTCACTATTGCACTAATACAAAGCTCCGTGCATCTCCATACTACAGACCAAATATATGTAATAGAATTGGAGTACAGCATGGGTCATCTGTTTGCTGTTCTTGAATAAGAGTAGCACATTCAGGTATCTTCTATCAAATCTACTTAAGCTTTTTTATTACAGTGTTCAGTTTCATACTGGTTCAGTTTTCTACGCTCCACCTTGCATCAAATTATTTGGAAAGTTTAAACCAGAATGGTTGCACTTTCAAAAAAATGTATTTAAGTAGAAAGACAAGGGGTTTTCCTCACACAAAGAAAAACTTACATTTACTTTGTTGAGAAACTATTACCTTCATGCTTTATTATCTGAAATTAAGCAGAAGGATGGCCCCAGCATAATACCCGAGTATCTTCTGATGTACCTGTCAGAAAAGGATTTGAGGAAGAGAAAGAAGTAGGGTAGAGAGAGAAGATGAAAGAGAACAGAATTAAGGAATATGTAGAACAAGAACAAAAGTTGAGGGCGTATAAGGTCATGTGAAAGATGCAGGAGGAGAAAGAACAACAATAGTGGTGGTGGCAGAGGAAAGAATAACAGAGGGCAAGAATTCTTGAAGAAGATGGCTTAGGGTTAGCAGAGAAAAGAAATTTTTTTATACAATACTTTATGGTATAAACATTCACTTACAGCCCCCATTTCTTTTATAGCCAAAAGACTACTTCTTGACTACTTTGAGCTAGGATTTTCTTCTTGTTTCTTTCATGGTTGAATGAAAAAAAGAAATCTGGAGCCTAAGAGAGACCTGCCTTAGCACTTCGGTTCTATTTTGGCAGGTGAGGAAGCTCAACAATTTGGAAACAGTAAAAACAAACCCAACCCCGAAATACTTAGGACTTTGGATACGCATCGCAGCATGCACTGCCACCTGGAGGCAAAAAGTTCCAAGTACAGCTAAAAGCAAAGGTCATGTTTCAAAAGGAAACTCTTACCCCTACATTAATTTTACTTAAAATAGCTAGTCTTTCTATTGAGTTTTCCTTGATGAAAATCTGTTAAGACACTGAAAAGACAGTCTTTTTAAAAAGGACATGGACTCCCATTTTTAAAGGACATTTATTATATGTTGCAAAAAGTGGTGAAGGCCTTTGTAACTGTACAAATTGCACATTTCAGTGATTATACCATTCAGTGCACAAAACCCATCTGAATGGTGTCCGTTTTCATGAGAGTTTAGAGATTAGGGTGACAGGCACCTATCTTTAAACAAGAAAAGGCAAACATTAGTTCAAGTGCAAACCTACAGAGTAGAATGAAGATATGCCCATAGCACAGACAGGCAAGTGGAAAACACTGCAGTTCAAGTTTCAGATGGGCTTAAAGTTCTTGTGGGTATGTTCTCTACTCAGTACCCTATGCTTTTGCATCTGCCACTAGATTAAAACCAGGCCTGTGCTCTGGTCATACCTCTGCGTCACTCTGAAAACATACCTATGGTCCTGACAGAGGATGATCTGACATAACAGACTGACTACCATAATTCAGAATGTTTCACAAACACAAACTTAAATCCACTGTTACTTATGCAGAAGAACCTTGTCACGAAATGACCTACACAATAAGTGTATCAAACACAGCTATACTACAGCGGATCTGAGCCTAACAGTATAATCTAGTCCACAATCAAGTAAAGAGAAATTTGCTCTGATCTTCAATGAGCATTTCTCAGGTTTGCAGGCTCCCAGTATAGAACTTTATGCTCAGATACTAGTTAAGTTCTTTCAGATGAGACGCTGTAATTCAGACATGAACGACAGACAGGGCACTATTTATTATTTGGTAATGACTTTGTACATTTTTATTTTCAGTAAGTTTTCCTGAGAAGCTCTCTGTGTTACTCAAAGCTTAGACAAGTTTGGGCTTTAAGCTAAAGTTTGTGATTACGCAAGCTAACACTTTGAACCTAGACTGTGACTTTTAATCTACAGACTCAAGTAGCTTCAGAAATATTAATTTAGCTTCATGACATCCCAATGAGATATAAATTATTGTATTTGTATTATGTAAGAGAAAACTCCAGGCAATAACTATAATATATTACTGGGCTTGACTGCAAGTCGTCTAAGGTTGTTTACCAATTACATTCTTGTCTTCATTGTTCCTCTTCTACTTCTGTCTTTTATACTAAAAAAAAAAAAAAAAGAAAGAAAGAAACAATTATTTGTGGGAAAGAGCACATAACTAAAGTAACAGTTCACACTGACAAGGATTTACAACCCTCTTCATGATCTACATAAAATTATCTCAGTTTCCTTTAAGTTAGATTGAAATTTGATAGGCTTTTCCTCTACAATATAAAATAATGCTTCTTGGCAGGCACTGTGAATCTGATCCTCCTCTCACACAGTTCAATTACCAGTTTTCCAATGAAGCAGGCTACAACCTCTGTAGCAGAATCAGAATGAGGCTTTTCATAATTGCAGGAAGAATAAAATCAGATTCAGGCATGGACAGTTATTTACTACGCTGTAACTGCCGGGATTTGGCTACTGCTATAATTTTATAATCTATGACTAATCTGTGCTTGCTCCTGTAACAATTCTCATTTGGATTTCATGGACTGGCAGAGAGGACTTAACAGTCATTTAGTAAATTAAATCACAGATATTTAGAGCAAGCTGAACTTTTGGCTTGTTTCGTTATACTCTGAGAAATCCATGTTAACATATCATGCTCCTCAACCAGATTTAAATCCAAGGAAGTACAGGTGACTCTCAGTTGTCTAATCGTAAACAATCCTAATTCTTTTACCTAAGAAACCAGCTTGAGTGGTATTTTCCAGTGCTGTGACAGTAAAGAGGCATATCCACTGGGTGATAACTATGGCACAAGTAAACCAATTGCCACAATTTTGCCACTATGTTGTCTAACCCTGCTCTGCGCAGCCACAGGCAAGAGCTGAGAAAAAAAAAAAATTTCTGGGAGTTTAAACTAAGAGAGGATAGATTCCTATTAAGAAAGCAGCTGATGCATATCAACAAACTGTGGCTTGCAAAATATTGTAGGTTGTTTTTTTTTTTTTTCCATAATAGAGTTATACTAGCCACCACTGCTGAAATTTACTAGAATTCTTCATGGAAACAAAGATTTATAGAGAGACCAACTTAAAGCATCATTGGTTCTAAAAAATACACTTAAGTTTATATTGACAAAGAAGAATTTTTAAACAAGAACTATCACAATCATAAATCCCTAGTGGCTAGGTATTTCCTTTCGCCCAGACACTTCAACATCCAGGACAATGGAACAGTTTGCTGTTCCTAACTTGCTTTAGGATGTTGTCGTCTTTGATCTGAACTGAGAGAGCGCAAAAGTTAGACAATCTGATGCACTTACTTTATTCATGACCCAGTCAGCATCTTCAATGGCTCTCTTAATAATCTGCTGGATTCGCTCAGGATTGTCTTCATCGGCATGAACTTTGAAACTCTGCAACATTCAATGAAAGTGTTACGCTGACTAGCCAACTGAACACAGCAGTTGTCAAAATAAGGATCACTTAAATCTGAAAGAAAATATTTGATGCAAACAAACTGTTGATCTGAAAAGATAAAAATATACATTGTAGCACCTGGCTGTGCTATTTCCATAACAAATCTTGTCAAATATAATTTCACATTAAGTATTTCAGTATTTTCATACATCATCAACAAAAAAACCCCAGAGAACTTCAATTCAGAACAACAAATGAAATCGTCTGGTACGTTAAAACTAGAAAGACTCAGGACAACAGGTATGATCAAAGGCATGAAATTACTTCCATATGAACAATTAGATGAGATTTATCCAACTGGGGAGGGGGTGGGATATATATATTAAAAAATGACTGACAAGGAACCAGTAAGTTTCACCATAAAAGATGTGTTTAAGTGAGTAAGGAATGATTGTTCACTCTCTTGACTAACATAAGAATTAGAGATGAAAGCCAAGGAAAATAGAAGATTTCAGATTCAAACAAAAAGAAATGCTCCTTCACATATTCCCAGTATAATCCTTCAAATCCACTAATGTTTCAAGCTTGCAGAATAATAATTTTAAGTGCCAGGAGTTATGAAGAGTTGGTCCAAACTGTAGGAGGAGAAAAACAAAACCAAAAACCACCCCATAACACTGAATTCCACCAACAGAAAAGAAATCTGATTCTCACCTGCCTGACTGCATGTCTGTAATGCTGACGAATATTCTCTTCAGGAAGTTGCTTACAGCATCGAAGCAGGTAACGATATAACTGCAAAGAGTTCTGAACTAATTCAGCATTCGGTAGTGGGGCCATTATCAAGCTTTTTAGCTGTTGAAAATAAGACACACAAATCAAAATACCTAATGAATTTTATTAAAAACACAGAAATAAAAGTGTGAAGTAATTTTACAACAATGAAAACAGGCCCAGCAAATTAAGATTTAGCAGCATAAATTGAAGAAACTTTAGAAGAAAACACAATATGAAATTAATCAGAACTTGCTTAGCTTATGGACAGATGGGTTAGTTAGTTGTTGTTAGTTTAACCAAGGTATTAAAATACAGAAGTGTGCAGTTCATGCAAGAAGATCACTTTATGATGGTAATATTAAGGTGCATTGCAATATTAAATTTTTTCTAGTTTAAAAATACACCCACAGCGTAAGCTGCTATAAGTATACAAAGCAGTATTGCAGCCCTGAGGGAGTTTTCTACTTGATAAGCCATGACTCTTAGATTCATTCAAGCTTCCAGTGCTTTCCTTGAGCATCCATAAGAGTCCACCCACATGGTGACATTGTAGAATGAGGACGCTCATAATTGCTACAAATGGTGCTGGAATTTAACAATATTTCCTAGTACTGTCATTCTCTCAAGAATATCTTGTGAACTGGCCTATGAATGTCAGGCTTTAACTTGAAATAACTTGTATAAATATAGGAGAAGACAGGCAAAAATATTCATAGGTTTGAAATTTTCCCTTTTTTTTTTTTTGGTAACAGCGACAGGAAAAGAACAAATCTAACAAGTCTCACCTCCATAACTATACTTACATAGTGTAACAATAAGTCCATCCAAGCTATATAAAGTGCTAATCAAATACTGTAAATGACTTGTCATTTACCAGATGGTTACCATCTGCAGAGAACTAAATTAACATTTGGAAAAAAGTACTTTTACATCATTACTCTTAAGAATAAAGATAATAAATAAGTAACTGAATAACTAAGTAGGTGTATGGCATTATATTAGCACCCGTTATGATACTTACTCATCATTTGGAATATTTTTTTCCTTTTTTTATAAGTAATTTAAGTCCTTTGGCCAAATTTATTTCAGAATAGAATACCACAGCTACAGCATACCTGGGCTGTATATTTGCATAGACTAGCTGTTCTTGCAGTGGGGAAAATCTCCTCACTATGTACCTATAAAATGCCCGTTGTAATGGGATATGTACTATCATAATCTATATTTCCAGTAAAACAAAATTCCATCTTGGTCTATAACTAAGTAGATATAAATTAGCATACCTCTATAGCAGTAACAAGAGCTATGCCAATTTGCAGTAGCAGAGGTCACTAAAAGCCTTTAATATGTTAGGCACAAAAAGTATGATTCTTCTATGTGAAGAAAATTAAAGAATTCTATGACAAAAATGCAGAGTATGTCTTATTCTTGAGGGAAGGGCCTCTACAACACTGCTTGACTCATGGCAGAAAACCATGGTACAAAGTCATATCTGAGCACCCCATGGTATTGGGGTTTTTTTCTGTTCATTACTGAAAAATTGGGTGACATCTATGCTATATTGATTTTTTGAATCTATCTTTTGTCAAAAGTAACACCTTGTAAAACGAAAGGGAGCTGTTCCTGCAGCAGAGCTTCTTGTCTATGGGAAATGTGTGAGAAAGAGCCTTGCAATATTAGCATTATTATCTGTATTGGAATTGTGCCTATACTCTTCAGCCAAGGATTTAGGCTTTATCATGGTAGGTACTATCTATACATACATATCTAATGAAAAAGTTTCTGCCACAAAGAATTTACAAGGCAGACTAACGACAAGTCATAAGATGAGGCAGCACAAGGCAGATGAGCCAAACAGGTGGGATGGGAATGGGGAGGAGGTGACAGTAATACGAGCCTGTTTTTGTGTAGACTAATAGAGCACACAATAGAGCTCACCACCTGCTTAGCTCATATCAACAAGCAAGTTTTATAACATTATTTTTTTTAAGGACCTGCAGAAACATAGTGAGTCATGGCTGATGGGTGTTATGGAAGCCCCTAAGAAAGGCCCTGATGACACTTCAGGAAAAGCTTTTCTAGCCTCTGAGGGAAAAAGATGACTGTCTTAAGGAAGTACTTAACAGGGTTATTATCTCATGAGCTGATGATGTAAATTATTAAAACTAATTCTAAGATATACCATAGGCTTAATAGGCATAAACCTTTGAAGAACATATGTCAGGATCCCTTTCCTGCTTGCTTATACTAACATCTTTCCTTACATCTGAAATGAGTTGTGTAGTTCATTTGTGACTTTACTCAAAATCACTTTAGCAACACTTTCAACAAGCAAAGCCCTTTCCCCAAAGTATTGGGGTATATAGACTTACAACAAACAGTACTCCAAAACAAATGCTGATCACAGTGACTAACTCCCTAGTGAAAAACACCCATAAAAGTTACAAAAATCCCAATTTGACATTCATTACCAATATCCCACATTTTTTGTGATTGCAGTGAGCTGAAGGATCTGTCTATGGTGCTGTTTACCTTGATTCTGTTACTAACATTACAAAAAAAAAACCCCACAAAAAAACCAACCAAAAAAAAAGGCTGTTGGACCCCAAGCTCTGTAAACACCACTATAATGGGTGTGATAACTTTCCATTGGAGCTAATATAACACAGCTGGTGAACTACCTGCACAAGATTCAGCTTGGTCACTTCCTTAATTAATCATAGGTTAATGACTACCTATTCAGTGTAACTTGGAAAGAAAAGCAGACAAAGCCCATTCCCAAGATGGATAGAGGGGTGATGCCAATGTCAAATATGGCAACTGGAAATCCTGTTGTTTTGTATTGTGCTGGTAGTGCCCCATCCAGTGCAAGAAGGACTGATACACATCACAAAGACAAAAGGTGGATCAAATTTAACATTTAAGATAGTAACTTTGATTTGGTTGTTATTACTAAAGTCTGGAATAAAGATCTTGGGGATTGAAATGGTACAACATTTAGGAAAGATTCCATGGATAAAATGCAGAAAGTGGCATTTCTGATTTTTAGTTACAGACAACTCAGAAGTAGATGATGTTGACTGGAGTAAGTTCTCAAACACCCCCTACTCTCAACACGGTTGAGTGTGATATCATGATGTCTTGTGGGCATGAAAATCTTAATTAGTTTGTTCCTGGATTCTGTCATCCTAACTTTTACCCTCTGCCAGGTCAGTGATGTGCCAGTAAAGCTCACTCACCCCTGAAGAGTCCCATCTTTCTCTAGTATCTAAAACTGACCAGAGGTTTCTCTGCACTTTGAGCTTCATGGGGTGTATCTGCTTTTGAATACTTGATATGTTCTATCAGTAAAGTATAAGAGATGAGGTAAGACTTCACAATGATCCCTCCTGAGAATTACTCACAGCCAAAATATGGTTTCCATTAGCTTTCACGAACAATTAGAAAACCATTCCTCCATCATGAGGGCAATAAGTTGGCTCTATACTGCTGCTGCAATCTTTTCATTCTGCTTGCTTGATTCCAGTTCTGTTTTTTGTATTTGTTTAATAAAAGCCATTCGGCCTCACACACTACAGGAATTGGATACTGTCCAAAAAAACCCTATATGTAGGGCCAAAAGATGTTGCAAAAATTCAGAAATATAGACCAAGAAATGACTTTTCAAAATGGTTTCAGTCTGACTAGTCCAATTGCTAGCTCACTTTCCAAGCACACAAGATGTGCTAATTAAGGCTTTACCTAAAAAGTTCAGCTTAAAATACAGATCAGTGTACCCCCAGGCTTCAAAATGTTTATCTCTTGTTTTCTTCCAATCTTTTTTCTTTAAAATATCATTTTCTCTTTGCAATGAAACTTATGCTGGGCATCAGCTCCATGCATTTCTTTGGGTTGGATTCATTTCACTTTGGCATTTGAGTACAGGAGGTGATTATATACTCGATAGTGAGTAGAGAGATCCCTGCATCCCCCCTCCAACCAGTAGAAAGATAAGCAACTCCAAAATATGACTCAAATAATACACAGACTGAATTACTCCCTGCCGTTCTCTCCACTGAGCAGAGAAGGAGTAGCAAAACAAGAATTATAGATCCTGCAGTTACAAGCCTAAATTAGGTAGGATGATTCCAAGTATGTGTCCTATTTTGAAAATAGAAATATAATCATAGAATGGTTTGGGTTGGAAGGGACCTTTAAAGGTCATCTAGTCCAATCCCCTTGCCAAGGGCAGGGACATCTTTCAGTAGATCAGGTTGCTCAAAGCCCCATCTGACCTGATAGAGCTTTGAACACTTCCAATGATGGGGCAATAATATAATATCAAATAACATCAAATATAATAAAAGAGTTTGTTTCAGAGTGGCTCTCAGTTTTGTTTTGGTATACTGGACACCTCATGGTATAACACACCATCTGACTTACTTTCCAAGTGTTGAAGGCCTCAACAAGTACCTCAAGCAGGTAAATGCATGTTATTTTTCCAACTGCAACATGGGGTCAATCCTAGGGCTTCTCTTCCAGCAGAGAGTGCTGAGGGTGTATTTCCAGCATTCACCTTTCACTCCACCCTTGATATTCTCAGCACTAACTTTCTTCTTTGACTTCTTTTCTAAAGTTGTTTTCTTAGGAATCCTTCTAATACAAATGGACTCTCAAAATAGATTCTGGTACCCTCCTACAGTTTCTTCCTAGCACTGAGTTCAGTGATATCTCTGTATACCCATACTGCATGTCAGTGAGAACACAAATGAAACTTTGCAAATCATCTTGTTTTGTTATGCAAATACCTTTGCTTTTGCTCTCCTGCTTAGAATATTTAGTTTCACCTGATACCTGGCTCTTTCTCCCCTACTGTTTAAAATGAACTTTCAGCGTTCAACTGGTATTACCTTTTTAATTAAAATATTTTGGGGTTGCCAATTTACACCATATGTTGTAAGAAACATTTACTATAGAAACATCTACTATAGAAACATCATGCTAAATCCCTTCCTTCGGTTTTCTCCTGGCATTTAGTCCTGCAGGTGACAAAACTGAGAACAATATATGTAGACTGAGTAATATTCCTGAGACATACTGACAGTTCAAGGGATTCTGTCACAACAATATTCAACTTATAAAAGAGATGTCAATATTTGTCTTTTTCAGAGGAAGTAGGATGTGAGGATTTTATTTTTTGATCAATATCTAGATTTACTTTTCTTTCATAAAAAGAAGTTAAAGAATACAGTAACATACATGTTGTCTTTCTTTGGTAGCCTTGAATTTTATACCACATGAAATTACATGGGGGAAGCAAGACCTCTTCCATAAAGTTTGGAGGTCCTCTGTGTATCTGTATTTCTCTGTTTTACCAATACATTTGAACAAGAACTGCCTCAACAGATACAATTATGAAAAGAAGGAAAATGAAAACTGGAAAACAGCTACAAGGCACACCAGAAATCAAAAAAATATGCCATGTTAATGGCCCACTGATTGTCAAGGTGCTTTATCTGTCAGTCATTTAAAGCCTGATTAATCAAGTCACTTTTCTAAAGACTAAAGCGCCTTCTAGAGTCTGTTAAAAAAAGCATCCAAGCTTAAGGATTAGTATTTAGATTATCTAGCCTTTTTATGTATTTGAATCTATTACCATACCCTGAGTGTCTCCCAGGGTCTGATACAGACACGAGAACACCACTGTGACTGTAGACTGCTCTCATCAATAGGGAAGGAGGCACAGAAATTGACTGACTGGACCTGCTTCACATGGGCTATCTTTCATTCCAACCAGTGTTTTCCTTTTCTCCTTCCTTCAGTGGCAGTTGTACCTATTCCCCAACTATGAAATTCAAGCTTTAATACAGCTATTTTTTTGTTTAGAACCCAAAGGGCTACATGTTGAGCTGGGCAATTCACATAAAAATACCTGAAGCCATCTGACTTCTTTGCTGTGCCCCACAGCCCATGACTTGACATGGGGAGCAATGCTAACATGGTCAGCCAAGGAGGAAGGCCTTCCACATGTTATGGAAATGATCTACAGGGAAACAACTGTGCCTTGAAGGTGAATGCTTGAGACATGCTGCCTCACTGGACTAATGCAAAGGCTGGGCATTCATCATTACTGTACAGTTAAACTAAATGCCACACTTTGAATACATGGCACTTTTGTTCTTAAAGTAGTCTAGTCTGAGAGTACAGTGTCTCAAAACACTAAAGCAGTCCAATAACCGCAGGAGGAGAAGTGGATATTGGAAAATAAGAGAGGAACTTTGCAAAAATCCCAGCTTAAATTGCTTTTGCCATTTTTGCATTCTCCATACAGGAGAGGGGTTTTTTTTATCTTTCATGTAGATGCACAAATGTAGATTAATAACAATAAGACAAAAATGAACCCATTCCATAACCCTGACTGTAGACAAAGTTGGGATCTGGATACTGTATCTCAAATTAAGCTTTCCTGAAATAACATATTCGTGAAACATCAAAATTCCCTTATTTAGTGAAAAGCATTTATGGAAGGAAAAAAATCGCTAGAGTAATAAGTCCTACTTCTTGAAATGATAAGCCCACATACATGTTAAAGATATGAGATTAAGAGCTTCATTTACATAAGTGATAGGGCATTGTTATCACTGACTGTGACTTACCAACACATAAGTAGTGCTACAAGTGAGCAGAATATAAGACCATCTGTGCACCTAGATGTAAGCTAACGCCTCACTCCACTATGTGGCAGATTAAAATATGTCCTGGGTCTATACTCAAGACTCTGAACTTGGTGCAAATTAGAACTGGGCATAAGATTCAACTTGTTACTCACACAGAACTAATGGGAATATGTTTTTTTTATCATCCAGTACAGAAATCTAGAATTGCAGTTCAATTCAAGTTGATCTGAACCTAAATTTAACTTTACACACAGGTTTTTCGGGCTAGATCCTTAGCTGGTAACAATTGGTATAGTTCTACTGACCCTAAGAACCTGACCCTGTATTTCACATATTCCCACTAAATACAGTGAAACATCCCAATTCAATACAGATCCCAAAATACACTCTGGGACTAAAGCCAATTTGTTGAGTTGTTTCTAGGCTTTGATGTGTAAACTCATCATATGTCATTGTGCTCTAATTAAACCTAAGTTGTGCAATAGATTTCCTGTCACAAAAGCAAAGATCCCTCATGTGTTGGGAATGTATAGGACAGCTTGCTTCAGCATAAAGAAAATAAGCTATGGGAAAGAGCAAGAAACCAGAGTCACGTAAACATATGACTATAGAAAGATTAAACTGATCAATGGAATTCAAAATGTTGTTTCAGTATAGATAATTAGGAATTTCACTGCAGTAATTTTTCGTAGGAAAATGATGAGCTGTTGAATCCGAATTGTGCGACAAATACATTTACACTGATGAGTTTGGGAAAAATTCAGGTCTAGTTACCAAACATATGCTGTATGAGGCTCCCATACGGAAAGAAAAAAATATCCCGAGTTCTGACAGATTCATAACTGCAAAAACGCTACAAATTTTGTGACATGGGTAAGCTTCTCAGGGAAGTTTATCACCAAAGAACTGTATTTTTCTAAGCATGTACCTTCACCGGAAATCTACCGCAGCACACAGAAAACTTGATGGTTATTTTGGTAAAATGGCTGTTCAATAAGAAATAATCTTATGATCTGATCCACTATTAAGTTGTAAGATACTGAGGCACTGCATGAGTACAACTCAACAGTGAATAGATCCTGAAAGCAGGTAAGGCTAAACTCTGCACTTGTACACCCCATGACATTGGAGAATTTGCATAGTTACTACTGTAGCTTGCCCCTTAGTTGGCACAAGGAGGACAATGAAGCATAGTAAGAATCTGCACTATTGCCTTTTGTTCTAAAAACATCCCCCCTCAAATCCCACAAATGTTGCCATTTTTATCTGCCAAGAAAAAACTCTCGACCTCACAAAATCTGGCTATAATCCTGACTAATAATGTATATCTCCTCCTGATAACTTAAATACCATGCATAGCACAACAAACAAACTATCTAAACCAAGAACTGTTGAGTCAGAAATAAAATAATCCACTAATTGTGCTTTTCTGGAATGGATGACTGTATAATGTCCTAATCAGAAGGCTGAAATCACATTTGCATTTAGATAAAGCCCTGTTTAAGAAGAGACAAGTATAAAAGGAGACACTGAGACTATTGTGGCATTTCTCTGCATTGCATAATCATTTACATTCCTGATAATGATATTCAGATAGCGAAGCAAAGGCTGACCAAAGCCAATTAATCTTGCACTCTGCATTAGCAAGCTTGTCAATTGACCCAGTGTATAGCTGAACCCATGATGATACTGATATGACACTGCTCTCAGATGCGTTTTTTTTCCTGCTGTTGTGACTGGTTTTCAAGCAAATCCCTATGGTTCAACAGTTAGAACGTGAATCCCTCCAGACTAGTTAAACAGCCACCAAAGCTGGGCTTCAGAGACTGGAAGGGTTAATTAAAGGACTGCAAGAGTTACCTGAGCTGTTGCTGTTTACAGGTTGGCTCCTCCTTCCCTCTCTTCCCCCCAATACACAGGCTGGAAATGTGTTTTCTTATTACTTCAAAGTATTACATCTTTAGAAGTCTAACTCGGCAATTTATGATTCCCTATCCTACTCAAACCTCATGATCTTTAAAGTATTGATTTTACAGAATCCTAGTAAAGTAGCACAGTAGCATTATGTCCATTTTCAGCAAAGAGTAACCAAGACAGGCCTGCATTTCACTCACTTAATTTGGCCACGTAACTGATATAAAGCTAGCCTGAAACGCTGCCTCGCCAGCTCACTGTAGTCAGGTGAGACACATACTCATTTCCACAGGGCAACAAAGATCCTAAGGTGTTGGATACCAACCACTAAGTATTATTCAGCAGAATGGAGCTGGGTTCCCACAGACTGCCTCAGCATTCTGACCACTGAACCATCTTCCATGAGAAACTTACCTTCACAATTGGGTTCTCTGCTGGGAAATGCATTGCCATTGACCATTGCCATCCCACACAAAGCCCAGCACACAAAATAGACGTTGGAGGGAAAAGAAACCAGAAATGGAGAGCTAGAACCATTTGACACTATTTTTTACTGTTTGCTCCGTGTTACTGAAGGTACCTGTGGGATCCAAAAGCTGGTACCAGTTTGCAGCTGGCTCCAGGGTCTTGCTCCAGATTGTCTGTTACACGAGTTGCTCACACTGCATGTTCAAGAATAAATTCCTCAAAAAACCAGCAACCCAAACCCCATACAATCTCCCTGGGTGTTAGCAGGCTGTGTTTGAATTGAATCATAAAAATTGCTGAGAAGTACAGAGTGAATTTTACAAGTTAGGATTAAGCAAACAAACCGTGTAAAAAAAAAAAATTAATCAAAGAAATACAAATGCAATTGTAGCATTAGCTTAGTTTTAATTAGGAGGATGCTTCGGAATATTCCCAGCAGTATAAGTACTCATAAAACAGCAGAGAAATGGAGTGTTTTTTCAAATCTATGTGTTATTTTAGGTATCGTGGGAATTTGGTGTTCAACCTGGAACATCTTTTACAGTTATCTTAAGTGCCAAAATTATTTGTCCTCCTTGAAGTCTGCAATAACAGACTCTGCAAGAAAAAAAAAATCACTAGTGAACTTACTATTAAAAATTCATGGCCAAGTTCCGTAACCTGACTCATTATGCCTTCACTGGACCTGCTTTTATTAGCATGAATAGAGATTCCAAAAGTGGTATTTGTGCAAAATGATACGGTAAAATTTTCTGCAGAGGAAAGTAATAATCAAACTGCCAAAATAAGAATGAAATTGGAAGCTTCTTGAAACCTCTTTAACCACTAAACATCTTGGTTCATGTTTTGACATCAGTCCAGGAAGACACCCAAGTGGACTGCTGCTGCTCAGAAGGATTCTTACTCTTTTGTCTTAGTATTTAGCTACATCAGTCCTCCCTTCCAGGTTTCACAGGTTCCCAGCTGGTAAATATAGGAAAGGCTTATGACCCCAGGCTCTAACTTCTTAAATACACTTACAACTTATTGCAGCAGAGTGGCAGATCTTACCGGTTTCAGCAAACTGCCTTCTCTCGTTATTACACTGTAATGTATTTTCTTTATTCCCTAGTAGGTCACAGGAGAGTGACTAGTGCCCTGTGTTCAAGGCCAGCACTATGGGTTCTTCTGCCCTAGGCAAACCAGCAAATGTCCGTCCCTACCAAGTCACATTCACTCAGAGCTACTGAATATTTTGCAGCCCTGGGCAATGGCCTGCCCTGTAGATATACCCCTTCTTGTCTATGGGTGAGCATGTACAATGCTGAAGTCACTTTCTAATAAACACATCTCTCCAACATGCTGAGCTTTTATTAAGATCTGCTGTTTTGATGTGATCACTTCTGACGAGCTGTGGCCTGTCTTTATTGTGGATTTTGTCCTTTCTAAATATGATCTGTAAAGTCCTATTGCATGAATGATGACAGCCAGTCTTGTTCTGTTCACTTCTATTTCTGTTTTTCTCTGCTTTATGCTTTGCTTGATGCATGAGGCAGAGAAGCAGTCTCAAATGACAGTGCAACAGCAGCACATTTTGGGGGCACAGCCCTGCAGTGTGAAGTTAGCTTTAAACAATATTAGTAGAGCATATGGGGGGGGTTAAGAACTGGCTAAATGACAGATCTCAAGGATCTGTTTATTGACGAGGAATCACCATTGGTTGGACATCCTTTATGCAGTTCTATAGCATCAGTATTAGGCCTAATGCTATTCAACACTATCAGCAGGTATCTCCCTGCAAATATAAAATTATAATTGTAAAGCATGATGGTGACAAAGATTACTAGAGCTGTACATAATGACAACAGGGCAATCAGAGATAATGTGGTAAATTCCTGGATAAGCTGTGTCCAAAGTTGTACTTTAATATACCTGAACATTATACAAACAACTCAGAGTGCAGGTTATACCTACACAATAGGGAACCATAACCTAGAAGGAATAGTTCTGAAAAAAGAACTAGATAGTCATGCTGAACAAGCAACTGAACATCAGCTCCCAGTGAGCTGCTGTGCAAAAACAAAAAAATTGATAGAGCAATCCCTAAATGTATAAACAAGGAAACTATGAATAAAAGGAAAAAAGTAACTTTACCTCTGAAAGTGGAAGAGCTCCATTTTATTTTGTATATCCACATTTAAAAAAAAAAAAAAAAAGATATGGGCTGCCACTATCATAGCAATTCATCCAGCCCTCAACCTGCTACTGAAAATCCATTGTAAAGGACAGAAAGAGCTTCACACAGTTGAACAGTCCTGGCAATCAGCATGCAGCTGAGGACCTGTAAGGCACAGATGTGCTAGCCCAACACAAGTCGTCTGACTTAATGCAGACTTTCCTGGATCAAGTTTTAATACCACACTACACAGAGTCAATCTGTAAAATCTAGTTGTCCTTCTGGTCTCAAACTGTGAAAATATAGGAAGGTGCTGAACAAAGAGATCTGACCACACCTAGTAGCCTAGCATGCTCAGCAATACAAGATCCATATTTTCAGGTTCCAAGAAGCAGAGTTTTCTTACAGATCAAATGTAGAGTATATTTTGTATTTGCACTAACTTTATGATCCCTTTACTGCTGATATGGTGTAAAGCAACTTTAAGGCAACTGGAAGTCAGACCTATAATGTGTTTTTTTTAGGGTCTGAGTAAAAGCTTAAAAGATGTGTCTGGTAAAGGAAAACTGAATACAGACATAAGTCAACAGGATTATAAAAAGGCACAAAAGCTCTAGGGTTTGGCCATAAAAATTCTTGTCATGATGAAGACCACTTATATAAATTAACCAAAGCCACAGGGCAAATGTTTTACCTTACACTCTTGTTTCGTATCATGAAGCAGAGACATGCAATACATCAAACACAGCAAATAAAACATTGGGACTTTTGCAACCTAACACCAGTGAGGAAACATGCTGCCCACACTGAGGCCAGACTACCCTGTTCTGGATAATTAATAAGTATGCTCAGACTAATTAGAATAATATTCTTTGGAGCATGCTCACTAAATGTCAAGTTCAGGCAGCAATGGGAGGATAGGAATCTCCCTGGATTAGGTGCAGTTCAAACTTCTCTACTTACTCTTCTCCTGACAGTGACTTATCCTGGCTTACAGGAAATTCTGAAAGGCACAGTCTCAAAAGAACTTTATCTTCCCAGCTGTAAACTGCTCAGTTCAACTGCTGTCAACATGAATTTTGTTCTCAGTGGCCAAACCTATAAGTTATTTAGCTTTGAGATCATGCCTGAATATGAATTGAGTTATAACTTGGTGCCATCAATTTAAAACAAAACTGCCTGTTCATTCCTTCCTTTCTTGTAAATATTGTATTTTGAAATGTTCCAGTGCTTAGTTCCAGTTTAGCAATCATGGTTCTCCCTACTACTTTATGATAATTAGTATAACAACTCTCTGGCTGGGCTTATATCACCTTCTAATACCTTTTGAATCTTCAAATTTTTGAAAAACTTCCAACTGGGCACAATACAAGCTACCAGAAAATTTCGTTAAATGACGGATACCCAGTTGGCAGCATAAAGCATAAAAGTTCTTTTGAAGGGCGCAAACATGCTGTCTTTGATTAATAAAAACATTAATTCTATGAACTATGGGTCACATAAGCATGGGAAGAGTACTAAGTCTTACATAAGGTTTTGTCACGGTTCCTAACTTGATTCAGGAAGGACTGAAACTGGCTAAAGTTTATTTTACCTTTATGCTTTAAGATAAGGTCATTTTGCTCATGCAATCCAACTTTACCTTTTTTTTAAATAAGGCAAAAAGATAAGAGCACATAATTCAAACAAGCAGCTATCACTTAGTGCAGAAAAGGCTCTACTTAGGAAAGTAAAAGTACAAAAATTCAATAGAAGGACAGTCATGGGAAGGTAGAGTCAGAATTTTAAAAAAAGCAAAAGTCACAGTGACCTACACTACTGACTAAAGATTAATAAAAAAGTGTTGTGTTTTTTTTTTTTTTTAAACCAAGAATGCCTAAGGTATACCTCTTAACATTCCTTTAGTGGAAACATCATATCCAGCCTACAAGGGACTAAAACCTGCAGTATAACAGAGCTTTCGAGTATGACCTCTCATTTTACCTATCTACCACAGCACATCCTTTCCAGTCCTAACTATACACACATAATCCCTAGACTAATGACGATGGTACTTGTCCAATGCCCTGGTATCTACAGTTCATCCTGTAATCGTCCTTCCCAGTTTACATTATCCTTTACAGCAGCATCAAGAACAACTTGCTGTCTCATTATTTCAAATCCACACCTACTGAAATTTAGCATCTTCCAATCCTTTGCTCTCAATCCAAGTAATAATCTGAGCCAAAACCTTCCCTGGCATAAACCCTGTCTGTGGTGGAATTATGAATTTGGCCCACCACATCTTGAGCAAAATACATGTCCGTTCATGGGAGAAATGTTTATAAGCAGCAGTATTACAGAACATTTAAGTCTAGGAGTCTTTAGCCTCTTAAGGGGGATTTTAACTTGTACAGTTCACTAATCAGGGATTGTTACCATACCAACAGCTAATCATGTGGGCAGATGCCTGCCATATCTTAGGAACATTTCTGAGGTCTTAAAGCCATATCTCAAGTTTTCCCAAAAACTTTACTGTCACTCTCCATGGCCTGGCCTGGCCTAGCTCTAAAGAGAATCTGTTTCATAAGAAAAACAAAGGATAAGTCTGGCTAGCAACACACTTATCGCAAAGAAAGACTTCCCAGTTCAGCAACTGGTTTTTGAGAAAGGACCCTTATTCCTTAAAAACCTTTGCTGGCTGCAGTGGGATGCCACAAGAGAGAGCTCCTCCCAAAGCCAGCTGCGGTATGAGACTTCTACATTCTCCATGCTTTGGATGGTGAAAAAGCTATACACACCCCGTGCCCCCATTCCTTCAGGGACAATTCTCCTCTACAAATAAGATACTGTTATTTTAGAAAGTTGTAAGATATTCTTTTGAGATGAAAAGAAAAATGTTGAAGGAACTCCATCATCCAGGAAATCGGTACCTGGCTCCAGAAAGAGCTACTTAACAATTGATTCCAGTGCTTCATAATTTGACCCAATTAAAAGAGGGAAGTAATTAAAACTACGGCTGACAGTGATGGTAGATGTTACCTAGTGTAATATATTTAAATTGCAGGCCTACACATTGCTTGAGCACAGGACTAAATGTGTTGTTGCCTACATTAGCTCAGTCCTTATTGTTTCTCTCTTATCCTGATTTAATACAGGCTTCCAAAAGGAAAACAGAAACTGTACACTAGAAGAGGACAGTTTCATAAATTCTAAATAGTCTTTGAAAGTCTACCAATAGATCAGACTTCTAACAATATCAACAGGCTAGCACAGCTCCACTGACTTTAACAAACCTGCAGTCATTTATAGTACAGGATTTGACCTCCTGGGAGCCTAATTCTCCCTGCGGTGCTAAAAGGGCATCTGCATCTGCACACCCCTGCACACCCTGTGTGGAAGAAGGCTGTTTGTCATCTGTTTTCATGGCAAAGTCATGGACATGATTTAGATGAGAATAGAAAGTATATATTGAGAATTTCCATGTTAGTAATACACCTTCCCTCTTCTTCCCCCATCATCGCCTAGATTTAAATTAACATCAGTTAAAGTAGTAAGATGAAAACCCAAATATTTTCGAAAAAATTCTTACAAATTTGATAACTGCGGAGGTATCTACAATTTAAAGCCATGGTTGTCTATTGCTTAGAATAGATAGCCATCTCATGATTAGTAACACTGTATTATAGTGTTATACATTATATTAGTAATATTGTATTGCACCTTTTCAAAACAAAAGGTAATCTTATTTCTTTCCAACCTGATACCATCTGAACCTAGGATCAGCATGTCAGCAGCAGACTCACTTTTACTTTGTCCCAGAATCTTGTAAGCAGTTTTCAAGCAAGACAGTTTTATCCATCTTCTGCAGTCTGTCCCAGAAAATTCATCCATTGTTAAATAACCCTTACCATATACAGAACTCAAGTATAAATGCAAACCAAGTATCTTTAGCCCTACTTTCCCCCAAAAAGACATAAAGAAAGAAATTAAATAATATTCTTAATCTTCACATAACACATCAATAGCAGAACCAAAAATAGATCCCAGATATCCTGTTGGCCAGGTAAAAAAAAAAAAAAAAAAAAAAAAAAAATCTTACAACTGGGACATGATTTCTTCAAAACTTCACTTCCCCCCCCCTTTTCGATATTTTTGTCATTGACCCAGAATGGTATACAAGAAAAACACTCTATAGAACTCTGCAGGACATTTGCTTTCAGAGATATAGAGCTTGCTTTTAATTGATTACACCAACACACCAACTATATCAAGTAACTAATTTATAGCTCTGGCTGAGATGAAGTTAGGGGAAAAAAAATTTATGTTTTATTGTCTATAGAATTAAGTTAAAACCAAAACTCTTGATCTGAGTGTCCAGCTCAGAACTCTTGCTACAATAGATTAAAACAAACATGCTGCACTTTACAGAAAGCAGGAGTTGGATCTCAATTTTATCCCTTGGCACTAAAGGTAAAAGCTTGCTTTTACCCTTGGCAAAGGCAGAGTTCTTAGCATCCCAGTGCAGAGATCCATTGCAATACATCAAGACACCAGTGATTCAAATATCCCATTGCACTATGCCTAGACCATGGATGCACAAGCAGAAAGAGACAACCCTAGCCTCTTGGATCTCTAAGAGGGAGAATATCTGAGAAAAGAAACTGTGCTCCAGAAAATTAAGTGGCTTGTGCAATGTCACACAATGAGTCAACAGCAGAGCTGAGAATAGAAAACATATCTTCTGATTCTCAAAATACCACCTTATACAAGGAATCATGCTATTGATTGTGTCTTACATAGTGATTCACAATAGCATCCCTAAATCAAAAAACTATCCTCTGAATCTTTGGAACCTACGTTTTAATTCTTTTTGATGTATGTCAGCTAAACCAGGTTCAATATCCTCTATATATCTGAATCTTTATTAATGGTTATTCTATCTTTCTGGTTTTGACTGAATGGCTCTGGAGTAATTAAAATATTTCCTTTTTTCTAAAGTATTTGGATGTTGATACTGAATGCCACACTATTCTTTTCCCTTTGCAGCAGACAGCACATTTATCAACACCTGTCTGAGCGAATGAATGTGGCAGGATAGTTCTTCTGACTGGCAAAAGCACTTGATGGAAATGGAGCTGCCTTAGGTTTCATCCATGATTCAGATTTGTTTACATTTTGTGAAACCTCAGGAAAAGGGGGATAAAAGCTTTGGTTCAATTGAAGTCATGTTGTTAACCTCCAGTGCTAATAATTAACTCAATTATGCTGAATTAATTTGATGTAATTATTGGTGATTGTGCAAAGACAGTGGCCCAGAGAAAGTTTGAGAGACAGGAGGAACAGAAGTCTTAACAATACAAAATACCCCATAAATAGCATCTTTTTTTGCCAGAATGAGTCGAAGACACCAAATGAGTTCATTACAGTCATCTGGCTTCACTCAACCCTCCAAATTACCCCAATACCCAGACAAATAGCTGTGAAATCCAGCAAGTGAACTAGAATTAAAACATGCCCTGACAAATTTGACACAGCACTCAGCACAAGTGTCTTTCCCCATCCTATTATCTAAACAATACAGATTTAATAATATATTTAAAAGACCCACAATGCTTTTCCTTTAACTGAAGACATTAATTAAAAACATTTTCTTGTTGTAGTGTTGTCAGTTGGGTGGTTTTTTGATGAACAATCTGGAGAATGCTTATGGAGTCTTTTCATTTGATCTGCAGTTTATATCTAGTATTTTCAGACTTATTCAGTTCAAAACAAACAAACCCCAACTACAAAACAAACATCTATCTTTCTCCTTCCCCATTTAACATGTCTGTGGTTTGCTTTGGAAAAATCTAACAGAAATGCATTCTTTGCTATGAAAAAAAAGTATTTTACTGAGGCATTTTTTAATTCTCATGTACTAAAAAAGTCATCGGAGGAAAAAAATCAGATGTGATTGTCTTAAGTCTTGGGAATTGATTAAACTGCAATTGAAAAATAAGAAATTCTATGTACATTAATGCTTTAAGTACCACCAGAATTTCTACAGGACTCTCGCCTCCTCTCTCCACTCCTGGAGGAAGCGCACCTAGACTGTTACACTTCCACTTATAGTCTAGTCAGATGCCACAGACAAGGGATGCATTTACCAAACAAAAATCACAAGAGACAGAATACCAGATATTGCAACCAAGTCCAAGACACAAGCCTCTTACTACTCAGGCTAGAAGCTGTCAGTAGCATGCCTCTCTTCCCATTTGTGGGCCTGTGCACCTTGAGTGGACAAACTATCACACACTGCAGTTTTGTGTATAAAGCTCGAGGTAAATCTTTCATTGCCTTGTTTCCATCAAGCTTCATTGTGTATATGGATTTAGCACCATGGGTTGTTATTTTCCTGTTGTAAAGAATTTAAAAACTAAGAGTCTGGATTACAGCATCACTATATTTAATATTTTACAGTCCTGGAGGACTGGTAATATCTAACCATGAAGAGCTGGGTGCCTTTGCCTGTCTAGCCTCAGTCTGAAATACTACTAGACTTATATTTGTCATAATGCTGTAAATATACAAGTTTCTAAGCTTCTATTGCATTTTTATTATCCTTGGTGACAAGAATAAAAATATTACCTCTAACATCACCAATTACTTCTGAGGAGAGAATCCAAGTGCTTAGCTGTAAGAAATGAATAGTATTTTTCTAATTTGATAAGTAGGTGCTGCTAGCACGCCTACAGATCACATCCGCATTGAGAGTTCTGATGATTCTCAAACACAGCTGATCTTTCACAACTCAGTTTAATTGCCATCAGGCTCTGATTCAGACTCATCATTTCAAAGCAAGCTGTATTACATGCATAATTTATGCATTTGATTTTAGTAGATCATTTTCTGCCCAGTTCTGAGAGGGCACAAAAGTGTTTTCCATGGGGAAGCTGCTAACATTTTCTGAAGAACCAAACTGACTTTCCTCAAGAGCAATTTTTTAGAAATATTATTTGTGAACAGACACTACCTTTTAAAGCAAATTTAGTGTGATGGATTGTTTGAAGTCTCCTACATTTATTTGGACAGCTACTGCAACTTTTGTCCCTGCCTATTTACCACATCTATTTAGTTTTAGTTTAGTGAGCTGAGAGTTATTGCTGGAAGTAGTTAAAAGAAATAAATTCATTTATGGCAACTATTTCAGTTCATGTCCAACCTAACAATCTGGAATACTGGTATTGTATCTGTATTGGAACTTGATTTGGAGGACTTCATTTTCCTACCACAGTTACTCCAGGCAAATGCCACTGAAGACAACATTAAAGCCACTAGTCCAAATTCTTGGCTGGTATAAATCAGCACATTTCTAATAATTTCTGTTGAACCACAAAAACTTATGTTTGCTGTCAACCTGAATGACTGGGCTTGAGTTTTATGATTGCAGCAGAGTTTCTTAAGTTACATATGAGTAACTAAGCTGTTCAAGGCAACTGTCTGTTATAGATGGACAACAACACTCCTGCAATGCAAGAGCCTTTTAAGGGTTAATTCATGTTTAAAGATATTTTGAGTATGTAAGTATTGTATAGTAACACTCTAAAGGCCTGCTAGGTTACTAGAATTTAATA
Source organism: Harpia harpyja (assembly GCF_026419915.1). Lineage (NCBI taxonomy): Eukaryota > Metazoa > Chordata > Aves > Accipitriformes > Accipitridae > Harpia > Harpia harpyja. The sequence continues at coordinate 1,391,826 of NC_068951.1, read as the reverse complement.
CACTATACCAAGCATCTGAAAAATAACTATTTTTTCATATATTTCCACTGTGGTTTAAGTAAATTTTGCTAGATGTGATTCACAAATTTTATATGCCTCCTCCCGGTTTTTTTCCTTCAGCTTCTTCCTGCTTAATTAGGTATGCTCTTCCTTTAACTTTACTACTATTTGTTTGGTTAGCCCACTAGAAAAAAAACCAAAGCCCAAAATCTCATCTAGTACAGTACAACCCTATAAAATGCATGCAAAAATAATAGAGAACAAACTACTTGATTTTTGCTTATGGAGCTTACACAGAACACACTTAGAATTCTGCAGGTTGACCCAGGCGCCAGAAGAAATACTTCCAACATTAGCAATTCAACCATCATGTAAACAGGCACAAAGAATTGAATAAAGTTGAGCCATTTTGCACCATACTGATTTTCGGCTTGGGAATTTGATAATGTTTTGAGAAGAAAAAAATCTAATGAACAACCCCTACATCAAGGCAGCATATAGTGACAGATAAGTCAATGAGAATAAAGCTGTATAGTATTTAGGAAAATTCCTGCAAGTGACTTGGTTAAGCTGAGACATCCAAGGTAGCAAAGACCAGTCATTAAAATTTTTTTCAATCTAAATAAGTCTAGCTGGGAAGCAATCAACAAGTTCAGCTTTGAGACCTGAAGGGGAGATAATCACAAAGGAAAGGGCAGGTGGCATGTGCTGCAACAAGCTGGAGGGAAGCATGGCTAGTAACTTTTTTAGCCAGCACAGAAGGAACAAGAGGACGTGTATGTGGTCTAAGATACGCTAAAACCACTTCACACCAATCTGACCATGCAAAGGGTGTTTACATAAATGAGAAGTTCATCAGCTTTTCCCTGACACCAGCCCACGCCTCCATCTAGAACTCCCTCTTCTCACACCCCCAGCCCTGCTTTTCATTTCAGTCGTCACAGACTTGATTTTCCCTTTCATGGATTTTTGCTTCAAAAAGCATCACTGCCTCAATTGTCTATTTTCAGCCTATATTTAAGAAAACCCTTTGGTTCCATTTGTAGCCACATCCTGTCTCAGCCTCCCCCTCTTTTTGTTCCTAAATATAAGGCTGATGCAATTTGATGTGACATGACAAAATAGCACATTTGCATCGGCAGAAACTTTCTCTCAACGGCAGTAATTAAAGGGAATAGATGAGACATTGCTGAAATTGGTGTTTATTTAGCCTGGAAATAAAAGGCTTAAAAAAGGACCTGAGAGGGATGTTCAAGTGTGTCACGAACATGAAATTCATTGATGAGTGCCTTCTTTTACATGCTTCCTTACTGCAAAAGCAAATGGTCATTCAAACAATGTAATAAATTTAAAGAGATTAAAAAACAAAAAAATCAGATTCTGCAGACCATATTCCTGACCAGTAAAAATCATTTAACGTGTTTCTTTGGATTATAAATAGTACCAAGACACTTGCCGTTACACATAAGACAGGGTCATTGAATCTCTGACTTCAGAGCACAGGCTGTCTCAAATTGAGTAGAAGAGAACTGAGATCTCATTGACTACAATGAAAATCAGGTGCTTAAATAACTTAATTTTTGAGCTGATGTGCATCAGCAGCAGATAGGTACTCGCCTTCATCTACAACATAGATTTTTGTTAATTGTCAAAGATAGGAATTCAGAAATAGTAGCCCAAGGCTCTGAATGCTGTGACTTCAACAGGATTCATACAACAGATTAAAAAAATACATATCTACAAAACTTACAAAATAATTTACTGTGATTGGCTTTGCTGAATGGATACACTGCAAATACTTGACAGGATCAGATACTGTCAGCTTCCTGCACTGTATTCCATTATGGATGACAGCAATAGAAGGCAGTGGTGGGAGGGAGAGCAACATTTGAAAGTTGAGTGTTTTTTCTTTATTTTTAGAAAGTCAGTTTAGTTTACTTAATCCATGTGAAGAATTCATGGAAAGGTCTGATGGATGTTCCATAGGCCACAGGATTTAACAGACATATCAAGTGAAACTTCCTGTTCTCAGGAGAATCTTCCTTCTCATTCACATGAGGCTATTCTTTAAAATCCAACTGTGACTGACACTACCACTCTGCTTAAAATTGGCAGACCACATTTTGAGCAGGCTCTTTTCCATCCTAACACAGATGGCATCAAGTATAGGGCAGGCCAGAAAAAAATCAGTTTGCATATTATGCTTCAGTTTTTATGGGTCAGATTACCACTCAGAGCCATCAAAATGGCAACCCATATGTGATGTGTCTGCCATTGGAACTAAAGTGATACACCATCATAATCTTAACATGGTTGGTTAGAAAAAGTTTGATTAGCCATTAATTAACCTCTGATATCTAAAAGTAAAAAGATATTTTCCTTTCCAACAAAATTTTGAGTTTGACAAATCAAGAAAATAGCTTTGGTGAACCAAAAAGGAAAAGACATTATCACAACTTCATCCCTGAACAACTGTATCGGCATGGCTCTCTTGGCAGAGGATAGTTTAGCATCTATGCCAAATACTTGCTTAATAAGTGAGCCAGGTGCAGATGTTGGCTATGTAATTTGTTCTAGCTTCTTTGTTCTACAAGCCAGGAAATTGTTCCCACAGCTTTGGAGAAAAAATGGGCGTATGAAGAGCTCTTTGCCTGTTTTCACTGGTGCAAGAATATCAACTGTTTTATTGCTATGAGAGTGTCTTTAAGAAATGTGTCATTAGTAACACACATAACTATTAATTATAGAATCAGCAGAGCGCTAGCTGTGTCCTAAGGATACTAAAGGGATGCTGAAACAAGGTCAAAAACATGGCATTCTGTTTCCAGCCTCGTACCAACTTTCTGCCCCGCTGCAGCAGCCTACCAGATACAATTTCTGGATTCCATGTACCTATGGGGGGTATTATCCCAGATGCTCCAGAAGCCATGCTTCTACATTTACAGAGTTTAAAGCAGGCAAGTCTGCTCCTGTGAGAAGTCTATTAAACAATAAAGCTGTATTTTAAATCTGCTGCTATATTATCATGGCACCTGAAATTCAAACAACTGTTATGCTAAATAATAGCCAGGGCCACCACTCTGTGTCATTATCAATGGGAAAATTTTTCATTCCCAAGTTTTATCACCCCTCCAGCTTCTCTACATGATATTCTGCTTAAGGTATTATACTGATATTTCAGGTGTTCATTCTCAACCAAATACAATACACAGAGCAACAGCAGATTCCCTCCACCATGCTGAGATTAGTAATCTAGTTGTAGTCCTGACAGAAGCACAAAAATATTGTTTCCTTTGGTATCTTCACTGGCAATTTGCCATTAGGGTTCTGCTACTGCATTTATCAGCATGGCTGGAATGGAGACAGGGGTGTTCCCACATACAAAATTCTGTTTAGAAATGCCTCCTGCAAACATGTACAGTCATATAACAAGTCTGCATCAACTTCATTTGTACCATTGGTTTGTGATCTGGCATTTTCACCTTTTATCCTGTCCTGGTTTCAGCTGGGATAGAGTTAACTGTCTTCCTAGTAGCTGGTACAGTGCTATGTTTTGAGTTCAGTATGAGAAGAATGTTGATAACACTGATGTTTTCAGTTGTTGCTCAGTAGTGTTTAGACTAAAGTCAAGGATTTTTCAGCTTCTCATGCCCAGCCAGCGAGAAAGCTGGAGGGGCACAAGAAGTTGGCACAGGACACAGCCAGGGCACCTGACCCAAACTGGCCAACGGGGTATTCCATACCATGGGACGTCCCATCCAGTATAGGAACGGGGAAGTGGGGGGGGGCAGGGATTCGCCGCTCGGGGACTGGCTGGGTGTCGGTCGGCGGGTGGTGAGCAATTGCACTGCGCATCATTTGTACATTCCAATCCTTTCATTATTACTGTTGTCATTTTATTAGTGTTATCATTATTAGTTTCTTCTTTTCTGTTCTATTAAATCATTCTTATCTCAACCCACGGGTTTTGCTTCTTTTCCCGATTTTCCCCCCCCATCCCACTGGGTGGGGGGGAGTGAGTGAGCGGCTGCGTGGTGTTTAGTTGCCGGCTGGTGTTAAACCACGACATATCCGTACGTGAGTCAAATAGACTCCTAGCGATTTCCATAAAACAAACAAACAAAAAAATCACTTACAGCATTCAGAGCAAAGGAACTTTAATTATCTTCACAGATTAGGTCTGTCGAAGTCCAACAGCAAGCAAGAGACCTGCAGAGAAAAAAAATCAATTTTCATTATCTGTTTCTCCTCAACTTGCTACTTAAAATACCATCCATAAAGAAGTGCAGAGAAGCCCATCTATAGCAGAATTTATCAGTATGTAAGCTTTCACTTCTGCCTAACTAGTTACCTTAAACATGAATTCATGGCCTTGATATGAATAGGTTATTGCTTTCAGTAATCTAGTCAGAAAACACTTTTTAATAAACATACACTACAAAAAAGATATAAGTAGGGAGAAATTCCAATACACTCAGTGGAACTGAACCTTCAATATTTCCTGTTAAGAGTTTCTGAAGGTAAGAAAGCTTTTAACTACTTTAAAGAGCCATGCTTTCTAGTATCCAGAACTCTGTACAATGACATAATTTCAGAAATTTACATATTTGTCAGAGAGCAGAACATTGCTTTGGAAAAAGGATTTATCAACATTAGGAGAACCTGGTAGCTCCTCAGTAAAATTTAAGAAGTATTAGGCCTGGATGGTTGTTTGGCTTTCCATTCCCACTGCCATAGTGGTGCAATCTCATCTCAAAATGCTCAAGTACACTTCTGCAGGAAGAAGCAAAGGGAGTAACTTCTTGAACAATACCCTACTTGCAGTACCAACCTTCACTTTCAAAAATCATCTCCAAGAAGGCTGCAGAAAACTAGGAATTACTTCCCTAAGAGTTATTATTTTAACTGAAAACAAACAATGCACAACCAATACAAAGTAGAACATTTTTACAGCTCTAGCAGACAAACATCTGAGAATCTTCCCTTTTGCAGTATTCTTTTTAGCACATTTTAATAGCATGTCACACACTGCTTCAGCATTGCACATTGGTGTAGTTTCTGGATGACTCTCATTTGGCCCCTAACGGGCCACCCGCCTGTCTAATCTTTTGGTGATCTGCATGAGCTTACTCTTTTCCACCTGTCTGTCTAATTTTTGGTGATCTGCATGAGCTTACTCCCCTTCCATTGTGTTTTGCCTCAACAAAAAACTGCTTTTGACCCATCAGACAATTGACTCCATACAAGAAACCCCTGCTTTATCAAATAGTTGACTGTACAGTGAGTAAAGGAAATCAACTAATTCTCTAAAGTCAACACTAATTCCTTTATTTAGAACTTGATCATAAGTTTGTTGAAGTCAAGAGAATGGATTGCTCTGACTATCCAAAGACATCTGGATCAGATCTTATCTCAGATCATCTGGTACTTCACAGAAATTTTCAAAAGCCACTTGAAACAAGAGTCCTAGAAGATAACAATGACAGAAGAATCTGAACTCATCTATTATGCCTCCCTTTGAAAGATGCAAGTCTTTGAAAAATCGAAGGCAAAATTCTGAACTACACTTACAAACACGTGGATCAAAGATAACTGTTGTCACGGGTGAATTTTTTTTCCAAGTATTAATAGTATCATAACTTGGTGACACATCATGGTTGACAACAGCTTGGGATGTTCAATTTTTGACATCTAATTTTGGCACTCATAATTGCCCTCTGAAGGAACATAACTACATTGGGAACATGGGTTCCAAGAATTAAGCATTCAAAAATCACACTTTGGTTACGTTCAAAGGAGATGCTTTGTTTGCAGCTAAGGCCTATGCATCCTTTCTTGCAAGACATCTGAGGCAAAGCCTTTGTCATCCATTCACACAATTAACACTGCCATCCAGATTCTCATCAATCTGCATCTTGAGCATCCAGTGCCCTTTTCTTTGGATTCAGTGTTGTCCTACTCTTGTTCATCTATGCTATAAAATGTTTTCCTAATCGATTGCTTCAAAGAGAAGACTAACATAGATGCATTCACTTACTGCTTCTGCCTTTTATTACATAAACAGAAGTTACTTGCTTTCATTTCCAAGTTCCTGATAGCATATTCTCTCCTTACTCATCTCTAACACAGAGATGTGGAATTTTGCCTCTAATTAGCCTATAATAATAACTTCCACCAGTTACTCGTTTTATTTTTAATGTAACTACTATCTCAAAGCTCTCTTCCATGCTGTTCCCATGCTACCAAGGAGTGCTCTGCAAACATCCACTAACCCACTTCTGTGTTCCACTTCGAACAGTTCCTTAAACTTATTCCTTGTCCTGATGCCTCACAAATTTTAAGGCCCAACTGTTACAACTAAAAAGACTAAATGTTTCCCTTTTGCTGGAATAATCATCTGAAACAGATTATGCTAAGATAAAAACACCTGGTAAGATTGCATGAAGCTAGGTCTTGTCATATCAAGATGCGCACAGGTAAACTTCCCATAGAAGGTGATGTAAAACAAGGACCTAGAAGAACAGATTCAACTTTAACTAAAAGCCAATCCAGAGTCCACTGAAGCTTTCTAGCTTTGGTACAGGAAGTGAACACTGAGAGCTGCCTTATAACATTATTTTCATCCATCATCTGAATTTTCTGTTCTGAATAGCACATAGGACCTCTGATATCTACCTTGAATCAGTCCTGCAGAAAACACCTATTATTTAGCATTGTTAATTAACATTTTGTAGATATACCTGCAGTTTGTTAGCCCACTAGGACATTTACAAAGCCCTTTCAGAAGCACATTGTCCTCTGCTGTTAACATGTAGCCAATATAATAGCCAAAGAGCAAAGCAATTAACTTCTCCATAGGCTGAAATTTAAACCAGCAATTACTTCTATAATTCACTTAGCAGAGCATCAGGCACCTTTGCTCAGAAAGCTACTCAAAATACACCCATTTGAGCTTTGAGAACGCAAAACAGTATCAGTTGCTATATTTCATTGTTTAGTGATAAACATTGCTTAAGGTCTAACTTGAATTTCTACTTTGGAAATGGAAGAGTCCTTTTAAAGAAAAGTTAGCTCATGTCAAACTTGAGGTTCCTTTACACTGCCATAAGTGTATAAAGAAGCACTGATGTAAATGTGAATTACATTCTTGGTACATTTACTAGCTGGTATAAGTTAGTTAAAACTAATAATCTCCAACTTGCTGTGCTATTTTTACCAACTAAAAGCCCAGTGTCTTCTCTTGCTCTTAGAACACAAAGCCGATCTGCACACTTTTATGCATTGTATTGATGATAGTATTTCTGGATGTTCGAACACCACCACTAAATAATTGCAGCCTGGAACAACGTTTGTATGGTAGTGTTTATTTTAGAATATAGCCTTTTTAAAAAAAAAATTAAAAAAATCAAGTTCTAGTGTGCCCCTAAAACATGTTTGAGAAAACATAGGCTTGCTTTCCATTTGTAAGTGCAGACATACTTCCAAGCAAAACTTGGAGCCCATGTTCATTCCTGTCTATGACTGAACAAAAGTATTGCTGTTCAATTTCTTATTTATCATGTATCAGACTTGTTTGCCATATCCAAAAGGAATAGAAAAACACTATATGTAAAGTCTTTACACTTTAATAAACAGTGATTAAGTATAATCTACTAAATGTAAACAGGTATAAATCTGCCATTTCTAAGACACCAGAAATTACTTATCAGAAAGTTTAAAATAAAAAGTGATGGGTAAGAGAGAGGAGCAGGATTATCCACATATCTCTGCTGCAGTATAAAAATATGAAGCTACGATCCAAAGGCCAATGAAATCAATGAAAATTGATAGGGGCAGGAACAGAGTTCAGAAATCAGAAACGAAATGGAATTTAGGTACCTTCATCTTTATACCTTGGGTTTCCCTGGAAATTCCAACTTTGCAGACCCAGAACAACAAAATCAAAATCATTCTTTATATTTTGTTCTTCAATTTTTGTGTTTGTCTCTATGTAAATTTGCTTCAGTGGGCAGACAAAAATTGAAGCCATATACATATTTTTAAAAAGGGTTGCCATTGTTTGTTAGCCGAACAATGAATTCCATTAACTTGCAACATACCACTGTCTCTGTATATCACAACTCTACTTCCTGCTGTTAGAACAGGATCAGAAGCAGAATCAACTGACATCCTCATTTCTTTCTTGCACAGTGAGCACTGGTCAGCTTTTATTGAAAGAAACATTTCCATAATAACCTGACAAGACTTCTCCCTCATTTGTTTGCAATGAAAGAGTTAAAAATCCGTGACCCAAATATGGAGACCCATTTTAAACTTGCTGAAAATTGCTTTTTAATCCTAGCTCTCGAGGATTTCCTTTGAAACCATCTGCCATGCACGCTGAGTAGTCTTTTCCTGTATATGTACAGGATTACTATAACATGGATTCTTTTGTGTAACTTAATACATTTCAGCATATTAAAAAAATTAGTTAAAATCTCCATTCTTTTCTGATTTCAACTGTATACCATGAAAATGACTGTAAAAGTCAAAATCAGTGATAAATTCATAGCAAAACCGACACCCATATTTATCTTATTTATTGCAGTATTTACATCGCAATTCTAATATATTTAGTCAGTCTAACACTGGATAGGATTTAAGCAAATAGTTATGAGTCATTTAACTAATATAACTTATGCACATGCTTAAAATTAAGCTCAAGCATTTTCCTGGATAGGAATGGATTTAAACATGTGCTTTCTGAACTAGAACATAGTTTGAAGACTGGAAGACACAATTAACATCATCATAATTAGAGATCAGAAGAGATTTCCAAATATTATTTCAAATCTGTTGTGCAGCTTTTTCTGTTTTCTTGCTATGAACCTTTATGCAGTTGTATTTTTATAGTACAAATACTGAGAAGCAGTAAGTCACATTCATAAACAAACTGAATCTTAAAATTGGCACATGTAACCATATATATTTTAGCAATCATCCAAAACATAAAACAAAGAAAATATATTGCTTCCTATCAGAATAATCACAGCCAGAGCGATTGAAACAGCAAACATTCAGCAAGACAGATTTATAATCAATTTATAGAATCAACCTATAAAGTAAAAAAAAAAAATATCAAAACCCCAACACAATTATTGAGCATTTTCAATGTGGAATACTTTTAAAAGATGGTGATTTGCCTACAAACATTCTGAGAAAAGAAGATAAGGAAAATTATTTGCATAGTTTTAATCATGTAAGGTGACACTAACATTTCAGAAGACAGACAGGCCATAGCCTGTGAACTTCTTTGTTTCACATAAACACGCTTGAGAGCAACATAGCTGCACATGGGCTTCATGCTAGCAGCCCTCAGAGTCCTCATTCATATTATTCTGTTTCACAGTCAGTCACCTAATATCTAATAAAAGTGAATGGCAATACAAAATCCCACACCAAAACATCCCCCTCCTAACCAAAGATAGAATTCCACACCCTTTGATGCATTTTCCCTGGAAAGGAGCAGTGTTAGATATGATTAATATACAGGACAGATCTATACATGCAGATGTTGGAAGAATGTGGAGAGAAGAAAAAAACCTAGCAAATAATTTTGTTTCAGCAATAACAGATGTTGGAGCATCATCCTGTAGACATGTTACTTTTAATACAAAACTGCTCATGAAGTGAGTGAGGGGGTGAGGACAGAATCAATGCCCAATTACCCAGTTATTTCAGAGTTTCCATTTTAATGAGCTTCCTGTATGATTTTGTCCTTTTAATTTTCCTTCTCTAATAATCATATCAAATTAGTTTTGTCTTAAACATCAGTGAAAAGAAATTCAGCTGTCTGAAAAAATCATAAGACAGCTGGTAGCAGGTTCTTAAAAACATGTTACACTGTCATTTACTTCTGTATGAACCAAGAGCAATTCACAAGATCCTATGGCACTACTTGGGATTAGACTTGAGTGACTGAGAACAGCTTCATGTCCTGATACATCTGCTAATATGGCAAATGGATACTAAAAGACTAACAGTGCTATAGCATTTGCAGATATATCAGTGCTGAAAAAAACAACCAAATGCATAATAAATAGATTAAAACCACCTTTCTCTGGCTAAGGGAGAGATTAACTGAAGCCTGGTCTGCATTCCAGCTGAGGAATAACCTGCCTTCCTGCCAGATTGCATTTCCCGCTCACATTATCAATATAGCACCATAGTTTCTTCCCACTTTCTTAAACTTGGTCAGTGATGTTGAGGAGCTGGAGAGACAGCAGGGATGTAAGCAGTGCTGGTGCTGTGGCTACAGAGTATAAAACACGACTGATACATGCTTAGCTCTCACCAAATCTGTCTCTTCACATGCACCACAACCCCTGCCCACCGCCCCCCACAACCCAGAAATAAATACATGCAAAACCTATACAGTGAAATACACTGACAAGGCTTGCAGACTAGGGCAGTAGAAGCACAGCATGCAAAGGATAAGCAAGCACTTCATTGATAACATCCAAGCCCTCTACCAAATAACAGGAACCTAAGTAATGTCCAACTACTTATCAGAAGCAATTCAGAAAAGCTTACATGAGATAGATGTGAAGATTCTGATACTGCATAGATCCTCTAGGATCTGGTGAGCAGCATAGCATCACACTGCAAAGATAAGGCTTAGTGCATGTTGGAACAAGAGAATCATCTCTTCTTCATCATACACATTGGTATATAAAGCTGCAACAGTGGCTTCTGAATTGCCATGTCATCTCAGATACAGTTTCTCTTTAGACTGCACCCCCTTCTTTTTGATGCCAGACTGCTACTATGTCACCCCAGAGTCTCATTTACAGACTATTTACTTCCCACGTCCCTTTACAGTGAATTAAATTGAATATCATTAAGACTATATGGCGAAAGAAAAGTTACCAGCAGCCTTTAAGATGCCTGGAATTCAGACTGATACATTTAAGAGTGCCATCACAGTGGTAGCAGGCACAAGGCACACATACAGCCATAGGCACAAGAGATTTATACAACAGCTACAAACGACTGTTGTACTTTTTGAGACTCCTGTATCTCTTGGATGACATTCTCCCATCGTAAGTATTTCTAGAATAAATTTGCTTAGCTGTGTATAACATGGCACCTCATTATTCCTATGTGAAATCCGTAGGTAATTAGCATCCCAAAAGGAGCTAAAGCTACCCCATACATCTTCATCCACATGTGTAAATCTGCAGGTTTTCAGTAGCTGCCATGTAAAAGATGTATTTCAAAACAAACAAAATCCTCACCAAAAAAGTAAAGACAAACCCCCAACAGCCATAACTGTGTACAAAACAGCTTTCTTACAACTGACTGGTCCACCAATACCACAGAAATTAGTCATGTGTAACTAATTGATACAAGTCTCCTGAGGGGAGTATTGCTGCTGGTTATCTTGATATGAGAAATTTAGTCCAGAAGTATAAATTGGATGGACAGCTGAAAAGCTTTAGTTCTCCTAGTAGGAAAGGAATTGATCTGGTAAAGAAAGCCCTTAAAGGATATTATCATGTCAAAAAGCAGGATTAGGAAAAACATCAATGGTCTTAAAACAACTGAGAAAACACAGAAAACTTTGTTTCTATCAGTAATGCTAATTAATTATTTCCACATTCACACAAAAGGTGAAAAATTGAAGACGTCAATTTTTAATGTTTCTCCTAAACTTATACATGATTATGAAACCATCTGCTACAAAAGTCCATGTTCTTCAATTAGTGATTTCATTTTTGCATCTAGTACTTTTACTTATCAATTCCCCTTCCACCAAGTCCAAGAAAAAAGTATTCAGATATTCACAGACCTGTAGAAGATTTTCTTCACATTTCTGACAAAATGTTGTATCAGACCTTTCCTGATTAGTTCTACTGCCTACTCCTATACAGATTACTCAATTGCATAAGCAGGACAAGTACTCCATTCATTAAAATCATTTTTTGATAAACAAAATAACAACAGTTAATACGTACGTTACATGTGAAGCGTGCATTTATTGCTCCCCAATGCACATAACACAAGATTTATTTTCTTCAAAAACATCTGATTTCAAGTAAATCATTATGTGAAGCAACAGCATAACTAACAAATTCCCAAACTCTACCTTACATGGAGTATTGCTTCATCTTCACGATTTAGGTAAAACAAGTTAAAGTTTCTTGGACTTCATAAAGAGGGCACTGCAATATATTGAAAGAAAAGACAACAGATGTTATAGCCAAAATAGCTCATGCTATATCTGCTACTATGTTCTGCTGCTAAGACTGAACGTTGACAGGGGCTCTCCTGAGGCTATCAGGAAATCAAACACCCGAAGCTAGCTGATCATTCGGGTGGAAAAATATCAGCAAGAGCTCTTAAACTAACAAAATTCTCCATGTACAACATAATGATCGTTGTCTATCTAACCAAAGAAACAGACCTTCCAGTCACCTGAATGAGTACAGCAGGTTACATGTAAATGAAGATTATTTCCTAACCCTTTATCTTTCTTAGCTACAAGGTTTGAATCAAGACAGCAACTGAATTGCATGACATGTAAACTCAATGCTGAATTAAGCAAATGTGCTTACCCAACATAAAACTGAGATGTGTAAATTATGAGATTACTGTCAGAGATTTGTCCTGACTAATAAACCTCCTGATCATTACCTCTGTGCCTGACATTACACTCACCATATTTAAGAACATCATAAACAAGTAACTGTGCACATGGTCACACTGTGCAAATTAAATAATCCACTAATATTAGAGGTATGCTGCAGAAAAGTTAATCAAAAGCACCCAGCAGCAACAGCAGTCCAAAGAATGTATCCAAACTATAATAGACTGCATAGGGCCAGAACCACATAGGTTTTATTATCATGATACATTAATCAGTTTCCTTGAGAGTCTTGCCTGTACGAAGTATTTTACATTACACCAATTGAGAATCTCTGCTATCCCTAGAGGCCATGGTTGCCCAGATCCTCAGCTAGGGCAATTTAGGGCAACTCTACTCAACTTCTGGGTTGGTATTATTTTTATCTAGTTTTTACTTCAGAAACAGTGGATCACATAGAAGAACAAGGTCACTAAACATTTGATGTGTTTAAACAAGCAGCAAATGGTGATGCAACTCTTGGAAAATATATAAATGTACTGTCACACGCAGATTAAAATCACACTGGTTTTTGCCTGGAGAAATTGGTTTCTGTTATTTCATTAACAATACTGTGAAAAAAACCACAGTAAAGGTAAAAAGGTTTTGGCTTTACATTTATTGTTGGTTACCTGAGATTAGTTATTTGAAATTCCACAGATCCTTTAATAACACCATAATATTTAACGTAACTTAATATCTCTATATATGAAATACTCTCCTGCAACAGATAGGAGCCCAAAGCATCAAAAGGTATGTAAACCTATGGTAAAAATAACCATTGTAAGTTAATAACTTGGGCAGGTGGTTCACCAGCCCTGACAAACACAGCAGGCTCAGACAGGTAGCATTAGTACAAACACCCATTGAACAATCTGACAGAAGTTAAATAAATCACATGGAAAATAGAGCATTCAATGGCTCCATACACCACACTGCACAAAAACCTTTAAACTATTTCCATCATAACACAGTTAAAGAACCTTGCTTCTAAAAAAGACCCAAGACAAAAAACCAGCATGGAGGTCAGTTTGAAAGAAGCCATGCCATCTTACATGAACTAAGCAAGGATTTGGCTTCACATAGTCCACTTCAAATAAATGTTACCGAAGTCTACTATCAGATATATGGATATAATTCTGGATTCAATATGAAATTTGTTTTCCACATCTGTGATGATCTAATAAAGCACAGGCTTTGAGTTGCACCAATTCTAACAAATCTTCTACGTAAACTTAAGTTTAATTAGCATTACATTATCCCAGTTTACCAGGATCACACTCTGAAGACAATGCTGGAGTGAAACATTGTCATGAACCAGGCTGCAAGTTTGTTGTTTCCTCTTAGTTTCCAGATGTCTTGGTACTGTACATATTCCTATCTGGACTGTGTGTCTATGACAAAGAAATACAGTAATATTGGCAAGACCACAGGGAATAATCACTACTCTGTACCTCAGAGAAAAACTGTTTAAGTTGCATTCTCAAAATTGCCCTGCTGTAACAGATAGGTGTGCTGCTGCAAAGACCACAATTAAAAAAATTACTGTTTAAGTGTTTCCATAACAGATTAGATTTTTTTGATACTGAATGCATCTGGTGTATTACAGCACTCAAGGAACTGTGACATGGTGAAGGATTTATGAGCTATTATGCTAGACAAAATTAGTCATTGCATGAAAAAGCACTGAGCAGCTATCCAAACTGGAAATAAAGGCAGCGGGTGGGGGGAAGAGAGGAATCGGGATCAGGTTGGACTTTGTGCTATCATTATAAAGCTAGAGCAAACAAAACTGACTGGTATTTACAGATACATCACCACCTGCAAGAACTTAACAACCTAAAGGTTTAATCTACCCAGGACTTCACTGAGTCATACCTATAGAATATTGGGTCAAAATACAGCTAATCTGACATAGCAAATTGTTGCAAACACTGTTTCAGCGTAATTGAATGCAGGACAAGAAATAATCATGACCATTAGCCATGATGTTGCAGACAAAACTCTTAGCAAGAGGCATAGAATCAATTCATATCAACTCAATTGCTTTGTCCAATTTGTCGTCACTAGAATCAATGACAGAACAAAAGGCTAACTGTGGGACAACCAGAGCAGGAAGTCAGGTCTCTGAAAGATGGTGTTCCCAAAAATACCACCACAGCAACAGTATTTTCTATTCTGATTCAATCTACAATCCAGAAAACATAAGTACTGGTGTCTTAGCCTCCTTCCTCCCTCCCCCATCACTGAATAGAAGATATAGCAGAAACAGAGTGCTTGGATATTATTGTACCTATTTTAATTTGGAGGAAAAGTAAACAACCTGCTTCTCTCCCCACTCCAAAAAACATTATTTAGGGATCCTGCTCACACAAAAACAAGTGGCTCGTGGTGCTGTTTTCAATTCTCCACCTTCTAAAAAAGATAACATGCTGTGGAGCTATTTTAAGAACATCTCATTCACAAAGGTCTCCAATCCAGTCTTCAGAGACAGAGATGATTTTCTTGCTGCTTCAACATCTTTACTGGCATGACATTTGCTTCAGAGGGAGTTCATTTGCTGTTCCAACATCAAAATGGAGCAAGAGCAGCTGCCAGGAGAGGGATAAAAGGAAACACTGGTGACAAAGAGCAGCAGGGTCATTTCTGGTGCAAAGAAACGTAGAACAGAGAGAACTGCAGAACTGCCACTTTCTCTAAAAAGCCTCAGGGGATAAAGACCTCCCCTCTACCTCCTGCAACTGGTATTTAGCAGCAAGAAGGAAAATTAGACAGAAAGAACTAAACAATCAGGCTGAAGTCTTTAAATGGCAAACTATTACAAACCAACTTTAAGCACCTGAGGACTCCCAGTTAAAGCCAAGCTCATGCTTAAGCTCTGCAGTGAGCAAAGAATTCAGCAACTCCTTCAGAAAATTCAAAAGAAAACACTTTTGGCTAGAAAGCACTACAGGGTTTGGAATTCAGTGTTTTGGAGATGACAGTCTTTGGGACGAATTCAAGCCCCAGTGCTAATCACAATCTTCATATTTGTATATACAGTATACTGAACAAACTTGGGGCAAAGCTGTCAACTGCAACATGACCACCACAAAAACTACACTGCAAGAGCCACAAACAGGGCTGACAGGCCAGTGAAGCAACATAAGTGCCTGTAGAGTCTGATCTCCAACATCAGAGATATGCAGTATCTCTAGATGACACCATCTGTCATTTACACCAGTTGCTCCCTACCCCATATCTCAGTCATACCTGTGCAGCTCTATTGAAGTACCATTCCATCATTTTAATCGCTTTTCAAAGAAGCCAAGTTCCCACACTGCTGCTTTAAAGACAAAGATGAGGCTCACCTTCATCAACATGCCTTTTTGATAGACTAACCAGCTTATGCTAGGTCATCCACTTGGTTTGACTACTTGATTATTTCCCTATCTTCTTATTAATAGATTGCCCAGAGCTGGACAGAGATTTGTCCCTCATTCAACAAGACGAGCAGAACCTTGCCCTCCTTTTAGATGAGGGCATATTGCCATCCTTGCAAACTTTAAGACACAAACCTTTACACATAACCAAAGTTAAAACAAAATATTCTTTCCCCCTGCTCCTCACTGCATTTTATTAATAGATTCATTTATTCTTTTCCAGTTTTGTAGAGAAAAGGTTTTAAAGATGAAAACTCTGGAAAATTATTCTTTGCAAAGAAAAGGACTAATATACACCAACAGGAATTTAAATCCTATGATACTTTGTGTGTATTAACGTTTATTCTGTTGCATATTAGGACCAGAGTTTATTTAGAGCATGATATTTATCTGACTAACCAAATCCCCTCAAATTCACAGGCATTAGCACTGTGTTTAATGACACCTTAAGGGCTTCAGCATTAGGATTTATGAATAAAATATTACCAGGGTGTTACAGAATACCGATGACTGTATCTGCAGAGTTGTATATCAAGGTACATGTGGGCTTGTCAAACACCTACATGATAAATTATCAATAGTGCAGCTCAGAGTACCCCTTCTGTGGATCAGAGACAAATCTATGCAAGCATTTTGTTATGCTTTGTTCCACTTAATGTTACTTTTTCTGCATTAAAGGGTCACAAAAACCCCTACATGCATAAGTGCTAGAGGACATTTATGCACAATGCTCAGCCATGAAATCAAAAGACCTATTCTAATATTCAGTCCTGTTTTCACAGCTAGGTCTTGTGCTACAAGAAAAAAAACCCACAAAGCCTATGTCTGGAACTGGACCATAACATTTTATACTGTGCAATATGAAAGAATCTTTTGTGGAGAATTTTAAGGTTAAAACACTGCTGAGGAGCATCAAAGAAATAGAACAGACTGATTACAAATTGTCTTCCATCCTTTGCCCTTATGCAGAATGCTGCCAAAAAGATTATACCCCTGCAAAGCAAGTGGCAAATCCAAGGGGAAAATAAATCTCTCAAGAGTCAGAAAAGACTAAACTTGACACATTAGATTTTCAAAAAGGGACAAGTCTTTGCCCTGTGTTTCTAATGCACAGTCGTTACTGTTATATGTAGTTTTTAAATGAGTTTAGCAAAGAGCACCTGACAAGTCTAGATATACTAGCATTCAGTGTTTGATACTCAAACAGCAGACTTGCTACTGCTTTACAGCACTCTCACTGTGAATAAAATAGTAAGAGACAGATGCATGTCCCCATGAATAACTGTCTTCACCAGTAAGAGATTAGAATTGATCTGTCCTGTTTCATCAGCAGTAGTCACCAATTGCACATCTCCATGCATCACTGGGGATGACAAATTAGTTGCAATCAAACTGGGCTTTGGCAGGATCTAGTGCAGTGTCTCTACCTGCCCAGTTCAAATTACTATGGTTAGATTTTGCCAACTCACTCATCAAGTGGCTTAAGCTCATTGAGCTACTCACAAAACACTCTTGCTTAAAGTTACATGAGCCAGCTCTGTAATGAGCTTCCCCTCAGCAGACTTATGCTTCTTATAGAGGCATTAAATAGCAAGGAAGCACTGACTTACAATAGTACACGATTAATTCATTCTGCAGCCCTGTTCCAAGTAGGAGTGATTCATATAACTAATAGGTAACACTTTCAAGTAGCAGACCTGTACCAGGAAACAAAGGGTCTATTAAAAGTTGAGTACTTTGTCTGCCAGTTTCACGTTTCCTTAATATTCTTTTAAGAGGCCTTTTCCTTCAACATACCTCCATATGAATTAACTGGATCTTGTCCCCCTTAACTTTCATAGCATGAAGTGCCTAAAAAGCAGCTAAACTGACAGTCTTAAGCTTCACAGCATGACAGAGGCCAGGGACACCAATTAAAAGTGTTTATAAACCCAGTGTAGAAGGAAGATACAGTTGTTAGGGTGGGTCATACAACACTGGCACCTGACATAACTCCATATGGACGCGCAAGATAAGTATCCCTCCAGCTGCCATCTCACCAGTCTCTCACCTCATTGAAAAGAGCTGGTTCAACTTCAAAGGGCAAATAAAAGATGGATAATATGGTTGTAGCATTTAGTCAAACTAAAATAAATTAATAAAGCAGGTCCCAGATTTTACTTACACTTTACACATATGGAAATTGGAAAGCATGGTTTGTAGTAGTCCAGTCAAGACCTGTCAGGAAAACTGGTGACAATGCAACCCAGTTCACTTCTTCTGCTCTCACTGCTGAAAATTCATCTACATGACAGTGTCTAATAACACTTTTAGAGTATTACTAAGACAAGACATGTCTTTCCTCATGTAGAGCCAAAGAATGAAGTCACCATGGATTTGATTCACTAAAGCTAATAGAAAAAGGTTGTGTGACAAATCAATAGGAAGTCAGTAACTTTAGACAAAGGTGTGTGGGGAGAAACTCTTTAGGCTGCATATAGTTCTGGTTTAGGCAACTAACACTTCTTACCAAATAGTGGACCTAGGAGTTGCCCCAGATCACTTAGTGGCAATACATAAATAAGCAGTCAGACCAAAGGCTGTCTGAGCTGATGGAACTGGTTACTTTTTTCCTTTGAGATTTACTAAAGATAACCTCTATCCAAAAACTTGGGATTGTTGGTGTTTGATGGTAATCATAAAGAAAAAGGGCATCAATAAAAAATACAAAACTTTTTCAAAAGTTTACTTGTGGGTTTGTTTTTGTTTTGTTTTTTTTTTATTAAAGAAGTCTGCTTTTCATAAAAATGCAGGCAACTTTCATGATACTGTAATGCATCATGTGATACTTGCAATGGAAAGCTGCACATATGTAACATCCTCAGCTATGGCAAAGATGCTGAGTACAATGCCCACTGTGTTGATCCTTCCTTAAAGTAATAAGGATAAAGAAGAAGCATGAGCTTCAGCTGGAACTTCCCTCAGGTTAATTGGCAACTGGTTTGCTCATGAGGAAGTATAAACAGATGCTTTAAACACTAATGAGAAGTGGATCCAATTCCCATCTTTTCATGAGAACAATACTTGAAAGAATAGGTTCTCAGGAACACAAGCTGCTCCAGGGGAGATGGCTACACAAAGCTTTAAAACATGCTACCAGAGATCTTGGCCTGAATTATTCCCTATCCACTGCAAAAATGAGTAGGTAAAAACACCCTGCTTAATATTAAACATTGCTGTTCAGAAGCTTCTCTCTAAAGACCCCACATAGTCAATGGGGAAAGAAATGTTGAGGTGATGTCCAGACACACCTAACGTAGACTCCTCCAGACAGCAATGCAGTATACCTCTTTACCCTTTAATGATAAGGAGCCTACAGAGATTAGGCTCCTAAATTAGTCACCAAAACTGCACATGCCTATGAACACTTCTCAATAAGCAGTCATTACAAGACTTTCAGTTTATGCTAGAAAAAGGTTGACTTTTTCCATATCACTGACCACTTTGTTTATGACCATAAATTCAACTATAGACCAGTGGCATGAACAAGATAAATAATTTCTTCCTTCCCTTTTCTTCCCAACATGCAGTTGAAGATGACTGATGTCAGCAAATATACCAGTAAAAATTAAACTCTACTGAAAATCAATTGTTTAAAGACATGTGATCCAATTAACTCAGTAATGTACCTAACTGAAAAAAAAAAATTAAGACGACACTGTATTTGGACTTGAATAATGCCACCAGGACATTAATCTGCACATAAATTTAGAACCCAAGTTTCCATACAATGATTATTAGGCAATTGCTTGATTTTACTACTTAGAAAGATTTTGCAATAACAGAGGAAGAAAAGAGTCCATAATGAAAATGTGTGGGAGAGTTTTAAAAGCCTTCCAGTGCTCACAAGCGCTTCCCTATGCACAGGCCCACCCAACCTACTTTGTATCCACTTCCTTCCATTGTCCCACCACTGCACCATGCCTCTCCAGAGCTTGAGGGGAAGCAAAGACCAAAAGAATCCTTGGTGCATGCCACATTCATATTCACATTAGCAGTTTGTTATCAACTTCAATAAAAACTTCAGACAGCTAGAAATACAAGTTCTAAATAAGTATTCTGTCTCTTCTTCCAATGCATAATGTTATAAAATGGCTGTAAACCAAATCTATTCTTACTTTTTTTAAGTAAAGCCCCTGTTTTAAAACAGTGATGTGATAGCAAAACTCTACCACAATTCTAGACTGGAATATTAGCTAACAACATTTCAAAATGCAACAGAAGCAGTTTTAACAAAAAACCCCGTCTTAATTCCTGCAAGACTTTCCTTGTTTACATTCTCAAAGAGCAGACAAAAAGTATCCAAAACCCATTCTTAAAAAGATTTTGCACTCAAGTTTTAGGAATTGCAACAGGCTTTGACATGTACAGTCTCCTTTACCCCCTGCTGTATAGAAGTCCAATGACGTTGTTCAGTTTTTAGCCACACATACAGAAAAGACAGACCACAGTACTTGATACTGTACCATCAGGGATTTGTTAGTAAAACTTCAGCAACGCAGTGGTACTATTATAGATCTGCTAGTCTTCTTTCCTCCCGGTTCAGACAGGAACCAGATGTAGAGAAGGAAAGTCTGTCAGCTCACTCGTAACAGGGGCACGTACAAATTCGCTGTCAGTCATTTATTTCCTTTGGAACTGCTCACCCAATTTAATCATATCAAGGAACCTCTTTATCACTATCACAGTTAATTTAACTCTACTACCATCATGGGTAAGGCTCTGATAACCAGGAGTTTTTCTGAAGTAAAACTATTAATCAGATATGATTAATATTCACACAAGAAAATGGAAAGTGTTAAAACTGTCAAATTTTTATTAATCTCTGTTTTAGGGAACACTTATGCTTGAAAGAACCACACTGCATTTCCCAAGCATGCAGATTAATGGCATAAGTGAACTAAAACAACAAACGACAAAAAATATTTTACTCCTAGGTTAACACGTACTTCACATGTGACACATAACTTCCCAGCCTGTTAATGAGCATGCTGCAGCAAGCCTCAGAAAAATAGACTTAAGAGGGGAATTGGCTATAGTATCTGCTACTAGCTATCTACTGAAAAGACCTAAAACCTCCGATTACTTTGTTTTTCCCTCCTGATCTAAGGGAAGAAGGAAACTCATCTTCTAGTGTGACATCGTGCTTCTCACTTTCTTCTGGAGCCTAGAGACAAGGCTCAGGCCCTCGGTGCCAGCATGCTGCACTTTCTCTGGTCTCAAGTTGCTTCAAGACTTTAAGGTAAAGCCTTCAAGTATTCAAATCGAAGGGAAAAAAAAAAAAACCAACAAAAAAACAACTAAACCCCCAAAACCAGAAAAACGCCGAAAACCACGGCCAACCCCCTCCCCTCAAAAAAACCCCCAAGCAAAAACCCCTCACACATCTCGAGGCCAGCCACCGCCTTTAAAGCACATTCGCCTTTCCGTTAGCTGAGTTAGGCAAGCTTCTTTTATGAAAGACAGCTTCAGTAATCACCTTCCTCTGGAGAGCGGGGCCGAGGCAAAAATATCAACCTCAGGAAACCGAGCTCCTCTTCCCCTGCTCGGCCCTGGGCGGGAAGGAGAGCGGGCTCACCCCGGGGCCAGCACAGCCCCGAGGGCCCCACCGCCGCCCCCGGGGCGGATGGCCAGAGGGCCCCGGGAGAAGCACGCCAGCGGCCGGGCACAGGGACCCGCTCGGCTCGGCCCTCACCCCGGCTGCCGCTCCGCTTCCCGCCGCCACCCCTCAGCGCCCGCAGTGACCTCCGCGCCCCGCCGCGTCCTTATCTCACCCCGCCCCGGGAGCGCCATTGGCCCCTCCCGCCGCTCATCAGCCGGCTCCCCGCCTCCCATTGGCCAGCTGCCCACCCGCAGACGGGCGCCCCGGCGACTTCCTCGTCCGTCACCCGGCGCCTCGCGCCGCGATTTGAAGAGCAACGGCTCCCTTAACGCCCATCGCCCCTGATCACTCGTGAGGAGAGCTGTCAATCACGCGGCCGCCTCGCCTGCGAGCACTATTGGCCCAGTAACCCCTTTTCGGGCTTTCGTTTCTCCTCATTGGCTAATTGGGTGGGATAGGGGGCTGCGATTGGGCAAAAAGCAGGCCTCGGGGGCGGGACTCGTCTGAGGGGGAGAGTCAATTGGCCAGTAGGCTGAAGCGGCGCCGTGTGATTGGCAGGAAAGGTGAAGAAGGCGGGGCCAGCCGAGGTGAGGGTTGTATGAGGTGAGGGAATCTCGCGGGGTCTCGCTAGCTCTGGGCGCGGAGGCGCGCGGTGATTGGGCGGCGGGGGTCAAGGGGGCGGGACTGAGTCAGGGAGTCTCTACAGCGGCCGAGTCCTATGGGCCGGCCGAGCTGGGTCCCGCTCGTTGATTGGGTGGGGGCGGCTCTCGCGGAGCCTGGTGGGCCGGGTCCGATTGGCTGCGGGCGGGTGTCGGGCGCGCGCGCCCCGCATGGGGGCGGGCGGGGTGGGGGGGGGGGGTGTGGAGTTGGGGGGGGGGGGGGCCGGCGGGGGGAGGGCAGGCCGGGTGCGCGTGCCCGCTGTGCGCTCCGCGCTGGGGCTTCTCCGTGAGGAGGTGAGTGGCGGCGGCGGCGGCGGCGGCGGCGGCGGGTCGGGCGGCCGAGGCGGCGGCGGCGGCGGCGGCGGCGGCCGGGGGGCGGAGCGGCGCTGCGCGGCGGGGGCCTGAGAGCCCGCCGCCCCCCCCCCTCCCCCTCCTCCTCCTCCTCCTCCTCCTCCTCCCCCCCCCCGTCCCTCCTCCTCCTCACCACCTCAGCCTGCCGCACGCACGCACGCAGCGGAGACCCCCTCCCCCCACCCGGCCCCGGTTCCTTCCCCGCCCCGCCCCGCCCCGCCCCACCGGAGGGGGGGGCTGCAGCCGCCGGCGCCCCCCCGCAGAGGCGCTGCCCGCCGCCGGCGCCGGGTCAGGCTGTCAGGCCGCCGCCGCCGCCGTCGTCGTCCCTCCTCGCCGCCCCCATCGCATCCTCCCCCCTTTCGCCCCTCTTTATCCCCCGGCCCCGCGCTCGCCCCTGTCATCCATTTGTCACTTTCCACCCCCCTCCCATTCCCCCCCCCCCCCCGCCGCCTCTTCTCCCTCTCGCTCCGCCGTTGTTTTCTTTCCTGCCCCGTCCCTTTTCTCTTCCTCCGTCTATTTTTATCTTCTCTTCATCCCCTTTTGCCCTCCACCCCCCCCCTCCCTACCCTCGCCCTCCTCTCCTCGCTCCTGCCGTCCCTCTTCACTTTTTCTGGGTGCTTGTGTGTGTTTCAGGCCTTCAAGGAAAAGTTGCAAACTCCCGAGTTTTTTGGGGTTTTGTTTTTTTTTTTTTTTTTTTTTTGCTATATTTGAGGGAGCAGGTGCCTGAAAGGAGGGAGCTATGTAGGAGGTGCCTGGGCGCTCAGGGAGGTTTGGAGGAGATAAATGGAGAGGATGTGGGAATGGAAGGGGTAGACTCGTCAGTCCTCTCGGGGTATTCCAGGGGAGAGACTCCAGATCCTCCTTCTGGAGGGAAGGGGGATTGATCGCTGTATTTCTTTTTTTTGTAAAAAAAAAAAAAAAAAAAAAAAAAAAAAGAAAGAAAGAAAAGAAAGGAAAAAAAAAAGGAAAAGTGAAGGAAAAAAACAAACAAAACCCAACCCAGTCGCCCGAGGATGGAGATTCAGTAGCCAACCACAGCTGGACTCTTGGGGGAAGAGGGTTCGTGCACTCTGGCTCACGCACACATGAAGAGATTCTCCAAATTGTTTGGCTTCGCAAAGAGATAAGGCCAGTCGAGCTCAATGTTTTTAAAGGTGGGCCGTGTATGATGAAACCCAACTTCTTTTAAAGTGTAGCAGATTTCATTTTTATGGCCAAATGACAGCTTGACCCAGTTGTTATCCAATCAAAGGGCATTTTTTTGAATGTCTCTTTGTGGCACAACAGCCAACGCAAAAATGATGGCGGCTTACAATGGCGGTACGTCTGCAGCAGCAGCAGGTCACCACCACCACCATCACCACCACCTTCCTCACCTCCCTCCTCCTCACCTCCATCACCATCACCACCCTCAACATCACTTGCATCCAGGCTCTGCAGCTGCGGTACATCCCGTACAGCAGCATGCCTCTTCGGCAGCTGCGGCCGCGGCAGCTGCGGCCGCAGCCGCGGCAATGTTAAACCCAGGGCAGCAGCAGCCATATTTCCCATCACCGGCACCGGGTCAGGCCCCTGGACCAGCTGCAGCAGCCCCAGCTCAGGTACAAGCTGCAGCAGCTGCTGCAGTTAAAGCGCACCATCATCAGCACTCACAACATCCACAACAGCAACTGGACATTGAGCCGGACAGACCTATTGGATATGGAGCCTTTGGTGTTGTCTGGTGAGTAAAGAAAAAAAAAACTGAACCGATTTTTCCTTTTCATTTCTTACCAGATCATAATTCATTCTTGGTTTTGTCATTTGAATCAGAATACAAGACAGCTGCTTACTACAAAATTTTTTACTGGTTCTTCTCCGTTCTTAGAAAGTTGGCTTCACTTGTTTGTGTTGGCAGAACGAGGTTTAGAGTGGTGAAGAGCAACCTCTGACTAACAGGCCACACCATCAGTCTCTTTTGAGACAAGTGCAACATGTTTATATATACCTTCTACGCGTTTTGTTAGAATAAGTATGTTGTGTAGCTGAGCTGCTCTTCCTAAAGTTTCAGGTTAACAAATGAGCATTAGAATGTATGTTTTGACCTGACTTAAGAGTTAGAAATTAAAAGCATATGAAAATGTCTTCCTTCTTCAGTCACCTGTCAAGATCTTTGTCTAGGAGACTGACCTGCGGTAGTATGCTATACGCTACCTGAAACAGAATATCCGAACTTTGCTCTCCTCTCATAAATGTAAATGGGATTTTCTGTCTTACTGTAGTACTGCCTACAGTCCTTTTATTCCCCCAGCCGCTATTTCAGAGGGTTCTGTCAGTGGAGCATAATATCTTCTAATATATTTTGTGACCACCTTAATACAATGTATGTAAGTAATTATTGCCCTTCAGGATCACCAGAGCAAAACTGGCGTGATTTTTTTTTTTAATAAATGGTTGTCAGTTTATGGTATTCTGAAATGTTTATTAGAAACATGAAAGATGCCTTGGTGGTGTTTTTCAGAGCAAGCGAGTTGCAGCACACTTCCTGTATCACAAATACAAAGTTTGAAGTGTGCAACTGTGTTGCGTCCCTACAGAACTTTGCACAGCATTCAGTCGGCAAGGCTTGCTCTGTGGTACTTAAGGAGTTTTGCTTTAGCTACTGTCCGTACTTGAATTTTTCTGAGATGGAAGTATTATGTGACTGGGTTTGCAGTCTGTACCAGCATACAGTGGCAAAGTGCTTTTGCAGGACAGGCCTCAGAAGAGGAAGACACGTTATTCCTTCGTCCCAGCCCTTAAGGTTGGTCACTCATAAACAGACCAGTGTTTGTAATAAAATCATGTTTTCCAAGTAGGCTGAACAAGCTGCACAAATAAGCGTAGGTTAATGTTACAGCTGATCTTGTGTCCCTTAATTCAGAAGGCCTAGGGAGTTAATTTAAATGCTAAGTTTTCAAAGTCAGAGGAGTGCTGTTGTACACTTAGCACTGCTGTGTTCTTGCTGTGGTACAGCATAAAAAAATTGATATCAAAGAATGAAAACTGACAAGAAATCTGCTGTAAAAATTTGTCTAAAGATTATTTCCATCTGTTCGTATACTTTTCGATAAAGTGTGGAGTTTTTTTAACTTAATTGTTACAGGCTTGCTTAAATTTAGATTGTTATGTAAGACCAGACCTTCTTATCGTTTCTACAAGCATTTTGCTTACCTGTATATATTTCTTAGGTCTTTATTTTCTCTGTTTTATTTGCCAAAAAATAAGGTGCAGAGAGAGATCTGCTTTCATAATATTCAGTAGAATAAAAGGTCAAGCTTGCATATTTAAATATAATATCGTTAAGAATGCTGAGGGGAAAAAAAAGAAGTGTAGAAAGCAGAAGGATATGCTCTTGACTGACATCAGGTAGAATGGTGCCAAAAGCGTCCACCCATCCCGCGACCCCTGACTGTGCAACTGCGTCCGCGCAAGCAGGAATTGCCACTAGCGGGACTAGGCTTGCAAAGTTGTAACTACAGCTTCGACTTCAAGATAACAACAGCTTAGGGAAAAAAAAAAAGAAAAGAGGGAGGTTGTTGAATAAAAGAAAAGCAGAAGCTTGGAGGTCAGATCTCCTTTGGTAAAGCTGTAAGGCTACGCAGACTGAGAATGCAATTGGCTGAAATTCAGTTCCTCTTTGCTCACATATATTTGAATTCAGTGGTCACTGTTAGGCTCTTGGCATTTCGTGTTAACTTCTGCAAGTGAATGCAGACTGAATTTAAGAGTCTGCAAGCAATAATTAAACTGAATTTTAGATTTCATTCAAAACATGAAAGAATGCCTGTGTAATTTAATTTTAGCTATGTGAGATAATGCAACTGAACATAAACATTGGCTTGGATATTTATAGTTTAAGTTGACTTAGACATGAAAAATGTATACTTTGGTACAAGTGTAACACAGAATTTTCAGTAATGTAAGGACTAAGCTAATTTTAAATAAGGATTCTGTCGCTTCTCTATCTCTTTCTGAGCACGTATTGGCACTAACAGATAACTGAAAAGTTCGTATCTGTACTTCTGAGGGAAATGGATGTTATTCTACAGACAGTTTGAGTATTTGAAGAAGTAGTCTTTCATCTTGCTACTCAGATGTGTCATTGCGTTGTCTAGAAAGATACAACTTATCCTGCAGTTAAGTTCAGCTCGTCAAATAAGTAATCAGTAGTGTGTGGTATTGAGTTTCCCGTTAGCTGAGAGAGATTTTGACTTGGCAGTTGAATTAGCATTTGTCATTAGTTCATTTGTCTGGTACTTTATGATGTTTTGGGGTAGCTAATGTGCTGCTGGAGTTTTTCACTCATGAAGAGCCAAAGCATCGTGCTTCAGCATTTTCATTATTAACTCAGGCATGCTTGTATTGCTGCCGCTAGTATTTGTATACACAAACTGTATCCTTGCTCATCTAGTCACCATTACGTTCTAAATCAACTATCCTTGGCATGTCATCTCCTTTGACTACATGTAGATTTTAAAGTGAACTTAACCCAAGCTGGCAAAGTAGAAAAGAATCTCTTCAACAGTCGACATTAAATTGCTATATTTATCCATTTTCTTTGTGCTTTAACATAAAGATGTACATATTAATGCAATACCAAAGCTTGGCGTTTCTGAACTGTGACAAAAGGGGGGGCGGGGGGAAGTTACTGAAGCAGGAAAAGGTGTGTAGGTACCTTCCCTCAGGTTCTGCAGATTTACTTAAGTGCAGTCTAGTTTGGCAAATGGCCATGAACCAAGTTGCATACCTAATTTGCTGAAAACAGAGCAATTTGCTCTTTGAGTATTCACTGTTAACGCGTTCTTAAAGTGTTGAAAAAAACCTGGAATTTTGTTCAGCGACAAACTCTGTGCCCCGTGTTTCAAATTGTCTATCTGATTTTTGGAACTCTTGTGTATATTCTAAGAATAAGGAGCTGTCCTTTGCAGAAGTGCTCCCTGTTTTGCTGGGGAGACATGCTACTGCCATCTGGTGGGATTCTTAAAAATAATAATAATAATAATAATAATAATAATAATAATAATCCATTGAACCTGCCAAGGCTCATAGGTTTTGGAGTGAGCGGTAAAGCCTTAACGCTTCTGCAAGAGGTGCTCATGCTGTTTTCATACAGTATTCCTAGACCAGTGAAGAGGAACTGCAACTTCTGTGAAGGTAGACAGGGAATAATTACTTTTGTTGCTGGTTCAAGCTGTTAACACTGCTGCTGAAATTTTATGAAAATGTCTTGTTGGTTGGGATATATCCACTCCCATGGGATAAGAAACTATTACTCTGTAAGGTGTGTGGGGATTGTATTTGTCTTATGTGTGTGTCTAATTCTGAAAAGTTATTGTCATTCATCAAAGATTGTGAAATCAAGCAATCTGTTTTATTATTATCAAAACTATGTTAAAAGGCATCTCTGTGGGAAATCTGTTTCAAATGACAGTAGAAAAAATTATATGAATTCTTTTTTTTTTTTTTTTAAAGTCCTGATTTACACAATTTTAAATTGCAGTGTGGTTTTTAATGTATTTGCTTCTCATACTTTTTATTCAGAAAGGCAAACAGCAATATAACGTTCCAAAAAGTTTGGCTGTTGAAGTTGTGATAGGACATTATGTACAGGCTGCCATAACTTTTAAAGGCAGAAATAATTTAGCCTAAATCTACCACTCATTCCTGGTCTTCAAAGGCCTGAAATCACTAAAGTCATTGATAAATAAAAATCGAAAGACTATTGCATGCAATTGATTGTTGTCTGGACCCTAGAACTATTTTAAGAGGGTTTTATCACTATACTGATAATAAGCACAGCGGTCGGAAAGACGTTTCCAGGATAAACCTATAATCTCCTAATGGTTACTTTAAAGGAACGTGTCATGCTGAGCAAGTATGCAATACAGATAATTTGTTTTGGACAAAATTGCTAGAATGTATATTAGGGGGAAAAAAAAAAAAAGATGTTACCGCTTCAAAAAAGTATGAATAATGGCAGGATGAGTTCCCCTTCTGATGTCTGATATTGCTGTGAACCACGATGATGTTTTGCATAGTTGATGCAAATAATAATAATGCAAAAGTCCGGTCTGGTAAGCATGAAAAGTTTAGAAAAAGCTGAATTATGAAAATTTGTTTTATGAAACCCTTTAAGACTTTTGGTGTGAGAGATTTTTTTTTCTAAGCTAAAGCTGTTTGTACCATGATCTTTTTCCAGTCCCTCAAAACTCACCTGTTAGTGGAAGACAGTACTTGGAACATTAGGAAAATGTCCCATGTTAATTAGCATTTAGATGCACAATTGTTTGCTTTGGTTTAAAGTATTTAATCTGACATTTTGTATTAGTCTAAAATGACTTTTTTGTTATTGATCAAAAACTTTAGAGTCCTTTTGTATTTTTATCATGGAGCTCTCACTGTGAATGAGACTGAACATAAATGGAGAACTGTAAGCAGGAAATGATGTCTCCGGTAGATGGAACAGAATATTCACCAGAATTGGATAAAGAGGCTCTGGAAAGAGTAATCCACACCAATAACGTTATCCGGAGAGAAGATCCCTACAAAACATTCAAACTAAGCAAATCCAAGACAAATCCAAATAGCCTTTTAAAGTACTGATATTACAGCTGGCTAAGATGCAACAACAGTACTAATCAAGAATATAGTTCTGTGTTTTTCTTAAGAGTGGAAAACATCTACAATGTGATATGTTGATTTTTGGTGTAGTGAAATTTGCTTTTAGTAATGGGCAACAAAAATGTTTAAAATTAATAAATAAAGTGGTCAGAAATAGTTTAAAAAAAATCCTTCCAGGATATTTCGAGGACTTGGTTGTCTGTGTTGACTGTTGTGTTTAGCATTGCTGATGATCTTCACTCATCAAGGTAAATTTGAAGCTTTTCTGTTCAAATGATGCATCTGCTTTGTCTACACAGACTGTCACAGAAAAACGTGAACAGAAGTTTCCAGATAGAAAAGATTACCACTGTTCACTTCTTTCTAGTTCCAGTATGCAAACACTTTCCGTGAGAAGCTGTGATATAAATGTCATTATAATTGCCTGAATTCTTATGCATGACATTTTTTAAATAATGTCACCTTTCATTGTTCGGCTGGGTAGAGTCTCTTTACTACTGGTAGCCTGTCTTGAACGGGCTGTGGGTACTGGACAGAACCATTCCAGATGGACGCACTGCATTGAATACTGGCTTTTTTGGTTTTCCACTTCCTGTGTTATACTTCAGTGAGTTTTTCTGTTGTCTGGGGCATGTGATGCAGATAGGCAGTGATTTCCTAAGAAAGAGACTAAGTCGTTTTTATCCAGTTATTTCTTGGAGGAAACCATGAGGATGCCTAAGGCAAAAGAGGCAATACTGGCAATGGGCACATTACAGAGCAGAGTGTGTGTTGTGTTTCACACTTTACCATCACATTTTAAGGATCTGCAGGTGATTATCTTTAATAGCTATGTCAGTATTTTTTAAAGGATTGCTTTATCTAAATTGCATTCTGAGTCTATTTGTGAAAAAGTATAGTAGAACAATGACCTTATTCAGTTTTTTTATATGGGAAATTTTGCAAAGCTTGTATGTTTAAGTTGGGTTTGTTTTTCCAAATTTCATGAAAAGAAAAATTCTGTTAACATTTAAATGACTATTCCCCAAATGTGCTGAATTAAATGAAATGGATATAGTAACTCCTTGCATTTAAATTAGACGTCGGGAATTAGGTGAAATTCTATCTAAGTAATATACTAGATTGTTCATTATTGTCTTGTAAGATGATGTAAGAAGGAAGGAATGTGGGTAGCATTTTTTTTCTCAAAGTTGAGCAAGGACCATTTTGGATAAATTAGTTCGCTGTAAGTTATGCCAAGGTCAGCATTTCACAGGTCACTTGAATTGCATGTTGTTTTGCAGCACCTGCAAATCTTGATGTTGTTTGTAGCCACGTGCAACTGTACTCTGATGATACAGTTAGATCATGGTAGCATTCAGTATTTTCTCTTTCCTCTGAATTCGGCAAATGTTACAGCAGAACAGCTTGTGACTGGATCTACAATCTAATATTGATTTTTCAGAAGACGTATTTCAGGTGTTTCTTTTCCTCTCTCCCCTGCACATACTCTTTCACCTTTTTTTAAGAGAGTGTTTAAATTGTGGTTTTCACTAATCCGAAAACACAAATGCCTTTAGTGTTTATAAATGGGTGAAGGTGTAGGCATTCATACCAATTGTATATGATCAAACTGAGTAGTAAATAAAGGCAAGTAACAAGTGTGTGTGTGTTGTATGAGGCTGCTTGATGTCGCTAGGCTGCTTGATTTCTTGGGGGAGCAATGGGATTGAGAAGGAAAATAGCTTTGGGCAGGTAAAGTAGAAGGAAGCCTTTGGGATATATTTGAAGTGTTTTTTGATGACTTGCAATGGTTGTATCTGGGTCTCATGTATCTTTAATCCTCTGGAAAGTTCTGCCTTCTAGTCTGGAATACGTAACATTCAGCTTTTCATCTGAGAAAAGCTAGCTCAAAGTTGTATAGAGCTTACTTAAACTGACTTTGTGTTTATTAAAATGAACAATAATTTGTTAATGTAATTGGTAATGTTTTTTAAAATGGCATATTAAAAAAAATCCACAAAGAACTGCAATTTAAGTGTAGGAAAATGAGAGAATTGAGAAGCTGGCTTAGTCTGCAAAACTGAGCATAGATGAATGAGTTTTATGGTGGAGGGAGACGTTTTGGGAGAATAATACTGTATGTTACGTTAAGCTATTTCTGTAGGCTCCTGTATTTAAGTAGACCCATCTGTTCTATATTTGAGGGTTAGCTTTTGAAGTCCTGTTTGTCTGAGTTGTTTGTAAGCAAGTACTGAACAGTAGCTTTACTACTAGACTTTGTGTACCAACGAGATCTAGCTCCTAGGTTTTTCTGTATGGAAGTTTTGGTTACTTGAGCACAGCGTGCCTTTGGTTTCTTAGTAAGAAAAGTTGCAGTGGAGCAGTCGAGTCCTCTTTTTACACAGAATGTGAAGAATTTTCCCCTCTCTATTTTTGAAAGATTGAAATGGCACATAGGGAATGCTACAATCTTCTTGCATGATCTGGGGATAATTTAGTTGGGTGGAGTGTACAGCTGGGTTGCAACATTTAATCAGTTTGCATCTGTATTCTGCTTGGTCTAACAAAGGTTCTCCATGCTGACTATGTGGTGGCCACCCCTATAACCGTTCCGGTGTTCACAATTGCTTGGTAACACTTGTATTCTCATACAGTACTTGGTATAAGGTATGCTGAAGCAATGTCAATTACTTGCTAGCAGCAAGAATATGTTATAGGACTGTTCTAACTGGTCCGCATAGAATTTCAACTGAGATGAAGAATAAATTAATTTTTTTCTACCTTTGTTGGTTATACCTTTGCTTGTTTAGATTTGTGTTAGTCTGATTTCTGTGCTTATTTCCTAACTCTGGAGATTTCCTGAGAATAGAACTGGCTACTTTGTTGAATTCGTTGAAAAAATGAAAGTCCTTGAAACAGAGAATAAGATGATACAGGGGCAATTTAGATTTTAAAATCCTTCTGGAATATGAGAAGTAGTGTAAAAAGTAGGATCTGTACTCAGAACAGCTTCTAGGGTTTACTGAAAACCCATTTATTTCTGGTCAAAAGAATTCAATAAAAAGCTCAGCTCAGTTACTGCGATTTCCTCTGTAACCTTTAGAATCTAAGAGTAAGCACTTGATTAAAGATTAAGTTATAAATATTATTACGAGAGTAATCTATCTGAAAATGTTTGGATTTTGTTTCTGAAATTCAAGTATGTAGTATGCCTGGTACTTACTTAATAGCTGATGTCCGTTTTAAATTTCTGTAATAGATTATTTAATGGCTGTGATCAATGACTATGTTCTCTATTGCTTCGTACCAGGTATTTACAATGATATAATCGCTTTCTGTAAACAAAATATAGTCTCAGTTTCCAAGCTGTAGCTTGGATTTATGCCAGTTTGAGTCTGTCCTAAACTACCTGTAAAGTTGGGAAATTCTTAAAGTGATAAATAATGTTTTTAGGTGATGCAGCTTTAGCATTGTTTACACTAGTGAACACACTCATTAGCACTGGTGTAAACTGTTGAGTTTGGAGTTGTATAGATCTCCTCCCGTGTTACCAGTTATGGCAATAACAGTGTATGGTGGTATGTGTGCTGGAGATGGATGGGAGCAGAAGCCTGTGGAGCTAAAGAGTGGGAGCTTCTAGGAGGAGAGACTTGGGATGAGGATGGGTTAACTGGAAATGCAGGATGGAGGAAATGGGAGAATCCCTGCTGCATGTGAAATGTCCCATTGGCTGGGGCCAGAACTGTGTCTTGCATCTGTCACTGGTTACATTTCTCCAAGATGACAGTTATCTTGTCTGGGTTGGAATCGTGCAGACTGGTTTTCAAACACAGAAAGAAGCTTTATGCCTCTCGAAGTTGTCTAATGTAGATGTGTTCAGCTGTTCTACAAGCAGTTAAGTATAGTCAGAATCGACAAAGCCCCAGTGTTATAATTTGGAAATACATCACATAGTAGATGCTGTAACTTTTGCTTTATTGTGAGTCAAACTAACTATTACATCCAGTTTTGTAAAAGTAGACCCCTGAGTGAGGTATTAGATGCTTACATGAAAGTGGCTTATGACAGGCAGTACAAATATGTATGTAAAGGATAGAGGCTTATGTGATTAATGCATTTATTTATTGATAATAGTATTTGATCATAATAAGCAGTAACAAGGAAAAAGTGAATGCGAGTGGCGGTGGATTGAATGGGTAGTGAATGGGGTAGTAGCTAAAGGTGGCACAAACCATAGCAATTATCCGCTATCTAAATACAGAGAGGTTATGAAAATTAATGTTGTTGTTGTAGCAGTAAGCCATGCTTTTTAAAAAAATAACACAGGTAACATTTTCTTAACTTGTTTTCCCCCCAATGTGTTCTGACTGGCCTTTTCATCACTTCCACCCCTTTTTCTTATTTTCCAGTATTATCTGTGCTACTTTGTATGAAGTGCAGCTTATCAACAGCATGTTTAAATGAAGACAATAGTGTTTAGATATGAGGGCTAAATTGTAGAAAATAAATACTGCTTCTCTGTGGAAATCAGTAGAGCTCCATCCATAGTGCATTGTAGGAGTAACCTGGAAAAGAGCAAAGTCATCTGCTCTACGGAAACATTTGGCATTCCTTAGTATGTCATACGTGCCATATGAATGGGCTACAGACTGGCCTGTGGATGCAAAACGTGTGCAAATACTTGTGATTCAAGCATGCAGATCGCAGAACCGAGTATCTTTTAGGGAAATCTCCAACTTGCCTATGGTCAGAAATGCCCTAACTTGGCCGCAGTATAATATATTAAAAATGTTAAGGTACTGATACTTTTAATATTTGATTATATATTGTAGAGTACACTGAGAGCCTTGATCAATGAAATTGTCAGCGCATTTTTCTAGGTTTCAGAGTTCTGTAATTTTGCTACAAATTGTCTGCTGGGAGTTTCAGTAATCATGGAAAAAATGATGGTTGTGTTCAATTGAACTCAGGTGTGTAACGTGAGTGCATACAACATGGTAAAAGTACAGTGTTGGAGTACACGAAGAGGGAAGAGCAGGCTAGACAAACTGCATTAGGTGAATACGGCCTTTTACCAAAATGCATTGCTGTTCAATACACCAAAACATGAGAACAATCTGGACTTCATTTTAATATTTAAAGTTCTATCTTCTTTTGATATGTGAGAGTGATGGATAAATGAAGGTAGACTCATATCAGACTTGATATTAAATAACTTCCATGGCTATGGCTGACTTTGGAACATGGCCATGTACAGTGTTTAAAAGTGCTTAGTAAGAATTTAGGCTTTAATCATGAGGGCTGTAGCAGAATCAGTGTGTCCTAGTAGTATCATTCTTTAATTTCCTGATGTGGTATTTTTCTATAAAGGCTTGGAAGTCTGTGAGCGGAATTTTTATGCTGTTTCTTTATGATGTTGGATATAACACCAGAATAGTTATAGCAGAATCATTTTGTAGAATATGTGCTCTGGTAAATTATCATCTGTTATTTCTTTAATTTTCTTAGAACATGGTATGATGGTATTTATGTATAATTGGAAAAAAAATAAATTCAGAGCTTTCTGTTGAAGAACTGTTGCAGGAAATTTTGTGGAACAGTAAAATGCTGGGAAATGTAGGAATCCTCGGACTCTAGAGCATGATTTTCTTTCCCCCATTCTTTTTCATATGCAAATACATTTTAGTAGGTGCAAAAAAATTGCTCACCAGAGAAACTGGTGTTTTAATTTCCTTGCCATTTTGGAATGGTGCTATTCCAAATTTTATTCCTAGATCTATTCCTGGTTTCATGGCAGTATTTTTCTTCATTATTCTGGCACCACCAGGCGGTGCTCTTATAGTTTTCTTCATTTTGTAAGCTAAATGTAGTGTCAGAATAGAGCCTTTGCTTAATGGGAGCAATAAAGCTGAAGATGGCATTGAACTGATGGTCAAGTAGTTATTCTGTCTTTGATCTACATTATTATTTTTTTTTCTGAAAAGCTACTGACTTTCCCTTCTCTCTTGAAAGTGTGCATAGGGTTTTTAATTTCAGATAATGCATTTTATTATTTTATTTAATATAAATTCTTGTAACTATTGAAGAATATTTGCCTATGAATAGCAAAACTTATTCCATAAAGGTAGTAGCAATTTTCAGAAACGAGCAATCTTCTTCATGTGAAATAATTGCTAAGATCTGTGCTAGCACTTGTTGAGCTCTGCAAATGAGACTTGAAAGCCAATCTAGTTGTACATTAGGAAGGAGAGACTCTAGCATGTGGTCTGGGTCAGTGGACTTTGTTTCACTGAAAACCATTTTATTTTTCTTTTAGCTGTTTTGGTTCCTAATTAACAGGTTAAGGTTTATTACAGGAAATACAGGAAAAGTTATATCACAGTCCATTTTGAACCCTTTTCACTTATGTATGGCATTTCTGTCTGGAGTGGAAGCTCACAGTACACTGACTTCTGAATAGAAGTGTATGTCTTTGTGTCTTTTAACACAGTACCTTTTTGGCTTCCTCTTGCCTTTGTTTTTAAAGGCCCTTGACAACTGATATGAAACTATTTGAAAGCCCTAAATAAGAGCTTCCCCCCCCCCCCCCCCAGAGATTACATAGTAAGCAGAACAAAAGCATTGTTAAAAAGGCTGTTCTCATATAGAAATATAATTTTTCTTTGGATGTTTCTGTAAATTCTTGTTGGCTCATTTACTTCAGATCTCTTATTTGGAGGGAGAATATCTTGCAGGTAAGCTTTATGGAAGATGGAAGATAATTTATCAGTTATTCCCAGACTGCTTGCAATCCATCTTTCTTAATTGTATCAATTCCTAGGCTAGCATTTTTAGGTAAAATGGAGAAGAGAGTTTTCTGAATCTCTTAGTGCTTTCTGACTCTCCTGTGTTCTCCCCAAGTGCTTTTGAAATCCTGTAGACCAGACCTCCTTGATGTTGATTTGTAGCTTGTGGGTATGTTGTTGAAGCAAAATTATTCTTTTTGTTATTGTTCTGACTGGCTGAAGGGACATGGATCAAATAGGTCACAGAAAGACATGAGATTCATAAAATTAATATGCATAATGTAATACTGCACAAGGTTACAAATGTAGACAGCATAGAGCGCTTAGCTTCCAAGCATGCCTTAACTTCAGCAGTTATTGCATCTGGCTTGAGCTGTGGCTAACAGTTTAGAAAGGTGCATCTGCAAACTAGCTCTTAACTCTTTGTGTACATTAAAAAAAAAAGTAAAGACAGTCAAAACAATACAAGAAAAATTGAGGTGGTGGTTTTTGTTTTCTTAACAGAAGTGAAGAGTATTCCATTCAATTAGCATTTTTCAAAACATGATTCCTATCTCAATTGCAAGGACATATCCAGAACAAACAAGAATAGACACAGGCTGAAAGTGACGTCTTGGAAAATGAAGATCTGCCAATAGTTTTGTTAAGGGCACATGTCCTCTAAGTCATCGTTCTGGAAACTGATCTTGTTAACATGATGTACAGTTAAAGGACAATGGAGTTTAATGGTTTATGTTTTCTTGTAGTTCAGCATAAGTAAATGAAAAAAAAACCAACCAAACACACAAACAATGAGGGTTGTATCAAGAAAAATACCCAGCTCTTAAAGTGAAATAAACAGAATGAGTAATAACTAGCATCTACCTTATTTTTATGTCTAAATTCAAATTGTTGGGGAGAGAAGCTCCCACATAATAATTGCTGTCAATTTAAATAGGGAAAACTCTGCTTTTCCTCATGCCTTATTCCTTTCACTGTTTTGAATTGAGCAAATGAATTCACTGTTACTGTCCATGACATTTTCAGATTTTTTATATGCCTTATCCTTGCTGATGAGTATAGTAAATATCTAGTTTGAAAGACTCAGTTTTAATTTGGGAGCTGCATTTGGTTAAGGATGCAGTTTCACAGCCACATTCGTGGCGGCCCATCCACTGTGCCTGAACTAGCATTCATGTGACAGTGTCCTGAATTGCTAGTCTTCTGTTGAGTGCTGCTTCACAAGTGAATATTCAGATCATGAACTGGAACAAAAGAATATGAAATTAAGACCTGCTAGAATTCCTTTCAGCTTTAAATCTTAAAGCCATTAAAAGTTGCCATTTATGATCTGGCAGAGCAAGAACAATTTTATCTTCTCCGTATAGATCCAGACTGCTGCTTTAGAGGGAGAGTCTCAGTCCATGTTCTGTGGACTACTTCTGTGTCAATGGCTAAAGAACAACTATCACAGATCGTGCATGCTGTCAGTCTTTATGCATAATTATTCTGAGAATGTCATAAAACAATACTGATAGGCAAAAATATTTTTTTTAAATAATCTATTTTACCATAGGTCACCTGATTTAATTTGAGTGAGTAAGAGTTCTACCTAATCGCTTAACTAAACGCAGTTTTTAATTATGAAGTGGGAAGTACCTTTTATTTGTTTTTGAAGTTTTTGTAGATAGCTCAAAGTATCAAAGTGCTGTTCTGAGCATATTTGCACATTGATTGTATTTGAAAAGTCAGGATTAAGGTCTTGCTTTTGATGGCAGGGCATTGGCATACTTACCCAAGCCCATAATCTGAATTGCAGCTTTCCTTTTGCCCCTGCTGAAGGAGAAAAGCATTTATGTTCTTTAGGTTTGGATTGTTTATTGTTTTCTGAAGCAGTTGAAGAAAAGTAGGTGAATGTTGACAGAATCGGGACCAGCCTTGACCTACTTGTGGCTTTTTCTCTGATCTTTGTCTTGGGCATGCCACCTTATCATTTTTATGCTACTGTTTACTCATCTAAAGCCTCATCTAAAACATTAAGAACTGACAGATGATTGGTAATTTGAATATTAAATGTATATATCATCACTTCCACAGTTGTTCCCAAGATTTTGTCACCTATCAGATGACCCAGTAAAGGGAATCCTTCTGTAGTCATTTTTATTTCATACTGAACTATTGTTTAAATTTTGGGTTTAAAGTGTTTTAGAGCCATCAATTTCATTCCCCTTTGAAATTCTGTTTTCTTCCAAGAGCCTGTATTTTACTTAAGAATGTCCCAAGACTGGAATTACACCCATGGTAGTGATTTATGCTATCACAAGGTTTTTAGCTGACTCAGAATAAAGAAACATATATTAGGATTTTTGGGTCAGTTCATGGAGATCATTTAAAACTAAATATAGCTTTGAAACAAATAGGTTAGACAAGAGCCCTGCAGGTGTGACTTTGGTGTTTCTTGGGATGAAGTTGTGAAACCAAAACAGCTGCTGTGTAGGATGTAAATTAGTTTGGTTTATAACAATTCAGGTTGGTTTTTGCGGGGAGAAGGAAGGAAGAAACACACTTTCCTTGAAGATCCTGTAATATTGTGGGTAAGTTTTAAAAGGGGGGAAAAAAGGCCAAGTATCGCTGAAGCTGTACTGCCTTCTTGAGTGTGCAGTCTCCTCCAGCACCCGCTTCTTGTACCTGTTTACTTAGGCACGGGCACCATGAGATTAACAGGGTTGGTTGCTTTTTTTGTTCTGCTGATAAGCCTTGTAGACATTTACTAATATAAAAAAACCCCACTTCTCAACAGAGTGTAGGGGTACCATCCTGCCAGTATCAGCACTTGGAGAGGAACAGGGGACAAGGCCTTTCAATAAACCTTTGAACTTTGTTACTCTGTTTTATGACACCTTTTGTAACTTAAGCCAGTGACTTTAATTGCTGGCTAGTAAGCATATCACACCTTCAGGCCCTGATCAAATTTATTAAATGGAGTCATAAAGCTAATGTAATAAATATTATGGAAGGATGAAATTAAAGGAGCAAGACCATTCTGAGTGATCTCTCCTTTATTTGTGAATGCCAGTAGAAGAAATGTGTGACATGTTCTGTTTAGCAATAGAAAATATACTGCACATCAGCCAACAGAGCTGCAGTAACATATCTTTCATTTTATACCTGAAGTACATTTATATTTTAATCTCTGAGGTTTTGGTATGGTTGATGATATCACTGATAAATGTTTCAGTTATTGATCGTTATAATGAATTTGTTACTCAATTCTACTTCAATCTGAAAATATTATCCTGGAAAAGGAAACAAAAATGAAGTCAGTAATAGAGACCAGCAAAAAAATCAGTCATCGCTGTTTTTACATTGGTCATTTATTTTGTTCCTGTATTATTATGCAATTATTAAATATTCAGATAGACTTGCAATGGAAAAATTTCTCAGTTCTGAAGCTAGATGTTGATTCACTGGCTTTAACAAATCATCTGAAAAGGTATGCTTTGCTTCAGATAAGCATTAGGTGTAATACTGGCATAGTAATGCTGTCTTCCAAAAAACCCAGTTTGTTTGAGTTGTCATATACTTTGTCACAATTGGAAAGGGGACATGTTAAGTCTTGGGAAGTGTTACAAAGGTAGAATGTTAAGGTTAAAGGACTTGAACTTTTGAGAAGAACAATACTGACTGCCAAATGCTCAATACCAAGCAGTTACTTAAAAAAAATTATATAGACAAGGAATTGCTTTTACCTGAAAATTTAGATTTTGCAAATTTTACAGTACTTCAGTCATTTGAGTAGTAAGCCAAATGATCTCTCATAGAATAATCAATATGAGAAATTGCATTGGTTACACATTCTGCCTGTTGCAGACATGAAAGTATTTTAAAATGTCTTGTATTGAGCAGGCTGTTAATTCAAAGGTACTATTTACCTGTCTATTTTAGTCTGTCACTCTAATATCTTAATATTTGTGAAATTGCCTTTTGAATCTAATGAAAAGGAGTGGTTATGGCTCCAATGTAATTGAGACTGTCAAGGAAATAGGTGGAATTTTTACAGCACTATGAGACTTGATGGTATGTGACAGAGGATCATTCACTTCACTGGTCCGTGGTAATGGGAGACTGATGTCTCTTTAAACTCCCTGTTAATAAATATAAGCCTGATTCTTTTTTTTTCTTTTTTTTTTCTTTTTTCTTCTTTGCAAGGTTGTGGGTCTTTTAAATCCTCATTAACACATACTAAAATAAAAAGGACTTCTTTCAAGTCCCAAAAATATCTCATAACCCTAAAGCATCTTCTAGACTTCTGGATTGTACAGGTTATAAGTTTATTTCACACTTGTGTTTTGACATGTCCCTTCTGTTCCTACAGTAATTCAAAGAAGGAATGACTATGCAGTGTTGATCACATAGAAATATTTACACAGGAGAAAAAAATATAGCAGCAGTTTACAATAATTTACATGAGTAAAATGTACAGAGGAAGCATCAGAAAAGCTGATGTCTGGTTGCCTTGTATGCAATGACAAGGAAGCTGCGGTTAATGTAGTTGGGCTCTTTACCACTATTGTCAAAATATATAAAGGATTATCTTGAGTTTGAGTTGCCATTATGAGAAAAAGCTGTATTATCTCTGAAAGAGATAGCACTGAAAGAACTTTTGTCAGATGTGCTGTTCATTTTGTTTCTCAGCTCTTAGTTTTGGTTTATTCAGTAGAGGAGGAATTGGGATGTCTCTGGTTAGTGTTTGCTTTGGCCATTGTTAAATGCTGGTGTTGGGAATTACAGTACCTTATGAGCTTAATGTATATTTTAAGCAATATTTCAAAGTTCTGTGATTCTAATATCCATTTCCATGCAAGACAGATAAATAAAAATACTGTTGTCTAAAATAATCTCTGGTAAAGGGAATGGAAGAGAGAGTGGCAACTAAGAAGTATTCCAAGTTGCAATAGTGTAGTCTGTATTATTGTAATAAATAGTTGTAGTATAATAAGGAATGGACAGGATATAAGTTGAAACTTGAAAGGTCAGTAAATAAGATTTGCCTCTTCCAGATAAAAACCTTGATGAATGTTCATAGATTTATCATTATGAATATAAATAGCAGTAGTTCATAAAATTAAAAGGTACTGTGAGCCTTATACAACAAATGTATCAAAGTCCTGAGGCTTAATACTTAACCAACAGATAAAACTATTTCCCTTGGTGGTAGCAGAGAACACTGGAGTGTAATTACTTTGGAGTGAAGTACTGTGTTTCAAATATTTGTTGCAGACTTTGGTTTGAATACTCTTCTGATTTTTTCATATGCTGGCAAACAGCCAAACATGATAAAAATGTGAATGAAAAAATGAATGGCTGAAATACGATAGATTTAACCTGGAAGATGAAGTATTGAGATGTTAATTGAGATGAGGTGCGGTGCTGGTTCACAGAGATTATTGTGTAGCTTCATTGGAGTAATGAAGCAAAAAGGAGTTTAGTCACTATTTTTTGTTGCTTTGTTCTGTCCCTGTACCCCCACCCT
Source organism: Harpia harpyja (assembly GCF_026419915.1). Classification (NCBI taxonomy): domain Eukaryota; kingdom Metazoa; phylum Chordata; class Aves; order Accipitriformes; family Accipitridae; genus Harpia; species Harpia harpyja. The sequence goes on along the minus strand of NC_068951.1, from coordinate 1,350,168 downwards.
GGGGAGAGGGTGGTAGGGCAGAGGAGAGGTGCAAGGGAAAGCTGATAGTGAAACTTAAGATGTTGGGGATGATTATTGCAGGAAACTAGGTACCTATCTAGAGGATATGACCAGAGACTTTTATTAACCTACTTTGCTATGGAGGTGCAAAAATATTCTAGGAACTGTGCCAAAGCCTGGAGGCTTGTTGGACATGGAGAAGAAGATTTCTCATTTGGGTTTTCCTTGGTTAGCTAGTGGGAATGGGAATAGAGGTCAGTGAATTGGGCCAGGAATGTTCATGTAATTGTGGTACATGCTTTAAAAATAAAGAAGAAAGAAGTACAAAAATACATGGAGATTTATATGTTTATTGGGCATGTTATTTATTTATGAACATCACAGACCTTACAGAGCTATGCCATTGACTGAAAAAAAAATTGCTTTTATGGAATTAAAAAATATATCTGAATAAATGTCCTGTACAGTGTAATAACTTATTCTAGCTGTGGTTCATATAGGCAGTTGAGAAGTAAATAAAAAGTTCTCAAGCATAGCCAGAAAATTTTGTGTAAATGAGGAAATAAATTTGATTTGGAAAGCAGTTTCAATTTTAAGCTTCCATGAAGGAAGACAAATTAAACATTTTTAAAGATATTAACCATAACAGTATCCCTTTAATTTTCTGTCCTTTCTTTTAAGTAAGATACTCTGAATCAATTTTTGTTCAAGGAGACAGATTTCTTGCAGTAATCAGTTTTGCTTTTAGCTCTGATTTTTAAAGAATAAGTGATAATGGCGCACATGCTTGAGGGTGTGATTAGAACGCAACATTAAAAGGCTTTTTAGGACATCTATGGTTGAAAAAGGAGCTCTGGAGAGGTCTGCGTTTGGCAGCTGAGCAGACGGGAATAAAGCATACCTTTGAAGTGTGGTATGAAGAACAAGTTACTTAACCCTTTCACATAAAATACCTTTAGTGAAAGTTAAATCTAGGTGTTTTCTTCAGGCTCATCTGAAAGTTATACGTTAAATCTGTTAGCTTGTATTCAGTCTTTTCTTTCCCTGAATGAATCCTGTACCTCTAAAAAGACCACCTGTCAAGAGTATGTATTAGAAAGACTTGGCTACTTGGAGTAACTTACAGTACAGGGTTTTTAGAGTGCCTTTGAGTATTTTTTTATTACCTTACAGTATTTTGTGGAGTATGTTGAGAAAACTTAATGAAATGCTGAGAATGCACATTGGTAGTAAGTTAATTAAATTGTCTTTTTTGATAATCTTCTTAAGGAACTTATTTTCTGTTCAGTGTCTTTAAAACACACGCATACCATTGTTCAAACGCAAATTCCTGGGTGTAAAACCTACTTTACTTGCCTAAACTTTAGGAAAACATTTAGCTGGTAGAATATATTTTTGTAGATTCCAGATGTCTCACAGTGTAAGAAGTTTTTACTTTTGTCTGTGCAGGCCTTCACCCAACTTTAATCAGTCCGTATCAGTCTGCAAATCACTTCTTGTTTGTTTAATATCAAGTGATCTGTTGTGTGAATGAGCGCTGAAACTGATGCAAAACTCCCGAAGCTGATGTCCAAAGATGGGTAAAACAGAAGAGAGCTATTTGGGCGGAGTACTACTCTTCAGTCTTAATGCAAGCTGATGGGACACTTTGCACTTTAGGTAGGCGACAAAACTTGAAACAAAACGGATGGCTGGGTGGAAAATTTTCAGTACCTCCCCCTCTGGCTCCAGCAGTGCTGAAAGAGTGATGGCAGTTCCCAACCAGCCCTACAGATTTATCATACAGAACTGTATTACCTTGTAATGTGGCCAGAAATACCCCCAAACCAGATAAACAACCTCTTTTATCCCTCTGCCATTTATATAAAACTCAGCAAATGCTAACTGTTAGAGAAGACTTCTTAACAAGAACTAGTCGAATCGCAGACATTGAACAGCCAGTGTAATAATCCTGGAGAGGGGTCTGTGTTTGAACTGTAGGATCTCACCTTCAGTTGCCAATTGCAATGGTTTCAGGAGGGAAACCAAGCATTTCCACCCACAGTGTACAGACCTTACTAGATTATGTCCACAGCGAGATGCTTTAAGTCTGGTGGTGTTCGTAGTGTGATTTTAATTTTTCTGGAGCTCTGGCTAGCTTTTGGTTTACTTGATCCGTACTGAGGCACAGCTCATGCTTCCTATGTTAGTTTGAATGTGTCACTTCAGTTCTAAATGAGGTATTTTCCCCAAGCATGGGCCAGGCTTAAATGTAGCTAAGGATCGGGTAAGAGGTGAGCTGAGGAAGGGAGGCAGTACTGAAATTTATTAAAACAATCAGGACTCGAAAAGGGAATTGGAAATAGATTTTCGGAAAGTGTTTGTTATCACCATTCATAAATCAATCACAATGTGTTTTGTTTTGCTTGAGTAGCTTGAGTCAATAACAGCTTCCAAAATACTTTTCTTCTTTCCTGTATTTTTTTTTGTTTACCTGTGAAGACTGCTGCACATCTCACCCTTTGCTTCTTTAAACTTCTAATATCTTCATTTTGCTAGCTGAAAGTTAACGCTGAGACATTCTCAACACCTCCAGTAACGTATTGTACTATTTTAAAATGGTATAACTAGACAGACATACTCTCAATTTTAATTAATACAGTGAACATTGACCTGTAAATGAATAACTAACAGTAAATACCTCTCTATAGAGTAAACATATCCTTTTGCTTCTTCCTCTGCTTTTTACCCTGACTTGTTTTAAATTGGACCAGCACCTTCACGTTATATACTGTTACTTCATTTATTTGTAACTGTGTAGCACAGTCTGGGCTCAATTTTGAGTGGGTCTTTACAGCACCAGTTAAGATCAGAGGAGGAAAAAAAAAAACAGCAAGAAAGCAAACAAACAAACAAACAAACCCCAAAGAGGTGGCTGTTAGATATGCCACTTCACTACATCCACGTTTTTGAGAAAAAAAGGGGTTGTATCATACAGTTAACTGTTTAAATTCCTTTTACTTAGTTGTACTGGCAGAGTATGCCATTACCAAAAGACAATAAAGCAAGCTGCTTCCTTATGTTGCAAAGGTTATTTTGTAGGAGTAAAATATACATGTGAGAGGGCAGTGGGTATTGTGTCTTCCAGTGGTAGTGATGCTTTTACATCCTCCAATAGATCTGTTGAGCTCTGACTGTCATTGCACTGTCTGCATAGTTCCTTATTACTTTCACACTGACTGGTCTTGGATGTCTGTGTCTCAAAGTTAAATCTAAGTGAAATCAAAGTTTTGCTCAGTAGTAGCTCCTCAGCTATTTTTTCAGTTTGCTTTCATATCATATCTCTCAAAATAAAGAATTTTTTTTATCCACTGTTAATATTTCATTTTAGCATCTTTGAAGTATTGCCAGCTGGAGACTGCTGCAGAGCAATAGTGACCTGAAAATCATTAACAGCACATCCAATTCTTAAATATCTCAAAAAATAACAGCTGTTCTTTTTGTCGATGTCTTCTAACAATGAAAACTTTTTCTTATTTTTCCATGCTTGTGTGCTAAAAATTCTGCTATCAGTACCAACTTTTACTCAGTGTATTCCTTCAAACTCTGTTAGAAACGGGTTAATCTTCTGTGCTGCAGCTACTGGGGGCTCTTTGTAGGCCATGATTTGCAGCAGGATCATAAACAGATTTTGTGGAAACATTTTAAGTCCATGAACTGCTGGTGAAAATATGTGGTCACTCTTTATAAGTGTCAGTGTTTGTGTTACATGTGTCTGTCTTGTGGGCCCTGATTAGCTACTGCGGGTAAGCAGATATTTAATATAGCTTGCAGGTAGGATAATAAGATATTATGTAATTGATCCCTAGACTTGTGTCTCTGGCCACTGCATGAGCACAGGATCCACCTTTTGTCAGTGCCTTTCCTCACTCCAGTGGGTAGTCATCCTCAGATTCGGTGTACTTCTCTAACTTCTTCTTCAGCATTGATGGTGCTATGACTGTCTGATCTGTTGATTTCCATTTGGTTATTCTTCCTTAGTGGTGTCGGGCCTCATGCTGTAAGTTTAAAATAGCCTTCCAGAGAGCTCTGGTCATTGCAATAAAGTGAAGAAGACTGGACACTGCACTGCTGTAATATTTTCCTCCTTCTCGTAACTTATCTGTGTGTGGCTTTTCCTTTAAAAATTATAGCTGAAATGATTATTAATATCTCCTTTAAACGAGATAGTATCAGCTTTTGCATCTCTTAAACAATGCGTGTACAGCCAGAGGGTAAAACACATTATAATACCATGCTAATTGCATGAGTGTGTATGCTAAAATTCTCTTGTTGTGAAAAATCCAACAAAAACAAAACCTAACTCCCTTCTAATTATACTGCTCAATTAGCCACCTCTCCTGTTTCTCACTGCAAGGGAAGCCTAAGTCACTCCGCTAATAGGACAGGATTTAATGTGGTTTGTAACATATAGCACTGACTCTCAATTCAGACTTGGCAGACGGGGAGAAAAGGCTCATGTAAAATTAAAAAATCAGGGTCCTCAAATTAGCAAGCTTTGGTCATCTACAAGCAAGGCTTCATTTTAAGCTGGTTCTCTGCAGTTAACTGGTAGGGTGAGGCATTTCTAGAGAAACAGTTCATGTGTTATCCAAGAGGCCTCTAAAAGAGATTAATCTCACCTATCCCTCTCCTTATTGACTAGAGAGAGTCAGTGTGACTGACTTAGATCATATTTGACACATGCTAAAGCTGTCATTGTTACTGAAAAAGCAGTCTGTCTGTCTTCCCCTTTGTCTCAGCTACTTATTTTCCTGCTTTCTGCTTCATTGTGCCAGCACAGCTGTTTGCACGGCCACCCGGTGAGCCAGATCTGGGAGCCCAGCAACAACCATCAACCAGGTTAAGCATGCCACACTTAGAGCCTTAGATTGGAAAATTGACTTTTAGGCTACTAAAGTTAGACAAAATGATTTAGCATTTGAATAATTTAACTTCCATTAAGAATTGTCACAAAGCTTTTAAAATGTATTTTATATGCGTTGGTGAACACCACCACTGGCAGTCAGGAACCATTTTGGAAGACGAACTCTTCAGTCTGTGACTGGAGAAAACACTTCTGTTTATTAGGCAAGGTCACTGGAGAATCTAGAACATTACCTTTGTCCTGTCTCACTTGTATTTGAGTGTTTGTAATAGTGGAACTGTTAAAGCAGCTACTTTGCTTAAAAACTCAGTATATGTGTATAAATTTCCTTTTTATTCTTCAATAAGAACTCTACTATTATATGTGCATACATATATTGTTTTATTTTCTTAATGATTTCACACATTATGTGCATGCTTTCCTCATCTCTCCCCTTTACTACCTAATAGTCCATTAAATGTTGTTGATCGGTTTTTGTTGTGTTTTGGTAAGGCTCATTGCCTGTCAATAATTCTACAGAGAACAGATATACTGGATCTGATGGCCTATTCCTGTGTGTAAACCTTAGGTACCCAATCAAACATTTCCCAGATAAGTGATTTGATAACTGCACACCCTCTCCCTGCCCTTTCACTTCAGTCTTGGGAATCTTTTGGGTTTGTGAACTTTTCTAAAGGATTTTTTATTTTATTCTGTGCTCAAATATATTTTGAGGTATGCCAAGATGTAACTGATTGTTATAATAAGAGTATAAAATGCCTCTAAGGATTTGCCAGGCAAAAGCAGTACTCTTTTACCTATAAACCTCAGTAGTTTTATTTTAAACTGTTTGTGGCATTATGGATTTATTGCAATACTGTGCACTGAAAAAGTGGTATATTGGGTATCACATGCCCTTGAATACGAGCTGCATTATTTGTTTAAAAGTGGTATATCAAATATGCTTGGGTGAGCAGCTGAAATGCTAGTGGGACCAGGTTTGTTATGTATCTTAGAGTAAGGCTTTCTGGTAAAAGTCTGCATAATTAAGAGTCAAGCAACTGAGGAAAAAAGTTTGCTGACTAATAAGAAAAACTTGGAAAGTAATCCTATTAAGTCCCCCCCTTCTGATAAGTCCTGATGTAAATTTATAGGTATTCTCTATAAACATAAGGGAAGGTTCACTTCCCTCTTAGAACAAACTCAATCAGCAGTTTCCCACACTGCCCCTGAGAACATTCTTTCATTATCTTGTTTCTGTGTAATAATTGCCATGGAGTAGTCACAAACTTGTTTTTCTACCAGTTGAAACTATAGAACAATGTGTATGCATTGACCTGGATTCAGAGAGAACAAGTTACTGTTGGCATAGCCTCCACCTTGAAAATTTGCCATCAACATGGTAGAGAGTTGCTAAAGACTTATAATGCGTAATTGAAAAGGCTAAATGCCTGCAAGGATTCTTTGAGATAAGAATTGTCTTTGAAAACATTTTAACTAGAGGTCTGGATTGTATCATTAATCCTTTCTGTAGTTCTGTTACTCTTTAAAATTTTATTATTTCTGGAGTGTTAGCCTGCAATGTAAATAGAAGCTACAGTTTTTGTGAAGTACCTTTTTTCTTGGTATGTTTTATGTCAGACTTTTTAAAACTTTTTATGTCGTTCTTAAACATAATAAGACATATATATTTATATTATGTAAGACATACATTTATATTATATATAATCAGCAAAACCAAAGTTTTCTGATGGATAGAGGAATGGCCCTTCTACATAGGGCACTCAGCTGCAATTCAGGAGGTGCAATCCCCATTTCTGGCTCTGGTCCATAAGCTCCCAGCATGACCGAGGGCCTAGTTTCCTGCTGTACCTAATCTGGTGTAATTGCGATCTGCTACCAAAAACCCGCACCGTCTTGCACTTTGCCCCAGGCATGCGCTCTCATAGCTTCCCCTCTGTCACATCTAGGGATCGTGTGGCTTTGGGATGACTTCATTCCTCTTGCTGCCTGTTTAATGCCGAAGCTGTCTGCACCAGATTGCTGTGCTGAACTGACTCACCTTGTGGGCAGCGGTTGACCGTCTCCAGTGCCGGCAGGAGGGCAAGAACCAGCGACGGGTGGGAGCAGGACCCCCTCTTCCTGCAGCAGCTTGCGGTTATACAAGATAGCATAGGGTGAATCCACACCGTCAGTAAATCACGTGGACAAGTATGCCCTTATCTAACTTGCCTGTTGAAAGGATAAAAATCTTTTACTTGGGATAGTACAGTTGTATCTGTGATGGTTTAGAGACATAGCCAGAGCAAGGGCTCGTGTGCCCGAAAGCATGTCTACTTCTTTACACTGGTTTGTTCTGGTAAAACAAGTGTACTGGTTTTCTAGTGAAAAATGTTACCTGTAAAGTCAGCTTGGTCATTAGTGACACAGCACTGAATTACTGCTGTATAGAAAGGTATACATGTTCTGATAGATTTTACTATCTTTTAAAGAAAAGATAAAACAAACAAAAAATGTAGTTGCTCTTGTACAATAGGTTGGTTTAGATTTATTAGGGAATACAGGACTAGATATGGAAGAATTAAATAAGATGGACTGTAAGTGCCTTGCAGCCTTTAGTCTAGAACAGGTGTAATACATTCTGGTTAGGTATAGAAAGTTTAGCTTTGAACTTGATTGAGGGTTTGATGAAGGATTTGGCAAAATTTTGATGTCTGAAAAAAATGGTCAATATTTCAAGAGGAACATTTCAGTCTCATGTTAAGCATTCAAATATATGTGTATTTTATTTTATTTTTTTTTAACAAGAGCCAAAGTCTTAAATAGGACAAATTGTCTTGCTTACTTGTATCTTAATCTCTTTATTTTCAAGTTTGTATTTCTTTTCCTTCTTTTTAACTAGAGGGATCATTTTTGTCATGTTTGTAGAAAGGGAGAACTGACCAAACTGACGTTACAGAGGAAACAAACTGTTCAAAATAACAGCATGTTATCAAATACATTCAGAAATCAAGAGGAGAGAAATAATCTTCTGTAACGTTTTGGCTATAGTAGTCTTGGTGTTTCCTGTATCTGTAGGTGATACTGCTACAACAAATAGTTGTTGCAGTTGGTCACCATTTTTTAAGTGGCTGACTCATGAAGCCAGTTAGTGTAAGTGGAAATTAGTATAAGTGTTTTCTTTGCTTTCTTACATTCCTCTTAAGTACTAAAAACCTGGTAAGGTAACAGGGAGAGTATCTTCCAGTAAACTTTTTTAATTTTACAAAATGTATTGTTTGATAATTTTTACAACTTAATATTCTACCATTTTTGTGTACGTAAAGTGTGAGTGACAAGGGGAGATGACTGGATGCTGTTAACAGCCACAAGCAAAAGGAGGAGGTTGTGATCCTGGTTGTGTTAATGAACACATAGCCAGGCAGCCCGCTCCTCTAACAGTAACCAAACTACTGGTGTGAGCACAAGTTAATTGTACTGAAAGGCTTGTAATTGCTGTGAAAGCAAAACGTTTGACTTGGTTTAATAGTGTTAAAAGTAGCTTTTTGCTGTGGTTTATAGAGTATAATAAAGAATCCTAAATGATTGGGTGTTCTCACAGAAACTTCTGGAATCATATAATTCTTAGAGCCATGATTAAAGCCAAACTAGCCATTCCTTTATATTCTCCCCCTCCAAATTATATTTATTAACTTATTTTTTGACCCATACGTATATATAATTTTTTGCTAAGTTATTTTTGGTTTAGATTTTGGTCTCTTATCTCTTTATCCCCAGCTACAGTTGATGCTTAATAAGTGAAACCTTTGCAGACTTCAGTAGTAGCTTGAAAGAGCGCCCCATTGACTCTGTGCTGAGTGATGGATAGATTCCCTGCCTGCTGTTCACTTTACTGCTAGATTCACCTAGGGTGTAATATCCTAACAAAGCAGAGGAGGGAATTGAAATGTGTTCTTCTGAGAACAGCAGTAAGTAAAGCTGCCTTTCTAGTTGTTCTCTCAATTAGCTCCTAGGAGATTTTCATGCTTTTCTAGTTTCTCTTGGGGATATGTGACCTGATAGCATATTGCTATAAATAATTATTTTACTGGTACCAAAGTAGGTACTGCACACAAACACAAAGCAACATTTTCAGCATCTTTATTGGATGCTGTAAATGCCAGTTTTTCAGACAGGCATTTTTTCTTTCTTTCACTCTTTCTTTCTTTCCTTTTTCTGTTCTTCTTTGGAACGCAGTCCTGACATTTCTGATCTTCATAACTTTGATTGTTAGTTTTGTGCTGCCCCTTGAAGTGAAATTGCTAGCGAGTGGTATAAAGCTCACAAGCTAAGGCAAGGGGGTGAGGAGCAGTGTGAAGTTGTGGCAGCTATGGGGAAAAGAGTAGAGGAATTGCTTTCAAGTTGGATATTGCAGGTGATCATTACCTGTTTGCAGAAGTGGGTTATTTAAAAGAAAAAAGAAACTGGCCTTAAATGCATATGCCACAGCAACCCTATTTAACTCATTCCTTTATCGGAGACTGCAACAGGAGCACCAGGAAAAGACTACTCACCTAAACCGGTTTTTGTTGTGTGGAAGCATTTGAAAAAAAGAGAGCAGACATACCAGGCCTTGCTTACACAGCTGTGATGAGGTTAACAGTTCTGCAGTATGTTTAGCTCTTTTTGTTTTTTAAATGGGTCCCGCAACTAGTAAAAATGAGCATCAATAAATCTGTGGTAGCTATCAATATAAATCAGAGTTTTGTACTACTTGATTAAAGACCGACCATTTTATCAAATCTTTTGGCTGCGTGACAGCTACATCCATGGGAGAAGCGCAAGAATTAATAGGACACTGATGTTTGCTGGTATCAGTTGCCTGATTATGTTCTGACTTAACAGAATTTAGTATTCCTAGATAAGTGTCATTGTGGATACTAAACTAAAGAGCTGTGGTACTTTGAGGTACAAAGCGCCGTCAGTTTTCTCAAGTGAGGCTCAGCAACAAAAGAGGCTTGGGAATCAGTACTCAGAAGTTTTAAGTATATACCTTCAGTCAGAGAGAAAAAGATGGGTATCCATTTCATATTTTTGGCATAGTGGTTGAAAGGATTTTTAGGCATTCAGCAACTACTTTCATATCCATGTAATCTTTCTAAGATAATGTTTATTTTAAAATGTTTTCCTTTTTTTTTTTTTTTTTTCCCATAAAGGAATTATTAAGGAGGTTAGACAAAGTACAGGCTTAATACCAATAGGGAAAAAAAAAAGTTTTGCAGTTTGTATTACTGTTCATGTGTAATTAACATTGATTTATGAGAACTTTAATTTAGGCAACTGTAAACTGCCTCATGAATTTCTGCAGAGCAGATACAAACTTGCTCAACTGTAGGTGGTCAACATTCATGTCCTAAAATTTCTTTTCAGTCTGAACTAGTTTTTGTAAAAGCTGACTTTTGGATTCTTGTGGTTGCATGCAACTAGCATAATTTTGTAGCAGTACAGCTGAAGAAAGTGAGTGTTTCAAATCTATCAAAAATTCTATTTTAGGTATCTTTTTACAATTTCCTCCACTTAAAACTTTCTGGTTTTCATTTGTCTATTGGAACTCCAGAGATGACTTTCTCTGAATTTGTGTCTTGGATTCAGATTTTTAACTTTGAATATATTACTTTCAGAGTCTTGACCCATATCACCTCCATTGCTGCTGGTAACACAGCTCAGGCAACTGGAAGAAGTAGAATGTGTGCATTTGGCTGTTGTTTCCATATGTAGATGCCATTTGATTTAGGTGATGAGGTCAGACTGCTTGCTTTAAACAGTTGTTATGGCTTACTTTAAAAATTGTCACAGGCACAATTGCAGTGGCAGTGTAACTGAAAATCAGTGAATGCAAGTAACTATTTAATGGTATTCTATATTTTAACATTTCATAATTTCAGACAGTGTGAGAGGAGTATTTCTGTTCTTTTAATATAATGTATTGAATTTCAGACTTTGCCTGAAAATGTTTCGGGTTACTATTCTGAAACTGAATTCTGTTATTCTATTTTAATATTTTATTGGAATTGGGAGTGACTATTTTAATCTATAATTCAATTAAAAGGACACCTTTTGAGGTCTTCTGGTAATTTTGTGTGGAGGTATGGCACTATCTGAAGAGTATATGTGAGTGTAGGTTATAGTTTTTAATAGTTTGATTTTTAGACTAATACAATGAAAATGTTACCAGTTTTTACTTTAAATTTCATTTTATGAGATAGGACTATGTAAATAGATTTTGTATGGTAAAAATCAGATGTTTGTTTGTTTAAAAGCGCAATACACATAATATTTAAATAATTTATGAGAAGTGTAGTTTGACAAGTAACTGGTCATTAAGACAGAGGCGTTTTGAACAGGGTCATTTTCACTGGAGATCGGGGAAGCTGCCTTCAGAGCAGTTCGTTATCTGTGCAGCCTGAGATTCATTAGCTAATACAGATGGGATAACCCCTGTGCTGCAGAACCAGGAGAGCTCAGCCCAGCAAGCCTTTCAGCAACAAAGAAATAAAAGCATTCCTCTGTAACAGGCTTCAGCACTTATCTCTGTTCTCTGGTACTGTTTGTGCTGAACCAAAGCAGCTGCTACCCTGAGTTAAGAGAGAACAAACTCAACATGGCGTGAAATTACTGCACTTCCATTCACATTCATTAGAGTTATATTGTTACCAGCTACAAGCATGACTGGTCTTTGCATGAATAATAACCAGAAATGCTACTTTCTGAGTTTTACCTTAAAACATTAACAAGATACAGTGCAAACTTTGAAACCATGTGTATTATTGGTCCAGCTAATAATATATATTATATCATTTTTCTTGTCAATTGCTGGAATAATATTTATACTTACAAGATCTGGGAAAAGGCAGATAGGAAGTTTCTAAGTGGAAATACGGTTGAAAGGTGGCTATTAAAAATAACTCCAAAAGGTCTTGAGTGTAGGTTCCCAAAGCTGTGTTGCTGCTACTAAAACATGCAACCTCTGAGATGTTTGTCGTGGGGAAGGAGAACTAGTATCCAAATCCTCAAGTACCAAACAGATGATTACCCCTTGCTCAATTAGAAATAAACCAGCAAGCAAGTGGAAACTTGTTTTGGTATTTATTCCTCTTCCAGCAGATCAGTTTCATCCTATCTACTGATAGGTTAAATTTCAGAAACAACTCTGTCACCTGCCTTAAATTCAGTGTCCTTTATTTTTTGGTGCTGCTGCAACAGTGAGACCTGAACATGGTGAAAAATCCGCTGTGTGCGTAGTTGTAGCGGACCTGCTTTTTACCTCTGTGCACTCAAATCCATGGTGCATTTTGTCTAAAAAGCCATTAATAAAAAGGACATTAATAATAAGGAAACATCTGAAGAGCAGCGAGGACTCCAATATGTGCTTTGTCAATCCAGCAGTGTAGAATTTTGTGCAACAGGTCTTGTTATGGTCTTTTGGTTCTTACTAGTACTTGATCCCAAAACTGAAGGCAAACTATTCTTACTCTTTTTTTTAATAATGCTGTTTTTATTGATTGATTAATTGCATGTTGTTCAAGCACTTTTTCAATTTCTTGTATCTGTTTCATGTAGATAGTGAATTGTATTGCACATCTGACCTGTTTATGAAATGTTAATATGTCAAAAATACCTAAAATTTCAAAGCTGATTCTGATATGTTGAGTTATTTGCTTGTTAATGTTTACAAAATAGGTTATTCTTCTATGACTAATCGGAATGGTGTCTTTCTGTTGTGATAGTACCCAAATTCAGAAGCTGATTGCTATAGATACAGCCTAAATATACAACTAGGAGCTCAAAAAGCTTGTAAAGCTTACAGTCTCCAGAACAAAAGGAAGAGTGTTTAACACAACTACAAGCCATCTCTAACTAGTTTTATGGAAATTGACTTCCTCTTGCTGTAAACAGTCAAGGTAATGCCCAAGTTTCAGATGACAGATTTTTATCAGTCATGGAAGGTTGCATTGTCTGTCTTCAAAAATGTTGTTGTTTGTGACTTCTGATTGTTTTAGGTGTGTCCATTTCAGGTTCTATTAAGCTTCTGTAATGTGAGGTAAAAAGCAAACAAAAAAAGCTGCTAAATCTGTGAAGCTGCAGCTAATTTATTCAACAAAGTAAACCTACAGAGAAATTGCCATTTTTTTTTTATACTTTATGCTCTTTTTGTGTTGCACAACCCCTGGACATGATCATTGAAGACTTTTTAGTCTTTCTTTAGAGAAAGTTATATATGTCTACCACACTAATTTATTACAGATAATAGAAATACTAGAAGTAGATGTGAATTCTTTCAAATAAGCTGTCTGGATCTTAAGCATTGTGTTATTCTGTCTTCAAACAAATTGAAACAATTTTAGAGAATTAATTTGTTTAATTTGTAAAATAGCAATTGTGTCTAGCTACAGAAAATTCTTTCATTGTAGTTACGTTTTTTAGATACATTTCTAAGGAAAAATAGTGAAAAAACCCCACCTATTTAATTTCTGCACCTTGTTCAGAAAGAATTGTAGACTGTGCTCTAAATATGCTATAATATAGCATAAAAATAAATTTCGAAGGTTTTAAATTGAATATTTTTCATAGCCAAGATAGCTACTTAACTCTTGTTTTAACTGTATTGTTGAACGTAACATAGCTGAGGAAGGTGCTTGTGGTCTGCCAAGGTATTAACAGTCATTTGTGAGGAATTGTCATGTTGCCAAAGGTCTCAGGTCTTGCATCTGTATGATACTTGAGTGTATCATCATTGCGATCCACTAATGGAATTTCTTCCATAGCTGTGGATATCCTCTTGATAGCAGTTGTGTGTGTGCAGTGGTCAGCAATAGTGTCAAAACTCCAAAGGGAAAAATTAGTAATTCAGTAGCATATGTAGTGTAATCAGGGAGGATTTTTATGAACAAAATTTTACAACTTTATTTTTGTAGCAAGAATATATCTATTTAATTCCCAGGAATCAGCAGCTTTTAAGTTTTCTTTTACAGATTAGAGGTTTGGTGGCTTTTTTTTTAAAGCTGGTAAAAACTTGGCGGGGGCCAGAAATGCTGTCTCATAAAGAGAGAAGAATACCACTAATTAGCTGATCAGTGGTGCTTGACCTTGTGAGCAATGGGAGCTCTCAGCTCATGCTGGGATCAAATTTATATGAATTTGTGAGCCACTGCCTGGTACTGGCCCTGCTGCGTGTCATTCAGAATCTGCCTCTGCTATAATCCTAAAGCTACAGGCCAGCCTGAAATGTTGCCTGCTCATGATGAATAGTACCTTGTTTTGCAAATAGACTCATTGAGGTTAACCATGGTCTGTGAATGAAGTTACTATACAGTGTGAGGGAGGATATTTCAGTCTGGCCAGTGGTGAGTACTGAGTTGCATTAACAGTGGATTTTCTGTAACTCTTTCAGTTTTCATTCCCTTTCTTTCCAATTTAGGCTAAAGGCAAGAGGCAAAGGTCCTGGAGAAAATAGGAAACATTGTGAATTAGAAGACCTTTTCAGATTCTTTTCAGCTCTGTGTTTCCCACCATAGAAATAGTCTGGTATCAACTTTTCCCCCTCTGCCCCTTATTTAAAATATAAATACACAGTGGCTATTAACTAGTGTTCTAGCTGAGTGTGGTGGGATAGTTCTCCTTTGACTCCCAACCACTAGTATCAGTGGCTACTTCTGACTTTTTGTATTGATTGAATTGTTTTGTATTTTGAAGTCCGATGTGGTACTTGGAGATAAGGCAGATATTTGATTACCCCATTCTAATTTTTTATTTAGATTCTTAAAACAGCATGGACCTGAGACAAAAGAAAAAGCCTTCTGTATTGTTTGTAGGAGAGTCACATGATAGATAGAAAGGCCAGCAACTTTTTAAGGACAAAGGTAGTCATCAGGATACATACCTGGATGTAGATTCTTATGTGGTTACAGCATAGTACTGAGAAGAAAGTTACTTTGGTCATCCCAATAAAAATATGCAGAAAAAAAATGAAGGTTTCCTAACAACTGAAGATCTAGAAACCCTGTTTTGTAGTGAGGTTTGAGAAGCCTCACCTTAAAAACCATGATTGGGAATTGAGGCACCATAATCTCCTTGCTCTAGTTTTATGGTTCTCATTATAAAATTCTATTTTCAGAATCTAATTACTTTAAATTAAAATACTTGCCATGTGCAAAACACCTTATAATTTCTGAACTACTATACTTGTATCCCATAAGCTCTATGGGAGAAAGATAGGTATCATGCCTGTTTTACAGTTGTGGAAACTTAGATACCGTGTGCTGTTGCTTCTCCACATGTAAAGTGATTTATTGATAGATCAAGTAATAGCCTTACACTTGCCAATGATCTGTCAGAATGGGATTATTAAATTTTTTGCCCTCTTAGGAGAGGAAGAAGAAAGCAGTTGACCCGACAAAATCAAATCTGTGTAACTGAGAAAATGTTTTACTCTTAATAAGGTCTTTTTTGGGAAGTGAAGATGATGTTTATCGTCACATCCACTCCTCAGCTCAAGGTGTTGATCTAACTTTGAGCTACAGTGTATGCCAGTGGCAGGCAGTATATGCACTGATGTACATGTGTCCAGCCACTTAACAGCTATCAAGCTTGACCAGGTATATGTATATGTACTCTAATCAAAGAATGATCACACGACATTTGATACAGCCTTTATAGTAAAGTGCATAATGCCCTTTGCTTAATACTTTTTTCCCTAGAAGTGTCTTCATATTGTTTTGACTCACCGTCTAAGTTGAGAATGATAAGAACTCTAAAATATTCTTTTCTGATTTAGGAAAATTGTCTAACAGTAGTATGTGATGTTCTAAATCTTTTATTCTGTAGGTCAGTAACAGATCCACGAGATGGAAAGAGAGTTGCACTCAAAAAGATGCCCAACGTCTTCCAAAATTTGGTCTCTTGTAAAAGGGTCTTCCGGGAGTTGAAGATGTTGTGTTTTTTTAAGCATGACAATGTAAGTAAATTCAAAGTAATTTTGAAGTCTTTGATAAAGCCTAATTGTAAAATGGAGCTATCTATAACAGAAGTAAATTTTTTTATTTTAAGTTACACAATATCTAAAATGCTTTAAAAGCTCTCTAATTTTACAGTTATCGGATTTCCTGGAAACTCAGATATTACTGTTGCAAACACTGTAAAAAATGAAATTATCAAGAACCTAAGTATATTCATAATTTCCTTTCCAAAATGTTTGCAAATAGACAGGCAATACACTTCCACCTAATCTTATTTTAGGCTTTAGATAAATGTCAATCTGCACAAAGCTATGCCAGCTGGAGATGCTTTCGCTTCCAAGCTATTTCTTACTCCATCTTCCTCTCCCCTTTGTTGGAGTTCATTGCTCTCTCAGTTCTTCTAGCAGAGTGGTTGTACAAGTGCTCCCAAATCTGCTTTAGGTAAAATCAGCTAGGTTAAGTTAAAACATTTTAAAAAATTACTTGAATTGACCCATACGGTTGTGTCTGAAGTGAATCAAAAAGTACTTACAGAAACTGTTCCACAAACGCAACTGTGGATGTGGTAACCTCTCCCATTGATGAGCAGTAGTGAGCACATTGGGAGTACTATCTTCTCCTAGTGGAATGGGATCAGGAAGTGTGTATCTGTTTCAGAACCTTATTTCATTGCTTTTTCCTTCTGTTTTAAAGTTTACCTTTTTTTTTATCTGAGGGTATCATATTCCAAGAAAGATTTTATTTGGGGTTAAGCACTGGATTTAGATAAGTGCTCTTGTTAGTGGGGCGCAAAAGAGGTGGACAGCCTTGCAAGCTTGTACCAGATTGCAGAGTCCCCCCACCACCACTATCACCAATCCTTGGGAGATGGATTCTGCGACAAGATTTCTTTTGAACTGGTGCCTTAAACTGCTCCTCACCAGGGTCTTCATTATGGAAAAGATTTTACTGAGGACTATAAAATGAAATAAAAGCATCTCTGTAAGCAGTCAGAAGTTGAGCTTGATAACCACTGAAGTTTGCGTACTTCACCTAAATGTCATAGATATTCCTAGGACAGGATCTAAAAGACTACACCAAGGTAGTATTTTTTCCTGTGAGAGGATGTAACTTCTGTGCTGCTGCTTTTCTACCTTTTTGCTTTGCACAGAGCGCTGAGCTTCTGATTCAGAATGTGAACAACTTTGGGTTTTGTAATTCCCATGTAGAAGCAGTGTGTCACAAAACTGTTAAAGATGAAAGGCAGAACAAAGTGTAATTTCTTTTGCTTTTGCATTTCTTTGCTAAAATTACTTCTTTCAAATATTTTATGGTTATATATATTTTTGAAATGAACCAATTTTTATTGGGTAGAAAAATTTATGCTTTTAAGCTAGTACTTGAACAGCTGGAAAAAGTTTCTTGAATTAAAAAACAAACAAACAAAAAGACCCTGAACGTACAGAATATCTGACTGGGTGGTCTACTAAATTCACATATCTAGTGAGATAGACTATTGGTCTGTCTGTATGCGATAGAATAAAGCTAAGCTCTGTAAGAAAGGTGCAGTCTGTCTTTTTGAAAGGGATTTGTTTTTGTTTGACTGGGATAGGTCTTGATCTTGTGTGGTGTTTCCTAGGTACTCTCTGCCCTCGACATACTCCAGCCTCCACACATTGACTATTTTGAAGAAATGTATCCTAAATATAAAATAGAGCATCTTAATTGAGGTAGGTGTAATTTTCATTAGCTTAGAAACTGCAGGTAGTTGGTGGAATCTATGAAATAGAACTACAAAAACCTTGAGCCTGTATCTGAACAGTTTTATTTAAAGAAGTGAATCTATACTATCCAGAACTCTTAGTTAATGTTAATGTTGGAGGTGAAATGGTGCAGGATTGAACATGAAGCTTTGAGTAAGCTTTTTACTGCCAGTAAATGCAGGGCATTGTGGTATTTACCAAGAGATACTGCTGCTACTAATGGTGATTCCCCCAAAATATTTTTTTGAAAACTATATCCAGTAATTAACTTCCTCTCAGTTATTAGTATCTTAAAATACCTTCTGGTGTTTTCAGAGAGTGCTACTGTTACATGCTTCGAAACCATGACTTGTCAGAGATGTTTCAGCACACTAGCTGGGTTGTGGCTTTCCTTGTTCAGCCTCTATCTTGATCAAGAAAACAGATTTCACACAGATATATATATGTACTGTTTAATGTGTTACTGATGCAAAGGTACATGCTGTCTATGGGTAACTGTATTATAAAATTGAATTTTAGTACATAACTTGATATGAGAATGTCATGTTTTGTTTTGGTTTTTTCCTTTTTCAAACTTTGTTTGGGTTATCTTCTATTTTGGGAGTTGTGAATTTCTGCATTTTTAAATACTGAAAAGTAAGTCATTGAGCTGGGTAGGCTCTTACTGATTCTAGCTGGACAAGAAGTTCTGTGACTCAAAGCTGGTTGTTTTAATACTTTAGTTTTTAAATTGCTAGAAATTACTGCAATGAATTAAATACAGATTTTCATGGTACAGAAAGTATCTAGATATGTTGCGAGATTTAGAACAAAAAATTATTTTAAATAGGGATAATTCTGTTCTCTGCAGAGAGTTTACTAGCTACAGACCAGGAATCGTAATAAAGATTGTCTGCCTGAGTTAATCTCACTGTCTGTTTTCTTCTTTATGCTATTTTAAAAATTTAACATGCTAAGATCCAATTCTTGAGTTTTTAGCTAATAAAAAATGAACTTGATAATTACCACTGAATGAGATTATTTGTTTATAAATTATTTTTTGTGTGTGTAGGAAAAGAGTACTTCACCAGACTCTTCCTGCGCATAACAGTTTTAAGATTATTTGCAGAGTTTTATGAACTGTTCAGATATTTTTACAACATGCTGTTAGCAACAAAATATCCTTTGTAGACTTTAGGAAAAGTGATATTTTAGAGAGCAGATAATCAAATATCCTAGCACATTGACATTTCCATTATCAAATTAGCATTTTGGTTACAGGGATCTGCCATACAGCTGTGGTCAGCTAATAGACTTCTGTGTTTTCTGTGGAAAACCCCAAAAGCAAACACTGAAAATTAAAATCAGTGCTGAATTGTTGAAAGCGAACGCTTGAATCAGAGTATATTCAATTATGTGTCATCTCATTATACTGCTGCTTGTTTTACAGCTTTGGTTGCAGTCTTTCAAGTTTATAATTCACAACCAAACTGTGCAAATAAAAACTTCCTCCCAAAACTGAAATTGTTACCAAAATCTCCTTGTAAATCAGGCAGGGCATAATGAAATGTCTGTTATAAGCTTATGTAAGATACCTGCCAATCAATTTTCATCTGAAAATGTATGCATGTACATTCAGAAGCATATATAAAGTGTTCTGATTGATGATTTGGGTTTATTTTCTAAAATTACATAGTCTTTATACAATCATAATTGGGACCTGAGAGTTTTTTCTGCTACCTGGATGCATAGTAATAGTTAGGTTAAAAAAAAAATTAATGCACTGTCCCACAGATGCCCACATCATGTGTTCTGCTTATCTAACAAGTAGCTTTATTATGTTGGTGTCCATCTTCAGTGGAGCTGATTGAGGTTTGAGTGCACCAGCTTACTCTTATGGTTAGACTTCGGAAGGCTGTTAATTACTGATGGGTCTTAGCTGCTTTTTTTATATGACCCACTTTACAAGACAATTAATGGGTGGAAAATTGTCATTATTTTTAGATAAACTGAACTTTGTGAAATATGGTTTGATCTATTTATAATACCTTGAATTGATTGGTGAAGAAAGTAGGTATATTTTAAAGTTGGTGATTTTAACCAAACTACAGCATGATCTAGTGATTGATAAACAAATTCATTGGCTGAAAATATTGCTATACTATACTAGGGCTTTTTCATATGAATGTTAGATAAAACTCTTAAATTTTGCTTTGATACTTCTTTCATGTGAACACCATATAAGTAGTCTTCAAAAACTGAATTTTGGTTATTTGCACTAGTTCAATGTCCTCATTTTATAACAAGTCATATGAGTTATAAATCAGATCTAGGTTAAGGATTACTCCTTCCGTGTAATTGTACAATCAAGACTATTTAAATGGGATAAGCTTATTTTTATGAGTTTAGCTACTGCCAAGTTTTGAATATAAAACCAGAAATGTTAGTTTCCTTCATGGTTAACTGATTTTAAGTCATTCTGACTAGTTTTTTATAGGGCTGTCTTTTTTTTAATTTGTTTGAATTTCTTGTCTCTAATATTGGTAATAGAAGACTATTTGCTTTGTGTAGTCTTCTGTCTCCTTTCTTTTGAAATAATTGCAGTAAGTGTACTTATGACCCTTAAATTCATTAGAAGAATGAATGAATAGGAGTTTCAATTTATATGCACAGTTTTAGTTGCATGTGCTTCTGCTTACTGTAGTATAAGGAGAACTTATTTCAGATTTGTTTTAAGAAGATCAGGTAACTATATTTCATATTTCGGGGACGTCGTTGTAAAAAGTTCTTTTGTTGATCCACTAGTATAGTTTCTAAAGATATCACAATGATGTTCCATTTTTACAATAAGGTATATTGATCAGTGATGAAAGTGTAAAGGGATTGAGTTGGTAGTGCTTGATTTCATTTATTCTTTCAAAGGAGTTATAGTGCCCTTTTTGGGGAAAGGAAAAAATTAGTAAAAGAATGACTAAAATGATATGAATGATGTGTTGCAAATGAACTGGTAGAGTTAGTTTCAATTATTCAATGTCTCATAGGTACTAGCAAGAATTGCAAAGTATTTTTGTAAAGAGAACTCATTATAGGACTGACTTAAAATTATGATAAATTAAAAGATTTCTTAGGAAACGTGATGAATAAAGGAATTTAATCTAGTGAGATTTTTGTTTTGGAATGAAAATTCTCTGCAAACTCTTAAATTGAGGTATAATTTGAATGTATAATGAGGTTTTAGATTGAAAATCTTTGTGAGCATTTAACATCTTATACGGGTATTGATATTTTTGCCAATATCACCTAGTGCAATAATGAATAGATAACGGAGCATATATTATTCTGGATGTCTGTCTTGAGAAAATAGATAAAAAAGAGTTTTGTTACTGAATTTTAGTTTTTTTATGTTCATCATTAAGTTCATCATTAAGCTGAAGTTCAAGGCTTATCCCTGCAGTCATCAACTTACCTTGGTGGAACAGCCGTATAATCCCTGATACACAAGCTTGGATGATGTTTTGCTTCTGTTGTATGCCTGTTTTCCTAGGTGGACTGACCTAACTTTAAAGCACATCAGTTATAAAGGTAAATAGTGATTCACAGATTTTGCTAGAGCATCTAAAAAGCATTTCATTACAATTAACATATCTGTTAATTCTTGATTGAACTAATTTGGCAGTGTTAGGTTTACGGCTGGACTGATCTTAAAGGCCTTTTCCAGCCCAAATTATTTATGGCTCTCTTTTTTCCCAATTACAAAATCTGCAATTGATTGTAATACTGAATTCTGCAACTGGAGATACACAGATGTTCTCTTTTAAGAACTATCCTAAGTTTCTATAGTAACCTTTTGAAAACTTTTTCCATTAAAGTGGATATTGGATGCAGATGAAAAAACATCAGTTTTGTCAGTCTTGTTATACTGACTTGGAAAGATTTTAACGCTAGTAAAAGCAAAGGTGTGCAGCGGTTCCTTCCCATTGATCTAATTAAGAGGTGAAAGAACTGTTTTCTGACAGATTACGGAGTAAATCCTTCGTATATGTAGGGTGGAGGAGGGTAGACAGGGACAAGGTAAGATTTGGTTCCTCCAGCTAGTAAAAGGGACAATGACACCACTGTTAGAGTACCAAGTAGCATATGCTCAGGCTTCCTGTTCTTTCAGAGTATCCTTAGAAAGGGTTTCCTTCTGAAATGTCATCGTGGCAAGTTCCTCTGGGCCAATACACAAACAAATTGAACAGGGACTTCAAGGATTAAGAGGATTAGGATACTCCGTTGAAGGCTACGGGTTGCTAATTTGCAGCTGGTAACAACACAAGTTTATATTGTTGGGTCAGGCAGAATTGCAACTTAGATTCTCACTAGATATTCATGAGAACAGAACAGCTTGATGTACTTGCTACAGGTAATGAAAGCATGGTGGTGTTATTGTCAAGCCAGTAAACTGTATGACAGAGAGTCCTAGGTGTCTGCTTGAATGAACTGGGTGCCAGAATGGCTCTATTCTCTCTATAACATGAGGGTCTTATGCCTTGGGTTAAAATTTTGCTTTATTCAGCAGTAAAGTTGTAATAGCTGTATTCCATTATTTGTAAAATCTAGTTGGATAACATTGCCTGGAACTGAAAATGTTTTCCCTAGTGTGCATTGATAGGAAATGATTTCTATCGAGAAGATTGTGTACACATGGGAAAATACCAGGGAGATTTTAAAGTTGAATATCATGTATTGTTAGCAGTGATCTTTGAAGTAGAATCTGCTGGCAGTATGTCCCTGGCTGTCAATGATTCTGTAAAAATAGACTGAAGTTTTCCCCTATGTCTTTTTAATTTTAAACCTTTTATAGGTACTCAATAAATTATCTTAATTCCTAACTTAAGGATTATGACTTGATTTTTGAACAACCTGAAATGGCACTATGAGAGACAGTTTTGAAATGTTAACTTTGACTAGGAACTCTTCATACTGCATGTTGACATTTGGTGTTGCATTTTTTTAAAAAATTGTTTCAAAAGCTATTTGTAGAATAAATTATCAATAGTAGTTAGGAATTTATCCGCAGATCTACTACTGATTAATCCATGTTCCCCCTTGCACTGTTTTGTTTTTTTCTACTCATGGAAGTATTTGATAATTTTACTGCATCTGTCCGTAAGCACTGTAAAATATCAGAATAGTGATCTGCAAGAAGTGCTTTGTAGCACAAATGCATTTCCCATTTGAATATCAAATTCAGGGAACCTCAAGACCAAATAATTAAATAACTAAGTGAAATTTTGAAACTAATGCTGAAGTAGTGGAGTTAATTTTTGTATTCTGCAGACTGCGTCCTGCCATACCTCTGGGGAATGGTTTGCCGTTCCATTTCAGGCACATGTGTTTTACTGACAGTAGAGAACCTGTATGTCTTACTCTTTCTAACTGCAGTATACAGCTAAGAAAACTTGTCACAACAAGCCTATACGCAATCTTGCAAGTGTGATATGCCAGATGTATTTGTCCTTCCCAAAACAGAGCTTCCACAGCATTCATGCTTTGTTTTACAAATACATAGATACAATTATTTAGATATGAAAATTAGTTATTTTATTGTACATAATACAAAATATGGTGCTGCTAAACTGCAGGTGATTAATACCAATGCCATTAACTTAGAGCTGATTGATGACATGGTGGTTCTGTGGAAGGCTGGGAACTCCAGCTCCTGATGAGTTTTGAAACTGAGCAGGAGTAGAGAGGTGGTAGTTGCTGCTTCACCTGAGCGCTTCTCTCATTGTACCCCAGCTCAATTAGGTTGAAAGGCTGAATTTTCTCTGTATTAGGAACTCATCAAGAGCTTTGAAGCCCTTACCTTACACAGAAGTAAGATTCAGATGGAGTTTCAATATTTTCTTCCTGGTATGAAAAACTGTCTCTCTTATTTTTTTCCCCTGTCTCCAAAACCGTGTCCCTCCAGGCAGCTTCTGCTGTTGCTTGTCTGTGGTCTTTGACACATGCCATAGATTGCCATTTCTACATTGCATAATTAGAGGTGACTTGATGGCAAACATATCAGTAATTTTACCTATAACAGAAAAGTCAGCAAATTATAAACATAAAAATTAATTTAGACAGGCATTAGATTCATTAAATATTTTTGAATAATTGTTGCACTGTTTTTACATGGACCAGGTCTTTTTTTTCGTGTTTTGGGTATTGATACGAAATGAGAATGTTATAGAAATATTTCTACTGGGAAGCTATAAAGTCTGCAAAGAGTTAGAAGAGAACAGAGGTGGCATCACAAACTAAGCTTGATATGATCCTAATGTAAAAACAAGTATAACTAAAGTACACTAAAATAGGAAAAACTCCTTGTCCCCATTTTATAGAAAATCTTGAAATATATAAGAAAGAGTTTGTTTTGTTTTTAAAAAAGCATGTTTCTTACAGTATCATGCAGATAGACACCTCCACTCCACTGTTAGCATCCAGCTAATCTACCTACCCCAGAACTTGTTCACAGAATGCTGGCCTTTTCCCAGAAAAAGTCTATAGAATTGAGTTTTGAGGTATGCAGAGACCTAATAAAGAAGGATCCAAGTCATTATGAGAATACTACATCACAGAGCGTACTTTGTTCCTTTTTAAAATTTGCCTGTCACTTTGTAAAATTTACCAACTCAGCAGGTCTCCCAGTCAACAGGGTAAGTGAAGTTCTTTTGTGCCATGCATTTGCCTTAGTAATTATTCTGAAGCAAATTGGTACATTTGTAGTTCTAATTTTATACAGCTACTTAACTAATTACTGCTGTCAGTAGCAATTTTTATCTGGTAGTAATGTTCAGCTTAGCTGCATATTACAGCTCCAGTGACCATCTCGTAGCCAGCATATTTTATGGTTCAACTTAAAAAAGAAAATTGCAGGTACCTGTTTGAATAGTTGATTGAAATCCCATAGGGTTTTTGTAGTTTGTTTTTGCTAAACATTTATGGTACTGGCCAGAGTAAAGTCATTGACCCGCTTGGGTACCAGCTGTTTAAGAAGCTGCCACGTTTGTAAAAGGCAGGAACATCAAGCAAGTGCTGCTTGTGCTCTTATTTAGAGACCCTCATTAAATTATCTAGAGACAATAATCAGATAGCTGCTGTTCAAGTTAATGGCACCTCTGAGCCCCTGTCAAGAGAGCTTTATTTAATGCGCAACAGACCTGGAGTGGTGCAGGTGCCATTTCAGGCCCTCATTTAATTTAAGCTGCTTTAGTTGGCATGGCAACTAGTTGAGACATCTGGGAGACATTATGCTCGGGATTGAGATTTAGGAGGATTTGTGGCGTAGCAAAACAAAAATCTTATCATAATAAAGTGCAGAGTAATGCTTTTGGATTTTTTTTTTTTATATTTTACATTAAAAATGAAATGTAAAGATTTGTTGCAGCCATAAGGTAAAAACCAAATTTTAAAAGGCTGGCCTAAATATTTAAGAGGGCATTTGCAAAAGGAAAAGGAAAATTAGAGGACAAGAAATTATGGTGCTGCAGGGCTAGGTTTTTTCTTTGAATTCTTTATGAATGCAATTTTAATTTGGGGGTTTTTTGGTCAAAAAGTTGGCAATATTTAATTTATAAAATTAATTTTTATGTGGTGTGCTGATGGCAGATGAACAATTTGGCTGATGAGGATTTTGCTGGATAGGGTTTACAGATCAACAGATGGAAGGAGAGCCTTGAATAGGTAGAGATGAAAGAAAATATAAGTTTTCTCTAGATTGTTATAAGTGCAACTTGACCTGTGCCAATTAATTGGTGATAATGGTAAGAACAAGTAGAAGTTTCTGCTGAAGCTGACTTGCTTACTGTGTTGCTGAGAGATAAATATCTTAATTGAAGTCAGGGTTTGCTATTATATTTCAGACTTGATATGTAGCAGAGCTGCTTATAAAGAGCATTGAACCAACTGATGGGCTCCTACAGGATAATGGTGAGATTTAAAAACAAAACAAAACAAAACCCTCAACGTTGACCTAGTTAGCTTTGCTTTCAGAGGAAAGGTCAGGACGGCACACTTGTAAAAATACCACCACCAGGTCGGTGAGTTCATGAAGTTACCAGAGCTCGTGCATGGCAGATGCGGAGGACAAGTAGAACTGAAGCGTGTAACTTCCTCACGCACGGAAAAACCCTGCTTCTTTCTGCAGAGCGGCAGGTAAACCTGTACGCGCTCCAGCGTTCAGAGGAGGGCAGCTGAGCTGCTGCTGCTGCTGCTTACAGCTGATCGGTTTGTATTTTTGGAAGGCTGAGAGCTGACTACTGCTTTACCTTGAACTGTGAATGAACTTGGTATACCAAGGGAGATACTAGACTGGGACCCAGGAGATGCAGTTTTTATTTCTAACTCTCTCCTTGATCTTTTGCATGACCTTGGCAGTGTGCACCACCTCTCTGCCACATTTTTGTCTGTTTTGAACGTTGCAGGGCTTGGTGTGACTCGCAATGTTTAATGCCTAGTGCAGGGGTCTCAGTGAGACATTTGAAAGCAGTTCAGTGAACATATGGCTACTGTGTTTTACCTTCTTCAGCCACAAACGTAGTAATATCGGAGATTTTTGTTTCAAATGTGACTGCTAAAGGTATCTTTTAAAGCAGTAATGTTTCTTAATTATCAAGCTTATTTGTTGTAAAAGTTGAAAATTCTCAGTACTGCAAGTTCAATCCTTCTTGAAAGTTGAGGTGCTGTGGTTTTGCTTTAAACTCTGTTCTGAACCACAGCTCCAAAATCAAAACTTAACTTACCAGTGTTGTTAGTGAATGAAGCGGAGTACAGCAGAGACAGCTTCTCAGTACAGCAGCTCGGTAGGCTCTTCATCGCTGGCCGCAGTAAAAGCTGTCTGTTGCTAACTGCCCTGTACAACTCATGGGCAGCATATGTCTGTAGTACCCCGAGTATTTATCATAATGATTTTTGCATGTTTTTCATTACTGTAACATATTCAGGAAATTGACGCTTTGATATTGATTTGGGGGGTTAAGATATGCTGCTTGTGTCTTCCATATTTCTTCATTTTTGAAACATTGTACTTTTAGTGCTTCCTGAATAAATAAAATACCCTTCTTAATCCACACCTTACCTTTGTATAAGCCACAGCGTATACAGCTCTTCGTATCTTCAAGTATTTGTGCAAATTATCAGTGAGCATGACTATTGCTGTGTTCTGCATGTCTATGAGTATGTGAAATAGTGGTTTCTTTTTTTTTAGTTTTTCCTCCAGATAGAAGTTTGGGTGGTTTTTTTTCTTTTTCTTCTCCTGTTATAACTCAGAAGAGGTTTTATGACTGGGATTTGTATGCATGTGTATATGATGCTTGAGAAGGTAAAATAGTGGGTACTGGGTAGGTTTAGAGAAGCATATGTATTTTTAAAAGTCTGCATTACTGATCGTGTAGCAACCTGTAAGGTACTTTTGATAACTGACTTTCACAGGCTTGCACTTGCCAGTTTGTCTGGTTAAACCATGTTGATGTATGTCCACTATGAAGATGCTACTTTAGTTGTTTGTAATTTGTGTCTTACCAATCTTAAGGAAAAATGTAAAGGTTTCAAGATGCCATTAATTATATAAAAACTTTATTTTGTTTTCTGAGTCGTAATTTGACTTTGGAATAATTTTGTAACAACTACCTTAACGCAAACGCTACTTTATTGAGTAATCTGTTTTCTTTCACAACACATTTTTTTATTTTCATTCTTGTAAGAGTCTGGAGACTTGACCTCTGAAGAAGCTTTATTCTTTTTTACTTGATAGCTCTGACCTGTAAGAGCTCAAATTCCTAGGAGTTAGAGTAAATGTTTCAAGAGATTATGTGCTGGACTTTCTGCTTTTGCCTTAACTAATAAATTGAAGATATGTTGTCACTGAATTGATGCAGAGTGACCTCCATAAGATTATCGTCTCTCCTCAGCCACTCAGCTCGGATCATGTCAAAGTTTTTCTTTACCAGATTTTGAGAGGTAATTTTTCTTCTTTTAAATTTAATGAAAATTATGTAGTAGTAGTATTTTTTTTTCTGTTTCTTAATGTTTATTCTCAAGACATCCTCATCTTGAATAAGTTTCCCATGGAAACTTGTTCTTTTAATTTCATATTATGAATGAATAGCAAACATTAATTATTCTAGTTATAAGAATATGGCAGCCCTGCTGCCTTCCTTCACAGTCATGGGTAAAGATGGCAAGACTTATGCTTCAGCTGCAAAAGCTTTTTCAATGGACTGTGAGAGTCTTAAGGGGGGTGTGTGTGTTTTAACAGTCCTCCAATGCTTTTTGAATCAAGGTACAGGAAGGGCACCTAGACTGAGCCAAATTGATAAATATGTGTAACTATACCCACTTCAGGTATTCTAGAGAACAGTCTGGTTTAAATTGTTATGGAACAGTCCAGTAAAGTTTGATTTTTAGCTAAAACAATTACCATAATAGTAATTTTAAACTTTTTTTTTTCTTTTTTAGTCCATTTGGAAACTTTTATCCAAGAAATGAGATTATTGTGCTTGTCTTTTGAACATCTGATCAGTGTTAGTCCAGTTGCTTTTCCGTTGGCTTTATTTGAGTATTTTCACTGGAATAAGCTGAAAGTAAACAGTCAATTTTATCTGGTAGTAAATAAATAGTAGAACGTATTCGTAAAGAGCAGAACAAAGAAATATAAATTATATCCAGAATTAGTATGGGCTATTCCAGGTACCTGTTGTGCTAGAGAAAAGATTTATACTCCTAAAGGACAAAAGGTATTTGTGCCTCTGTGATTACTGAGTTTGATAACTGGGGGAACACTCAAAACTGTACTTTTTATCCAAATGGCAATGCAAAACTGTCAGTTAAAGTTTGTTCAAGAGTTATTTGAATTCTCATTCCATTTGCCCAGGCATTTGACCTAAGCGCTTAGTGTTCCCCAGTTTAATGCTATTATTTATTTTTGCTTTATCTGACCCTACTTGAATTATGGCCATTTTTCCATTTTCCATGCTTTGTCTACTACTGTAGTTCATGTGCATAAACAACTTCATGTTGGTATACTTTCTTCCACTGTGCTTTTTAGTGAGATGCTTTCTGCATTACTTCCATTTTCTTAAAAAGATCAGAATTATAGCTTCAGGAACAGCAAACGCACACAGGCAGCATAGGTTGTCTTTCCTAAATGTTAGAAACATCCCCAATAGCTGTGATCAGATGTCCTAAGTTCATTAGCTCTAGCTTTGAATTTTTGCACCAATAAAGTTAAGGAAAGGGCTTAGGCTTTACTGTAGTTTGGGCCTGTATTCTCTTAGCCTTGTTTTACATTATCTGCTGCTGGCTTACGAGGTTTTAGTTTGAGAAAAGTGATTAAAAAAAAAAGAAATGCAAATTAGCTTGAGTTTAATCTGAGTTTATTTCTGAAGTGCAGCTGTTACCTAGGAAATTGTTGAGTCAAATTTTAGTGCTGCAGAAGTTAAAATTGTTACTGGGAAACAGAGCATTAAGAGGTATATGTCAATATTCCAGTGTTGTGGTTAGCAGAGTATCCATGTCATAACCATGGAGATGATGTTTTGGGGGGGGTTTTGGTTTGGTTTTTTTTAAAAAAAAAAAAGGCTATTTAAATTACTTGCTCTGTCTAGTTTGTATACTCCAAAAGTTTTATCCTTTCATTGAGTGACTGAGTGTATACTAGAGACTGGAAGTTAGAATCATATAAAAAATGAGCCAATGGCAAAGTCTCTGCTGATTAGGAGTTGCAAGACTTTCCAGGAAAATGTTGTCAGCCTTAAACGTCTTTTAAAAGGAAAAAAGGTATTTATTTTAATTTCATTTAATATTTCAGGTCTGAAATATCTACATTCTGCTGGCATTTTACATCGAGACATTAAACCAGGGAACCTACTTGTGAACAGCAACTGTGTTCTTAAGGTGCTACTTAAATTTATTGAAAATGTACATATGTATATGCTGTTCATTATAAATCAGTTGTTATTTTTTTTAAACAAAAACATTTAATATGAACACTTTTCCTGAAAGTCATTTTGAAAGAAAAAAATCCCACAGATTCTTTAAAAATTATAAATGAAACAAACATCTTCCTTTCCCCTTTTCTCCCTATCTCTCCCCAAATCTATGAAAGCAAGATAGGCATGACTCTTTTGTTTGACTTGCCTGGTATCTCTTGTGCCCTCAGCAGTTGAGAAGGGCAGACAGTTTCTTCAGGTATATCGCAATGTTAGTATTCAGTGTGCTAGACAAAGTAAAGACCATACCGAATGCCCAAGACTCTTCCATTAACTTCTTAGACATATGAAATTTTGGAGGGCTTAGGCGTGTTGTATAGCTATGCCAAATATAAAAAAATTAAGTTTTGTTTACCCTGATTTGCTAACCATTCTAATTGTGAAAGTTTTGGTCTGTTTTCTTAACCCTTCTGGTTCAAGAAATTTTAAAAAATTCTCAAAGCCAAAGTGAGTAGAAGGCTGAATCTTTCTGTAACATTTTGAGGCATATCATGAACAAATGAAATCTGGTTTGGGATGAAATATTCTGTACTGAGAGGTTGGCAACTTGTTTTTTTTTTTTTAGTGCAAAGTTTTTTTTAATCTTTTAGGTTATAGATATTGTAATGCCAACTAAAAATGTACTGTGATTTCAAATAAAATTGTAGAAAGTTCAAATGGATGTGGAATAAAGTAGCATAATTTCTTCCTATTCCCCTTTCCCTTTGCTTATGCAGTTACAGCAGATTATCTGATTTATTTAAATGCTGGTTTGGAATTTCCTGCTTCATTACCAGAAGGTTACCTATTTGAAATGCATTAAGTGTTTTGGTTATTTTAATTTTTTTATTTACCTTCTCAATTTAGATTTGTGATTTTGGATTGGCCAGGGTGGAAGAATTAGATGAATCTCGTCACATGACTCAGGAAGTTGTCACTCAGTATTATCGAGCTCCAGAAATCCTGATGGGCAGCCGTCACTACAGCAATGCTATTGACATCTGGTCTGTAGGCTGTATCTTTGCAGAATTACTTGGGCGAAGAATATTGTTTCAGGCACAGAGTCCCATACAGCAGGTATAATTAAATTTCCCTTTAAAAATTTTTCTACTGCATAATTTCATGGAATCAGTTATACTGATGCATTTTGAACCTCAAACTTGCTTTTGTTTTGCTTGGTTTACACACGGGCAAAAAACCAAGCTACTTTGAAACACTGAAATGATAGCTTCCAGGCAGTATTAAAAGTAGCGGTTATTAATGTTAGCTTTTGAAATGTGTATTTTTTTGTAATCCCCTGTAATCTGCTGCAGTACCAAAGCCTGCTGTAGCATTTTACTGAGATAAGGTAAAGGTGATATAACTGGGATCAAGCTTTTTGTAACAACTGATATGAGAAAGTAGTAAGTTTTCTGTCAAGATATAACTGGAGATACAGTATTGGCACTCGAACTATTTAAACTGCCAATTAGTAGTATTGTTCAGACTGCTTCATTTTAGTAAAGGTCAAGTGTGTAAGAAGGTATTGAATACTTTTTTATGTTGTATAGCTGTGGCTAGGTATAAAAACATGACATGTACCGGAGTACTTCATCACCATTCCAACAGTAAGCAAGCTAATATAATATACATATATCTCTAATAATCTTGAAGTGCTATTTTTACAGTAGATAGAAAATAATGTCTGCAGCAAGATATTAGATGGATGCATTTATACTCCTAAAAGAAGGAACAAGATGTGGTGATATAAAATGTTTATCTTCAGTGTTGCTAGTATTCATCTATAGATTAGAAACTACATAGTATTAAAATTGTGACATTACATATATTGATTGACAAGAAGTAAAAACACATTCCAAACTTTTGTTAAAGGTGACATTCCAAAACCTATACTTTTCTTGTTTGTTTATGCAGATAGCATTTTCACAGTTTGAGAGATATTCACATTAGCATGCTGTTTTCAACATTCGTATATTTAAACTGTTATTGTGTTGTGTATATTTATTTTTTTAATGCAGTGTCCTGTTCAGTGGTACCTATCACGTCACTGCAGTAGTGCTCCCAAGCAGGGACTTGCTAGTCATTCTAGGCAGCGCCGACACCTTGTATGATCACAAAAGGTAGACTTCCTCCCAAAATACACCTCTCTCTTACCCTTGCGAAGAGACAGCAGAGGAGAAAAGCAGTCATGTAATCAGAACTACTAGTTAAATTGACTGCTATTCTGTTGCAGTCTCAAAAATATTTAAGATCTCCTGTTTTCTAATCTTTGATCTTTTGCTACACTGAAGCTAATCACCCCATGTGATTTTAATAGCCTTGGCTATTGGCTTCTTGGCTTCTTGAAATTTAAAGTGCAAAGACATTCATCATCAAATAACTCTAGAATAGCATTATGGGGTGGGGTTTTTTTGGGCGGCGTTCAGTTTATTTGATTGAAAAGTTGCATAAAGTTACATAAGAGTTCCTAGATCTTTTATGATCCCTGTGCAGTAGAGTGGTTTAAGAAGTAATCACCATATATATTTCAATTATGTTCGGAGCAATTCAGTGCTATTCAAAGGTGGATAGAGTCTATACAAGCCTTGGGCTAGTCTATGTCATGGTCTTTCCTTATATCTGTGCCGTACCCCTTAGTGTAGACTGCATACCAACAGTGGTTATCCCATGCACCCAGGGGAGTGAGCCAGGACAGCAAAAACTTTCTGATGTCACGATAGCCATCATCAGGCAAAAGTTTTCCTGGTAGAAAAACCAGGGAAGAGATAATTTTAAAACTGACTGTACTGGAATTTTTAACTCAAATCTGTGATGAAGAAAGTAAATAAAGCTTTAGATTATAAACCAGACTGGAACTGGTGATTTTGGTATTTTAAACTTTGGATAGTATCATGGTGAAAGTGATGAATATATCTAAGTTGCTTACTCAAGTTATAATAGCTAACTTTTGCTAAGGATTTTGTGGGATTTCTTACAAAGGTAAGAAATGAGATAATCTATACTGAGACTTAGGTAATCAGAAACACTTTAAAATATAGTATTTCCTAACACCTCCTATTTTTGCTTTTTACTGATACTATTTAGAATAGTTAGCATTTTTGTATGATACAATCTTTCTATGTTTGTTTAAAAATGCATTTTTAAAGGTGCAAATACAAGTTATTTTTAGCTATATGTTCAGAAACATTTAAGACATTTAATTTTATCTTTTAGTGCATCTGTGGTGCAGGAAGGGTAATCTCTGACTTTCTGACTATCTGTGGGAGCAAATGCCTTTCTCTGCTTGCTTTAAAGACTAGTCTGCACACTGTTTTGTCAAAGGCAGGTGATAGAGTGCTAAGTTTTAACCACCTTCCTAGGTTAGCCAGTTCCTCCAGTCTGATTTTGCTGATTATTACACAATCCTCCTTAAAGATAACTGGTCGCATGCCTGAGACAGTAAGCAGAATCCATTCGGAAGGATCAGAGTGTCAGGGAGAAAGGAGAACCGGGCAGATACTGCCAGCCTAGCATAGCCATTTCCCATTAGCTGTAGCACGTACATGAAGTTGCATCTCTGGCATGTTGTGCCGCCAGCCTTTGACATGACAGCACGCGTGTGCACAGGCAGGGAGGAGAGGCTTGCTGTTTCACACATCAGCTTACCAAGGGTATGCTTGTTGCTGGATACCGCTTTTGTATTTCTGACTTCAGCGATGTTTACTTGAGCAATTAGTGCATACCAGCAGGAGGGGATTTGAAGAGCGAGGTGGTCAGTGCTGAGGACCTGACACCACCATTTTCCACAATTCAGAGTGGAGATGTGCTTTGGAGTGGGTTGGTCTGGTTGCACAGGCTGGATGCCCACTGTCAGCTGAAGTACGTTTAGATGTTCTCATGAATGCATCCCCCAGTTAGCCTTATCTAAAAGGAGCCCAGTGCCTGTGCTCCGGGACGCTCAGTGCAAACCAGAGCGCAGGCAGTGGCAGCAGCTGAGAAGTTAGCTTTGAAAGTGCATTTCTCCTTCTGACCTAAAATAATAATAATTATAATAATGTAATAATGTAGATTCACTGCATATACCTGAAAGACTTGCAATTCATGCAAATGAGGTCAGTTGAATTCAAATTAATGTTTTGTAATATTTTTTCTATTTTTGCACTAAAATTTCAAAATATATTTTGTAATACTTCAGAAAAATATGTTTAGTGACTGATGACATGCATCTAGATAAATGAAATCAAACCTCTTAACAAAACTCTACTGTGAGTGTATTGGAAATGTATGGGCTAAGACAAGAGAATTTGTATCTTGAGAGATGTTAAACATGAACTTCCAGGAGATCATTATGAAAATTGTTTTCAGTGTTCTTTCTTGTAACCATTAGAATAAAGTGTGTTTATTTATATCCATATCTATATGTATAGATATAAACGTATATTAACATATAATTGCTGTGTGCTTCAGGAGTAGTTGGCCGAAAAAGACAGGTCTTTATGCAGTCTACATTCCTTGATATGCTGGTATAATTTATCATATTACTTTTTCTATTTTGTAAACACATTGATCTTTTATTGTATCAGCTCCATGTGTCTGTTTCTCAATTATCTATTTTCCACATCTAAAAACCTCAAGGTTTAGGATTTTTTTTTCCTGCCTGGTTTTCCATCTCCTTACAAACGTAGGTGCTTGCTGTCACTCCTCCATGAAGTTATGCTAGCCCTGGCCACAGGGTGCCAAGGCAAACGGGAGGACATGTGTTCGGTACCAAGTTACGACCTTGCATGTACCTCGAGGCGCTGGGCAGACTAGTGCTTCTGCTGGAGAGGGGGGGAAGATGGAGAGAACACACCGATTGAAGAGTTACACGGTTCGGTGTGTAAACAGCAATCACATTTCACAAATGTTATACCAACAGTCAGTGGGTGATTTTCATGCATACAAGGCCTGTATAATGATGATAATGGGTTTATTCTCAGAGGAGAGCGCTGCAGTTGCTCGTTAGCGCGGGTGGATGGTGGTCACAAGGGAACACTTGGAACCAGGGTGCTGGTCTCACCACTGACAAGACTTTTTTTTTATTTTGCTTGACTTATACAGGGGGTTTTTTTGTTTGTTTTTATTCACTAAAGGAGTATATGCACACACTTTTGTAGAGGTAAGGTGAAAGCTTGTCTGTTGCTTTCCAAAATGAAAAAGGTGAATGAAATGTCATTTCATTTAAAGTTGAGACCAGTTTTAAACACGGCATCATCTTTGCTCTTTTTTAGGTAGCTTTTATTTTTCTTGTAACCAGCCTTCCTCTGCCTTCCTCTGGTGCTAGACAGATTTATTTTTTTTTTTAATATAGTAAGTTTGCACTGTAGTTCTGAGGGGGTTTTTTTTCCATTTTCTATAGTTTTATTCCTGCTGATGGCAAAATATTTTGTGTAAAGTAGTAGTTGACCTGTTTTTTTGGAGTAATTGTGTGTGGTATATTGGTATGCAATGCTGACATTCAATTGAGAATATTTGGGTTTTAGAATTAGTAACACACCATTAAGAGTACTTGATTTTCTTAATGATGTAAAATTGACTTTTAAATTGCAATAAAATATTTTATTAAACCTGTAAACAAAGAAAACCTCCCAAACTTGAAAATC
This sequence comes from Harpia harpyja, assembly GCF_026419915.1. NCBI lineage: Eukaryota > Metazoa > Chordata > Aves > Accipitriformes > Accipitridae > Harpia > Harpia harpyja. The sequence continues at coordinate 1,314,951 of NC_068951.1, read as the reverse complement.
AGCTTGTGTTAGGGCTTTTTCAGTGAAATTACAAATGTTTGTATTTGCTATCCACTAAATATATATGTTAATATTTGTAATTTACTATCCATAAAATAGTGGTATTGAACTGATTCATATCTTAAATGTAATTTACATTAGCTTAAGAATCTGCTATCGTGGTGAAATGTATTAATACATGTCTAAGACCTCAAATTTATATGTTCTGTACCTACAGTTGGATTTGATTACAGACCTGTTGGGAACACCATCGCTGGAAGCAATGAGGACGGCTTGTGAAGGCGCCAAGGCACATATACTCAGGGGTCCTCATAAACAGGTATAGCTGGAGATTGCTGGCCTTTTTTTACGCTTGGTCAAGACAATCCTTCAGTCGGCCCCCATAAGTTAGGATTTCCTCTGTGCAGGATACTACTGCTGTATCATCGCAGTGTTTCACGTCTTGATTAAATTCTCATGGCATGTTTGTTCATAAATACTTTGTTTGGATATTTAATCTCAGAGTTGTCTCGGCCTGAAAACGGGGTTAAGTTTAGCAAAGGTGGTTGTGGTGTTGCAGTGGCATGGGTTAATGGTGCAGTTATTCAAACTACTGTTGAGACAAGGTGGTTTTTCACTAGTAAAGTGCATTTCTGGCCTCTCATGTATGTATTGTTTGTCTTGTTGACACAGGTGAAAGTCTCATTTTTTGAAGCGACAGTGTTTTGATAGTTATTTTGAAAGAAGATGTTAAATTTAAGTGATAATATTGGCAAGAAACATAAATTCAAATTGACAGTATAGTTCAAAGCCCTGGAGGGACTCCTGTACTGACAGGATCGAGAGTGTTAGGAAGTGGAAATCACCCGTTATGCAGATCCGTAAACAGAACAGTCCAGCAGCTCATCACCAAAGGGTCCCCTCGCACATCCGTGCAGTGACCTGAGCTGTTTGTGAAAGGCTTAACAAGATATTGAAAACTGAGATACAACGTTCAACATAACTGAAGTAAAAGTTAATTTAAAAAAAACCCAAACAAACAAACCAGAGGAAAAAAGGTAGGATGATGTCGTCATGCTGACTGGACAATAAAAAGGGCAAATGAAAGTTACTGTTAATAGATACAAAGAAATGCTTATGCAGGAATCCATAGTGCAGTAATAAAGCAGTATGTCCATCCAATGTAGCCATTTTTATGATTGTTAGATAGTAAAAATTAACAAAATTAATAACCTGTACATGTTAATACATCAGATCTTTCCAGTAGTTAAGTTTGCATCTTTATTTTCTGCATGTTGAAGTAATTTCTCAAATGTCTACTCACCATAATAGTAGTTACCATAGAAATGAGCACTGAATATATATTCTGCTGTATTATTAACATGTGGGAGTTCTGCCTCCTTGGCACTTTTGATTCACTACATCAGGTTGTCTCTATTCCATTTTATGACAGTTTTTTTTTCTTTTAACGTTAATAATAGGAGGATTTCCTTAAGACTTTCTCTACCAGTTTTAAAACAAATCAAGTCTATTTTTTTGGTATCACGTGCTAGAAGAGTTGTAACTTTTAAGCATGTAGTCCTGCACTTCCAATTTTTAAGATGTTTTTAAAAAAAAAAAAAGTTTAATAGTGATTGAAGCTGGGAGAAATACATCACTGTACTTTATATATAAAAATATATAACAGTATACAAATCCATCCAGATACTTTATAGAATACGTTGGTTTTGAATTCTGATCATTTGATAATCACGTGACATTTCCAAAGTGCAGTAGTTGTGCTCTTAGTAGTAGTAAGCAAGAACTCTGAAATTTATTTGTTAGCCTTGTTCAGTTTGTTAAACCAGGATGTTTTATCAAGAACTGAGAAAGGTACAAGAATGTCTTCTGATTTTCTAATCCCAGTGCTAAGGCTATTCTTGTACAAGCCTCTGAAACTGTGTCTCTTGACCCATTGAATGACGGGAATACTGAAAAGCAAGTGAGGTGAAATGCTATCAAATGTTTCCAATAAAGATTTAATGTCCCATAGCCACCAAGTCATAGGAAATAAACTATAAGCAGTTAGTTTTGTGTCTGTTGAGGAAAACAACATTCATTTTTCATGGAGTGCCACAGAAGCTCAACAGTCTCTGGAGTTGGCGTGTTCATTTGCAACTTGGAAATAGGGGGTTACAGTGCATCTAGTTGATTTCTTTAATGATATTTCTCTGTTTTCAGCTTCAAGCACACTTCATGTCTGAATGCAAATTCATGGCTTTTCATCTTTTAAAGTGGAGATTTTGCTGGTTATAAATAGCTAAATGTTACCAGTTTCTTAATTAGATTAATAGGGAGAGAAAACCAAGTTAGAAACTGGTGATTACTTTGTCACACAAACTATTTTTAATCGATGTAGGTGAGCATAGTAGGAGTTAAGGGGTAAAGCATTTTGCTGCTTTATGTAAAAATAGATTAATGCGTGAAGTTTCT